>NC_088376.1:130197500-131475000 GCF_037993035.2 Macaca fascicularis
GCAAGACTGGTTTAGGGGATTCACGGGAAAGAAGAAAAGGTATGCCATTTGGCAAGCTGTTAGTTTGGGCAATTTTGCTGCTTGACAGACAGTACCTTTGTCCCAGAATGTCACAGGAAACAGAGCAAATCCTGGAGACACTCAACTCTCTAGTGTTACCATACACTGAATTATGATTCTATCAAATTTTCCAACAGAGTAATCAATGTCTACAGATAGCTATGTGACTTTAGGCATGAGTGCCAGGATTTGTCGTTAACAAACTACCTCATTATCTTTGATTTGTACACCTTTCTGAGATGGTGGGAATGGAGAAGGAAAAACATATGTCATTATATTTATTCTGCCATTATTAGCTCCATAAGACTATTTAACTCCAAATTAATTTTGTGTATTAAGCCGTCGTGACTCTGGTGTAATCCTTCGTGTTATGACAATAAGATTTGTTTTTAAAAATATATGATACATGATGCAGGATTTGAGTGATCATTTTGGCGACCAAGATCATTAAAAGAAACCAGTAATGTTCCTGGATTTGGATAACAAGGACCCAAGACCCTTACTTTAGTGGCCTCACATATCAAAATACTGAAAAAATAAACTTACTAAAAATCATGTGGCCCTTCTGTCAACTGGGATTTAGCCCTCCACACTGTTGCGCATGATCCATAAGTTTAATCATACCCTCTTGGGGCTGACCCTATTCAGGCTCAGAAAATGTTTCTGCACATCTCCAATGTACTCAAACAAAAGATGATTTCTACCAAATATCATAAAGATGCTTGGGTTGAGCAGCCTGGATGGAATTGGAGACTGTTATTCTAAGTGATGTAACTCAGGAATGGAAAACCAAACATCATATGTTCTCGCTCATAAGTGGGAGCTAAGCTAGGAGGACACAAAGGCATAAGAATGGCACAATGGACTTTGGGGACTCAGGGAAAAGGGTAGGAGAGGGGTGAGGGGAAAGGGTAGGAGAGGGGTGAGGAATAAAAGACTACACATTGGGTACAGTGTACACTGCTTGGGTGATGGGTGCACCAAGATCTCAGAAATTACCACTGAAGAACTTACTCATGTAACCAAACACCAGCTGTTCCCCCAAAACCTAATGAAATAAAAAATAAGTGCTTCTGACATAGTAGCCAGATGTTGCTGTGGAATGTGGGAAGATCTTGAGAGCTAGAAGAGCTTAGGTCAGAGATAAGACAAATTAACTTGTATAAATCCTTCCTTCAGATTGTAAAACTGCAACGTATTCTTGCATAAAGAAGCATCATTTCCACTTATGTTGAATATCCATTTTCTTTATACTCTTGGTTTTCCAATTTACAGATTTAGAAATATTTGCAAGTTATCATGGTATTCACAGCAAATGCCTATGGAAGCTGAGGAATATTTTGCTACATTAAATTATCCATATTACTGCTAAACATGTATGTACACCAGTCTACTCTAGACTTCATGCATGAACTGTGTCACCAGTGGTTTATATCGGCAACTAAGTGGATGCTGAAGCCTGACATTACAAATACTATTATTTTTATAAATGCAGTCAAGATCATTTAATTAAAAGAGAACATAAGATTTTAGTTTTTAAAAATAATCTTGAGTTATAATGTATAATTATAATTACTATTTTGACTTTTAATTTTAACAAATACTTCTGAATAATTAAAAAGTAACTTTTTTGAAAACACTTAACAATGACTTTAAGTTCAATTTTTACCATTTAATTTAATTTGTATTTTTGATGAAATATATTAAACATATAAGCAGATTGAATACTATTCCATTTAATTTTCTAATCCTTTAGATTATCGTTGTCAATAGAATATAAAATAAGTAAAATTATGATTATGGCAATATAATTAGTAATTTTGCTAAAATGAAGGCCAAAACATTTTTGCAATAAATATGTAATCATAGAATAATTATGTCCTGATATTATTACTCATCTAAACATCACTATCTTAATAACCGAACACCCAGAACAGAACTTATTAACAATTAAATTCAGTTGCCTTTAATATTTGGCAAACAGCCACATAAGATACCTTTATACATATTTTTATTTTGCATAATGAAGTTATATTTGCCATGGTAGGAAGATAGAATTAGTTTTATTTAATAGTCTGTTAGGGCCGGGCACGGTGGCTCAAGCCTGTAATCCCAGCACTTTGGGAGGCCGAGACGGGAGGATCACGAGGTCGGGAGATCGAGACCATCCTGGCTAACACAGTGAAACCCCGTCTCTACTAAAAAATACAAAAAACTAGCCGGGCGTGGCGGCGGGCGCCTGTAGTCCCAGCTACTCGGGAGGCTGAGGCAGGAGAATGGCGTAAACCCGGGAGGCGGAGCTTGCAGTGAGCTGAGATCCGGCCACTGCACTCCAGCCTGGGCGACAGAGTGAGACTCCATCTCAAAAAAAAAAAAAAAAAGAAAAAGAAAAAAAAATAGTCTGTTAGATGAATTTATAACTTTTAAACATTTAGAGCTATTGTATATGGGCTTCCACTTATTCTCTTGCCCCGGGGCCCACAAATGTCAGGGTCACAATTGAGGGAAACAAAAATTCTTTCCAAACTCAAAATTTGTGACATATATCTCTTGAGGAGGGACTATTTACAGTATTGCCTCCTAGATGCATCCTCAGCAAAAACTTTTACTTGGCATGAGCAGTTCTATTTTTATAGCTAAAACGTTGTGGACCTTGATTCACTCTCCAATTAACCTTGGCAAATTTAGAAGATGTGGGGGGTTTGAAGAACTTATAATTCCTTTCTGCACACACCACCCATGAATCCAGTTCACACACCTGTCACTGATCTTGCGCAGCCTCGGGAGCCTGCTCTGCTGCTGTCCTCCTCAGACCAAACTGGATCTCTATCCCTTTTCAGAGGCCCCCTCCTCCTTCCTTTACTACTCTGGACCTTTCTCTACTTCAGCCTCCTCTACAACATCAAAATTCTCCTACTTTGTTTCCCATTCCTCCTGGGCTTGCTCTCTGCCTTGCATTAAGGTTTTCCCACGTCTAGAGTGAGCTCATTAAATCTCTTGCCTTGGAAAGGAGTGAGGTGACAGTAACAGGGAAGGTTTGAAGTTCTTCTGAGAGCAGAAATATGGCAGTTAACTCTGGATTCAGGGAAGTAAGTACTTCCAGGCAAGAAGAGAATGGTCCGTGTATCAGTTTCTTTTGCTCCACAATGAAGGTTGAAGGTGGAGATGTGCAGAATCCCAACTGTGTCCTTCCTTGTTACGGGAGCCACTGTAAAAGGGCAGTTTGTAATTTCATAAGTGGCAGGATTATTTATCTATTAATTTGTGTTTATTTTTGCTGTAGTTTTCCCTTCACCCACTCCAAGCAAGTAGCAGTGTTTGTATGCCTTGTATTGGGGAATTTTGCAGTGTCCAATAAGAAATGGCAGGAAGTTGACTCTCTTTCTTTTCTTCTGTGAAAGCTTGAGCTTAGGGAAAATATGATGTTAGGCATTTCTAGGGAGGAGGAGGGAGAGGTAGCTATATTTGAGGATGGCAGGAAAAGAAAGAGAGGTTTCCCCCGCCCCCCGCATCCCTTGACTGAAAAGCAGATGCAAGTCAGCAGGCTCCATGAGCACTGGGGACTGTGTCCTGCCCCATAACAGTTTCTTACAGATAGATCCATAGTTTTAAGGGCATGCCTCACATGTATGTTTAAGAAAATTGAACCCTAGCTCAATTCTCATTCTTGCCTGTGCCTCCCAAACCCAACAACACAGTTGCTGGTTTTAAGCAATCTTGTGCATGTAGACAATGAACACAGCAGTAATAACTGTTATGGATCAAAACCCTGATGCCTTGGCACAAGACGAGGGTATGGGGAGCTCCAGCAATGACAAAGAGGCTGAATTTTCAGCTACTCCAGTAGAATCAGGGCTCCTGGTTTAATGTAAGTTTGTTCTGTTAAAAAATAACTTTTCGCTTTGGAATAATTTTAGATTTACAGAAAAATTGCAGAGTACAGAGAGTCCCCAATGTATACCTCACCCAATTTCCCTATTGCTATCATCTTATATTACCATGGAACATTTGTCAAAACTAAGAAACTGACACTAATACATTACTATTAACTCAACTCCAGACTTTATCTGGATCTCACCAGTTTTTCAACTGACGTCCCCTTCCTGTTCCAAAATCCCATCCAGGGTACCACCTAGCATTTAGTTATCATGTCTCCCCATCTCTACTGGTCTGTGGTAGTTTCTGAGTTTGCCTGATATTTTTCTTGTGATTACACTGGGAATGTGGATCTTTGGAACAAATGCCACCAAGATGAAGTGGTCTTCTCACTGCATCATATCAGGGGCTAAAATTATTTCCTTTAAAACAAGGAAAATTGACAATTCTCACACATTAGAATTTCTAGGTAAAGATTCATCATTGTCATTTAAACATTCATATACAAAAGAAGTTTAGACCAGTGTCACTTAAGAGCATCATAACCCTAAGCATTGCAATTGAAGGAGAATGCAGCAGCCCTTGCCTTTCCTCTAGGTTGGTCAATATTTCCATCAAGGCTCCCAACACACTTTCTTCTGTATTCTGCTGTGATTCTGGGACGTGTTTAAGTAAGGATTTCTTAAGTATTTGAGGAAGTCTTTTGAAATCTGGTTTAAAATCAAATTCCTTTCTCTCTATACTTTCCATACACCTTTTGGCTAAATATAATTAGTTTTATTTGAATCTTCATGAATTTTTTTAAATACATAAACTGAGAACATACTTTGTTCCAGGGACTCAAACTAGCATTCTCTCATTGTGGTTTCTAGCTTACAGGAGCTCATTCATAATAACATATCTAGACTGGGTTTTAATAGTGTGGAATAAATTTAGAATTCATAATAAGAACCATGAGAAGGACAATTACCAAGGTTATTAAAAACAATTATTTCTTACCTTATTTTCACTACAACTTTCAGCCTTTAGCACATCCAGGTCACCATATAGGCATTAATTAAAATGTTTCCTCTAGCCTTGTTGGAAATTCTGACCTGTGGATAATGATTGATAGTCCCTTCCCAGGGATTGGATGGCTGTCCCCTAGAGAGGCTGGACATCTGACAAGGGCAGAGAGCATTCACAAGGCATTCACAATTCTCCCACAGCGGTTGCACATCTGTTCCATCAGGATGACATCCTCCTCTCTTTGTCACAGTTACTTACTCTTATAAAAGAGTTATTGGATGTTGACATTCTTTGAGCATATAGAAATCTAGAGACTTCACAGAATAGATGTTGGCTTTTTAATGATTATTTTAAATAGAAATATTCTGCTGGTCAACACATGCTAAGACAGATGTTCTTTACATAGACCTGTTTTGGTGTGTGATGATGGAGTTATTACAGTAAAAGAGGCTCAAGAGGTTGCAGGTACTTTTATTTCAGCTCTGTCCCACAGAGCAATGGTTGAGTATACTAGTGGATAGTTTGGGAACAAGGCTACCATCCTTTTGTTTTCCTCAGCCGAACAAGAACTTACTCAACACTGTACCCTTTTCTCTGTTGGAAGTAGGAAGATTTCTGTTTGCTCCCCAGTATAGTCTTTACCATAAATATCTTTCCCATTACTTATGTTTTCATTCACAAAGAATAGTTTGATAATGTTCTAAAGGAGAAAAACATAAGGGATGTGTGTATGGTTACAACACCCAACAGATATCAAAATGCAAGTTTCACTGCAGTCAGGCCCATGTGAGTCAGGCTAGCTTTCGGCAGAGGTAGGTAGAGAACAAATCTGAAGAACAGGGAGGAGATGACTATACCAGTGAATCAACCTTTAAGTGGAGGCTGACTATAGATAATGAATCAGTTAACTTGTTCATTTCCACAAATGCAAATCCTATGCTAAATAAGGTTGGCTTATACTAATGGGTCTGCCAAGTACAATTTAGGTTGAACCACTAACACAAAGTAAAATAAAAATTCACATTTAATTTTGTTTTCTAAAGATGCAGAAGGAACTGTATGGTCCATGGTCAAGTACAAGTTATAATTGTCCATGATGTCATTTTCATTAATACGAGTCAGTAGAGCTAGAATGTAACACCTATGCAGCATCAGCAGTGCAGTAAAAGTATCTCCTGAAGGGCAAGATCTGAATCTGGCAGGATCATTGTTTTCCTCACTAACTTTGCCACTTCGGAGGTTTTCAGGACTATTCCTTGCAAGCTAAGGAAATAGGAGGAGCATCAAGATCGAAGTCAGCTCTCCCAAGTTCCTTTTTCTTTCTTTTTTTTTTTTTTTGAGATGGAGTCTTGCTCTGTCACCAGGCAGGAGTGCAGTGGTGCAATCTCAGCTCGCTGCAAACTCCACCTCCCTGGTTCAAGTGATTCTCCCACCTCAGCCTCCTGAGTAGCTGGGATTACAGACATGCGCCACCACGTCCACCTAATTTTTGTATTTTTAGTAGAGATGGGGTTTCATCATGTTGGTCAGGCTGGTCTCGAACTCCTGACCTCATGATCTGCCTGCCTTGGCCTCCCAAAGGGCTGGGATTACAGGCGTGAGCCACCACGCCTGGCCCTCTTTTTTGTTTAATACTACTGACACATTGTTCAAAAAGAGCAAAATACTGAGGCTTGAGGTCACTAGAAGTCAGGAGTTTGAGACCAGCCTGGCCAACATGGTGAAACCCTGTCTCTACTAAGAATACAAAAATTGGCTGAGTGTGCTGGTGCATGCATGTAATCCCAGTTACTCAGGAGGCTGAGGCAGGAGAATCGCTTGAACCCGGGAGTTGGAGGTTGCAGTGAGCCAAGATCATACCACTGCACTCAAAATGGCAAGCTGATCAGAGAAATGTTGTAAAATGCCCTGATTATGGCCCTCTTCAATGCTATAGTGCTTTATATGCATTATCCCCATTTTAGAGACAAAGAAACCAAGGTGTAGGAAGGTAGAGTCACTTGTCCAAAGTGACAGTAAGTGGTGAAGTCAGAATTCAAACCCACAGAATTTGATGCTAGCACCCAAGTGCTTACTAAGAATCTTTCTCCCTTTCTTTTCTGACCTGAAAAAGATTGCCAAGATAAAATGTATGAGATAAACCTAGATTAAAATCACTGATAGAAAAGAAAACCAATCATTAAATAATCAGGCATTACAAAGTTGGGTCATAAATTAACTTGCCAGCACTGAGTAGTAACAGAATTAATTGTCTCAGTCTACTTGACTTTAGCTATGTGTTGAAACCAGTCATTTTGCTTAATGATACTTACAATTTGCTCCTTATCTTCTTGCAATTTTAGGTTACTTTCAGATCAACTGTGTTAGGCAGACAGGCTCCTCTTTCACTATAGAAATACCAGTCCAACACCTTTAGGAGCTATTGGAGCCACAGTTAAGATTGAGCAAAAGAACTGACTTCAGCTCATGAGCTAGCTTTTATCTGTGTGAGAAGAATGGAGGACAGGGTCGGGAGATTTACATTACTTTTCCTTTCACTGTCTTCATTGGAATCTGTTAATTCATGAATTCTAGCCTCCCCTCTGGAATTATGTTTTTGTTTTGTTTTGTTTTGTTTTGCCTGTTCTCTGGCAAGCCCAGACACAACACTTTCACCTTCCGCCCAGAGAGCAAAATACTTCTCTGAAACGCTTCAACTGTTATCCATCCATCCATCCATCCACCCACCCATCCATCCATTCATCCACCCACCCACCCACGCATCCATCCATCCTACCTCCCACTATCCATCCTTCCACTGTTAAGTGAGACCATATGCATTAAATCAATCTTATACAATCTCATTACATCATAGAGGATTCAATTAGAAAATCCTCAAACCAAATAAATAACTTTACTTATTACCAATTTAAATGGGAGCAAATAGAACAGCTTACTTGTCAGATTTCCAAGGCCAAACAATTGTGAACAGTGACAAACAACACTTTGAACACTGTTGTGGCCATGGAGTGTACTACTCAGATCCTTCTCTTGGGGAAGAGCTGAGAAGAGCATAGTTGGCCAAAAGCCTCCAGCTGCTATACCTTCAGACTTACTATGACATTCATGCCAAGGTCATGTTTCCCCAGAGCTACTCAAAGACAGAGTCTAGAACACAGCAGGGGTTCTAGAATTGGGCCATTTCTGCCTGATGTGGAACATGGGCATACCTTATATTCCAATGGAGAATCTTTGCTTGGGTGCTCACCATCACCTGGGTGAGACTTTCTCAGAGCTGTGCTATAGTCAAAGTTGCTTCCTACTCCATACCTCTTCCTTTGCTTTCTCCTTTCAAATGCATCAGACCTGCATTAAAATCTAAAGTTTCCCTTTGCCTGCTCCTGCTCCTTTCCTCCTTTATCCTTCATGGCATTTTCCCCAAAAATCTCTTGTATGGCTGATCTCTTCTTGGCATCTGCCTCTAAGAGGAACTCAGTAGAAACAAATACCAACTTTTCATGTTTATACACATCACTTGGTCCATTTTCAAGCTGTACTCAATCACAATTTTGAGTTTTGTACATCTATACGTACATAATTCTAAAATTTAATACCTCATGTTTAAGCTTGCTCTGGAATCTAAATGCCATATATCCAATTAACTGACACCTTTACTTGATACATCCATTTTTAATATCTCAGGTCCAATCACTATGTTCTATACTTCAGCCATACTGGCTTTCTTTAAAAAATATTTATATAAACATAATGATTCTTTTTTAAAAATTACTATATTTTAAGCTCTGAGATACATGTGCAGAACGTGCAGGTTTGTTACATAGGTATATATGTGCCATGGTGGTTTGCTGCACCCATCAACCCGTCATCTAGGTTTTAAGTCCCACATGCATTACGTATTTGTCCTAATGCTATCGCTCCCCTAGACCCCCAGTCCCCGACAGGCCCCACTGTGTGATGTTCCCCTGTGTCCATGTGTTCTCATTGTTCAAATCCCACTTATGAGTGAGAACATGCAGTGTTTTGTTTTCTGTTCCTGTTAGTTTGCTGAGAATGGTTTCCAACTTCATCCATGTCCCTGAAAAGGACATGAACTCATTTACTTATGGCTGCATAGTATTCCATGGTGTATATGTGCCACATTTTCTTTATCCAGTTTATCATTGATGTGCATCTGGGTGGGTTCCAAGTCTTTGCTATTGTAAATAGTGCTGCAATAAACATACGTGTGCATGTGTCTTTATAGTAGAATGATTTGTAATCCTTTGGATATATACCAAATAATGGGATTGCTGGGTGAAATGGTATTTCTGGTTCTAGATCCATGAATAATCACTACACTGTCTTCTACAATGGTTGAACTAATTTGCACTCCCACCAAAGTGTAGAAGTGTTCCTATTTCTCTGCATGCTTGCCAGTGTCTGTTGTTTCCAGACTTTTTGATGATCACCATTCTAACTGGTGTGAGATGGTATCTCATTGTGGTTTTGATTTGCATTTCTCTAATGACCAGTGATGATGAGCTTTTTTTCATATGTATTTGGCTGCATAAATGTCTTCTTTTCAGAAGGGTCTGTTGATATCCTTTGCCCACTTTTTGGTGGGGTTGTTTTTTTCTTGTAAATTTGTTTAAGTTCCTTGTAGATTCTAGATATTAGACCTTTGTCAGATGGATAGATAGCAAAAATTTTCTCCTATTCTGTAGGTTGCCTGTTCACTCTGATGATAGTTTCTTTTGCTGTGCAGAAGCTCTTTTGTTTGATTAGATCCCATTTGTGAATTTTGGACTTTGTTGCCATTGCTTTTGGTGTTTTAGTCATGAAGTCTTTGCCCATGCCTATGTCCTGAAGGATATTGCCTAGGGTTTCTATGGTTTTAGGTCTTACGTTCAAGTCTTTAATCCAAGTTGAGCTAATTTTTTATAAGATATAAGGAAGGGATCCAGTTTTAGCTTTCTGCATACGGCTAGCCAGTTCTCCCAACACCATTTATTAAATAGGAAATCCTTTCCCCATTGCTTGTTTTTGTCAGGTTTGTTGAAGATCAGATGGTTGTAGATGTGTGGTGTTATTTCTGAGGTCTGTTATGTTCCATTGGTCTATATATCTGTTTTGGTACCAGTACCATGCTGTTTTGGTTACTGTAGCCTTGTAGTGTAGTTTGAAGTCAGGTAACATGATGCCTCCAGCTTTGTCCTTTTTGCTTAGGATTGTCTTGGCTATACGGGCCCTGTTTTTGATTCCTGATGAATTTTAAAGTAGTTTTTTCTAGTTCTATGAAGAAAGTCAATGGTAGCTTGATGGGAATAGCATTGAATCTCTAAATTACTTTGGACAGTATGGCCATTTTCACGATACTGATTCCTATCCATTAGCATGGAATGTTTTTCCATTTGTTTGAGTCCTCTCTTATTTCCTTGAGCAGTGGTTTGTAGTTCTTCTTGAAGAGGTCCCTCATATCCCTCGTAAGTTGTATTCCTAGGTATTTTATTTCCTTTGTAGCAATTGTGAATGGGAGTTCACTCATGATTTAGCTCTCTGTTTGTATATTATTGGTGTATAGGAATACTTAAAATTTTTGCACATTGACTTTGTATCCTGAGACTTTGCTGAAGTTGCTTATCAGTGTAAGGAGATTTGGGGCTGAAATGATGGGGTTTTCTAAATATACAATCATATCATCTGCAAACAGAGACAATTTGACTTCCTCTCTTCCTATTTGAATACCCTTTATTTCTTTCCCTTGCCTAACTGCCCTGGCCAGAACTTCCCATATTATGCTGAATAGGAGTGGTGAGAGAGGGCATCCTTGTGCTGTACCAGATTTCAAAAGGAGTGCTTCCAGCTTTTGCCCATTCAGTATAATATTGGCTGTGGGTTTGTCATAAATAGCTCTTATTATTTTGAGATACGTTCCAACAATACCTAGTTTTTTGAGAGTTTTTAGCATGAAGGGCTGTTGAATTTTGTTGAAGGCCTTTTCTGCATCTATTGAGATAATCATGTGGTTTTTGTCATTGGTTCTGTTTATGTGATAGTTTACATTTATTAATTTGCGTATGTTGAACCAGCCTTGCATCCAGGGATGCAGCTGACTTGATCTTGGTGGATAAGGCTTTTGATGTGCTACTGGATTTGGTTTGCCAGTATTTTATTGAGGATTTTTGCACTGATGTTCATCAGGGATATTGGTCTGAAATTTTCTGTTTTTGTTGTGTCTGTGCCAGATTTTGGTATAAGAATGATGCTGGCCTCAAAAAATGAGTCAGGGACAAGTCGCTCTTTTTCAATTGTTTGGAATAGTTTCTGAAGGAATGGTAGCAGCTTCTCTTTGTACCTCTGGTAGAATTTGGCTGTGAATCCTTGTGGTCCTGGGCTTTTTTTGATTGGTAGACTATTAATTGCTGCTTCAATTTCAGAACTTGTTATTGGTCTACTAAAGGATTTGACTACTTCCTAGTTTAGTCTTGCAGGGTGTATGTGTCCAGGAATTTATCCATTTCTTCTAGATTTTCTAGTTTATCTGTGTAGAGGTGTTTATAGTATTCTCTCTGATGGTAGTTTTTATTTCTGTGGGATCAGTGGTGATATCCCCTTTATTATTTCTTATTGTGTCTATTTGATTCTTCTCTCTTTTCTTCCTTATTAGTCTGGGCTAGTGGTCTATCTATTTTGTTAATCTTTTCAGAAAACCAGTTCCTGGATTCATTGATTTTTTGAAGGGATTTTTGTGTCTCTATCTCCTTCAGTTCTGCTCTGATCTTAGTTATTTCTTGTCTTCTGCTAGCTTTTGAATTTGTTTGCTCTTGCTTCTCTAGTTCTTTTAATTGTGATGTTAGGGTGTCCATTTTAGATCTTTCCAACTTTCTGATGTGGGGATTTAGTGCTATAAATTTCCCTGTAAACACTGCTATAGTTGTGTCCCAGAGATTCTGGTACATTGTGTCTTTGTTCTCATTGGTTTCAAAGAACATCTTTATTTCTGTCTTAATTTCATTATTTACCCAGTAGTCATTCAGGGGCAGGTGGTTCAGTTTCCATGTGGTTGTAAAGTTTTGAGTGTGTTTCTTAATCCTGAGTTTGAATTTGATTGCACTGTGGTCTGGGAGACTGTTTGTTATGATTTCCATTCTTTTGCATTTGCTGAGGAGTGTTTTACTTCCAATTATGTGGTCGATTTTAGAATAAGTGCTATGTGGCGCTGAGAAGAATGTATATATATTCTGTTGATTTGAGATGGAGAGTTCTGTAGATGTCTATTAGGTCTGCCTGGTCCAGAGCTGAGTTTAAGTCCTGAATATCCTTGTCAATTTTCTGTCTCATTGGTCTAATATTGACAGTGAGGCATTAAAGTTTCCCACTATTATTCTGTGGGAGTCTAAGTCTCTGTGTAGGTCTCTAAGAACTTGCTTTATGAATCTAGGTGCTCCTGTATTGGGTACATATATATTTAGGATAGTTAGCTCTTCTTGTTACATTGATCCTTTTACGATTTTGTAATGCCCTTCTTTGTCTCTTTTGATCTTTGTTGGTTTAATGTCTGTTTTATCAGAGACTAGGATTGCAACCCCTGCTTTTTTTGCTTTCCATTTGCTTGGTAGATCTTCCTCCATCCCTTTATTTTGAGCCTATGTGTGTCTTTGCCCATGAGATGGGTCTCCTGAATACAGCACACCGATGGGTCTTGACTCTATCTAATTTGCCAGTCTGTGTCTTTTAATTGGGGCATTTAGCCCATTTAGATTTAAGGCTAATATAGTTATGTGTAAATTTGATCCTGTCATCGTGATGCCAGCTTTTTATTTTGCACATTAGATGATGCAGGTTCTTCATAGTGTCATTGGTCTTTTTATTTTGGTATGTTTTTGCAGTGGCTGATACCGGCTTTTCCTTTCCATATTTAGTGCTTCCTTCAGGACTTCTCATAAGGCAGGCTGGTTGGTGACAAAATCCCTCAGCATTTCCTTGTCTATAAAGGATTTTATTTCTCCTTGGCTTGTGAAGCTTAGTTTGGCTGGATATGAGATTCTGGATTGAAAATTCTTTTCTTTATGAATGTTGAATATTGGTCCTCACTCTCTCCTTGTTTGTGGGGTTTCTGCAGAGAGATTTGCTGTTAGACTGATGGGCTTCCCTTTGTGGGTAATCTGACCTTTCTCTCTCACTCCCCTTAACATTTTTTCCTTCATTTCAACGTTGGTGAATCTGACAGTTATGTGTCTTGGGGTTGCTCTTCTCGAGGAGTATCTTTGTGGTGTTCTCCGTATTTCCTGAATTTGAATGCAGGCCTGCCTTGCTAAGTAGAGGAAGTTCTCCTGGATAATAATCTGAAGAGTCTTTTCCAACTTCGTTCCATTCTCCCTGTCATTTTCAGGTACACCAATCAAATGTAGATTTGGTTTTTTCACATAGTCCCATATTTCCTGAAGGCTTTGTTCATTCCTTTTCACTCTTTTTTTCTCTAGACTTGTCTTCATGTTTTATTTCATTAAGTTGATCTTTAATCTCTGATATCCTTTCTTCCACTTGATCAATTCAGCTATTGATCTTGTGTATGCTTCATGAAGTTCTCATGCTGTGTTTTTCAGCTCCATCAGGTCATTTACATTCTTCTCTAAACCAGTTATTCTAGTTAGCAGTTCCTGTAACATTTTATCAAGGTTCTTTTCTTCTTTGCATTGGGTTAGAACACACTCCTTGAGCTCAGAAGAGTTTGTTATTACCCACCTTCTGAAGCCTATTTGTGTCTATTCATCAAAGTCAAACTCATTCTGCATCCAGTTTTATGCCCTCCCTGGAGAGGTGTTGCAATCATTTGGAGGAAAAGAGGCATTCTGGTTTTGGAATTTTCAGCCTTTTTGCACTGGTTTTTCCTCATCTTCATGGATTTATCCACCTTTGATCTTTGATGCTAATGACCTTTGGATAGGGTCTTTGGGTGGACATCCTTTTTGTTGATGTTGATGTTATTGCTTTCTGTGTGTTAGTTTTTCTTCTGACAGTCAGGTCTCTCTGCTGCAGGTTGGCTGGAATTCGCTGGAGGTCCACTCCAGACCCTGTTTTGTCTGGGTATCACCAATGGAGTCTGCAGAACAGCAAAAATTGCTGCCTGCTTCTTCCTCTGGAAGGTAGTCCCAGAGGGGCGGCTGCCTGATGCCAGCCAGAGCTCTCTTGTACAAGGTGTCTGTCAACCCCTGCTGAGAGTTGTCTCCCAGTCAGGAGGCAAGGGGTCAGGGACCCACTTGAGGAGGCAGTCTGTCCTTTAGCAGAGCTCAAGCACTATACTGGGAGATCTGTTGCTGTCCTCAGAGCCAGCAGACAGGAATGTTTAGGCCTGCGGAAACTGCGCCCACACCCACCTTGTACCCCAGGTGCTCTGTCCCAGAGAGATGGGAGTTTTATCTGTAAGTCCCTGACTGGGACTGCTGCCTTTCTTTCAGAGATGTCCTGCTCAGTGAGGAGGAATCTAGGGATGCAGTCTGGCCACAGCTGCTTTGCAGTGCTGTGGTGAGTTCCACACAGTCTGAACTTCTCGTTGGCTTCCTTAACACAGTGAGGGGAAAACCACCTACTCAAACCTCGGTAATAGTGGCGCCCCTCCCCTCAACAAACTCCATCATCCCAAGTTTACTTCAGACTGCTGGGCCGGCAGCGAGAATTTCAAGCCAGTGGTTCTTAGCTTGCTGGGCGCCATGGAATTGGGACTCGCAGAGCGAGACCACTTTGCTCCCTGGCTTCAGCCCCCTTTCCAGAGGAGTGAACGGTTCTGTCTCGCTGGGGTTCCAGGCGTCACTGGGGTACGAGAAAAAACAAACAAACAAACAAACAAACAAACAAAAAAACCAACAACTCCTGTGGCTTGCTAGGTGTCTGCCCTAACAGCTGCCCAGTTTTGTGCTTGAAACCCACAGTCTTGGTGGTGTAGGCACATGCGGGAATCTCCTGGTCTGTGGGTTACAAAAACCGTGGGAAAAGCGTGGTATGTGGGCCACATAGCACAGTCCCTCACAGCTTCCCTTGGGAAGGGGAGGGAGGTCTCCAGTCCCTTGTACTTCCTGGGTGAGGTGACGCCCCACCCTGCTTCTGCTTGCCCTCTGTGGGTTGCACCCAGTGTCTAACCAGGTCCAATGAGGTGAACTGGGTACCTCGGTTGGAAATGAAGAAATCACCCGCCTTCTACGTTGGTTTCACTGGGAGCTGCAGACTGGAGCTGTTCCTATTTGACCATCTTGCCAGATCCTCCACACTGGCTTTCTTAAGAGTCATTACATAAAATGCCAGAAAATGTTTCCAACTTGGGTTTTTGGCATTTGCTCTTCTCATGGCCTGGATCACTATTCCTCCAGATATTCACATGGCTTGCTTCTTAACATTAGTCACAGTTTTGCTTCAGTGCCACCTCCTCCAAGAAGCCTTCCCTAACCTTTCCCTTCCCCAAAGAAGTGCTACATATGAAAGCACCACACATCACACAACTCTTCTTTCCCTTACCCTGTTCTGCTTACTTCATAGTACTTACGACTAACATTTTGTTTAAAAAGAAAGATCAAAATTTTTTTTAAAAAGAAAGGAAAAATTAAAGAACAACTAAACTCTGCTTTTAATTTATCCTAACTGACTTGGCTAATTCAGCCAACTTGAGTCTTCAGTAAATTATTTGAACAAATGATCTACTTTCACCAACTAAAAGTTTTTAGGAGATATGGGAAATATTGCTGGTCTATGTGTCATCACAATAAGGATGAGAATAGTGATATTGCCAAGTTAGGTATCTTAAATGTATCTGACGGTTTTCTGAAATTACATGGATAAGCATCACTGGTAAAATCTCAAAATGCAGGGACAAAAATCAAAGCAAATTTTTATTTAAAAATCTCCAGCACAGGCTGGGTGCAGTTGCTTTACTCTGGTAATCCCAGCACTTTGGGAAGCCGAGACAGGTGGGTTGCTTGAGCTCAGGAGTTTGAGACCAGTCTGAGCAACATGGTAAAACTCTGTCTCTACAAAAAATTCAAAAATTAGCCAGGCGTGGTGACACACACCTATAGTTTTAGATACTTGGGAGGCTGAGGTGTGAGGATTGCTTGAGCCCAGGAGGTCGAGGCTGCAGTGAGCCATGATTGTGCCACCTCACTCCAACCTGGGTGACAAAGCAAGACCCTGTCTCAAAAAAGAAAAATATCTACAGTACAAACGTGATTTGAAGTTATTTCTCATAGTACCTGAATCACATCAGTAAGTCTTTGGAGAAAGAAATGGACTTTTTCATGGTCGTGACATTGTACTCGCAACCCAAACAACAGAAGTACTGTATAAAACCTTAAAATATGCATATACTTGGCTCTATTAATTCTACTTATGGGTCTCTATCCCACAGAAATATCTGCTTATATAGGCAAATATATAGTCACATGCATATTCACTCCATCATTGTTTATAACAGCAAAAATCGAAACACCTTAAATGTCCAGCAATAGAGAACTGTTGAAATATATGATGGTACATACACATAATGGAATTCTTTCCAGTAGTTTAAAATAATGTAGATCTACACTTTGTAACATGGAGAGATGTTTGTGATTTATTACATGAAAAAATGGATATTAAAAATTTGTGTGCAGCAAATCCTTCTGTTAAAAATATTGTGTGTATAAATACATATGTGTGTATGTACATATATGCATATAGACACATCGTTACTTACATAGAAGCATAAGGAAAAACTCTGGAAAGACACTGCTTTGAATTTTAATAGATTTTTAAATGTGTCAGTTATGGGTGTTTTAAAGGTTTTCTGTGTATTTTTCTGTAACTTGTAGGTATTTTAAAATAATAAGTACATATCAATCTTTGAAATAAAAAGATTTAAACGTATATGATGACCATGCCACAGAATTACAGATTATAAGAGCTGACGGGACTTTAGGATTCATTAAATGTTATTTCGTTCAAGAGATGCTTCCATTTTACCTAAGAGGAAACTAAGACCCAGAAAGGAAATTGAATTATCCAGGACTCAGATTTATGTCTCCCTCTGCAGTCACTCTCCCATTTTCACACCCCAGCAGGTGCTCAATTAATGCACTGATTGATGTAATTGGTTGGTATTGATGTGGAGGAGTCTGAGGGTGATCTCATTCCACTGTTGAACTGTGATAGAAAATTTCACAGTGGGAACAGAGATAGTTCAATTTTTCCCCCTGCAACAATTATGCAAGCCTCTGATTTACATTGGTCAGGACATCTCCTTGGATGGCAAATGAGTTTATTATAGAAGTTGCTCATGTAAGATTTCCTCTGCCTGGGAATGTTTCTGATTATGCCTACACTACTCATTGGCCAATTCTTAGTGATCATTGAGAAAAACATTTGCCCAAATAACACATTTTATTTAGACTTTCTGAATTATTTTGTATAAACGTTATCCTGATAGAGAAACCAGAGCTGAAGTCGATAATAAAAGTGTTCTAGATCTAATTGTTGTTATCCTCCCTAAAAGTTTGTAGTGTAAAATAATTTACTGTTGACAAAGAAAGTATATTAATAATAAAAATTCTGAAACATTATTTGATAAGGAGGCAAAAATGCTCAGAGTCCAGTTGTGTGTTCAACATTGGGCTTGTGAAACTGATTTTTGTGATCTCTTGATGATGGAATAGCCAAAAAAGGGAGTCTCTGGGAGTTTCAAAATTGTCAAAAAGCCATTAAAAATTTCAGTCCAAAATGGAACAGAATTCTTGCACTTTTGCTGAATTTTCCAGTTCTGTGGTTCACCAAAAAATGACCACAAGTTATGGTAACCACCAGTAGGATCTTTTCTTATCTAGCTTTGGCCCAAAACTGAGAGTCACACAACCCTGTAAATCTTCATCAAAGAATCAGCCTTGACACAAACTATCTTCCTTTTGCCACAACTTCGATGCGCTGGACATTAATGGAGTTGTTTGCACAAATAAGGAAAATAAATAATGACTGTGGGAGAGAAGTAACTCTCTGCCATCACCTTTCTTGCCAACAGCTTACCGCCTGCAAAACTATTATTCAGGGAGAGAAAGTTTATATTTATTAGTTAAATCAGAGCTATCCCGGTAGGTATTGGACAGGAGACATTTAATTTCCTCCTCAGTAGGACATCTTATGTGGCATAACTGGTCCTTTATCCACTGCCTTCTTTAGAAAGGTGGTGTGAATTGTAAATTGATTGCATTAAGTAACCAGACCACTGAACTTTGTTGTCTTAGGTTTGTTTCTCTTTTTTTCTTTTTCTTTTTTTTTTTCTAAGCTTCTATAGAGTAAGTTATCTCCTCAGCAATGTGACTCACAAGTTCTGCCCTTTGCCCTTCAGGATATTATTCATTTGGCACGAAACAGTCCAGTGCAAGATTGTTGGAATGAAAAATATGGCTCAAATGCTTTTGCTCAGTGAGGGTAATTAAAAATTTTTCAATATGTCTAATTTTCTTGAAAATGTATGGTCCTGATATATATATATATATATATATATATATATATATATATATATATATACGTATACTTACACACATGAATGGCTGAATGAGAAGTGCAGCTTATGAATAGCCTTCCCTACATACTTTACTATATACCAAGCTAATCTTTTGTATCAATATACAATTATGTAATATAGTGTAAAGAACCCTGGAATGGAATACAAAAACCCTGGGTTCTAGTTTGGGCTCTGACTCTAGATAGCTGCATGAATTTGAATAAGTCACACTATCAGATTTATTTTTCTTTTTAAATTTTATTTTATTTTCAGAGAATGGTGTGACTATTTTGGGGCTCAGAGAATGATACCCCAAAGTAGGGTGTTTTGGTATGCTTTGATGAAAGAAAATTAAAGACCTTACAAATTGCTTCAGAATTAAGATCTCTCTGACTTTTTCTTCTTTCTCCCCCTAAGTATGAGGTGGGGGGCTTTCTCTGAAGTTCCTTTATCTGACAGAGGGGTAGTTCTTCCAACAGAAATGCGATTGCCTTAGACCCCTCCCTAGAATCTACATTAACCATAAAATGTTAACTCTTATCACAGGAGAGGGAATGAAAAGTCTCCAGACCCAGGATACATACCCTAGACAGATTTTTCAGCTATTCTTTCAACTATTCTTCCAAGGACTGTCGCCTAAACAACTATCTGCAGAATAAGACAAATTTTATTCATATCCTTCTGCCCCTCATCTTCCCATAGCTTGTTGCCACCTCCTCCAGAGCCCAGAGGAACTTTGTCCAAGGCTGTTATCTACTCTTTATGCCCATTCACTTCCCCTAAAGATTATTTACTTTTCCTCTAATCCCTTTCCCCATGAAAAGGTATTTAAACTTCAATCATCTGGCCCTTCCTTAAGTCTTCAATTTTGTGTGGCTCCTGCGCACATGTGCACGTTAATCAATGTGTCTGACTTTTCTCCTGTTAATGTTTTTATTGTCCATTTATTTCAACAGACTCAATTACCAAACCTTCAGAGGGAAAGGTTACCCTTCACTGTTAAGGCAAATTATAAAATATGACTATGGTAGATTCCCTCCCCGCCCTTCCTCTCCCTCCCCCTCCCTCCCTCCCTTCCTTCCTTCTTTCCTTCCTTCCTTCATATTTATTGTACACAACATAATAGTTTGGAGAATAAAACAACAAGCCGAGTACAGTGGCTCATGCCCGTAATCCCAACACTTTGGGAGGTCAAGGAGGGCAGATCACCTGAGGTCGGGAGTTCGAGACCAGCCTGTCCAACATTGAGAAACCCCATTTCTACTAAAAATACAAAATTAGCCGGGTGTGGTGACACATGCCTGTAACCCCAGTTACTCGGGAGGCAGAGGCAGGAGAATTGCTTGAACCTGGAAGGTGGAGGTTGTGGTGAGTCAAGATCCTCCCATTGCACTCCAGGCTGGGCAACAAGAGCAATACTCTGTCTCAAAAAAAACCAAAAAACCAAAAAAACCAAAAAAACTATAATCAATGCCATAAACATATTCATCATCTCCAAAAGTTTCTCCCTACACTCTTTATTAAAAAAAATTTTTTTTGGTGATGAGAACACAACATGAGATATACCCTCTTAGCAAATTCTTACATACATATACAGTACAGTATTGTTAACCACAGGCAATATGCTGTGTAGTCAGTCTCTAGGACATAGTCATCTTACATAATTAAAACTTTGTGCGATTTGCTGGCAAGATGGCTGAATAGGAACAGCTCCCGTCTGCAGCTCCCAGTGAGATGGATGCAGAAGGTGGGTGATTTCTGCATTTCTAACTGAGGTACCCAGTTCATCTCAATGGGACTGGTTGGACAGTGGGTAGAGCCCAAGGAGGGCAAGCCAAAGCAGGGTGGGGCGTTTCCTCATCCGGGAAGTGCAAGGGGTCGGGGAACTCCCCTCCTAGCCAAGGGAAGCTGTTAGGGACCATACTATGCACTCTGGCCCAGATAGGGCACTTTTCCCACAGTCTTCGCAACCTGCAGACCAGGAGATTTCCTCTGGTGCCTACAGCATAATGGCCCTGGGTTTCCAGCACAAAAATGGGTGGCCCTTTGGGCAGACACAGAGCTAGTCACAAGAGTTTTTTTCATACCCTAGTGGTGCCTGGAACGCCAGTGAGACAGAACCGTTCACTCACCTGGAAAGGGGGCTGAAGCCAGGGAGCCAAGTGGTCTGGCTCAGCGGGTCCCACCCCCACAGAACCCAGCAAGATAAGATCTGCTGGCTTGAAATTCTCATGCCAGCACAGCAGTCTAAGCTCTACCTGGGACGCTTGAGCTTGGTAGGGGGAGGGGCGTCCGCCACTGCTGAGGCTTGAGTAGGTAGTTTAACCCCACAGTGTAAACAAAGCCGCCAGGAAGTTCGAACTGGGCGGAGCCCACCACAGCTCAACAAGGCCGCTGTGGCCAGACTCTCTAAATTCCCTCCTCTCTGGGCAAGGCATCTCTGAAAAACAGACAGCAGCCCCAGTCAGGGACATATAGATAAAACCTCCACCTCCCTGAGACAGAGCATCTGGGGTAAGGAGCGGTTGTGGGTGCAGCTTCAGCAGAATTAAACATCCCTACCTGGCAGCTCTGAGGAGAGCAATGAATCTCCCAACACAGCATTCGAGCTATGATAAGGGACAGCCTGCCTCCTAAAGTGGGTCCCTGACCCCATGTATCCTGATGGGGAGACACCTCCCAGTAGGGGCGGACAGACACCTCATACAGGAGAGCTCTGGCTGGCATCTGGCAGGTGCCCCTCTGGGATGAAGCTTCCAGAGGAAGGAACGGGCAGCAATCTTTGCTGTTCTGCAGCCTCCACTGGTGATACCCAGGCAAACAGGGTCTGAAGTGGACCTCCAGCATACTCCAGCAGACCTGCAGAGAGGGGCCTGACTGTTAGAAGGAAAACTAACAAACAGAAAGGAATAGTATCAATATCAACAGAAAGGACATCCACTCAGAGACCCCATCCGATGATCACCGATTTCAAAGACCAAAGGTAGATAAATCCACAAACATAGGGAGAAACCAGTGCAAAAAGACAGAAAATTCCAAAAACCAGAATGCCTCTTCTCCAAAGGATCACAACTCCTCATCAGCAAGGGAACAAAACTGGATGGAGAATGAGTTTGATGAACTGACAGAAGTAGGCTTCAGAAGATGGGTAATGGCAAACTCCTCCAAGCTAAAGGAGCATGTTCTAACCCAATGCAAGGAAGCTAAGAACTAAGAACCTTGAAAAAAGGTTAGAGGAATTGTTAACTGGAATAACCAATTTAGAGAAGAACATAAATGACCTGAATGAGCTGAAAAACACAGCACGAGAACTTTGTGAAGCATACACAAGTATCAATAGCCAAATCGATCAAGCAGAAGAAAGGATATCAGAGATTGAAGACCAACTCAATGAAATGAAGTGAGAAGACAAGATTAGAGAAAAAAAAGTAAAAAGAAACAAACAAAGCCTCCAGGAAATATGGGACTATGTGAAACGACCAAATCTACGTTTGATTGGTGTACCTGAAAGTGATGGGGAGAATGGAACCAAGTTGGAAAACACTCTTCAGGATATTATCCAGGAGAACTTCCCCAACCTCACAAGACAGGCCTACATTCAAATTCAGGAAATACAGAAAACACCACAAAGATACTCCTTGAGAAGAGCAACCCCAAGACACATAATTGTCAGATTCACCAAGGTTGAAATAAGGAAAACATGTGAAGGGGAGCCAGAGAGAAAGGTCAGGTTACCCACAAAGGGAAGCCCAACAGACTAACAGTGGCTCTCTTGGCAGAAACCTTACAAGCCAGAAGAGAGTGGGGGCCAGTATTCAACATTCTTAGAAAATAATTTTCAACCCAGAATTTCATATCCATCCAAACTAAGCTTCATATGCAGAGGAGAAATAAAATCCTTTACAGACAAGGAGATGCTGAGATATTTTGTCATCACCACGCCTGCTGTACAAGAGGTCCTGAAGGAAGCACTAAACATGGAAAGGAAAAATCAGTACCAGTCACTGCAAAACCATACCAAATTGTAAAGACCATCAACACTATGAAAAAACTGAATCAACTAACAGGCAAAATAACCAGCTAACATCACAACGGCATGATCAAATTTACACATAATAATATTAACCTTAAAGGTAAATGTGATAAATGCTCCAATTAAAAGACACAGACTGGCAAATTGGATAAAGAGTCAAGACCCGTTGGTGTGCTGTATTCCGGAGATTCATCTCATGTGCAAAGACACAAATAGGCTCAAAATCAAGGGATGGAGGAATATTTAACAAGCAATTGGATATTTAACAAGAAAATTCAGACCAAAATTGGAAAGCAAAAAAAAAGAGCAGGGGTTGCAGTCCTAGTCTCTGATAAAACAGACTTTACACCAACAAAGAACAAAAGAGACAAAGAAGGGCATTACAAAATGGTAAAGGGATCAATGTAACAAGAAGAGCTAACTATCCTAAATATATATGCACCCAATACAGGAGCACCTAGATTCATAAAGCAAGTTCTTAGAGACCTACACAGAGACTTAGACTCCCACAGAATAATAGTAGGAAACTTTAATGCCTCACTGTCAATATTAGACCAATGAGACAGAAAATTGACAAGGATATTCAGGACTTAAACTCAGCTCTGGACCAGGCAGACCTAATAGACATCTACAGAACTCTCCATCTCAAATCAACAGAATATATATACATTCTTCTCAGCGCCACATAGCACTTATTCTAAAATCGACCACATAATTGGAAGTAAAACACTCCTCAGCAAATGCAAAAGAATGGAAATCATAACAAACAGTCTCCCAGACCACAGTGCAATCAAATTCAAACTCAGGATTAAGAAACACACTCAAAACTTTACAACCACATGGAAACTGAACCACCTGCCCCTGAATGACTACTGGGTAAATAATGAAATTAAGACAGAAATAAAGATGTTCTTTGAAACCAATGAGAACAAAGACACAATGTACCAGAATCTCTGGGACACAGCTATAGCAGTGTTTACAGGGAAATTTATAGCACTAAATCCCCACATCAGAAAGTTGGAAAGATCTAAAATGGACACCCTAACATCACAATTAAAAGAACTAGAGAAGCAAGAGCAAACAAATTCAAAAGCTAGCAGAAGACAAGAAATAACTAAGATCAGAGCAGAACTGAAGGAGATAGAGACACGAAAAACCCTTCAAATAATCAATGAATCCAGGAGCTGGTGTTTTGAAAAGATTAACAAAATAGATACACCACTAACCAGAGTAATAAAGAAGAAAAGAGAGAAGAATCAAATAGATTCAATAAAAAATGATAAAGGGGATATCACCAGTAATCCTGCAGAAATACAAACTATCATCAGAGAATACTAAAAACACCTCTATGCAAATAAACTAGAGAATCTAGAAGAAATGGATAAATTCCTGGACACATACACCCTCCCAAGAATAAACAAAGAAGAATTTGAATCTCTGAATAGACAAAAAACAAGTTCTGAAATTGAAGCAGCAATTAATAGTCTACCAACCAAAAGAAGTCCAGGACCAGAAGGATTCACAGCCAAATTCTACCAGAGGTACAAAGAGGAGCTGCTACCATTCCTTCTGAAACTATTCCAAACAATCGAAAAAGAGGGACTTCTCCCTAACTCATTTTATGAGGCCAGCATCATCCTGATACCAAAACCTGACAGAGACAAGCAAAAACAGAAAATTCAGACCAATATCCTTGATGAACATTGATGGGAAAATCCTCAATAAAATACTGGCAAACCAAATCCAGCAGCACATCAAAAGCCTTATTCACCAAGATCAAGTCGGCTGCATCCCTGGGATGCAAGGCTGGTTCAACATATGCAAATTAATAAACATAATCTATCACATAAACAGAACCAATTACAAAAGCTACATGATTATGTCAATAGATACAGAAAAGGCCTTTGACAAAAGTCAAGAGGTCTTCATGCTAAAAATTCTCAAACATCTAGGTATTGATGGAACATATCTCAAAATTATTAGAGCTATTTATGACAAACCCACAGCCAATATCATAATAAATGGGCAAAAACTGGAAACATTCCCTTTGAAACCAGCTCAAGACAAGAATGCCCTCTCTCACGACTCCTATTCCACATAGTATTTGATGTTCCAGCCAGGGCAATCAGGCAAGAAAAAGAAATAAGGGGTATTCAATTAGGAAAAGAGGAACTGAAATGTCGGTTTGCAGATGACATGATTTTATATTTAGAAAACCCCATCGTCACAGCCGCAAATCTCTTTAAGCTGATAAGCAACTTCAACAAAGTCTCAGGATGCAAAGTTAATGTGCAAAAATAACAAGCATTCCTATACACCAATAACAGACAAACAGAAAGTCAAATCATGAGTGAACTGCCCTTCACAATTGCGACAAAGGACATAAAGTATCTAGGAATCCAACTTACAAGGGATGTGAAGGACCTCTTCAAGGAGAACTACAAACCACTGCTCAAGGAAATAAGAGAGGACTCAAACAAATGGAAAACCATTCCATACTCATGGATAGGAAGAATGAATATCGTGAAAATGGTCATACTGCTGAAAGTAATTTATAGATTCAATGTTATCACCATCAAGCTACCATTGACTATCTTCAAAGAATTGGAAAAAAACTACTTTAAACTTCGTATGGAACCAAAAGGAGCCCCCATAGCCAAGACAATCCTAAGCAAAATGAACAAAGCTGGAGGCATCACACTATCTGACTTCAAACTATACTATAAGGCTATAGTAACCAAAAGAGCATAGTACTGGTACCAAAACAGATATATAGACCAATGGAACAGCATAGAGGCCTCAGAAATAATACCACACATCTACAACCATCTGATTTTTGACAAACCTGACAAAAACAAGCAATGGAGAAAGGATTCCCTATTTAATAAATGGTGTTGGGAGAACTGACTAGCCATATGCAGAAAGCTGAAACTGGATCCTTTCCTTATACCTTATACAAAAATTAGCTCAAGATGGATTACAGATTTAAATGTAAGACCTAAAACCATAAAAACCCTAGGAGAAAATCTAGGTAATACAAGTCAGGACATAGGCACAGGCAAGGACTTCATGACTAAAACACCAAAAGCAATGGCAACAAAATCCAAAATTGACAAATGGAATCTTGTTAAACTAAAGAGCTTCTGCACAGCAGAAGAAACTATCATCAGAGTGAACAGGCAACCTACAGAATGGGAGAAAACTGTTGCAATCTATCCATCTGACAAAGGGCTAATATCCAGAATTTACAAAGAACTCAAACAAATTTATAAGAAAAAACAACCCCATCACAAAGTGGGTGAAGGATATGAACAGACACTTCTCAAAGGAAGACATTTATGCAGCCAACAAACATATGAAAAAAAGCTCATCATCACTGGTCATTAGACAAATGCAAATTAAAACCACAATGAGTTTTAGAATGGCGATTCTAAAAAGTTAGGAAACAACAGATCCTGGACAGGATGTGGAGAAATAGGAATGCTTTTACACTGTTGGTAGGAGTGTGAATTAGTTCAACCATTGTGGAAGACAGTGTGGTGATTCCTCAAGGATATAGAACTAGAAATACCATTTGACCCAGCCATCCCATTACTGGGTATATACCCAAAGAATTACAAATCATTCTACTCTAAAGACACATGTACACGTATGTTTATTGTGGCACTGTTTACAACAGCAAAGACCTGGAACCAACCCAAATGCCCATCAATGATAGACTGGATAAAGAAAATGTGGCACATATACACCAGGGAGTACTATGCAGCCATAAAAAAGGATGAGTTCTTGTCCTTTGCAGGGACATGGATAACGCTGGAAACCATTTTTCTCAGCAAATTAACACAAGAACAGAAAACCAAACACCATATGTTCTCGCTTATAAGTGGGAGTTAATTAATGAGAATGCATGGACACAGGGAGGGGAACATCACACACTGGGGCATGTTGTGGGGTCGGGGGTAGGGAAGGGATAGCATTAGGATAAATACCTAATGTAGATGACGGGTTGATGGATGCAGCAAACCACCATGGCATGGGTATACCTATGTAACAAACCTGCATGTTCAGCACATGTACCTCCGAACTTAATGTACGATAAAAATAAAAAATAAAACTTTGTACCCTTCGACTATCATCTCACTATTTCTCCCACCCTTATCTCCTGGCAATCATTTTTCTACTCTTTGCTTCAAGTTTGACTATTTTATAGTCCTTATATCACTGGGATCACGTAGTATTTGTCCTCTTGTGTCTGCCTTATTCTAAGCATCATGTCTTCCAGGTTCACCCATGTTGTCTCAAATGACAGGATTTCTTTATTTTTTGAAGGCTGAATACTTGTATTCATGTTCTGTTGCTGCCATAACAAATGACTACAAGCTTAATACAAATTTTTTAGCTCACAGTTTTGCAGTTCATAAACCCAGTTGGCTTGACTGGTTGTGCTCCTCTGGCTTCCATGAGGCTTAAATCCAGGTGAAGGTCAGCCTGGGCTCTTCTCTGGAATCCTTAGGGGAGAATCTGCTTCCAACCTCATTCATTGTTTGCAAGTTGGTGGCAGAATTTGGTTTAAGCAGTGGGAAAACTGAAGTTCTCATTTCCTTGCTGGCGGCCAGCCAGGGGTTATTCTTAGCTTCTAGAGGCCACCTGTACTCCCTAACTCTTGGTTCCCTTCACCTCAAATCCAGAAACAATGGGACATTTCCTCTTAGGCTCCAGATGTCTCATGCATTTTCTGCTGCTGCATCTGACCCTAGCCCAATAAATATTTCTTCTTTTAAGGGCTCAAGTGATTAGATTGGACCTAACCAGATAATTAAGACTAATCTCCCATCTCAAATTCTAACCGTAATCACATCTATAGAGTCTATTTTACCATATAAGGTAACCTATTCACAGGTTCTAGGGATTAGAACCTGACATCTTTGGGGAATATTGGTTTGCTTATCACACTTACCTTCCCTGGACTGCCTCAGCGTCTTCACTTCTACAACAGGGGAGTTGGATGAAATCAGTGTTTCTCAAAGTATGTGAAAATGTGCCTTTGGAGGACCACAATACAAGTTTAGTGAATCCTGCTTCTGGATCTGATGCTAAATGACACCGAGAGTCACACCCTGAGATTGTTATTCCCGTGCCAGTTTCTTTCAAGTCTTTATATTAAGGCAGGGAAAAAGTCTGTTTGGTTTTAGTATTTCTTTCAGACTGCTCTAATACTTGCTTATTTCCCTTCTTATTGGAATGGGGGTTGGGAAGAGAAAGAGAAAAAGGAGAGAGAATGAAGCTCAGGCCCCCCATTTCAGAGCCAATCTACCTAGTAAAATTTAACAATGTAATTTTGCTTTTATTGTATTTGTTTAAACTGCTATATTATGTTTATAGCAAATTGATATTGGTTTCCATTGATGGTATTCAAATAAATTTTAATTTTATAATCAATATATGTAGAAAATCAGTCAATCTGAAGAAAAATATTAAAGAAAGTAACAATTCAGCAGATATACACTATAGATAAAGTCAATTCTGTAAAACTAGTACAAAAATGAAGGAAACTGTGGACCTTCTACACTAGACAACCTCTTAATTCCCTTTGAGCTCCAAAAAAGTTAATTTAACCAATAGGAAAATTGCCCAAAGCTTGGAAAATTACTTCAGAAAAGAGGCTATTCAGCCATTCTCCATGATGTGGTTATTTCACATTGCATGCGTGTATCAAAACTTCTCCCGTACAATATATACACCTACTACGTACCCACAAAACAAAAAATAAAAAATTTTAAAAACAAACAAAAAAGAAGCTATCCAAATGGCCAAGAAACATATGAAAACGTGCTTAGCTTTATTAATAATCAGGACAATGCAAATTAGAATCACAGTGAAACATTATTGCATGCCTACCAGACTGACAAAAATTAAAAGGTCTGACAGTACCAAATGTGGCAAGAATATAAAGCAATGAGAATTTCCAATTACTGCTGTGGAAGGATAAAATGGTGCTCTGGGAAAAAAAATGTGAATGACTTTGAAAAGGTTACTCTGTGCCCTGTCTAGTGCATCCTTCCAGGTTATTACTGCCTTTCATTGTTTTTCAGCTATTTTACAGTTCTATGAATTTTAGAAAACTGATAGTAAGACACATGATTTTTGCCCATAGACATGCAAATTGTTTCCAGGGGAATAAAATTGGTTATTGCCTATTGTATTTTTGCCAGTTTTGCATCTATTTGTAAATTCATTAAAGCCTATATATTTGTCTGTTCTTTAGATTCTCCTTGAAACTGGCTGTAACAGTTACAGGTTCCTTCGCTGATTAACGAGTTAAATAAAATCTTCAATGTGTTGGTTTTATATTTGTGTGAGAGTCACGATTTTATATTTAGAAAAATATCCTTTAACAGTCCAAACTAGAAAACAGTTTACTATTAACAAGTTAGGATATGCATAGTCCAATTTTGTTGAGTGCTGTAACAAAATACCACAGATGGGTAGCTTATAAACAACAGAAATTGAATCTGTAGATTGCTTTTGGCAGTATGGTCATTTTCACGATATTGAATCTTTCCATCCATCTATGAGCATAGGATGTTTTTCCATTTCTTTGTGTCATCTATGATTTTTTTCAGCAGTGTTTTTTAGTTCTCTATGTAGACATCTTTTACCTCCTTGGTAAAGTATATTCCTAGACATTTGTGTGTGTGTGTGTGTGTGTGTGTGTGTGGCTGTTATAAAAGGTATTGAGGTATTAATTTCTCAACTTGGTCACTGTTGGTGTATAGCAGTGCTACTAATTTGTGTACATTGATTTTGTAACCTGAGACTTTACTAAATTCATTTATCAGACCTAGGAGTCATTTGGATGAGTCTCTAGGGTTTTTTAGGTAGACAATCATATCATCAGTGAACAGTGCTAGTTTGACTTTCTCTTTCCAATTTGGATGTCTTTTACTTATTTCTCTTGCCTGATTGCTCTGGCTAGGACTTCCAGCACTGTGTTGAATAAAAGTGGTAAAATGGGGCATCCTCGTCTTGTTCCAGTTCTCAGGTGGAATGCTTTCAACTTTTCCCCATTCAGTATGATGTTGGCTATGGGTCTGTCATAAATGGCTTTCATTATTTTGTTGTAAGCCCCTTCTATGCCTAGTTTATTAAGGATTTTTTATCATAGCACTATGTTGGATTTTACCAAATGCTTTTTCTGTGTCTATTGAAATGATCATAAAGCTTTTGTTTTTAACCTGCTTATGTCATCAAAAGCAATTGAAACAAAAACAAAAATTGACAAATAGGATCTAAACTAAAGAACTTCTGCACAGCAGAAGAAACTGTCATAGAAGTGAACAGATAATCTACAGAATGGGAGAAAATTTGTGCAACCTATCTATCTGACAAAGGTCTAATATCCAAGGTGTACAAGGAACTTAACTTAAACAAATTTACAAGAAAAAACAACCCCGCTAAAAAGTGGGCAAAGAACATGAATAGACACTTCTCAAGAGAAGACATTTATGCAGCCAACAAACATATAAAGACAAGCTCAACATCACTGATTAGTAGAGAAATGCAAATCAAAACCACAATGAGATACTATCTCATGCTTGTCAGAATGGTGATTATTAAAAAGTCAAGAAACAACGGATGCTGGTAAGAATGTGGAGAAATAGGAACATTTTTTACACTGTTGGTGGGAATGTAAGTTAGTTCAACCATTGTGGAAGACAGTGTGGCAATTCCTCAAATACCTAGAATCAGAAATACCATTTGACCCAGCAATCCCATTGCTGGGTATATACCCCCAAAAATAGAAGTCATTCTATTATAAAGATATATGCACATGTATGTTCATTGCAGCCGATTCACAATAGCAAAGACATGCAATCAACCCAAATACCTATCAATGATAGACTGGATAAGGAAAATATAGTACATATATACCATGAAATACTATGCAACCATAAAAAGGAATGAGATCATGTCCTTTGTAGGGATAGCCTTTGCATGGATGGAGCTGGAAGTCATTATCCTCAGCAAACTAATGCAGGAATAGACAATCAAACACTGCATGTTCTCACTCATGAGTGGGAGCTGAACAATGAGAACATAATGGACACAGGGAGGGGAACAACACACACTGGGGTCTGTCATGGGGGTGGTGGGAGGGAGAGAATCAGCTAACGCATTCTGAGCTTAATTCTTAGGTGATGGGTTGATAGGTGCAGCAGACAACCATGACACATGTTTAACTATGTAACAAACCTGCACATCCTGTACATGTACCCTGGAACTTAAAATAAATTACAATTTAATGAAAAAACTATGTTCATGTGATGTATCACATTTATTTACTTGTGAATGTTAAGCCATTCCTACATCCCTGGTATGAAACCCACTTGATCATGATGTATTGTCTTTTTGATGTGCAGTTGGATCAGTTGTCTAGCATTTTGTTGAAGATTTTCACATTTATGTTCATCATGGATAATGGTTTGTAGTTTTCTTATTTTGTTACGTCCTTTCCTGGTTTTGGTATTAGAGTGATACTGGCTTCCTAGAATGATTTAGGGAAGATTCCTTCTTTCTCAATCTTTTGCAATAGTTTCAGCAGAATTGGCACCAATTCTTCTTTGAATGTGTGGTAGAAATCAGATGTAAATCCATCTGGTCCTGGGTTTTTGTTGTTGTTGTTGTGACAATTTTAAAATTATTGATTAAATCTCTCTGTTGGTTATTGGTCTATTCAGTGTTTCTATTTCTTCCTGATTTAATCTAGGAGGGTTGTATGTTTCCAGGAATTTATCCATGTCCTCTAGATTTTTTTAGCTTTTGTGCATAGAGGTGTTTATAGTAGTCTCAAATTATCTTTTGTATTTCCGTGGTATTGACTGTAATGTCTCCAGTTTCATTTCTAATTGAGCTTATTTGGATTTTCTCTCTTCTTTTCATGGTTAATCTCACTAATGGTATATCAATTTTGTTTATCTTTTCGAAGAACTAGCTTTTAAAAATATCTTTTGTATTTTTCAGTTTCAATTTAGTTCTGCTCTGATTTTGTTATTTCTTTTCTTCTGAATTTGGGCTTGGTTTGTTTCTATTTCTCTAGTTCCTCGAAGTGTGACAATAGGTTGTCAGTTTGTACTCTTTCAGGCTTTCTAATGTAGGCATTTAATGCTAAGAACTTTCCTCTTAGCACTGCTTTTGCCCATATACCAGATGTTATAACTTGTGTCACTATTATCATTCACTTCAAACAATTTTTAAATGTCCATCTTGATTTTATTGTCAACTCAAAAATCATTCAGGAACAGATTATTTAATTTCTAGGTATAGTTTTGAGGGTTCCTTTTGGAGTTGATTTCAAGTTTTATTCCACTGTAGCCTGAGAAGATACTTGATATGATTTTTGTTTTCTTAAATTTATTGAGACTTGTGTTGTGGCCTATTATATGATCCATCCTGGAGAATGTTCCATGTGCTGATGAGATTTTATATTCTGCGGTTGTTGGGTAGAATATTCTGTAAATATCTGTTAAGTTCATATGTTCTAGAGTGTTATTTAAGTCCACTGGACTTGGTGGAGGAAGGTAGGAGGGAGGTGAGGGATAAAAGACTACATATTGGGTACAGTGTACACTGCTTTGGTGATGAGTGCACAAAAACCTAGAATTTACCACTATAGAGTGTATCTATGTACCCCAAACCCACTTGGACCTCAAAAGCTATTGAAATTTTAAAAAACTAAGAACAGAAATTTATTTCTCACAATTCTGGAAATTGGGAACCCCAAGGTCAAGGCAGATTTGGTATCCAGTGGAGGCCCATTTTCTGGTTCATGGACGGTGACTACTAGCTGTGTCCTTACATGACAAAAGGGGTTAGAACTTTCTTGGGTTTATTTTGTAAAGGCACAAATCTCATTCATGCAGGTCGTGCCTTCATAACCGAATGACCTCTCCAAAGACCCCATGTTCTAATACCATCAACTTGACAGACAGGATTTCAACATATGAACTGAGAGGGGACACAAACATTCAGACCATAGCACTTAGAAACCCCATTTCTGTGTATACATCCTAGAGAAACTCTTTCACACAGGCAACAGAAGACACATACGAGAATATTCAAAGAAATATTGCTGTAAAAATAAAAATAATTGGAAAAATCTAAATATATTTTAATAGTAGAACAAATTAATACATTATGATATATTCATAGGAGTCAACACTATGGAATAAAAATGAATTAAATACAACTGGGCACAACATGGGTGAATAAGGAACATGATATTTAGTAAACAAATTCAGATGCAAATGAGTGTATACTTATAATTCCATTTATATAAGCTTCAAAAAAGTGGTAAAGCTAAACTCCAGTGTTTAGGGATGAATGCTTATGTGATAACCTACAAAGAAAAGCAACATAATGCATACCACAAAGGCTAGGAGAGCAGATACATTGTATAGAAGGGCCTGACAAACATGGGGTGCAAACAACATTCTATTTCGTAAGCTAGGTGGTGGATACACAAGTGTTTACTGTATTGTTACTCTTTAAAATATACATGTATGTTCTATATTTTCATATCATATATCATATATATAATAAACATGCTGGCCGGGCGCGGTGGCTCACGCCTGTAATCCCAGCACTTTGGGAGGCCGAGGCGGGCGGATCACAAGGTCAGGAGATCGAGACCACGGTGAAACCCCGTCTCTACTAAAAATACAAAAAATTAGCCGGGCGCGGTTGTGGGCGCCTGTAGTCCCAGCTACTCGGGAGGCTGAGGCAGGAGAATGGCGTGAACCCGGGAGGCGGAGCTTGCAGTGAGCCGAGATCGCGCCACTGCACTCCAGCCTGGGCTGGGCGACAGAGCGAGACTCCGTCTCAAAAAAAAAAAAAAAAAAAAAAAAAAATAAACATGCTTTACCCTCACCAAAAACAATCAATGTCAATGGATTTATTATTCTGGGTCTTTTGTATAAGTAAACTGGTAACTGAAATGTTAGAACAAATAACCTCAGAGACCATCCTTTGAACCCCATGGTTGATATTTGATGATTATTCCTTCAGGGTAATGATGTACATCAGAGGATCTAAACTTAAGTTCTGCCCTTACATGGCCTTCAGTACAGAAGGTCTCTTGAACACTGTTATTCTACCCTCTCTTCTATATTAAATTGTGGAACAAATGACAGAGTCACAGAAAGCTCCAGGAGCAAGTAGTAACATTAGTCTGGGCCAATTCTGGAGAAGAATGAAAGTCCCTGTGTATGTACCAAGAAAAGACAGGGAAAAATCAAGGAGATGGTAAAGAAAAACAGATGAGAAAACTTGATTTTCAAATTGTTCTGTGGCCCAGATGTTGAACATATTCTACTGTTTTAGATAAATAACTTATTCTACAGCAGTAAATAATATATTACGTTGATTTTTTTTCTTAGTAATATGTTCTCTTCACTCTACCATTTTACTTTTCAATTTCCATTAGTTTTAGATATTGTTTATTGCAATGTCATTAGATTGAGATGTTAGATATAAAGGCATGTTGTAACTCACAAAGTATAATACGAAGGGTACAACATAGTACTTGGTACCATGAAAGCACCTGTTCGAATTTACCAATCCTCCTTTGCACAGTTTCATGAAGGAAATGGTTTTGGCTAATAAAATTCAGGCAAATTTAGATTTTAAAAAATCAAAATTACATGTCAATCCTTATATTTATAAATATCCTAAAAGATATCTTAATAATATGTTTAATAATACTTTAATAATAAAAATACATTAATAATAGCTGGAGAATAAAGGAGGACATTTTTACCTTTAATACTAAAAGCTAATCTAGACTTTTCTAGATATTAATTTTAAATCATGCAGAGCAGGTATTTTGCTGTGTTTCAGCCCAATTCTTGACAGAAACTGCAAATTTCCTATAATCTAGAATTTTCATTATTTATTTAGCTTAAACTATGCTGGAAAAATAAATAATCAAACAATCTGCAGGATAAATGAATGGGTCCACTTGAAAAACCACAAAGTAGGATGTCAATGTAACAGAACTTAGAGTGAGCTCTAGATAAATGACCATTTATTAAGCCCTTAAAAATGGCCTCTTAAAGGAATGGACACCAAATTCCAAAAGTACTCAATTATTCAGGGCAATTTCTTAATTAGGATGACTAGAAACTTTAAACCACCATGACAATAAGCTCTATTTGGCTTCAGAGACCTGCTAATATTTGTTCACAGATCTTTCTTTTTTTTTTTTTTTTTTTAGACGGAGTCTCGCTCTGTCGCCCAGGCTGGAGTGCAGTGGCGCGATCTCGGCTCACTGCAAGCTCCGCCTCCCGGGTTCACGCCATTCTCCTGCCTCAGCCTCCCGAGTAGCTGGGACTACAGGCGCCCGCCACCACGCCCGGCTAGTTTTTTGTATTTTGTAGTAGAGACGGGGTTTCACCGTGTTAGCCAGGATGGTCTCGATCTCCTGACCTGGTGATCCACCCGTCTCGGTCTCCCAAAGTGCTGGGATTACAGGCTTGAGCCACCGCGCCCGGCCCACAGATCTTTCTTTAGCTGTGTCATCTACTACTATGATTACTCTACTGATCCCGTTACTGTAATGGCTGCTACTACTGATGTCACGGTTCTCATCTGTTGAGCACTTACCCTATTCTAAGTTTTATATGTGTAGGCTTAAACCAAGCAGATGAGCCATTAACAGCAGTATCACCTCTTAGGTAGAGTTGGTCACTCATCATTGCATAGACGATGAAAATTGTGTACATTCTAAATCACCCTTGACAGCTAAGCTGTGGGTATGCAAAGGCATATGGAGTAGTATAATAGACATTGAAGACTCAGAAGTGGGGATGGTGGGATGGGGATGAGGGATAAAAAACTATATATTGGATAAAATGTATACTATTCAGGTGACAGGTACACTAAAATGTCAGACTTCACCACTATACCATCATCTATGTAACCAAAACAACTTGTACCCTAAAAGTTATTGAAATTATATACATATATATAAAACAAGCCAAAAAACCCACAAAATTCCTCTTGAAATTTCTTTAAATCACCCACTTAATATAGATAACATCTTTGTCTACTGACCCATTTCATTTAATAAATCAACAAAGCGAGTTTTCCCCTGCAGTGTTGGAACACATCACTCTTTAGTTACATGAGGTGGCAGGATAATTTGGAGGCAGGGGCAATGTGTACAAGTTGACTGTAAATATCTTGTGGTCTCTATTTTTTTAAAAACACGTAGTACTATTTAATAAGTAGTGAAATAAACTCAACCCTTTCTCTTCACAGTGGATTCTTTCTGTAAAATATAAATTTTATTAGAAAGCTATTAGTTTGTGTTTTAGGGAACTTGTTAAGCTTACATGTTAAGCTTAAAAGTAAAGAGCACACACATCCCTATCATGTGAGGGCTGAAACAGCTGACTTGTTAGCTTACATTATGACTCAAGTCAAGATCTCAGGCATTAATTTGGATGGCTGGAGACCCTGAGATTTAAATCAGTGATTAATGAGTCTTTAAACGGCTGGCTGCTTATGTGTAACCCCCAAGGCTGGTATTATCTTATTTATTTTTAAACACACTTCAACAAGACAGTATATCTTGCAGAGAATGCTTTGTAAAGAGAGAAATTACACTCATGGAACATTTAGAATATTGATTACCCATTCCCATCCCAGTGTTCTCATAATAATTATTTAGTGATGTTTTAAAAGGTACAAGATTATGTATGCTTTATAGACAATAACTTTGGATACATTTCAGTCCACAAAGAACCTTTAAGTTCTGTTTTTCTTAAGACTAACAGGGGAGAATAGCATTGAGTTCTGGCTATAAAATAAATAAAAAATAATATTCTCTTTTCTTGGAACATTGTTAGTTTTGCTTGTGTTTCTTGTTTATAGTCTATTTTGACCAAAGGCTTTCTTCAAGCCACCACATCTTTGAAGTATTCTCCTATTGAATAATACTCAGAGCAACTGAGATTTATGGAGCAATTTTAACTTTTGCAAACATTTCTGCAACAGTACCAAGTGTATCCTCCCTCCAGTAAAATATGATTTTCCTTATTTTACTGATGCAAAACATGATTAAGCAGGGATTTAGTGGCATATTTAAGGTTTCCAGCTATCCAGGATCTGTTAGGAACCAGAACCCACATCTTCTAGTTTTTAATTCTGTGCTCCTTCAGTTAAGCTGAGCCCTGACACTAACTGGTTGAAAAGTTCATCTTCAAGTTTCTGAATTTGTCAGGAAAAATCTCATGAGATATTCTTTGTTCAGTTCTGAACTCATATCCAATAGCTTATTGGCATCTCTATTTGGTGAATAAACATCTTACTTTTTTGTCATTGTTCCTTATAGCTTTTTAAAATACAGGCTTATTGAGATATAATTGACTCACTGCACATATTTAAATTTGCAAGGGGATGGACTGTAGTCTGTGTATACATCCATGAAACCAACAGCACAATTGAAGTGATGAACATATCCATACCTCCCCAAAATTTCATGGTGGACTTTGTAATCTATCTCACATATCCCAAGCAGAACTTTGTATTTTAAACTCTAAACATGTTTCTACCTTAGCTGCCCCTATTGTAGCAGACTGGACTGCCATCCATCCTGTTGCTAAACCCAATGCCCTACTCCCCCATACATGCTATCTATTAGCAAGTCCTAGATACTGAATCCATCTACATCTCTTCATCTTTCTGGCCACCTCCCTAGTCCAGGTCACTTGGTCTCTACAATCTGGCTACATAACAGGTCTGCATGTTTCCATTCTTACTGGATGCAATTCATTCTTAATATGGTACCTACAGTTATCTGTTAAAAATACAAATTCAATTAAGTAACTTCCTTGCTTGAAAGCCTCCCAATAGCTTTCAGCTGCCTCTGGAATACAATGCATTCTCCTCATCATGCCTTACCAGCTCAGCTGTCATCAGCTGCTACCAACCTCTCTCATTGCCATCTCCTTCCACCGTACTTCTTCCACTGCTCTACTCACTGCATGCCAACATCTCCTCCATTCAGCTTCTAGAACAAGAAAAGCATATTCTTGCCACCATATCTTTGTATCTGCTCTTGTCTCTGCCTGAAACATTATCAAGTTTTATGTAGGCTACCTCCTTCTCATCATTCTTCTCTCAGCTCAAATGTCATTTCTTTGAAAGAGTCTTCTCAGACCTCACTATCTCTCCTCACCATCTCCAAGGCATTCTCCGTCCTACTTTTTAATAGCACTTCTAGTGTTTGGAATTGTTTGTTTCCATGGGTTTAATAACTGGCTCTTCCACTGGAATATAAACTTGAGAACTCTGATTCACTCTATTATTCTATACCTGAAACATTCTAACAGCATTTCACGCATTACCTCATTTCATCTTCATAACATACCTATGAGAAAGGACAATTATCATTATCATTTTAAGTCAAGGAAACGGAGGCTCAGAAATTTGAAATAATTTGTTCAATATCATATAGCAAAGAAAGAGTGAACCCAGGTTGCCTCACTTTAACCTGTCTGCATGCTGCTCAAACAAATGAATTTCTGTACTCTCTCTATTCTGTACTCACTCTATTAGACAATACTCATGACACCTGGATTGAAATCCCGATTGTGTATCTCTGGATAAGTGCTGAACTTAACCTCTCTAATTTGGCTTCCTCACATGAAAAATAGGGATAATGCAGAAAATAACTCAGATGATAATCATGAAGTTAAATTAGTGCAGGTCACTGATTCTCAAAGGGTGGTCTCTGGACCAGCAGTATCAGCATCACTTGGGAAGTTATTTTTAAAGTGCAATTTTTTGGCCCTACTGCACAGCTACCAGATCAGAAACTCTAGGGGTGAGGCTCAGCAATTTATAGTTTAATCTATCCTCCAGGTGATTTTGATGCACACTAAATGTGGAGAATTACTGGTAAGTAAACCTTTTAGTGTCTGGCACAGAATAAGTGAACATAAAAAGGGCTAGTATTAACACAGCCACGTATAGTCCAACAATGTTCTTTTTAGCAGGACAACTTCTTATTAGGTCTGTCTGTCACATTTCAGCATGTTTAACATTCTTGGACTCTGGGCACTAAATATCAATTGCAACTCCTTCAAATTTTGTGACAAAAATATGCTTTCTATGCGTACCAAAAGCTTCCTGTTGGGGTGGGAGACTTAATACTGTCTCCAGTTAAGAACCATAGCTCACTAATCAGAATTACTCTCCAATACGTTTTCTTATTCAGGTTACAAATGGACTTCTGTCAAAGGGATACGTGGGTATGAATTGAAGGAATCTGAGTGGAAATGCAACACTGATATTTTGGATCTCCAGAACTTGCCTATAAGAAGAGTCATTTATTCAGGAGCTCCTGAATTTGCGTATAAGAAAGAGTCATTCTCTGCAGAGAATGCAAAGATGAGTCAGGAATGATTCTGCATGTAAAGCAATTGCAAAAATAATTCTGTCACATGGAACAGTAAATGTCTCTAGGAAATACCAATCAATATTGGAATTCTGAAACAGTGATAATGAGCAGTATAGTACAGGGAACTAGGAAAGACTGCTTGACAAAGATAGTATTTGAGATCATAGATAAATGCTTTGGGCCAAAGTAATTGTTATTTTCTCAGTTTAGTTGAAAGTGAATAATGATACTGTGCCCATTTTTATAGGTAACAATAGCATACATGTATGTGGATGAAAATGAGAGATACAAAGTAATTATGAGTGAAAGAAATCCTTGCAGAACTAACAATTCAGTGTTGTCCAAAACAAACCAATGGACAAAGGATTTGAAAATGCTAGTACCATCCTAACATTCCAATTGTTTTAAGCAAATTCTTATTGATAGAGATCTCCAGGACTGCCTATCAACCAGTGAGTAATTCCAATAGTCAATAAACAAACGCTGCCTCCCTCATTAGGGATGGAAATAGATGTTCCCATAGAATTTCAGAAGAGTTGACAGACAAGCCAAATACTGTCAACTTTCAAATTTGTCATACTGCCCCTGGTTCTAGCCTCACTGCAGAAATCCCAGAGAAAGAGATGGTGGGATGTTAGGAATGGAGATAATCTGTGTCTCTTTGGAATGTTCTGGGGTCTACTTAAGACCAGCATGGCAAACATGTATAGTGACAACTCTAATCAATTGTTCATGGCTGTCTGAAAGGGTTGGTGAGGCTACAGTGATCAAGAAAAAATGTCATCATTAATTGGCCATAATTACCTTGAAAAAGTGGTAACCTGTGATAGGCAACAGTTTCTATGCAGTGGTAAAACATGTCTTATACTGTTCCAGAGGGGACATGATTTAATCAACAGTACAATTGAATCTGTATTGTATTGGGGGCACTTAATATTAGAATTTTGCTAAAATATTTGATTTCTATTTAGACACACAGATCTCTAAAAGCTAGTTTTCTGTCTTGATTACCTGTTCTTTACTTCATTCTGAATCAGATTGGAAGTAGTAAGCTGTGCTTTATATGCTTGTTAGCTCATTCATTCATTCACTAATTCAGCCAGGCAGCCACTGCCCTGGTTATCTATTGCTGGGTAACACACGACTTCAAAACTTGGTGGATTGAAACAGCAACAATTGTCATTATCTCTTCCAGTTTCTGTGAGTCAGGAACCTTGGAAGGATTCAGCTGGGTGGCTCAGCTCAGGGTCCCTCTGTGGTTTCAAGTCAGATGGTGGCTGGGAGAGTGTGGGGCTGAAGCAGCTGGGGGTTGGATGGGCAGCTCACTATCTTCATGTAGTTCCTTGGCCTCTGTACGTGGGTTAATCTGGACTCCAAAGGCAAGATGTACCACCTTTTATGACCTAGCTTCTGAAGTTAGGCAATACAGGTTGAGCATCCCTAATCTGGAAATCTGAAATCCAACATGCTCCCAAGGCTGACTGCTGACAGGAAGTCACAAGTGGAAAATTTCACACTTGACCCCATGTGACAGGCCTCAGTCACAATGCAGTTGTGACCCCATGTGACAGGCCTCAGTCACAAAGCAGTTTATTCTGTGCTTCCAAGGGAACAAAGACCCTTGGAACTCTCCTCAGCTATGATGTACGTTTGTTGCACATGTCCAGATTCTCCCATGCAAGCAACTAGACTGTCCACTTAGGTGGCTGATAGTGACATATTTACTTTCTGATGGCTCAGTGTATACAAACTTAGTTTCATGCAAAAAAAATATTTAAAATATGATCTAAAATACCTTCAGGCTATGTATATAAACTGTATATAAAACATAAATGAATTTTATGTTTAGGCTTGTGTCCCATCTCCAAGATATCTCATTATGTATATGAAAATATTCCACACTCCAAAAAAAAATTAAAAATCCAAAACACTTCTGTCCCAAGAATTTCAGAATAGGGATACTTAGTGCCTGTATCACTTCTACTACACACTACTGATTATAAGCTAGTCATAAGTCTACCCACCCAAGGTGGAGAAATGGGGAAGTAGTCTGCACCTCTTTATGGGGATGTAACTAGGGTTTAGAAAACACATGGGCTAGGAGATGATGTTGCCATCTTGGAAAAATATGATCAGCTGATTAGCCAGAATCACAAACATTTGTTGGGAGCCTCTTAGGTGCTAGGCTGCACATACTCCGGGAATACAGTGAAGAGGAGAGACCATGTCCTTGCTCCTGAGGGGCATATATTCTACTGAGAATGAGTGAGGAGATAAACAAGTAGTAAATAAACAGGAAAGATAAGATTGGATTGTGATAAGTGCTATGAAGAATGTTAAATAAAACAGAATAACTGGGGTTTGGAGATCTTTAGATAAGGTGGTCATGACAGGTCTCTCTCTCTTTTTTTCTTCAGTATCTATTTTATTTATTTATTTTTTATTATTATACTTTAAGTTCTGGGGTACACGTGCAGAACATGCAGGTTAGTTATATAGGTATACATGTGCCATGTTGGGTTGCTGCGCCCATCAACTCATCATTTACATTAGGTATTTCTCCTAATGCTATCCCTCCCCGAGGCCCCCATCCCCTGACACGCCCCAGTGTGTGATGTTCACCTCCCTGTGTCCATGTGTTCTCATTGTTCAACTCCCACTTATGAGTGAGAACATGTAGTGTTTGGTTTTGTTCTTGTGTTACTTTGCTGAGAATGATGGTTTCAGTTTCATCTATGTCCCCGCAAAGGACATGAACTCATCCTTTTTTATGGCTGCATAGTATTCCATAATGTATATGTGCCACATTTGCTTTATCTAGTGTATCATTGATGGGCATTTAGGTTGGTTCCAAGTCTTTGCTATTGTGAACAGTGCTGCAATAAACATACGTGTGCATGTGTCTTTATAGTACAATGATTTATAATCTTTTGGGTATATACCCAGTAATGGGATTGCTGAGTCAAATGGTATTTGTAGTTCTAGATACCTGAGGAGTCGCCACATGGTCTTCCACAATGGTTGAACTAATTTATACTCCTATCAACAGTGTAAAAGCGTTCCTATTTCTCCACAGCTTCTCCAGCATCTGTTGTTTCCTGACTTTTTGATGATTGCCATTCTAACTGGTGTGAGATGGTATCTCATTGTGGTTTTGATTTGCATTTCTCTAATGGACAGTCTCTTTTAATTAAAGAACTTAATGATGAGAAGAAAACAGCCAGGGGAACAGAGTTCCAGGTGGATGGAAGAGCAAAAATACAGCATGTGAGGTAAGAATGAGGTTGGCCCATTTGAGAAACAGCAGAGGGCCTGGTGGCAGGAGTGCAGTGGGCAAGGAGGAAGGTGGCATGAGATGAAGTCTGAGAAGTAATCTGGGGACAGAGCATAGAGTTTTGAGGCTAAGAAGCATGGATTTTGTTTCAGTTCTCCTGAAAGTTCCATAAAGGGAGACACTCTGCTTATTCACTCTTAGAACTCCAGTGCCCAGAAGCCTATCTAACACACATCTGGCATTCACGTGAGCTCTGCTGAATAGAGAATGACTGAATGTACCTCAAACCTTAAGTTGCCACCTGACCACATCCCACAGCAAGCTCTACATCATAAGGACATGTTCCATGGAGACAGAGTGGTTGAGATCTCACTTAAACTCTTTAGCTTAGGACTGGCTGGGCTACTTAACCGCATCTATTACCACCTAAATGAAGACACATAACAGGGAGCTAATTATAACGTGTCTTGCCCTGCTCTTGAATAATTAAATGTTTTATTGTGATGTTACAATTTGAATTTATTATCCTTTGCTGGGGAACAAAATTAAACATAATGAGGGCTGTTAGTCTCTTCTCAGTTCTGCCTGTATCCTGTACCTTATATCATTTTTACCACTTTGATTAATGGGTTTAATTTACTTTGACTGGGATATGTAGGAATCAGTAGGTGGGGGGAAGGTGAGACTGTTAAAAATCCTTTTAATTAGACTAATAATACCAAATCTGCATGTGTTAATAAGGGTGCACTATTAATTAGCTTTCGTAGATGGCTTCTGGAAAGGTAGCAGAGTAGCTTTGAAATATCCTTTGTGATACCAGGAAATCTATTAAGTTGACAGGCAAAGCATGACATTACATATTTCCTCAAATAAAAAGCCTTTCATCTCTGAAGACGTAGAGAATCTCACATGACAGACCTATCCCTAGTTTGTTGTGTGGGACGTCTTTTATGGACCCTCCAAGTTCACTATTGCCCCTTCTTGGCTCTGCTCTCTGTCCTAGTGCTGACCTACATGGACCGTATCAGCAGGGTTTCTCTGTGCTCTGTCTGCTGTTTGTATTTGGCCAAAAGAAGCCCCAGCAGGAGATCTGGGTATTGAATCTCTGACTTCCCCACTTTGAGATCACCAGATTTGTCTCCAAAGCTGGCTATGTCCCTTGACCCAAACTCATTGCTCCTCAAGACAACTTTCTCTATACAACTCTCTCTCTGCATTCTGCTAACATCTTCCCACTTTTGTTCTCTTCAGGCCTAGGGGAGTTCATAGATCTCCCATCATTCCTTGGCCCAGATAGTCCTTGCACTACCTCCCACTTCCTACTTTCATCTTTGTAAATAGTTCCATTGAAAACAGATCCTCCTGGCAAAGTGACCCTCCTTGGGAGGCCAAGGTGGGTGGATCACTTGAGGCCAGGAGTTTGAAACCAGCCTGGGCAACATGGTGAAACCCCATCTCCACTAAAAATAAAAAAATTAGCTGGACATGGTGGTGCAAGCCTGTAATCCCAGCTACTCAGGAGGCTGAGGCTGGCACCCAAGAGGTGGAGGTTGCAGTGAGCTGAGATCGCACCACTGCACTCCAGCCTGGGCAACAGAGTGAGACTCTGTCTTAAAAAAAAAAAAAAAATCAAGGAAAGAAAAGAAAAACAGAAAATTGATCCTCTTTGAAATAGCCTGCTTTGAGAGTGCTTTTTCCTTCTGGGACCCTGATTGATGCCCCCTTGCTATGCCAACATTTGATTAATTTTATTATGTTTTAATTTTGTACATATTTCATTAAAATTAACTGCATCATTTGAATAGAGCTTTATGTTTTGTTTGTGAAATGAGATTGGATCATATGTACAGAGTTGTGCATTTTCACATACAAGATTTCTGTGTTGCCAATATTTGTTTTAATAAGAAATCAAGAACGCTTTTCAGCAGGGGTGGAGGTGATACCATCTTCAAATGCTAAAATAAGTGCTTTCAATAATATACCATTTTTTAAAAATAAAAATTTCCCTACATGTATTAAATAAATATCTCAATTTGACCAACAAATTTGCTCTTGGGTCATTATTTGTAAAAGATCACATCAGGTGTTTTCTATGAGAGGAGTGCACAGGCTGGAATGTTTATGTGAAGAAGTAGATATTAGAAATCTGTAGTAGATAGGCCAGGCACGGTGGCTCACACACATAATTCCAGCCCTTTGGGAGGCCGAGGCAAGTGGATCACTTGAGATCAGGAATTCAAGACCAGTCTGGGCAATATGGTGAAACCCCATCTCTAAAATAATTAAAAGATTAGCCAGGTGTGGTGGCATGCTCCTGCAGTTCCAGTTACTTGGGAGGCTGAGGTGGGAGGATCACTTGAGCCTGGGAGGTTGGGGCTGAGGCTGCAGTGAGCTGTGATCATGCCACCACTGTACTCCAGCCTTCTAGCCTAAGTGAAAGAGTAAAACCTTGTCTCAAATAAATAAATAAATAAACAAATAAACAAATAAATAAATAAATAAATAATAAAAATAAAAGAAACTTGTATGAATACAAAAATACATGTACTTCATGTGTATGCACATAAGACGTGCTTCAACATTTTTGAAGCTCCAATTATTTGAGGAGAAACATGGGATGAAACGTTTCAGCAGCCACTTCTCAAAGTTTGTCACATTTTTAAGTTTGCCAGCCTGAGGCTGGCGTCTGGATCTCTATGGAGAGAATCATTCTTAGAGGCCTTAGTTTCCCTCGCTTGCCTTCACTTCCATTCCCACACACCTTCTCCTACCCCTAAGAGATTTCAAAACGTACTGAGTGCCTCAGCTGGAGGATGATGGAGCCTGCTGGCCCATCCTGTATCCATTCTGCCTTAAAAACTTCGCTAACAGATTTTACTGGGAACAGAAATGGGATTGTCCACCTAAGTTTTAGCCACTGAGATGGGAGCAGTTGTTGCAGAGGGTTTCTGGAAAATATGCTTTTGAATTGTACCCCTTTCCCCTAGCCTTTCTACTTCCCACCTGGAAACTGGATGTGATAGCTGGAGCTCCAGGATTCACTTTATAATCATGGCCTTGCAAATGGATGCCATATCCTAAAATATAAAGGGCAGAAAAATGGAAAAATGCTGGGACACTAATGATGTCATGGACCTATAACAGCAGCCCCAAATGACCTACGACTGGCATTCATGTTATAGGACAGAAAAACAAATACCTTTCCTGTTTAAACCATTCTTCCTTGTCATTTAAAGAAATTTATAAATGATACCCAGAGCAAGCCACTATGGGTACCATTTGTGTCACCATCAAGAGGACATGGCTTATTTTATGACTAAGGGAAATTTCTGAAATACAGGCTTAAAACAGGTTTCATTCTTGAAACCTGAAATGAGATTAGGATATAGCCACAACCCTACTTTCATACCTTACCTGTGTCCTAACCAGACCTGAAAATTCATCATTCACAGAAGACCCTATGAATTTCTGTGCCTTGCCCTTTCTCCAGATACCTGATACATTTCTTCACTCTAATAATTCTTTTATATAATTTTGCATTTTTTCCCCTCTCTAGACACGTTTGCAGTGACTTGCTAATATCACTTCACGCCATTCTCCCTTCTCAGCCTCCCGAGTAGCTGGGACTACAGGTGCCTGCCACCATGCCTGGCTTTTTTTTTTTTTTTTTTTTTTTGGAGACGGAGTCTCGCTCTGTTACCCAGGCTGGAGTGCAGTGGTGCGATCTCTGCTCACTGAAAGCTCCACCTCCCGGGTTCATGCCATTCTCCTGCCTCAGCCTCCCGGGTAGCTGGGACTACAGGTGCCCACCATCATGCCTGGCTAATTTTTTGTATTTTTAGTAGAGACGGGGTTTCACCGTGTTAGCCAGGATGGTCTCGATCTCCTGATCTCTGCCCGCCTCGACCTTCCAAAGTGCTGGGATTACAGGAGTGAGCCAAAGTGCCCAGCCGGCACATAAAGACTTTAAAAATGTTTAAAGTGATAACAGAATTTAATTTTGATGAATGAGGTGGTGATGAAAGTGGAGTTGGCTGCTAAATGGACACTGTGTGTGTGAGAGGTGGTGGGGGTGGGGTGGGCAGTTTTCAGAACAGGAGTCAATGTCTGTGAGCTCTATTCTGTCTTGTTCCAGAACCCAAACTGTGACAAAGACCCAAAGCCAGGAGAAATGGTCTCAACAACCCAAAACAATCTGTAAATTTGGATCAAGAGGACCCATCAATGACAAAAATACACACGAAAATCTTTTGGCCACTCTTCGAACAACAGATGATTCTAATCAACATGCAATAACAGTGGGGACACCTGGGCCACAATAAACTCTTTCACAGCTGTGCCCTTTACCTTGGGCTCTCATAGCCCTTCTGCTGGGATTTGCAAGTTATCTTCAACAAGGAGTTCCCAAACCAGGGGCCAAGACACATCTGGAGAGTGTATCTTGGGTTTGACAGTTGTGCTTTTAAGCATTCCTGCCCTTCTGGTTTCTGGTTCCTTTGGCTCACTTATGAGAAGCATTGTGTAATCACCTCATCTGACCCTGAGCCAAGAACAGAGGCCTACAGAGGCCCTGGCTAATGTGGGAACCAAGCTTTTAGTTTTGTGGGCTGAGTCTGCTGAGCTGAGCAGCTTCCTAGGACTGTCAGAGGGTTGGCACTACTCATGTGCAGTTGTTCTATTACACTCTTTTTCTAGAAGTTGGATGAGCCTTTGCAGATTAAACAGTTGTTTGCACTTCCCCAGTTCCATGTTGACTTTTATAACATCACCAAAATGTGTTTCACGTTGAATGAAGTGTTACAAGGCTCCATATGGTGAGGTATGGTTTCCTCCTGCCTGGAGTTCTGAATCATTCTGTGATTTGTGTGAATCTGCTTTGCTATCAGGTAATGGAATAAAATGTACAATTGGTCAGATTTTTTTTTTTGAAAGAACAACTGTCTACATTTTATCCAGAAGGTGGCAGATAGTGAGTAGGTTGATTACAGATGGCTGTCAAGTAGATGGCACTATGTAACAAGCACTGATTTAAAATCGAGGATGATTGCATTCTGGGGCTCACTGCCACCACCAGTTTCCCTGAGATAATGCTCAAGTAATTCCTCATTGGATAAATCTTCCCTGACCTCTCTACTACTTCCCCTTCCCCCAGTCTGGGTTTGAAATCCCTTCCTCCCTGCTCCTGTAGTATGCTTAACTTTATGAAGTACTTGAAACAGGTCAAAGTGCAAACACAATGGAAGGTAGAATGAGGATATAAAGCACCTTGATGTTTCAAAAAGCAGTATTTCTCATCACTTCTGGTTTAAAGTCTCATCGTTCACGTCAATACGATCCCACTGAGGTAACTATTGTTCTGGTATTTCAGCCTCATTGATTCTGGATTCTCCTCTCTAGGTTATTGAAGATGGGGCAAGGTACTGTCCCAACATCAGAGGAAGGATGTCCAAAGGCATCAGGTTCCTGTGCTATTCTTGATCCTTACTGGCCTCCAGGGAGATGGCCGTTGCTCCAAGGGTCCCTCGCCATCCCATTCTGGCATATGGTGAGGTATGCCTGGCCCTGCCAGATATTTAGGATGTGGTGCTGGCTCTCACTGCTGAAATCCATGGCCCCTCTGCCACCGTCTTCATCTGATATCATTAAAGTCAGCAAAGAAGACTGGAGATGTATGTTACACATGTGACTATGGCAATGAATTCAGATACGCTTTTCTTCTGATATAGAAAATATTTTATAATCATAAGTAGACGGTTCCTTATATATTTGCCTTTTCAATGGTCATCAACAATTCATAGCTACAGATTCTGCTATGTCTGCATAGCAACAGACTCAGTCTGCTTACACCTTATGAATCATAAATTTACTCATGGATAAGTATGTGTTGTTCTCTCAAAGGTTTGATTATTTAGATTCATTAAGTGTTGTACTCAAAAGAAATAAGACTGGTAACTGTATTTTAATAAAGTGTTTCAATACCTAAACATGTTAATATTTTAATAGATATAAGAGTGTATTGTGCTGTAGGTACAGGTATTTATTATTGTTACTATTGTTTTTAAATAGACTAGGACTTCAAAAGGAAACCACAAGGAACTTTAAGTCCTGCTTTTAATCACCATCACCTTATTTTACAAAGAAAATTGTATTTCATTCATGTAAGTTGGTATTCATATTTAGTTATACATTTCTAAATTATGAAGAAAGTATTCACCCTGAGGCAGGGAAAACAGAATCCCATCTTAGCTCCTATTGAATGCCTCCATCCTGGAATATTGTACGATTGACATATGCATTGGAATTATTCACGCTGCTTGTATACTTTGGGAGATGAACACCTTGAAGACAAACTCAGAATTTCAGTAAGTCTAACCTTGATGATTATTTTTGCAATAACTGAAAGAGTATGGTCAATAATCCAAACTAGCAGATAATTTAAAATGATTTAAATTTAACTGTGGAATATGTTATATATCTAATCCCCTCTAGACACAATTATGTTTTACCTACATTTGTATTTAAATTGATTTAAATACTAATTAGTGTGGGGCAAGCTAAGTTATCAGGTAAAAATGAGCTTGGAACAAAGTACAACAGGAAAAGTAGATTAAAGATTAAGACAGAATTTCATTTTCTATTACTCTTTAACTTCTAGGCAAGCTTACTATATTAAAAAGTCACATTTGTCACGTTGTTCTCAGATAATATTTTTTTCTTTCAGATGAAAGTGACACAAGAATGTTAAAAGTCACAAAATACAGCCAAATACCAACTTTTATTTCCCTAGTCTGTGTCCACAATTAGTCCCGTAATTTGTTCCATATTTCAACCAAACTTAATAATTTGAACTTGCCCCAAATGACTTACAGTTTCCCACCTTTGTATTATGCTGTTTTCTTTGCCAGACACACTTTCTCTGCCCTTGCCATGTAATTTAGAGCTCCTCCAAGTCAGGAGGGTGTGATCAGGATAGAAATGGCTTCTGGGATTTGGAGCTTGATAGGGATCACACACATACACACACACCTCCAGCCCCCAAAACTTTGCAATAATGACCAATAATAATTGTGCCCTCCTCTAAGACAGCCATTGTCTTGACATGTGTTATCTCCTAACACTTTGCATTGTGTTGAGGTTTGGAAACTGTCAGAAATATTTAAGGAGCTGCCTAGGAAACAAACTAAACTCATGTCTCAAACACCAGAAAGTACTCTATAATCTTATATTGGGAGAAATCTAAGACTCAGAGCAAGACAAAAAAAAAAAAAAAAGAAAAGAAAAGAAATAATTTTAAGAAAAAGGGTTAGACAGATCATTTACCTTAAGAAAATAAATAAGGTACAATTTATGACCTATTACTATCTCCTACTTTAGTCTTGTTTTACGACTTCGTGGAAGCACTAAAGCATGTTCAGTCAACACAAACCTTGGGATTCAGGGTTATACACTGTCAATGGCTTAGGCTTACCTCTGTGGTATAAATTACAATAAAGTCCTTATTTATTTATACTGAACACTGGAAAACACAATAGATAGAATCTGTAACTTATAAGAAAAAACACAATCACACTAAATTTTACGAAAGACCACTGCATCTTGTCTAACTTTGAACCATCACAACATTTTGCTGAATCTTCTAACATGCAATTTCTTCTTGCTTTGTAGGTTTTACTTTGTTTGTCTTAATCTCTTTACTAAACAGTAAGCAATCTAAAACAAGAAATGTTTTTTTCTCTTGTAGAAAAAATAATTCTACAGCATTCAGCCCAGTGTCCCACACATGACTGAATCTCAAAACCATCTCTTGAATTGAATTTTGCCTGCAGATAATACAGACCTGAACACACTTGACAGCCGTTGAAAATGCTTCTTTCCCCTCATATTTAAGCAGTGGAATAGCCTAATGGTCAACAGAAAACTGCCTGAACTCAAATCCTAGCTCTGTCACATACAAGTTGTCTAACTTTAGACAAGTCTTTCTGTGCCTCAGTTCTCTCATTAGTCAAATAGTTAAAAAAAAATTGAGATGTAAATATATCAAGATATGTAAGATGCCTCAAAAAGTGCCTAGAATGTAGCAAACACTTTACAAGTATTAATTGTTATTATCATTATTATTATCCTAGTTTAACTCTCTGCAAAAACTGAGTTGAGATTTCAAAGGAGTGGATAACTAAAAATATGCATGCCTCACAAAGGATATTTGTTTGCAAGAAACCACAAATTTATAAATCTTCCTCCTCTCTTTCCCTGATGGTCAAATACAAGGACCCATTGTGGAAATGTAATTTCCTACTCTCTGTGAAGGTAACACCCTTGCCTGTTCTCCTAAAATACTCATGCAAACTAAACAGAATGAACTTATGGAAAAAGAGACAGCATATGTAGGGACTCTAGAGATGGCTGTCTGATTTTTTGTTGGGCTTATCTTCTGATTTCATTTCGATTTGGGACATAAGACCAGGGGTGTTTTGTGGTTAGTGTGAGGTCAAGGATAGAAAACAAATCCAGTGGACAATACTACCTCATTGGAGAGCATCAATGTGGCTGATTAACAGTCCAAAAATTAGTATTTTTCTTTTTCATGCTGATTAGGAAAAAGACAGTAGCCTTACTTTGAAAAGCCTAAGAATAACAGGTGTTACACAAACAGGTTGACATTGAGTTTCTTCATTAGGGACTCCTCCCCTTCCCATCCTTCTCTCTCTTTCTCTGTTTTCCCATACACCTTGACACCTGTGAGGAGATCATGTATGAGCAGAAAAGGGAGCCAGTCTCCTGTGTTGTAGAATTAATGAGGAGCCCAAAGGGCCCCATCTCATTCCTTTTTCTCTAATTCCTTCTTGAATAAAGGCCTTGTCTAGCTTAAATACTTCATTTACCATAAAAATTACTTACTGGAGCTTTTTAACACACTTTGTTTAATTTTTAGCAGATAAAGCAGACCGAAAACTAAGGATATAGAAGAGTTGGGAAATATAATAGATAATTTTGGTTTCATAGCTATGCATTAAAATTTATTTCCTAGAGAGAGACTACATTTTTTACTAGGCCTCAAAGAACATCTCAACAAAATCCTCAAATTGGAAATTATACAAGCCTGTCAGATGAGCAGAGAGGAATGTAGGTAATAAGGTCAGGGTGGGTAATTTTAAGAGGGCCCACTCATGCAAGGGTTGAGGGAAGAACCTCCATGAGGATGGTGGGCATGGGGTGAGGGCATGTCAGCGGTGGTACACTTTGTAGAGGAGGACACATGTAAAATGGCACTATCATTTGATTACCTTCCTTATGAGTATCTTGGACAAAGGCTAATGTTTCAATTAACTATCACTGTTGTTTTCTCTAGCAACTTTTCATTGCAGTCTTCCCCAATGTGGTGTCAATATATTACTTTACAAATTGTTAACATGTGACAGCTTACAAAAACGTGCTCTAGTGGAGCTCTTTTCCCACCATACCATCCATTCTTAGTCGTGCATCTGGGTTATTACTAAGAACTTTGACTGGGGAGGAAGAGGGTGGGACATATCTAAGAACTGAGCTGGAAAGCCAATGGAAATCTAATTCTGCTGAGCAGAGCTATTTGGCTACTATGGGCAATTCAAATACTCACTCAAAGCATCAGAAATATGACTTAAACCTGGTCTTGATTTCAATGTTGTAGGGAAGAAAGAAAGAAAGAACGAGAGAGAGACAGAGAGAGAGAGAGAAGCAAGTATAGTGCAACCCAATAAGAGTAATAGAAATGTTCTTGGTCCAGGAAGGGAGTACTGATTGGTGAGAAATGGAAGGGATTGCTGGCAATACAGGGAAGAAGTAACTTTCTTAGCTGGTCCAAGAAGAAAAGGGTGAGCAGGAAGACTGAGGGAAGAACCTTAGCTAAGCCTTGCAAAGAAGAAAGACCATAGTTGGTAGGCAGTTTTGGGAAACCCAAAGACCTTCAAAATAAGTACTCCAGTGACTAATGACAGTATATGCTTATTCTAGCTTTCTTGACATTCAGGAGGAAACAACCAGAATCCTTTCTCTTAATAGACCTGTGAAGGAAATCTGCTTCTAAGATAGATTCCAGCCCGCAGGGTGGAAACACCACACATTTACCAAAACTCTTCAAATTCATTTAAAAGTAAAAACATCTCATTTTTTTCCTTCTGATTATCCATGGCATTCCTAGTTGTATCCTTTTTATAACATAAAAAGAAACATGTTATGATTATAAAAGTAGTGAATATTGAAAAACACAAAAAAATAAAGAAAACAATAAAGTCAGTAACAACTCCATTACCCAAAGATAACTACTGTATGTAATATTGCGGTATGTATTGCTTTTTCCCTATGCATATTTATATATTAAACAAAATTTAACAAATTTTGTCATATATTAACAAAATTAGACATATGCATTTAAGAACCTGCTATGTCCCTGTATCATGAAATTTCTTCTGCAGTATCAGTGATACTGCATAGTATTCCATGTCATGGATATTTCTATTTTTAATGTTCTATTCTTGACCATTTTAGATTATTTCCAATTTTCACAACCTTTAACCACTTTTTGACTAATTAGACTTTCTCTGGTCTTCTTTTTCTCATAGACAAATCCCTCAGGGTCTGTTCATGGAAGTCTGGTTGGGTCTCTTCTTTTGGAGAACTAATAAATTAGTCCACACAACTGAACTTGCTGAAGGTAAATTTGGAGTTGGGCAACTTTTACAAGCAGTATTTGTGTGCAAAGAGTGTCTGTTTGGTATTTTACTATCCACTAGCTAATATGTTCAGGGCAGGAATACCCCTTTCTGTCCGATGGCTCTCCCTTTTCTCCACATGCAAGGAAGTATGTAACTGGGCACAGTGTTGCTTTGATCTGGTTTTCATTATGTGATAATTGTGGACTTTCTAAATTGTAAATGCCTGTGACTCTTTCCCCAGCAGTCAGACAATCTATGCTCTGGGAAAATTAAAGGGAAGAAATTCAGGTAACAAGAGGAGCAACATGAAGCAATACTTTGCTATAATCATCCTCTTACTAGCTGAGGTCCAAAATGCTGTATTGAGTGAAATAACATGATTAGAGTTAAATAAATAATGATAGCTAAGAGAGAAATCAGCTAGAGAGAAGTTATTTCAGCCTATTAAGAAAAGAAATGAGATGTTGCTCAAAGGAAAAAGGCCCTTATATGAAGAGTGTCAAAATAAAGGAATGAAAAAAGAAATAAATGAAGTCTGAAGAGCATGCTAGAAAAGGCGGATGGATAATTTTAAGCAAAATGTGCTGCACAATGAGATTGGAGATGAATGGGAGGAGGTTTGATTGTGTAAGCAGTTCTTGCTTTATACCAGGGATCTACAATCTTTTTCTCTAAAGGGCTAGATAGTAAATATTTTAGGTTTTGTAGGTCAGAATGTCTCTCACCCTACTACTCAATACTGTCATTGTAACATGAAGGCAAGCATAAACAACACCTAACAAATGGGTGTGTCTATGTTCCAATAAAACTTTACACAATCTGGTGGTAAGCTGGGTATAGCCTACAGGCTGTAGTGTTCTGACTCCCGGTTTAGATGATCAAAGTGGTGGCGGTTCTTTTCTCCACTGAATGGAACTCATATTAGTTTGGCGCAAAAGTCGCTAATTTTGCCATTATCTTAATTAAAGGTGCCATTACCTTTAATGGCAAAGACCACAATGACTTTTGCACCATGGTTGTTGTGAGGATTAAATAACAAGTGTGAAAAGTCCTAACACAGTGCTTAGCACAATGTCCACACTCAAATGTTATCTCACCCACCGTCCTTCAAGTCAGTGGTCATACCCCACAAGGAAGCATTCATGGCTTCAGTTAATCATGCATATAAATTAAAGACAGAAAAAGAGGTAGAAAAGAAAGACACGATAAATGAAAGGTCATTATTGATTTTGATTTGGTTTTTCAATACATACAACTCAGGACAAATCATTAAAATGCATCATCTTGCAAACTGAAGAAACAGAACAAAGTACAACTGCAAAAACAAATTAACTCAGGTTGATATAATTTTCATGACAATAGGCTCATTTTCCTTATCTTTCATTGAGCCTGTTAAACTTTAAGAAAATCCCTACTTTTAAGAAATGATTTTTTGAAAAATAGAGGCAGAAATATACTGATATAGGTGAATTGTACTTAACTAAAATTGTAAAAATAGTCTAGTTAACATTGTTAATTTCAGTTAAATGGCATCTCAATTTTGACTGGAAGTAGAATCACTCTGGTTTTGGTTTCTCATAGTCTCTGAGCAGCACCACTACAGGTTCTTTGAAGCATTTCTAAATGAGGTAATTTCATTTTACACAGGGTTTCTTGTAAAAATTATTGTCTTTCTGTACATCTAATTAAAATAAAGATGTAATAAAGAATTTACTGTTTTAATTAGGGCATAGATCTTAAAGCAATTATCCTGTCATTAATAATTCCTTAACAGACTTTCTTGCACAAGATGAATAAAAAGATTTCTAAGCTGTGAAAAATCAATACACATTACTCATTTACATTAACAAAGCTACACAAAGTAATCTGAGCCTTCGTTAAATTATTTCTCCTGTAAACCAGAGGAGTTTGGAGAATCATTAGCTATTTATAACCTAGCGGAACTTCACTTACAAGAGAGAAATCTTACCCATGACTGGGCACTTGTATCAACGTCATTTAAATGAACAGCCAAATAGGATTAATATGTTAGTGAGTGGAAATGGATTGATATGGTCCATAAGGATGACTAAATGATGAAAGGTATCATCATGGTGTTATAATATGAATGATTCAGCACTCCATCTGAAAAGTAAATGTCTTAACATTTTTTTTCTGTGTTGTAATTAAAGTCCCTCCCCTCCATACCCCTACCATCCCCCATACACACATTTGGGCTGTCTTTTAGGCAACTTAGCATCTAGGAGACACTAAGATCACTGAGTTTAAAATACAATCATGAAGGTATCTCAAGTAGTATTGCCAGACTTTGGTATTTCCTATAATTTCATCTAATATCATAGGATGATCTGGGAAGGGCAAAACCAAACCAAACAAAAACTCAAAATGAGGTGTTTTTTTTTTTTGTTTTTTTTTTGTTTTGTTTTGTTTTGTTTTTTTGTTAGAAGAGGAAAGGCTACGTTGTTATAAGAAGCCATTAAGAAAAAGAAAAAATATTTTGCAATCTAAATTTTAGTCACATTGTCCCTAATTGATAATTTGGAGGCGGATGGAAACCCTTACATGTGAAAGCAAATGGTCCAAGACCACATATTGTCCAATTCCCCTGGGGAAGAATTGTCTAAGGAACTAAATGAATCAATCCGTAACTGCAACAGGGACTTTAGGTCCTTGTTCCTGACTGTGTTGTTCCCTAAGCCCATCAAGGTGATGGATGGTGGGAAGAGGTATTAACACAGGTTCTTGCTGGGTCATTTGGTCAAGCCCTCAGTTAGCATGGCCAGATTTTAATGAATATTAAGTAATGATGATGAAATTAAGTGCATCAGGAAAGACAGCAGTAATCAGACTGGTCTATGAACATATGGCTGAAAAAACTGTTCTGGGGTCCTTGTGAGAAATTTGCTCCAGGAGCCTTATAAGAATTTAAAGAGGATTGCTCACCAATTTTTCAATAAATGTCGCTGAGTAGGAGATTTATAGTTTCTTATCTTAATTCTCACAACTTGGCCAGGAACAACTCCACTGGGGTGAAGGGGAGTGGACAGCTCTGCAGCAAGGCCACCTAGAAGGCTGTACATGTGTTTGGAGGACCTGTTGCTATGACACATAGTGCTACATTGAGGAAAATGGGGATATAAGACACCCAAAGGTATTTTCCTCAATTATCAATAGTCTCTTACTTGAACACCAGGAACAGAAGAGATGCAAGAAGCAAAGTTCATGACATTTTAAAATTTCTTCTATTATCTCTAAGGTACTAAATAATATTATCACTTATAATTCTGATGTAATTTGGTGATTATGAAATATCTTAGTCCTATCTATGAGGAAATACAAAGGCATAGATGTTGACAAAATCATTGCCTATTACATACAGGGAGGGTGACAGACTGCTAGTTATTCTTTCAATGTTCATACCACCTTTCTTCCAAATGAGAGGATCCACAAACTCTAGATGAGTTCATGGCTGGTGTGTAACTTCTGTCTAGTAGTTGAGTGTGGCTGATGTGTAACTTCTGTCTAATAATATGTTCAGGGAAATATCATGGGACTTGTTTTTGGAATCTTCCTTAAAAGCAGCCAGAGCACACACTTTGTCCCCTTTTTCCTCATCCATTTACCTTCCTGTGTCTAGAATATGGATGAGATGGCTTGGCTGAAGTAATTATCTTGAACTGTGTATTGGTTCACTTTGAAAATGAAGGCTTAGTCTACTCATGCTTCTATGACAAAATACCATAGGCTGGGTGGCTTATAAACAACAAACATTTATTACTCACAGTTGTGGAGGGTAGGAAGTTCAAGATCAAGATAATGGCAGATTTTGTACCTGGTGAGGGCCTAATTCCTCATTGATGTTGCCTTCTTGCTGCATCCTCACCTGGTGAAAGGGGCAAATGAGTTTCATTGGGTCTATTTTATAAGAGTACTTGTATTAGTACATTTTAACACTGCTGATAAAGACATACTGGAGACTAGGTAATTTATTAAAAAACAACAACAACAACAAAAACAGGTTTAATGGACTCACAGTTACATGTGGCTGGGAGGCCTCACAATCATGGCAGAAGCTAAAAGGCACATCTTACATGGCAGCAGGCAAGAGAGAATGAGAGCCAAGTGAAAGAGGAAACCCTTATAGAATCATCAGACCTCATGAGGCTTATTCACTACCACAAGAACATTATAGGAGAAACCATCCCCATGATTCAATTATCTCCCACTGTGTTCCTCCCACAACATGTGGGAATTATGGGAGCTGCAATTCAAGATGAGACTTGGGTGGGGACACAGCCAAACCATATCTACCCTGGCCCCTCCCAAATCTCATGTCCTCACATTTCAAAACAAATCATGTTGTCCCAACAGTCCCCAAAAGTCTTAACTCATTTCAGCATTAACTCAAAAGTCCACAGTACAAAATCTCATCTGAGACAAGGCAAGTCCCTTCCACCTATGGGCCTGTAAAATCAAAAGCAAATTAGTTACTTCTTAGATACAATGGGGGTACAGGCATTGGGTAAATACAGCCATTCCAAATAAGAGAAATTGGCCAAAACAAAGGGACTACAGGCCTGATGCAAATCTGAAATCCACTGGGGCAGTCAAATCTTAAAGCTCCAACTTGATCTCCTTTGACTCAAGGTCTCACATCCAGGTCATGCTGATGCAAGCGGTGGACCCATGGCTTTGGGTATCTCTGCCCTGTGGCTTTGCAGTGTATAGCCCTGCTCCTGGCTGCTTTCATGGGCTGGCGTTGAGTGTTCATGGCTTTTCCAGGTGCAAGGTGCAAGCTCTCAGTGGATCTACCATTTTGGGGACTAGAGGATGGTGGGTGGTCCTCTTCTCATAGTTCCACTAGGCAGTGCCTCAGTGTGGGGACTCTGTGTGGGGTTTCACACCCCATATTTCCCTTCTGCACTGCCCTAGCAGAGGTTGTCCATGAGTGTCCTGCCCCTGCAGCACACCTCTGCCTGGACATCCAGGCATTTCCATACATCCTCTGAAATCTAGGTGGAAGTTCCCAAACCCCAATTCTTGACTTCTGTGCACCCACAGGCCCAACACCACAAGTAAGCCTCCAAGGCTTGGGGCTTGCACCTCTGAAGCAACAGCCTGAAGTCTATGTTGGCCTGGTGTAGCCACAGCTGGGATGCAGGGCACCGAGTTCCAAGACTGCACAAAGCAGCAATGCCCTAGGCCTGGCCAGGAAACCATTTTTTCCTCCTAGGCCTCTGGGTCTGTGATGGGAGGGGCTGCCAGGAGACCTCTGACATGCCCTGGAAACATTTTCCCCATTGTCTTGGTGATTAACACTTGGCTCCTCATTACTTATGCAAATTTCTGCAGCCAGCTTGAATTTCTCCTCAGAAAATGGGTTCTCCTTTTGTGTCTCATGGTCAGGTTGAAAATTTTCTGAACTTTTATACTCTGCGTGCCCTTTAAACATAAGTTCCAATTCCAAGCCATATCTTCGTGAATGAATAAAACTGAATGCTTTTTAATAGTAGCCAGGTCACCTCTTGAATGCTTTGCTGCTTAGGAATTTCTTTCATCAGATGTCCTAAATCATCTCTCCCAAGTTCAAAGTTCCACAAATCTCTAGGGCAGGGGCAAAATGCCACCAGTCCTTTTGCTACAACTTAACAAGAGTCACCTTTGCTCCAGTTCCCAACAAGTTTCTCATCTCCATCTGAGACCACCTCAACCTTCACTTTATCATCTATATCACTATCAACATTTTGGTCAAAGCCATTCAACAAATCTCTAGGAAGTTCCAAACTTTCCTACATTTTCCTGTCTTCTTCTGAGCTCTCCAAACTGTTCCAACCTCTGTCTGTTATCCAGTTCCTAAGTCACTTCAACATTTTCAGTTATCTTTACGGAAGCACCACACTCTCGGTACAGACTTACTGTATTTGCCTGTTTTAACACTGCTGATAAAGACATATCTCAGACTGGGTAATTTGTAAAGAAAAAGAGGTTTAATGGACTCAAAGTTCCACATGGCTTGGGAGGCCTCACAGTCATGGTGGAAGGTGAAAGACATGTCTTACATGGTGGCAGGCAAGAGAGAAATCTCATGTTTTCACATTTCAAAACCATTACAATCAATTCTTGTGATGCAATCTTGAATCTATAGCCAAATTTCCCACTTCTCAAGATTTATTGGAAAAAATTATCCCTAGTGTCCCTCAGAACTGTTTGGTTTTCTTGTTTTAACATTTAGATGTTTTTCACCCATCTCCAATGAATAGAATTGGAGTTGTTTATATAGTAAAGTATGTATATAATTTATGACAAAGTAAATTTCAATGATCCTCAAGTAAGCATTTTTTCAGTATGCCCCATGACTATTATAGCCAACTTTCTTGTTCTCAGAAGCACATGAATTAATATTTCACAGATGAAGCACAAATAATCAATAAACTTATGAAACTGCTTAGTAACAATATTTATTAAATTAGCCAACATTAAAAAAACAACTCCAGCTGACATGGGTATTGTGAGACAGATACTCTCTTTACCCAGTGATGTGAGTGTTAATTATTTTCTGGAAAGCAATTTGCCTGTATGTTACAAGAACCCAATAAAAGTTCATATTCTTTGATCCAGTAATTCTACTTTAGGAAATCAACCGTATAGAATCAGGTTAATATTTTGACAAAGATGTTCATTTCAGAATTATTTCTGGTAGTAAAATATTATTTTTTCAACAGCCCTTCATGCTAAAAATGCTCAATAAATTCGGTATTGATGGAACATACCTCAAAATAATAAGAGCTATTTATGACAAACCCACAGCCAATATCATACTGAATGGGCAAAAACTGGAAAAATTCCCTTTGAAAACTGGCACAAGACAGGGATGCCCTCTCTCACCACTCCTATTCAACATAGTGTTGGAAGTTCTGGCTAGGGCAATTAGGCAAGAGAAAGAAATAAAGGGTATTCAGTTAGGAAAAGAAGAAGTCAAATTGTCCCTCTTTGCAGATGACATGATTGTATATTTAAAAAACCCCATTGTCTCAGCCCAAAATCTCCTTAAGCTGATAAGCAACTTCAGCAAAGTTTCAGGATACAAAATTAATGTGCAAAAATCACAAGCATTCTTATACACCAGTAACAGACAAACAGAGAGCCAAATCATGAATGAACTTCCATTCACAATTGCTTCAAAGAGAATAAAATACCTAGGAATCCAACTTACAAGGGATGTAAAGGACCTCTTCAAGGAGAACTACAAACCACTGCTCAGTGAAATAAAAGAGGACACAAACAAATGGAAGAACATACCACGCTCATGCATAGGAAGAATCAATATCGTGAAAATGGCCATACTGCCCAAGGTAATTTATAGATTCAATGCCATCCCCATCAAGCTACCAATGAGTTTCTTCACAGAATTGGAAAAAACTGCTTTAAAGTTCATATGGAACCAAAAAAGAGCCCGCATCTCCAAGACAATCGAAGTCAAAAGAACAAAGCTGGAGGCATCACGCTACCTGACTTCAAACTATACTACAAGGCTACAGTAACCAAAACAGCATGGTACTGGTACCAAAACAGAGATATAGACCAATGGAACAGAACAGAGTCCTCAGAAATAATACCACACATCTGCAGCCATCTGATCTTTGACAAACCTGACAAAAACAAGAAATGGGGAAAGGATTCCCTATTTAATAAATGGTGCTGGGAAAATTGGCTAGCCATAAGTAGAAAGCTGAAACTGGATCCTTTCCTTACTCCTTATACGAAAATTAATTCAAGATGGATTAGAGACTTAAATGTTAGACCTAATACCATAAAAATCCTAGAGGAAAACCTAGGTAGTACCATTCAGGACATAGGCATGGGCAAAGACTTCATGTCTAAAACACCAAAAGCAACGGCAGCAAAAGCCAAAATTGACAAATGGGATCTCATTAAACTAAAGAGCTTCTGCACAGCAAAAGAAACTACCATCAGAGTGAACAGGCAACCTACAGAATGGGAGAAAATGTTTGCAATCTACTCATCTGACAAAGGGCTAATATCCAGAACCTACAAAGAACTCAAACAAATTTACAAGAAAAAAACAAACAACCCCATCAAAAAGTGGGCAAAGGATATGAACAGACATTTCTCAAAAGAAGACATTCATACAGCCAACAGACACATGAAAAAATGTTCATCATCACTGGCCATCAGAGAAATGCAAATCAAAACCACAGTGAGATACCATCTCACACCAGTTAGAATGGCGATCATTAAAAAGTCAGGAAACAACAGGTGCTGGAGAGGATGTGGAGAAATAGGAACACTTTTACACTGTTGGTGGGATTATAAACTAGTTCAACCATTATGGAAAACAGTATGGCGATTCCTCAAGGATCTAGAACTAGATGTACCATATGACCCAGCCATCCCATTACTGGGTATATTCCCAAAGGATTATAAATCATGCTGCTATAAAGACACATGCACACGTATGTTTATTGTGGCACTATTCACAATAGCAAAGACTTGGAATCAACCCAAATGTCCATCAGTGACAGATTGGATTAAGAAAATGTGGCACATATACACCATGGAATACTATGCAGCCATCAAAAAGGATGAGTTTGTGTCCTTTGTAGGGACATGGATGCAGCTGGAAACCATCATTCTTAGCAAACTATCACAAGAACAGAAAACCGAACACCGCATGCTCTCACTCATAGGTGGGAACTGAACAATGAGATCACTTGGACTCAGGAAGGGGAACATCACACACCGGGGCCTATCATGGGGAGGGGGGAGGGGGAAGGGATTGCATTGGGAGTTATACCTGATGTAAATGATGAGTTGATGGGTGCAGCACACCAACATGGCACAAGTATACATATGTAACAAACCTGCATGTTATGCACATGTACCCTACAACTTAAAGTATAATAATAATAATAAATAAATAAATAAATAAATAAAGTATAAACATCTCTCAATAGAAAATTTGATTAAATTATGGTTACCACTGGGATGTTATACAGCTATTCCAATTTTGTTTTTGAAGAATTTTTAATAAAATGAGGCAGTGGTTAGAATATAATAAGTTAAAAAAAAAGCATGTATACTTTTATTTTAAGTAAAGAGAGAAAAATAACTTGATGGAAATATACTACATTTTCAGTTATGTCCTTGGGAGGTAGAATTGTGGCTAATTTTTGTTTTCGGCATTATATTTTTTCTGTGTTTTCAATTTTTGCATAATTGTAATGCATTTCTATTATGATTATAGAGAAAGATTAAAAACATAAATATGATTGAGTTCTAGATTAAATAGAACCAGAAGAAGCATTATTTACAAAAGTTGACTCAAGCAAGATTTTTACTCTTTGGATCTGTTACATGTAACATTACCACCTTTTGCTGCCCAAGTCAGCATTCTCTCTCGTTAATAACTTTATAAATATGAAATGATTTATAAACCAATTATAAAAGAAAACCATTACTGCCTAATAGACATAAAATAACATTAAAGCAGAAATGCATGTATTTGGCACTGACAATCTTGATGGTCAAACTGCCTGGAAAGTGAAACTCCTATAATTTAAATGTACCAAGTTAGGAAACCTCACAAGAAACCCAGCCACTTTGTCATTTGACAATATGGACTGTTGGTTGGTTAACACACTAAATGATTACTAAAGCTTACAGAACAAAGACTGATTTTACCTAATGGAGTCTGAAAGTTCAGAAACTCAAGAACATAGGAATATTAACATCTGGAACAAATTGGATTGATGGTCTCAGTAAGGAGTAACACAACCTTAGATAAAATAACATTCATTTGATATGAGAGTTGAGTATAAATAAAACCATACTTTATTCTGATGAATTCCAGATTACAATTTGCTAGAAGAAAACCCAGAAATTTTATTTAAAATGACTCTAAAGTATGACCAACAATTATATACAAAAGTATTCCTTGTAGCAATATTTATATTGATGAAAAATAAGAGAAAATTAAGGTGTAACAATTGAGTTTGTTTTACATAAATTACATTTCTATAAAATCTTATGCCATCATTGAAAAAGGTGTGGTCACAGAATAATGAATTAGGAAAATGTTAATAACTTATTAAATAAAAATACAGTTAGATTGAAATCCATATATATGACATATATTCATATATATGCAAAAACCACAATTTTCAATTTTGCACCCAAACAATATCTCTAGCTAATATTGTCATAATTAGTTTTAACTTTCTTCCTTATTTTCCTTAGTTTCTTATTTTTTTTTATGACAGAAATGGTGACCTAAAAGTCTTCCCAATCTCCTCACCCATGAATCTGCTAAATAATTACATTAATAATAAATATATACTTTAAAATATATATTTAAAACATTGTAACTGAGGTTAAATATCAGTAATTCTGAAATATTTATTTACATATATGGCAACAAAATGTTATTGTATAACTACCAGCAGATTTTCTGTTAGTGGTAGTATATTTTTATCCCATAGAGAGAGAGAAAAAAAAACCAACTCTTCAGTAGGACTTTCGATCATGCAGAGGCAAAACTTGATTGGAGTGGCCAGGAGTTGAACTGAGATTAGAGAAAGTTAACTTTTCAGTATTATATTGCAAACATTTGTCTTCATTTGGTGTTGAATTATCCTTCTGCAGTTTTGTTTAACTGAGAGGTGAGCATAGAGCATTGGGGAGGGCAACGAAGGAGAAAAGTCTGCCTTTCTACTGGGCTAATCCAGGGGTGGTGAGGGAGTTATCTCAGGGGCTTAAGGACACCCAGATTCCACATATGCAAAACATAATCAAAGACATTATTAGTGGGAGAGATGTTCCGAAATTCTGTCCACCTTTTGAGAGCTTCTAATCTACTTTGAACTGCAACATAGAGAATAACTACAAACAAGGCAGGGTATTCCCACTGTCAAGAAATATTAATGGGCTCAGTTTGCACAGGCCTGATATTATAGGAATCACCTACAGGATTAATGTCCACTCAGCAGGTATGGCAGAAAAATATTTATCTCTTCTTCTTCATCAGCGGACATTATCTCCTATATCAACTACAAATGCATTTAGCTTCAAGTACTAGCAAACCCTACTAAGAGTGAGTCAAGTATTACAGACATGTTTTATGCCATGGAACAGCAGGACAGCCCATCCCTAGCACTGGCTCAGCTATTTAGTGATGTCTTCCCAGATTCTTCCTTTCTTTCCATCCTGCTATCCATAGCATGCTGGATTTTTATTCCTGAGTTTGCTGCCTCATGATTGCAAGGTGGCTGCCAGATCCTGACATTATATTTGCATCCAAAGCCAGAACAAAAAGAGAAAGAGACAAGCGCAGTTGCCTTTTGTAATAAAAAAGCAAACTTGTTCCCAAAACTATCATCCTTATCACCAGCAACTTTCTCCTAGATATGGCACATGACCACCCTTGACCGAATGAGTGGCTGGGAAAGCATTTCATTTGCTCCAGTTTTTTGGGAGGTGGTCGGTGTGATGCACGTCCATGTGAAGAGACCACCAAACAGGCTTTGTGTGAGCAATAAAGCTTTTTAATCACCTGAGTGCAGGCGGGCTGAGTCCGAAAAGAGAGTCAGCGAAGGGAGATAGGGGTGGGGCTGTTCTATAGGATTTGGGTGGGTAAAGGAAAATTACAGTCAAAGGGGGTTGTTCTCTGGTAGGCAGGGGTAGGGGGTCATGAGGTGCTCAGTGGGGGAGCTTTTAAGCCAGGATGAGCCGGGAAAAGTAATTTCACAGGGTAATGTCATGAGTTAAGGCAGGAACAGGCCATTTTCACTTCTTTTGTGGTGGAATGTCATCAGTTAAGCCAGGAACCAGCCATCTGGATGTGTATGTGCAGGTCACAGGGGATGTGATGGCTTAGCTTTGGCTCAGAGGCCTGACAGTCAGGAATAGTGAGGCTGGAAGTGACTGTCTCCAAACAGGGTCTCCCCCACTTCTCCTTGTGGTTTTGGCATTTACATGACGATTTTTCTATTATTTCTATTTATTCCTTCCATTACTCCATGTAATTGTTAGAAAACATTTCTATTTTGTCTAATAAGTCCAAACATACAATCATATAAAATTTGGTAACTTGGAATGTTTATACACAATGACAAACTTACTGACGGTTTTGTAAATCAGAAAGCACAAAAGGGCGGAGAAGATAACGTCAAAAACATTTCTTTCTATTACGGTGATGGGGAGATTGTGGAATGGGGCATTGCCTAAGTACCATAACGTTGCCAATGTTATCTTTTATCTGCTTCTCCTATTTTATTTACTGAGGACACTGAGAGGGCACAGCTGCTAGAGAGATGAACCCTGTTGCTGGAAAGAATGCATACCCAAGTAGTAGTTTATATCAGTATTTTTCAAATTTTTTCATTATCGTCCACCTAAGGAGACTTTTCAGGTATTTTTTCCTGATTGCCTTCTCCACAAAATTTTTGTAGACAGATACACAGTCAGCCCTCTGTGTTTGTGGGTTCCACATCTGTAGATTCCACCAAGGATTGAAAATATTTAAAAAGAAAAATAGTGTCTGTACTGAACATGTACAGAGTTTTTCCTTATCCTTATTTTCTAAACAATACATTATTTCCTAAACAATAGTATAATAACTATTTACATAGCATTTACATTTATTATGTACAAGTTACCTAGAAATGATTTATACTGGAGATGCGTATAGATTATATTCAAATACTACACCATTTTATATCGGACACTTGAGCATCCATGGATTTTGGTATTTGCAGGGAGGCCTGGAACCAATCCCCCACAGATACCAGGGGATGACTGTACTGTCTACATGTTTATGCATTGGATGTACATCTGTACTTTACACATAAAATGAATAGGATTCTCTTGTGCCCATCTCCAAGCCAATTTTTGCTCTCTTGGGAATAACACTGCCCCTCTGAGAATGCATAGTCTCCATCATGAAGACTTCCTCTCAAGGATGGATGAATAAAGGGAGTTAAGAAAAAGACCTGAAATGATTCTTGAAGAATGAAAATAACTCTATATACAGAGACAGAAGGAAAAAAACATCAAATGTTTTGGGAATGCAGAAATAAAGCTGAAGACATGCGGGATTATTATGAAGGTATCAGGGGATGAAGAAGTGACCAGCATTGGTGGGGTCACAGCTGTAGGTGAGGAGTAAAGAGACAGAGTCCTCAAGCATGGCCTTTCTCAGATTGTACACTCATGGATCTCAATGCCAGCATCAAGAGTATGAATTATAACAAACGAGGAATTAATTAAAGGGGAGTGAAACATCAAGCAATTGTGGCTTGGGGTTGGGGGATAATTTCCAATTTGACTAGTTTCCACACCTTTATCTTTATTTCTCAAGACAGCTCCTTCCAAGTTAGAATAAAAGAGGGTCTACCTAAAGGATCTTTACTAGCTCAGTAAGAATTCCTCTAAATTCCTATTGCACAAAAGCAATCTAACTCCTACACATAAACAATGACTGAAAGCAGCACTTGAAGACTAATCGTATAATAAAAAAGGCTGAGTTGGCCGTGCGTGGTGGCTCATGCCTGTAATCCTAGCACTTTGGGAGGCCAAGGGGGGTGGATCACCTGAGGTCAGGAGTTCGAGACCAGCCTGGCCAACAGGGTAAAACCCTGTCTCTACTAAACATACAAAAATTAGCCAGGGGTGGTGGTGGGTGCCTGTAATTCCAGCTATTCAGGAGGCTGAGGCAGGAGAATCGCTTGAATGTAGGAGGCAGAAGTTGTAGTGAGCCGAGATTGCACCATTGCACTCCAGCCTGGGCAACAGAGTGAGACTCTGTCTCAAAAAAAAAAAACAAAACAAAAGAAATGACTGAGTCAGGGAAAAATTGTATGAATTATCAAATGGCAAACTCTCCCTCAAGCTTTTTCCTGCAAGGGAAACACCTAGAAGCTTCAGCATGAATTAAAGTTGTATTGTGTTTTACTTTTCTTCCAAAGTGGTCACAATTAATTTTATTGACACAAATACACAAGACGTTAAAGACTACTGGCATCATGCTGGTGAGAAGACAAACCCATTCTTGCTTAGTACACTGGAGAAAGATGCCCAGATCATTCATCCATGTGAAAGCAACCTTTCTCATACTGCCAAAGTCAGCAAGACCTCTGCTAAAAACAAACTTAAAAGCTATTGCATAAATGCAAATACATACATTAGGGTAACATTATGTACCTAATTTAACATTTCAGACAAAATTATGTAATAAAAATGAATATGAATCTCGTAAAGACCTCTTTCAATTGTCCTCTCCAGTGTTCCTTCATCATCCTTAGAATAACTCCAACTTTGAGACACACACACACACACACACACAAACAGGATGGAATAGTTTCAAGAGGTGCACATTAAAAATAGAAGTTAAATCTGTCTTGGGGATCAATGAATTAACACAGATACATAAACTCCTTTTGTCTTAGCCATATTAGATCAATAAAATAAAAGAAAGACAATTTGGTGGATTTTTCTCACTGAATTTATTGACTTTTTTAATGTTATGAAGAAATGTAGAGATTCTACTGTGGGATTAGTTGATCCTTTTTTCTTGATCTGGGAAAAAAACCTGTGTAAGGACTGTGTCATGCAAAGCTCAGAAGCACCTAGCTCTTCCTTTCTCAATAGACAAGGAATTGTTAAATGAGATGCAGTATCTTTTTATCCCACCATCAAAATTCAAGACTTGCAGATGGGGTCTCCAGTTAAAATTTCTTACGTTTAAAAGGGGATTCCCTAAATTCAATTTAGTATCCTGGAATGAATCCCAGAGAAGGGACATTAGTGGAAAACTGGGGAAATCTGAATAGACTTCCGAGAAGCAGGTTGCTGCTTTGAGTATTCTTCGTCTTGAGTTTTGCTAATTTGATCATGATGTGCCTGAATAAAGTCTGTAGTTTAGTTAAAAATAACGTATCAATGTTAATATCTTAGCTCTGATAAATGTTCCGTGGTTATGCAAGATGTTACCATTATAGGGGAAATGATGAAAAGTATGTGGGAGCCTATGAAATAGGCTCATAACTTTTTCTGTAAATCTAAAATATTCTAAAATAAAAATTTTCTTTAAAGAAAGCTTTCTCTCCAGTTTACTCATCTTAGAGAATACTCATGGTATTCCTTGGAGTAAACGATGTTTTCTCATCACCCTAACACATTAGGGGTTAATTTGTTCTTTTTGTATATAGAAACATTTAGTAAGTGTTTACTGAATTCCATTGTGGAAACAGCATAGCAAAGATGCCCTGGACTTAAGAGTTGGAATCTTTGCATTTAGATTCATTATGAGCTGCGAGATCCTGTGCAAGTCATTTAACCCTTTAGTAGCTATGCCTCTCCACTTTACTCCCTTTTGGGACAGGGACCCCATTTCATTCATTCCTGTAGCCTTCAGTAACCCTTTTTGGGGGAAATATGGGCCAAGTGGCAGCTTCAGAGTCAAACTTAGTTTAAAATTCCAGCTGCCCCACTAACCATGCATGTTACTATGGGCCACAGTGTTTAACATTTTTGAGTTTCAGTTTTTTCATCTATAAAATAAACTTTTTTTTTTTTTTTGAGATGGAGTCTCGCTCTGTTGTCCAGGCTGGAGTGCAGTGACTGGATCTCAGCTCACTGCAAGCTCTGCCTTCCGGGTTTACGCCATTCTCCTGCCTCAGCCTCCCGAGTAGCTGGGACTACAGGTGCCTGCCACCGTGCCTGGCTAATTTTTTTGTATTTTTAGTAGAGAGGGGGTTTCACCGTGTTAGCCAGGATGGTCTCCATCTCCTGACCTCATGATCCGCCCGCCTCACCCTCCCAGGTATCCTTTTACTCTACTTTATTCTTTTCTTTACTGTAGCCATCATTATTTGGCATCACATTGTATTTGTTTTCTGTCTGTGCCCCCATCTAACTGGCAAGTTCCAACAGGGCAGAGAATGTGTCTGTCTTGGTGATCATTGTATCCTAGGGCCTGTAATAATACCTAATACAAGCAAAGCATAAAAAAAAGTGTATTACTGAATAAATAAATAGACATGCAGGCCATTCCAGTAATAGTTTAGTGTTATTATCCTTAGTAAGATTAGCAGTATCTCTTTTGATCACTTAGGTCAGTTGGGACAAAGCTTTATTTAATAAGATAAAACTGACAGGAAAATTGAGTAAACAATATTGGTTTCAATCAGACCAAAGCACACAGTCCAAGCAACACCATTAACAACTAGGAAACCAAACACTTGGGATAAGGATGTCCTTCAGACAAGCTGAATAGCCAGCACCAGTGAGGTACCAAACACAGCCCCAGTTTTCATTCCTTCTAAATCTTCATGAGCTTAGAAATACTCCTCTGCTGCAGAGCTCAAATTGTTTTAATTCACCCCTCGTTTCTCCATCAGGAAACGATTGGCCTTGATTTATTTTGTATCACTTTATTTATGTATCTCCTGCAAGACTGAAACATTGATTTTCCTAAGAGATAATGTTAATAGGATCACAACAGGCATGGATCAAAGTACCATTTCTTCACCCTAACCTGGGTGAAGGCAAGAGGCACTGCTGGCAGGCAGCCTCTGCTGAAATCTACCCAGCTCTGGTGATTTGGAAGGTGGTATAAAGGCACCTTTGCTAATAAATTATTAATGAGCTCAAGCACTTTGATGACCCAGATAAGATGCCAAAGAGCACCACTGAGGACTCTAGGGAGTCTGGAAACCTAGATCATATTTTAAAGCTATCTTTAAACACAGTCCACATCAGGGCCAGAATATTTGAGAGAGGGAGTCAGGGCAGGGGTCACACAAAGGACTAGCTCCTTTGTTGGAATTTTATTCTGAGTGATTGGGGGTAACTGGAACAAGCCATTTCCCAGGTGGTCTCCTCTTTCATCTACTTTTGGAAGCTTCAAATTCCAGTATGTTTGACACAGGCAGCAAAAGAGAACCAGTTATCCCACTGCTTAATGGTAAAGCTAAGTGAGTTTTGCAGGCAGGTTTTTTTTTTTTTTTTTTTTTTTAAACCAACATAAATGTGATCTCATTTCTTCCTGTCCGTAGACTCCAATGCCACCCAGGCAGACAGTTCTGTGCTGGAAACACACAGGTTGGAGCCTCCCTCCCTCCCTGTCTTGACACCTACAGGCTCTCTCTGCTATAACAAAGCACCGAGTCGTTAACTCTGCAGGGGAAGGTGCTTAGCAGAATCATGTAGGAAACTCTTCTAAAAGCACACATGCTGGAGCAAATGATCATCCTCTCACCTAAGCTGAGCATCACTCAGACTCTCACCTGTGGTACTAACGCTAGAAATTCATTAGAATCAGCTGAAGACCTTTTGAACACTAGATATTCCCCATCCCACTTCACACTTACCGGTAAAGAGGTTGAGGGAAGGCGATGGTAATTAGGAAATGATTCGCTCCCAAGGGAATTTAATAGGCTCCTTTAGCTAACATTTTCGACAACCATTTCTCCAAAATTCCAATAGTTCTCAACCATGGCTGCACATTACCTGAATCATCTGTGAAGATTTTAAACAATATTGATGTCTATGTCCCATTGTAGATCAGGGTTTCTGTGTTTTGGGGGTCTATCCTGGGCCTCTACCTGATAGACGGCCTAGCAACCTCTCCTCCTAAGCAAAAATGTCCCCAAGCATTGCCAAATCTCCCCCAGAATACAAAATTGCCTGCCCTCCCCCACCTCTCATGGTGGTGCCTAGTCATATGTTTTCAAGATCGTTGTAATGTACATCATCTCCATTACTTCATCTTCATGACATCCATCCATGCCCCTTCAATCTCTGGTCACTTTGGGTGATATGCATATCTTCACTCTACATGGGCAGAGTGTGTTATAGGAAGATACCAAATCCACATCCTGAAGTAGAGTCCAGCTGGTCTGGATGTATTATATTACATGTTCATGGCCCAAACTTGCATTTACATAGACTTAAAGAAATAGTTCACAAAAGGGAAGGGAGAATTATAAATTAATAATGAGGGTAGTAATTTTTTAAAAAGCAAATTAAAAGAACCAAGCACAGTTTTTATTTCTCTAACACATTTGCAAAATGGATTCATTTGTTAAATATGCTGTATCTACAATGTGCCAGGCAGTAAGCAATACAGACAAGATTGTTGCCATTATACTGTTGCTTCTTATATTTTAGAAGGGGAAAGAAAAATGCCATGCAAGGTTATACATCAAATAAGATAATTTCATATGGTCTCAAGTGCCACTGAAGAAACAAAAAAGGCGATGTGGTGGAGAATGTGAAGCAGCAGCGAGCTACTTTAGAACGTCGTAGAAGGACAGAATAAAAGTGACATTTGAGCCTAAACCTGGTGCTGTCACCCACTGCTGATGACATGAAAATTGACTATGTCTTCTAAGAAAATATTTTGTCAATATATTTTAGAGGTTATAATATTATTTTATCCAATCATTTAACAAATGTGGAACATCTCTGAAAATATGCTCCATCAATACCACTGCTGAGACTGTATACTAAGGAAATTACTAAAATACAGTAAAATATCCCAGTACATTAGAAACTTTACCATATTTTATAAAATCACAACCTAATGAACTGTCAATGAAATGGGACACTTAGATAAATTCAGGCATATCAACTAAAATGTGAAGGATGCTTAAGAGATAATGTAAAAAGGTTATATAATGTGCAGAATGCTTAAGATATAATCTAACGAAAAATAAGCAGGTTACAAATTTGTCCACACATGGATTGTATGTAGGACTTGATGTGTAAAAAAAAAGAGAAAATTCTAAGAAAGTAATAAGAGTGATTGTACAGCAGGTGCTTTTTATGAAGAATTTTTTTCCTCTTCTGTTTTCAGACTTTTCTGATTCATTCCTTAGACAAAGTATTAAAATGATGCTTCAGACTTTTGTTTTTTGGAGACGGAGTCTCACTCTGTTGCCAAGACTGGAGTGCAGTGGTATGATCTTGATTCACTGCAGCCTCCACCTCCCGGGTTGTAGTGATTCTCCTGCCTCAGCCTCTGGAATAGCTGGGACTATAGGCACATGCCACCATGTCAGGCTAATTTTTGTATTTTTAGTAGAGACAGGGTTTCACCATGTTGGCCAGGCTGATCTTGAACTCCTGACCTCAAGTGATCCACCTGCCTTGGCCTCCCAAAGTGTTGGGATTACAGGCATGAGCCACCACACCTGGCATAATAATGATTCAGAAAAAAAGTCATTTCAGTTCAAAGGATAAATTGATATCTTAAAAAAATAAGAAATCAGTTGGTAAAGATTTTTCTATAAAATATTTGCATAATCAGCAGTTATTTTTACTCCAAAATAAGCAGTATACGAGTCAAAAACTTTGCAGCTGGGAAGCCCATTAAAATCTTTGGTTGAATTCTAGCAGTATCAAATTATTTTTCCAATGTCTACAAAAACACCATAGGTACATTGCATTTTCAAAGGAATAATTTGGCAAATAATCTGCTATAATTTCCTTACATTGACAACTTGCTTTTGAGTATGTTCTAACTTCTGACATAAACTTTCATGTATTGCGTGCACTATCATGTTTTCCAAGTGTGTAACTCAATTCAAATAATGATGTGTTTGGTCTAAAAACTAAAACATTCTATATCCTTGCATTTCAAAGTTTGATCTATGAATAAAAAGTCTAGGCACTGCCCGAGATTGTTAAAAAATACAGATTTTCAGGTCCCACCCTTACAAACCGAATCACAATTTATTAATGAGATCTCCAAATGATTTGTATGCACCTTAACATTTGAGGAGCACTGCTCTAGAATACGGGTTTCTGGATCAAATGATTTGTTCACTCTCTCCATCATTCGTATTTATCTGAAGGGACGAAAAGATTACAATTTTCCACAGCTGAACTAGTGCTATTGAAAAGTTCTCTATGATCTTTGCTTTCAGTCAAATGGAGAATAATGACAATTGGGCATGATCACTTTGAATTTAGGAGGTGTCTCTATTTTAGTTTTTCTGGTCTATCTGTAACTGTAGACAGTGCACCAGATTAGGGGGATGGATGGTGTACAGAAATCCAGTGTCAGTTAAATAAATTACAAAGTCAATAACGAAGTAGGTGAAGGTACAAATAAAGAATGCTTCAGAATCTTTCTGAAATGATTTAAAGCCAACCTAAAAATTATAGTCCAATTTTAGAACAACAAAAAAAGGAGTTTCAGGGATAAAAATGAAGGTGGTTGATAGATCCACTTTTCTTCAACCTGAGATTAGTCAAATGCTTTTCTAAAAAGGTTTTGTGTTCTCTTAGTAATTATAAATAAATATTCAAATAGATCTGAACAAAGAACTCTGGGCTACATAAAGACAAAATATTGACTTTTCCTTTTTTCTTACCTCCAGGCACTGATTTCACAGAAGAATTCAATTGTATTCATGGCTCATGAACAAACATAATGATAAAAACGCTCTGTGGATATAAAAACATTTCTTCCCAGGGGCTCAAACTGCATTCTAGACATTATCTCATTAATTGCTTCCTTAAACCTTTCTCATTGATTTTTATATTTTTTGAACTAGTAAGTTCACTTTTTTTTTTTTTTTTTGCATATGAAGGAAAGAGTTCACTTCAATTAGCACTTAAGATCTTAAGCATCTTTTAAAAATGGTGATGTTACTTCTCAACTGACAAGGAGTTACTGGAGTAGCTTCAAAAAAACCAAAGTGACCGAAGAGCGTTATTTACATATGAACTAGCAAAAGTTCTGAGGGTGTCTTGGGAAGATTGTATCAGGAATGTAAATACTTGACTAATGTACCTTGGCACTATCAACCAGCAGAGATACGTTTGAAGATTAGAGATGTGCAAACGTCTCATTTTTGAAAGGGTAACAAAATGCTAGTATATATTATTAAATAAGCCTTTCGACAAAATAATGCAATGATTGCTAAGGACCAGTAGGGATTCGCCAAGAACAAGGTCATTCCAAATCAACCATATTCCTGATTTTGACAGAATTACCACTTGGGTAAAAGAAGGGAATATACAGATGTCATAAAATTCAGCTAATAATGATCACTATTCTTCCTTGAGCACTTCGAATGTGCCAGAAACTATAGGGAGCACTTTATAGACACCTCATTTAATCCTTTAAAACCTGTGAGGAAGTATCGTTACTAATTTACATATGAGGAAAAGCAGCTAGTCCAAGGTCGCAAGGCCATTTCCAAGGATGTTTTGAGACAGTCAGGTAGGAAGGGGTTCCCAGAGAAACTCCAAGCAGCCTGTGCACTGAGAGGAGTGCCCACTGGGGTGGAGTCACAGAAGTTCATGCCCTTTGCAGGGGGGAGGAGCCTGGCCTCTCCCCTTCCTGGGTGGAACCCAGATTCAATCTGTGAAGTGGGAAGCATGTACTAGCAGGACTCTCACTCTGCCCTGTTTCCCATTTTTTGCCCAATCAATCCCATTTTTCTCACTCTTCAAATCATCTGCAAGCCTAAATTTTCATGGTCATGTGACAAGGACCCCGTCTTTAGCTGCACTAAGGAAAGTCCCACAACAGTTTCTGTGCATCACAGGATGCTCTTTTCCACAAACCTAATTTGCCTGTGAAACTGTATGGTTAATCAATAAGATCACTCCATCTGATCAATTTAACCTCTGTCCATAATTTCTGTTATAATATTTCTGCATTATAATGCCTACTTGTTTGTCTGGCTCTCTTTTCACACCAAGAGCTTTTCTTCCCATGATTTCCTTTGCCTAGCCCAGGGCTTGCCCTCAGGTGGTGTTCAAACCACTGTTAGGAGACCCTCCAGAGGGAGCCCATTGAGGCCAATGCTAGGGATGAGAATGGGGAAGTAAGACAGTGCCCACTAGAGCCTGGGGCCCTCAACCCCCAATTTAGGAGGTACTTTGAACTCTTTGACTCTATAATTCTACATAAGTATTCTTTTTTTGGGGGGGGGGGTCTTTCTTAAAGAAAGCAGTGATTCAATCATGGGGGCAGCTTCCCCCATGCTGTTCTCATGATAGTGAGTGAGTGCTTACAAGATCTGGTGCTTTAAAAATGTTTGGCAGTTTCCTCTGTGTGCTCTCTCTCTCTCTCTCCTGCCACCATGTAAGATGTGCCTTGCTTCCCCTTCGACTTCTGCCATGATTGTAAGTTTCTTGAGGCTCCCCAGCCATGTGGAACTGTGAGTCAATTAAACCTTTTTCCTTTATAAATTACCCAGACTCAGGCAGTTCTTATAGCAGTGGGAAAATGGGCTAATACATCCTTTATAGTAGTATTGTTTACATTTTAAAGTATATAGTGATTGAAAGAACAAGGTGTTAAAGAGATGGTCCAGCAGAGTGGTTAAAAGTGTGAATTCTGAAGATGCCCAGTGTGAGTTCAATTGCAAGTGATGACCTTTAATAGCTTTTGATCTGGGAAAGTTGCTAAACTTCTTGGGGCCCTTCTTCATAGGGTTATTTTGAGCATTAGATATGTTAGGTCATGTAAAACTGTTCCTGGTACATAGTAAGTGTTATATGTAAACTGTTACTAGCATCTTTAGGTACAGAGATGGGGAGATTTCTAAAAAAAATTATTAAGTGAAAAGAAGTGAATGGAAGAATAATATATATGGGATGGTCACTTTTATGTATTAAAAACTATTTTTATTGAATAAATGCAAAGATATAGGAAAGATGCACCAGTCTTTGTTGCTAACCTATTAGAAGGGGAAAACTTTGGGGAAAGAGGAGAAATGAATAAAGGGAATTTTCATGTGTTCAATATGCTTATTTCTACATTATTTCAATTGTTACAATGATTATATACTCGATATACATATTTATTCTACTAAAATTATAAATTAATGTTGAGGGAAAAGCAAGTAGCTTTGATAATATGCTACCTGAACCCCCATAATTAGGAAGCAATGAGATAATACATGCAAAGGGTCCAGAACACCATCTGCCAGTTGCCCAACAAATATATATGCCCTAGCCTTCTGATTTTCTTGTTTTTTTTTTTTTTTTTGGTGAGATGGAGTCTCACTCTGCAAGCTCATGGCAAGTTCCACATCCCGGCTTCACCTCACTGCAAGCTCCACCTCCTGGATTCAGGCCATTCTCCTGCTTCAGCCTCCCGAGCAGCTGGGACTACAGGCACACACCACCACACCCGGCTAATTTTTTTTATTTTTAGTAGAGGCGGGGTTTCACCACATTAGCCAGGATGGTCTGTATCTCCTGACCTTGTGATCTGCCCGCCTTGGCCTCCCAAAGTACTGGGATTACAGGCATGAGCCACTATGCCCGGCCCTGGCCTTCTGATTTTCAAAATCAGAAGCACAAACAAAACAAAACAAAACAAAACAAAACAAAACAAAAACTTGATCTCATGCCTCAGTTTGGTCACTGGGTAGTTCTGATCTTAGTCTTTTGAGAGGAGAACACCAAATCCATGTTTTTTTTCCATACTCCGATGACTGGCACTGATCAATGCTAAGAAGAAAGACCTTTCACTCCTGAATTTTCTCATTGACTCTGGCACGAAGGGTCCGATGCAATTTCTTCATTTACTAATGGATATTAGAAGATTTATGTTGAGTCCTAATTAGGGAAAAGGAGTCAGGCTGGCGGGACCAAGGGAAAGCAACTATAGAAAGCAGATAAGCTATAGGTCTGCCTTTCTTTGTGGCCCAGGACATACAGCCCTTCCAAGCAAAGAGCGTACATTAGGGGTTCCCAACCCCCAGGCCACAGACCAGTACCAGTCCCTGGCCTGTTAGGAACCTGGCCACACAGTAGGAGATGAACAGCAGGCAAGACAGCATTACGGCCTGAGCTCCCCTTCCTGTCAGATCAGAGGCAGCATGAGATTCTCATAGGAGTGCAAACCCTGTTGTGAACTGTGCATGTAATGATCTGAGGTGGAAGTTTTATCTTGAAACCATGCTCCCCCAATGCCCAACCTCCACCCCCACTTCTCCATCCATGGAAAAATTTTCTTCCACAAAACTAGTCCCTTGTGCTAAAAAAGGTTGGGGACCACTAATGTACGTAACTCACAAACTTCCTGCTTATCATCAAACACTTCAATTTGTCACCAAACACCTCAGCTGACAGAGAATACAAGTTAGCTCCCTCCTGCCTTGGTGTTTTCAATCAGCCCAGAATCATCCTAAAAAATCTCCAGGAAGCCTTTGTTTCCTTGCAGTCAGATTCTCCTTTGGTGATTCTGCCCGTTGTTCCCTTGCAACATATTTTCATACTTTCTCTGATAAATCTGCCTTTCTTTACCTACAACTGTCTTGGTAAATTCTTTTACCCCTGCACCAACTGCCCAGAAAGTCACCAGTCACCAACTAGTCAATGCCTGTTGACTATAAACTGTCACAGGAGATGTTTCCAATGTATTGTTTTCCTGAAAGGGCTTTGGAAATCTGAAGCATTAAGTAAAAAATATATTTAATAGTAGTGACAACACTAATGATATATTATCAATTAATCCAGGATCAGAATTTTTTTCTGTATAGAGCCAGATGATGAATATTTTCATCTTTACAGCCATGCAGTCTCTGCCACAACTACTCAATTCTGCCATAGTAGCATGAAAGCGGTTGTGTACAGTACATCAAGCAGTGAGTGTGACTGTGTTTGCACAGGCTATTTTATTTGCAAAAATAATTAGTGGTTTGGATTTGGCCCATGGACTACATAGTTTGCCAACCCCTGACAACCCACTGAGGGGAGACACCGAGAACTTGTTTTTGACATGGGATTCGTGAGATCTGTATACTTTTTATGTTTCCATAGACAGACAGATCCCTTAATCAAGTCTGCTTCATTAGCTGTGGGATAATAGTGCATCTGTCTTGCCATTCTCTCCAAAAGAAGAAGGAAAAAAATAGGGAGAAAAACCCCAAATAGTGATGCGGAACAAGGGAACATGCACACTAATTTAGACTGAATAAAACCAAATTAAGGTTGTTTTTCTGATTGAAATTAGGAACAGTTGAAAATTCATGTTAGTAATTTGGAGTTGGCAGCTCTAAGTGTGTTTATTTTTACCACCATTACTTATTTGTGAAGGGAAAGATACATAAAACTTGTTGTCTCAATTAATTAAAAGAAATAAGCCCCAGAAAGAAAAAATATATAGAGTTTTAGTGACCTTCTATAGTCTGTGTTGACATACACTAATATTTTAACTGTGAGACTGAATTAATTGAATATTGGATATTGAGCCAAATTAGTCCAAAAAGTTAAATCACTTAAAGTGTTTAGAATTCAACACATCAAAGATGTGAACCTTAGAAAGACTTCAGTGCAGATTTTAACATATATCTTTTAAACATATATCTTCAAGTTGGAATTCCGCCTGTCTCTGTCATTGTTCTTCCTTAGGTGCACTTGATTTTTGTGTTTGTGTGATAAAGCCAGTTGATGCATTGGTTGAAATTCCAAATTTTGGTTTAGACGAGTGAAATAACCATTTTGCATTCCCTAATGTGCACGTTTTAACATATAGGATAAAAGTTGAGCTGCAGTGCTCATTCTATTTCATTAATATTGACAGACTGCCTCATATAATTTAACTTTAAGGAGTTCCACATTTGTTTGGCTGAGTTTAAAGTCTGATTCCCCATTCTACTACTCTTCACAGCCCTCCACAAGCAGACAGTAGTTCTTCTAATTCTTTTATCCACTTCCCTGCACCATGCTCTGTGATGCAGCCCATCATTGCTTTCTAGACACCATGTTGTCTGACCTTGTTGCCCTTCTTCTCCTCCTGTGTTTATCCAAATCCTAAGCATCCTTCAATTTCAACTCAAAGAAACCTTCATGGATGACCTCAGCCCAAAGTGATTATTCCCTTAGATAAATTCCTAAAGCGTTTACTCTTGTCATAAGTCACTTGTCACATAAGAGATATCACCTTTGGTTGGTAGTGACAATGTCTCATCTCTAAACTCCTAGAAGGCAGGGACAATTCTTTAAAGTTGTATTCTTAGGATCTAGTATATTTCCTGCATTGTATAGTCATTCTTTCAATAATAATTTGCTGGAAGGACAGTTGGATGGATAAAGGAACAATCTACACCACCACATTGTAAGAGGCTGGCAGGAAGGGGCCATAACTGACAACAAATACTTAGTGATTTATTTGAGCTTTACACTTATTAAATGATAGTTCCATCTCATGGTTTTAAATTCTAAAAATGAGTTTGAGACATATACACAGAATATCAGTGAAATGAGACTTCCAAATGAAAATTCCAAGATTGAGATAATCTATATGTTTAAAATCACTGATAATACACAATGAGAATTTTTTTTTTTTTTTTTTTTTTTTTTTTTTTTTTTTGTTGGGACGGAGTCTCGCTCTGTCGCCCGGGCTGGAGTGCAGTGGCCGGATCTCAGCTCACTACAAGCTCCGCCTCCCGGGTTTATGCCATTCTCCTGCCTCAGCCTCCCGTGTAGCTGGGACTACAGGTGCCCGCCACGTCGCCCGGCTAATTTTTTGTATTTTTAGTAGAGACGGGGTTTCACCGTGTTAGCCAGGATGGTCTTGATCTCCTGACCTCGTGATCCGCCCGTCTCGGCCTCCCAAAGTGCTAGGATTACAGGCTTGAGCCACCGCGCCCGGCCACAATGAGAATTTTTAAAAAGACGTTCAACCCAACACTCTTAACTTCATAGAACACTAGCACATTTCCAACTGAAAACCATAAAGATGAAGAAATTATATTACACAAAGTTTTATGATTATTACAATTTTTAAAAAGAAAGCGCTCAAATCTACAAATGAAAACTGGAGTAGGTGAGCACCTTTCCAGATGATTTCAGCAAGAGAAGCTGTTGTTCAGGAGGAATTACGAGCAGTGATGAGGAAATGGCATGGCGAGAAGAGTGTACCATGACCGACGGTTCACATTAAACAATCATCACACTGTGTTCTACTTTATGTTTTCCCTCATCAGTGGTCCAAAAGTTTTCTTGTCACTTGGATGAATATGGTGGGGAAAAACTATTGGTAAATGTAACATTGTGGAATAGAATTTTTTCTTTTCCAAAAGGAGTTGTTTTTTCACCAGGAGAAATGAATTCAATTCCTAGGTTTTCGTTTAATTTTACAACTAGTCAGAGACATTTTTAACATGTTTCCATTTCTTATTCCTTATCAAAATGGATTAAAGAATCAGAAAACAGGAAGTTTCACTCCACACTAAAATAACCTGTGATTTACTGATTTGCTTTTTGCTGAAACTTTCAAAGAACCATACAATCACATCATGGTCTATCAGATGCCTCAGATGTTCCCTATGACCGTAAACCACCATATTCCTTCAGCTTTGTACTTCAGTAGAACATTCTCCATGCTACAAAAATGCACACATGAACATAAAGGCAGATAATTACAACATTAACACAAATGTAAGGTTAATAATCTGATAGAAGGCCGGGCACAGTGACTCAGGCCTGTAATCCCAGCACTTTGGGAGGCAGAGGTGGGCAGATCACAAGGTCAGGAAATGGAGACCATCCTGGCCAACATGGTGAAACCTTGTCTCTACTAAAAATACAAAAAAGTAGCCAGGCATGGTGGCGGGTGTCAGTAGTCCCAGCTGCTCGAGAGACTGCTGCACTCCATCAGCACGGAGGCAGATATGAGTCAAGGAAGACATTCTGGGAAGTTGACAGAGTCCCTCTGGGAAAATTCTGATCAAACGAATGATTAAGAGGGACTTCCAAGGGTCAAACTGAAGTCCTTTGTTCTTTTTACTTTCAAAAATCGCCCAATTCAGACATTTTTGTTAGAGTGTACATTAGCAATTAAATATATATTTGCCTAGCTGAGCGGAAATGTTAATTCTCTCTTAACCTCCTAAACTCAGCTTTCAGGCAGGTTTAAATCATAGGATGTCAGTAAATATAAGTGTAAGTTTCACATACGTGTCGTGAATGAGTGTGCCCACATTGTCATACCTTCCCTAGCAGCTGGAATAGGTTTGGAATAGAGAATGTGCTCACAGTGAATGGAAACATTTGTATAGGCACATATACATTCATACAATACATTCACAAAGAAGCTGTCAAACTGAAAGCAACATAAGATAAAAGTAGTTTGGTCTAATTTCCTACATTTTGCAGAATAGGAAACTGAGGCCAGAGAAGCTAAAACATACACACACAAAATGTGTGCAAAATCGAACACATGGATAGAAGAAAAGGGTAAATTTGAAGTCAGGCATTCTATAATAACACCAAGATTAGTGCACTTTCACTGCTTTGTACTTCACAGTGACGAGGACTTGAAAATGTCGCTGATATACCAGATGCCTAAATTCTCAGATAAATGCTTTCCTTCACTCTAGTCAGTGGATTTTGGCTTCATCACATCCTAATTCTCCAAAATCAAGGTCAGATGGTGAAGACCAAAAACTCTGCAGCCTTCATATAGCTCAAAGCATAGACTCTTGAATCCTAGGTCCCAACTCTGCCATTTTGACTGCCCAGTCTTGTCTGAATCACTTAACCATCAGCACACTTGAAGTCCTAAAAGCATATTAGATTCTGTTATCGTTAGCATCACTGTGAGAGCACCAGAAGCATTAATTTGTGGTGTTAGACCATGAGTTTTGTGTTTTATTATATTTGCTAATTTGGCTTTTATTGTACACCTAGCACCAGATGCAGTTGGCAAGGCATATGTGTGTGCAGAGATGGAATAAAAAATGATTATTAAGTGAGAGAGGACTTTACAGCCCAATGAGGGCTCAAAGGAGATAGTGTCCCTAAGGGCCAGGATTTGGAGGGTTCATGGGAAGGTAACCAGGTGGTAGACATGGACAATGATTCAGAACAGTCAGGCACATGATAGGTATGGAGCCCACAGCATCCCTACCAGGTAAGCATGGTGAATATGACAGATCTATCCTGTCTTGTTGGGGAACTGTACCCTGCTCACACTGACCATGAAATTTTCAGGACAGGATGGGACAAGGATTAAGCCTGGTAAAGGAGGAGGGATTTTCATGTGACATACCATGAAATTAGACATCTTCTCTTTTGTAGCTGTCAGGAAGAAGACACTGAATGGATTCATCCAGGAGCAGCATGATCCTAAAAAGCTCATTCCGGTAGCTGCTTGGAAGTTGGAGCCTAAGAAGGAGTTAACACAGGGACACCTAAATGAAAAACATCAGGCCAAGTACCTTGATCCAATCTGCCTCTTCAACAAGATCAGAAATGCCTCGAGTCCAGGGCCTATATCACACTCAACATGCCAAATGTTTGTATAGAGCGGGTACTCACTATACAGTTTGTTAAATGAATCAGCATTGCACTGTATTTGGGGACTCTCTACAAGGAATATATTACTTCATTAGGTCATAGAGGCTGAAAACTTCAATACCCTCTTTTAAACTATAAATAAGATATTAAAGCATTATAAGGGGGAAAAGCTAGGGCCAAGGCAAGGTGTTTTTTTTTTTTAATTTATTTTTCTAATGAAGCATAGCTATAAGCGACAGTCCTTAAACATTGTGCATGGGAGGAGGCACCAAATTTCTTCCAGCAAGGAAAGAAGCAATCAGTTTTACTTTGAAAAGAAAGCTAGTCCTACAGCTCATTGACTGGGTGACTCGAATGAAGTTGAGACTTGGCCCTCGTGATGATGAGAAGCTGAGCAATCATGGCTCCTGTCAGTCTAGCCATCAAGATGGTCTAAGGAGGTCTCATACACTCTGCAGGTTGTCTTCACTGCACCAGATATGTCATCTGAGTGACTGTGGCTCTGCCCGGGACAGGTGGGGGAACCTCTAGCTACTGGTTTTTAAGCCAGTGCCTAGCCAGTACCAGGAGAAAACTAACTTACAGGGATGGGAAAATAATACTAACAGAAGTTACTCCTTCCTGAATACTTATCACCTCCAAGGCACTATGCTTAACATTTCACCGACATCTCACTGAAGCCTCAAAAAACCCCTATGAGTTAAGGACCGTTATTACCCCCAGTTTACAAATGAGACACCTGATGCTCAAAAAAGTTAAGTAATTTGTCCAAGGTCACACAACAGAACTAAAACTTAAATCCATGACCAGCTATCCATCTCCTGAAGCCTACTTTCTTTAATTATGATGATAGGTTGGTCTTAGCAAATAATAATGATGTTCTTCATTCTGACAGCACTTGGATAACCCAGAAGTAACCTTGTAATTTGGACAAAGGATAGACTATGGTTACTCTTTGACAAGTTACAGGACTTGTACTAGATAATATGACATAGTTTTTAGCAAAAGAAGGACTGGCAGCATTAATCATTTGTTTGGGTTCAAATCATGGTTATATTATTTCCTGGTTAGGTGACCATTAAAAAAAATTGCTTAGCCTCTTCTGAGCCTCTCAGTTTCCTCACTTAAAAAATGGAAATACTGGGGCGGAGCAAGATGGCCGAATAGGAACAGCTCCAGTCTCCAACTCCCAGCGCGAGCGACACAGAAGACCGGTGATTTCTGCATTTTCAACTGAGGTACAAGGTTCATCTCACTAGGGAGTGCTGGACAATCGGTGCTGGTCAGCTGCTGCAGCCCGACCAGCGAGAGCTGAAGCAGGGCGAGGCATCACCTCACCTGGGAAGTGCAAGGGGGAAGGGAATCCCTTTTCCTAGCCAGGGGAACTGAGACACACAACACCTGGAAAATCGGGTAACTCCCACCCCAATACTGCACTTTAAGCAAACAGGCACACCAGGAGATTATATCCCACACCTGGCCGGGAGGGTCCCACGCCCACGGAGCCTCCCTCATTGCTAGCACAGCAGTCTGAGATCTAACCGCAAGGCAGCAGCGAGGCTGGGGGAGGGGCGCCCGCCATTGCTGAGGCTTAAGTAGGTAAACAAAGCTGCTGGGAAGCTCGAACTGGGTGGAGCTCACAGCAGCTCAAGGAAACCTGCTTGTCTCTGTAGACTCCACCTCTGGGGACAGGGCACAGTAAACAATAACAAAAGCAGCAGAAACCTCTGCAGACACAAACAACTCTGACAGCTTTGAAGAGAGCAGTGGATCTCCCAACACGGAGGTTGAGATATGAGAAGGGACAGACTGCCTGCTCAAGTGGGTCCCTGACCCCTGAGTAGCCTAACTGGGAGACATCCCCCACGAGGGACAGTCTGACACCCCACACCTCACAGGGTGGAGTACAACCCTGAGAGGAAGCTTCCAAAGCAAGAATCAGACAGGTACACTCGCTGTTCAGCAATATTCTATCTTCTGCAGCCTCTGCTGCTGACACCCAGGCAAACAGGGTCTGGAGTGGACCTCAAGCAATCTCCAACAGACCTACAGCTGAGGGTTCTGACTGTTAGAAGGAAAGCTATCAAACAGGAAGGACACCTGCACCAAAACCCCATCAGTACGTCACCATCATCAAAGACCAGAGGCAGATAAAACCACAAAGATGGGGAAAAAGCAGGGCAGAAAAGCTGGAAATTCAAAAAATAAGAGCGCATCTCCCCCGGCAAAGGAGCGCAGCTCATCGCCAGCAACGGATCAAAGCTGGATGGAGAATGACTTTGACGAGATGAGAGAAGAAGGCTTCAGTCCATCAAACTTCTCAGAGCTAAAGGAGAAATTACGTACCCAGTGCAAAGAAACTAAAAATCTTGAAAAAAAAGTGGAAGAATTGATAGCTAGAGTAATTAATGCAGAGAGGGTCATAAATGAAATGAAAGAGATGAAAACCATGACACAAGAAATATGTGACAAATGCACAAGCTTCAGTAACTGACTCGATCAACTGGAAGAAAGAGTATCAGCGATTGAGGATCAAATGAATGAAATGAAGCGAGAAGAGAAACCAAAAGAAAAAGGAAGAAAAAGAAATGAACAAAGCCTGCAAGAAGTATGGGATTATGTAAAAAGACCAAATCTACGTCTGATTGGGGTGCCTGAAAGTGAGGGAGAAAATGGAACCAAGTTGGAAAACACTCTTCAGGATATCATCCAGGAGAACTTCCCCAACCTAGTAGGGCAGGCCAACATTCAAATCCAGGAAATACAGAGAACGCCACAAAGATACTCCTCGAGAAGAGCAACTCCAAGACACATAATTGCCAGATTCACCAAAGTTGAAATGAAGGAAAAAATCTTAAGGGCAGCCAGAGAGAAAGGTCGGGTTACCCACAAAGGGAATGCCATCAGACTAACAGCAGATCTCTCGGCAGAAACTCCACAAGCCAGAAGAGAGTGGGGGCCAATATTCAACATTCTTAAAGAAAAGAATTTTAAACCCAGAATTTCATATCCAGCCAAACTAAGCTTCATAAGTGAAGGAGAAATAAAATCCTTTACAGATAAGCAAATGCTTAGAGATTTTGTCACCACCAGGCCTGCCTTACAAGAGACCCTGAAGGAAGCACTAAACATGGAAAGGAACAACCGGTACCAGCCATTGCAAAAACATGCCAAAAAGTAAAGACCATCGAGGCTAGGAAGAAACTGCATCAACTAACGAGCAAAATAACCAGTTAATATCATAATGGCAGGATCAAGTTCACACATAACAATATTAACCTTAAATGTAAATGGACTAAATGCTCCAATTAAAAGACACAGACTGGCAAACTGGATAAAGAGTCAAGACCCATCAGTCTGCTGTATTCAGGAGACCCACCTCACATGCAGAGACATACATAGGCTCAAAATAAAGGGATGGAGGAAGATTTACCAAGCAAATGGAGAACAAAAAAAATCAGGGGTTGCAATACTAGTCTCTGATAAAACAGACTTTAAACCATCAAAGATCAAAAGAGACAAAGAAGGCCATTACATAATGGTAAAGGGATCAATTCAACAGGAAGAGCTAACTATCCTAAATATATATGCACCCAATACAGGAGCACCCAGATTCATAAAGCAAGTCCTTAGAGACTTACAAAGAGACTTAGACTCCCATACAATAATAATGGGAGACTTCAACACTCCACTGTCAACATTAGACAGATCAACGAGACAGAAAGTTAACAAGGATATCCAGGAATTGAACTCATCTCTGCAGCAAGCAGACCTAATAGACATCTATAGAACTCTCCACCCCAAATCAACAGAATATACATTCTTCTCAGCACCACATCACACTTACTCCAAAATTGACCACATAATTGGAAGTAAAGCACTCCTCAGCAAATGTACAAGAACAGAAATTATAACAAACTGTCTCTCAGACCACAGTGCAATCAAACTAGAACTCAGGACTAAGAAACTCAATCAAAACCACTCAACTACATGGAAACTGAACAACCTGCTCCTGAATGACTACTGGGTACATATCGAAATGAAGGCAGAAATAAAGATGTTCTTTGAAACCAATGAGAACAAAGATACAACATACCAGAATCTCTGGGACACATTTAAAGCAGTGTGTAGAGGGAAATTTATAGCACTAAATGCCCACAAGAGAAAGCAGGAAAGATCTAAAATTGACACTCTAACATCACAATTAAAAGAACTAGAGAAGCAAGAGCAAACACATTCGAAAGCTAGCAGAAGGCAAGAAATAACTAAGATCAGAGCAGAACTGAAGGAGATAGAGACACAAAAAACCCTCCAAAAATCAATGAATCCAGGAGTTGGTTTTTTGAAAAGATCAACAAAATTGATAGACCACTAGCAAGACTAATAAAGAAGAAAAGAGAGAAGAATTAAATAGACGCAATAAAAAATGATAAAGGGGATATCACCACCGACCCCACAGAAATACAAACTACCATCAGAGAATACTATAAACACCTCTACGCAAATAAACTGGAAAATCTAGAAGAAATGGATAATTTCCTGGACACGTACACTCTTCCAAGACTAAACCAGGAAGAAGTTGAATCCCTGAATAGACCAATAGCAGGCTCTGAAATTGAGGCAATAATTAATAGCCTACCAACGAAAAAAAGTCCAGGACCAGATGGATTCACAGCTGAATTCTACCAGAGGTACAAGGAGGAGATGGTACCATTCCTTCTGAAACTATTCCAATCAATAGAAAAAAAGGGAATCCTCCCTAACTCATTTTATGAGGCCAACATCATCCCGATACCAAAGCCTGGCAGAGACACAACAAAAAAAGAGAATTCTAGACCAATATCCCTGATGAACATCGATGCAAAAATCCTCAATAAAATACTGGCAAACCGGATTCAGCAGCACATCGAAAAGCTTATCCACCATGATCAAGTGGGCTTCATCCCTGGGATGCAAGGCTGGTTCAACATTCGCAAATCAATAAACATAATCCAGCATATAGACAGAACCAAAGACAAGAACCACATGATTATCTCAATAGATGCAGAAAAGGCTTTTGACAAAATTCAACAGCCCTTCATGCTAAAAATGCTCAATAAATTCGGTATTGATGGAACGTACCTCAAAATAATAAGAGCTATTTATAACAAACCCACAGCCAATATCATACTGAATGGGCAAAAACTGGAAAAATTCCCTTTGAAAACTGGCACAAGACAGGGATGCCCTCTCTCACCACTCCTATTCAACATAGTTTTGGAAGTTCTGGCTAGGGCAATCAGGCAAGAGAAAGAAATAAAGGGTATTTAGTTAGGAAAAGAAGAAGTCAAATTGTCCCTCTTTGCAGATGACATGATTGTATATTTAGAAAACCCCATTGTCTCAGACAAAAATCTCCTTAAGCTGATAAACAACTTCAGCAAAGTCTCAGGATATAAAATTAATGTGCAAAAATCACAAGCATTCTTATACACCAGTAACAGACAAACAGAGAGCCAAATCATGAATGAACTTCCATTCACAATTGCTTCAAAGAGAATAAAATACCTAGGAATCCAACTTACAAGGGATGTAAAGGACCTCTTCAAGGAGAACTACAAACCACTGCTCAGTGAAATAAAAGAGGACACAAACAAATGGAAGAACATACCATGCTCATGGATAGGAAGAATCAATATCGTGAAAATGGCCATACTGCCTAAGGTCATTTATAGATTCAATGCCATCCCCATCAAGCTACCAATGAGTTTCTTCACAGAATTGGAAAAAACTGCTTTAAAGTTCATATGGAACCAAAAAAGAGCCCACATTGCCAAGACAATCCTAAGTCAAAAGAACAAAGCTGGAGGCATCACGCTACCTGACTTCAAACTATACTACAAGGCTACAGTAACCAAAACAGCACGGTACTGGTACCAAAACAGAGATATAGACCAATGGAACAGAACAGAGTCCTCAGAAATAACACCAGACATCTACAGCCATCTGATCTTTGACAAACCTGAGAGAAACAAGAAATGGGGAAAGGATTCCCTATTTAATAAATGGTGCTGGGAAAATTGGCTAGCCATAAGTAGAAAGCTGAAACTGGATCCTTTCCTTACTCCTTATACGAAAATTAATTCAAGATGGATTAGAGACTTAAATGTTAGACCTAATACCATAAAAATCCTAGAGGAAAACCTAGGTAGTACCATTCAGGACATAGGCATGGGCAAAGACTTCATGTCTAAAACACCAAAAGCAACGGCAGCAAAAGCCAAAATTGACAAATGGGATCTCATTAAACTAAAGAGCTTCTGCACAGCAAAAGAAACTACCATCAGAGTGAACAGGCAACCTACAGAATGGGAGAAAATGTTTGCAATCTACTCATCTGACAAAGGGCTAATATCCAGAACCTACAAAGAACTCAAACAAATTTACAAGAAAAAAACAACCCCATCAAAAAGTGGGCAAAGGATATGAACAGACATTTCTCAAAAGAAGACATTCATACAGCCAACAGACACATGAAAAAATGCTCATCATCACTGGTCATCAGAGAAATGCAAATCAAAACCACAATGAGATACCATCTCACACCAGTTAGAATGGCGATCACTAAAAAGTCAGGAAACAACAGGTGCTGGAGAGGATGTGGAGAAATAGGAACACTTTTACACTGTTGGTGGGATTGTAAACTAGTTCAACCATTATGGAAAACAGTATGGCGATTTCTCAAGGATCTAGAACTAGATGTACCATATGACCCAGCCATCCCATTACTGGGTATATACCCAAAGGATTATAAATTATGCTGCTATAAAGACACATGCACACATATGTTTATTGCAGCACTATTCACAATAGCAAAGACTTGGAATCAACCCAAATGTCCATCAGTGACAGATTGGATTAAGAAAATGTGGCACATATACACCATGGAATACTATGCAGCCATAAAAAAGGATGAGTTTGTGTCTTTTGTAGGGACATGGATGCAGCTGGAAACCATCATTCTTAGCAAACTATCACAAGAACAGAAAACCAGACACTGCATGTTCTCACTCATAGGTGGGAACTGAACAATGAGATCACTTGGACTCGGGAAGGGTAACATCACTCACCGGGGCCTATCATGGGGAGGGGGGAGGGGGGAGGGGGGAGGGATTGCATTGGGAATTATACCTCATGTAAATGACGAGTTGATGGGTGCTGACGAGTTGATGGGTGCAGCACAGCAACATGGCACAAGTATACATATGTAACAAACCTGCACGTTATGCACATGTACCCTAGAACTTAAAGTATAATAATAATAAAAAAAAGAATATTAAAAAAATGGAAATATTATGGTGCTACTTCATAGAGTGTCTCAGAGGGTTACATGTGACAATACACGCACACACTGAAAACACCTACCACATACTACTTACTCAGATGTTGGAGTAAGTAGTAGAATTGTCCCCACTTAGCTGTTAGTAAGTGTAGGGTTAAATAAATTATATCACTTCACTTCAACTCCATCCAATCCAAATTATTTCAGTGACCGAGTCTTGACTACCCAGTAGGTGATCATGTTCCTGGTACACATATCTTGATTCCTACTTCTATGTGGTTTTCATGACAAGGTTCTGCAGAATTTAGTGACAGATCTAGTTGCTCTATCACTAAACCCAAAGTCTTGCATTGAGGTGAGCAGCTCATGACATTAACACCTTGTGTATCTCAGAGTGGCGTTTACTGTTTTCCAAATACACTTCTTCCTTTTTGCTGTTTCTCTCCACCATTGTCCTCTCCTCAAACCATGTTGGTCTCTCCTTCCTTTCTCTTCTATCTTTAGGATCTGTGCCTTAGGGCATCACTGGCATTCAGGAATCCATAGGGCATTGCAAAACCTAGCTCAAAGCCCCTAAAACAAGAAATCAGTGACCCTTGGAATTCTCATTTCAAGGAGTGTGGCTTTTGAAAGCCCCAAGATGAAAAAAGCTGTAACATGGCCATCCCTGTGGAAAGGGGATTGGATCGCAACTGACAAATGAGTCAGACCCAGCGCTGGAGAGTCTCTGGCCTGATAGCTAGGGATGAAATGCAACATTAAAAACCATCACAGACATCTATAGCTGAGCTCTTCAGTGGTCTGCTGCTAGCTAAAAGGCTTCCACTTGAGTGCTTAGGTTTGTGCAAGTTTGTTTAAGATGCATAATTCATAAAGGGTATATAGCACCACCCTTGAATAACTTTTCACCCTTACCTGCTCAGAGGATTGAGCTGGACTGACAATGTCAGGAGATCACTCTCGAAATCTGACATTTCACCCTTTATGGCCTAGGAATGGCCATCAGCTACTCATCTCTTTACTCTTTGCTTGTCTCCATCAAATACCTGTATGTATTCCCTGGCAGATAAAGTTCTCTCCTCCCTGCACATAGTTCCAAATAGACTCTCAAACAGTAAGTGCATCTCAGAATCAAACCACATTTTAGTCCACCACCATTATATCAGGAAGCAGGAACTAACTTCCTCTGACTCTCTGTTTATTGCATAAAAAAGTGAGGGAGATTAAAAAGGTAGGGCATAAATTCAGCTCTGCTCCTAAGCACTTCTGTTTGAGCTGACACAAGCAAGAAAACCATCTCCTTAGGATCCACGAGATTGCCCCAGTTTATTTGTCATCCCAATACCTACTGATGACATAACAGTCAATTAAGAGGTAGTGTATGGTGCTCCTGCTAGGACTGATAAAGGAGAGACTGCACAATAGGGGTTATTTGGGGGAGGCATTGTTAGTACTCTAACCTGCATCAAATATCCCTTTCTTAGCACACTTTGATTTTTTTTTTTTTTTCAGTGTGACAATAACAGCCTCTTTAAGACAATCCATCAAACTAAACTAGAAGACAAACGTAACTTCATGCCCTGAAAAACTTTATGTTCTGGTTCAGCCAACAGTCACTACTATCAACCAGTGTCCTGATTATAGTTTAATCTGATCATTGTATTTCAACCTAGAAACAGGCCCAGTCCTCACTTCCTGGTCAAAGGTCAAAAGGGGTAAAAATGAAAATGCAGGATTAGCTATGGCTTATGATCACCCTCTATGCATCTATGCATCTAAGGAACTCAGCACATTGTCCATCTAGATGATTCCTTACAATAATCCTAAATGGTAGATTCTCTTATTATCCCCATTTTACCTCAATTTTTTTCATCTGTATAAAAATTTGAAATAGTACCAGTAGCAAAATAACATTGCCAATTAAAACAATAACAATAGCTACTTTTTACTAAGTGTTTGCTATGAGCTGGACACTGTGAAACACATTGCCAATTAAAACAATAACAATAGCTACTTTTTACTAAGTGTTTGCTATGAGCTGGACACTGTGAAAAGTCTCTTATTTTCATTGTTTCTTTCTTTCTTTCTTTTTTTTTTTTTGAGACAAAGTTTCACTCTTGTCACCCAGGCTGGAGTGCAATGGCTTGATCTCAGTTCACTGCAACCTCCGCCTCCCAGGTTCAGGCAATTCTCCTGCCTCAGCCTCCTGAGTAGCTGGGATTACAGGTGCCTGCTACTGTGCCTGACTAGTTTTTGTATTTTAATAGAGACAGGGTTTCACCATGTTGACTAGGCTGGTCTCGAACTCCTGACCTCAGGTGATCCACCCGCCTCGGCTTCCCAAAGTGCTGGGATTATAGGCATGAGCCACTGTGCCTGGCCCATTGTTCCTTTAACCCTAACAAACCTATGACATGGACATCGTTTACCATCTTCATTCCTTCAGACAAGAAAATTAGGAGTTGGAAAAGTTATGCAACTTGCTGAATAGCACACAGTTAGTAAGCTGCAGAAAGTACTGAGAGACCCCATCTATTAAAACCAGACATTTGCCTGCCTAGAATGGCTCTCAGGAAAAACTCATTACCAAAGTGTGAAGGGCAGAAACCACACTGAAGGAAATTCCACATCAAATGCAGATTTTCGTTACTGAAAAAGACAGAGGGTGCTGAACTGCTTACAACCTATTTGGCTGCTTGCTTTATTTAGTTAATTCCACTAAACTATGGATTTAATCAATAGTAGTAGCCTGGCAGTTTTAATGCCTCCATGAACCTTCATTAACAGCAGTTGACTTTTGCCAAAAGGTGAAGGTTGGTGCCTTTGATGGGTTACAATCTTAAATGGGAACTGATTGTGCCTCCTTAAAGGAATTTTAAAAGGCCAAGTGTATGTGTACCTTTTCCAAGAGTTAGCTAAGGAGGGTGTTGTGCCGAACCCCTATTAGCCTCAATAAGTTAGGTACCAGGTTCACGAGGCTGAAGGAGACCCAAAGCCACCAAGTGAGACATGGGCCTTTATTTGGGGATTCCATACAGGGAGTGGCAGTGGGCTGGACGGGAGAACTGCCTTCCCTACAGTCCAGAGGTGGCAGGCTAGGCAGCAAAGGCAGGAAAATGGCAACCACTAACAAACAGCATGCAGTTTCTATAGCATTTTCCCTTAACTTCCCTTTAATGAGCTCCACCTGAGGGGGTCGCTCAGCTGTTCTTCACTGACAAGGAATAACTCTCCGTGTTGGCTATGCCCAGGATTCTCTAGCTGGAAACACACATTCAGGTGCATCTGCCATACAAGGTCATTCTTAGGGTGTGCTGAAGTTATTGCTGTCAGGTGTGCTTACCCTATGGTAGGTTTCCCTGGCTAATTTGAATACCTTTTCTTTATTCCCAGCTGCCTCTTATTGATGAGTTACTCATTGGCAGCCACTGAATTCAGAAATACTCTACATACATTGTTGTATTTAATCCTAAAGACAGTCTTAGAAGACAGATGACCTTATTACTCCCAAATTTACCTGTTTTGGGGGCTTTTCAAGTTTTTTTTTTTTAATTGTCAAAGGTTATAAAGGCACCTCTAAAAATTATATTGCTTGTATGAGCTGAGCACATGGACCCTTGATTGCTCTCTAGCCTCCCAGATGGCTGTGGCTCTTGAAAAGGGTTTACTGAGAGTAGGCTGATGGGGAGAATAATTAGACAAGAACCACCATTTTCAGACAGACACATCTTTTGGCTGGTGCCCAAATCAACAGTTGTTTTCACTGAATGAAATCACTTAGAAAACACTTGATAGCTGAATTTAGTCAATCCTATTTGGGGGCATGTCCCCAGTCTCAACCCTTGCTGACATAGCCTGCTCCATTTTCAGAATACTGTGGGGACTTTGAGGCCTCAGGCCCTAAGTTTAACCTTATTTCAGGCATTGGAACTTCACAAACCATCCATTCTCTTATCTTCAGTTTTCTCATCTGTGCAGTGGGATGATAATTATAGTCATAATAACAGACACTTTACGTGCTTAGTAGTTGCTGGTTCTAAATGCTTTACATATATTGCCTTTTATACTGTTCAGTGGCTTAACATTTATTACCTAATTTAAATGTCACAACAAACCTATGAAGGAGGATCTAAACCAGGTGGACTGAATCTAAATTTCACCCTTGTGTTCATTACCTATTCCTGCAGTTCTCCAGTCAAATCGTGTATCAGAATCACGTGGAGGGCTGATGTCTCAGTAACTATGCATTGATCTGGCCTAAGGTCATGGCAGCATATGTGAGGATGGCAATAAAGTTTAAGAGTTTACAAATAAGGACAGCAGTTTATCCAAATCACAGAAATAAACATGACTTCAAAAACCAGACAGGTGAGTAAAGTTGTGGCTGACCTAATGCACAAAAATATACCTAAACGAATGCTTCTCTTACTACATCTTACCAGCAAACTTCGGCTGAAATACATAGTCATGAATCTGTTGGTCTGGAATATCTCAGACTGAACTAGCAAATTTGGCCTATGTCCAGTGTCCTTATATTCAAAACAGGTTTATTTTTGCCCCGAGGAATAAATATGATTTTTGACACTAAGCTTCGCCACTAATAACTGGGATATTAACCTAATTCTACTAGGATATCTTTTCGACTGAGGGGCCTAGTGACATTTCATGTGTGAATCATGAGTAATTATGTCATTTATATAAAGACCATCTTCTCACCTCATCTCACCTGCAGCCTAGATTGCAGATTTCTGACCGGAACACTTCCCACAGCTATGAATCCTAATCCTTGTAACATGAATACTAACTCATGGGTTGAGTGCTTCCTCTGTGCCAGGCACTGTCCTGAGTGCCTTACATCTCATCTCCTCCTAACTAGAACTGTAAGAAAGTAGTCGCTGTGACGATTAATCTCCATTTCACAGATCATAAAATTGTGAAATAGAATTGATACACAGCTAATAAATGGCTGAACTAGGTTTTGATCTGGAGACTGAAAGATTCTAGAACTCATGATTTTAACTACATCACTGGCTTCCATTTGTGTTTCCATTGTCCTGTTGATTATATCTTAATGAGAAATGGTACATAGATAGTGGACGAATAACAGTAAAAGTAAACATTGGCTGCACGCAGTGGCTCAGGCCTGTAATCCCAGTGTTTTGGGAGGCCAAGGTGGGCGGATCATTCGAGGTTAGGAGTTCAAGACCAGTTTGGCCAACATGGCGAAACCATGTTTCTACTAAAAATACAAAAAAATTAGCTGGGCACGGTAGCACAGGCCTGTAAACCTCAGTACTTGTGAAGCTGCAGCAGGAGAATTGCTTGAACCTCGGAGGTGGAGGTTGCAGTGAGATTGCACCACTGCACTCCAGCCTGGGCGACAGAGCGAGACACCATCTCAAGAAAGAAAAAAAAAAAAAGTTAACATTTATTGCATTCTTTTTATGTGCCTCCTCCCAATGTGCCAGGCAGTTTCTAAGTTAATATTTCATCAATATCCCCATTTTGCAGATGACGCATCTAAGGTTTTCAGGGGTTAAACAGCTAGAAAGCGGTAGAGCAGGCACTCTAACTGCTTGAATAATACATACTGGGAGTTAAACTCCAAAGGTCATCCAATGTGGGGCACTATGCCCATCCTCTTGACAGGGGCACTATTATTAGAAATGGAACAATGTTGGAGGTTCAATGGTCGGCAATGCATAAAACCCACATTTGTGCCCTTTCCCTGGGTTAAAGCACTATATGGAAATTTTTCCCCAGTTTTATGGCTTTAAAGAACATTGGTTAGTTGAGTAAACTTGGCATAGTATTAATGAATAAAGGCATTTTTGCATTGTAAGTTATATGCAGAAACTTACCCTCTTAGAAACAGGCAGCTTTTATAATGTCCAAATTTTTGTTTTCAAGTGTCCAAATAGACTATGCTCAAATGGGGTATTCCCAGGCCTCAGTCCTGTTCTTTGACCTCCCCAGAGACATACATTCCAGCAGGCAGGTGCTAACCAGCCCACCCACCCACTGCCACTGCTGATTGGGTCAGAGATGGCATCTGACTCAAGGTGGGACAATCAGGACTCTCTTTCTGGAATTCTGAATTCGTTATCTGGTAGATCAGAAACGAGGAAAATGTAAAGGTTATCATGCAACCATGTCTGTTTGTACAAACAGATGGGAAAAGCCAGTCTACAGAGAGATAAGCAGCAGATACATAAAATGAAGTAAAAATAAGAGAATTCGTAGCCCCAGAAGAGAAGATGGCTGTCCAGTTTTTAGTTCCAATTCCTTACTCTGCCTAAGATGCATGTTTGGACTTGAAGGACATCTCAGGGTACTTATGACAAAGCCTTCTATCCCGCCTTTCAAAGACTTAATCTAGTTTAAGTGGGTTTGTATTATTTAACACTAAAAGAGCCTTGAGTAGGGCACAATCTAGATGAATTCATAGGCAGTTTGTTCTGAATTAAAGCAAGCAGAATTCCCTAAAATTTGCTCAAGGGAAATCAATTTTATTGCTTTGTCTCCTATTTAAGTCCCAAAATAATTGCCTCAAAATGGGAATACCTTGTTCTTTAACGTTAAAAGATAAACAAAGGTTGTGGGTTTGGAATTTTCAGAACTAGATCCCAAGACAAAGATTTGAGTGCAAGTAATGTAGTCGGGAGGTGATTCTAGGAAGCACCAGTAGGGGAGGGAAGAAGTAAGACAAGAAAGATGAGGAAGCCAATAAAGGATGTGTTATTAAGCCAGTTACCTGCATCTGGGAACTTAATTCCTTGGGGAACTCTGAGAGTCAGTGTAGACCATGTGTCTCAAAGCCATCCCACCCAAGGGATGCTGAAGCTAGGGTATTTATACACCAACTCCCATCAAGGGTTGGTTGAGGGATACTAGCAGGGAGCACGCATTTCCAGTCTGCTGCTTGGTGGTCTGCCATGCTCCCATGACCAGAGAGACGCCTCAGGGAAAGGAATGCAAGTAAAGGAATTGGAAGTCCTGGAGGGATGCAGTGAAGTGGTAAAAGCAAGTGTACATGAGTGAGATGCCCACAGCATCTGCTGCTGGTTCATGTAGAAAAATAATAGTGAGGAAACACTTTAAACTATCTACTCAGTAAGAAGTTTATTCTAGTTTACTTATTAGAAATGACTGATTAACTAAAATTTGGTACAGTTTTCAGTATGTTGTTCCTTGCCAATTCTTTGTTCTCAGAGAGTTCTTTTTCCATTAAAAAGTGGGATTGGGCAAGAAATGTGGACTGTGGGGTCTTCTGACCCATTTAAATGAGCTCCAATAAATATGTTTTTGACTCACAGTTAGAGATGGAGGACATAGTTCCTAGTTTCCCCCTGTGTTCACCTCCTCCTTTAGGTCTGACTGCTGGAAGGAAGGGGATCTGTTGAAAAATCTCTTCCCACAGAATGTTGAAACAATTATTTAAAGGATCTACTGACAGGGGTGCAGATCTTCATGTGCATTGTGCATAAAGGGAGTGGTAGAGTGTTCAACAGGCTCCTAGTAGGAGCCAAGGGTTGCCCAAAGATTGCCAATTGTTCTAACTACCCCTTTGAGGAAACATTGGAAGCAATCCTTTACTTGGTACTTACAGAGGCTAAACTAGAAGAAGAGAAGGGGGATAGGCAGGGCTATGAAATTATCCTTGAGAAAGAAAGTGGCAGCTGATGTGGATTTTGTGTGCTTCCCTGAGCTGAGGTCAGATTCAGTGAGGGCCATCAGTCAATGGACATTGGAACAACTGGAGGCAGTGATGATGCTACTCTTTGTAGAGTAGTTTACTCCTGCATTTCTCTGCTGCTCCACGTCAGTAACTCCTCTCAAACTCCATTAAAGTCCTATCCCTTCAGCACCCCTAGCCCTTCCTCTATCCCAACTCCACCACTCCTGGTGCTCTGGTGATTCCTTTTGTATATGCACTTATACAGCATCTGACCTAAATGCTCTTCTCTATGTAACTTTTCCTGCAGGGATGCTAATCACTCTACTATTCACAGGTAGTTTGGGTAGAGACAGAAGTAACTAGTTTTAGTAGCACTCCTAGGAGGAAAAAAAAAAAAAAAAAAAACAGAAGTAAACAGAGGTGGAAGTATAGAGTAAAAAACAATGTATTTTTTTCCCCATATTTTCACTGTCTGTAGTTCAGTATTCTATAAACAGCGTGGTGGTAAGGCATGGAGCTGAAGTCACTTTGGATTTTGCATCTCAGCTGCAACAACAATTTGAGGCTTAACCTGTCTAGCCCTCAGCTTCCCCATTTGCAAAATAAAAATCATACTTTGGCATGTAAATGCATGGAATGTAATATTAATAGGTTTACATTGCCTTTGTTATCATCATTCCCCTGTGCCCACCTTTGTCTCTTGTAGCATTTACCCATCAGTCCTTATCGTCATCATGGCAGCTAATGCTTAGAGGCCACAAAATGAGCCAGGTATTCATCTAAGTATTTTATAAATATTAACTTGTTTAATCTTCACACTCTTATAGGGAGTGTTTTTATGCTCATTTCACAGATTAGGAAACAGGCATGTTAAGTGATTTGGTCAAGATCATATAGTCAGAAAGTGGCTAAGCCAGGGTTTGAACCAGACAGCCAGGCTCCAGATTCTGTGTTTAACCACCATTCAGTGTTGCCTCCTCTACAAACAGGCAGGAGGCCAGAATACACTTTTAAAAGTCCACATACCCCAAATTATCCCTTCTGCATCACACAAGCTCTAAGATATAGACCAGGGTCAGGAAGGAATACCAGGGTCACCATGTTATTAACCTTGTTGTGAACACGCTTTTCTGCCTAACATATCCCAAGGGCTAAGATCCCGTTTCAGATCTTTTTCTATTCATCCCAACAATTTACTCAACCTTGAAGCAAACCTGAGCCGGGAGAAAAATGAAATCAGCTCTTTGGGATGGCAGCATCAATTTTTAACTGCAACTGTCGCTGAGTGTTAAGAGTTGCAAAGCCTTGGGAAATGCTGATCGGGCGTGGGCTCCTTGTATGCCATGGGGCTGTGAAATCAGTCCAAGGTTTCAAAACATAAACCAATCTTTTTTCTTCTTTATTTTTTTTCTTTCCTCATTCTGAAGGAGCCATCCAGTGTACATGGCTACTTAAACCCAGATCTGAAACAGAACTATTTTTTGTAATTCTGCACTATAGTCAAGGTCCAACCAGAAGACAGAAACCTCACTGGCTAATTGAATGGGAAAATTTTAAGGACATTAACTACCAAAAAGGGTAGAAGAGAACTCCAAGGAACTCAGACACAGTAGGAACAAAAAGGCAGCTGTTCCCTCTAGGCTGAGGAGGAGTGGGCAACCAGGAACAAAGGGCCAAGAGCACCTTTCCTGGGAGCAAGATGAAGCCCTCCTTGCAGAGGGTGTGGTGCTACAGAACATGCAGTCTGCCAAAGAAGAAGAAACTTGCCAGAGAGCACAGACCTGCACTGGTCTGACCTGCATTGTCAGGTTCAGGTGGGTGGAAGTTGCTTGGAAGCAGCTATACAGTTGAGAGTGGTCTGTGGACTCCACTGGAGCTGAGTCCTAAAGGCCATCAGCTCCTACACTGACTAATTAATAATAACAGACACAAACTCAGAAGGGAAGAGTCTTCACACGCTACAGCCTTGCAGGGTCATTCTAGTGTCCTCTTTTGACAAAGCCCAAGATTCAGCCAGCTGGCAAAGGGAATATTTACAGGGTCCCTCAGCAGTATCGCAAAGATGGGGAATTTGGAGCTGAGAGACGATAAATTGATAAGTAGAATATGGGCATATATGAAGCTACCAGACCATGGATAATATTATCATCACTAGCATACTTTTACACTTAATCCTTTTGACAGTATCCCTGTTTATTTCAGTCTCTTTAGAAGTAACGCATTAGCCCCAGAGTTATGTAGAATATGTGTGCTAATTTATTCATTTGGTACCAGCACGTTTAAATCTTACAATTGTGTATATGTGTGAGTATATATGCAACTGATGCTCTACGAAGGTGTCCTGTCAATTCAGTGAAACAAAGACTGTGTTTCATTCATCATTATATCCCTAATGCTTGGTATATAGTGCTCTGCACACCAGACACTCCATGAATCCTACTGAATGAATTCATGAGTGAATGAATGAATCAGTAAACAGGGCTTGGCTTATCCTGTGGCATATCCTATACTGTATCACTGAGTAACTCAGGAGGCTACACCTTCCCTAGTTTGGAAATCAATGGACAAGTGTTGGCTGATAGTGTAGAGTTAGGAACATACAGCTTCAAATGTCAGGACCTCCTGAATTATCACCATAGCCACCTATTTTTTCTTAGACTGCAAACATCTCTAGCCAAACCTGGAAAAGTGTCTCCTGGTACATGGCTCATGGATACTCTTTCCCCAGCTCTTCTCATGGCTGGCTGGAACTGAAACATCACAGCTCCAGAAAGGCCTCCCCTGACTACCTTACCTAAAGTGCCCTCCTCCATCCTACTCCTCAAGTTATTCTTTATCGTGGTGACTCCCAAATTTGCTGCCCATTAGAGTCACCTGGGGATCTTTTTAAAAGCCCCATTAAAGTGATCAAGACTACAGCACTAGTATAAGGCCACATACATACATATATGAAACAATTGAGAGTCCAGAAATAAATTGTTACATTTATAATCAATTAATTTTAGACAAAGAAGGCAATATAAGTCAAAGGGAAAGGGATATTCTTTTCAACAAATGGTGCTGAGACAAGTGGATATTCAATGCAAAGTGATCAGTTTAGACCCTTACCTCATACCATACACAAACATTAACTCAAATAGATCACAAACCTAGATGAAAATGTAATACTACAGAAAGTTTAGAAGAAAACATAGAAGAAAATCTTTGTCACCTTGAATTAGGCAAAAAATTTTTAGATATGACACTGAAAGTCAAAGTATAGAAGAAAAAGTCAATAAATTGGACATCATCAAAATTGAAAGGTTGTACTTCAAAAGATTTTTTAATAAAATGAAAAGACAAGCCATAAACTGGGAGAAAATATTTCCAAAGTATATATCTTATTAAAGATATCCAGAATATATGAAGAACTCTTACAATTTAGTAAGAAGACAAACAACAAAGTTTAAAATGGACAAAAGATCTGAATAGACATTTTACCAAATATGATGTATGAATGGCTTATAAGCACATGAAAAGATGCTCGACATCATTTGACATTATGGAAGTGCCAATAAAAAACAACGAGATAGCACTTTACACCCTCAAAGATGGTAACAGTCACAAAATCAGACAATGAGTTTTGGTAGAAATGTGGAGAAACCTTTCATATATCACTGATGGGAATGTAAAATAACACCCCTTTAAAAAAGTTTGGCAGTTTCTTAAGAAACCATGGAGTTGCCATATACCCCAGAAAACCCACTCTTAAGTCTGTAACCAAAACAGATAAAAATACATTCCCATGTAAAGATTTGTATGTGAATAGTCAAATAAACATTATTTACCAAAAAGTGGAGACAATTCTGATGTCAGTCAACTGGTGAATGGTTAGACAAAATATTATCTACCCATACCATAGAATCAATGAAGCAACAAGGAGGAATGAAGTACTAATACATGTTACAACAAGGAGGAACCTCAAAAACACTATGCTAATAAAAACTATCAGGCATGAAGACCACATATTATATAATTCCATTTATATGAAATGTCCAGAAAAGGCAAATCTAGGGAGAAATAAAGCAGATTAGTGGTTGCCTGGGGCTGATGGTGAGAACTGGGATTTGTTGCACATGAGTTCAGTAGATGTTTTGAGGATGATGAAAAGTGTTCTAAGTCTAGATTGTGGTAATGGCGGCAAAATTACAGATACACTAAAAATTATTTACTTGTACACATAAAATGTATAATAAGATAGATGGATTTATGATACGTAATTTACACCCTTTATTGGGTAAGCAATTTTTTAAAAATTGCCAATACCTAGGTATATTTGGGTTCTCCAGAGAGAGAGAACCAATAGCATATATGTATATATAAAAGGGAGTTTATTAGGAACAATTGGCTCCCATGATTACAAGGCAAAGTCCTACAACAGGCAGTCTGCAACCTGGGGAAAAAGAAGCTGACAGTGGGTCAGTCTAAGTCTGAAAGCCTCAAAACCAGGGAAGCCGGGAGTGCAGCCCTTCTGTGGCTGAAGGCCTGAAAACCCTTAGGGGAGGACACTGGTGGAAGTCCCAGAGTCTGAAGACTGAAGAACTTGGAATCTGATATCAAAGGGCAGGGGGAGCAGAAGCAAGGATCCAGTACCAGAAAGAAAAAAGAGCCAGAAGACTCAGAAAGCAAGCTTATCCCACCTTTTCCTGCCTATTTTGATCTAGGTATGCTGGCGGTCCAAGACAATGGCACCCACCCACATGCAGTGAGTCTTCCTCTCCCACTCCACCAATTCTAATGTCAGCCTCCTCCAGCAACACCCTCATAGACACACCCAGAAACAATACCTCACCAGCCATCTAGGCATCCCTCAACCCAGTCAGGTTGACACCTAATGTTAACTATCATGCCATGATTCTCCCATTCAAATTAGATAAATATTGCTGGAGTGAAGTCAGGCATCAGTCATTTTTAAAGTTCCTCAGGTTCTGTTATCCACAGACCAGGTTGAGAACCATGGCCTACCACCATACTATTCAAAATATGGTCCAAGGACCAGCAGCATCTGTGGCAGAATCTCAGGCCCCATCCCAGGCCTACTGAATCAGAATATACATTTAAATAAGATCCCCACGTGATCTAGATGCCCATTAAAATTTAAGAATCACTGCTCTATTACATCATATTTATCATAATCTTTTTAATTTTTTTTTTTTTTTTTTTTTTTTTACTTCTTTGCTGTCTGCCTTCAGGACCATGTGACACAACTCCACAAAGAATGCAATGTGAATAGTGCTTCAGTCAAAATTCCGAGAAGGCAGGGTCCCTGAACACTACTACTTCTTTATGCCTAGCAGAATTCCTGTCACAATGCTGGTACTAAATCACACAATTGTTGAATAAATAACTAATTGTCACCCTCCACTCCATTTCCTTTTTTTTAACTGTTAGACTGCTATGAATATTCAAGACCTAGATGAAAAGTCTCCTTCGCCAACTCCCAGGGCAGAGTCAGTTCCCATCTCTATGACCCTGCTGGTCATCAGGACAGCACTGACAGTATCAGGACTCCTCCTCCCATAGAAAGGGCACCATTAACCAATGGAGTTGTGTCATCCAAAGGGCTGGATCTTTTCTGCACAAATTAACCAGGTAATGCACAGAAAGCATTCAACTAGTGATTGTATTATAAGAGATCTTTTCAGCATTACTGTGTGTCTACCTTATGGGGACACATCAGTAAACAAAAACTACCATGGACTCTGTGCTATTTGGAACTTATAATTCACTGTGGGAAATGGATAGTAACCACTCAAATATGTTGGCTGTCTTCACATGTTATCAAATGCCAATCTTCTCATTTGTGAGAAGGTCTTTCATCCACCAAGTCTTTCTGTAGTTTTGCTTTTTGTGTGCTTCCTGATAATGCAAGGCACAGTCTCAGCATGTAATTTACACAGCCTCCCTACTGCATGGAGACTGACTCTCCCAAAGCAGATGCTGAGAGGAGGATTGTAGTGTAAATAGTTTATTTGGAAGGTCTCAGGAAATACCAAGAGGGGCATAGGTAAGCGAGATAGAAAAGGAACAAAGCAAATTTTAAAAATGTGTTATAAAGTCAGATATTGCCATGGAAACCTGGCGCTTGACCTCACTGGGGAACTATGGGAAGACTGTGTGGACCACACTTCAGAGAGTGGTCCTGATTGAGGGCCAGAGAAGCTAGAGGATTTTCTACTATCTTCCCTATCTGTTATTGGCTGAAGGCTGCTTCCAGAACCATCAGCTCTCTAGCACTTTAGATTTGCTAAGAGTGATTCCTTGGCTGGAAGGGGAGTGAGGTGAGGAACAGAGAATTGCAGGTGTTTAAAATAAGCAGCCTTCCATAGGTTGTATGCCAAAGACATATTCTCTGAGAAGTTCAAGGAATATTGGTGGGGGAGAGTGGGAAGGCAAATAACAGATATTCAACCCCGAATGGACAAGGCACAACACTTCTTAATGGCTCAAAGAGGTTAACTTTGGAGAAGTGAGGTATTCAGGTCCAGAAAGTTTCTGGTGAATCACAGAAAAACAACTTTGCTTCCAAGAGGCCAAGTCAGTAGCTGGTAGCATGGAGAAAAAGCAAATTGAATGAAATGGAAATGACATTTCATTTACCTCGCCATCCATGCTGCTGGCCACCCACAGGCCCTCCGAGGAAACATCCAGGGACCACTGGCTCAGACCTTTGCTCTTAGGCTAATGTTACAACTTCCTGGATATAGCCCCAAATATTATTTGGGGTATGTGCTTGTAGATGTGTAATGTTTAGGGGAGGGACTTTGGAGACCCATTGAAAGTCTAGGATCCAACCCACTGATGTGCAGTTACTAAGTAGAGCTGAAGGATCGAAGTCAGCCAAGCTGTCCACTTATTTCAATGTGGCAATCTTCCCAGTTAAGGTCTACGGTGGCAAATCAAATATTCTATTACATTATTTTCCAATTTCAGGCATTTCCCCGGCTGGACTCTTAAGTGGTATATTTTCCGAAGTTCCGAAACATTGTCCTGCTCACCATCTGCCTTGATGGGCTGACATATTGGACACCGACTCTAGGATCAAAACATGGGTGACCCAAGGACACCATTTTGCCACGGGCTTATGGTGCCTGAGGAATGATGGAAACATGGAGGTCTCAACCCAGCTGAACCAAACACCATAGATCCATACAAATGACTTCTCTAGCATTGCTGGTATTTATTCAGCATTTACTAGGTGAATGTAGATTAGCTTTACCTAAAAATTTTTACTGTCTCCTTTTCTCCAATGAGTACTATGACAATTTGGCCTTTCCCAACATAGTTATGCAGCATCTGTAAGATATCAAAGGCAGCTACAGGCAGCATTTTAGTGCCAGTTTAACCTGATTAGGTGTGTTGTCAATGATTGAACCTTGAATCCTAAGCAGGTGGCTTCAATCCTAAGAAGATGGCTTGTGTTTTACTATCTCTGCCTCTCAAGCTCTCCTGTGAATCATTGTCTAAATTTTTGGGACCCATATCTAAGAATAATTCATATTCTTTAAAGGAAGGGAAGAGGAAAGAGCACAGCTGGAGCCAGAACTCTGCAGCTCTCTTGGGAGCTAGCCTGGATTTGCTGAAAAGAACTTGAGCCATTAGCCAGTGTGATGAAAAGTGATTAGCATTAGTACAACCACAGCAGCCACTAAAATCAAACAAGCCCTTGATCCCAGCTCCCTGTAAACTCACTTAATGCTAGCTCTTCTTGACACTGATGTCATTAATTAGTGACACAACTCATTTCCATGAGCTACCCCACTCCCTCTTCCTACAAACCTTTGATTTGATCCTGGGGGGAAACCAATGTAATTGAGTCAGGAGAGGGGCAAAGAGCAGAATGAAGAGTCACCTTAGCTAATAATCTTGGGGCATATGAGATGGAACTCTGAGGATACTTAGTGCCATCTGGACCTGTGGATTTTGTGATCGAGGCAGGCTCTGCCTGATGCATTGAGTTGAAGTAAGTGCTTGTGAGTTGGTTGAAACCAGGGACCAGTGCTGTTTCTACTCTGGTGAAAAAGGCATGGTTATTCATGATTGAATTAAGGCATCTTAGAGTGAAAAAGCTGGAAAGCTCATCTGCTCTATTCTTTTTCTCAACACAGGAGCCACTTCTACCACTCTGTCATGCTGGACCCCTATTGATTTCAATACAGATAGCACCACATTTAAGAAGCTGAAGAAGAGACTCAGAGCCAGTGAAAGAGACAGGGTCTGTTGAGGGAACTTACATACAGAGCAGTCGTGTGAAGACGAGGTGGGAAGGAGAACCGCTACTGGCTTGTAAAAACATGCAGTTTATATAGATCAGGTGTGTCTGCATTCGCAGAGTATGCTTAATTATTGCTATCAGGTGCATCTGTCATAAGGTTCATTCTCAGGGTATGCTTAAGTTACGATATTGCTATCAGGTGCATCTGCCATCCACTCCACCCTGCTGCACGCACGGTGGAATGGCCCTCACGTTCTTATCACGCCATTCTTCTATAATTTCCCAAGGGCCAGGTATGTAGAGGAGCATTGCAGCCAGCTGCTGCAGCACCAGTACAAACTACAATGGCAAGAAAAGGAAAGAATAATGAATATGATATCATAAAGTTCTTCCAAAGGCTTAGGAGTTGATCTTAGATGCACTATGGCAGGCCCATGGTGGAGGAGAGGGGCAGCTCTTTACAGACGCAACAATCTGTTGAGTTCTGGAGAGAAGCCACTATCTGCTCCCATTTGGCAAAGAGGTTTGTTGCCCATCATCTATGGGCAGAAGGTGAGAAAGAGCAAGTTAGGGCCATTTAACAAGACACAGGAAGTTGTGTTCTGCAAGAGCTCCACCCCTAGTAGTGATCTGGTCCCCTGTTTACAATGCCAAATGGACTGGCCCCCTCTGTGGCACATTGTAGGAGGGCCAAAATCAGACAATGTAAGGTTCCATAATGAGAGGATGATTGTCTCCTTGCACAAGGGAGGACCAAGATTTGTTATTTTAGAATTTCGGCAGGGAGTAGGTTGTAAAATAGGTATGACCTGTATATCTTGTTCTAGGCCCTCCCTGCATGGAATGGAAAAACTAAACTATCGGGGGCTGGTTTGCCATGTCCAGGGCCATGTAATGATGTGCTCCCCAGTCGGTGGGTCCTGTGGCAAGGGCAACAGCAGCAGGTTGGGACAAAGGTGTACTGTCCCTGACACTGTCTACCTGGATCCTGATGGTGGTATCAGGTCCCGGCATCAGAAGAGTGTATGCCCTGGGATGATGAGAACACATGTGTTCATTCAAGGTGCAAAAGGCTGCTGGTAACCTGCATGTCCACAGAACCAGAGAGCAAGTTATTGCTTCAACAGTCCATTCATCCACTCAATCAGCCCTGCTGCTGCTATAGGGTTGCATGGCAAGTGGGAATGCCAGTGGATATCCAGGGTCTCCACCCATTGCTGCACTTTATGACCGGTAAAGTAAGAGCCCTGGTCACTGCTGTTATCAGTGGAGACACAGTAGACCACATACAGCTGCTCCAGTCCTCATATGGTGGCTTTCTGGGTGGCACAACTGCTGGCATATGACTGCAGTAGCCCTGTGCAGGTGTCTGTAAAAGCCGAGGTATAGAGGCAGCCCTCAAACAGAGGCAAAGGTCCTATGTAGTCACCTGTCATTGTAGTGCTGGGCTTCTGCTCCAGGTAATCTGTTCAGCATCATGCAGCAAGGACCTGAGGTGTTCCTGCGCTTCCCATTGCAGTGGCCACACAATGAGTCCCTTAGAGACCACCCAGCCGTCGGTTCACAGGACTATCAGGTCCAGCTCATGGAGAAGAATCATCCAGGTGGCTCGTGGTTCAACTCATTGGCTACTATGTCCTTTGCCTGTATCAAACAAGATCCTATCAGTGGATGGCCAGATGGCCACAACTGTCCAAGCACAAGGATTGCCTTGTGACAAGCTGTGTGCCAGGCCTGGTAGGAACTGAGCCCTTTACCTCCTGTACAAAGGAAGGAATCTGTGGAGGGTCAGTGCCCTCCATCAAAGACTGTCCTTCAGTTGTCACATAGGTGACGGGGTCAAGCACCAAATGGGGCTCTGCTCAAGGGGTTATTAGTTAGTGCACTCCTCTGTTGCAGGCATGCATGCCATTTGGCCGGTCTGTGTCTGGGCATCCCCAGACTTTGGTTCCTGGAAGGTATCCCTTAGCCAACCTGCAAAGGAGTACTGGGCATGTACCAGGACCCCCTTTGTAATGTCCTCCATTTGTTGTAAGGCATATGTAGCACAGACTTGTTGCCTCCAAAGTGACACTTTTCTAACTCCAGCCCTCTTCCATAGTTGGGACCAGAACCTTAAAGTCACCTGTTTATGTTCTTTCTTTTGCCACAGGCCCCACTCAAATCCCTCAGGGGGACTGGCTACATCCAATTCACAAGGCTGTCCCTGCACTAGAACTCCCAAGGCTTTTATTTGTTTCACTGAGACTTTAGCTTGTTCAAAGGCCTCATCCTGCTTTATGGACCAGTTCCATTGGGCCCCCTTCTTGACTAAGCAGTATAGGGGCCCAAGGAGTTGGACCAAATGGGGACTAAAAGGATGCCCATACCCTAGAAGGCCTAAGAAGGAGGTTTGCAATGGCTTTGGTGTCCTGGGACATCAGTAGCCCTGCACCTTATCCATAACAGCAGCTGGAACGACTTTAGTCTTACCCGACAAAATGACACCCAATTATTTGATTGATAAGCCTGGACCCTGGACTTTGCCTGCATCAACCACCCATCGTCTGTTCACCAAGTGAGACAGCAAGGTGGGGGCTGCAGTTTGTAAACTGGAAAAAGACTCAGAAGTTAACGGAAAACATGTGCCCACTCCAGGGCAGTGTCCCTGGGGTAAGATGGTAGAGATCCATTGTTCTAATGCTTGACAGCAGAATAGGATGACTATACTTAGCAACAATATTTTGTACATTTCAAAGTGACTAGAGTTGTGCCACATTTGTCAGGGGTCACCCTGATGGGCCCCTGGGCTGTCTGCTTTCCTTTAGCTCCCTCGCCTTTCATCCTGATAGCATGCCCTCCTTTTCCTATGCAGTTTCTCCATTTCCCCTAAGTCAGCAGACCAAGACACTGGCTGTCCTACTGGGGGACTCAGGACACATGCCAGTGTGCCATACCATTGGCTGGGTGCCAACTGTAAGATGATGCCTTTCATGCCGGCAGTGAAAAGCTCATGATCGGTACCTCAGTAATGCCTAACACAGACAGCACGCTTCATCCTTTATTCCCAGAGGATGTTCTGCCATTCCTTCATAGTCTTCCATTGCAAAGGAAACGTGAGGTTGTCTTCTTCACTTGGCCAGTCTGCTTGGCAGCTAGCAACCATAAAGCCAAGGAAGGAACTGGCCCAACCTTCATTATTGGTGCCATAGAGGCACTGCCTCAGGGCCAGGTGGTTTGGGATGGATGCCATTTTACTCATCGCCAGTACTGAGAGAATAACACCCTCCATTACTATGTCCCACAGACAGAAAAGCCATCCCTCAGTTGACTCTTTCCCCTTCTGCCTGAACCTATTTCCCGGTTCCACCCATTCCATAGCAGTGTAATCCCACATGGTAGTGTGCTGCCATCTTTCAGGTGGGAGCAAGTTTTGCAGGTCTGCTCCCTGTGGGTGCAACTGGCCTGCTTTTATCTTTGCAGTAACTACGGGAGGGACAGAAAGGACAGAAACCTCTATGGGCTTGTCCCAGTCCTCAGTCTCCTCCATGGGGTACCAGGATTTAGGGTCCCAGGACAATTTAGTCATGATAGCCCTAACTTGTTAACATCACATCTGGCGATCCCTTAGATGAGCTACCTGACAAGCCAAGGTCTCCATTTCGTCACCCTCCATGTGGGATAATAAGGTCTCTGAGATTTCAGCCTGAACTCATCTGGAACCTATTTCAAGTCCTAGTTCATCCTGTAACTGACACACCCTTGCCTGCGCTACGGGATTAGCTTCAGGGGCTGTCAAATCGCAGTCAGGAGCAGCCAGCCAACCGTGGCTGCCACAGCTCCAGCATCTGACTTTTACTCAGATAGATCAACCCCTGCACCAACTCTTCCAGGCCCTTCAGTGTTTTCAGGGCATCCCTGTGCTCACACACTGGGTCCTGTCCATCAAGAGTAGTGGCTATCAGATCCCACATAGGCATGGACAGCCAGCCTGAGATTTCTCCCTCATATTTCCCCTTTCCCAGTCCCACTGTCTTGGTGCTCATGTGGCTTTCTCCGATCTCCTGGCTGGTACACGTGCCAACTGTCATGCCAGGCCCCTATTAAAGTCATGTAAGAGAGGCCAAAAAAGAGGCCCAGAGACAGTGAAAGAGACTAGGATTTATTGAAGGAACTTACATACAGGTTGGTCCAGGGGCAGTGGGCTGGACAGGAGAACCACTACCATTTGTAAAAAGCATGCAGTCTCTATAAATCAGGTGCGTCTGCATTCTCAGGGTATGCTTATGTTATTGCTATCAGGTGCATCTTCCATAAGGGTCACTGTCAGGGTACGCTTAAGTTACATTACTGTTATCAGGTGTGTCTGCCATACACACTCCCATGATAGCTGGTTGACTGCTGCCTCTGCTTAAACTGAGGTTGGCAAGCTCAGCTACCTTCAGGGACAAGGAAGTCCAGATCAGTGAGTGAAATGGAGCTCAGTCTAAAACAACAGGGAGTAGTGAGGTCTGATGAGAACCAAAAAGCAAATGTTCGAGCTGTGCAGCTCCAGGCAATTGTTAAAATGCAGGATAAGGGCGGTGTGTACATGTGGGGGGGGGTGGGGGTGTGTGTGTAAGAGAGAGAGAGAGAGAGTGTGCATGAGAGCAAGAGCAGGAGTGCACAAGCAAGCGTCTCAATTAAAAATTTTTTAAACATCAAAAATTAAGAAAATACTGAATAGGCAAACAGTACCTGTCCATATGTAAGTGACAGTCCACAGGCTACCAGTTTGTAGCTCTGGCTTATGCAGATAACAAGGAGCATACCTCACAAAGCCACACATTGCATGGAACAGCTATTTTTATATATTCATTTCTTTTTAACTGAATGGGCAAATAATACCCAACCATATGGTGTGTCCTATTCTTTCTCATTTAATCCGCTTTTATTTATCATCTACTATGCTCCAGGTCCCCTCTCAACCAACAGTTACAAAAAATCTGTTGAGATAACTTAGGGAATAAGACAAACTTTCTCACGGAAAGTTCATTTTACCTAATGAAGGATGACTCCCCTGTCCTTACCCTAAATCTTCTCTTTCTAGATTAAACAGCTCTGTTGTCTCTAACCCTTCCTAAAGTGTCAGGGTTTTCCTTTTCATTTCCAGTTTGTTAATATCCTTCTTAAAATGTGGTGAAACAAGTACAAACTACTAGTCATGGAGCCCCTTTCTGAATGTGTTTCAGTTCATAAATTTTGTTAAATAATTTGCTGAACATATGCAAATATTTTGCTGTTCAGTATACCTACCAACCTTAATGGTTTATCTAGGTTTTGGTGTGAACACGTATCTTCATTTCTAAGAATCCTAGGATATAAACTGCTCCATGGACATCTCTGCACCCAGCAACTACAATTTGTTTTCATATTCTTTGTACCTTAATGGCACACCATACATGCATAGCCAAGCTTATTTGCACTTCTTGTGCATGCATTTCCAAAGGTCACAGATTTCATGCTGAAGTGCTACATGATATAAGCATTGCCAGGAGCACTTGAGGAAAATAACATTAATTGCCTGCAACTTTAATTGGTTTTATGGCAGTAGCCAGGCCAGTGGCTGGGAAAAGACACCCCAGAACAGCTGTCAAATACACAACCTGGCAGAAAGGCATCAAATGCCACGAGCCCTTCCTGCACAGAACTGACATTTGAGAGGCCCACACAGGCCAAGTGATCAGAAAAATCTCCCTCTCTGTAATGATTTTTCAAATCCACTTAATTTAAAATGATTTCCGTGGAGCATGCAAAACGTGCCACATTTCAGCTCTGGCTGGCAATAGCTGTGCTTGGAGTACCAAATTCTAAAACTACTAGGTCATTAGGTGAGTGTTTAGGAATGTACACAATGATTATGCCTCAATTACATTATTTATTCAGCCTTTGCTAGGCGCATAGTTTTGTAATTAGAGATTATTTAGGGAGGACCAAATGGAAATCAACAATCTCGATCTGCCAAGAATAACAAGCTTTAGCAATCATACATGTATCCTCAAATGATTGTCCTGTTTCTCTCCATCGGTAATCATGCATGAGCTCAGTCCCTTATCCTAGTATTTTACCTCCGGATTGTATGAGATAAAAAAGTACAAGCCTGTAAGGATTGCAAATATTGATGGTCAGTTATCAGTGCTCAGGATTTGTAGAGCTAAAAGAAAACCAGGTTGAGAATTGGGAGATCAGGGTCTATTCCTAAATTCCACTATTTAATATTGACTGAGTGACTGAGCCATCAAAGTGATTTGCAGGGAGATTTAAATGCATATATAGAAGCAAGTTGAAAAATATGAAGCACTATGCAAAAGTACTGTGATACTATGATTATTATAGCTGTCTCCTAGAAATCCCTACTAGAAGATCTTAACAAATAGTTACAACCTGTCTTTCATCATGTTCTTTTTTTTTTTTTTAAACAAGAACTACAGGATCAGTTATCTAAAGACACTTATACTTCTATTTCAATTTCTTCACTCTCTCCTGTAGCTTGCTAACTACAGATCAGTGGGCTAGATTGAGCATTCAGAGATGCTTAAATTGACTTGCTATGTTTTGGTTTTGTTTTTTAGATTGCCTTGTTGTCCACATTTTATATTTGAGATATTTCATATGGATATTTCCATTTGCAATTTTCCTATCAAAATCTAGATTTTGTACTTATCTTGAAAAACAGGATGATCTGACATTTATTTGCATCCTCCACAGCTGCAATTGCTGGACCTGAGAGCAGCTTCCCAGAGGGTAAGTTATTGTCACCTCCCCAGGCTGCCCACCTGGCTTGGCTCACTCATTTATGTTTCTGGCTAAACCCCATAGGCGCTTAGAGTTCAACTCCCACCCTTCCCAATTCTTTTGTTTCAGAGAGATAACTCTCTAAAGTACCAAAAATGATGAAAGCTAGAATATTAAAGAGAAGCCAGGAGCCTCAATAACCAACATACTGGACATTAAGAAATAAGAAAAGACATATCAAACAGTTACTGTGAGAAGCAGCAAAGTGGTTAAAAGTAGAAGTAAAATAATAAAGCAGTATCAAATCATGGCTCCAATCCATACTGGCTTAGGAGAATTACTTGGGCTCTCTGGGCCTCAGTTTCCTCATCTGGAATATGGGAATAACATTTGTTTCTAGAATTAATTTAAATAAGTTTTTTGGTTTCTTTTTTTTTTTTTTTTTTTCTGAGACAGCCTTACTCTGTCAGTCAGGCTGAGTGCAGTAGTGCCATCATGGGTCACTGAAGCCTCAATCTCCTTGGCTCATGCGATCCTCCCAACCCAGCCTCCTGAGTAGCTGAGACCACAGGCATGCACCACCATGCTCGGCTAATTTTTAATTATTTTTTTTTTGTAGAGATGAGGTCTCACTATGTTGCTCAGGCTAGTCTGAACTCCTAGGCTCAAGTGATCCCCCCATTCAACCTCCAAAAATGCTGGGATTACAGATGTGAGCCACTGAGCCTGGCCTAGATAAGTATTTTTTAAGCACTCACAATGTATCATGAATTCTTCTAGGTACTGGTAATGCAGCAATAATCCAAACAAAGCCTGTAATCATGTGGTTTACATTAAATGAGTTAATCCATGTTAAGCACTTAGAAGAATGTCTAGCACATAATAAACACTCAATACATATTAGCGATTATGTTATTCATAATGTATTATCTATTCAACAGTGATTACTTAAATCAGGAATGGTAAATCTGTTTAATCCTGTATTTTATTTCCTGATAGTAGCTACCAGAAATACAAAGTTAAGAATGAGTCTGAGGCATATCCAGGCTTAAGAGAAAGAATCTCAATGATTGATTATTGATGTCTACTATGGGTTTGAGTTATGTGCATGAAAATTTGCCTGAAGGTTTTGCTGTTCTGGTTTAAAGGATCCCTGGTTCTGTAAAGTAAGCATGATTTCTGCCTCTCTTGTCCATGTTCTCAGTCTCTCTGAGGCTTTTTGTTTAGGGAGAGACAAGATCATCATATCCAGGTTTGTTTTCCTTTTAGCAGGCAGCTCAGGAAGGCAAAGTCATGCTCTGCTGTTGCAGATGCACTAAGAACATGCAAAGCTCAAAGGGCTGCTAGCCTGCAATTAGGGAGGGTGTGAGGACACCTGTTCCAATAACCAGCTGCAAAGATGATCCTTTCAGAGCTACAAATGCAACTTAGGGGGACTGAAATGCCTGCCCAGTGAAGGTACTTTTCTCCTCAATAAATTATCTATAAGAGGCCAGACGCTGTGGCTCAGGCCTGTAATCCCAGCATTTTGGGAGGCCGAGGCGGGCGGAAACGAGGTCAGGAGATCAAGACCATCCTGGCTAACACAATGAAACCCCGTCTCTACTAAAAATACAAAAAATTAGCCGGGTGTGATGGCGGGCACCCGTACTACTCGGGAGGCTGAGGCAGGAGAATGGCATGAACCTGGGAGGCAGAGCTTGCCGTAAGCCGAGATGGCGCCACTGCACTCCAGCCTGGGCGACACAGCGAGACTCCGACTCAAACATTTTAACAGCTCACACCAGAAAACCCAAGAGATCGCTCCTGGCAGGCCTGGAGGGTGGAGCTCTTTGTAGCAGCGTCTCTGCCTCCACTACTTTCCCACCTTGATGCCCCTACAGGTCTTCTGTTCTCACACAATCCCAGATCAGGCAAAGATGGAAAGACAGCACAAGTTTCCTGCCTCACAGGCAAGCCCAAATGTTCACTTGCAAACCCCTCAGGGGTACAAATGAAATAAAACCTTTCCCAACAATATTAAAGGTAAACCTACCTCACCCGCTTGAAGCTTGCACCTGCTGGCTCAGCCAACGGCTTCATTCCGTCTTCCATCAGAATCACATGTGGCAGCCAAGTTCATAGGGATAAAGAATTCGCAGTCACGGGCTGCTGATAGGAAAGGTCACAAGGTAACGAAAGACAGGAAGCATGTTCCAGTGTCCAGCTGAAAAGTGAACAGGTGAGGTGACATCCTGTTATTAAGTAGACATGGGCAATAATGTTGGGGGCAACTCTGTAATGTGCCTCAAATGTGGTCTTCTGTACCGGCTCACCTCCCCTGGGAATGGTGAGTGCTGGAAAATTATTCTCACTAGCTTGCTCACCTATATGCTCTATATTTCCACAGGATTCATACTGTCCCTGTCTGGGTGAAACAAAACCTGTGTTATGCCAGGACAGGTAGACTTTCTGAAACACGCGATTGTGCAAAGTAGATGGTCTCTAGGGTCCTCCTTGGTTTCATACTTGGCACTCTGGCCTTTTCTTTCAGAGCACTTGTCACTGTATATTATTTATTTGTATAGTTCCTTATTTAATATTAATCTCCTCCATCAGATCATAAACATCTTGAAGACACAGACTGAATCAGTTTTTCACCATTCTGTTCCCATCCTCTAGCACAGAGGGTGGTAAACTATTTCTTAAAAGGACCACATAGTAAATGTTTTTTGTGGACCATACGGTCTCTGTTGGGACTACTCGTCTCTGTAGTTGCAGCGTGAAAGTAGCCACAGATAATATGTAAACAAATGGGCATAGCTGTGTTCCAATAAAACTTTATTAACAAAAATGGGCAGTGGGTTGTGTTTGGCCTGTGGTTTATCAACTGCTGATCTAGCACAATAAATCATTAATAACATTAATAACCGTGCCTTAAGTATAAAATAACTATTGTTCATCTCCTTGTTGAGTCCCAACAAGGACTAAAGACTAATGTGATGTGATTAGAAATCAGGGATACAGAGGGCAGCTGGGCACTAAACAGGGGCACAGGGCCCATGTAGGGCTGAAACATTCTGTTTCTTGTTCTGAGTGCTGGTTAGTGGATTCACAGTGTGGAAATTCATCAGGATTCACACTCAAATCTGAATACTTTTCTGCATGCATGTTATACTCTGAAACAAAAGTTTACAAGCTAAGAAACAAATATAAAAATAAAGCAAATAAGGGCCAAAGAGAGAAAGCAGGGCATCACTGCCTGCTGGATTTGAGCTTCCTTAATGACAGCTAACAATAACAAGAAGTTCCCCAACCAGCTGTGATTCTAGACCTAGAGGATCAGCTATACCACCTACTGGCAAACGAGCAAAAATATGGCTGTTTGATCTGTCAACTGCACAGAAGAAGTTAGTCTCCTGATTATGAAATGACTTTTGAAGCCCAAAAGACCTGGATTCTTTAACCTCTCTGAGCCTCCATTTCTCACCCCTAAAATCATTGTGTCTGCCCCACAGCACTGTTGTGAGGGTTAAATTAGCTAGTGTATATAAAATGCCTAGGACAGTGCCTGGCATTTTTTAATACTCATGATTACTACCCAGGGAACGTCAGCTAATGTTGTGAAAAAAAACAGAGTGGATGTCTTTCGTTGCCCCTCCTCATCCATTCTCCATCCTTCTCTACTCTGCTCCCTGCCCTGAGTTGGCCGGCATGGGTTCTCTTGCCCCTCTGGGTTCCATGTGAGATCAGGGAAGTTACTTCCTTCAAGCAGTATCCTTAACAAAATGGACCCGAAGCCTCCCTTTCACCCAGTCTTTTTGTCTTTAAGTCCCCATAAATGCTCCTTCTTCTTGCTCCTTCAGGCCAGTGGGTGATCACTGCTCCCTCCTGTTAATAAACCTTAGGAAACTGGATATTTCTGTGGTTTCTCCAAACCACTTCCACACCTTTGTCCTCTGTTTCCCGGACTCTGTCTAATGCACCAGCTACACATTAGGAAAGTGAATTCAGCTCCAATCAAGGCAAGAACATTTCTGGAAATAGTACATTATGCTTTGTTTTGGCTCACATATGGGACTTGAAAAAAACAAGGGGTATTTTTCTCTAGGCCCAGCACGCAAAGGTTATAAGGCTTTGTTTGCAAAATCTGGGCTTTCTTGCTTTCGGAGTTCATTAAGCCTGAGTTTGTTTTTCAGGGGTGAAAACAGCTTTACCCACCAACCTAGAAACAGCAGCTTTGTTTGGGAGTAGATGCTCAGGGAGGTAGGCTGGTGCTGGGGTTAGTGACGGGTTTGAGGGAGTCTAGGAACTCACCCCCACTCCTTAGACCAATACTTCATCTAAGGTAGCAATGAATGTCAAAGGCCTAAAACATCTGGCCCTAGGGATTTTGGAGCTTTGCCAAATAGTTCCCACCCCAACCTGACTGCAGAAATATCTGAGCTGCCTTGTTTTGTTTTTTTTGTTGTTGTTGTTGTTGTTGTTGTTATTGTTTTTGAGATGGAGTCTCACTCTGTTGCCCAGACTGGAGTGCAGTGGAACGATCTCAGCCCACTGCAACCTCCACCTCCTGGGGTTCAAGTAGTTCTTCTGCCTCAGCCTCCCAAATTGCTGGGATTACAGGTGCCTGCCACCATGCCTGACTACTTTTGTATTTTTGTATTTGTAGTAGAGATGGAGTTTCACCATATTGGCCAGGCTGGTCTTGAACTCCTGACCTCAGGTGATCTACCTGCCTCGGCCTCCCAAAGTGCTGGGATTACAGGCATGAACCACCATGCCCAGCAGAGCTGCTGTCTTTGAATGCAGAGGGATTTGAACAGTGAATTCTACAGCAGTGACCATGATGTGCTGACAACCAGAGGTCTTTCTAGTTAGTATTGTTGGGGCCATGTAAATGTCTCAGGAGTTCTCTTTCATCCCAAAGGACAGTAGAGGGCTCCCCTTGATCCATAACTGGATACATCAGGCTTCACCCCAGTGGTTCTGATTTTGTGTGACTTAAGTTGGGCCCCTACACTGCATTTTTAGCATGCACCTCAGCAATGCTGATGCAAATAGTCCCTTAAGCACAGTGAGGCAGATACTGTAATTGTCCCCATTTTACAAAGAAGAAAACAGAGCCTCTGAGAACCTAACTTTCTCCAGTTCCAGGTGTTTGGAGGGTCTAGGCCAATATTAGTTGAGTGAGGAAAACTGAACAAATGGTCCTTTCTTTTGTGTAGAGCACAATTCATACCCACGTAAGAAGCACAATTCTTATTTTATTCTGGGGAATCCTGCCAAAATTCAAATGTTTGCAAAATTCCAAGAACTGAGTGGCCTTCTACTTCTTCCTTTGTAATCAAGTAAGCTGAAACTCTAGCTAGCGAAAACTTGCCACAAATGTTTATTAGGTAAGACTGGTCTGGGGCATGTCATCTATGAAGGTGCTGAGCAAATCCAAGAAATGTTTCCCATCATACTCTTAAGCACCAACCTTGGAAATTCAAGCAAAACAAGCAACTCAGCTGCTCACAAAGTCAGCAAAAAATGTTTATGTAATTAATCTTCATTATGGCAGTTCAGTCACAACATTAGTGGCAAATATACCCAGAGAATAAATGCAAATTGTAGGTGCAAATCAATTTATGCATTCAGCAACAATTCCCCTTGCCCCCCACATACACACTTAATAGCTGGTTGAAGCTTAGAAATCATTACTGGTCAGAAAGATGCAAGTTTGCAAACCAGGATCCTAGATTTAAAAAACAATGATGACAAAATATCTATATCAAAAGCATAGGCATCAGGAGACACCTGAAGAAGAACTAGGAGTGACTATTTCGGCATGCCCTGGGGAGACGGAAGCACAGACTTCACTGCTCATTTTCTCTTTTTCCTCTTTCTGTTGTTAAGTCTCCTAACCATTAAACCCTGGTTGTGTTGGGAGGATTTTAGAGGAGCTCCCAGATAAAGAATGCCGCCAGACTTGCTTCCGTTCCAAATTGCTTGGAAATGGATTCTCTTTCTCCTCTGAAATGTCTCCTCAATATGTCCCAGAGATTTCCATTCTTGTGCTCTGGGGCGGGGGGAAAAATTAGAAAGATCTGTGAGTCAGGTGAAATGTCTCAGAAAGTTGTAATTAAGAGAGTGCCCTCCCATCAGAGAAATGCAAATCAAAACCACAGTGAGATACTATCTCACACCAGTTAGAATGGCAATCATTAAAAAGTCAGGAAACAACAGGTGCTGGAGAGGATGTGGAGAAATAGGAACGCTTTTACACTGTTGGTGGGACTGTAAACTAGTTCAACCATTGTGGAAGACAGTGTGGTGATTCCTCGAGGATCTAGAACTAGAAATACCATTTGACCCAGCCATCCCATTACTGGGTGTATACCCAAAGTACTATAAATCATACTGTTATAAAGACACATGCACACATATGTTTATTGCGGCACTATTCACAATAGCAAAGACTTGGAACCAACCCAAATGTCCATCAATGATAGACTGGATTAAGAAAATGTGGCACATATACACCATGGAGTACTATGTGGCCATAAAAAAGGACGAGTTCACGTCCTTTGTAGGGGCATGGATGAAGCTGGAAACCATCATTCTCAGCAAACTATCGCAAGGACAAAAAAAAGCAAACACCGCATGTTCTCACTCATAGGTGGGAATTGAACAATGAGAACACTTGGACACAGGGTGGGGACCATCACACACTGGGGCCTGTTGTGGGGTGGGGGAAGGGGGAAGGGATAGCATTAGGAGATATACCTGATGTAAATGACGAGTTAATGGGTGCAGCACACCAACATGGCACATGTATACATATGTAACAAACCTGCGCGTTGTGCACACGTACCCTAGTATAATAATAATAATAATAATAATAAGATCATAAAGATCATAAATTATACTAAATAAGGATCAATCAGTTCTTTTCAACTCAAATCTAGATTTCAATTATTCAGTTTCAATGTCCCCATAACTATCAAACTGTCACAGAAATTGAGTATGTTAACATCTAGAGTTCTCTTTTGCCTGTAAAAGAAGCATAATGATTCTTACTCAGATTATATGTGCTTATTTTCAGTTTATAACCTGATGATTGTATTTACATCCGATGTAAGTGCTCTTCATCCTCTGGTAATACTATCTAGGAGCTTTATCACGCTTAGAAAGTACTTATCTCATTTGTTTTTCTTACACTTCACCCACTCTAATGCCTTTAATTTTTAACTTCTGTATTTAATCCAGTTTATTTAAAGTGGTTTAAGCTATATGTCTTGGGAAAGGGAGACCTCAGCTATTCTAAATGAAGAGTTTTAACATTCTAATTTGGAATCACAGGAAAATCAAATATATTTGGGAGAAAAGGTACAAGATCCGATGTCAAAACTCGTGTTTGATTACTGACTATCCTCTTTACTGTCCATTTGTAAAACACACTCCAAATTTCTTAGCCTTTCTTTCCTAATCTGTAATATGGGTGAAACAACAATAATTCCTCCATTTTAAGATTGATTTGAAGATTAAGTGTGCATATTTGAGAAAAATCTGTCAACTGTAAAATTACATTCACTTCTTATTTATTGTTATTACTAGGCCCAAGTTTTTTTCTGATTATGAACACAGAAAGCACAAGAAACACAGGAAACTTTATGGAATACTTACTATGTGACAAGAATTCTATTAAGCACTTTAAATATATGGATTCATTTGAACCTCACAGCAACCCTAATGCAGAATTATTCTTCTCATTTTTCAAATGAAAAGCCTGAGGCAGAGAAAGGATAATAAACTTGTCCAACGTCTCACAGTCAGTAAATGGCATAGCTGAGATTCAAACCCAAGTGTTAAGTGTGCAGGCTCTTGTCACTGTACTGTATGTCCTCAGCACACAGCTACAGTAAGTATTAGGAATATTACTAAGTGTAACACACACAAGCACAAAGGATTCCATCATCAAACAAGGTTAGGAAACACTATTCTCAACTAAGTTAACTGGGTGTCTTGACTGCAGGACGCCTCAGACTCTTTAACAAATGGGGGATGGTGTTCAGCAAATTCCAACACCAAAGTGAAACAAACTTGTTTCTTCATGAGCATCTCAAAGGTCTTGGGTTCCAGGGAATACATTCTGGCAAGTGCTCACATATAAGTTATGACAGATAAGTAGCAATGACATGCCACTTAAGTGCTCATCAAACCATCTTTTGAGGTATGGGAGACAAATATAAAAGTATACCCTAATGTTATTTATACATGATCTCCATTTTATATACTACCTACCTACCCAAATTAAAAAAGGGATATTGCAATCCTCTTTTGAAAATGCACATATAAAGGTTGCTTTTGTTTAGAAGAAACTGTAAGAGACATATTTTTTTTCCCCCTCTCCAGGATGGTTCTCTGAGGCTGACATTTGGAGAAGAAAGATGTGCAAGGAGGAACTAAAGCTTCACATGCCTTGTTGCTGTGAGATACTATAGATCACGCTGGGTCAGGGCTGAGAGAGCTCTAGGGAACTAGTCTCTGCAAGTGATTAATAACACCAAGGTGACCCACTAACCCTTCACAGGCACTCTCTACCTGGGCATCTAGAATTACCTCCAGGACATATGGAGAGCGGGGGAAGGAAACTGGTTCCAAAGAACTATTACGTCTATGATCACCTTAATAGACTTAATAGAGACCCCAAGGTGGTAAATGAATCCTTGCTTATTGAATCTCTCACTTTCTGCCACTAACACCATATCTACCCACCCCCAACACTGCCCCCCACCCCACATACACACACACACTTTTCTCCTAATCAGGGGGAATCACAGTCTAGCTGCTTCTAGCTTAACACGGAGACTAAAATAACTTAAAGGTATGAATCTGGCCAGTTTCATTTGAGCATTACCAAAGGAAAAGGTTGTGATGAATGGCATATTTGATCCACTTTTTAGAAACCGAATGAGGCTGCATTAACTGTATTGGATGTGGCCCACCAAGCCATCAGCACTAGCCTGATACCATCACTCACCTCCATCTCATAATATTTACTTACCCTGTGTATTCGTGGTATATCCACAATTATGTTGGGATATTGCTACTGAAGTGAAGCTAGAATTCTAAAAGTCTATATGTTCCTATGAAGTGGATGATGAGAACATTTTTATATGCATTTGGATCACATGACGTCATTCCTATGAGTGATGCAGGTAATCTAAGGGCAGATTTTGCTGTTATCCTCATTTCTTCCTTCAAGCTTCTTAGCAATCCAGGTGCCTCTTGCCTTGGAATTAACCTCACTTCACTCTGCCTCCCTTTTCTACCCAAACACAGTTTCCTAATCTTCCTTTTTTATAACAATTTTAAGAATAGTAAAGATATAGATGGAGTCCAAGATCTCAAAACAAATACTTCCCACTTGGAATTAAAACTGATTAAAAATCTGCTTATCATGGCTCAAACCTGTAATCCCAGCACTTTGAGAGGCTGAGACGGGCAGATCACGAGGTCAGGAGATTAAGACCATCCTGGCTGACACGGTGAAACCCTGTCTCTACTAAAAAATACAAAAAACTAGCCGGGCGAGGTGGCAGGCGCCTGTAGTCCCAGCTACTCGAGAGGCTGAGTCAGGAGAATGGCATAAACCTGGGAGGCGGAGCTTGCAGCGAGCTGAGATCTGGCCACTGCACTCCAGCCTGGGCGACAGAGCGAGACTCCGTCTCAAAAAAAACAAAAGAAGAAAAAAATCTGCTTCTCCCTGCACAGATTCACCTCCTAGGGATATGAAGTGGCACTCCCGAATGGAATCAATGAGTCATTTCCTTCCAGTACCTTATAAGAGATCAATGGCATCTGTAATATAACACTTATGTCTCATTGCGATTGAATTTACTCAGGGAGAATACCATGAGACTGAGTAAGGTTTGCATAAGTATTCTGAACCCATGGTTTCCTGACCCTATTGACAAATCTATTAGGTGCCTCACTTCACAGGTTGAGATACAAACTGATTCCAATGTTGAAACAAAATCTTCACTCTTATAGTAGGATTACAGACACAGCATGGAGAGGAAGTAAGAGAATTAGATTGGGATGGACATTTTTGGTTAGCTTTGGTATCAGTTGAGTCCTCTGGGAAGTAGATGCAAAGACTGAGTTAGCAGTGTAGAAGATGCATTGTAAAGTAACATTTGTGAAAGGAAAAGGGGGAAAGCAGAATTGGGTAGGGAGAGCCTTCAGACAATACACAGATCTGGTGGTTCAGTTGGGTACTGCAGAGTACAGATTGCCCTTTAGAGGTCTCCTGCATTGAGCAGAAAGCCCTGGTACCACTGTGCTGCTCAGTTTTTGGTCAGTGCCACCCCAGAAAAAGCACAACTTTGGCTCAAAAGCTAGAGTTGACTGGAAGGAGATAATAGCAGGGGGCTATCAGCTAACCAAATATCTCATTGCTGAGCAAGGACACCTTTCTTAAAAGGAGATTTGAATGTACTTGTCTACCAAGACTCAACATACCTTTCATCTATTCCTCATAGCGGGGGAGACATACAATTTGAGAAGGTCCCTTAATTACAGTCCCAACACTGGAACTCTCATTGATGCCAATGGCTATAAATATGAGCAGAGATATACACCAGACCAAAAGCATATTAAATATGGCCACAAACGGCATTAGTGGTCTCTTACACTTACGAATAGAATCTTTCAGAACTGAACCTGTTTGTAAGTACAGGGTGTTTCTAGATATAGCCTGTGGATTCAGACAACCTATTAATTCCTTTTAAATCAATAACATTTTAAGGTAAGTCAACTGAAAAGATAACTGTAACTTTGGAAAACCAAGATCAGGAAATGGGATACATGATAGATAAGTTATATTGATGAAGAAAAGAGGCTCCAGGCAGAAATTGACAAACACAGTCATAATGAATTTTTTTTAACTCTTAAGTTCGTGGGTACATGTGCAGGTTTGTTATGTAGGTAAACTTGTGTCATAGGGTTTGTTATACAGATTGTTTCATCACCCAGGTATTAAGCCTAGTACCCATTAGTTATTTTTCCTGATCCTCTCCCTCTACCACCCTCCATCCTCTGACAGGCCCCAGTGTGTGTTGTTTCTCTCTCTTTGTCATGTATTCTCACTAAGCTCCCACTTATAAGTGATAACATGCGGTATTTCGTTTTCTGTTCCTGTGTTCGGTTGCTAACGATAATGGCCTCCAGCTCCATCCATGTACCCGCAAAGGACATGATCTTGTTTCCTTATATGGCTGCATAGTATTTCATGGTATATACGTACCACATTTTCTTTATACAGTCTACCATTGATGGGCGTTTAGGTGGATTCTATGTCTTTGCTATTGTGAATAGTGCTGCAGTGAACATACATGTGCTATGTCTTTTTGATAGAACAATTTATATTCCTTCGGGTATATAGCCAATAATAGGATTGTTCATTTGAGTGGTAGTTTGATTACATCTCTTTTAGTCACTAGTAAATGAAGCAGACAAAATTATTAAAAATATATAAAAGCTTTGAACATAATTAAAAGTTTAATCTAGCTTGATTCTTTAATTAGATACTAGTCTTACAGAAACAGCCTTCAAAAGTGAAGACCTAAAGAACTAGAAATGTAGACACCTGGGAGTTGTTCACCTTTCTCCGCTCTCTGTGGTTTATATAAACACATCTGTTCTGTCCCTGTAGGTCTGCTGCAGCCATAGCATGCATGCAACTTGTGGTCCACATGCCAGATACTCTTATCTTCATGCCCCATACATGTGCATTCACACCAGTCCTTGAGCAGCTGTGACTGTGCCTGTATCACAGCTCTGTGTGCCTAGGCCAGGGGCACACGCAACTAGATTCACAAGATACAGATCACTTGATATTCATGGATTGGACACTTGCAGGTCTGATTACTCATGAGTGCACCAAACATCTATGGCATGTAGCTATATGCAATTTTCCTGAATTCTGGAGTTCTGAGGGTCTGACCCAGGTGAACTAGTTAGTCACTGAGCCTGTGAGCAAACTTCACAGATTGTCCAGGATTCATCTGTCCACTGGCTTAATTTTCTACTCAACAGACCTTATCATTCCTTTCTCTTTAGGAACTTAGAGGGATGACTACCTTTTTTTAATCACACATTACTGTATTTTATAGGAGAATTTTTATGTTCTGGGAGTGCTTCAAATTTGGATATTTTCAATGGAATGTTGGCAATTATTATTTTTTGTAAATGTTTTATATAATGAATGTATGTAGAACCCTGCATCTCACATGCAGAAAATGACTTGTTTTTAAACGTTCATGGATCTTTTATTAAAATGGACCATATTTTAGCTTACAAATTATAGAAAACAAAATTTAAAAACCAAAAAGAATTAGTGTTCCTCAGATCACCTGCTCTTAATAATTAAAACAGCTATCGATAACAAATATTTAGCTTAAAAATCCCTCCCTGCCACAAATTAGTAAGGAGGCTTAAATGAGGGGGATATTTAAAAGATGAGGGCAGACTTAGGGGAGGAATAATGTAGTTCTCCAAGGTGAGTAAGAGTGCAGCAATTACTATCCCAAGGCCTGAAGATGAAAGATGCAAAAAGGTAGCCAAAGCTTAGAAGAAAGAAGTACTATGAGGAGATCACTTTGAAAAAGAAGAGACCTTAGGTTGAGGGTACAGCCAACCTGAGGCACCAAAGAGACAGCAACGTTGACTATTCCTACTACATTTACAGCCACTTTAACTACAAAGTCACAGTACATCATGGAAAATACCAACCCTTTAGTAGGCTGGAAAGGAGTATGTCTTTTCATTATCTTTATAAAAGACCAGAGCAGACAATGAAAAGGTATTAAGTTTCTCTTTTTTTTTTTCTTTTCAGCAGAAAGAGAAGCCCCTTCAGCCTTCTTGTGAGAAAGATAAGGACAGTCCAAGAGAATAGTGCCTATATCAAAAGGGTCACTACAGTTCTCTTGACCAGCTGATCTGGAGTGGGCAGTTGGCCTCTGGGTTTAAGAGGAATGCTTGACTTCAGGTTCTTGCCCACTGGGATTTGACAGTCCAAATTATGATATGAATAATTTTTATTTTTACCTTGGAAAAAAAATCTTCTCCAGGCCTTTCCTGTAGAACCAACTAAGACTCAAGCTACACATCAGACTATCACCTTCATTTTCAAACCTTTGAATACATCCAGATTTGATTCAACCCTGCCTTTTAGGGCAATAGTAACTTATATAGGTCACTTAGATGCCTGTATTAACCTTCCACCAGGAACACAGAACTTGCTTTAAAGTCACACTAAACTTCTGTAACAAGTCATCTCCAAACATTATTATAACACCACTGCCTCCGTTGCATGTGGTCATCATGATCATCAATTTTACCCAGCAACTACAGAGGCAGACCCTCATAATTCCTGGGGTATGGCAGCTTGAAACTCTCAATGCTAGTTCATTTGCATTAGTGCTTAGCAGCAAAAATCTTATCTCCTGGCACCAGAAGTAAATTATTTCTGGAGTACTATACTTAGATGCTTTGAGTTTAATTACCTTGTAATTTCCAGGTCATGTTATTACCATGAAGCTACATGATTTTGCAAATTTATTTACAGCCTATGAAAAGAAAATGACTTTGGAAATGAATGTTGCTAAATTGGTCCCTTGTAAATAGTTCTTTTGTTGTTTAGAAAACATTTAAAAGCTTTTCTACTAGAAAATGTGGGCCACTGAAATGCCAGTTCTCTAAAAGTTGAGAATAAGAATCTTGAGTTAGAGATGTGAGGTCCCTCCAAGTTGAGTCATGGGGATCTCCAAGGTGATAAGGCAGGCAGGTAGCATTTAGAAAGAAAATTATGAAGGTAAAGGGGTCAGAGATAATAAGAATGGTCATATCAGAACCAGGAGTTCTGTCAAAGTCTGAAATATTGGTAATATTTTGGATCCAAAGATCAAGGGTTTATAAATTATTAAGTATTGTTCAATGAAACTTTACAAAAGTCTGGGATGACCTGAATATTTCACTTGGTAGACCTCATTTTATTTTGACCACAGTATCTTTATATAACACTTAAAATGAGGCACTATTGGTTTCTAGTGGGAATTGAGACTGTTTCCTCCCTTTCTCATCCCTAACCTGATTCTTACCTCTCTAGAATCAATAGCAAGTAACTTGGACTCCCATGAAGAGAAGAGTTGTTGAAATTTAAGGATGTTGATTGTCAGGACTTTCGGAGGGGATCAAGGTCATGTCATGTGTGGGCACAGCCTCTCTTTGCTTTCTTCCTTGCTCCTCCAGGGAATGGCAAGAGCCTAAGGCCATTCCAGGAGGGCCTGACATTATTCTGTCTCTCCAGAGATGCTGTCTTTCCTTCTTGTAAGGTAGCTTGGGAAGAGAACCTAGGACAGCTTGTTCTAGCTCTGCTGCCCCATTGTTGGTAGACATTGAACATCCCTTGTTTCACGGTGATGGAACAGGGCCTTATGCTTGAGCACTGTAGGAAGCTGGGGGACAGTCAGAGCCATCCTCCCAACCTGCTTTATCTGAAGCTTACTTTACCTAACTGACTTTGGAGAAAGGAAGCTTCAACTGGGTCAAGCTATCATTTGACAACTCTGATGTTTAGGTGTAATGTTTAGGTTTGATGTTTAGGTTCAACCACAATGACATCTAGTTACCTAGTCACCAGTGACTGTTCCTAGGAATGTATCTCTCACAAGGATCTCATAGGGAAAATGGATGACTGGTCCAATGCAGAATTTATATGTTCCTTTGTTATGAGAACAACAGGTAACACCTCAGACTTATCCCAATGTCCAAGAGCCACACAATTAGGTCCATTGTGTAGGTGATGGTCAATTCCTATGGAAATATGGCTTGTTTTTCCTATATCCTCCATTCTTTCTTTTGGGACCGCTTCTTGTTTCCTTTGCCTCTAACACGTGCCTTGCCCTTCTCCGTTTACTTCTCCAGCAGTGTGTACCCTACTTCTCCTACCCCCTGCTACCTCTTGCCTATTCCACATTTATTTCCTCTTTATCACTTCCTACTTTTCAGCCTCTACAGCACTGCTAACCACCCTACAAGTTTCTTTCCTCCCAAGAAACAACAGTGGAGCACTCAAATAGAACATTTAACTGCTCACTTGAGAGCTCAGATAAAGGATGTGCTAATCGTGTATAGAATGAGCAAACCATCAACCAACATTGACTATTACCCAATTGAAACAATTAAAAGGGAGTTCCCGGTCACAAATGCTAGCATTTTCCAATTTTCAATGACCTTTTAATAGTAAAAATGCTATTTTAAAAATGTCATTATGTGCTAAAAAATGTTCTTGAATGTTTTTCAAAAATGACATTACAGAATCCAAATATTGCCACATAATAATTCCAAATAAATATTTTGCACGCATTGCTCTATTTACTTTTTGTCTATATCCCATAAACAACACACATCAGTATACATATTAAATGCTGGAACCAAAAAGGCCTGACATATTCAGTAGCTTAATGTTTTATTAAAGTTAAACAAGCTGGTGGAGATTTGGTAACTGAAGCTATAGCCCAACTTGCTAAAACGTCTGTACAGTTGCACTGCACTGGAGGAAAAAAAGCCAGCATGTGAATTTAGGCTATGAGCAACAGTTACCTAACTCCCATTACCCTTCAGGCTAGAATTTTATTTTGGGGGCTAAGTTTTATACATGGCTCCTTATAGATTTTGTAATTTCTGCACTTCTAAAAACTGATTTCTAATAAAAATAAGATTCTGTTATGCTAAAGAAATATGTAAATTCATTGAATTTTGTAGCAGTTGTGGTTACTAAGGACGTCATACAGGGATGCCAAAGACAAATCTGAATATAGAATAATAGAAATGATGATGAGACTGTCCCTAAGGGACTGAGGAGGTAGCATCCAAGCAGTAAGGAAAGCTCTCAATATGGTGAATGCAATACAGTCTCTTCCTTCAAGTTGAGCCCCTTTTTAAGAGAGATAGGCATCTGATCATTACATTATATAAATATAATATGTTTATATAAGGTACTATGAATTACAGAGGAGAAGCAACTAATTTTGTGTATAGTTAGTTGGACAGTAGACATGAAATGATGTTCATGGTTAATAAATGGCCTTGCAGAGGAGGTAGTATTTAGACTGAGTCTTGAAATATGGATTGGAGGCTGCCAGTTGAAGAGCAGAGACATGTGCATCATGTACAAAACAAAGGGATTGGAGAGAGTATGTACAAAGTGTTAAGATACTATATTTGAAAAGTCTTTAAACTTTGCTGATTCCTGGTCCCATCTGAAGAGCTTGTCCCATTCTCAGCCCCTGGGTGGGGCAATGCTTTTTACCTACTACCCGCTCAGCTATTACTGATTGGGCCAAAGATGAATATCTGGCTCAATGCATTAGTTGTTAAGTAACCAATCATATTGTCTCTAGAGAATTTGAAGTAACAAACCAGAGGTACTTAAGCTAAAAATGTGAGATAAGGGCAGCCATATTACATGTGGTGGTGGCTATAGGCCATGTGCAGGGCCAAAAGGCAGAGAAAACCGGGCCCAGAGATAAACAGGAACTAAACAGACTCACTGAAAAAAAGTGGCAGTAAAGGAAACCATATAATATAGTTTGGTTCTGTGTCCCCACCCAAATCTCATCTCAAATAGTGATTCCCATGTGCCGAGAAAGGGATCTGGTGGGAGGTGATTGGATCATTAAGGTGGTTTCACCCATGTTGGTCTCGTGATAGTGAGTTCTCATGAGATCTGATGGTTTAAAAGTGTTTGGCAGTTCATTCACTGCGCGCTCTCTCTCTCTCTCTCTCTCTCTCTCTCTCTCTCTCTCTCTCTCTCCTGCTCCACCATGGTAAGACGTGCTTTTTTCCCCCTTCACCTTCCATCATGATTGTAAATTTACTGAGGCCTCCCCAGGCATGTGGAACTGTGAGTCAATTAAACCCCTGTTCTTTATAAATTGCCCAGTCTCAGGTAGTTCTTTATAGGAGTGTGAAAATGGGCTAATACAGAAAATTGGTGCTAAGAGAAATGGGGCATTGCTATAGAGAGACCTGAAAATGTGGAAGCAACTTTGGAGCTGGGTGATGGGCAGAAGTTGGAACAATCTGGGGGACTCAGAAGAAAACAGGAAGATGTGAGAAAGTTTGTAACTTCTTAGAGATTTGTAGAATGTTTTGACCAAAATGCTGATCGTGACATGAACAATGAAGGCCAGGCTGAAATGGTCTGAGATGGAGATGAGGAACTTATTGGGAACTGGAGCAAACGTCACTCTTGCTATGCTTTAGCAAAAAGACTGGCAGCATTTTGGTCCTGCTCTAAAGATCTGTGGAACTTTGAACTTGAGAGAGATAATTTAGGGTATCTGGCAGAAGAAATGTCCAAGCAGCAAACCATTCAATATGTGACCTGGCTTTTTCTGAAAGCATACAGTCATATGCATTCACAAAGAGATGATCTGAAATTGGAACTTGTTTGAAAGGGAAGCAGAACATAAAAGTTTGAAAAATTTGCACACTGATCATACAGTAGAAAAGAAAAACCCATTTTCTGGGGAGAAATTCAAGCCAGCTGCTGAAATTTGCATTAAGTAATGAAGAGCTGAATGTTAATAGCCAAGAAAATAGAGAAAATGTCTCCAGGGCATTTCAGAGTTCTTCACTGCAGCCCCTCCCATCACAGGTCCAGAGGCCTGGGAGGAAAAAATGGTTTCATGGGCTGAGGTACTGCTGTTCTGTGCAGCCTTGGGACAGAGACCAGCTCCAGCTATGGCTAAAAGGGGCCAACATACAGCTCAGGCCGTTGCTACAGAGGGTCCAAGACCCAAGCCTTGCCAGCTTCCATGTGTTGTAGGGTCTGTGGGTACACAGAAGGCAATAGTTGAACTTTGAGAGCCTCCACCTAGACTTCAGAGAATGTATGGAAATACCTGGATATAGAGGCATAAGTCTGCTGCAAGGGTGAAGCCCTCATGGAGAACCTCTACTTAGGGCAATACAGAGGGTAAATGTGGGGTTGAAGCCCCCACACAGAGGCCCCACTGGGACAGTGCCTAGTGGAGCTGTGATAAGAGGGCCACCATCCTCCAGACCCCAGAAGGGTAGAGCCACCAATGACTTGCACTGTGCACCTGGAAAAGTTACAAGCACTCAATGCCAGCTTGTGAAAGCAACTATGGGGGCTATACCCTCAGAGCTACAGGAGCAGAGCTTCCCAATGCCTTGGGAGCCCACCCCTTGCATCAGTGTGCCATGGATAGGAGACATGGAGTCAAAGGAGTTTATTTGGCACTTTAAGATTTAGTGACTGCCCTGAGGGACCTCTAGCCCCTTTGTTTTGGCCAATTTCTTCGTTTTGAAATGGGAGCATTTACCCAGTGTCCATATGCCCACTGTATCTAGGAAGTAACTAACTTGCTTTTGATTTTACAGGATCATAGGTAGAAGGAACTTGTCTTTTCTCAGATGAGACTTTGAAATTGGACTTTTGGGTTAAAATGAGTTAAGACTTTGGGGGATTGTTGAGAAGGCATGATTGTGTTTTGAAATGTGAGAAGAACATGAGATTTGGGAGGGGCCTGGGGTGGAATGATGTAGTTTGGCTCTGTGTTCCCACCAAAATTTCATCTCAAATTGTAATCACCACATGTTGAGGGAGGGGCCAGGTGGCAGGTAATAGGACCATGGGGGCAGTTTCCTCCATGCTGTTCTCATGATAGTGAGTGAGTTCTCAAGAGATACGATGGTTTATTGTCTCAGTCCCAAAACTCCTTAGCTGATAAGCAACTTCAACAAGTCTCGGGATACAAAATCGGTGTACAAAAATCACAACCATTCCTATACACCAACAATAGACAAGCAGAGAGCCAAATCATGAGTGAACTCCCATTCACAATTGCTACAAAGAGAATAAAATATTCAGCAATACAACTTACAAGGGATGTGAAGGACCTCTTCAAGGAAAACTATAAACCACTGCTCAAGGAAATAAGAGAGGACACAAACAAATGGAAAAACATTCCATGCTCATGAATAAGAAGAATTAGTATTGTGAAAATGGCCATACTGCCCAAAGTAATTTATAGATTCAATGCTATTCTCATCAAGCTACCATTGACTTTCTCCTTCACAGAATGAGAAAAACTACTTTAAATTTCATATGGAACCAAAAAAGAGCCCGTATAGCCAAGACAATCCTAAGCAAAAAGAACAAAGCTGGAGGCATCATGCTACCTGACTTCAAACTATACTATAAGGCTACAGTAACCAAAACAGCATGGTACTGGCACCAAAACAGATATATAGACTGATGTAACAGAATAGAGACCTCAGAAATAACACCACACATTTACAACCATCTGATCTTCGACAAACCAGACAAAAATAAACAATGGGGAAAGAATTGTCTATTTAATAAATGGTGCTGGGAAAACTAGCTAGCCATATGCAGAAGACTGAAACTGGACCCCTTTCTTATATCTTATACAAAAGTTAACTGAAGACAGATTAGAGACTTAAATGTAAAACCCAAATGCATAAAAACCCTAGAAGAAAACCTAGGCAATACCATTCAGGACATAGGCATGGACAAAGACATCATGACTAAAATAGCAAAAGCAATTGCAACAAAAGCCAAAATAGACAAATGGGGTCTAATCAAACTAAAGAGCCTCAGCACAGCAAAATAAACTATCATCAGAGTGACCAGGTAACATACAGAACGTGAGAAAATTTTTGCAAGCTACTCATCTGACAAAGGTCTAACATCCAGAATCTACAAGGAACTTAAACAAATTTACAAGTAAAAACAAACCACCCCATCAAAAAGTGGGCAAAGGATATGAACAGACATTTCTCAAAAGAAGACATTTATGTGGCCAACAAATGTATGAAAAACAACTCATCACTGTTCATTAGAAAAATGCAAATCAAAACCACAATAAGATACCATCTTATGCATTAGAATGGCAATCATTAAAAAGTCAGGAAACAACAGATGCTGGAGAGGATGTGGAGAAATAGGAACGCTTTTACACTGTTGGTGGGAGAGTAAATTAGTTCAACCATTGTGCAAGATAGTGTGGTAATGCCTCAAGTATCTAGAACCAGAAATACCATTTGACCCAGGTATCCCATTACTGGGTATATACCCAAAGGATTATAAATCATTCTACTATAAAGACACATGCACACGTATGTTTATTGCAGCACTATTTACAATAGCAAAGACTTGGAACCAACCCAAATGCCCATCAATAATAGACTGGATAAAGAAAATGTGGCACATGTACACCATGGAATACTATGCAGCCATAAAAAAGAATTAGTTTATATGCTTTGCAGGGACATGGATGAAGTTGGAAGCCATCATTCTCAGCAAACTAACACAGGAACAGAAAACCAAACACTGCATGTTCTGACCCATAAGTGGGAGTTGAACAATGAGAACACATGGACACAGGGAGGGGAACATCACACACCAGGGTCTGTCAGGGGTGGGGGCAGGGGGAGGGAGAGCATTAGGACAAATACCTAATGCATGCAGGGCTTACAACCTAGATGATGGGTTGATAGGTGCAGCAAACCACCATGGCACATGTATACCTATGTAACAAACCTGTATGTTCTGCACATGTGTCCCAGAACTTAAAGTAAATTTTTTTTTAAAAAAAGAAAAGTCCTTAAGTAAAACTGTTTGCTATGCTCTATTTTGGGGGAAAAAAAAGAGATCTGATTGTTTAAAATGGTGGCAATTTCCCCTTCTCTCTCTCTCTCTCTCTCTCTGCCACCATGTAAGACATGCCTTGCTTCCCCTTTGCCTTCTACCATGATTGTAAGTTCCTAAGGTCTCCCTATCCATGTGAAATTGTGAGTAAATTAAACCTCTTTTCTTTATTATCTAGTCTCAGGTCATTCTTTATAGCAGTATGAAAGTAGACTAATACACCACCCGTATTTTGTTTCCTGACTTTTAATGTCATATTAGTCAAAATACACTAGGCTATATTACAGCAGCAAATGATAAACTATGGCCTTTCAGACAATCAAGTGCAGTTTTAAACTAAGATTTGTTTATACAGTTTTAAGAGCCATAGCAAAGGAGGAACAGGAGGTGGAGGAGGTGTAGAAGGAAGAGGAGGATATCAGAACCCTATATGGCCTTCAAAGCCCTTTTGAGAAAAAGTTTAGCAGCCCCTGCATAATAGTAACCACTAACACCAATGTCAAAGTGGTTTTCTTCTATGTTTTCTTTCAGGAGTTTTTGGTTTCATGTCTTACATGTAAGTCTGTAATCTATTTTGAAGTAATTTTTGTGTATAGTATAAAAGAAGGGTCCAATTTCATGTTTTTTTGGATGGAAATACTGAATTCTCCCACTATAATTTATTGAAGAGTCTGTCTTGTCTCTATTGAGTATTTTTGTCACCTTTGTCAAAAATTAGTTGACTGTATATGTCTGAGTTTATTTCTGAGTTTACTGTTCTGTCCCAATTGTCTGTGTGTCTGTTTTATACCATTACCATACTGTTTTGAAAACTATAGCTTTGTAATACAGCTTGAAAGCAGGCAGTGTGATACCTCCACCTTTGTTCTTCTTATTCAAGATTGCATTAGCTATTGGAGTTTTTGATACTTCCAAATGAGTTTCAGATTTTTTTTCTATTTCTGTGAAAAATGCCATTGTAATTTGATACCAAAAGACAGGTAACAAAAGTAAAATTAAACAAGTAGGACTACATCAAACTGAAAAGTTTCTGCACAGCAAAGGAAACAACCAACAAAATAAAAAGGCAACCTACAAAATGGGAGAAAATATTTCTAAACTATATGTCTGGTAAGGGGGTAAAATAAAAAATATACAAGTAACTAATACAACTCAATATCAAATATAATAATAAACTGATTAAAAAATGGGAAAAGGACCTGAATAGACATTTTTTCCAAAGAAGACATACAAATGACCAACAGGTATATTAAAAGATATCCAACATCACTAATCATCAGGGAAATGCAAACAAAACCACAATGGGATATTACCTCACACCTGTTGAGGATGGCTATTAACAAAAAGTCAGAAGATAACAAATGTTAGTGAGGAAGTAGAGAAAAGGAAATCTGTATACTGTTGGTGAAAATGTAAATTGATATAGCCATTATGGAAAACAGTATGGAGGTTCCTCAAAAAATTAAAAATGGAACTACTATATGATCCAACAGTCTCAGTTCTAGGTATATTCAAACGAAACAAAATCACTATTTTGAAGAGATACCTGCACTGTCATGTTTATTGCAGCATTATTCATAATAGCCAAGATATGGGATCAGCCTAAGTGTCTATTGGTAGATGATTGGATAAAAAAAACGTAAGAGAGATGTGTGTATGTGTGTGTTTGTATGTGTACACATATATGTGTGTGTGTAATGGAATATTATATTTTTAAAAGTTTTTAAAAAGAAGAAAATCTTGCCATTTGCAACAACATGGATGAGCCTGAAGGACATTATACTAAGTGAAATAAGCCAGACACAGAAAGACAAATACTGCATGATCTCACTTATATGTGAAATATGTGAAATCTGAAACAACACTGACCTCAGTAACAGAATGTAGAACAGGATGAGGGATGGGGAAGAAAGGGAGGATATTGGTCAAAGGGCACAAATATTCAGTTATAAGATAGGACACCTAATATAAACTGTGTTGACTATAGTTAATAATAATGTATTGTATATGTGGAATCTGCTAAGAGAGTAGTCTCAAGTGTTCGCACCACACACACACATACACACACACCCACACAGTAACAATGAGATGATGGATAAGTTAACTTGATTGTGGTAACCATTTTTCTTTGTAGACACATATCAAAACATCATGTTGTATACCCTAAATATATGCAATTTGTATGTGTCAATTATACCTTAATAAAGCTCGGTGGTGGGAAACTAACCCCAAATCTCAGAAGCTTGCAGCTTATAAGAAAAAGGGTTCCAAATGTCCATCGGTGACAGATTGGATTAAGAAAATGTGGCACATATACACCACGGAATACTATGCAGCCATCAAAAAGGATGAGTTTGTGTCCTTTGTAGGGACATGGATGCAGCTGGAAACCATCATTCTTAGCAAACTATCACAAGAACAGAAAACCAAACACCGCATGTTCTCACTGATAGGTGGGAACTGATCAATGAGATCACTTGGACTCAGGAAGGGGAACATCACACACCGGGGCCTATCATGGGGAGGGGGAGGGGGGAGGGATTGCATTGGGAGTTATACCTGATGTAAATGACGAGTTGATGGGTGCAGCACACCAACATGGCACAAGTATACATATGTAACAAACCTGCACATTATGCACATGTACCCTACAACTTAAAGTATAATAATAATAAATAAATTTAAAAAAAAAAAAAGAAAAAGGGTTCACTTCTCACGTATGCCATCTGCTATGTCCCCACCCAAATCTCACCTTGCATTATAATAATCCCCACATGTCAAGGGCGGGGCCAGGTGGAGATAATGGAATCATGGGGGTGGTTTCTCCTATACTGTCCTTGTGGTAGTAAGTAAGTCTCATGAGATCTGAAGATTGTATAAATGGGAGTTCCCCTGCACAAGCTCTCACTTGCCTGCTGCCATGTAAAACATGCCTTTGCTACTCCTTCACCTTCTGCCATGATTGTGAGGCCTCCCCAGCCATGTGGAACTGTGAGTAAATTAAACCTCTTTTTCTCTATAAATTACTCAGTCTCAGGTATGTCTTTATTAGCAACATGAGAACAGACAAATACACCACCTATCATCTTGGGTCTTTACTCCAAGTCTTCTTAGTCTGGAAGGAGGCTGATAGAGTAGCCACCATGCTGAACACTGTCACACATTGTGGCAGAGGAAAAGGCTCCAGAGAGTCTTGCATTAGCAATTTAATGTTCCAGCTTGGAAGCTACCACTCAAAACTCATTGGCTGGAAATAGTCACTCAGCCTTACCCAAAAAACACAAAGAGAAGGACAATTCCACTATGTACCAGGAAGGCAAAGAACCAGAGATACTTGACAAACAACACTCACAACTAAAACAGATCTCTGAGACTTTTTTGTTATATCCACACCTGAACAAATTGAAATAAGATTCTTTTCTTTAGAATTACAAAAAGGCTTAAGTATAGAAAAATTGCTGGAGAGGGACTTCAAAATTAGACTGGAGTCAGATTATGAAGGGTCTTGTATGTTTTGCTAAAGAGTTAGTGATTTTTTCCTGTGTTCAATGGGAGGTCTTAATGGACTTAATTCAGTAGAAAAAGGGACCATCGTTCTTAACCAAGGGATCACTTGATTAGATTGGTATTTTAGAAATGTCACTCTAGCTACCATATGGAAATACTGGATGATTTATTGAATGAGCGAATGTGTTGAAATGGGAAGCCAGTTAGGAAGCTGGCATGAGTAGACATGGATTTGAAATAAAGCAGTGTTAATGGGAATGAGCAAGACAAACTAGATTGAAAGAAAACAACATAAGAAGTACAATTTGCAGGACTTGGAGGAAGCCTGAGATTTACAGCTTAGACAACTAAGTGGGTGTTAAGACTAATCATTTTGTTAGGAATGTAGAGGAGACAATAGTTCATAGGCCTTGTCCATCATGCATGGTCTCTGAAAATTCTGAGATTAACTTTTGACCTAATACCCTGCCTACATTTCTCACTCTTTTCTTTTCTTTCTGGATTAGTAAGGAATAAACTTCAAGTCCTCTTTTTTGTTCAAATTGTGATCCTCCAGAAATTTAAGTGCCAAGTCGATAGCATTCCCAGATTTTCATTATACAAGCTGCTGTTTTGAAATGAGCTGTGGTACATGGTGCAGTCTATATCTGATTTATTTCTTCAGTCCATACTGACTACTAGGGCCTCAGGATTTTGTTATAAAATTGGGCATGTGAAAATGGAAGTTCAGGTTGCCACAGTTTAGTTCAGATCTTCTCTCTGGAATAAACTGGAGATGGAATTTAATGTTCGACATTAGTTATTTAAATAAATGAATATATATGAGACTGATATAAATACAGAATTTTTTTTAACAGATTGAACACAGTTATTTTGCTAATGCTAAAGATACAGGTTATGTAGTGAAAGTCAGAGTCACAAATTATGGCAGAGGACAAAATTAGGGGAGATCCCAGATTCTTGTGCAGAGATGGATGGAAATCCATTAGTCTACCATTATTGAAGCAATTTTCACAGTGTACTACTAATGAAGGTCAAAATATTGAATATATCCTTTAATGTTACCATACATGTATGTATTATAATGTAGTATTACTAAACCATATATTGTATACCTCTGTGTTTCTAGACTTTGTGGCCCCTGTTTATAAGCTATAATAATTGCAATGTCACTCAGATGTCGTTTTCCTTTAACATCTGTATGGATCTTGTTTAAGGATGGTCATTCTAGGATCCATTTCTTATATCTGTTCATAGAAAGCGAAATTCCAAAAACCATAATTCCCAGACTTTTTTGCAAACTGGCTGCTAACCAGGTTCAGCCAATGGGAGGTGATGTTGAAAAAGTGCAGGGCAGAAAGAAAGGAGCAGCCAGGATATTTCTGTTCTTCTCTCTGCCTTTCAGGCAACATCTTGTCTGCAGCTGCATTCCCTGCATGATCCCAGCTCCTACTGGATATACACTTCCTCTCTGTTCCTCATTTCCTCTGAACAGCCTCTCCTTTAGCTCCAGCTCCCATTGAGTAGCTACACTCCCAGGATTCCAGCTTTTGCCTGACAGTCCAAGACAAATGGTCCCTGGGCCAGCTCCTCCTCCCAGGTTTCATCTCCCTCCAAGCATCCCTAACTCCTGGGCACTGATAATGTGCCTCTTCTCTTGGTACCCCAGTTCTAGCAGTAATAGCACCCTCTTACCATTGTTAAACTCTGAGTTGGCTTACCTTTCCCTATTCACTGTCAGCTCTTCTAACACCTCTGCGACTAGATCCCCAAATTAAAACTTTTACTGTAGTACCTTGGAAAGGATCCTCTGTATAGTCCAGAAAGATGGACTTTAGTCTTCAAGATGGCTTCAAGGGGATATTGAAAGTTATAAGGATAAGTCAGTGGCACAGACACTAAGGGACAAGATTCTGTAGTCACGCCTTGGTGGGGAAGAAAGTATGACTCTAAGAGGATCTTTTGCTGAATGGATATTTCAGAAGAAAGGTGAGACAAGGCTCTGAATGGGCTCTTTTATCTCCTCCTGCCCCATCCCCTTCTCCAGATTTTAATATTAACATTCTCAGAGCACAGTCTCAAGGAAAAATGGACAACCCATTAACAGTCCTATTCTCCACATCCTCACACCAAACATGCCCTAAGAGAAAACTTGGCTGCTTCCTCTGAGAACAACATTGAAAAAAAGAGAGACATTAATAGATTAATAAATTATTAAGCACTAAATCAGTGTTTAAACAGCATCCTTTGAAAGCAATCTTTTGATGCCTCGTGTAGGATGGAAAAATGAGGTTATCTAACCAGTTAAGTTGCCTGACTCTAGCATATGTCTGATTTTTTACAGACAGAAGAGAGCAACACCTTCTACTAAATTCAATGGACTTAGAACACTCAGGCAACAAGAAATCAGAACATGAACAAAAATAGTAGAGTCTACAAGTTAACCTTGTAGGCTTATGAATCTGACAGGACTGGGTTTGAATCCTAACTATTCCGCCTACTAGCTTTGTGACTTTGGGTGACTTAAACTAAATCTCTGTGCCTCATTTTTCTGAACTTTAAAATGAGGATAATAGCATCTACCTCTTTGGATAGTTATGAAGATTCAAAAAGATACCTTTTGTAAAGTATTATTAGAGTACTGTTCTCTGTTCTCCGGAAGAGCTAAGAAAGTAAAGAGTTGAAGAAACTTGAAGGCTTAGCATTAGTGACTCTTAACCACTCAAATGAGTAAGAATTACTGGAGGAGTTTGTTAAGAATGTAGGATGTTATGCTCTGCCCCCTGAAATTCTGATTCAAAAGGTCTGGAGGTGTATCCTTAAAATGTGCATTTTTAATAGATTTATACCCAAGATTTGAATGCATGTAGAACAAAGGTCCCATTATGAGAAATACTTTCATTTATTACTTCATTCTTTATCTATTTGCAAAATTTCCTTTGAATTCACTATTTCCTTTACATCCATGATTTGTCTAAATTCTAATGTTTACTCAGTGCATCATCTGCACTCTGCCAGTTCTGGCAACCTGGACGTGGGTAGTGGTTAAGTCACTTACTGACCAGATAGTTTTGAATAAGTCTCTTCATTGCTTGAAACCTTAGTTTTGTCATCTAGAGTGAGATAATAATATTTGTCCTGTGTACCTCTCTGGGCTACTAAAAGGATCAGTGGAGGAAAAGGGTATAAAAGCATTTTTAAACTACAAGGCACTATACCAGTGTTAGTTATTATTATATGGGGCCTGTTTGATTACAATCTCAACTGAGGTATAAAATGGAAGAGTTTTATTTTTCTTTACCTGATGCTACCTGTGTGTTGTTGAAGCTTATCTTTATCACTATAGAGCAAGCTCTCTTAATATATCTTATTTCAATCCCATGACTTTTCAGTCATTATTGGTTATTAAATCAGTCTTGTTTTGGTCAAGTCTTAGTGTGGCCCATCTTCAATTTCACACTCAGCCCAAACTGTTTTTCTTTTCCCTTACCCAGCACAGGCTAGATTTATGGAACCAGTAGTTTAGAGGGAAGGGGGTATCATGCCAACACCTCATCTTTTATCCCAAACCCTACTCTTCCTCCTCTTCCTTCAACAGGGAGGGAGAAAAAGTAATGTGTTCTATGTCCTTAGATCACAGCACTGTGATGCACTGGCTGTTCTTTTTGTGGGCAGTAATGGCCACTTCCTTGTGTGAACTACCCTGTGTAACATTGACTAGGTGGCTCTTTTATTTTTCTTTACCATGAAAGTTGATCTCTCATGGTCTACAGAGTTGTTGTAGGCTTTTGCAGACCCCAAAAAGACAAACCAGGTGAGAAGTTCCATCCCAACCAGCTTCCCTAGTATCGATTACTTTTCAATGGATTTGTCCCCATGTTCCTGCTGGTAGCACTGAGTTACATACCCTTGACTCCAGCCCATTTGCTTCACACCTAGGTGGGTCTCACACAAACCTGAGGCCCTAACTCTTATCTTTTCTCTCCACCCCAGTTCTCATGCCCTATTGATATAGGAGGTAGAAATGAATTATTTAGGCAGATAGTGAGGGCAAAAGAGGCCTCGGTGGAATTTCCCTTCTAACCAAAAGCAGCCCCCCAAATTATTACTTTCTAACAGAACAGCCTGAAAAATCAAGCTGCAAACATAAATAAGGAAGCTAGATGCTTGCATGGGGGAATGCCAGCAGCTGCACCAATAGAAAAGGGCTACCTGGTGGTCAGGCATGTCCAACATGGAAGCTTCATCTTCCCTTTTTTCGTTACCACGTGTATGGTAATAGATAAATGGACAACATGGCACAGTTCAGACAGAGAACCTGCCTGCATAATAAAAGATGGGGTGGGGGCACACAGAGATTTGTGCCCTATGCAAATGACACACCTGGTCCAAACAGTTTTTTGCACCCTATGTAAATCAGACACTGCCTCCCCACCAGCTCATCTATAAAACGCCCTGCATTTCACCATGGATCCAGCAACTCATTTCTCCAGGACCCCTCTCTGCAGTAGAGAGCTATTCTCTTTCTTTAAACCGCTCTTAACCTCACTCTTTGTGTGTTCTTGTCCTTGTTCTCCATGGCCATGAGACAATGAATCTCGGGTGTTAGTCCAGACGACAAGGCTATTTCACTATGGGCATGGATTGGATCCATTTTACGGTCATACCACCAATTTATTCAGCAATGCCTTTTCCCCCACATTGGGAACTCAAAAGTAGGCAGCAAGTCTGACTGCTCAGTGAACAAGCAAGTGGTGAAGGATGATGGTGGTCTTTCTTTCCCGAAAAACCACGAAGCTTTCTAAAGTGATTTTCTCATCCATACCTGCCCCCCGCCCGAGGAAGGGAAACAAAATGAGTTCCATCTCACCCTATCCCCACTCCCCAAAGAGAAGAGAGGATATGGTCAAGTGCAGTTCCATTAAACTGGCATTTCTCAGCAAATCCCATAATAGGTGAGAATCATATGGCTGAATGTGAGAGTAACAGGGTATGTTTTGATCACAGGTAAGGGTTACTACCAATTCCTCAAAAATTGGAAAGACCCACACAGAACCCCTTAATAGTTGTTATATGGTAATTATCAATCATAGCCTGGATGTCTCAGGACTCCCCAGATGTAAGATTGTGGTTATCATTAGGGCTATTCACTGACATGTCTTGTCTCTTCCTTTAGGTACATGTTGGGATTGTATTTCGTTGCCCCTTTCAAATTTGATATGGTCATGAGACTTGATATGACCTAAGAAACATGTGTCAGTTCTGGACTGAGAAATTTAGGACCCAGTGGCCCACACTCACGTTTCTGTTTTCCTGGCCCTAGCAAGCCAGCAGTGATGTTCCCGATGGTCCAGCCGCCACCAGATTGGATTGCTAAGAATACCTTTGATGGACATGAAGCACAACATGGAGGTTTTGATCCAAGACTTTTGGAATGTCACTGCAACATAATCTAGCCTAAGCTGGATACAAAGGGATGAGTGGAAGTCAAAACATTGAAAAATAATTCTCAAAGATAATCCACCCAGTTCAGTGGAGTAAATACACAATGAGTAGGAAGAGTGTCATAAAACTGCCTAATCTTAGAAGACCTGAGAATAACTGAGAAGGGGAGCACATTACATTTGTCTAGAGAAGATAAGGAACAATCCCAATGACTACTTTTATTAGCAGTGGTCAAATTTCTCATTTTTTTGCATGACTGTGGCATGTGGTCCCATACTGTGGATACTCTGGTGATAGTAAAGTGAATGCCAGTGGAGGAGGGCTGCACGTGTTTGGAAACTCAATAACAGTTTATGTAAATATGAGCAATGGAAATAATTTACTTCCCTTATTGAAGAGTTTAGTGTTGCTTTGTTTCCTTCAACTGATAACATTTGATAAAGTTGCAGAAATGGGAAATTTCAAAATTTTAATAATTTAGAAAGACTGTTTGTTTGTTTGTTTGTTTGTTTATTGAGGTGGAGTCTCGCTCTGTCACCCAGGCTGGAGTGCAATGGCACGGTCTCAGCTCACTGCAACTTCCGCCTCCCGGGTTCAAGCAATTCTCCTGCCTCAGCCTCCCAAGTAACTGGGATTACAGATGTGTGCCACTGCCTGGCTAATTTTTTTATTTTTAGTAGAGACAGGGTTTCACCCTGTTGGCCAGGCTGGTCTCGAACTCCTGACCTCTGGTGGTCTGCCCACCTCGACCTCTCAAAGTGCTGGGATTACAGAAAAACTGTCTTTTTAAAAAGCAATAAAACTTCAGAAAAAGAAAAGACAAGCCCACGGATGAATAAAATATTTGCAGTACACATACATGATTTAAAAAAAAACTTGCCTCTACAATATACAAAGAACTCATAAAACTCAAAAATAGAAAAACAAAACTCAAGCAATGGCCAATAGATCTGAATAGACGCCTCACCAACTAATACATATAGTTGGCAAATAAGCATAGAAAAAGATGATGAATATCATATGTCATTAGAGAATTGCAAGTTAAAACAACAGTGAAATATCACTACACATCTATCAGAATGGCTAAAAAATATTGACAATACCAAATGCTGCTGAAGATATGGAACAATAGGAACTTTCATTCATTGCTAGTGGAAATAGAATATGGTACAGCCACTCCAGAACTGACAGTTTCTCACAAAGATACACATAGTCTTACCATATCATTAAGCATTATGTCCACACAAAACCCGCACACGAATGTTTATAGCAGCTTTATTCATAACTGCCAAAAACTGGAGGCAACCAAGATGTTCATCAACAACTGTGGTACATCCATACAATGGAGTATATTCAGCTGTAAAAAGAAATGAGCTATGAAGTCACAAAAAAAATGGAGAGACTTTAAATTCACACGCTAAGTATGATGGTTAATGTGGCGACTTGGCTAGGTCATGGGACCCGGGTATTTGGTCAAACATTATTCAAAATGTTTCTGTGAATGTATTTTTTTTTTTTTAGCTGAGATTAACATTTAGATCAGTAGACTTCGAGTAAAGCAGATTACCCTTCATAATATGGGTGGATCTCCTCCAATCAGTTGAAGGCCTTAATAGAAAAACACTGAGGCTCCCTGATGAAGAAGGAATTTTGCCAGGCAACTGCCTTCAAAGTTGAACTGCAGCATCAGCCCTTCCCTGGATCTCCACCCAGCCAACTTACCCTGCAGATTGTATTGTATGATTCTAACCATGTGACATTCTGGAAAAGGCAAAACAATTTGACAGTGAAAATATAAGCGATTGCCAGGGGCTCAGGGAGGTGGGGCAAGGATGAATAGGTAGAACATAGAAACTATTTATTAGGTCAGAAAACTCTTCTAAATGATACTGTAATGGTGAATACATGACATCATGCATTTGTCAAAATCCACAGAATGTACAACACAGAACCTTAATACAAACTATGGATTCCATTTAATAATGTGTCAATATTGGTTTATATTTTTCCACATCTATGCTAGAGAAAATAAAATGAGACTCACAGAGTTGTCATGAAAATTAAATGAGAGAATATGTGAAACGTTCTGGGCCTTGTGACTGGCTCAAACAATGGCACAGATGTAACCATGTAGATGGCGCTCGGAGAAAGAGGAGGAGAGGAAAGGAAAAAAAGAAGGAAGAAATAACCAATTTGAGGGCAGATGAAGGCTTCAGAATATTACAGGTTTTTCATATTCAATTACTGTCATTATTACCTTCAGCAACATAAGACCCTAGATTCAAGTATAATCCTACAGGTTAGAAACAAAGGATAGAAAAAAGTAGAATCTTTAAAAAATAATTTCAAGTTATATATGAGTCATATTGAAACTCTTCCTTTTTATAGCAGAGAGGCAAAACGCCATCTAAGCTCCCAATTAAAAAAAAAAAAAAAAGTCCGAATATTTTCCAGAATAAAACTGTAAGTTTGAAAGGAAAGTGGATATTTGGTCTCAGTTTCCACCTTCACTTTCACTTTGAATAGCCTGGCAGAAAAGTTAAAATCTAATCAGGACATATTAGAGTTTGGGCATTTTTGAAAGAATTAAGATTTTAGCACGATTTTACTTAATTCTTTTACAACTTTTTTCCTTCCTGATGCGAATGTTATGCCACATAGAAGCTGAAGAGCTGCGTAGCATGCCCCAGTTTCCACAGCAAAGGCTGAAAAACTTTAATTGTCTTAAACGAAGAGTCCTTTGCCCTGGATTTGCTGGAGAACCTCTATTTTAAGCGGCTCTTCTTATTATCCTGTCTCAGAGACTATTTTTCAAAGCCCTGATTTTGCCTGTATGCCAAACTGTAGGAAGTCATATGATTTGGGGCTGAATCTACTGCATAAGGTCTAGTATTTAAAGTGCCAGAGAAAACTTAACATTTTAATAGAGGAGACTTAGAAACATACTACCTCATTTGACTGGAGGTAGAAGTGTAGAGAATTTGTCCCAAGCCCCAAAGCTAGTTTGTGATAAGCCAGGATTTGTACCCAGATCTATGGGACTTCAGAGATCACACTGTTAATGACACTTTTCATTTCTGAGTTCTTGAACCCCAACACCTAAGTGATTGTCTTTGAGATGAATCCCATTCCAAAAGTACAATTCAGGGGGCAAAATTAACCTAAAGGGAATCCCATTCTTTGGCCAAATCCATCAAGAACTCTAAAACATATCAAATGCACAGTCCAAACACCTGAAATCCTCTTTCCTCACCTACCCTCACAGCCAACAACTGCCCTGTAACAACTGTCAGAATATACTCCCCACTCCTCCTTCATCTCAGGCCACTAGTAGATCAGCTCACTACTATAGGCCTAAATCCTTTGCCTTTCCCTCCCTTCTTTCCATTTTACTCTCCATTCTCACCCCACTCTCCCAGCCCCTTTTTCTTTTTTTTTTTTTTTTTTTTTTTTTGAGACAGAGTCTGGCTCTGTCGCCCAGGCTGGAGTGCAGTGGCCGGATCTCAGCTCACTGCAGCCTCCGCCTCCCGGGTTCACGCCATTCTCCTGCCTCAGCCTCCCGAGTAGCTGGGACTACAGGCGCCCGCCACCTCGCCCGGCTAGTTTTTTGTATTTTTTAGTAGAGACGGGGTTTCACCGTGTTAGCCAGGATGGTCTCGATCTCCTGACCTTGTGATCCGCCCGCCTCGGCCTCCCAAAGTGCTGGGATTACAGGCTTGAGCCACCGCGCCCGGCCACCAGCCCCTTTTTCTTAACTCTGCATTCTCAAAGCCCCAAGAACCTGTCTTCTGAAGTCAGAGCTTCCCTAAGCCAAAACTATCTCAGAACCTTTTATTTTAAGCAAATATGGGGAGGAGAGGAGAGTGGAGCATTCTCAAATTGTAAATGCTAATATTTTGTCTTTTTTTTACACTTGCAAGATCTCCTAAGTCAGATTTTAAATCTCACTCATTTCTGAATCTCTCATATATGGTTTCTGGTTGCTACCCTAGATTACACTGGAAGCAGCAACCCTATTTCCAACATTATCTATTCAGGCTTTGCGATAAGGCTTTGTACCCTAAGAAACCTAAGTAACCCCTATTTTCAATAATTACTCCTGGGACACTCATGGCATTTTTTTATTAGCCATTATGGCAGATTATGTTTTCCAGAAATGGCTGCAATAATCCATATCCCATCCCACATGCTCTTCTTACAGTGTGACCTTGACACTCCTCCATCAGGCATTAGGGTCAGTGTTCTCTCCCTTTGAACCTGGGCGTACTTTTGTCTCTACCAATGGAATACAGGGAAAGTGGCAGTGATTTCCAAGGCTAGGACATAAAAGGCATCACAATTTCTACCTTGGTCTTGGGTCACTCACTTTGGGAAAGTTAGCTGCCATGCCTTGAGAACTCTCACACAACATGGTAGAGAGGAACTGGAGCTCCAACCAACAGCCAGCATCACATTGTCAGGCATGTAAATGAGTCACGTAGTACGTAGGTCCTTCCACCCCACTCAAGCCTTCAAATGCCTGTAGCCCTGGCCAAAATAGGACCGCAACTGTGCAAGAGACTCAACCAAGAACTGAGCAATAGAAACTGGAAGTGATAATATATCAATATTGCTGTTTTAAGCCACCAAATTGTGGGCTGATTTTTTGCAGCAATACGTCAATAAACTAGCCATTATAACCTAATCTTAAATTGATCCCAGCATTACATCAATCCAGACGAATTTTGATGTATGTTTCAGGGAAGGAACTGTTTCAAAAAAATTAAGGCCAGAATGGAGGTGCGGTGGGATTCTCTTATTGCCCCAAAGAAATAGGGAGCACTGGGACCAGAGAAAATGCCCTTGAAAGATGAGTGAATTCAGAAAATAGACTACTTTTACTTTTCAGCCTTTTCTGAGATCCTGAATTGATATAGTTGCTGTGGCCAAATCCTAATTCTCTGGATGAGAAAGAATATTTGATCATGGGGTGAGAATTTAAATCTTTCTCATTGAAGCCCCAAATGAACTCTGTATCATTCAGGATCATAACATTCACAGTCTCTGAATTTTCTTCTGTGTCGGGGGAAAAATTCATTCCCAGGTATGAGCCAATGTGGACTTCTGAAAGCCTACTATTAAAGAATTTGAGAACCCAACAGTAATCTGATGGTGACTTCAAGGTCAGGGAGGCACTGGTCTTGCTTTGCAGGGACACAGGCTGGGCTGGCAACATCAACAGTCACTGAAGGAGGGCCATGGCATACCGTCCAGAGGGATCAGACAGGCTATGGAAAAATGATGACCTGCCAAATAAGCTTCAGTAGGAAAGGAAGGACAAGATGCCCTATATTTGTAGAGACACAGTTTTCTTCTTCCTCCTCAGGACACTCAGGTTCCTGCTTATTACTGCCCAGAATGTCTCAGTGAACAGGAAAGGGGACCTGCTAGATACCATTGGAAGGAAAAAATTGGTGCTGGTGATTAATTCCCCGAGACTCTAACTTCCACCTGCAACTAGGGTATTTCTCCCTTTAACTTGAACACAGCAAACAGCTACTTGGGGGAAGATGCATTTTGAGATATGTTTCTGAGTCAGGCTGACCCCTCTTATCTCCAAGGAATAATGGATCACTCAGGTTTCCTCAAGTCATGGGAGTTATTAGAAGAACAAATATGGAAATAAGCAAGATAGCATAAGAGTTATGACTGCTTCTTGACACACAAACACAGGAAACATCACATTCCCCAATTTTTCAAAATTAGATCAAATCTAATATCACCACCCCCCATTACCACATTGGTAGAAATCTAACCTTAGTCATTTCGGAGAAATGGATAAATAAGAACCCTGGAACCTATGGAAGTCCAGTGAGATTGGGCAAGAGATTCCGATACTTATAGTTCATTGTGGATAGCAGCTAGAATGTTCCTTGACTAAATTCCCCCAAATTCATTCAGATATGCTCATGGCATCCACTCGCTTTAGGATTTGGCTCCCAAAGTCACAGCGTATAGTACTCACGCTCCAGACATGCACATGCCACCACTGTCATAGGGCTGCCCCTCCTAGGTGCTAAATGGAGGGATATACACCCTCCCCTCTAATCCCAGTGATGGAGAGCCCCACTCTTGCTCATCGCCCCCTGCCTTCAACCCCTAGAAGCCTATCCTTTTGACAGTGGCAGCAGCTGGTAAGAGCACTCAGTACTAGATACAGATAATAAGATGGTGCCTTGTCTATGCAAAATGTGAAAACAATAATAAAACTCACAAGTCTGTTTTTTTAAAAATTATCACCTTGCAGGCAATTTTAAAATACTCATTTCTGCCCAGGGGCAGACCATTCCTACTTCTCATCCTTGGTATGGCCACTACCTTTTGAACAGTCAAGAATTATGTTCTTATGAGCCTAGAGTTGGAAAAAATTCTCTCTCTTTCTCTCTCTCTGTCTCTCTCTCTCTCTTTGAGACAGAGATCCTGGAGAGCCATGGCCCAATCATGGCTCACTGTATCCTTGACCAACTGGGCTCAGGTGATCCTCCTACCTCAGCCTCCAGAGTAGCTGGGACCACAGGTGCACGAAAATAAAATTTTCAACTTTTTATACATGAAGAGTTTTATAACCTGGTGTTATGGAAAGAACAGCAACTACAATACCTCTGGCTTCATGGGAATAAGAACCTGAGCTTTCCAGTGAATCCTCATTATTCTTGTTGCATGGAGCTTTCCCACTTGGCTTCTTGCCTCTGACCCAATCAATGGTGGGATAGGTTCATAGGGTGCTCCAATGTTGATTTATGAGGAAGGACCCTCATTTAAGTGGAATGTAGGTTTAGTAGATATAGTGAGATTTAACCTACCCAACAGAGTTTCAATTTGTTGGGTGCCTTTCAAGGTGGGTAGGTCAGGGAAAAGGATGGGGTCTGGAGTGGCACACTGCATGAGCTGTGTGAAATGCCTTTACATGTGGCTCAGATGGTTGAAGAAGGCCATGCCAGGTCAGCATCCAGGGCTAAATACCTGCTACTGCCTTGGTAGGAAACTTCTTTCTGCCTCAAATTCCCTACCCAGGAGGGAGGATAATACTTTCAGGATAAGCCCTCAGAGGATGTCTGACCAGATAACAAAAAGGAATAAGTGACTTCCAGGATAGAGGATACTTACCTATTTCATAGCTTAAGGTACATAGCTTATTTCCTAGCTATTACTAAGCTTAAGGTACCATTTAGTAAGGAGGAAAGATGAATTTAAAGCAGTGCATCTCAAAGTGTGGTCCATGAACCAACATTATCTGCATCAACTGTGAACTTGTTAGAAACAACCTTAGTTGTTTTAACCAAATGATAATTTGGAGCTGTTTATTACTGCAGCATGTGTATACTATTCTCACTGATATAACTACAAATCAAGAGTTGTGACATGGACCAAAACTAGTGCTTCAAGAAAATTTATAGCTCTAGATATGTATATAAGAAAAAAAAGAAAGGCTGAAAATTTATGAGCTAAGCAACTAGTTAAAGGAACTAAAACCAACAACAACCACATAGACTCAAGGGAAACAGAAGAAAAAATTTTTAAAGCAAAATAAAAAACATAAAGTTTAAATAGAGATAATTCAGTAAGTCAAGTCAGTTCTTTGAAAAGACTAGAAAAGTCAACAAACCTCTAGTGAGTCTGATCAAGAGACAAACAGAAGGCAAAATCTGAAAAAAAAAAAAAAAAGTTATTTGGGCTAGAAAGGGGCTATATTGATCAGGATAATGCAAACCAGACACTCGAAAAACACCCCAAATCTCAGTGGCCTAAAATATTCTTATCACAATCCAGTGCAGGTGAGTTAGCTCTACTGGGTGACTGTCATCCAAATGTTGAAACAGACTGCAGAATTGTCTGTTTCACTGATAGGAGCAGACAACTGCCACCAGAGCAACCAGGAACAGGGTGGATTTGAATGGTGCACCTGGACTTCCAGAATTCTAGCCCACTGGCTTTTCAGGCTTGCTCTTAGTATTTTATTAGTCTGGAAATAATGTGACCCCACATTTTATGTGCTTAAATTTTTTGGACCCTGCTATGGTTAGGCTTTGTGTCCCCACCCAAATCTCATCTTGAATTATAATCCCCATAATCCACATGTGTCAAAGGAGAGACCAGGTGGAGGTAAGTGAATCATGGGGGCAGTTTCACCCATGCTGTTCTCATGAAAGTGAGTGAGTTCTCACCAGATCTGATGGTTTTATAAGGGACTCTTCTCCCCTTTGCTTGGCCCTTCTCCTTTGTAGCACCTTGTGAAGAAGGTGTCTTGCTTCCCCTTCACCTTTCACCATGATTGTAAGTTTCCTGAGGCCTCCCCAGCCATGCTGAACTGTGAATCAATTAAACCTCTTTCTTTTATAAATTACCCAGTCTCAGTCAATTCTTTATAGCAGTATGAAAACAGACTAAAACAGACCCCACGTATTGTTTCTAATAGGGCCGTGTTGTATTTGTGTAAAAAACTAAGTCACAGAACCATTTATTATATGTCACCATTTTTTAAAGCTCGAAAACAACGAAAATTAGATAATATATTGTTTAGAAATGTAAGCAAGTAGGGTAATAATATTTCACAAAAAGCAGGGGAAAAATAAACACAAAATTTAAGAGTGTGATTAACTTGAGAGTATATTCAGGCAAATTCAGTTGTTTTAATACTGTTCTAGTTCTTGAGTCAGATAGCGTGTTTTCAGTATCCTTTTTGTTATTGTATTTTATGTCTAACTGTGTCCTATATGTTCTTCTGTATGTATTAAATACTCCCTCTAGTTACCCTCAGTTTCCACTTTGATTTTTGACCTTAGCTTCTCAATTTCTCAGCTTTACCGTCTATGAAGTAGGGATCATCAGATTAGTTTCTACTTCTCTCATTGGGAAAGAGTAAATGACTATAGTAGTTCCCTCCTCATCAATGGTTTTGCTTTCCATGGTTTCAGTTACCCATGGTCAACTGTGGTTTGAAATACTAAATGGAAAGTTTCAGAGATAAACAATTCATAAGTTTTAAATGGCACACTGTTCTGGGTACGGTTATAATTGTCCTGTTTTATTACTAGTTTTTGTTAATCTCTTACTGTATCGAATTTGTAAATTAAACTTTATCATAGGTATATATAGGAAAAAACATAGTCTATATAAGGTTTGGTACTATGTATAGTTTTGGGCATCCACTGGGAGTCTTGGAAGATATCCTCCATAGGCAAAGGGGGACTAGTGTATTTTGAGATCTTAGTGCAAAAAGTGTCCATACATTTTAATTTCTTCAGCTTCTCCAAAAAGAAGCAGGCTTAGGACAGTGGAGAAAGGACAAGATGTTGTGTTCCTGTTGCAGTATGGCTGTCTAGTTAATGATCTCATGATCCTCACACAGGATAGGCTTTCTGTCCTCTGGGGATAGAAGTGTGACACCCCAGGCTTTGTCACATGTGACAATGTATTAAAAATGAGTTTCCCATATTTGCATAAGAGGGAACTGTGGGACAAAAGGCAAAAAAGGAAAGAAACAGAGAGAAGAAAGGAGGGAGGTAGGAACCAGGATAAGAAGAAGACCAAGACCAACTGTCTTTAATGAACCTGCTTCCTTCCTGTGAGCTCCAGTGTCCCTGTGAGAAGCTAAAGTACTTTTCACTGTCTAATTCTACTTGCTCATCCAAGAACTGGTAATTCTCTCGAGCAACAAACAGGCGCTCCATAGCAAAGACCCGAAGTCATTAACTTGTGCCCAAGACCTCTCTCCCTACTTCTAAGAATACATTTCAGGGGTCCCAGAGAAAGAAATGATACTTTTAATATTAATACACAAAACAGGAAACAACCCCAGTGTGTATTTTCTGGATAATTCTACCCAAGAGAGTTAATGAGCAATAATGGTTTTAAAGGCTAGAGCAGTTGGGGCAATATTTATTCATCTGTCACAGCCTATGAAATACAAAGGATAAAACAAAAGGCATTACAGGTTGGGGAAAATAAACAAGCAGCCAGTGAGGCTGAGTGGAGCTTTTCAAAGAAGCTGGAAAACGTACTCCGATGCAAAAGAGGAAAATTAAAGATCAAAAGGAAATTATCATATTCAAGCGGTTCTGCAGTACACAGCCTCACCTCTCCTGGACTTTGAGGGGAAAGCCGTCAGTGGTAATAATTAAGGAAGCCTGCACTTGTTTTTTTAATAAATATTTCATGATATGTCATCTGCTTCTGAGAGGAGCCGTAACACGCCACAGTCACTGCATACTTAGCAGTTGTGGAATGACAAAAACTGGGCTAATTATGCTAAGATCATACAAATTTAGAAGCGAAGACAGTGAAAGCTGACAGGCCATGTCAAGGGCTATGAATTTGGGTTATACACAGAACTCCAGGAGTTAGCAGTGTCAGCTCGTTATGTGCCAGGCACCCCTGCAGGTCTTACTCACTGGGGCACCTTTGCGAAGAGTTCTAAAAAACACTTTTTGGCAAGAACAGCACTTCAGAGGCTTTCAGATGTGAGTGGACCAAAACCAGAAGAGCCTGCATCCCGCCTTTCCCAATGGCAGAGAGACCTTAAGACTCAGACTGCAAATAATCCTGCCTGTTTTGACCTCTTTAAGTAAGGAAAATTTCTTAATCTCTTTGAAGTTCTGTTTCATTATTCATTAATTTCCCAAATATATGTTGAGCACCTACTAAGTGTCAGGTACTGGCACTAGGCAGTGGTAGCATAGCTCTGAATCAGACAGGCATGTGTGCCCTGGTGGCGGTTTCATTCTAAAGAAAGACTGATAAGAAACAAGTGAAACATGCAATGATTCATGTTAAGAAGAAAGGTAAATCAGGGATGACAGATCAGAAGTGTTGGAGCTGAGTGATTGGGAATTTTTTGTTGTTGTTGTTGAGACACTCACTGAGAACGTTGTAGATGAGGCTGAAGGAAGTAAGGGAAAGAGCTGAGAGGATATCTGAGAGCTGAGAACCCCAGGCAGAGCGGCAGCAAGCACAAAAGCTCTGTGCTCAGCGTGTCAGAGAAGCAGTCAGGCTGCAAGAAGGCCGGGAGAAGAGTCAAGTAGGGTGAGGTTAATAGGAAATGAGGTCAGAGAGGCCATGAAGAGGTGGCAGATCACAAAGTCTTCACAGTTAATTGTAAGGACTTGGATTTTATGCTGATGAGATAAGCAACCATCAGAGGGTGTAGAGCAGAGGGACACTGATATGGCTTGGCTCTGTATCCCCACCCAGATCGCATGTTGAATTGTAATCCCCAGTGTTGGGGGAGGGACCTGGTGGGAGGTGATTGGATCATGGGGTGGTTTCTAATGGCTTAGCACCATCCTCCTAGTGCTCTCTCGAGTGAGTTCTCACGAGACCTGGTTGTTTAAAAGTGTGTAGACTTCCCCTTTCACTCTCTGTCTCTCCCGGCCATGTGAAGATGTGTTTGCCTTTGCCTTCCGCTATGATTGTAAGTTTCTTGTGGCTTCCCCAGCCAGTCTTCCGGTTTTAGTCAGTGTTCTCTAGAGGGACAGAACTAATAGGATAGATGTATAGATGTATATATGAAGGAAAGTTTATCAGCAGAATTGACTTACACAATCACAAGTTGAAGTCCCACAATAGGGATTCTGCAAGCTGAGGAGCCAGAAAGCTCGTCCAAGTCCCAAAACCTCAAAAGTAGAGAATCTAATACTGCAGCCTTCAGTCTGTGGCCAAAGGCCAGGGAAATCCTGGCAAACCACTGGTGTAAGTCCAAGAGTCCAAAGGCTGAAGAACTTGGTGTCTGATGTTCAAGGGTAAGAAGCATCCAGCATGGGAGAAAGATGGAGGCCAAAAGACTTAGCCAATCTGTCTTTCCATGTTCTTCTGCCTGCTTTTATTCTAGCCATGCTGGCAGCTGATTAGATTGTGGCCACCCAGATGGATTGAAGGTGGGTCTGCCTTTCCCAGCCCACTGACTAAAATGTTAATCTCCTTTGGCAACACCCTCACAGACAAACCTGGAACAATAATTTGCATCCTTCCATCCACTCAAGTGACTCTCAATATTAACCATCACACTTCCTGTACAGCCTGTTGAACCATGAGCCAATTAAACCTCTTTTCTTTATAAATTACCCAGTTTCAGGTAGTTCTTTATAGCAATGTGAGAACAGACTAATACAAACACACCAACCAACAATATTCCAGCAGCACTACTCTGGCTGTTATGTTGAGAACTGACCACAATGGGGCAAAGTCAGAAGTAGCGAGACCAGTCAGGAGGCTTTCGCAATAATTCAGGTAAGAGACAATGATGGCTTAGACTAGGGAGTAGCAGTAGAAACCCAGATGAGAGGGGTTCAGAGGCAGTACTGGCAGGATTGTTTTCATGAATGTGGAATGTCAGACTAAGCAAGAGTTCAAGAGTGAATCCAAGATTTTTGGCCTGAGCAATTGAAAGAACAGAGTTAACACTTTCAGAGAAGGGTTGCCTTTGTCCATCAGCTGTAACAGAATACCTGAGACTGGGCAATTTGTAAAGGCTATAAATTTATTTCTCATGGTTCTGGAGGCTGGGAAGTTCAAGGTCAAGGGGCCCACATCTGGCAAGGTACTTACAGCATCATCCCAGTCTGGAAGGTCGAAGGGCAAGAGCACATGGGAGGTGGGGAGGAGAGGGAGCCAAACTTATCCTTTTATCAGGCACCCACTCCTCACTGCAGTGATAACACACCCTTTCCTGCAATAATGGTATTAATCCATTCATGAGGGCGGGGCTGTCATGACCTAACACCTCTTAAAGGTGCCACCTCTCCACACTGTTGTTTTGGGGAATAAGTTTCCAACACATTAACTTTGAGAAATACCATAGCAAAGGTGTAACTGGAAAAAAAGCACATTTAGAGGGGGAAGAATATCAAGAGCCTGGCTTAGATCATTCTCATATGCCTGAGAATGTTCAGATATTGAGTGGGCAATTGGGTATGTGGATCCAAAGTTTAAGATGTAGTCTCAGCTCAATGTATTACATTGGAAGTCACCGACATCTAGCTGGTACTTAACGTCATGAGGCCAGACGATATTACCCAAGAAGTGAGTCTAAATGGAAAACAGTAGAGAACAACCAAAAACTGTGTCCCAGGGCATTCTAATACTTCTTCAAAATGGTGAATGATGACATCTGCAAAATGGAAGTAATAATATTGTATCTCATTGAGCTGTGAGGCCTCAAGAATGAATACATGGAAAAAGCACCAAGCTCGTATGTCCTAGCATGTAGTGTAACTATTAGGTAAATTTAAATGAAGCCAAACTACCCTGTTGAAGGTAATAATTCCTATCAACCAGGAGCAGATAATAAGGCCTACAGGGGTTTAGGCGCTTCCTGCTTAATGTCATGGTGCCAAGGAGTTTTAGAGATAAGATTTGAACCTGGGTTTTGTAACTCTAAATCAAGGATTTTGTCTTTGGTTGCCACATGGTTTCCTGTTAATGAACAAGTCACATACCTATCTTCAAGGAGCTTACACTTTAGTAGTGGGAGCGATAAGGCAGTGTATACACTTTAAAAGATTTAAGTGACAGTCTAAAATGTGAGGAGTCTTAGACCCCGTGTCCTATAAGCTCTAGTTGTGGGAACCCTTGGTCTCCTATTCATGTCCAGGCTATGAGATGTGGCCCAGTTGATCCTGCCTTCTTATGAGGTCCTCGTGGTTATTCATGGAGAGACAGTTGTGAAGATTTTCCCTCTCTAATTCTTAGGCCAACTGGAATGCTGGGTCTGGCATTACTCACTGTACCAGCTTGGAATTTAAGAACCATTTTAGGTGACCATCATCAACTTCTACTTAAAGACAGTGCCTGGCCAGTCAGTCCTTCATGGGAAAGCCTTACCCTTTTTTAGCCTTTTTGAACAGTTTCTTTACATGCTGATGGGGGAATGCCTGTGGATGAAAGCTTTTCCTTTTGCTCTAGTGACAGAGTCAGGCTGGCTTTGTGTAAGCAAAGGTGGTAAAAGGAACTCGTGATTAAATGACACATTCCAAGGTCTTAAAGCTTCCTAGATCAGAACTAGAACCACATAGAAATGCCAATTTTGGGTCTGTGGCAGCGTGTCATATGGCAGTCGTCTTTCACATCTTCCTCCTTTCATTATTATAATAATGTGGTAGAGGTTGTGGGGCTTCTATTCATTATCAGTATCCTCATTTTAGAGTAGAGGAAACTGAAGCTCAGAAAGATTCTACATCTGGCTTATGGCACCATAGCTAGGAAATGACGGACCAAAGATTTGAACCCAAACTTTCAGATTCTACATTATCAACTCTCATCATAGGAACATGCTATTGATTACTCTTTGGTGATTTGCTATCATTGCATAGCCAGGTAGTAACCAGACCTTCTGATTCCATGATCCCAGTACATAGTCTACATACTGCAGTGACATGCCATCTCTCATGATCAAAACAATCTTTAAGAAGTGCTTTTTGACCAGGCATGGTGGCTCATGACTGTAATCCCAGCACTTTGGGAGGTCAAGGTGGGCAGATCACCTGAGGTCAGGGTTCTAGACCAGCCTGGCCAAGAGGATGAAACACCATCCCTACTAAAAATACAAAAACTAGCTGTGTGTGGCGGTGGGTGCCTATAATGCCAACTATTCAGGAGGCTGAGGCGGGAGAATCACTTGAATCCAGGAGGGGGAGGTTGCAGTGAGCTCAGATTGTACCATTGCACTCAAGCCTGGGCAACAGAGCGAGACTCAAAAAAACAGAAGAAAGAAAAGAAGGGCTTTTTATTATTTTTCTAGTAACCTTCCTAGGGTGTGATTTATAATGGACTCACACAATCTTGAAATTTTCTCTACAGCAAGAAACATAATTTTGATGTTCTATTTTAGAAATGCTGGTTTTCCGTGGCCATAGACATTCTCCAACATCCAGAAACACTTATCTACATGATCCCACAGTATCTTTCTCAAAAGGATTGATCGACTCATGGGTTTTCCTTTTCACCAAATTGAATCGGCTGTTGATTTGGCATTATTAAATGCCAGTTAAGTGCCTACACATGTAATGTCTACATCTGTAATCCACCCCAGATAAAAGTTCTCAAATGTCAGTAGTCACCCACATGCTCTTCAAAACCCCAAATCCACACCGGTCCCACACTTTCATGACTGCCTTTTTCACTCCCCACGTAAACATTCATTGTTTTCTAAATGTCCTTCTTATGCCAGCCAAAAATAAGTATCCACTCACAGCAACCCACTCAGAAAAAGTTTTCACTTCAATTCTTTTCCTAATGTTCAAAGGGGGGATGGATATCACAGAATTTGAGACCCAACAACTGATTTTGATAAGGCCTATTGGATTTATGTTTTTCTCCCATATAATTGGCGAAGAAAGAAATATAAGCATTTCCCTAACTAAAAACCAAGGCAAGATCACTTAGATCATACCAAGTACAGTTTGTTCTATAGACAGAAAACCTGCCTGGGCTCCGTGGAAGTTGATTTTTTTTTTTGTAGAAATTGATGGAGGATTTGCAATCCCCATATCCTGCTGGTCACTTCTCTAATATGCTTTAAGGACAGGAGAGAAAACCAGCATCCCCTCAATTAGTTCTTTCCTGGTAATATTTTATCACTGTACAAATGGGCCAGAAAGCGACTTTGAGCTGGGCCAGAAAGTGACTTTGAGCTGAAAACCTGGAGCCCTACAAAGACACAACAGTACTATTTAATGTCTGCCAATTAACCACCAAGCCTTGGAATCATCCAACTAATGAGACAAAGAAATAGCATGGCACTGAGAATGCTGTTGGACTTGCTGGTGAATATCCTTCCTGCTCATTTGTAGTGGAAAAAGCGGGGGGCAGGCATTAAAATTACCTCTGTAGGTCATTTTATCTGCAAAAAATGTGCATTTATGGGAGCAAGGAAGAGCAATGTTCCCTCTGCCTGACAAACTCCCATCACACCAGCAAGCCAAGCACTGCTGATGCCCAGTGTCACAGACACTGCAAGCACCTACGATAACTTTTCTTCCCTATTTATTCTGCCTCTTTCCTTCCTTGACTGTATTCTGGGGCAAACATTAGCAGTTAAACTTATCTAGCTATTAAAATACTCATTCTATGTTTTAAGAAGATTATTTATGGGATGGAAAAATATTTATAACAAATAATTAGTGAAAATGGGTTTCAAAAAAAGTGGGTAATGCACGATCCCAGTCTTATTGTTGAAAAGAAAGAATGTCTAGAAGAATATCAAAACATTAACATGGATCTAATGAGACATTATGCAACCAGGAGTAATTTTAACATGCTTTTTTTTTGGTTTTAACTAAATCTTTCTCAATTTTACGAAAAAAACATTTGGTACTTAAAAATTACACATTATCAGGCCATTGCCATCAATTTAACAAACATTGGTTGCCTACATACTGTGGGACCTTGTAGTGCATGCTAAAATAATATGAAAGGAAAGAGGGTTCCTTGTCTTCCATAGATTTACAGTCTAGTTAGTTGGCCAGAAGACAAATAACATAGAGGTAATCTAAATATGATGAAAGATACTTCTAATTTTTAAATAAACATAAACATAGAATACTTTTAGATATACAGAAAAAATTGAGCAGACAGAACAGAGATTTCCTATATACTTCATACCCAGTTTCCTCTATTACCATCTATGTTAATAGAGCACATTTGTCACAATTAATGAACTAATATCAATACATTACTATGAACTAATTCCCATCCTTTATTTAGATCTTCTTAGTTTTTCCTCTAATGCCCTTTTTCTGTTCCAGGATCCCATCCAGGATGCCACATTGCATTTAGTTGTCATATCTTCTTAGTCTCCTCTAGGTTGTGACAATTTCTTAGACTTCTCTTGTGTTTGATAACCTTGCTAAATTTAAGGAGTACTTGTGAGGTATTTTGCAGAGTGTTTCTCAATGGGTGATATGGTTTGGCTCTGTGTCCCCACCCAAATCTCATCTCAAATTGTAATCCCCATATATGGAGAAAGGGACCTGATGGGAGGTGATTGGATCGTGGGGACAGTTTCCCCCATACTGTTATGCGATAGTGAGTTCTCATGACAGCCGATGGTTTTGTAAGTGGTGGTTTTGCCTGCTCTCTTTTTCTCCTGCTGCCTTGTGAAGAAGGTGCCCTGCTTTCCTTTCACCTTTCACCAAGATTGTAAGTTTCCTGAGGCCTCCCCAGCCATACAGCACTCTGAGTCAATTAAACCTCTTTATTAATTAATCAGTCTCAGGGAAGTTCTTTATAGCAGTGTGAAAACAGACTAATACAATTCGGAATTTGTCTGATATTTGTCTCATGATTAGATTGGAGTTACTGTTTTTTTAAGAGGAAGATTACATAGATAATTTTTCACCATATGATAGGCCACTTTCACCATATCATATCAAGGATGCATGTTTTCAACATGTCTTAATCATTGTTGTTGTTAACCTTTGTCACCTGGCTGGGTGAGTTATTGTTTGTTAGTTTTCTCCAATGTAAAGTTACTATTTTTCCCCTATCCATACTGTAAATGCTCTTTGGAAGGAAGTCACTATGCATAGCTCACACTTAAGAAGTGAGGAGTGGTACTGCACCTTTTTAAGGGCACAGCATGCATATAAATTATTTGGAATTCTTCTCAGGGGAGGTTTTGCTTCTCTACATGTATTTGTCTATTCAATTATTTATATATACTAGTATGGACTCATGGATGTTTATTTTATACTGTGAGTCATAATCCAATACTACTTTATTTACTTTGTTGCTGAAATTTTCTCAGCTTTGGCCACTGGGAGCTTTTTCACTGCCCCTGTGACATGTCCCCAGTGTTGTGGTGTGTGTGTGTGGGAGGTGGGGGGTATGTGTGTGTTTTAGCACTTCCTTATTTTTTGGTAATACAACATGCTCCAGGCTTATCTTGTGTATTTTCTGCCTCAGTTCTAAAGTCAGCCATTTTTCCAAGGATCCCTGGTTCCCTTTGCTGGAGAATCATATTAGAAACCAAGACTTGGGCCCTAGGTGTGCTCACTGTTACTAAGGTATCATTGTTTTTAGGCTGTCTCAACAAACAAAGTAAGGCGATATATACAGATCTACTAACTCAGCTATAAACATATAAGTATTTCTACATGTAACTCTCTATATCTATACTAGGCTAAACATACATTCATACTGCTGCTGCTGAGTCTAATTGATTACCACATGGATCATTCTAGACCCTTCCCCTTGTTTATTTGTAACCTCCCACTCTAATAGTAAGAAACCAACAAAATCATCAGAACCTCTGGAAATATGGTCAACATCTCAACATGTTTCAAAGCTCCCATTTATTCTAATATGCTGTCAGAATTGAGAGCCAATGAACTTGTCAGATTATTCCAGTCCTCATTCCTACTTCTCCCATTCCTAGGTCTTGTCCTCAAGAAGTGTTTGAAAATATCTGTTGCTTGAATGAAGTTGAGGCTGAGGTTTGAGGTCATGTGGACATGCTATGGACATGGAAAGGAAGGAAGGGAAGAATTTGAGGGTTAGGAGCAGAAGATACTGCTAGAAAAAGAAGAGACAATCAAAAAAGTTGGACAAAAGAAGAGAAGTGAAGCCACTGTCTTCATGTGCATGAACTAAATGCATATAAAGGCCTTTGCTCAACATTTTTCCATCTACACAGAAGCAAGAGGAGAAAACGCAGGCTAAAATTCCAGCAAGTATGCTTAGCTATAAAGAATAATTTCTTCACTGTAAAGATGTAAAAATAGAGAACAGTCTGTGAAACACTAGCCCCTGTGAATCTATTAAAAACTCCTGCAGACATTGAGACTGAATTAGGTCAGCTGAAAAATGCAGTTTAGAAAGGGAGTTAAAACTGTTAAGAGAATGTTTTTCAGTCTTTCTTCTTCCAGAAAGCACTTAATACCCTACTGGATCAAGACCCCCATTCTGGTTTGAATGTGTCTTCAAAGTTCACTTTTTGGAAGCTTAATCCCCAATGCAACAGTGTTGGGAGGTGGGGCCTAATAAGAGGGGATTAGGTCATGAGGGCCCCGCCTTCAAGAATGGATTATGTTGTTATCTTAGGAGTGGGTTATTTATTAAGAGAGTGGGTTCTTGATAAAAGGATGTGTTTGCCTCTCCCTTTCTCTTATGCCCCCTCAAACTCTCTTGCCCATCTATATCCTCCATGGGATGATGCAGCAAGAAGGCCTTTTCTAACAGGCCTCTCAACCTTTGACCTCCCAGCCTCTAGAACTGTAAGAAACAAATCTCTGTTCTTTGTAAATTACCCAGTCTGTGGTATTCTGTTATAGCAACACAGCACAGACTAAGCCTTCTCCCATCCCAGCAACATGGTTATTTACTTACAGGTAAGATGGGCGGGTGACATCAAATCCCTGCCGAGCTTTACCTCTTTCTCTCCCACTCATCTACACATGCCTATGAGCCTCACTGTGTCCCCTTATTCTCCCAGGAGAATGCAGTGCACTGCCTAGCGCGAGATGGGCTCAGTTGGACATCTGTCTCAAATGCAGCATCTTACGTCACTCTTTCCCTTTCCTCTGCAGCCATACTGATCTTCTTTCACTTCTCCAAATATGTGCTCTTTCTCACCATGAGATCTTTGCACAAGCAGTTTCTTGCTCCTCCTTTATCTAGTTAACTTCTTCCCAGCTGTTCAATCTCAGCGCAAACATTACTTCCTCAGAGAAGCCCTCCCTGACTACATTGACTAAGTCAGTCTCCTTTGTCTTATGGCTTCACAGAACCATGTCCCTATCCTGCAGAGCCTATACATATACAATTGCTAGTTTTAGTCTTTGATTAGTATCTGTCTCTCCTTCCAGATTGTAAGCTCCTCTACCAAACTATAAAGGCATTGTTCTGGTTATTTATTGCTGCCTAACAAATCCCCATAAAATGCAATGGCTTAAAACAACCACCACCACCTTAATTTTGCACATGAATCTGCAGTTTGGGCAGGAGTTGGTGGGGACAGCTCATCTCTGCTCCATGTGTCTTCAGCTCCACTGGAGCTGGAGGTTGCACTCTGAGATGACTCCTGCACAAGGCTGGTAGGGAGTTTTGACTATCATTTCATCTGCACGTGGTGGCCTCTCCACTGGATTTCAAGAGTAAGCATCCCAAGAAAAGGAAAGTAGAGGTTGCAAGTTTCCTAAGGCTTGAGACTAGAAATTGACACATTTTTGCCATATTCTACTGGTCACCAGTCAAAAACTCAGATTCAAAGAGAGGAGACACAGAGCCCCCCTTTCCCTCAATGCAAGGAGTGTAAAAAAATTGGGGGCCATATTTTAAAAATACACAAGCATGATTTTTGTCTAGGCTTCTGTCTCATTCTCTCCTGAACATTTGGCACAAAGTCTGGAACAGAAGAGATACCAAGCTGAATGAGGAAATACATGAGTGGTGCTCTTTGTGTACCAGAGAATCTGTGGTTGGCCAGGATAATTTTGAACTGACCCAAGCTTTGTGAGTATCTGAACTTTGTCTACAAGCCAGCCTGTTACACCAAACCAATACCTGGGAACCTCACTTAGGAGGAGGCCAGTTTATTCAAGTGCACTCCTCGATTCCTGACTCTTTTTTCTATAGTTGTGAGGGAAGATGGCAAACAAGTCATTCTCACAATTAGCAAAAATGGCAATTACAGACACTTGCCTGAAAACACAGTGTACTTTAAATTAGTTACACATGACTAATGCAAGTAATACCCACCCACGGTTGACATTCAACACCACCCACAGCAGAGCTTGCAGCCGCTAATCTAAAACCACTGGGGAAATTAGGCTTGCATAAAGCTAGCCTGGGAAGAATCTACTCAGTTATGAATCCTGAAAGCAGCTTCATTCATTCATTCATTCCAACCCAGCTTTCTCCTCCACTCATTGGCCTGATTATAATGGAAAACCCTCACTGAGCTCCTACTATGCATCAGGCACCATCTTAAACGCTTTGCTAACATTGACTCAATTCATCCTCACAACAACCCATGAGCTTGTTTCTTTTTTTATCGTCTCTCTGGTGGCAGATAGACACGAAGATGACCCCATGATGCCCACCTCCTGGTATTCATGCCTTCATGTGATCCTCTCCCCTTTAGTGTAGGCAGAATCTGTGACAAAGGGAATGGGATATGTTTGTTCACATTGTGCTTTTCATATGCTGAAGTCTCTCTCTTTCTGTCTCCATAGTCAGCTTTGAAGAAAAAGTTAGCTGCTATGAGTCCCACAGCCAAAAAAAAATGAAATTTGCCAACAACCTGAGTGAGTTGGAAGTGGGCTCTCCCCAGCTGAGCCTCCAGATGAGAAACAAACCATGGTTCACACCTTGACAGCAGCCTTGTAGGGGACCCAGCTAGGCACCAGACTCCTGGCCCATAGAAACTGTGAGATCATAAATGTGGTTGCTCTAAGCTACTAAGTTGTGTTACTTTGTGATGCAGCAGTAGCTAATGAACACCCATTTTACAAGAAGGACACATGGGATATTAACCATGCTGCTGAGGTGATCCCTGGGATTTAAATTGGCTCTTCCAATAATAATAAGAGCTACTATTTCTGAGCCCTTACAACAAGCCAGGCATTTTGCCAGGTGCTTCACCCATGTTATTTCCTTTACTTCTCACAAAAATGTTGTGCAATAGGCACTACTCTCATTTTACTTTATAGCTAAGTAAACTGAAATCACAAAGGTTATTTGACCAAACTTAACAGCTCTTTAGTGTTGAAACCAGGATATGAACCCAGGCAGCTTAACTCCAGAGCTTATTATTTACTCTTAACTCTGTATTCTTTTGCTTCCTGGAACAATGCAACTAACTGTAGGTTTATTCTCATAAAGTGGAAAGGCTCAGGTCTCTAACCCAGGCTAGGATTCTCAGAGCTGAAGCTAGGCAAAGAAACTGAATGGAGAGGTAAAAATTGTCTTCTCAAATTGCGGCTCCTAGAGGTAAGATAGTCATCAATGATGAAGCTACAGCAAACAAAAGTCTGAGCCAAATATCATAAGCATCATGAGGGCTCTGGGAGGGAGATTTAAAGTCTGAGTGAGGCAAGATCATGAAGACAGCACCCTCATCAGGAATGTAGTTGGAGAAAGAGGGGCTACAATAGCCCTTTTGTAAGTTCAACTGCCTCCCTGCAACCTCACAGGTACAGTCTTACGGTGAAAATCTAGAGAAATTCTGCAGGTAAGCTGGGCATGTCTGGGGCACCTAATCTGTTAACCAGGAGCACCTTGTTAATTATGGATCTATGAAACAGACATGAGAATATAGCACTATACACTCAGAATTGCTAGGGTGGCCTTACACCAGTTCTAGGGTAGAACCTGCCAGCATCCTATGGCCTGGTCATTTCAAAAACATTGCAGGACAGCTAGGAGAGAAGGCCAGGTGGAAATGGGATCTAGGGGCTGCTGTAACTTGATTTAGCTTGGCCTAGATTCTGTCTGTTCTGACGATGTAATAGGCCCCAAAGATGAGTGACACAGTCCCTGCCCTCAAGAAACTCACATTTGAGTAGAACACATACAGGTCAGCAAACCACTAGGAAACCAGAAAGTTTATATAAGCTAGAGCAGAGGTCCACATGAAATGTGATGGGAGAAACTAACTCCAAATAGCAGAACTTGGGGAGGATTCATGAAGGTAGCATTCTGTATGATTCTGGAAAAGTGGTTAAGTATTAAATAGGTAGAAGCAAAGAGAAAGGTTGTGTACTGAAGGATATAGAGGTAAGAGATAGCAACAGTATTCATAGAGCAACAAGAAATAAGTTTGGCCACAGTGTGAGAAGACAGGTAAACTAAGTAATGGGTTACAAAGGGAAAAAATAGGCTGGGGCCAGATTATCTAGGATTTGAAATGCAAAAAAATGGGATATTAGATCATTATTATTTAGTATGAGGAGTTCTAGAATATTTGAAAAGGAAAGTATTTAAATTTGCCTGACATTTAGGGAAACATCGTGTCTCCCTCGTTTAATACAGTCCTGAATGAAAAGGGCATTGTTTCTTAGAAAATTTCTAAGGAACACTGATCACATGCAAGTTTCCATAAGCCAAAGAGTCCTCTTATAAAATACGCATCAAAAATATGTATATTCCTTGAAGATCTGCAATGCATGTTAAGATATTAGAACAGCTTGGATGTCCTGCAGTAGAAAAACCTATTTAACTCTATTTCACCCAGTGTTTTCCCAACTATTTAATTACAAATTTCTTTCTACGACCAAACACATCTTACTATCTCTTGAAACTGCAGGACATGTTACTGCAAAGGATGCATGCTCTGTCTTCTCCAGTTTTTCTACCAAAGAGCTTCTTAAAGTAATGCCCAAGTTCTTACTACTTCTTACAAGAAGGTTGAAACGACGATATCTTTTTAGCGTTTAATGAGTGAGTTTGGCCAAAAGGGATGAACTGAGGATGACTCTACTAAGTGCCCTGACATCTAAGAAAATATTGAGTCAGTCTTTTCTGCTTCAAAGAACAGGACACTTACAGGTTTCACTGTTGTCCTAGCTATTCTAAGGTCCCAGATGGACTTGTCTCCATACAAGTATCAGAGCATATTCCACATTAATTACAAGTGTCCATTAGAAGGCCCAGGAGTGGCTTTTCAGGCAAGTAAATGGGGCCAGAACAGATCTATGAAAGCACAGGGCCTAATATAAATCAGACCAAAACTACCAAGGGGTCTTCATTGGGATCAGGAGCATGATTCAGCCATAAAATGATTCATAGCTTCTTCTTCCATATAAACATTTTGTGCCCCATGGAAGGATTCTTTACCATCTATTCCAGGCAACAGACCCAAAGATACAGCACAGAAAGGGAGCATAATTTGGCTATAAAAATGTTGTAATAAGTGATTTTATATAACTGAAATGCCAGTTCCTTTACTACTTCCTCCCACTCACTTTACAACCAGTTAATATTTTTCTGAACTTTTGTGTTGTATTCCACTCAGCTGCTTCTGCAATCGTTTTTGCCTATTTTTCTGCCAGAGCCACAAGAATAAAGCTGTCAGATGGTCTGTAAAGCCATTTTTCTTGTCTGGCAAATTGTCTAGAAGCAACCAGAACCTCCTACCTGCTCTACTATGTACGATAAGAAGCCTGTCTTAACAAAATAGAATTTAAATATTCTTTTGACCCATGTTATCTATAGGCATATATAATGAAATAAGTGAAAATACATTTCACTGGCTTTTTTTTTTACCTTGCTCCAATGGGATTGAGGTAGATATTCCTGTTAAGCAACCCTGGTGTTGACATGCTTAGAGAGATGTTATACAGCTCTCCAACAGGAATATCAAGATATTTGAACAGCAATAATAAATGTGGCTGCTCCTAGGGGAAGAAGGATACATCAAGAAAGTGCCCCAGAAGAAGAAGATTAAGAACTGAAGTGAGCTAATGGTATACAGTGGTTAGGATTTGAATGTGATGAGGATTTATAGTTTCAATTAGTCCCGGAGAACAATTTTAGAAAGTTATTAGCAAGCGACTGGCATTAGCAAAGATGGCTCATTTGTGTATTGCCCAAGATTAGCTGGGTCTTTTAGTTGTTTACAAACACGCATACTGGCTCGTATTGAATGTGTAGAAGTGACTGCAACATTACATATTCAGAGCTCTTTAGCAGAAATGAAGCCTAGAGCTTTGGTTTCTTACTGCTCCTGTGTGGGCAAAGCAAAACTCAATTTTGCACCATTTTCTTTAGTTCACAAAAGAAGGTAAGTTTCCCCACCTGTTCTAATCTCCGACATGCTATTTCAAATGAATAGTTTTCCCATTCAACAAACTCCTTCATATTTAAAATTCTTAAATGCCTCAAATACTCCATGTTGTGTTGCCTAGAATACAAACTAATTTTTTAAATCTCCCTACTGGATTGTTTTCTACTGAAACCCGTAAATCTTTACATTGGACTGTGCATATTTTTCTCTTTTAAAGCCTTTGGGGCGTTATTCATACAGGGCAAAAATTCTCAAATAGATTAGAATCCTGGTTGAGGCATCTGCAAACACAACAAAAAGCACTCAGTCTCAGGGAGTTGAAAGCTGTACCTGGTTTTGTTCGTCAAAAGCCATGGAAGGTATTACATCACCTTGAGCCAGCAGACCTTGACCTTAGCCTCCCACTGAGCAATGAGACAGTTTCCCCAGGCCCTGAATGTGGGAAATACAAAGGAACCCTTCCCACACACAGTGACATTAGGATTCCTCATGGGATGACAAGGCCTTGCTCCAGGGATGATGTTTCCCGCTATAGGAGAACATCTACTGCCTTTGATGAGCTGAGTCTACAGGGCTATTGAAGGTATGGTTCTTTGACCTCAAAATTCAAGTGCCTAAAAAATATCCATTTCTTTATTTTCTCTATTTTGTAACCTAACTAAAGATATTCCTTATTTGAAAAACATACACTTTAAATAGAAATATATATTTTCCAAAATCTGATTAATGTGTCTAAATCTTTGTTTCTTCAGCTGAGAAAAACTAGTGTGTGACATGGAATCTGGGAGGCGTATCTGACAGAAAACAGGGCCAGAGACTGCCCACATTGACCAGTCCTATTCCACTGTGGACTTTTGAGCCTGAGCATCCTTCTATTATACTTCTTTGTCAATAAATGCACTACTATGCACCCATTACCTTCTGGGCTCTTATCTTCTTGTTTCCTAACCCTCCTATACATAAATAAATTTAATAGACCCAAGTATTTACACAGGTAAGAGAAGCTGAGATCCCAAGAGGATTTTGTTTTAGTCCTAAAATCCTAAGGCAAAGAGACACCAAGGATCCAGCTCTCTTTGTGAGATGAGGAAGAAGATAACTCAAACATGCTAATATCTCTAAAACTTTATCCTGCCTTTAGTCTGTTGCAGGTATAAAGAGTTCAGAGTTCTACTGTTCATTTTTTCCCTTCCTATCTAGAAAATGAATGTCTTTCTCTCAGTTTTGATTATCTTTGGACTTGCTGGGGGAGGTGGGAATTTGAACATGTGGGACTAGATTCTAGAGCCATGGGGAGATAAGGACATGGTTTTGGTAGTGGTTATGAGTACAGAGCTATGATGTCAACTCCAGCTTTAAGGATTATGGCCTGGACATTGACCAATCAGATAGACACCCACGAAATGAGTGCTGACTGATACAGAAATGATATTGCTGTACTGCTAAATACTGGTAGACTATTAGCGACTATTAGCTCAGAAATATTATACATGTTGGGTGATTTGATTGAGCTAATTGGAATAGCAATCTATAACCAAGCCAGGAAAGATACTGAAAAAATATGCCTCTCCCCAAGTCAGAGATATTAACAGCAATATAAAATAATACATATTGTATGTGCATTTGTATGAATATTATGTATATACTCATACACAAGTAAATATATACTCATACAAAAACAAATAAAAGGCCAGGTGCAGTGGCTCATGCCTGTAATCCCAGCACCTTGGGAGGCTGAGGTGGAGGACTGCTTGAGCCCAGGATTTCGAGACCAGTGTGGGCAACACAGTAAGACCTCATATCTACAAATAAAAACATTAGCTGGGCATGGTAGCATGCACTTGTGGTCCCAGCTACTGGTCCCATCTGAGGTGGGAGGATCGCTTGAGCCTGGGAGGTTGAAGCTGTAGTGAGCTATGATTGCACTGCTGCACTCCAGCCTGAGTGACAGAGCAAGACCTCATCTCAAAAAAAATCCCAAATATATGTATACATGTATATATATGTACACACACACACACACACACACACACACACACACACACCTGTATCCATCCAAAGGTAAATAACAAATAATACATTGACATGGCAATTTTAAATCTATGCTTCAGAGATATGTCAACCAAAAAGAGAGGGAGCTAAGGTTTTGATCCACCAACTCCAGTCAGCTACTAATAGGAAGTTGCTCTGGGAACATTAATTCTCTGGCACTTGCATCCTGTCCCATGAATGTGCAAGTGAATGGGCTCCCTTGACCAGAGAAAGCCCTTAGGCAAAGAGACACAGTAGCTCACAGTTGGAAGCCTTTGGGTCTCTTGGCATGGAAATGGAGAGTGCTTAGGAAACATGGGCAGGCCAACACTGTCAGTGTCTGCTGCAGGAGCCAGCTGCTCCAGGCTGTCTGCCTCGATTCAAGTCCAATGGATGGAAGAAGACCCTCCCTTTCTAATAATTCTAATTAGTCTGACCAAAGTTCTGGAATGTAAATCTTATAGCCTCCAGTAGGTTCCAGTTTCATTGCTGTGGTTAGTCAAGCTTGGGCATGTGACACCAGCCAAACCACATGAGTAATTTTTTGTACATTTCAAAATAGCTAGAAGAGAAGAACTGTAATGTTTCCAATACAAAGAAAAGATAAATGTTCAAGGTGACTGATATCTTAGTGACCCTGATTTGATCATTAAATATTAGATACACGCATCAAAATAAAACGCATACCCCCAAAATACATACAACCATGATATATCATTTAAAATTTTAAAACATACATAAGGAAAGTAGGGAAGGCTGATATCTCTTAGAATTTCAGGTATTGGTATGTTAGGAATAGGGTAGAATCAATACAAGGCAGAAAAGATAAACCCAAGAAAATGTGACTTGCTGATGTTGCAAGTGCTGAAATATAGATACAGTCTTCTCATTGCAACTCAGCCATGAGTTGAAATCTCTTGGAACACATGACTGTACCTGAATCTCTAAAAGGCCAGTGGTGGGGATCACAATGTTGTCTAGCCCTTTGTCTAATGCATTTTTTCTTTTTTTTTTTTTTTTTTGCCCTGGGTTTTGGCTGTAGTGGTTGGGAGACCTTGGAAAAAAGAAATTCAGGTAAAAGGAGCCAAAAATTAAAACACAGAGGCAAATGTCAGCCTAGTTATTCTTTCATACAATAGAAGGGTGGAGGAGTTGTAAGAAATAATTGACTTTGTCAATGGGCAGCTTAGGATGGTCAGTATAGAAGACCATCTATTTTAGATTTTACAATATAAAGGCTAAAGCGATTACAGACTCGATCTCCCTAAGAAAATAAAAATAGGGAGAGATACTTAGAACCAATGAGCATTGAAAGATGCTTGGTTATATTAGTTATATTTAAACACTATAATATTTTATGGGTTCTATGTCTGATCAATGACAGAACAGGCTATTTTATTTCATTTTAAGTTTTTCATAAGTATTACATCACTGTATAAATTAAGAACAATGCAAATTCTATGTTTGCACACTTAAGAGAAACTATATTGTTATCACAGCAAGAGAGAATTTCCCTTCCCAACAGTTTTGACAAAAGTATTGGCCCTCAGAGGCTCCAACCAGAACAGATGTCAACAGTGGTTCTGAAGTGCTCCTTTGCAGGTGGAGAGGTCAAATTGCCAGGCCATTTAGAGAAATGTTAGATGAACTTCTACTGGTATTCTCAGTCTTGCTTTGATATACGACTGCCTGGTTTTGTTTATACACAAGTGGTAGAGGAAGAAAGAATGCTACTTGACCTTAAAAATTTTGCATTTGACCTCATTATATGTATCAGTGTTTGACAAATGATGCTTCCTGATGGAAAGAGCACCACTGGTTTGAGAGCTCTTGTGCTGCATTGTGATACATAGAAAGAAATGTAACTCACATGTGGTTGCTAAGAATTTTTCATATGCAAACACTTCTTTTGAGGGTACTGTAACATGTGGGATCTGCAAAGAAGCTCCAAAAGGCTGAAATCTACTTTGTGTACTCTGAATTTTAATATGCGGGGAACAGCAGGCTGTCTACCCATACAAATTGGCTTTTAAAACCAAGCATTTAATCTTAAGGCAAATAATCTGTTATTTTAATAATTAATTCAACTCCTTGAAAAAGATGGTTAGAAGCCAGTTACCAAGAGATTTAAAAATAGTTATTTTATTGGGTTCAACTTTAAATGAAAGTTTAATGTTTAGAATTAGGCAAGTGAGGATATAAATGTTTGAATAATAAGTTTAGGTTATTTTGATAATAAATTCAAAAGACGATTAATGGTAAGTTTGTAGCAACTGGTGAAATAAACAAGGTCAAGAGAGGATTCAGAACAGTATATGTAGAGGACTTTTGGGGAAAATGAAGAGAGAAAAATATGGAAGGAGAGATGGTCAAGATGCAGCAATTCTTTCCCTTGGTTTTATGTCAAACTTCTTTTCTATTTTTACTAGAGTGTCATGAAACATGCAAAAGGATTTCAGAAAACAAAATTTCACAGTGAACTTTTAGTGAGAGAAGTTTTTTGTTTTTTTTTTAAAATGTTTAAAATAGAAGAGGTAAAGAATATCAGTACCAGTGGAAAGGAACTAGATAGAAATTCACAAGGACTAGATTTTAGATTTAGCTCTACCAATATCTAGATAACTTTGGACAAGTCTTAACCTTACTCTATCCCAGTTTCTTTTAAAAATAAAGATGATGGACTTAACAATCCTAAATATTTCTTTGAACCTTAAATTAAGTGGTTCTATGCAATGGTTTAAAAAAAAGTTAATGTAAATCTTACAGCCTCCAGGAGGTTCAAGTGCAACGCTGTGATTGAATCTTAAATTATGTGATTCTAGACAATGCTTTTTTTAAGTTTAATGCATTAATGTATTAGAATTCCAACAGAAATCCTAAATCAGATATCAGTAGCAATTGTAAGCACTGACATATATTCATATGAGAAATAAAACCAAGTTAGAAACATAATTGAACATTTTCTCAAGCTGGTTTCATGTTCTCCAACAGCCTACATAGTGAATGATGTTATTTAATAAAAATTAAAAGGCAATAATAAACATTTTGAGTCATATTTATTTCCTTTAATAAATATAATGAGTGTTTGAAGGCAAGAAAATGGTATTTTAACTCTGCTTCCTTTTTTCCTTTTTTCTTCCACTAAAATCTATTGAATTTTCCTCTAGCTTTTTAGGGAGGCTAAAACAAACAAAATCACATCAATGTATATACGGCAAGCATCTTCTTTTCATAGGACTCTTTGCCTATGCACTGATTCCTTCCCTGTAGGTTAGCAGTTCAGGGAATAGTGTTTATTTGTTAACTCCAGGTGCTAAACAGGTTCAGACACAAAGCACTTTATTGAAGAACCTGGATTCCATAAAAATAATCTCTGCATTTCTTTTATATAAAAGGAGATCTGGGACTAAATTCAAAATGTTTTAAGTCTATTTTAAGTAGAATGAAGTCATTGAAGATTAGAAATTGATGTTTGGGTTTCTGGTTTGTTCAAAGAAATAGTGCTGCCGTTCTTGAACTGGAGGTTAGACAAGGACCAGATCTGGGAGGAAAGATGATGACTTCATCCTGTTTGTGTGCACTGGAGGTGCCTTGGAGAGGGTCAAATGGAACGGTCCTAGGAGACATAGAACGTATGAGTCTAGAGTCTAGTAAAGAGGTTGTGGCTGGAGACATCAGCCTGGAAGTCACTGGTATGTCTTTCTGTTTATTAAAACAATGATCCCATGAAAAAGAGTGCCTGAGAATAAATTACTACGAGACAGACACCTCCCATGCTTTACCTCAGGTATGCACTGCAACAATTTCATGGGTAAATAAAGTTAACTTCATTTTACAAATGAAGAAACTGAGGCTCGGAGGCAAGCAGACCAGAGGTTTTCCCATGGTGAAACATCCTATACTTTTTATTAGGTCAAAATAATTACATGTGGCTCTTACCTCCCCAACCTCCATTCTAATCAGAATAAGCAGTTGCTGGTGGAAATTGGTCAAGGAGGAGATTTTGCCTATGGTTTCTCAGAGGACCTGTGTGACTTCTACTCTAGAGGATGTATGCTATCAAATAATGAGAAGAGATCAAATTGAAGAGAAGAAAAGCCACAAGCCATCCTTTTTGCACAATCAACTATACAGTAAGACAAGTTTGATATTTGTATTATTATTTCTCATCCTTACTTGAGCCTTGCCAGCCCAAGAGTTTAATTTTCTTGCAATCCTTTTTCTATTATTATCATTCTATTTTCATTAAGTGTCTGTCACTGGACTTCTCTGTGGTCAGAATTCCAATATCTCAGGTAATTGTCAATGCTAACTTGGACTTCAGTATTATCCCACCATCATGGGTTTTTCCTTATTGACCTGTCCAGCTCTTTTTTTTTTTTTTTTTTTTTTTTTTTTGTCATTTCAACCTTGACACTGGAAGCCAGTCACAGACACACACACATACACATACACAGCTATTCCTGGAAACACAGGGCTGAGATTGGAGTCTGCTGGGACTAGGGAGGGAGAAACTATGCAAATTAGATAACTGTAAAGCAAATACCGTAATAACTTGAAGTTCGTGCTAACGCAGATTTCCAAGACCCAGACAGTCCCCATGGAAACAGGACTTTGCTGTTGCAGTTACATCAGAATTATCTTAGGTAAGTAATCAGTAATAGCACACACTGTCTTTCCTCATTGTCCTTGTCACAATGGTGAATCCTCAACTGCAAAGAGAGAACAAAAGGAGAGGCTGGATGATAGGTAAAATGCCCTCTAGAAAGCCCCCACAACAATGGAGAGAGGCAACAATGGGAGTTTAAGCAATAAGGGTTTTTTTTTTTTTAAATAGATAACAATGAATGAGTACATTTATCTGCAGGCTGGTCAGTAATTTGCTAAAGAGGCTACAGTTCTGGATATCTCACTTCTATCAGTGGATATTTACTGTGCCCCAAATATCAAGACTTTATGTTAGAGCCTGGCGAGGGGCAAGTCTAAAAGTCTAAGTTCCATTGAGCTTGGAGCTTATACAATGGTGATGGGTAAGAGTGGAGTTTTTAAAACAATAATATAAAATCTTGAATACAGAATTAAGTACTGGGCATTAGAAGGGTCCCAAGAAAAAAAGGGGCTTTAAAGTGTATGCTTCACTGGTATCTTGATAAATCCACCCCTGATTTTAGAAATAGAGTGTAATAAATAATGATAAACATAAAAGCAACAATACCAGCAGCAGTAGCGGCTACTCTGTGCTCAGTGCCTAGCTCTGTGCCAAGCACTTAACATGGATTGTTCCATAAATTTGATAAGAATCTCACAACAACCCCCATGAATTACATACCATTTTTTGGTATGGAGGAAATTAAGGCTCAGTAACTTGTTAAAAGACATAAAGTGGTAGAAGTGGATTCAAAATGAGCCTTATTTTAAAAAATAATCTCTTAACCACCAAGATATAAAGTTCTCAAGAAGTTCTCAATAGAATCATCGCAACATTAAGGGAGGTACCTGAGCCAGTCTTGAGAAGTTCAGAAAAACTTTTTTCTGGGAAAGATAATACTTAAAGCGGCATTTCTCAACCTTACCACTATTGACATTTGGAGGCTGGATAATTCTTTGCTGTGGGAGCTGTCTTATGCATTGTAGAGGGTTTAGCAGCATCCCTGGCCTCTACCCCGATTAGATGTCAGTAGCACCCTCTCTTCAGTTCGGAATAACAAAAAATGTCTTCAGACATTCCTTATGTCCTCTTGTGGAGGAGGTGCAAAATCTCCCATTTGAGAACCAATAACTTAAAGAATGAGTAAGAGGTAACTACATGAGAAAGTGGCAAGTTTTGGTGGGGTGTGGGGAGGGGCAATCCAGAAAGAGGGTGCAGCAAAAACAAATGGAGAGCAGTAAAAAATAGCATGACAGGCATGGTAGGTACCCGTCAGGTAAGGAAAGCAGGCACCTGGATGCTACTTGAGGTTACAGCCCATGGCAGGGGATTTGTTGGTGGCAAAGTAGGAAGGTACCAGTTTACACAGGTCATTGTGTTACATGCTAAGGAGTTAACGTTTTATCCTATAAGAAGGAATGGCAAACATAAAACTCTCACAACACCTGATAGGGCCAGGATCACAGGTACATTTTTCGATTGTTACTCTCATTGCTTTGCAGATAATGTATCTGATGGGGACAAGTCCAGTTCAGTTAAATTTGCCTTTTTCTTTACTTTTTTCTTTGTTTTTATTTTTTATTTTTTGAAACACGATCTTGCTGTACTGCCCAGCCTAGAGTGCGTGGTACAATCATGGCTCACTTCAGCCTCCACTTACAACTCCTGGACTCAAGCAATCCTCCCATCTGAGCCTCCTGAGTAGGTAAGACTATAGGCACGTGGCACCACACCTGACAAATTTTTCTTATCATAGGATCTCGCTATGTTGACCAGGCTGGTCTCAAACTTCTGGCCCCAAGTGATTTTCCCACTTCTGCCTCCCAAAGTGCTAAGACTACAGTCCGGCCCTCCATGATCTCTAGATATTATCCAAAAGTCCCAGAGAAATCGGTGCATGGATGGTTTAATGACAACCCACTTTCTTCTCTGGAAGAAAGAACTCAGTACAGCCCTACCAGAAGGTGGGATGGCAATGCCATCTTCAGACTTGAGTGTTGGGGAGGCCTTTTCTGCTTTCCAATAGCAAATGTTTTACAAGAGAAATAGGGCACAGAGCAGATGAAGGCAGCCATGGAAAATCTGTATGAATTATCCACTCTGTTGATCTGTGCTTAAAATACAGAAGGGAAAGTAAAGAATCAAAAATGTGTCCATGAGCATCCCACCTGACTTACATCCAGATTGAACAATTTGAATGCTAAGAGCAGCATTTTGATAGTATGGCAGACATTGCTCATTGCCCAGTTAACCCATTCTCCCCTTCATCCTTACTAACAACATCTTGATTTTGTGCAGGCAACAATGCTCCCAGCTAAAATTACCTACTTTGCCAGACTCCTATGCAGTTAGAGGTGGCCCAGTAACCCAAGATGCATGCAGGCATTACTGGATTGGGTTTCCAAAAAAAGCTTTCAAAAGGGGCAGGCTCAACTGCATGACCCTTTGGGCTTTTGAACTTCCTTACCTGGAAATGAGACCTACAGCTAAAAATGAAACAACTATCTTGTTATCATGAGGTGACTATCATGAAGATGAAAACCTCCACACCAAATAGGTGGAAAGAAAAGTTGGAAAGAGGTGGAGAGAATGATTCAATCTTTGATGTATCCGTGCTGCATTGCTTCCCTCAAAATGTCTCAATCGTTTTATGCAGCTGAGCAAATTCATGATCTCAAACAGCAACTCAAGCAACTCCAGGAAATAAAAAAAAAAATTGACTACAGGAGGAGATATCTAAGAGAATCCTGGTGATACTTATGGTGCTACAAGAAAAAAATAATCCTCGCACCCAAGAAGAAACAATGAAACCTTATTTTTCATGTAAATTTCTACTCCTGTTTGGTTCAAGCATTTGAACTGCTGAATAAGATTTTTTTTGAGTGCCGCTGAGGGAAGTATTATCAATCTAGAATGCACCAGAAAGAAAGCAGCAGAAAGATTACAAACAACTTTTCTAAACCCTTGTCAAATGTTTACCAGAAAGAGCAGCACGAATTAACAAACGCAGAAATTTTAGTTAAAGAAAAAAGTAACTCAACTCTGATTCCTGAGACATATAACACAGGACGTCTATCAACCCATTTACCCTCATCCAACTGAAATGGCTACCAAACTCTAAAATTAGTAGGGCATGTTGAGAAGACATCTTATTCCTTGTATTACAGATCTGTTGACATGTCAGTAGCATTTTCCTTTGCAAGTTATAAAATTTCCTTTCCTCAATCTTCAAATAGGCACTTCCCCTTCCCCAAAGTCTCTTTTGTCACCAACTGCCATTACCAACCAATCAGCGAAACAAATTTCAGTTCATAAAAGAAAACCATGGGTGACCTACTGAGTACCATAATTTCATTTCCATAACAAAGACTGATATGCAACCCATGCCCAAAATCTGGAACAGCTATAATTGTGGCTGAATAGTCTATCTTCTGTTGGGATTCATATCAAACTCTATGTTTGAACTTGAGATACAAGAACTTTTGTATTATAAAACATAAAACCTAGGAAGTGAGTTTGAATTTTCTGCATTTATTTTCCATGGGTAATAAAAACTCATTGTTTCTCAATGTTTGTGTAACTAAACTTTATCAGTTGGAGATAATCTTTAATTCAGAAGTTTTAGCTGTCTGTCAAGCAACACCGGTGAAAAGAAATCTGGAAGGTTCTTGACAGGCCCTCCTGAATATGGAAATTTAATGAATTAATCTTACTAATTCGTTGGTGAGAAACAGTAAACTAGCATGTGTCAGTGGGCACGTGTGTGGGCACGTGGTAGAAGAGGGTATAAGGAAGTAAAAATAATTTTTGTAGTATGGATGCACAAAATATTTTTAATATAAAGAAATATTAATTACCATTTTTCAGTGGGTAGCCTACGGAATCCATAGATTGAAGGAGTAGCCATAGGCAAAATGTAATAAAAATATTGGGATTGCATCATAATGGGGTGGGATTGTACAAGTTAATTGGCTATGAACAGACTCTCAAGAAGACTCTCAAGAAGAACTCTCATGCATTTCAAATGTCTGTAGTCTTCATTTATTTTTTCTTTTTTTAACTTTCGTGAGATATTTGCAGTGTTTACACGGAATGGAATTGTGGCATATTTTCCATAAAATACTCAGTTTAAAAAATGTATTTTTAAAAAGATTTTCTAACACTTTTCTTAAAGCTATAAATATTCCCCATCCAGTACTCTCTTTTCACTATCTCCCACTGGAAATACTGCAATTTCTCTAGCCCTAGATAAATGACCATTGGTTTTTTAGTACAAAAATTATATTACTCTTGATTTGATCCTAAGCCAGGTAGAATGTTGCTTTGAATTCAAACCCTTGCTAAAGCACACAAAAAGAGCACACAAAAAGTCTTTATTAATAAAGATTTATGATATTCCATGTATCAATATACCTAACTCACATGGACACAAACTATAAGATATACCTTTCATAACTGGAAATCTAGATATAATTTGGGCTGCAGGCATAGTGCGATCAAGGCTGTGGCTCATTTTCTTTGGGTTTCTCTTGCCATTGCTTTGTCTATGAAAGATTTGTTCTTAGGTAACTTTCCTTTTGTCTGCAGTACATCTATCAGTATGAACTGGGATATTGCAAAAAAGTGGAACTTCTCCCCAGCCCTAAAAGCCTTTCACTAGTTGAACTGGTTGGGAGACATGACTCTGCTTAGGCTTCTCGACCAATCACAGGAAAAAGCTTTCCTATACTTGGCTAGTCAGGATGGGGTGTACTCTTGGTGCTGGGGATAGAATCAGTTTCAGGGGCATCACATGGTGTTGTAGGAAGAAGGGTGGTTCTGAGACCTAAATAGAGGAGGAAGAAAGAAATGGCTGCTAGAGAAATAATTAACAAAGTCTACTGCACCCAGCATTAGTGAAATCCTAGGAAAGAGCCTGAATGTGAAGCAGATGAGAGACACGGGCATCTGTCTCTTGGTGGGGCATTTCTAAGAAAGACTCACATTTGTGAATTTTTATTTTATTTTTTTTAAGAGACACAAGATCTTGCTCTGTTGTCCAGACTGGAGTGTAGTGGAAGGATGACAGCTCACTGTAGTCTCAAACTTCTGAGCTCAAGTGATCTTCTCACCTTGGCCTCCTAAATAGCTGAGACTACAGGTGCATGCCACTAGACCTGACTAATTTTTAAAATTTTTGTGGAGATGGGATCTCACTGTGTTGTACAGGCTGGTTTCATACTCCTGGGGACAAGTGTTCCTCCTGCCTTAGCCTCCCAAAGTGCTGGGATTATAGGCGTGAGCCACCATGGCTGACCCGTTTGTGAATTTTAATAGATGATTGGTCAAGAAACCAAAGTAAAAGAAGAATCATGCAATATTTAGCTCTAGGAGTAGCCATTACTGGTTAGGAAGAAAACTTGAATGTGGGGGGATGGTGATTTCTTGTGTCATGTAGAATTTAAGATATTCACATTTCTTCAGGAAACCATAAATTCCTATGGCTGAGAAAGTACTTGAAACATTAGGTTCAGCCTCTGCCTGCAGGTAGGCAGGTAAACTTATGATTTCCAGGCCTTTATAGAAATCTTGCCACATTTTCACAGGATTTTTCATAGGTTAAATTCCTAACAGCAAAATTAATGGATCAAAGAATGTTTCCATTTAAACATTTGACAACTATTGCCAAAATATACTTTGAAATGTCATGCCAATGTACACTATCCACCACAGTATTTTAAAGCACAATTCTCACATTTTTGCCAGCGTTAAATGTTATCAAATCTTAAATTCCTACTAATCTGATAGATAATGTAAGTAATGTTTTAAGTGCCTTTAAGTACAAGCATGGTTGAATCTCTTTTTATATTTTTATTAACTCTTAATTTGTATTTCTTTAATTACTGTAAGGGGGTGATTTATCATATGTTTATACTAATTCAGCTGCCATTTGCAGCGGAATTAGTTGTGTTTTATAATGTCCTCCCTAAGAGCTAAGGAATTAATAATATTAAGAGCCATCTTAGAGCAGAACCATTTTTAGGGTGCCAAGTAGTTTTGTCACCTAGTTTGTAATTTATCAGTTTTATTTGACCTGGGGATACGGAGGAGGCCAAGCATGTGTCTTAGATTATTTGCTCTAAATATAATTTATCTTAGCCAACATTTTGATAAGTGGAGTGATTAGACAAGTTGGGATGATTTTTCTAAGATGAGCTCATTATTCTCTGATGAAGTCTACATCAGTGATCATGGGATGATGGGACTACTCATATGTTAGGTTTGACAGTTTTTGAGTGTGAAATGCAAGAAACTTTGTTTGAAACATTGGCTAGAAGACCTCTGCATCTCCCTTTGAGAGAGGCAACAGGAGTAGTATTTGGTTAGAAAACAATCAAGCAATCAGGTTAACAGCATAAATTAAATAGAATCAGCTAATGGGGGCAGTTCCTCCATTTCCATTTCAATTTCTCCTATCTTTGTGCTCTTCCCCACATCCAAAGGTCCATTCATCCTGCGCCCTCCCTCACTCACTAAGCTCCAGGCTCCCAACCTGTGGGGAATACTTATCACAGCCAAACTCTCTCCTGCCTCAGGGCCTTTGCATTTGCTATCCCCCTCTTCTAGCCTTCTTCTAGGACTCTCTAAGGCTGGCTTTTCTCTTCCAGTATCTACTGGAAGGTCATCTCCTCAGAGGTGGCCCCAGCTCTCTTTTATTACAAGACTCTGTTTCTGGCCGGGCGCGGTGGCTCAAGCCTGTAATCCCAGTACTTTGGGAGGCCGAGGCGGGTGGATCACGAGGTCAGGAGATCGAGACCATCCTGGCTAACATGGTGAAATCCCGCCTCTACAAAAACTTAGCCGGGCGCAGTGGCGGGCGCCTGTAGTCCCAGCTACTCGGGAGGCTTAGGCAGGAGAATGGCGTGAACCCAGGAGGCGGAGCTTGCAGTGAGCCGAGATCGCGCCACTGCACTCCAGCCTGGGCGACACAGCAAGACTCCGTCTCAAAAAAAAAAAAAAAAAAAAAAAAAAAAAGACTGTTTCTTTCTTTCCTGGTCCTTATCACAATTGCTTAATGGTATAATTTTTTTTTTAATGTAAAGTGGAATCTTTTTAAAAAATAATTATTTTGCTTGTTTACTTATGCACTTTATAGAAAATAGGCTCCATGAGAAGTAGGATCTTGATTGTCTAGTTTGCATTAAATTTGTAAAATGTCTCTGTTTTGTGCTTGAGCAATGGAAACATTTCGAGGCCTCCGTGGGAATCAAATGATGGAAATACACTTCCCTAGGCTTCAGTAGGATGGATTACAAAGTCGAGGCTTCTTTCCATGATGCGGTTGAACACAGAGTATTTACAATAATTCACAACTCCCCATCCCCCCAAAAAAACCTGCAATTATAAGCACTATTGAGACTGTGTTTCAAGTTGAAAGTACACTTGCCATCAATTTAGCTTGTGTTGCAGTAACACTTTAACCAGAGCTATAATTATGCTCACGGTATGAAAAGTTACATCAGTTTATACTGACACTTGATTGCTCAGTTCATCATTACCAAATGTCTATAAAAATGAACTAGAAGCTGGAAGCATATCCTTGACTCACTCTCTTGCTTAATTACATTTATGAACAGAAGCAATTGGTCGCATATATTATCTGTGGTTTAGAAGTTTGCATTTAACAATATTTGTCACAAGAATAGCACTAGCAAAAGGAAAGGCAAAACCAATACTATGCTTTCATTAAATATGTATATATATACATATATATATAAGTATAGGTATATACTTAAACATAAAGACATTTTATGTGTACTTTTTATGTTTTTATATATAAGTATACATTTTATTCAATTTATTTTTATTTGCATACAAGTATATATTTATACAAAGGATATATAATATCTATTTATGTTATGTATATTATTTATATAAAATGCATTATTCTCATACATATAAATAACAATTCGCCTGATCCATTAAATGCAAAATGTCCAAAGTAGCAACTGTTTGGGTATAACCTAGACATCATTTTTCATAAATTACACAGTCACTGCATTACAAATATTCCTTTTGATTTGTTATCTCTTATGTAGTCGTCATGCCTAAATTAAATAGACATTTTCAACTCATAAGAAAGGGAAATCTGAGTCCTTTAAGGAACAATTCTAAGTTGAACCTTAATCTTTCCCATATTCTCTCTACTTGTGTGTCAGATTTCTTCTTCTGTTTTTTTTTTTTTAGACAGAGTCTTGCTCTGTTGCCCAGGATGAAGTGCAGTGGTGAGATCTCTGCTCATTTCAACCTCTGCCTTCCAGGTTCAAGCGATTCTCCTGCCTTGGCCTCCCGAGTAGCTGGGACTACAGGTATGCACCACCATGCCTGGCTAATTTCTGTATTTTTAGTAGAGACGGGGTTTCGCCATGTTGGTCAGGCTGTTCTCAAACTCCTGACCTCAGGTGATCCTCCCGCTGCGACCTCCCAAAGTGCTGTGATTACAGGCGTGAGCCACCGTGTCCAGCCTCTGGTTTCTCCTTAATGTCCTCAGATATTTTTATACTTTATAAGGTAAAGTGTAAAAATACCTCTTCTCTGAGGTTGGGAAGGTACTTGCTATTTAGAAAAAGTCAGGAAACATCCTCTTCTGGGAAGCATTCTTACTGTCTGATAATTATTCAATCATGACTCAGTTGCTTTATGCCTGCAATATGAGAAGTACTTATGACAGAACCTTTTGGTCTGTATCATAGCCCTATTACTATGGCTGACGAATGCCAGAGTGGGAGACGAGAGAGGAAAGGGGTCATTGTTTAACACGTTTCTTCCCAGAGCTAATCTCTGGCATTCAACTTTCTAAAATTTGGGCTTCAGGACCATTGCATACATCATTAATAACCAGACACAGCCTACAGACCTTACCCCAAAAGGCCTCTATTAGAATGGGATTCAACATATGGCCTCATCTGTGTTAGAGTACAGGAAGTCTGTGGAGACTGACAGTGAGCATCTTTAATAATCTCTTTGCTGTAAATCCTGGAAGCATGGTGTTAGGGTAACAAACTAGGAAACAGAAGAGACTCTTGAAAACACCCCCAGGATAAGCAACCTTAGCCAGCAGCTGAATTTGATCAACTCCACTGACAAGGGCTGGTGGTGTTGCCCACTACCATCAGTTATTCAGGTTTACCCAGGCAAGGAGAACCAGATCGACAACCTTTTCATTGCCTGACACCCAAACCGTATCCTCTGCATTTAAGTCTTTTGGGTGAAAAGGCCTGGGGACCTAAGAAACATTTCCAGGGAATCTCATGTTTCTCAAAGTGACTATTTCAATGTTGATAAAAATTGGGCAGCAGTATGGCCCCCTCTAATCTCCGGGGAGCCAAGGTGAGAGGGAAGTCACTATTAGACAACAGAGAAACTGTCTCCTGCTCCTTGCCAAATGCAAAACATGCTTTCCTGAAGGTTCAACACCACTCTTCAAAATTCTCACTTTTTTCAAACCTGCTGTATTCATTTGCACTTAGGATCAAAGCATGTCATCATTTGCACAGTACTAGGTACAGGTTGGAATAACATCCAGTTGTGAAATAACAGCCATGATATGAACCAGAAATCAAACTAGAAATCCCACAGGACTACATAGAACTGAAAGAATGCTTCCTCTTGCTGATACCCCACTCTACACCCATTCTAACATGTGGTGTTTTGATACATTTTGATGGGATGTGCTGAGTCTCATTCATATTAATTTGGCCCTCAATATGAATACAAGTATGAGTGAAATATGTAAGTGTATTGAACGAGATGAATAAGCCATATAAATCTCCCAACGTTGCCTTCAATCCATGTGATGCTTTTCTTGCAGCTGGCACTGTAGTCAAGAAAGTCCTTTTGTTTGTTTACTGAAACATAAATCTGCCAGAAGAGCCTAACTCTAAATTACTGTTGCATTTCTGATGGAAAGCTGCCACATAATTTAAATTCCAACAGCTCTACAGGTTCTCATATTTCTTATTTGTAACTTGCCACCTCACAGACAAAGTGCATTGTACTATCATTTTAATAAATAGTCTTTGAGCAAAAGCTGTTTTTCTTTGTGTCCAAATTCCATCTGTTTTTTTTTTTCCTCTCTTTACTGACACATCCTGAGATTCAATAAAGGACTTTGAAAAGTCATTTCATTTCAAAGGTAGCCATTACATTTCAACAGCCAATAAACCAAATGACCAAATAGAACGGTGTCTTCAAACCACCAGAGGAGATGAGTGAGTGACAATTCTGGTTTGTCATTTCCTCTGAAGGGAAAGGATGTCGTTGATTTCTCTTGTTCAGCCACTTAGTTGTGAGTAAACATTATTTTTTAGAAAATCAGTTTTCTCGGGTTTTCTCATCAACGAAGTATCTTCCCCATAACGGTAGATAATTACCAAGTGCATTTGTGAAAATGGAGTCTATCTTCACGATAGAGATGGTGCTTAGATACGGATTAAGCCCAATTGGATTCACCGTCCGAGCTATGAAGAAATGGATATCATGTGACTTTTAATCTTGTATGAAACAAAAAGATTAAACTGTCAATATTACGATGAGCTGCCGTGACGAGCCCTGTGATAGAATCGCACTCTCAGAGCTGTTTCTAATGATATGTATGCAAGGCATAGATTTTTCCTGATAATGCATGTAATTAGAGAACAGAACAAAATGTTCTGTTCAAATTCATGACATGCCCAACTAATAAAGGAAGAGAGAATAAGGCCCTTACTATTTATTTGCACGAAAAAGCTTCAATATAGGATACACTTTAGAGAAATTAGTTTTAATCTAGGTGACTAGATGAGATTTTGACCCTGAACTGTTTTCTGAGTTGACCTGTGAGAATTTATGCAGCAATAAGACTGTGATGCTTACAAACCAGACAGGCATTGTTTTTTTTCATTAATTCCTGAATGTCTTATATAGTCAAGAGAAGCAGAAAATTGGTCCTTTTAAAAGCTCACTTTATGAGAATTTGCTTTTATGAAACATAATCACAAAAGCTGATAGGCATCTTAGCAGGAATATATTCTTTTTAAATGTAGACATTCAAGAAGTTAGATACATTGATTCAGTGGTGATGATTCTCCACTGACCTGTATAAAACAGAAATCTTTGGTTGTATATTGTTATGAATATATTTGGGAGGCCTCATGCTATCATCGTACCAGCTCTTCAGGGTGAATTATGGACCCCACAATCAGCACTTGAAAGAAAGCTTTATATCAACTCTTGTGTTTATTTTTCCATGATAAAGGTTAGTGTCACATCCACTGGATAGATGCATGAAATTACTTTTAAGAGTTTTTTTGCCCCCTTATTTAAAAAGAAATGGCTGATATCAACAGTATCCAGGTAATGGATCATGTAACAGCAGTAATCTACACTTACAATTCAATAGAAAGTAGCTAAGCATGAGATAAAAGGCAAAGGCCTCATGTACGTTTCAGCACCACTTGACACAGTAGTAAGTAAGAGCAGCTGTCATATTCCTCATGTAGATATGAAATATAAAAGCAGTCTGGCCCATATTAGTAAAAGGCACCAAGATCCACTTGGATTCCTAAGCCAGAAAGACAAGTCATCATTGCTTCCTTCATCTTTCCTTCCACTTCCAAGCCATCAACAACTTCTATCAATTTTCTCTTCCCATTTATATTACAGATTTGTCCCTTCTTTTTGGCTCCAGCCTGGCTCAGACTATCATTTCTGATTGCCTAGTGTTCTAAAAATTGGTTTTGTTGTTGTTGTTATCTCTCTATCCTTGGCCTCCTCTAATCCATCTTCCTACAAAGCACATAAGTAATCAGATTATATTGATCTAGCTTAAAACCTTCAATGGCTTCCCCTTGCATTTAGAGTATATCCAAATGCAGTAAACTCAGATCCTTAAGATCTAGCCTCTTGTTCTGTGTCTCACATCATTTCCCATGGAGCCAACCAACAACACCATAGCCATAATCCTCAGCCATCCTCATTTTCTTTCCTACTTCTAGGCATGCTATTTCCTCTGCCTGGATCATTCCTCACCCTGCTTCCTCCTCATATCTCAGCTAAAATAGCCTTTCTTCTTGGTTGTAGTGTCCAGAGTAATCTTGCCCTACTCAGCTTTGTTGTGGTTATCAAAATCTGTATTTTGGGTGTAAACCTCTTTATTTGTTCATCTTCCTGTGACAATTAAGGCAGACACACTGTGTGTCTTGGTTGCTATCACATCTACATATCTACAAGTCCTCCATCAAAATTGGCTGAATGAATACATGAACATATTACAATAGCACTTTCATAGGGAGAGGCTGCCAAAATGTAGAGATGAAGATAAATTCCAGAGGAAGGAAACTGCCTGTTCTTGACTTGCTTTTATGTTCTGGAATCATAGATTTCCCCCACACAAATATTAAATGTGCAATTATATATACTTTTCACAAGGAGAAAGTGGGGAGGAATGAATACTCTCACATATTGCAATCATAAAGCTTGCTTAAAGTGTGTATTTTGGCTGGGCATGGTGGCTCACACTTGTAATCTCAGCACTTTGGGAGGCCGAGGCAGGTGAATCGCTGGAGGTCAGAAGTTTGAGACCAGACTGGCCAATATGGCAAAACCCTGTCTCTACTAAAAATACAAAAATTAGCCGGTGTGGTGGCGGGTATCTGTAGTCCCAGGTACTCAGGAGGTTGAGGCAAAAGAATCACTTGAACCCGAGAGGTGGGGGTTGCAATGAGTCGAGATTGCGCCACTGCACTCCAGCCTGGGCAACAAGAGCTAGACTCCGTCTCAACAACAACAACAATAACAACAAAAATAAAGGAAAAAGAAAAAAGTGTGTATTTTATTTGTGAGTGAGTGCGCCCGATTTTTTTTCTGAAAGTGAGCTATACCCTCCTGGAAGCTGTGCTATCTCTTCTGGGGCACTTAAGTAACAAAGATACTAAAGTTGTTAACGCATCCCCAAGTGCTGCATTTATTGCCAAAGCACATGTACTCTGGTTATTTCCACTTGTGTGTATTCACTGTACAGAACAAGTGTAGCAGCCTTGTGATGATGTAAAAAAGTTCTTGGCTGACATTATTAAATCCTTTGTAAATCAAGGTACAAAAAGAGAGCTGAAGAAACTATGTTACAACAATATGTAAGAAAGATAAAAGATGTCATGGACACGTGTATGTTTTGAGTGGACAAAATATTTTACAATGTTATTGTATTTTAAGTACTATTTTCTTCTTCTTATTCATTGCCCAAAGAAAATTCAGAAAGCAAGTAAAAAATAGTTAATGAACAAATTACAATTGTATTTACTGAACTGACATCATTGTCAAAGGTATAAGTTTTATCTCATATAATTTAAAACATTAAAATGTAAGAAATATAATCATATTAAGGAATATAACAAGTTGTATGTAAATTTTAAGAAAAAATGGTAAAACTAATATAAAAAGTCGATTTTGGAGACACACATCTAACTCCAATGGTTATGAGTACAGTGTTCTCTGCAATTAGGGATAATTTAAAGGCAATTTTTATAAACATGGCTAAAATGTAAGTAAGTGTAATATTCATTTTCATAAACCAGGGACAGGCACTGTCAAATGTAATTCATTCAGTCAAATAAATTAGTCTATCCAGTAAAGGTTAGGCACTAGAGTGAGTCTGACCTCATCGGGCAGAAGGGCTCATCCCTCTAGAGAACATTGCCTATCCCACACTGAAGGGATTCTGACCAACTCAGATGTAAAATAGCCTGGAAAGTCGGGCATAGAGACTCTGCCTCTATGGCTTACGCACTGGTGTAAGTCCTTAGCTGAGTGGACACGGTTATACAGAAACACACGTGAGGTCCATGAACTTGTGGGTCCATATGCATATCTGCATGTGCACACATTTTACTATAGCTCATGTACTGGCGGTAATACAGTAATACTACAAAACTCAAGGCTCTTATAGCAAACGAGGGAGGTGGGAATCAGCAAGTTTATGTTTTTAAAATCAGAAAGATTCTTACTAATTGTCCCTCCAAAGGAAAGCGATAAAAAGTCAGCCTATGTCTTTAGCTCAGGCAAACAAACAAACAAACAAACAAAAGACACTACAGACACGAAGATCTGATGAAGAGAGACAGAAAGTATAGGACCATGCAATCAGAAGAAGGCCTTCTGCAAAGGAGTCACAAAAGGACCATCTTTCAAATATTAGAGGGGGAAAATACTTTTACTTAAAAAGAAAATCTCCACTTGACGCTAGAGTCCTTCTGGGGAAGTAGCAAGATTCATGTTTTTAGGAATTGGCTCTCCTAACACCTCTCAAGGTGGAACAAGCATGATAGACAAAGGAGATTAGAACTCCTGGCAGACGGTTTTCAGCAGCTGCTAAGAGAGGAAAAGCAAAATAGTACAGTCTTACTGTAACCACATATGCACACATACATGCACACAGACACATGTGCACACATACCCATGCAGACATGCAAATACATGCCCACTGTTTTAGTTCATTCAGGCTGTTACAACAGAATACCAGAGACTGAGTGACATATAAGCAACAGAAACTTCTTTCTCACAGTTCTGGAGGCTGGCAAGTCCAAGATCCAGGGACCAACAGATTGAGTGTCTGGTGAGGGCTTCCTCCCTAGATGGCAGTGTTTTCACTGTAACTTCAGATGGCAGGAAAGAGAGATCTCTCTGGAGTCCCTTTTGTAAGGGTACTAATGCCATTCATGATCATACTGAATCCATCCTCAAATCTCAATCCACTTCACTGGCCTTTGTGGGAATCCGAGTTGAGTAGATCCTAAGACAGGAATTCAGGTGCATGTGATTGACTGAAGGGATGTTTTTGATAAAGGGAGCCAGGGAGCGGGGCAGAATTGGACCAAGCAAGGATGTGGGCTCAGCTGGAACCTCCATTCAGCTGGATCTCAAGAGAAGCTCTGAAGCATAAGCTGCACCACAGAGTTGTCCCACTTTGAAGCAAAGGGGTTGGTCTTTTGATCCCTGTGTTTGGTATTGGATGTGGGCAATTCTCAGGTCTGGGAATAGCCTTCTAGTTAAGAATAACCTTCTTTGCTGAGAATTCTCTCGTGAACAAGATAAATGTCAGCTACTAGCAGCAAAACTCATAGCAGCTGGGAGATGAGTGAGCTTTTCTAGTAAAGTAGATCTTGGCATCAAAAGCATCCACCATAGATATTATGGTTATAGAGAGTCATTTGGACTACATAGACCATCCTCTATGTGCAAAATTCACTGATGATCTTGACGTTTCACAAAGGCAGAATTTTTAATTAAACTGTCCTAAAAAGACAATCTGGATGCATTACACACTACAAACTTGGCCATAATAATGTCCCATAATGTACATCTCTTAATTTATACACTTAATGTATACTTAATTTATCATAAAGGTACGATCCAACCCTATTAAGTCTAGCAAGTAGTTACTGATCACTTGCTCTCTGCAAATCATGATGAGATATATCATTTGATCTTTTCAAGCATCCTGCAGGCATAAGCAGACTAGGTATTCTTAGCTTCTTGCATAACAAATTAGAGGACACAAAGTAGACCAAATGCAACTCCTTTAAATAGAGTTGAAAGCCGCAAAAGGGTTAATTTACTTTCCCAAAGTCACCAAGGTGAAATGTGGATAAACAAGAACCTTAAAACAGTCTTTTGGATGCTTTTTCTGTTTTTGAATAAGCATTCAAACTAAAGTATTCATAAGTGGGCATTTATAAATAATAAATATGCATGGTCCCAGAAGGATAAAAAAGAAATTTATCCAGCAATTAAATAATTGTAGTCACAGGAAGTTGTAAAGATAGTGCAGAGAGCTCTCCCCACCCAGTTTACATAATTATACTATAATATCAAGATAAGAAAATTGACACTGGTAAAAGGTGTGTGTATAGTTCTATGCCATTTTATCTCATGTGGATTTGTGAAACCACTGCCAAATAGACCTTCCCATGCCACTTCCTTATAGTCACACTTAGTCACAGCTCTCACCACCCCTGACATCTGGAAAACAATAATCTGTTCTCCATCTTTACAATTTTGTCATTTTCTGAATCTTACATAAATGGAATCATACAAACACGACCTATCAAGAAGGGCCTTTATCACTTAGCATGACATCCTTGAGTTTTATCCAGGGTGTTGTATTTATCAATACTTCACACCTTTTTATTTCTGGGTGGTATTCCATGATATGGATGTATAGCACTTTGTTCAGCCATTCACCTACTGGGGACATTTTGTTTGTTTCATTGATTTTATCTATTGTTTTTAATTTCATTAATTTCTGGCTTATAGTTAATATTTCCTTTCCTCTGCTTGCTTTGGGTTTAACTTGCCCCTATTTTTCTAGTTTCCTAATATGGGAGAATATTGATTTGAGGCATGTCATCTTTTCTAATTCCATGGATTGATTAGAAGTAATTGTATAGTTTCCAAGATCTTGGAGATTTTTCTATTATTAATTTCTAGTCTGAGAACACATTTCTATGATTTCAATTATTTTAAATTTGTTGAGGTTTGTTTTATGGCCCAGATTATGGGTCTATGTTCTGTGAATGCTTGAACAGATTGTGTAGTCTGCTGTAATTCGGTAGAACATTCTATATGTATTGATAAGATCCTGTTGGTTGATGGCATTGATGATATATCCCTGATGATTTTCTGTACAATTGTTCTATCAATTGTTGAGAGAGTGGTGTTGACATCTGCAACTATAATTATGGGTTTGTCCATTTTTCTCTCAGTTCTCAGTTTTTGTTTCACCTATTTTGTGACTGTATCATTTGGTGCATGCACATTTAAGATCCTCATGTCTTCTTGGTGAACTGACATTTTTAACATAAATGTCTCTCTCTGTCCTTGGTAATTGTCTTCGGTTCAAAGTCTAATTTATCTGATATTAATATAATTACTTCTGGTTTATTTTTCTTGTCTTTTACTTTAAAATAACAGCTTTATTGGTACATAATTCATATGCATAAATTTCACCCTGTCAACATGTACAACTACGTGGTTTTTAGTATAATCACGGAGTTGTGCAACCGTCACCACTAACTAATTTTAGGACAATTTAATCACCAAAAAGAAACACCACAACCATTCAGTCACTCCTTCTTTATCTCTCCATCCAGTCCTTGGCAATTACTAACCTACCATTTTTTTCTCTATGAATTTGTATATTCTAGGCGTTTCATGGAATTACATAACGTATGGCCTTTTGTGACTTTTTTCACTTAGTACAATGTATCCAAGATTCTCCATGTTGAAGCATGCATCAATATTTCATTTCTTTTGTGGCTGAATAACATTTTATTCTGTGGATATACCATATTTTACTTATTCATTCATCAGTTGTCAGATATTTGGTTTGTTTGCACCTTTTGGTTATTTTGAATAATGCTACTATAAAAGTTAATGTAAAAGCTTTTGTGTACACATATGTTCAGATTTCTTCAGGGTGTATACCTAGAATAGGGGAACTGTTGGATCATATGGTAACTCTGTGTTTATCATTTTGAGGATATGCCAAACTGTTTTCCAAAGTGGCTTCACCATTTTACAATTCCATCAACAATGTATGAAGGTTCTCATTTTCTGCATCCTCACGAACACTAGTTTTTGTCTTTTTGACTTAGCTATCTTAGTGGGTATTAAATGGAATTTATTGTAGATTTGATTTGCACTTTTTGAATGACTAACAACGTTGAATATCTTTTTAGTGTTTATTGGCCAATGGCATATCTTCTTTGAAGAAATGTTTACTCATCTCTTTTGCATATTTTTAAATTGGGTTATCTGTTGAGTGGTAAGAACCCTTTATATATTCTGCTATTCTGCATAAAATCCCTTACCACATACATGATTTGCAAATATTTTTTTCCCATTCTGTGGACTGGTTTTCTGCTGGTGTCCTTTGAAACACAAAAGTTTTAAATTTTGACCACGTCCTATTTACCTATTTGTTCTTTTGCTGCTTTTGTGTTTGCTTTGGTGTCATACTTAGGAAATCATTGCCTAATTCAAGGTCACAAAGATTTATTCCTATACTGTTTTCTAGGAGTTTTATATTTTAGTTCTTAAATTTAGGGCTGCAATCCATTCTGAGTTAATTTTCTGTATGGTGTGGTTGATGTTTGCATGGAAATCTCCATTCATCCTTTTATCTTCAAACTATCTATATAATAATTTCAGTGATTTTCTTATAGATGGAATATAGATGGGTCATCTGGCAATTTTTGTCTTAATTGGTCTACTTAGACCATTTATATTTAATGTAATTATTGACATATTAGAACATAAGTCTACCATTTTATGTTTTGTTTCTGTTTTTTTTTCTCTTTTTTATTTCTCTGCTTTCTTTTTCCTCTATTTCCATGGGTTACTTGAACACCTTTTAGAATTTATTTTGATTTACCTGTAACGTTTTTTGAGCATATTTCTCTATATGTATAGCTCTTTCAGTGATTTCTGTAGGTATTGTATTTATATATACATACAACTTATTGCAGTCTACTGGTATCCTCTTTTTACCAGTTTGAATGAAGTATAGAAATCTTACCTTCCTTTACATCTCATTACACTTTTCCATTTAGGAAATAATTGCCTTAAATATATCTATCCTTTACATACATTGAGATCCCCATTAGATATTATTATAATTTTTGCTTCCTTTGTCAAAACAAATTTGGAAAATGCAAGAAGAGAGGGAAAGTCTATTATGTTTTGCTCTTTCCATCATTCCCTCTTCCTTTCTGATGTTTCAAGTTTTTTTCTTTTATCCTTTCTTTTTTTCAGAGAACTTTCTTCAGCCATAGATTAGGTCTACTGACAAACCTCTTTATTTTCCATTTTCTAAGAATGCTTTCATTTCTTACTGATTTTTGAAGGATATTTTCATTGGATATAAGATTCTGGGTTGACATTTTTTTGCAGCACTTTAAAAAAATGTTGTGACACTTCCTTCTGGCATCCATGATTTCTGATGAGACAGCCGTTGTCAACTAAATTTTTTATCCTATAATTAAAGCATCATTTCTTTCTGACTGCTTTCAAGACTTTTTCTTTATCTTTTGCTTTCAGAAGTTTGACTATCATGTGCTTTGGCAAAAATTTTTTGCAATTATTCTGCTTGGGACTTGTTCAGCTTCTTGAATCTATAGGTGTATACCTTTTGCCAAATTTGAAATGTTTTCAGTTATCATTTCTTTGAATACTTTCCTTTCATCCTCTTTCACCCCTCATCTTGGACTCCAAGCCATGAATGTTAGATTTAAAAAAAAAATAGTTACCCTGTCTCTGAATATAACTCCTATTTGTATAACTCTATCATAGGCATGTGTACATATCCATAATATGCATATGCATATGTCTATGTACATTATTATATATACTTAATACATGTAATTGGATAATAAGCATGTATGACTTATTAATATAACAAATATATGTAATACGTTAATTAAAATATAAGATACAAATAATATATGTAATCTGATAGAGAGAGAGAGAGCGAGAGTGAGAGAGAGAGAGTTTATTTTCTCCTTTGTTTAAAGTTGGGATTTCTATTACTCTATATTCAGGTTGACTGATTCTTTTTCTGTCCTCTCCATTCTACTGTTAAGTGAATTCATTTAATTTTCTTATTTCTGTTCTAAAGTTTCCATTTGATTCTTCCTTGTATCTTTTTATCTTTGAAGAGACTTTTCATTTTTCATACATTTCAAGTTTATTCTGAAAGAAACATTTTTATGATTGCTGCTTAAAATATTGATCAGATAATTTTCACATCTTCGTCAACTTGGTGTTGGTGTCTATTTATTGTCTTTTCTCATTGAAGTTGGAATCTTCCTGGTTCTTCGTGGGATGGATAATTATTTATTATTAAAACCTGAACATTTTGTACTTGCGAGGCTGAGGCAGGAGAATCACTTGAACCTGGGAGGTGGAGGTTGCAGTGAACCGAGATTGTGCCACTGCACTCCAGCCTGGCAACAGAGTGAGACTTCGTCTCGAGAAAACAAAACAAAACAAAACAAAAAAACCTGAACATTTTGAATATTATGTTGTGAGATCTGGACCTTCTTTATATCTTTGGTTTTAGCAGGCCTCCTATGACACTGGTCTGTCAGGAAAGTGGATGCTCCCTACCAAGTATGGGGTAGAAACTCAGATTCTTGACTATTCTTCTGTTGTAACTTAGTGGTGAAGGGCTTCTCACCACCCCAGTGGTGAGAAGATGCAAAAAAGAGGGGCATCTCTTTATCACCAGGTGAGAACAGGGATGTCGTTTTATTTGTGGTGTGTGGCTGAAGCAGATAAGTTATTGTCTAAAGGGGTTTTTCTTTTTTTGTTTTGCATAGCTTCCCCTTTCCTAGTCCTTTGGCTGGAGAGAGTGGGCTTTTGTTAGGGCATGTTTTGTTTCAACCATTGGCATTTCTGGATTGCTGACTTCAGGCAAAAAGAAAACTTGGAGGAACTCACTACCATGTCATTTCTGGTTCCAAGGTCCCTCGCTATCTGGGTTTCCTTCTGTTTTCTCACCTTTTAGAGTCTTCTTATGTTGGTTTACCTATACTATCCAGGTTTTTTAGCTGTCCTTACTGAGAGAAATAGGAAAAAGTACATCTATTTTATCTTTCTGAAAGCAGAAGCTCTCATCCAGGAAATTTTTAGAAACCCTGTTGTTCAAGCCCGCATTGGCCAATTTGAGTGTGATTGATGATTCTTCTATGGTCTCATTGGAGTGTCCACTGCCCTTGCTCTCAGTTCCTCTTCTGCCAGTAGTTAAAGTTATTTTACTGGTATGATGCCTTGTACCAAAAAATGTTAACCTTCTGTGTGGAGAGCTGAACCCAGCTTTTTCCTAGAGATTTCTGCCAAAATTAGAAGCTAATTACAGACTTTAAAAATTCCTTGTATTTTGTTGTTGTTGTTGTTGTTGTTGTTCTCAAACTCCTACAAACTTTTGCTTTACTTCTCAGTTTAGTCGAGTATTTTATGGTTGGTCTGTTATTTCATAATTCCTAGAGTGGCAAAACTATGCTAATCTTTCAGAAAATCTACATGGTTAATATTACCATATTCAATGATATTAAATATAAGCCCTATATAACACTCAAGAAGAAGCACCACAAGTCTATGATTGGTTAGGCGGTGTATCAGTAGATTCTGACATAAAACAGAGAGCATGCTCAAATTAGGATATTTAGAGGAGGGTTTATTTTACAGAAACAACTTATCAAAAATATAAAAATAAAAAGAGACAGAAAACTATTTATAAAAGTGATATGATAAGGATGAAGGAGAATGTGTCTACACTACTAAAAAGGAGAGAGTCACACAGAGAAGTTAGTTTTGAGATCAGTTTAGAGAAAATGCAGGCCAAAGCAGTGTCAAAGGGATAAAACATATATATATCTGGACCTCTCTTTTGTTTCTCCCTCCAGTCTCCTCTAGGAGCTCCCAATAGTTGAACTCAAAAGGAAGCCATAGGATAAGGAAACCCATGTCAGCCTCTTGGGACACAAAGCCAAGTTAAAAGAGGGCCTGTGGAATATATTCAGCCTAGATGGTTTATTTGTTAATATTCAGGTGTAAATCTGAGCAGTGAGTTAGGTGGTGTGCTGATGGAAAGTTAGAGTCAAGAATTTAAATTTTGAATCCTATAAAATACTCAGACCAATACTAGGAATTTGAGTAAGTGGAAAGCTATAACTTGCTTAAAAATTTATGCTTGTGAAATACTGATGATGGCTTTTAGCTAGTGTCCCTATAACCAAAATATGGGGTAACCTGGGCTCTGGGTTTCTAGTTTTTCCTTGATGAATTTACTTGGGAAGTTAATCATGAGTGTCAGGCAGAAACTACTGAATAACTTTTCAAATCTTCCAGTTTCTCTTCTCTATCTTCTGCCATGATTTCTGGCACTTAATACCGATCTCATGTTCAGGGAATGACAAGAAAAGGCTGAAAAAGTAGTAAGAAGGTAGTACATGATTGTTTTTCTTTCCTACATTCTCACAAATTTCAGCTTAGTAATTGAGTGATGCAATCTCCAGGATTAGCACTGAAATATTATTTTTATTCCCCTAATATAGTGCATAAATAGGAGATCCTTTTCATAGGAGATGCTTTCATTTTTAGCTTCTTTGAGCCCAAAGAAGTATGGAACCAACTTTGGAAGCAGCCTGGTTATAGCTTTAGTATTCAAATGGTATTTCATCTGCAGTTATCACAAGCCTTGAGATATAGGAAATCTCTCAAACCTGGTGATCCATGACTGATATTAATGCCAATACCTTCCCATGGAATCCTATGAAGGTGAACGCGGAGCAAATAGGAAATGAGAAAAGAGGATGGATTGGTGATTGCAAATAAAGGCAATTGACTATAGACTCTCTGTCTTCTTAGAGGATGCACCAAAGCCAACATACTTCATGAGATAATGTGTTCTGGAGTGGAAAGTGGGGAGGGTAATGGGAAGAAATTATAGCCCAGAGCACTGCTTTTAAAGCAAATGAAACCTCTAGAAATCGAGAGGTAGAAGGCCATTCAATCCCACCAGTTACTACTTTGACAATTGAGAGAGCAGAGAAAAGGAACAAGCTTTTGAAAGAGTTTTGAACAATCTATTGAAAAAATGGGGTCGTGTCATGTGCTGCATGAAGATGTTTCAGTCAGCGACAGGCCAGGCATATGAGAATGATCTCATAAAATTATAATACCATGTTTTTACTGTACCTTTTCTATGGCTAGACATATTCATATATACAAATACTTACCATTGTGTTACAGCTGCCTATAGTATTTATTACAACCACATGCTGTACAGGTTTGTAGCCTAGGAGTAATAGCCTATACAATCTAGCCTAAGTGTGTAGTAAGCTATACCATCTGGTTTGTGTAACTGTCTGCAATGATGTTGGCACAATGACAAAGTCACCTAACGATGCATTTCTCAGACTGTATACCCATTGTTAAGTGTCGCTTGTCTGTACTCAAAAGTACACATGCTTCTCGAACTACAGTGGAGTTACATCCCAATGAACCCATCATAAGTTGAAAATATAAGTTGAAAATGCATGTAATACTCCTAACCTACCAAACATCATAGCTTAGCCTAGCTTACCTTAAACATTCTCAGAACACTTACATTCGCCTATGGTTGGGCAAAACCTTCTGGCAACACATTACAGTGTACAGTATTTGTTGTTTACACTCGTGATCACCTGAGGCTCTCTGCTGCTGCCCAGCATCATAAAGAGAGCATTTTACTACTTTCTACTGAATGTGTATTGATTTAGCACCATCGTAGAGCCGAAAACTCTTAAGTTGGACCATGGCAAGTCTGGACTATTTGTACTGATTTTGAGACAATTTTCTACATTGTTGAGGAGGACATAGAAACTATTAACATCTTTTAGTAGATATGAAACATATGGTATCATATCAAATTAGCTATGCTGGTAATTAACTCAGGTTAAATTATTCCATTTCCAGTGCTAGATTTTCTCATTATAGAATTGTTTCAAGTAAGAAAAGACAGATGGTACTTCACTTTTATTTTCACTTATTCTAGTTTTGGGTATTGTTTAACTTGCTTCTTTACTGGTAGAGTATACTACTGTATATTTTTATATTGAAAATGTATACATATTTTTAATGAGATATAGCAGTAAAACTTTTGAAGGTTTTATGGTTTCCCATGAGTTTGTGGTTCCTTTAAAAACTGGTGGCAGAAGACCTTGGGGAAGGGGGGAAGTGTCAAACACATTGTTCTGGCACTTTCCCTAACATCGAATGTGAAAAAGAGAGTCAATAAGGAGTTTTGATGTTAGGAGTTCTTTTTTCTTTTCATCTTCCCTCCCCATCTTCAGTGAGTACTTTATGGACTATTAAATTAAAATTAAAAAATACTGACTCACAAGTACCTGTTACTGACCTTACCCAAAATGTCCTAGAAGTACTTATCGAAAAGAGAAAACCTATGCACTTAACCAAATGGGAATTTATGTTAAATAACAAACACCGAATGGTTTGGGTTTGGACTTTGCAGCTTGAAGGGGTCCTGGAACTGCTATACTCGCAATGTGACAAATAAATATTTACTTAAAAATATTTCTACTCGAGTAGAAAATATCAGTCTCAGGGATGATAAAAATAATTTTTAATATAGCAGGTTATGTTTGGCAAGCAAATGGAAACAGTACTTATTTGAAACAATTAACATATAAAAATCATTGCCCTTTGCTATGTGAAATTGATCTACAAATTCAATGTTAATAGAGGTAGGTGATCCCAGTCAGGAATTCCCAACCAGTGTGCCCTGAATGGATTAAAAGTACCCAGGGATCCAGCTACTCTAGAAGCTGAGGCAGGAGGATCATTTGAGGTCAGGAGCTTGAGAGCAGCCTGGGCAACATAGACTCTATCTCTCAAAAAATTAAAAAAAAAAATAAAGTATGCAGGGATATTATTCCTTACATACTTCAGGGCTGCCTATTGGGAGGCCCCAGACCAGGCAGACTCTGGTATCTTCTACACGTATTTTATGTATGTTTTGATATGAAAATATCTGGAAAGCACTGGCTCTAGTTATAGACTATTACATTTAAAAAGATACGTGAACTGCTATGTATGGGAAGTTTGACCAGGACCGTTTATAAAAGTTCTCTTTGTAATAATAGCTTTCTTTTGAAGAGAAAAATACATGTACCCCTCAAAATTTGCTCTCACATTTGAAAAGACAGTCTATCTTCAGCTTAAGAGTGAGACTTCCTCCTATTTGGGAGAATGAAATGAGGGTTTAGAAATGATGCCTTAATATGACCAGGAAAATCAGAGTGTCTTTAATTCAGCGATGATCTAATTTTATGTAGAGTAAGTCTACAGCCTGAAGGGAGGCTGGTTGGAAAAAATATACCTGTGTTACATGATGTCATTATGCCATATACTTCTTCACTTGGAAAATATCACCTATGACAAGCCACTGTTCAAGGGGAGGGGCCCAAAGACAGCAGGAAACCCAGCCCTGGATGAAAAATGTTTGATATTGATAGTATTTGACATCAGTAGTTGTGATGTGTTTTCTCATTCGAAGCAATGGCAAAATAAAGGAAAATAAAATAGAGCTTACAAATATATCAACTCAAAAAAGGCCTGAGATCTAAATCTTTCTTCAGAAAATTGGGGTTTGGTTGGTGAGGAAATTGTAATTCCTAACAGAGTGTTTACTGGATTGAGCAAAGAGCCCAAATTGGTTCCTTCTCATGAGGGTGCTCAAAAGTCTGTGCAATGTTTCTGAAAGACAGTACACTATACAGTTCTATTCAGCTAGTCTCCATTGCAGCCTTGTTTGCTCCACAGTATAATCGTTCCCTGACTTCCTTTCCATTTAATGTCTTTACCACTTGCTCTACATAGCTTTTTAGTAACTGCATACTGAGTAGTTCTCATAGGAACAGGAGCTGAAATGACTGATGAATTCATAGAAACAGAAACATGTTTTCTCCCAGTGCAACTTGTCTTCCAGCAAAGTTTCATGTCCATGAAAAAATAATTTGCCATTAAGAAAACAACACTATTCATTTTAATTAATGCATTTTCTACAAGTAATCATCAAAAAGATCAGATGAGCCAGTATTTACAAATTCACATTTTTAGTAGGTGTGTTTGACTCCTCCATAGATCTTGTCTTCTGCCTAAATGTTTCTCTAAAATATTTTGATTTATTATGATTAAGTGTAAGCTAGGTTGGACCATTAATTAATTACAAATAAATTTGAGTTAAACCCGGACATTAATAACAGCATTAGAAAAAAATGCACTGGGTCTACATGCTAAACAGAGAGCTATAAGCTGGTTGTGAAATTTTACCTTCTTTGAAGATGACTGATACCAGGAGTTAAAACAGGCACCCTCTGGGTTTAATTTAGCCCACAGGGTGTTTTCTTTGGACGGTACCATATTTTAAAACAAATCAGAATTAGTGACCACCACTTGAAAATTAGGAGAGTTTTACACAAAATCAAGGATGTTTTTGATTTCAGTTTTTTTAAAAAATCACCTCTTAGCATGGCTGAGCCTGCAATCTTTAGGGACTATCTCCAGTTGGCCCTTTAAGCAAGTGAGCAGTCTAGTGTGGCAAGTTTCCCACCCAGTGCAAGTCACTCATTCATCCAAATAGCCACTCAAGAAATATTTCCTGAGCACCTACCATATGCCAGCAGACATTGTGCTAGATTCTGCCATCCTCAAACTTACAGCTTAAGGGGAAATGGACAGTAAGCAATTCTACAAAACTGCACATTTAGAGGAGTGCTATGAAGTAAAAGCTGCTATGGAAGCATTTCACAGGATGTCCTGAGCTATTCTGGGAATAGGAGAGAAAGGGTCAGAGGTTTCCCTGCAGAAGCACATGTAGGAGCTGGGATGTGAAGGACTGGAAGAGGTCACTTAGGCACAGTGTGTTCTAGGGAGAGCGAAGAGTAGAAGAGTTGAAGCGACCCTAGATTGTTCAAGGACTTCAAGGAAGTTCCGTATGTTCAGCCAAAGAACAAGTGGCTGGCTGGCATGAATGTGGCAAGGAGTAGGCACATGCAGGGTCAGACCTGGAGTCCTAGGGTTCATGGTAAAATGATTGGTCTTCATATTTAAGAGCAGTGGATAGACATTGAGGAATTTTTCAGCAAGTATCAGAAACAAATATTTTTTGCTTCAAAAATAACATTCTGGTTTAGCAGGTGGGGAAAAGGCTCATAGGAGGCAAGAATAGAAGCAGTCAAGGATGATATGAACTAGAGTTGACCCTATAGAAAATGGCTCAAAAAACTGAAATGAAACTGAAAAACTTTAAAGATACTGGAAATTATACAAGGTCATAAAAGGAGGCATTCCATTTGCTGCCCCAAATCTACTCTCCCCTGCTCTGTGCACAGGAGTTTGGCCCACATAGACTGTCTCCACAAGTTCCCTTACCTGCTACTTTCTGGTATGTTCAGCCAACGGGCAACACCAGCAGGAGATCAGAGGGTGGCAGGTGTTAGGTCAGGGTATTTATTGAGCCAGCTCCCTCTTTGATGGATGGCTAGATCACTACTAATTACATTCCTTTTCCAAAGAGCACAGCTCTTGTCAGACTACATCTCTCTCCAATTTCTGTACCCTTTCCTGGTCCTTGCCCTTCAAGCTTTGAGACAGCAGTGGTTTCTCACTGTTACCCACACAGGGTTTCATCATTCATTGTCTGTTTCCCTTAACTTTGCCCATACATTTTTAAATAGTCCCTTCATTAAATTCTCCTTGGTTACCCCCATTTGAGTGTGCCATTTGTTTCCTGCCAGGATCCTTGAACTTAGCCTGAACTGGAAACAAGTCAATTTCAGTATTTAAAAAAATTCCTTACCCTAGTATCTTTAAAGGTAAAGAGGCAAAAATCAATGGTAATAAAAATCACACTGACAAATCCAAAAGAGAAGCATTAAAGGCTTCATTCTTCTCACAAGCTCTCTTAGAATGTGATCAAGAAAGCATCAAGAATGAAAAAGCACATGAGAGAGGCGTAGGAAGGGATATGAAGTTGATATTGTTTTGTAGTGGATCCCCGCCATCAGCTCAGTTGCTGGGAGTATGGGTGGCTGCAGTCTCAGCTGAGGTGCTCTGTAGGTCATGCCTTCAGTCACAGAGTCAGCATGCAAAGACTGGTGGATGAGGGTGTACAAAGGCCCATGTAGGTCAACCCTGATGGTTATCTAAGGTCCAGGCTGAGGATCTGTCTGCCATTGCTGGTGCAATATCTACCATCTGCCAGTCCTGCTTCCCTCGACCCTCACAGATGTTGACCCCACGGACACTCTCCAATAAACTTTCTATATGGAAGCATCTACTTCAGAATCCCCTTCCTAAGGAACCTGATGGAAGGCCAGTATTACCATTTTTTTTTTTATATTAAAAACATAAAACCTCAAATGTCAGAAATGCAAATAGAGATATGATAATATAATAGAGAGAAGTTTTGTGTTTGTTTGTTGTTGTTGTTTTTTGAGATGGAGTCTCGCTCTGTCACCCAGGCTAGAGTACAGTGGTGCCACCTCGACTCACTACAACCTCCGCCTTTCTGGTTCAAGTGATTCTTCTGCCTCAGCCTCCCGGGTAGCTGGGACTACAGGCATGTGCCACCATCCCTGACTAATTTTTTGTATTCTTAGTAGAGATGGGGTTTCACCATGTTAGCTAGGATGGTCTCAATCTCCTGACCTCATAGAGTGAGTTTTATAAAAGTCTATGCAATATTGATTTTCTTAATATGGATTTCTATATTAATAACTAGATGTAGCCAATTTGTCTTTTTATGTATAGATGACTGACACAAAATTCTCTGTGTTAAAAGTACAGTATTCTTGTGGTTTTAGAAAGTAACACTGTTTTAAAGATGATTAAGAGGAATGACCTTTTGAGAAATATTTCACATGAAGATGTGTCTATCACAGGAGGCTGTTAAAAGGGACAGACAAGGGTTGTGGTATGATGTACATTTCCCCTAGGATATTCGTAAATTTAGCTACTGTTTACTCAGTCCTTGCTATATGCCAGACCATGTGGTAAATGCTCTACGTGTATCATCTCATGTAATCTACAAAATAACCCTTTGAGGGAGATAATTTTATTATCCCCACAAGTAGACTAGAAGAGCATCCTGCCAAAAGTAGGACAATGTGGGTTCAAGTCACTGAATCTTCATAGGCATTAATTTCTTAGCTGACATGGGCATGAGAGCTAACCTACAGATGTGTGGCAAGGACTAAATGAGCTGCAAGAGGGCTCTGGAAGTGCTTTTCAAACTAAGTTATTATGCAAATGTTAGGAATGATAATCAATGTAGTTTATGTGTGTGTGAATGAGCAAGTGATCAGGTGCATGTGTGCTTGAGAGAATGGGTCCTCAACAGACTAGCAAATTGGCACCTTCATTTCATTATTGTATCCATCAATGATCATGATATGTGAACTAGAATTTCTATTTCAGATGGTTCAGTTGCCACAAATGAAAGGATCATATGCCAATAGGAAGAAAAAAGTGAGATAATGGGATCAGAAAAATGACAAAGTTGAAATTAGCTGGGCATGGTGGCATGCACCTGTATTCCCAGCTACTTGGGAGGCTGAGGTGGGGGGATTGCTTGAGCCCAGGAAATCTAGGCTGCAGTGAGCTGAGATTGTGCCACTGCACTCCAGCTTGAGCAATAGAGTGAGACCCTCTCTCAAAAAAAAAAAAAAAAAAAAAAAAAAGGAAAAATGACAAAGTGGAAAAGCATTTTATAATACAAAACATGATTTCTACTGTTCCCTTTTCCTTTTTCAAACAGTATTGGTAATTATCATTGTTATTATTCAAAGCAGAAAGTGATCATTTCTGCATTCTATGGAGTAAACTGGTCCTTCTGCTCCTTGACAGTCAAAAATATGTTTGCTCAACAATACTCCACTCATCATCTTCAAAAAATTATCTGGTCAGAAGTCTTTCAAGTCTCACCAGTTCACTTTAAAATGACAAAACACTAGTCACAGAGTCAAATGGAGTTTCTCAGCCTCATGTCATCATGATTGGTGGGATTCATGTCAGTATTTTTTAAGAACTACAATAAGTTTCACTTCTATCATTTGGCGTGTTGGTTCACTGGGAAACATTTATAACTAATGCTGTTGTTCATATACAGACTATGGAAGAAGAATGCAGCTCCAAATGGGAAATATGCTGAAAGTCTACCTGCATAAATTTGACTTAATATTACTAACTTGAGTGGACAGATCATTGTTCACAGGCTTGGGTGAGTAAAACCAGTGTCTTGGAGCTTGAATTATAGGGAGAAGAACACTGGCTTATTAGACAAGCTTCGAATGCAAATGTGACACAGAAATTTCCATAGGCTCTGTTCTGATAATTTAAAAAATATATTTTTGAGAGCCTTGGAGAAGGTATTGCATGGAGTAGTAACCTAATTGTAAGGTTTGCACTTCATCTAATAGCAAGGATAATAAAATCTCAAGAACAATCTTTCAGGAACCTTTGGGAGTGTTTAAAAGATTTGGCATAATTATCACCATAGTTTTGTCTTTAGGCATAGAAGAAAAGGGGAGGATCTTCAAGTGATCTTGGAATGGCCTAAACATCATTCATTCATTTATTTATTCAAAATATAGTCCTAGAACAATCACTATATTCCAGATTCTGTGCAAAGACTGAATATAAACAAAACATAAAGCTTTTTTTTTTTTTTTTTTTTTTTTAGTTCTCAAAGTGCTTACAGACCTGTGTTTCATGATATTAAGAGAAATGGGCTCTTTCTCTTATTTGGACAAAAGGTAATTCTTCACTTTTGACTGTATGTTGCTTATGACAGTTACAATTGGAGAATGGAAAGGAAATTAGGAATGATGGGTGTAAGGGGAGAAGAGATAGAAGAAAATAATAAAACAAGAAGGAAATCAAAGGCAACGTTATCATAGTTGCTTCAGGGAAATTACACCTTGATCCAGAATTGAGGTACAGCTGCCCTAGAAGTGGTCAGCTCAATAACTCTTGAACCTTTGTTTCATCTTCCCCAACCTCAAATTCTCTCTCTTTAGAAGATGACTCTACAGGTGAATGACTGCACACAAACCCTTCTCAAGCACTGTTTGTTGAGGAATTCTAGCTTAAGACAAGTGCTATTCAGACAGTTTAGCTAAGTCTGGGTCTACATCCACGGCCCCCTTTGCTAATTTAAACATACAGATATTTAACTGGTACCATGAGCCACATAGCTGTCTCTATGTGATGAGGTCTAGCCTTCTCTGAAAGTAGTTATAATTTTATTTTATCATATTTTATTTCATTTTACTGTTCAGTGTGGTACAGAAGACCAAGTCCTAAGCTGGCAAATATACAGATAATAAATGTTTAATATCATTGTTTATTGGGGAAAATCAAATTAAAACCCCACAACATACCACTATACAATTATTAAAAATGAATAAAATAAAATTTAAAATTCTGACAGTACCACGTGCTTTTGAGAATGCAGAGCAGCTGCAACTCTTATATGTTGCTGATGGGAATGCAAAATGGCACAGCTACTTTGGAAAGCAGTCTGGTAATTTCTTAGAAAGCTAAACAGACATTTACCACATCACTCAATAATCCACTCAATCAAAATATTCTTCAGTTAATGAATAGATTTAAAAAATGGCGGTACATCCATGCAATGAAGTACCATCCAGCAATGAATAGGAATGTATTACTGACACATGCAACAACATGAATAGGAATGTATTACTGACACATGCAACAACATGGATGACTTTCAAATGAATGATGCTAAGTAAAATAAGCTAGACTCAAAGGGCTATACACTATATGATTCCATTTAAATGATATTATCACAAAAGGTGAACGATAGAGGCAGAAAAGAGATTAATAGTTTTCTGTGGCTGGAGGTGAGGAGAAGGGTTGATTACAAAAGGTCATCAACCTTTTGTATGGGGAAACTTGCTATAGCTATTCTGTATCTTGATTATAATGTTTGTTACAGCACTATATTTATTAAAAACCCATTGAAATTTACATTAAATTTGAATAAAATTAAATAAAAACACAATGTAAAAATTTATATTTTACGTTACAGATGATTTAATTTTATTCTACGAAAATTATACTTCTGTAAACCAGACTTGAATATAAAGCTTATGTATCAGCCACCAAAAACATTTCTAAGAGTTGTATGTATTTTTAATCTTATCTGGGTTCCAAGAATATAGTTTGTTCTTTAAAACATATATTTTTAATTGAAAAATAAAAATTGTATATATTGGTCATGTTCAACATGTTTTGAAATATGTATACACTGTGAAATGGCTAAATTGAGCTAATTAATATGTGCAATATCTCACATACTTTTAATTGAGTTGATTATTTTTTAGACAAATATAGAATGAAAGTCTAATTTCTTCTAGAATTACTAATATAGATTTCACTATTAATTATAGTCAAAAAGTACACTCTGTGGGAGAGCAACAAATATTCTCACTGAATGGAAAGAAAGAAAGAAGTGAATATGTGGATATATTTTACAAAAATATCAAGGTGAAACACTAAATAACAAAATTGTTTTGATTTTCTTGCTGAAGAGGCACTATTACAAAGAAGGAACAAATTTCAAAGTAGAAAAACAATATTCAGAACAAATGATAAAGAAAAGCAGAAATGGTGTTAATTAGCAATGAGCAAAGGACTAAGCATGAAAAGTCAATTTGTTTTACAGAGACAGCAGTACGAATATACTCTCTATACAGTAGAAAAGGCAAGATGAAAAGTACACATCTTACTACTCCAGAGAGAACAGAATGAATGTAGTTGACATAACAATCCTCAAAATGACATGCAGAAATATTTAGCAGGACTCATTATATAAACTGAAAGAAGCCTCAAACCATACAGTCATGCTCAGTCCAATTACAATGAACAAATTTTCTAAATTATCTGAATAGAAAATGAAACTATGTTACAAATCAATGGAAAATGAAACTCACATTTCAGTTTAATTTATACATTTCGGGTAATCTATAACTGTATAGATTACCTCACATAGGTATAGGAATAATTACTCACATATGAAGAGTGATTTTAAAATATCATCCCTAGAAGGAAAAGTGAGTCTTTACATTTGTAGAGAATGAAAAGTATAAAGTGGATATAGTGTCTTATAATCTATTGATATATACATGCAGATGTTAAACTTATTTTAAAAACAAAGTACTGCTTTGTTTAAGAAAATACCTACCTTTGTTCTTTCAGTACCATAAAAGCTATAATTTTATTTTCAATTCCAAAACAAAAACAATTTCCAAAACTTAAATTTGTAGCTAAAAATCTTCTCACAATGGACATTTGAATTTGTGGTACTTAGAGTCTACAGGTTGTCAAATGGCGCTGAGTGTCTTGCTGGAGCCAGCAATCTCAGGGCGAAGACTCTGAAGCTGTGGGCTATGGCAGAAGTTGAGCCCCTGAAGTGCACATGGAAATCCACTCACTGAATAATGGACTGCCACATGGCTGACTAGGGATACCAGTTATCCTTTGAAGAAAGATCAAAGTTACTGGCAAATAATCATTTTGAGTGGAAAATGGAGGGAGGATAGCCAGAACCTGTCAGAGTGCCCACATGAAGAAGCTGGGAGTACAGGAAAAAAAGCAGCAAAAGTCTGGCTGAGACTGACCCCTCAGCCAGAGCCCAGCAAAAAGGATAGGTGGGAGTGCTTCTCTGTTCTCCTTACCCCTCTGACAATCTGCTGACTGCTAAACTGATGGGAAGCCCCTCTGTCCCTATGACCAACAACAACACTATCAGTGTCAATGGCAATTAGAGATCTTCCTTGGAATAGGGAACTGGGTGGCCAGCTTGCACAGCCATGCAACACCCTCTTACCTCCTGTTCGAGACAGTGGACACCATAATAGTTGTGCACCTGTGGCACCACTGTCTTACCTGGAGCTCCACTCTTGAACTGCAATAACACCAGACCTCTCACAGACGATCCCCATAACGCACTCTGATTTTGGCAAACACAAGGAACTGGCAGATCTCTAGGAAGTTGTGGGTTTCCTGGAGAATTAACCCTCAGTGCATACCACCACAAGGAAGTGGAGAGCACAGACTGCCAAAGCCTTCCCCAGGACAAAGGAAACACAAGTGCAGTGCCAGCCACTGAAGGGGGTACTACCAAAGGCTGGGAACAGACGTGGAGAGGGGGTCATCTCTCACCCCTGCCCCCTCCCCAGTAGACTGTTACAGACATGACTATGACTATGGTTATTTCCAATGAGCACGATGAGTGCACACTGGACAAGGTTGCTTTCTCCACTTCTCCAATGACTCTACCCCAGCTGAAGGCAAGCACATGCTCAGGAGAGTTCTTTCTGCACTTCAGTAGCTCCACCCCAGGTGGGGACAAATTCATGCTGACAGCTTACGGCTCCTACACTTAAGTACCATCTACTGGATGGCAGCCTGAATTATACCACCAAACAAAAATACATTGCTATGATATACAGTATCTGAGAAAGCAACAGAATAAACCTATCTGCAACCAAGGAACCCATACAGAACCTTGACCCTCTGACAGTATCCAGATATAACACCAATCAATCATACACAACATACACTATGGTCATATCCTCAATGGAAAAAGGAATAGAAAATTTAAAAGCCCAATCCAAGCAAAACGATATTCAAAAAAAGAAGTATCACTTTCCTCAGATAAGTATTCAGCACAACATCTCTGGCAATACAAAAAGCCAGCATGTTTTGGTTCCTTCACAATGGATCCTAGCCAGAATAAAATGACAAAAGTGACACACATAGAATTCAGAATATGAATGGCAAGGAAGCTCAATGAGATCCAAAAGAAAATTGAAATCCAATATAAAGAAGCCAGAAAAAAAAATCTAAGATTTGAAAGACAACATAGTTATATTAAGAAAAAAAACAAACACAAATTCTGGAGTTAAAAAATTTCCTACAAGAATGTCAAAGTATAATTGGAAGTCTTAACAACAGACCAGAATAAGCAGAAGAAATAATTTCAGAGCTTGAAGACTGGTCTTTCGAGTTAACCCAGTCAGAAAAAAATAAAAAAGAATTAAAATAACCAATACCTTTGGGAAAAATGAGATTCTGTAAAATGACCAAACCTATGATTTATTGGCATTACTGAGAAAGAAGAGAAAGTGAGTAACTTGGAAAACAAATTGAGGGTATAATTCAATAAAATTTCCCCAATATTGCAACAGACATTGGCATACAGATACAAAAAATCCATACAACTCCTGTGAGGTACTATGTAAGACAACCATCCTCAAGGCATATAGTCATCAGATTACCTAAAGTCAACATGAAAGAATATCTTGCAGGTAAGTAGAGGAAGAGGTCCAATTATCTACAAAGGGAATTCCATCAGACTAACAGCAGACTTCTCAGCAGAAACCTTACAAGCCAGAAGAGATTGGGGGCCTAGTTTTAGCCTTCTTAAAGAAAAGAAATGCCAGCCAAGAAGTTCATATGCCACCAAACTAAGCTTTATAAACAAAGGAGAAGTAAAGTCCCTCCCAGAGAAGCAAACACTGAGGAAATTCATCATCATCAGACTGATGTAAGAAGAAATGCTTAAGGAAGTTCTAGAAATGGAAACAAAGGAACAATACTTGCTACCACAAAAGCATATGTAAGTACAAAGCCCACAGACCCTATAAAATAACTACACAATCAAGATTGCAAAGCAGCTAGCTAACACTATGACAGGAATGAAACCTCATATATCAATATTAACTTTGAAAGTAAACAGCCTAAATGCTCCACTTAAAAGATATAAAGTGGGCCAGATGCAGTGACTCAAACCTGTAATCTCAGCACTTGGGGAGGCCAAGGTGGGCAGATCACGAAGTCAGGAGATTGAGACCATCCTGGCCAACATGGTGAAACCCCGTCTCTACCAAAAATACAAAAATTAGCTGGGCATGGTGGCACATGCCTGTAATCTCAACTACTTGGGAGGCTGAGGCAGGAGAATCGCTTGAACCAGGGAGTTGGAGGTTGCAGTGAGCCGAGATCGTGCCACTGCACTCCAGCCTGGTGACAGAGCAAGACTCGGTCTCAATAATAATAAAAAAAGACATAAAGCAGCAAACTGAATAATAAACAAGATCCATTCATCTGCTGTTTTCAAGAGACCCATCTCAAATGTAAATAACATCCATAGGCTCAAAGTAAAGGTATGAAGAAAGATTTATTCATGCAACAATAAAAAACAGAAAAGAGCAGAGGTCATTATTCTTGTATCAGATAAAACAGACTTCAAACCAAAAACGGTAAGAAAAGACAAAGAAGATTATTATATAATGATAAGGGTTTAATTCAACAAGAAGATTTAACTATCCTAAATATATATGCAACCAACATTAGAACACTCAGATTTATAAAACAATTAGACTACTAGACACTAGTCTGGTAGTGTCTATCTAAGAAAAGAGATAGATGACCACATAATAATAGTGGGGGACTGCAACACCCCATTGACAGCATTAGACAGATAATTGAGGCAGAAAATTAACAAAGAAATTCTGCACTTACATTCGACACTTAGCCAATTTGACCTAATAGACATCTACAGAATACTCTGCCCAACAACCATAGAATATGCATTCTTCTCATCTGCACATGGAACAGACTCTAAGATCGACCACGTGCTCTGTCATAGAACAAGTCTTCTTAAATTCAAAAAAACTGAAATCATACCAAGCATTTTCGCAGACCACAGTGACACAAAAATAGAAATTAATTTGAAGAGGACCTCTCAAAACCACACAAACATATGGAAACTAAACAACTTGCTCCTGAATGACTTTTGGGTAAACAATGAAATTAAGACAGAAATCAAAAAAATTTTTGAAACAAGTGAAAATAGAGCCACAACATACCAAAACCTATGAGATGTGGTGAAAGCAACATTAAGAGGAAATTTTATAGCACTAAACACATACATCAAAAAGATAGAAAACTCCCAAATTAACAAGCTAATGTCATACCTAAAAGAACTAGAAAATCAAGAACAAACTAGATCCAAAACTAGCAGAAGAAAAGAAATAACTAAAATTGAGGAGAACTAAATGAAATTGAGACAAAATAAACTACTAGGGATCATAGAAACAAAAAATTGTTTTTGAAAGGATAAATAGGATTGATAGACCACTAGCTCAATTAACAAAGAAAGGAGGGAGAGAAGATCCAAATAAGCATAATCAGAAATGACAAAGGTGAATTACAACTGATTCCACTGAAATACAAAAGATCCTCAGAGACTACTATGAACATCTCTAAGTGCACAAACTAGAAAACCTAAAGAAAATGGACATATTTCTGCAAACACACAACTTCCCAAGGTTGCAACACGAAGAAACACAAATCCTGAAGAGACCAATAATGAGTTATGAAATTGAATTAGTAATGTAGAAAATCTATCAAGCAAAAAGAAAGCCCTGAACCAGATGGATTCAAAGCCAAATTCTACCACACATACGAAGAGCTGGTATCAATCCTACTGAAACTATCCCAAAAAAATCAGAAAGAAGGGATTTCTCCATAACTCATTCTGCAAATCCAGTATCATCCTGACACCAAAATCTAGCAAGGGCACAACAAAAAGACAACTACAGGCCAATATCCCTGATAAACACAGACACAAAAATTTGCGACAAAATAATAATAAACTGAATCCAGCAGCACATCACAAAGGTAATTCACCACAATTAAGTGAGCTTTATTCCTGGAATAGAAGGATAGTTTAGCATATGGATATTAATCAATGTGATTCATCACATAAATAATTAAAAACAAAACCATATATGATCATCTTAAAAGAGGCAGAAAAAACATTTGATAAAATCCAACATCCCTTCTTAATAAAACCACCCAACAAACTAGGCATCAAGGGAACATACCTCAAAATAATAAGATCCATCTATAATAAACCACAGCCAATATTATACTGAATGGGCAAAAGTTGGAAGCATTCTCCCTAAGAACTAGAAGGACCACTATCATCACTCCTATTCCATATGGTACTTGAAGACCTAGCCAGAGTGATCAGGCAAGAGAAAGAAATTAAAGGTATCTAATAGAAAAAGAGAGAGTCAAATTATCTTTCTTCACTGCTGAGATCATTCTATACCTAGAAAACCCTGGCCGGGCGCGGTGGCTCACGCCTGTAATCCCAGCACTTTGGGAGGCCGAGGCGGGCGGATCACAAGGTCAGGAGATTGAGACCACGGTGAAACCCCGTCTCTACTAAAAATACAAAAAATTAGCCGGGCGCGGTTGTGGGCGCCTGTAGTCCCAGCTACTCGGGAGGCTGAGGCAGGAGAATGGCGTGAACCCGGGAGGCGGAGCTTGCAGTGAGCCGAGATCGCGCCACTGCACTCCAGCCTGGGCGACAGAGCGAGACTCCGTCTCAAAAAAAAAAAAAAAAAGAAAACCCTAAAAACTCAGCCAAAATGCTCCTATAACTGATAAATGACTTCAGTAGCATTTCATGATATAAAATCGACATACAAAAATCAGTAGCATTTATATACACCGATAGCATTCAAGCTGAGAGTCAAATCAAGAATGCAATCCCATTTACAATAGCCAAAAGAAGAAATAAAATACCTCAGCATATATTTAACCAAAGAAATGAAAGATCTCTACAAGGAGAACTACAAATGCTGCTGAAAGAAATCAAAGATGATGCCAAAAATAGAAAAACATTTCATGCTCATGAGTTAGAAGAATCTATATCATTAAAATGGCCATAGTGCCCAAAGCAGTTTACAGATTCAATGCTATTTCTATCAAAGTACCAATATCATTTTTTTTCACAGAAATAGAAAAAACTATTCTAAAATTCATATGGAACCAAAAAAGAGCCTGAATAAACAAAGCAATCCTAAGCAAAAAGAACAAAGCTGGAGGCATCACATTACCTGTCTTCAAACTATGCTACAAGGCTACAGTGTCCAAAACAGCATGGTACTGGTACAAAAACAGACACATAGACCAATGGAAGAGAATAGAGAACCCAGAAATAAAGCCACACACCTACAACAAACTGATCTCTAACAAACTCAACAAAAATAAACAGTAGGGAAAAGACTCCCTTATTCAGTAAATAATGTTGGGATAACTAGGTGTACATTTGCAGGAGAATGAAACTGGAGACCTACCTATTGCTGCATACAAAAATTAACTCAAGATCATTAAAGTCTTAAATGTAGGACCTAAAACTATAACAATCCTAGAAGAAAACCTAGGAAATATCCTTCTCTATATTGGCCTTCGCAAATAATTTATGGCTAAGTCCTCAAAAGCAATTGCAACACAAACAAAAATTACTAAAAGGGACCTATTTAAACTAAAGAGCTTCTGCACAACAGCAACAAAAAACTATTAAGGTAGTAAACAGACAAGCTGTACAATGAGAGAAAATATTCACAAACTATGCATCTGACAAAGGTCTAATATCGACAATCTATAAGGAACTTAAATATATAAGCAAAACCAAATAACCCCATTAAAAAGTAGGCAAAGGACATGAACATATACTTCTCAAAAAAAGACATATATGCAACCAAAAAGCATATGAAAAAGTGCTCATCATCAGTAATAATCAGAGAAATGCAAATTAAAACCACAATGAGACACTATCTCCCACCAGTCAGAATGGCTTGTGTTAAAAAGCAAGCATGCAAACAAACAAACAGATAGTAACAACAAAAAACAAACAAACAGATACTGGCAAGACTGCCAAGAAAACAGACACATACATGGTTGGTGGGAAAGTAAGTTAGTCTAACCATTATGGAGAACAGTTTGGAGATTCCTCGAAGAACTAAGAGTTGAATTACCATTCAACCCAGCAATCCCATTGCTGGGTATACACCCAAAGGAAAAGAAATCATTCTACCCAAAAGACACATGTACTCATATGTTCATTCTAGCAGTATTCACAATAGCAAAAATATGGAATCAACCCAGGTGCCCATCAGTGGTGGATTGGATAAAGAAAATGTGATACATATACACTATGGAACACTATGCAGCTATACAAAAGAACAAAATCATGTTCTTTGTAGCAACATGGATGCAGCTGGAGGCTGTTTTCCTATGCAAATTAACACAAGAACAGAAAGCCAAATACCACATATTCTCACTTATAAGTGGGGGCTAAACACAGGGTACACACGGACATAAAGATGGGAACAACAGACACTGGGGACTACTAGGTTGGGGAGAGAAGTGGAGACAATTGCTGACAAACTACCTATTGGGTACTATGCTCACTACCTGGGTGATGGGTTCGATCATACCCCAAATCTCAGCATCATGCAATATACCTTTGTAACCAACCTGCACATGTACCCCCTGATTCTAAAATCAAAGTTAAAAAAAGAACACAATTCTAAGATGTATGCATAGCCTTCCTAAGCTTTTAAGGTATTATGAATCAGAAAAAGTTAAGAACCACTGCTCTAAAATAAATACAAGTACATAATTTTAACATGGTGAATGCTAAATGCTCTCACCTCAGTGGATACAATTTTTAGCTGATTAGCTGGTTTTAACTTTTTTGTTTTTAAAAAATAAAAATTATGAGTATAAGACTAATACTTGTTAGTATGCATTTGGACACTGAAAAATACAATGTGTTTCTGTCATACAACCTTCTTTCCCAGAACCTAATCAGGCATTATTGCTAAAAATAAAGCAAAAAACACACTACACAATAAATCAAGAACATCCACATTGGGATATGTATCTTCCAGGCAATTAACAATATATATCTGTATTTTGAACTTTCCATTTTGAAATAATTACAGATTCACAAGAGTTGCCAAAAAATTGCAGAGGTAGATCCCATGTATTCTGCACCCAGTTTCCCCCTACATGAACATCTTGCTTAAATACAGTACAATATCTAAACCAGCAAATTGACATTGGTACAGTCCACAGAGCTTATTTAGATTTCATCATTTTGCATATGTATTTGTATATGTGTAGTTTCTATGCAATTTTATCCATGTGTAGAAATGTGTAACTACTACCACACACAAGTGTTCCATCACCACAAGGCTCCTTCATGCTATCCTTTTATAGGCACACCACCCACCACCATCTCTAATTCCTAGTAGCCACCAATCTGTTCTCCATCTTTATAATTTTGTTATATCAAGAAAATTTTATAAATGGAAGTACATAGTATGTAACCTTCTGAGATGGGCTTTTTTTCCCTTGAGGTCCATTGAAGTTGTTGCATCAATATTTTTTTTTCTTTGTGTTGCTGCACCGTATTCCATGGTATGAATACACAACTATAACATTAACCTGTGGAGGAATACTTGGGTTGTTTCTAGTTTATGGCTGCTACCAAAGAAAAAATAAAACTACTATGAACATCCGTGTTAATATATATTTGTATGTTATATAGAGAGTATATATATATATACACACACACACACACACACACACACACAAAGTCTTACATGTGAATGCTGATACCAGATTCATTCGTAACAGTAAAAAACTCAATACAAACCAAATATCCATCAACTAGATTACAGATGAACAGTAGTGGAATATCCACATCCATACAATAAAGTATTGTTCAGCAATTAAAAGGAACTACTGATACTTGCAATGCCATGGATGAATCTCAAAGCATTATACTAAATAAAGAGAGTCAGAAATAAATGAGTAACTACTTTCAGAATAGGCCACGTGCCATGTCATATGGTATAGTTTGGATATTTGTCCCCACCCAAATCTCATGTTAAAATGCAATCCTCAGTCTTGGAGGTGTGACCTGGTGGAAGTTACTGGATCATGGGGGCAGATCCCTCATTGATGGGTTGGGCCATCCCCTTAGTGATACATGATATCTCGTTCTGAGATTACATGAGATCTGGTCATTTAAAAGTGTGTGGCACCTCTCCACTTCACACACACTCTCTCTCACTTTTGTTCCTGCCATGTGAGATGCCTACTCCCCTGTCACCTTCCACCATGATTGTAAGATTCCTGAAGCCTCCCCAGAAGCAGATGCTAGTGCTACACTTCCCGTACAGCCTGCAGAACTAGAAACCAATTAAACCTATTTTCTTATTAATTACCCAGTCTCAGGTACTTATTTACAGGAATATGAGAATGGCCTAATACACCATAGAACAAACCTCAATAAATGTTTTAAAATAAAATTATCACAAAAATATTCTCCAACCACAATGAAATAAAACTAGAGATTGATAGCAAGAAAAATCCCTAAATTTGTGAAAGTTAAATAACACACTCCTAAATAATCCATGGACCAAAAAAGAAATCAAAAGGGAAACCATAAAATATTTTGAAATAAATTAAAATGAAAATACAACGTATCAACACTAGTATAATGCTGCTAATACAATGCTTGGAGGAAAATGTGTAGTCATAAATTTCTACATTAGGAACGAATATCTCAAATCAATAACCCAAACTTCCATTTTATGATGCTCAAAAAAGAAGAACAAGCTAAACCTAAAACAAGCAGAAGAAAGGAAATAACAAAGATTAGGGTAGAAATACAGAATAGAAAAGTAATAGAGAAGACTGATAAAAACAAAAAAGTTTCTTTAACAAAGTCAACCAAATTGACAAACCTTTAGTTAGATTGACCACTATAAAAAGAGAGGAGATTCAAATTGCCAGAATCAGAAATAAAAGATGAAACATTACCACAACCTTACAGAAACATAAATGATTATAAAGGAATTCTATGAAAAATTGTAAGTCAAAAATTGGAAAATTTACATGAAATGGACAAATTTCTACAAAGACACAAACTATCAAAACTGACTTAAAAAGAAGTAAGCCATTTTACTAGACCTGTAACAAGTAGGAAGGTTGAATTACTAATCAAAAGACTACCCACAAAGAAAAGAAGACAAGACCAGACCCAGATTATTTCACTGCTGACTTCTTCCAAATATTCAAAGAAGAATAACAATTCTTCAAAACCTCTTCCAAAAAATTGAAGAGGAGTGAACACATTTCAAATTATTTTATGAGGCCAGTATTATCCTGATACTATAAACAGACAAGACATCACAAGAAAAGAAAACTATAGACCAATATCTTTTATAAACATGGATGCAAAATCTTTAACAAAATACTAGTGAACTGAACCCAGCAATATATATATATATATATAATTATATATCAAAATTAAATGAAGTTTATTCTAGGAATGCAAGGTTGATTTAATATCAGAAAATCAATTAATATAATACCTACAATGAATAGAAGTTTTAAAAATTACATGATCATATCAGTAATGCAGAAAAAGCATCTGATACAATCCAAAACCCTTTTAAGATAAAAAAAAAAACACTCAAAAATCTTGGAATAGACATGAACTTCCCCAATCAGATAAAAGGCATCTATAAAAAACTCACAACAAACCTATGCCTAATGGTACAAAACTAAATGTTTCCTCCTAAGAGCAGGAAGAAGACAAAGATATCCATTCTCACTCCTATTCAACATTATACTGAAGGGACTAGCAAGGACAATTAGGCAAAAAAGAAAGAAAGAGAGAGAGAAGGAAAGAGAGAAGGAAGGAAGGAAGGAAGGAAGGAAGGAAGGAAGGAAGGAAGGAAGGAAGGGAGGGAGGGAGGGAGGGAGGGAGGGAGGGAGGGAAGAAGCAAGGAAGGAAGGAAAAATTAAAAAATAAAAGGCATCTGGATTGGAAAGGAAGAAGTAAAGCAATCTATATTTGTAGAAGATATGATCTAATATGTAGAAAATCCTAAGAAATCCATTTAAAAATATTAGATCTAATAAATGAGTTTAGCAAGGTTGCAGGATACAAGACCAATATATAAAAATCAATGTATTTCTATTCAATTGCAATGAACTAACTGAAAATAAAATTAGGAAAACAATTCCATTTACAATAGCATCGAAAATACTTAGGAATAAATTTGAAAAAGCAGTGTAAAACGTATACTCTGAAAACTACAAAAGTTGTTGAAAGAAATTAAATATGATCAAATAGCTAAGAAAACATTCCATTTTCTTAGATGGGAAGATGTAACATTGTTAAGATAGCAATACTTACCAAACTAATCAACAGATTTATCTCACTTCTCATCAAAATCTCAGCTGACTTTGTAGAAATTGGCAAGCTTATTCTAAATTCATATGGAATTGAACAGGAAGGAGAATAGCCAAAACAATCTTAAAAAAGAACAAAGTTGGAGGACACACAATTCCCAATTTCAATCCTTACTACAAATCAACAGTAATGAGGACAGTGTGGGACTGGCATAAGGATAGACACGTAGATTTATGGAATAGAATTGAGAGTACAGAAATAAACCCTACATTTCTAGATAACTGTTTTTAGACAATGATGCCAAGACTATTAAATATGGAAAGAATTGTCTTTATAACAAATGGTGCTGAGACAACTGTGCAGCTTCATGCAAAAGAATGAAATTAGACCCGATGCAAACTTTCCTTACATAAAATTAACTCAAAATAGATCAAAGCACTAAATGCAAGAGCTAAAATTATAAAATACTCAGAGGAAAATATAGGTAAAACTATCACCTGGATTTAGTAAAGGATTCATAGAAATGACACTACAAGCATGAGTAACTCATAGAAATGACACTAAAAACATGAGCAACAAATAAAAAAGTAGATAAATTGATTCCATCAAAATTCAAAATGTGTTTCAAAGGATGCCATCAAGGAAGTGAAAAAAATAATCCCCAGAACGTGAGAAAAATTTTGCAAATTATGTATCTAATTTGCATCTAGGAATTTGCATCTAATCTACTACAAGGAACTTGTATCTAGTATACAAAACAAACTGTTACAATTCAATAAAAAATACTAATAATTTTTAAATGGGCAAGGGATATGAACAGACATTTCCTTAAAAAAGATACAAATGGACCGGGCGCGGTGGCTCAAGCCTGTAATCCCAGCACTTTGGGAGGCCGAGACGGGCGGATCACGAGGTCAGGAGAACGAGACCATCCTGGCTAACACGGTGAAACCCCGTCTCTACTAAAAAATACAAAAAACTAGCTGGGTGAGGTGGCGGGCGCCTATAGTCCCAGCTACTCGGGAGGCTGAGGCAGGAGAATGGCGTAACCCGGGAGGCGGAGCTTGCAGTGAGCAGAGATCCAGCCACTGCACTCCAGCCTGGGCAACAGAGCGAGACTCTGTTTCAAAACAAACAAACAAACAAACAAACAAAAAAGATACAAATGGTCAGAAAGTATGTAAAAAGTTGCTCATCATCCTCAGTGATCAGAAAAATGCAAATCAAAACTGCAATGAGATAAAACCAACTAAAATGACTAGAATCAAAAAGTCAGATAGTAATAGGTGTTAGCAGGAATGTGGAGAAATCAGAACACTCATACACTGCAGATTGGAATGTAAAATGATGCCAATGCTTAGGAAAACATCCTGGTAGTTTATCAAATAATTAAAAATAGAGTCACCCTATGACCCAGAAATTCTGCTTCATCTAGGAGAAACAAAACTATATGTCCATACTTTTACACAATGTTCATGATAATATATTCATAATAGCCAAAAGGTAGAAACAGCTCAAATGTCTATCAACTGATGAATGTATTTAATATCAACCAAATGTACTATATGTATATAAAGGAATGTTATTCAGCCATAGAAAGGAATGAAGTGCTGACACATGCTACAACATGAATGAGCCTTGAAAACATTATGCTAAATGAACAAAAGACAGGCACAAAAGACCACATGTTATATGCTTCCATTCATATGAAATGTCCAGAATAGGAAAATCTATACAGAAAGTAGATTAGTGATTGCTTAGGGACGTGGGGATAGGGAGGTAGGGGAGTGTTATCTAAAAGGTATGAGGTTTATTTTTGAGGTAACAAAAATGTTCTAAAATTGACTAAGGTGATTGTTGCACATATCACTGAATATACTAAAAACCATTGAACTTTAAAAGGTGAATTGTATAGTATGTGAATTATAGTTCAATTAAGCAGTTACAATTTTATTAAAAGAATACCTACCGTATGTTTCCATTTACATAAAATTCTAGAAGAGGCAATATTATAATGACAATAATTAAGTAGATCAGTCATAATCATGGACCATGTATTAGTCTATTCTCACAGTGCTAATAAAGACATATCCGAGACTTGGTAATTTATAAAGAAAAGAGGTTTAATTGAGTCACAGTCCCACATGGCTGGGGAGGCCTTACATTCATGGTGGAAGACAAAGGAGAAGCAAAGTCATGTCTTACATGATGGCAGGTAAGAGAGTCTTCACAGGGGAACTCCCATTTATAAAATCATCAGATCTCGTGAGACTTATTTACTACAGAGAACAGTATGGGGGAAACCACCCCCATATCGAAACCACATCGAACCAGGACTGGGGAGAGGGATGGACTGCAGAAAGGCCCAAGAAGAATTTTCAAGATTATGGAATTATTCTATATCATGATTTCGATGGTGGTCATGTTACAGTATACATTGTCAAAACATCATTTGTTCATTTAAAATTAAAGACTTTTAAGATATTCAAATTATATCTCAAGGCTGATTTTCAAGATAATATTTTTTTAAACACCAAGTGATGTGAGATTTTGTTAGGTCATGAATTTTCCAGATAAAATACCAATGCCAAGTGACAGCACAAATATTTTGATAGCCTTGGTAAACGCTAAATACTTTATCTACTATATCCAGTTTTTCTACAAAAGCAGATATTTTACACATCATTGCAAAGTATTCTTCCATTAGGTGGTCAGACATTGACACATTTGGTCATAAATCGGTCCCAAAACACACATCTAGCTTTAAGATAAAGACCTTTAGTTATGTGATAGAATCTATAAAGTGGAAATTATATATGGATACAAAGCAGTTTTCTTCCCTAAATAGTTCTTCAGAAAACAGAGTTTCTTCATATGCAAGTCTTTATATGTTCTTTCATTACAGAGTACTTTTTAAAATAGTTTATTTTGAACTTGTCAAAATTGAGTCTTTAAAAGAATAGAAATAAATTTAACACAGATTTGGTGTTTTTCTTGGAGAAATGCTCTCATTATGGCAAGACTGGATGTCATTGTAAGCAAGTCTTTTAAAGAGCAATCCAGAAAGTGATTACACTGGGGAGATTCAGAATACAAACCTACAGGACAAATGGTGGCCCTCATTTACTTGTATGCTCTAGCAAAATTAATATACCAAAACTGAACGGGGTTGAACTTTAAAAGTTAAGCAATGATTCTAGTTGTTAATTGTTAGTAGGTGAATACACAGTCATGTTCTGTGGGCCTAACCTACTGGTCTTGCTCTGCATTGGGAGAGAGAGATTCAACCAACCAAGGGATATGCTGAAACAAAATAGGAAGCTACATCTGTTATGGGTCTCTGACTTGGGACCAAGCCATCTGCCCATCAGAACTGTGGCCAATTTCACTGTTAGTGGATGTGCAAGTTTCACTAGGAACACACTGAAAAATAAAAAACAGCCCATTAGTTTCCCAGAGAATGAATAACAAGCATCATGATAATGCACAATTTTAAAGGTGGTGGTTTCACACACTTCAAATATCTCCATGGTAGTGGCCAAATAGCATAATGTTCGAGAACATGGACTGTGAAACCAGACAGCATGGCTTTGCATCTTGAATCTACCATTTATAAATCACTAGCCTTTCTGTGTCTCAGTTCCCTCTTCTGCAAAACAAGGATATTAGTAGCACTTAATATCTACTGGGTTGACACGTGGGTTGAATAAGTTAGTAGATGTAAAGTGTTCAGAACAGTGCCAAGCAGCATTTAAGTTTCATTTATCACTTGAGGTAGGATAGGCAAATGTCATTATCCCCCTTTCACAGATGGGAAAAAGGCTTAGAAAGTGTGAATGAATCACACAGCCAACCAGTGGCTGAGTCAGAACCAAACTGTTCAACTTCTGACTCTAGTGTTCTACCCTATCAGTCACACACCCGGATATGGTTTGGATCTGTGTGCCCACTCAAATCTCATTTTGAATTGTAATCCCCAATGTTGGAGGTGGGGCCTGGTGGGAGGTGACTGGTTCATGGGGGTGGGTTCCCATGGTTTAGCACCATCCCATTTTGTACTGTCCTTGCAATGGTGAGTGAATTCTTGTGAGATCTGATTGTTTGAAAGTGTGTAGCACACAGAGAGGGGAACAACACACACCAGGGCCTGTTGGGGGGTGGGGAGTGAGGGAAGGGAACTTAGAGGATGGGTTAATAGGTGCAGAAAACCACCATGGTTAATAGTTAATAGACGCAGAAAACCACTGTATACCTATGTAACAAACCTGCATGTTCTGCACATGGATCCTGTTTTTTTTTTGTAGAAGAAATTTTTTTTAAAAATCTGATTATGCACTAAAAAATACAGTATGTAGCACCTCCCCCATCTCTCTTGTTTCTGCTCCTACCATAGGGGACATCTCACGCCCCCTTTTCCACCATAATTGGAAACTTCCTGAGGTCCCCCCAGAAGCAGAAGCTACTATTCCTCCTGTACAGCCTGCATAACCATGAGCCACTCTTTTCTTTATAAGTTACCCAGTCTCAAGTATTTCTTTATAGCAGTGCAAGAATAGACTGATACACATCCTTAAATTCAGAATCAAAGATGGGCCTGTCTCATTCAACGGTAAGAAAACCAATGAGCAAAGATCCATTCACTTTCTCACTGGGACACTAGAAACTGCAAAAACTTGTGTAGGCCATTACAGCAGGGCTTTTCAAAATGCCATCAGAGGGTCAAATATTCAGTTTAGTGGGTTGCAACTTTGAAAAAAAAGTAAAACACAGTAGAATAGGAAATACGTTGCATCAAAAATTGTAAGGGTAATTACTATATTGTGATATGTTGGTTTAACTATGTACATTCTGTACTCATGTACACATATGAATGTGATCGTATTATTTTCCACAATTATTCACTCCCCGCGCCACCTGCCCTTCCTTGTTGGAGAATTATGCCAGGCATCCTACTCTGCTGCTAGCTCACTTGCAGGGTTCCCATGACCGTGGTGTGCTTCCTCACCATATTGATGTTTGCAGTGGGCCATAAGATTCACTAGAGTCAATGGAATATAAGTATGCGACACACACCAAGCCTGAGCAGTAGTGTTTAGAGCAATTATATAGGTTTACTCAGTGCTTTACTCTTTCCATTTGCCATAAGCACATCTTAGGATAGGGCTGCTGCCTTAGGCAGAGTTCTGGAATGACAGAACAGGGTTGTGGCCCTTCTACAGACTAGAAGAGAGGGTTACAGCCTAGAACAGAGCCACCACTGATGAACAGCCTGCATGTACATAATGAGGAATTAACCTTTATTTTGACACCCCTGAGATTTTAAGTTGTTTGCTACCATAATATAACCTGGCTAAAGATGACTAACAGGTATGTTTATGTGTGTTGGACTGATGAAATAAATGTATTTCTTACTGAGGAAGGTGGTCAAAAAATTTGAAAATCGCTTGATTAAATAACTGTCTCAGTCAGTTTGGGCTATAACAGAATCCCATCGACTGGGTGACTGAAACAACGAACATTTATTTCTTACAGTTCTGAAGGTTGTAAGTCTGAGATCAGGGTGCCAGCAGGATTGGGTCCTTGGTGAAGGCCATCTTCCTGGTTTACAAATGTTCATCTTTTTGTTGTGGCCTCACCTGGTGGAGAGAGTGGGAGCTCTAGTCTCTATATTCCTTCATAAGGGCACTAACAGCATTCATGAGGGCTCCTGCCTCCAGATACGATCACACTGGGGATTTAGGCTGTAGAATTTAATTTTGGGGAGACACAAACATTTGGTCTATAGCAATGACCATTTAGAAACTTGATTCTTTAAGACCAGCCTGGCTAACACGGTGAAACGCCATCTCCACTAAAAATACAAAAGTTATCTGGGCATGGTGGCACACACCTGTAATCCCAGCTACTCCTGTGGCTGAGGCACGAGAATCCCTTGAACTCGGGAGAAGGAGGTTGCAGTGAGCTGAGATAGCACCACTGCACTCCAGCCTGGTGATAGAGTGAGAGTCTATCTAAAAAAAAAAAAAAAAAAAAAAAAAAAGAAATAAATAAATTTGGTTCTTTAAAACATTAGCTTAGTTCACTTGACACACTTAGGTATTTCTCTAGATTTCCCATTTGTTTATATTAGTTTGAAAATGCTTCACTTGTATTTTTATTTTTGTCTGCTTTTCATAGGACAGACTTTAATTCCTTCTATCCCTTAAGAATTAGACCAATATTTTTCAAATTATGGCATCTGTATATCAATTAACAGATTTTCAGACATATGCACTGCCTTACATAGAAAATTATAGTAAGAATGCAACAGTATTTATTATTTGGTGGTAATAATAATCACATTTAATGAGAGATTGTTTTGTAATATACTAATAATATAAACTAATATCATAAATGAAGTAAGGTACACAATGACATCTGGGTCAAATGTACATCCAAATTATGAAGACCATGTCAGCTCATTATCTGACACTGAAGATAATAATCACACCACATAACACACTCAAATGTTGGAACTTGAAGGATCACAGTGAATGGAATCCTAATCTTGTCTTCAGCTGTAGAAAGTAGTTTTTCTTTTGCTGTTACAGTTTTTGGATGGGTGTTTAATCATACCAAAAAACATGTCAATGATTTCTTTCACAGTTGAGTGGGAGTGAGGGAAACACACCAAGCATTTGAAATGAATTCAACTTGCAAAGACTGAGGTGTTTGTACCACAATTTGTTCTTCTTAAAAAACCCTGGTGTCTTATCTCCAACAATAAAAAAACAATGACAATGCTTCCTTGAAGTGATAGGTGCATGCACTCAAGACTGAATAAATCACTAAAATCTGCCACTTGAGCAAACCATCTGAAATGATAGAAAAGGTCTCTATTGGCATCATCACTGTAATGAAGAAATGTGATTTTTAAATCCCATCTTTCATCTTCAAGGTTCACTTAAGCATCTTGTTCCATAACAGGAGTGTGAAAGGGTAGAGTTTTGAAACTGCTACATATTCTTTTTTACAGTATTCTGTAAAGAGTTAAAATCAATAGCCATAATTCATTAATATTCATATTGTTTACTGTTTCTTTCATATTAAACCAAGATCTGGAGACATACTATTTTCTATAAATAGTGATATTAGATTGATAATCAGGTACAACTACTTTAATTCAAAATCCTTCAATGCTTCATATGTAGTTGCTGCATCTTTGCTACTGATTACAACATACGTTTTCTATTCCACCTTATAGCTTTTTAATGACCATCAAGCAAAATATCTCATCTGCAGAATGGATGCTCAATGGTAAATAAAACAGAAACTCATCAAGCCCTTCCCTCTCTTGGCTATAGCATGAAAAGGCTAAGAAACCTTAACATGGTATCCAATCGTGCTGCAAAGCACCTGCCTACTCACACAATGTGGTTTCTTCTCCCTGATGCCACTTGCATTATATAGTGACCATCGGCATCATCTGATGAAGGAACTTTGCTGAAGGGTCACTCGGCTTTCTTTCCAAATATGTTGCTAATTCTGCTACCTTTGCCATGAGGATGCAACTCTGCATGATGCCTTTGTTTTGTTCCCTTCTCTGTCCGCATCAAAACAATTCATCAGTTTTGTACCGGAAACTATTTTGCATTTCCCATTCTGAGAAAACACAATTAGTTTACCAGTTAAAATTTGAAGAAGATAAAAAACATAAATATTTTACAACATTATTGAATTTTAAAAATTGATAATGCACTGAGCATTGGGTTATCTATAGGTCCCATAAAATCCAACTTTTAGATGTTCATCATTATACTTTATAGACAAATTTTGCTGTTTTGCTGACTTACACCTAATTTTGTATGTGCCAGGAAACATAGATTGGGTTTAATCTTTATGCTTACAATTTCATCTTAAGCTATAGTAAATAATAAAAAGTAAATAATTTTACTTGTTTCATCACTACTTTTAAGCTTGAACCATTTCCAGCCATTTATTTATTTTAGTCAATTGGTAGAATAACATAACAGCAAAAAATGCCCATGTCATAAAATTACTTTAGTTGAGATGAACTGTACCTTGTTATCTACTTGGAAGAGCATTAAAAAAATGCTTTTATGAGGCTATTAAATGACACTTCGCCACTGGTTGATTTCTGAATATGGGGATCATTGACTAGTGTTCTCATTTACCTTTCCAATTTCCTAATTCGGGCCTCCTTTAAAAAGTCACCATTCTTTCTTAGAAAGGGATATTAATACAGTGTCTATTCATATTAACCCCATCATGTTGTCATCATTCTTCTGATTAAAAATTAATGAATACTGAGAAACAAATTTTCCTCTGTCAAAGGGCCAGTCTTACTTTTTAATGGTTTGTGTATTCAATCCAATCAACATTTTTAAGTTGTTGATGGATATTCTGAATATTACAATTTTTATCATTTTTAAATGGGTAATTTTGTAAAATGACAAGACCATAAAGGACTACCTTTGCATGCTCTCTGCTATAGAAAATCACAGGCACTTGTTTTTAGAGAAGAAAAAAAATCAATATTGACAAAAGTCCTGTAGAAAGATCTTTAATGCCTTTGGTCAGTAGTCATCATACCAGATGCAGTCTTTTTAATGTGGACCTTTTTGGTTTAATCCTTCTTAATCTTTAATATAACGATGATTAGATTAAATGGTAATGTATATTGAATAAAAATTTGCTAGCAAATATCTTTACTATAACACATTATTACATGAGATATTTTAATCAGCTGTTAAAATTTGATACATGTTGGTATTTTTAGTATTTATATGGCTAATATAGCTACCTAGATCATCCAACAATGTGTAACTAAAAATATTTATCATTACTAGAAATACAGAAGAAGTCATGGTTAAAACTTAGGCTTTTATGTCATTCTCAACTGGGCTAAAACCTTATGTTCTCACAAACGATGTGATCTTGATGAAGCAACAACTTCTCAGATCTGTTTCTTTATTACTACTCAATTGCAAGCCACATAAGGGTAAGGACCTTATCTACTGAGCTCATATTTTATCACCAGCTTTTAACACATTGCCTGGAATATGGTAGTTAATTAATAAATATTTAATGACTGAAATAATACATTGAATAATGGGGGCAGTAACATAATTTACCTCATAGGGTAGATGCAAACTTGAAATAAGATTAGGCATGTACAGCTTTAGAAGAGAAACATGATTAATTAGTTATTATTAGGGTGACCGTATAATTTGACATACATATTGGGACACTTGAGAATAAACAGAGGGTGCCATTAATAGTTACATGGGGGCAAAAGATGTGAACTAAGGCCATCCAAGTCAAAGTAAGGTATGTAGTCACTCCAGCTCTGGCAATTATTATTAGGCAGTATAGGAAACCAAGGATAGAAGGAAATGTATAATTGTAGATATGTAATATATAATTACTTGAAAATGGTTGCAATGTAGACAAATAAAACCACAGTAATAGTGTTTAACGTGGCAAAAACTGCCCCCACCTACTTGCCCGAAGCATTAGACAGAAGGAACAGTAGAAAAATGACGTTTCCTGAGTCCAAATTTCCACATTGGTTTTTTCAGATTCTTTTAACTTACCAAGTTGAACTAGATTAATAATTCTCTTTCAAGATTCCTTGTCAAATCTCTCACAGCAATTGTTTTTCACCTCTCATATTCTTGGCCCTGCCCTGTCTAAGTAGAAGATCTCAAATTCTAATTCAACAGCTTACATATCGACCTGTTTCCTGGCCAATGTTTGTTCTTCCTCAGGATATCTCTGTACTATTACCTGCTCTCTCTTCTACCTCTTCTGTCTATAAAAAAGACATATCTTTCCTTTAGGCCATGGCTCCTTGTCCCACACTTTATTTATTTATTTATTTATTTATTTACTTATTTATTTACTTATTTATTTATTTGAGACAGGGCCTTACTCTGTCCTCCAGGCTGGAGTGTCGTGGTGCAATGTTGGCTCACTGCAGCCTTGACTTCCTGACTCAAGTGATCCTCCCACCTCAGCCTCCCGAGCAGCTGGGACCACAGGTGCTCACCACCACACCCAGCTATTTTTTTGTATTTTTAGTAAAGATGGGGTTTTGCCACATTGCCCAGGCTGGGACACTTCGCATCATATCCTCCAAGATTTTTTTTTTTTTTGTAGATGGAGTCTTGCTATGTAACCCAGGTTGAAGTATAGTGGCGCGATCTTGGCTCACTGCAGCCTCTGCCTCCTTTGCCTCCCGGGTTCCAGGGATTCTCCTGCCTCAGCCCCCTGGGTAGCTGGGATTACAGGCACATGCCGCCATGCCTGGCTGATTTTTGTATTTTTAGTAGAGACGGGGTTTCGCCATGTTGGCCAGGCTAGTCTTGAACTCCTGACCTCAGGTGATCCACCCGCCTTGGCTTCCCAAAGTGCTGGGATTACAGGCGTGAGTCACCGCGCCTGACCCAGGATGTTCTTCTATCAGTTTTTCACTCTATTCTTACTGGTTTCTTCAATATCTCCTTCCTGATAAGATTCAGAAGTCTGGATCTTATGCTCTGGAATCATAAACATTCAGGTTCTAATTCTGGGTTTTCGATCTCTGTGTGATCTTAGGAAAGCTGCTTAACATCACTGAGCCTCAGTTTCTTCATGGTAAAGTGGTAATTATAATGCCTAGCTCAAAGAATAGCAAGGAGGATTAAATGAGATAATGTACACAAAATGTCTAGGAGACTACTGGGGAAGATATTGGCACCTTAGATTCAAACACCGGTGCACATCCTCTCCTCTAAGCAAATAATAAGGGTAGGCAGAATCTTAAAAGAGAAAAGTAGTAACATATGTGGAGGCTAAAAAATAAGATAAATGTATCTGGAACCAAAAACTGAACAGAAATACAAAGTCATAAAAGGAGCTGAAAGTGGAGGCCTGTTGGACTCTGTTTCCGAAACAGGCAGTGGCTACCAAGAGCTAGGCTTCTATGTGTCAACAAGGACCAAAGGAAAGGCACACAAGCGAGGCGACTGGAGTCAGGCTCACTCCTAGAAGACAGGGATCCAGTATCTGGGGAGAAACTTATCCATCCCATTGGCAGCATCATTTTCCTTTTTCAACTACAGGCTGCAGTTGTTTTCTACTCACTCCCATCTTAAGGCACCTGTAAGTGCTGTGTTCATAATTCACAGTTTCTATTTCTCTTCCCATACCGCTAGACTTTTATTGAATGTGCATTTTGCATTCCTGTGAAAAACTCACAGTGATTTATACTGATATCCCAGTGGAGGAGGAACCTCAAGGTGACATTAAAAGGACTCAGGGTCCAGTTGCTGAATGTAGACAATGGAAAGAGGGAGCAAGAGGAGGGAAAAGAAGGAAGGAGAGAAAAGAAAACAAGAACAATCAACAAAAGTAAATTAAATACTGATTTATCTGCAGCAGAATTTATTCCTGAAAAAAATCTATTTTATAAAGGAAACTGATGATGCCTAAAATAAATGTTTAAGATATTTAAAGACAAAAATGAGTAAAACCATGAACATAATAGATTATGACACATAGACTTGGGAGAAAAGAAATAACGATGAGTAAAGAAACTGATGAAATATGTCAGCAAATTTAATGAAGTATTGACTATTTTGGGTGTGTGTTAAACAACATTGTGTTTAGAGAAAAACAACAAGATGGGGAAAGGGAGCAATTTGGTTAATGAAATTGTGATAAGTAGGAGGATAGAAATGATTAAAAATAGATTTGTTTAAAATATTTATAATTAAATAGGTATGTGAAAAAAATTAAGGGTTGCCACTAAAAGTAAACAATACAAGATATGCTTTCTGTATTTGTTTTCTACATCTGTATAACAAATTATCACAAATTTTGCAGCTTAAAAAATACATATATTATCTCAGAGTGTCTGTGGGTCAGGAGTATGGGCACAGGCTGGCTGGGTCTTCTCTGTTCAGTGTCTCACCAGGTTGCAATCAAAGTGTGGGCCTAGCTGTGTCCTCAACTGAAGGCTCCATTAGGAAAAAATCTCCTTCCAACCTTCCTAAGGTTGTTGGCAGAATTCGCGTCCTTGCAGCTTTACGTCTGGAATCCCAGAATTCCTGCTAGTGTCGGTGAGACGCTGCTCTCAGCTCCCAGGAGATATTCCCAGGTTGTTGTCACCTGACTCCCTCCAAAGGCAGTTCACAAAATGACTGTTTCTTTGAGGTCAGCAGGAGAATCTCTCAGACTCCTGTTTCTGATCTCTAAACCTTCATTTGAAGGGCTCCCATAATTAGATCAGGCCCAACCAGGATATCCTCCCTCATTAAGTTAACTGATTAGAGACTTAAATTGCATCTTCAAAATCCCTTCCCCTTGGCGGTACAATGTAACCTAAGCACCAGAGTGCTGTTCCGTCATATGCACCAATCCCGCCCACACTCCAGGGAAGATTATACAAGAAGGAAGGAATTTTAGGGGGCCACCTTAGAATCTGCCAACCACAGTCTGTCCTCTGAATCCCCAATAATTTCTATTCCTCCCAGATGCAACATGTATTTACCTCTCCCAAAGTTCCCACAAGTCTTATCTCATTACAGCAACAGCTTACAGTCCAGTAATACCGTATATTTGTATGTGTATAACTTTTTCAACTGAAAAGGAGCAATAGGAAACAAAAATGAATGATAAACAGAAGAAACAAAAAATTGTAGAAAGAAATACAAACAAACCAATAATCACAACAAACATAAAGAAATTAAGTTTACTTTTTGAAAGATATAGATTTTTTAAATGGGTAAAGTGCACAGAGTCCAGCTATATGATTCTTAAAAAACTACAACAAAATGCAGAAAGATTAAAAGAAAGGAACTAAAAACGATATGGCAGTAAAATTGTAATCCCCAAATATCTAGGGTTCTAATATAACATCAGATAAAATGAACCTAAATCCAAATTATTACAGGGTTAAAGAAGAATACTACTAATGATACAAAAATAACTTCCTAAGATATATAATAATCATTAATGTATGCATATCTAACAGCATTCTCTCTCTCTACGCGCACACACACACACATACACACACACAATCATATTGAAACTGGGAACTTTTAACACAACTCTATTACGTCTATTAACTTAATAATAATAGAAGAGATTTGAAAACAGAATGAACATGTTTGACGTAAGGCAATATAATAAAATTTGTACCTCTATGTTCTCTTCAAATACAAAGGTGCCATTTACAGTAATTAACTGTATTACAATGAAATGTCAACACATCTCAAAGTTTCAATATCATAGCGACTATGTTATCTCACCATAATGAAATTAAACCAGAAATTAAAAATTAAAAGATAGATAAAAGATCTTATATTTAGAACTCTAGAACATTCACTCCTAAATAACATAATTCAAAGGAAAATAACAGTGAGAGAATTATAAAGTATTTAGGACAGAACACTAATGAAAAGACAGCTGAAACTGCAAAATTAGTAAGATGTAGATAAAAATATTTACAGGTAAGTTTAAATGGATCTATTCATTATCAAGAAAGACTAAATATAAATGAGTTAAGTATTTAACTAAAGATCTAGATAAAGAATTTAGAGCCGGGCGCGGTGGCTCACGCCTGTAATCCCAGCACTTTGGGAGGCTGAGGCCGGCGGATCACAAGGTCAGGAGATCGAGACCACGGTGAAACCCCGTCTCTACTAAAAAAATACAAAAAATTAGCCGGGCGCGGTTGTGGGCGCCTGTAGTCCCAGCTACTCGGGAGGCTGAGGCAGGAGAATGGCGTGAACCCGGGAGGCGGAGCTTGCAGTGAGCCGGGATCGCGCCACTGCACTCCAGCCTGGGCGACAGAGCGAGACTCCGTCTCAAAAAAAAAAAAAAAAAAAAAAAAAAGAATTTAGAAAAAGTAACTCAAAATAATCAGAAGAAAAAATAACAAACATTATCAAGAAATACATAAAATAGAAAACGATAATACACTGGGGCGAATGAACGTGACCATAGCTTGGTTCTCTGAGAAACAGAAAAGGCTGTAGCAATACTAATTTTTTAAGAATAATAGGCATAAATAAACAATAACAGCAAGAAAAAAGGAGAAAGATACACCACAGATATTAAAAACGTAATAGTCTGAGAATCAACGTAATTACATTCTGCTTGTTGGTGATTGAGGTAAGATGTCAATTCTTGTGAAAAAGACAATCAGAAAAAAGGAGAAATTTTACTAGAACTCTTCTTGAAAAGTATTATTTGCTTTCAGGAAAGATCAGAAGACAAGAAACTGCCCTACAGATTTTGGATGTCGTTGTCTGAAGATGTGATGGTTGGTAGTGTGGCAACCATATTGGATCATGAGGGTGAAACCAAGGGAATAAGAGAAGCTAACAAGAACATTGCTGAACCCCTGAAGAACCAACTCCAGAACCGCCCTATTTTCAGATTCCTGTTATGTGGGATAATACAGTATTTATGTTTAATTACCTCTTATAAGAATATTCTATGACTTGGAGCCAAATACATTCTAATGGATATAACATGCTGGAACCAGTTTCTTAATTTTGTTTTATAAATAGGTTATAAATAGAGATGCAGAGTTTTTTTTCCCCCCCCACTGGAATGGAATAATCTGAGAGACCTTCTCTCATGGATGGCTAATAGGTACAGGAGTCAGGAATGAAGAGAGGCTGTTATATAGAACGTTTTGAACTCTGATGGAGGTGCTGAACAATAAGCAGGATTAACAAGTGATGTGACAGAAGCTCTCCAAAGGGAAAGGACCAATGGCTCATTCCCCACCCATTTAAGGAGCCAGAGCTCTTGGCAATCTGAACATGGTTCTCGATTATACATACTCTTCATCCTCATAACTCTTCAAATGCCTTTATTAAACAAGTACACTTCTTGCACACATTACCCACCTGGACACAATTCTAAAATATTTTTGGTGAATGAACAGTTACAAGCCATGCCCTTCCATTTGCCAGTTACATTAGCATGCAGCTGAACCCAAATGTAAAAAAATAATTTTGTGATGGTATTCATTAATTTGGAAAAGTAATTTCAGCAAGTATCTTAGCAAAGTAAATCTTTAACATAAAAAAAAGCTGATGGCACACTTACTCAGATTTTGGTGGGTGACATTCTCTTGGATACCGGTTATATTCCCATCTGAGTTTCCTCTTTCTTGCTTTATGTGCATATAACTTTCTTTTTTTCCATAAAAGTACCTGAAATTGGAGAGAGATTCTTGTAATGATTTTTTTCTTGCAATATGTTTAGATGCACAACAACTGTATGTCATCTATAAGATCCTGTTACTCCTATTCCTTGATGGAAACATCGTGTTACTGGTTCTTCTCCCACTGGAGGAATATGCTTTGAGGACTGAACTTTTATCCCTGTCTCTCCCTCATTTATTAGGAAAACAATGTCATTGTCTTCTCAGATTGCTGACATTTGAATAAGGCAGATAAAACAAGTAAATGTTCTTATGTCCAGATGGAAATAGCAACCATGCACAAAATTTTCTTATAAAACAGATAATAGAGTGACTATAATAGAGGCTAGACCAGAAGTCAGGACTCTTGGGTCCGATTGTTCAATCTTAGGTTGGTTCTGAGAGCCAGAAAAAAACAATATCACTCAAGAGTCTTTTGGTTCCTTTTTGGGCTGCACCTATAAATGGTAATTATACTTTTCTATTATAGAGTTCACCATCTATTGTGATGTGTAACTATCTCAAAGGAGTAGTTGACAGCTTAGTTAATGCATGGAGTATAAATCACATTGAGTCTCTCACAGGAATGCAAAATGTACATTAAATACAAAGTCTAGCAGCATGAGAAGGGAAATAGAAACTGTGAATCATGAACACAGCACTTACAGATGTCTTAAGATGTGGGTTATGTGGAATACAACTGCAGCCTGTAGTTAAAAAAGGAAACTGATGCTACTGGTGGGAAGGGTTGTTTTCTAGGGCAGGGCTCAGGAGATAGACAAGGCAGATTTTTACCCCAGACTTGAAAATGGGCCGTTGTGTGAGCCTTGGCAACTGTGGTACAGCCTACAAGGTCTAAAATGGCCTGGCCCCTGCCCACTTCTCTATTATTAGATTGATAGCATTAACGGCCCAATTCTTCATCCTTTCTTGTATCTATGCTTTTATTCTTTCTTTTTTGCCATGGGGTTTTAAGCAATTCCTACAAAGAGGTAGAGTATATTTGGGGTATCTTGATTTTGAGTTTGGCCATGTGACTTGCTTTGGCTAACAGGATTTTAGTGGTTGTGATACTAACAGATGTCTAGAAAGTGCTTGCATATATTTGGTTTTGCTCTTGCTCCTCTGGGATGGTGAGGGGAACATGCCCTGGCTAGGCTGCTGAAGGATGAGACATACAGAACAGAGCCAAGCTGCCCAGGTGTCCCAGCCAACAGCAACCTAGATCAACCATTAGCCAGCTGGTTCCCAGACATGTGAATAAGCCAAACCAACAGGAATAACTGCCCAGTTGTGCTTACCCTAGATCACTGTCACAGACGCATAGGCAAAATAGATGCTTATGGTTACAAACCACTGAGTTTTGAGATGATTTGTTATACAGCATTCTTGTGGCTTTCAATCTGATATACTTTCCAACACTTTCCCGTTGCTCTCCACACTCACTCCAGCAACATTAGACTTACCTATTTAAGAGAACTTTTCATGTACCCCAGGACAGGATCCTTGCACATGCTGTTCTCCCTCTGCCTGGAGCTGTCTCTTATGCTTCTCCCCTGGCCCCTTACTTTGGCCAGCTCCTTAGCTGAAATACATTTATTCATCAGTTCTTAGTTCAAAAGTAGCTTCCTTAGGCAAGCTTTCCTTCCAACCCAGAGTAAGTCAGCTTTCTTTACAATTGCAATATATTCTCATGTATTTGTGTTACTTTATATTAGAGAACTTTTTACTGATGTCTCTGTTAATGAATGATACTCTAATTTTTTGTGATAGTTAAGCTGGTCTCCCCCATGAGATTGCAAAGTCCATGACTTTAGAGGATGCAACTGTTATCTGCATCTCCATTGTATCCTGTTGAAGCAGATAATGTAGTGTATTAGGCACAGGCTACCTAATGTAGTGACAGGCACCAATTTTTATTGAATGAGGATATAAGTTGTATCCTCCACCTGTTGTGGGTGATGACTGTTGAGTTACATTTGTAGCCTTCTCCAGAATTATGCCTTGAGTGACTGGAGCTGCCTCATTCAAAGATACCTGAGAGGTACACAAACAAGCCCTCTCCCCAGAGGAAGCCTGTAATCAGTGACTCATAGATGTAGGTATGGAATAGTCCAGCCTGCTTGCCTCTGAATGAGATGACCTCCATGGTGAAATTTATGCCCTAGAGCTCCCCGAGAGATCGGGCCTAGGCTCGACTTCTACAATCACATCTTTGCCAGGTTCCTTTCCCTGCACTAATCTGTGCCCTCATCCTGCTTTATGCTTCTCCTGAGAACTTGACCTCAATAAATCACTTGCAGAAAAATTCCTATTTTAGGTTCTACTTCTCACCAAACCCAAATAAAGACATGCATTAAATTTGAGCATTTCTTGCTCAACCAAAAAATAAAATAGCCAAAAGAACCTTGAAATAGTATCCATTGGTATAAATCTTCGGATAGACAAAAATTATAGCTCACTCTTCTCAAAGAGTACAGAAATTCATAGACATCTGATAATTTGGAGGTTGGTTAGAACCTCCATGGTTATTAAAGCAAAGTTTTATTCATTCCTGGAAATGTTTATTCTCATAATTGTACCACTACACAATAATACATTTCTTAACAGCACTATTCAAGTAGAGAGCATATTTGATGTCTGACTGCCAGGATTTTCATCTCCCTTATATTTGTGAGTTTCTGCTTTCAGAAGATAATTAGAGAATAGGTGATGGTGGCTGGAAAAATGCCCGTCATACAGTCTTAAAAGAAAAATGATATAAGGCTACACACAGTGCAATCTTAAATAATAAAACAAACCTATCCATCTCTCTATCTAGGCATTGGAAAATCAGTGAAAGGAAGCATACCAAGATGTGAACAGTAGTAGTAAAGTTATGAGAGATTTTTATTTCATCTTTTACAATTTTACAGTCTACATTTTAAACAGAAAGCATGACTGCAGTTTTTGAAAAAATGCGGTTTTAAAAAAGGGTAACTCAGCAAACAGATCAAATAGAGAACAATGGCACTTCCTCCCCCTTCCCCCACCCTCACCCCCCCGTAAATGAGCTCTGTTCAGAAGTCTGAGAAGGGAGACTTCTATTTCTGGGAAGATGGAGCAGATATACTTTCATTTTCTCCTCCCCACATGTAAACTAAAATTTCTGGACATTCTACATCAAATATAAGATGGCTTTGAAAAGTGAAGAAAATCAGATCTCCTAGGGATCTAAGGAAACAAGACACAACACAGTGGTGAGTTCCCTGGGTTTTCATTTTGCCTCATATATCCCAGACTTAGAACTGAAGAAGCTGGAGAAATGCCAATGGGCACAGCTAAGGAAACCCCCAACAAAAGCCTGTTGTCTCTAGCCAAAGGACCAGGAAGGAGCAGCCTAACAAGGCAGGACCCTTCTATACACACTCTACTTCAGTGGGACACCACAGAAGCAACCTGTGACCCCAGTCCTACTGAAGCCCACGAAGGCTGAGTGGGGCACTCTGACTTCCACCCTCACCAGGCTATAAGGAGGAACCCAATCCTCTCTGGTATCAGAAAGGCTGAGTAGAGGGTTCGTTTGTTTATCTCTTCAAGACAGTAACAAGACTCCCTACCTCCTACGTGGGATCAGTGGAGAACATATGGGGAGCCTGGCTTTCCACCCCAACTCAGCAGTAAAGAGGTATCCGCCCAACTACTCACCGTTGTGGAGTCAGAGGAGGCCTAACAGAGAGGCAGGGCTTCCACCACCACTCCCAACTAAAGAGGCCGTAACTCTCCTCTGTGGTGCTAGTGGGGCCATGGCAGGGGGGGGGGGGTGCAGCACTAGGCATTCCTTGCTCTCCCAGCCTGGGGGATTCAGTCAGTGGAGGCGTAATGAGAAGTCAGAGCGCCCACCCACCCAGGAGTGATAAGGAGCCTCCCTTCAGGTGTGAACCAAGGCCACTTAGTTGTCCACCCAACATGGCAGCAGTGAGGTATCTCCTTCCTCCTCTGCGGGAGTAGTGTTAAAGGAAGCTGGCTCGAACAGATTTAAACACGATCCAAAGTCTCAGAACGTAACATCCACAATGTCCAAGTTTCAATCAAATGGCATGCTTCATACTGGGAAGATTCAAACTGAATGAAAAAAAAGGTGGTCCACGGATGCCAACACGGAGATGATAGGAATGGCAGAATCATCTAGACATTTTAAAGCAACCATCATAAAAATGCTGGCACTGAACAGTTATGAACACACTTGAAATAGGAACAAAGAGAAAGTTTCAGCAAAGAAACAGGATATAAAGAACCAAATGGAAAGTTTAGAACTGAAAAATACAGCAACCAAAATAAAAAAACAAAAAATGGATGAGCTGAACAGCAAAATGGAGAGCATAGAGAAAAGAATCTGTGAACTGAAAGACAGAATGATAGAAATTACCCAATTTGAACAATGCACAGAAAACAGACAGAAAAAGTGAAAACAACCGCAGGGACCTGTGGGATTATAACAGAAGAGCTAATATTTATGTCACCGAACTCCTGGATTGAGAGGAGGAAGAAAGTGGGGCTGGAAACATACTTGAAGATATAATAGCTGAAAATTTACCAAATTTGGCTAAAGACATACACCTTTAGAATCAAGAAGCTGAACGAAACTCAAGATTTTCAAGAATAAGTCTGAGTATGATTATGTAGGCTATGAAAGCCACCAGATAATCACTTTGTTCAGGTTATAAAGTTGTTGTTTTTACCTATGAAAAGGACTCAGAGACCATCAGTGATGCTACAGTATCAGTGTTAGACAGTGTCTAGCCAGATCGACTATTATGACTTCAGTTAGCCCAGGAAGATTCAAATTAAGTATAGAAATGTTTAAGACACTCCATTGTTCAATATTTTTGTGCATTTGATATTTTATGCATTTTCCACATGTAAGAAATATTTAGATTAACAGGTCAGTGTCCTGTTTCCATACAATCTAACATGTGTGACTAAGCACATGATTAGAAATTGGCAATTTTAAGTTGAAATCTTACTGAGTATGCAGGCAATATCAGCATATTTAAGAGAACTTAAGAATTTCTTGACTATTTTAAAACTTTAGTTAAATTTGTGAGAATTTCTTAAATGCTTGGAATGGCCTAGCATAAAATTGAAAACAAAAATGAAATGAAATAGATTAAATTTGTACAGGCAGTTTGTGTGTTTAAAGGAGTTTCACTGCTTGAAAACATGAATCAATCCCCTTAAAGGTGACTTTTCAAAATTGGATAGATTTATAAATAGAATGAGAAGATCTACAAATTCAGAAAGTTGGCTTTAAAATTTGTAACTTAATCAATTATTCACAATTAAACCTCTGAAAGATCTTTTCAATGTCTAAAACCTACCCCTAAAGACATAAAATCCCTCCCACTAACATATACATGAACACGTGGTATGATCATCATCTATGGGAAAAAATCTTAAGTTTTTCTAGTGTGGAAACACTAGAAAACTAGAAACTTGGCCGGGCGTGGTGGCTTACGATTGTAATCCCAGCACTTTGGGAGGCTGAGGAGGGCGGATCACGAGGTCAGGAGATCAAGACCATCCTGGCTAACACGGTGAAACCCCCTCTCTACTAAAAATACAAAAAATTAGCCGGGCGAGGTGGTGGGCGCCTGTAGTCCCAGCTACTCCGGAGACTGAGGCAGAAGAGTGGCGTAAACCCGGGAGGCGGAGCTTGCAGTGAGCAGAGATCGCGCCACCGCACTCCAGCCTGGGCGACAGAGCGAGACTCTGTCTCAAAAAAAAAAAAAAAAAAAAAAAAAGAAAAGTGGAAAGTTGCATCACTTCTCCAAGTCCTGTCCAGTTCAAGTGAGTAGTTCTAAGCATGTCTGGATTATATTCCTTGAGTAGAGGAGGATATTGTCTCTTTAATCCGTGTTATCCCTGCAGCTGCCATGGTGCCAGGGAAGAGCAGATGTTAGAGAAACATTTGAATTCAACTTAATCAGCTACATTTTCCAAGCTCTATTTTAAAATGGTGTATTCTGCGACAGTGGTCCTGAAGAGGTTTGGCTTCCAAGGATGAAATGACTCAGAAGAAGCTGAAGCTCACCAGCCATATTTGCAACCTGAGAGCTCATAGGATGACAACGTTGAGCAGAATGTAGCCCCCTCCAGCAATCTGTTACAATTAGGGAAGAACTGTTAGCTGCCTGGGACATGCTTTTTTGTATACTCAGGAGGCAAAGTTCTGACATGTTGCCTTTAACCAGCCATGTTTCTGAGGTGCTGATGGTCCTTACACAATGCCTCTTTCTAAATAGCAAGCTTCACCCCCATGAAACACCTCAGTATAGATCAACATACTGTTTGATATTCATTACTGGAACAAAATGTGGCGTACTTTCAAATACTAGAATTTTAGACACTGCACTTCAAAGTTAAGGAGACTTACAACAACATGAAAAACGTCATCAATAATTACAACTCATATTATAGAAAAAGTTAAGTTCTATATGTTGAACAAAACTGGGTGGCATATCCAAGAAATACATGCTCTTTGAAAACCAGCAACAAATTATATTATTCCAATTAAAGATCTAGAACTAAAATGAGCGTTCATTCTGAGATACTAAAATGCAAGGTGAGTGAGATTTTTAAATGTTATTTGAAAAGCTTTAAAACAAACTTACTTGGGTTTGTATTTACCATATTTTTTTGTTGTTTAATATTTATCTCCCCAAAAAGAATATTATTAAAAGAACAGTATAACTTACATAAGTTTTCACAATAGAACATTTGTAAATTCAAAATCTCAGAGAAATGTGTAAATGAATTTGCATCTTTTGAAGTTTAATACATTTATCTATTAAGTGTACTCTTCTCTCAACTTTATGCAGTGCTTTTTCTTTTGGTAATTTTTATCTTTATTATACCAATGACCCATATTTACTATAGTAAATTAATACATATAATTAAATCAGAGTTTCTCAACCTTGGCACTATTGACACTTTGGGTTGAATAATTCTTTGCTATGGAGGGCAGTCCCTGTGTTAATGAATGTTCAGTAGCATCCTTGGTCTCTACCTACTAGAAGTGAAGAGTGTTCCCAGTTTTAATAAAGAGAAGTGTCTCTAGACATTGTGAAGTTTTCCCAGGGAGAGCAACATTGTCCTTAGTTGAGAGCCACTAATTTATGAAAAAAAAACAAAGGCACCCATTTTTCTTCCACACTTATATTTTAGTTTATATTCTTATGGTCAATTTTCTCTATCTATATAGAGATGCATCCATGCATCTAGCTATAAGATATTCTATATATGGAATATATATAAACACATATTTAAAATTAGCATTATTACTTCTCTTTTGCAGCGTGTATTATGAACTTTCTTTCACAAAAAAGTATACATTTATTTCTTCATTTTTTAAATGGCTACATACTATTCCACTGTTTATATACAATATTATTTATTCCATTTACTACTTTTAGATATTGAAGTTATTCCCAATGTTTGATAAAACTGTGCCTTTGGTTGGGTATGATATTCTTGGGAAACACTTTCTTCCCCTAAAATTTTCGCAGATTTGTTGCACTGTCTTTTGTTATTAAAAATGGCTGAGAAATAAGAATTTAGTAAAATTTCTTCTTCTCTGCATTTGCTCATCTACATGTTTAGTCAAGGCACCCAAAGGATTCTTTCTTTATTCTTAAAGTTGAAAACCTGTCTTTAAAGTATCAACTTATTGATATTTCCTAAAATACAGTGTTTCTTTTCAGTCTTTTGGCAAAATTTCACATTCATTTCAATAAACTTTTATTCTATTATATCTTTAGAATAACTTTCATTTTTAGTTGCTGGTCTTTTCTACTTTAAGCACACCAATTATCCTTGTATTGGATTGTCCTTGTCCTATGTATTATTGTCTCCTAGTTCCTTTAATTTCTTTATTTCCCCCTCTGCATTCATGGTGAATCATACAATCCATCATTTTATACGTTTCCATTTTTTCTGGCATCTGCATTTTATTTATTATTATTATTATTATTATTTTGAGATGGAGTTTCACTTTTGTTACCCAGGTTGGAGTGCAATGGCGCAATCTCCACCTCCTGGGTTCAAGTGATTCTCCTGCCTCAGCCTCCCAAGTAGCTGGGATTACAGGTGCCTGCCACCACATCCAGCCAATTTTTGTATTTTTAGTAGAGGAGGGGTGTCACCATGTTGACCCAGCTGGTCTCAAATTCCTAACCTCAGGTGATCTGCCCCCTTCAGCCTCCTCAAGTGCTGGGATTACAGGTGTGAGCCACCATGCCTGGCGGGCATTTTCTTTTAATGAATCCATAACCCACATTTATTATGGTAAATTAGTAAATGTAGTTAAACTAGGATTTCTCAACCTTGATATTAATGACATTTTGGGTAGAAAACTCTTCACTGGGGGTGGGGGGCTCTCCTGTGCATTGCAATATATTTAGGATTCATTAATTTAGGGATTTATTGGTTAGTTCTTGAATATTGTTTTCCTCCTTCTCCATTGGTTTTCTTACCTCCCTTTTCTTCTTTTTCTGTTTTTGTGTATTTTATCACTTTTTGTTTATTAACTGAATTAATAGTTTTATTAAGTATTACACTAATAAGTTGTTTAGGGATTTAAAAAATGTTTTTCTTTAGTTATATGTTTTGCCAAAAGGGATTATTGGTCTATTAAAGGTGGTGCCTTCATTTTTCTGCCGTTGGCTGATCCCTCTTTCCTTTACTGAATAGCACAGATGCCATGCTGTTTCTGTTTCTTGTTTTCTTGGTCATGATGAACACAGCAGCTCTGTCTGCCTTCTCTTTGTTCTGATATATTGTGTCCTAATTCTCCCTGATCTGCTTATCTGAGATCAGTTGTCTACCTCTCTGAGAGCTGGGAAGCGCATATGCAATCCTTTCCTGAGGCTGTGTGCCATTGGTGGAAATGTGTTGTGTGTAGTGGGTAGGGTAGGAGAGGGTGGATGGGAGCTGTTCAGCTGGGCCTGTGTACAGTCTTGTTCGGAAGACCTGCACCATGCTGTCTCCTCTGTGATTTTGCTAAGCATCTACCTAGTTGGAGGTGTATGCTATTGCCATTTATTAGCCCTGGATGGTGGGAAGAAAAGGCGCTCTCTGGCTTTCAGTACAGAGATTTCAACAATTGTTTCTGTCACACAGATCAGCCCAGGCATTGTTTTCCTGTTTCAACTGTTCCCCCCAGAAGTCATTTCCATACCCCACAGAAGTAGCACTATGAGCATTTTCAAGGCTGTTAATCTGCACTAAAAAACTGACCTCTGGAAACATTATACTGATTATATAGTAAACACTAAATTAATGAAGAGTATCTGTTTTCTTATATTTTTGTCAACCTTGATTATTAATACTTTTATTTTTAATACAAGTAGATTTTTTAAAAACATAAAAGTATGAGAAAACATAGTTTAATGAATTTCAATGTATGCAAATATTTTACAATTTGTTTGAAATTCACATGTAATATTCTGAAAGTTTACAACTGTCAATGTGTCCACACAAATTATGTAACATTTGAAACAATTAACAGAAATTTAAAGGGTTCTCATTTAACTGAATGTTTAAAAGTTCTCTTGAAACGAAGCAATCTTGGAAGAAATTATTTAAAACATAGGATCATTAAAAAATATGTTTAATAAAGAACAACAATGTAAATGTTTCAAGATAGAGTCATCTAGTTGGGAAACAATGACCTTTTAACTAGAGGTCCAAAATTCTTTTGAAAAATTAATAGATTTTTTATTGGAATCCAGGGAGCAAGGCTACTACTGTTCTTTTCATAAACACACAAAAAGTTAGTACCAATTGGCAAGGTCACCTGTTTGTATTCATGAGATCATATACATGAAGAGTGATAAATAAAACCCAACCAATACTTTTATTAATGTACAGGAATCCCCCCTTACCTGCAGGGCATCCAAGACTCCCAAACGAATGCCTAAAACCACATATAGTACCAAGCCCTACACATAGCATGTCTTTTCCTAGACATATATACTTATGAAAAGGTTTAATTTATAAATGAGGCACAGTAAGAGACAAACAAGAATAAAATTGAACAATTATAACAATGTGCTGTAATAAAAGTTATATGAATATGGTCTCTCTCAAAACATTTTATTGTACCATACTAATCTATTTTCTGACTGTAGTTGACCACAGGTGACTAAAACTGAAATGTGAAACCATGGATAAGGGAGGACTACTGTATGTGATTCCTAATACAAGGCTATTTATTTATTTAAAACGATTTATCATTGTGATGTCGTTTGTGCTTTTTAATACAAGGTCCTTCAAAAATTATTTGTTTTGCTCAGGGCAACTAGTTATGAAGATTTAAAGCACATTAATGTTCAACATTAAAAGGTAATTGAAAAAGAAAACTCCAAATAGAATCTTCAAATCTTCTAGTCTCTCCCATTGTCTGATGTTTGAAAACAGATGTGTTAATGACTACTACATCATGGCTTACTTTCATTTTTTTTCTTCCCTAGCTAGGAAAGGAATTAGGAGAGCTCCCAATAAACATGCCTCTATTTTGCTGCCTCTACAAACACAAGGAAGGAACAAGAACAACAACAACAACAACAACAACAACAACAAAAACCTGACAATTATATATATCCCATAGCTGGCATATACAATTTAATTAATTCTGGATTTGTGAAATTTGGCATAAGGTGCCTAGGAATTGCTCCTGGCCTACTTAGAATATGAAAATATGAGATAAGACTGCTGGACCTAAACTTCTCCAGAAGAAGGGTAAAGGCTGCAAACTAAATTTTCTCCTAATATGATAAAACTGCCTCCAGGCTTTATCTCTTCTGCCCCTCTGCCTTTTGTCTTTTGGATGGTCATGGTTATAGATGTTGGGAAGGCACTGTTAAAGAGAAGGCACTTGGAATTAGATCCCTAGAGAATGGCCCTTGCCTTATGCAAGTCCAGGAGGTGCAATTCACACTGTAGTTCATATGACCTACCAGTTGCTTATGGTGATCTTTCTGCTTCTAAACCTTGCTTCCCAAAGTATGAGATACACAGGGCAAGCAATACATTCAAGAACCCAGCTTGGTAAATGTCTTTGCCTCCAACATTCTTTCAAACGATCATTAAGTGGCACAACCTTTGTGAATTTGGGTCCCCACAGGTACAAAACAAAGACCAGCAGCTTTTGACTCAGAAAACCCAGTTTCAATCCTGACTAGCCACATGCTAGTTTTGTGCTCTTGGTCATGTTGCCTAAATTCTCTGAGTTACGATGTTCTCACCAGTAAAACAACAATGATAGATTCATAGAGTTGCTAAAGAGGATTAATTAGGATAGCATAGGTAAAGTTCCTGGCACACAGAAAGCAATTAATCAATGTGAGCCTCTCTGAAGTGAAAGTAATGCATCCTAATACCCAGGAGATTTAGACCAGAGAGCTATACTGTCTAATATGGCAGCCACTAGCAACATGTGATTATCAGTTAATTAGCATTAGACTTTAAAATTTAGTTCCCAGGATGCTCAATAGTCACATGTGATGGATAACTATATGGACAGCACTGATATTTACCACTGCCATCATACAGAAAGTTCTATTGGACAACAGAAGAAATGATAGAATTAAACAAGAACCCAAAGTCCAGAAGCCAAAATCTTTGCCATTAACTATGAAACTTCAGAGGAGAAACTTTATCTCACTTTGTCACAATTTCCTCACTGGTAAAATGGATACTGCCTTTGCAGTAATGTGGTGGGGATCAGGTACACTGAAGTTACTTTTTTTTCCTTGCTTTCTCTTTATATTCCCAGGACCCCAAGACTAAACAATACATGACATAATCACTAGCAAGGATCACTTTGAGGATGAGTTAGTTGATGGGTGCAGCCCTTTGGTAGTTTAATATTCATAGCCATGATTTGGTATTATTCCAATGCACCTGTAAACAGTTAAGAACAGCATATGTTCAAAAGTGCAGGAGTTACTGCAGACAGTTCTTGTGGTGATGGAAAGACACAAACTAACAAACCTGAATTGGTTTTCATTGGCAAGTGGCTTTTTGTAGACTTTTTGTAGCTCTCACAGGGTTTAAAATGGAAAGATCAAAGATCATATTCCCTACTTTTCCATTTCTGTTTCACTTTAATGCCTAAATCTACCTTTTCCAGGTTTGAAAACAATATTCCGTTGCTGTCATTTTGGGGGCAATGTTGTATTTTATTTATTTATCTAGAGCTGGGGTTGGCAAACCTTTTATGTAAAGGGTCAAAGAGGAAACATTTTAGGGTCATAAGGTTTCTATCACAACTACTCAACACTGCTGTGTAACATGAAAGTAGCCACAGACAACATGCACACAAATGGGTGTGTCTGTGACAATAAAACTTAATTTACTAAAATAGGCCCTTGGGTCTTAGCTGCCAACTTCAGATCTAGAAAGATATGAAAGAACATATCCTTTTCACTTCCCCACATTGTTTTTTCCCCACTATGATATATATTTTCTCACTTATTTTATTTTTGAACATAGTTTATCCTACAAATGATCACAATCAGACATCCAAATATTTACTTTAGTAATGTGAAAAAAATAATCTTCCTTCTCATTTTTATCAAGGTTTTGCACTTAAAAAACAATATAATTCTTCATGACATTTTTTTTTTCCTCAAAGAGAAAACTGAGAGGAAGAGATATGAAAATAAAATGTAGAAGAATTGTAATCTCGTTCTTGGAGGAGGGGATAAAGCAAGTAAATCATTTATGTGATTATTTCATAAAAGGGTTAATAACAAGTACATAGCCTTTTATTTTCAAATAAGCTCAAAGCCAAAACAATCAAAAGCATTGATTACAATTCAAGATGAGATTTTGGGTGGGGACACAGCCAAACCATATCAGGTAGTTAATACATTAAATGTAAACTTGTCTGAATTTTTATGGCCTGTAATATATTTATTATATAGAAGACCACAAAAATTCTTGTAAATGAACCAGGGCTTGGTTCAGGAATAGGTTACTGACCTGAAATTGATCACTGGAGTCATAAAGACTCAATTTTGGGAGGTGTCTTAGAGTTACCGAGAGAAGCTTCTTTCCTTCCTCTCTCCTTCCTCCCAATATTACTCTTTCTTTCACTTATTTGCTCATTTATTTTCTCTTTCCCTCTCCTCCCTCTCTCTTTCTTTTCTGAGGATGCTAAGTTTGAGAACCTCACATGTAATGGCCAGCAGCCACTATTCACCTGTAAAAATGGCCTGCCTGAGAATAAAACTAATCGAGACAAGCTACGCTAAGGATGCAAAAAGAACAAGCTCTGATGGCTTTGAGCTTATTTGAAAATAAAAGGCTATTTGCTTGTTATTAACCCTTTTATGAAATAATCACATAAATGATTTAATTGCTCTATCCCCTCCTCCAAATTGGGTTGACTGGAAACATCAATGATTGTGATTCAACATAGTGATTCACAGTCCTCTTCAGAGATCAAAACATTTAAAAATGTCTGTTGACGTAATACAGGTTTTTTTTTGTTTGTTTTGTTTTTTTTTTTTACTACACCAACTAGTGATTAAGCTATCAAAAACCAAAACACACCTAAGAAGATGTTAATATTTTTCATTCATTGCATAGGCATCAAGAAAGGATGTAAGACTGATCTATCAAATAGTTTATTTCTCCATGGCAAACATGGCTCTAAACAATAATGACTTTTATACTTTGGTCCACACATGAAATTTATAAGAACAATGTAAGCTGGTAAAAAAACAAAAATGTTTGGTCTGCTACATATTTATACATTGAAAGGAAAATTAATGGTGGCAATTGAGCCTTGCTAAATGGAAGGAGTTTATACTGGTATCTCCCTTTGCGTTACGCAGACTGACATCACAGTTTAAACTGTCAGACATCTGAGACACATTCCTGGGATTCTGGCTTGTGTATAACTTTTACGCATTCAACAATCTCCTAACACAGAAATGAGTATCTGATAAAGTTGAGTGGAGCTGGAATAATCCTGGAATGACCCAAATTATCAAATTTTAGAGACACACCTAAGACACTAAGGCTAGTGTCTTTGTAGAAAAAAAATTATTTGAGGAATAAAATTGACTAAAATGAGAAATACACACAAATGTTTCAGCTTACAAAACATAATTTTATTTAAATTTGTATAGATAAAAATCTACCAAAATTTAAACAAAAACTTTATGCAAATCCTTTCCCACAACAAAATTGGACATCATGGAAAAACCCCACATTCAAATAAGGTTCCCATCTTTCTATCATAAACGGATAGATTCTGGGAGGATGAGGAGTAAGAGATAAACGAGGAGAGAAGATACTGATACCCAACACAATTTGATCTTCAGTGTTGTCTCATCTTGAAATGACTTAATAACAGAGATTTCCATAAGAATCAGGATTCATTTTTGACACAAAAATGGAAGCTTCCACTCCAAAATCACAAATAAGGCTTCTGGTTTTCTTTTTAGAGTGAGGTAAACAGTATATTCAATATTAAGGCAAATGGTAAAAACACATGGATGGTATATTAATGCAGACCTTCCATTATTAAATATATTTTAGAACACTCACAGATTTTTCAAACATATGTTGGAATTAGAAACCTGTAAAATCTGCTGCAGTGTATAATAGCTATTTGCTTGAATGTCTTAGCAGTGCCTTTTTAGTAGCTAATGTGTTCAGTGTAATCTTGTGCCTTTTTAGTAATTAATATATTAAATATAATCGTGTCTGAGTTTTTAAATGGTCTGTTTTTCTTTTGCATTATGTAGGATTAGATGCCCACCAAAATTCTTGTAAATGAAGCAGGACTTGATTTCAAAGTCTGCCTATACACACGATATTTGGCCACACAGACCGCTCCCCAAAGTCTGCAAAACACTGCCTACTGAGCAGCCTTGCAGTGACAGAAAAGTATGAGAACTCAAGACATTATTTTTATAAAGACTAAAATCAGATTTAGGCTGTCTAGACCTCTTATTCCAGAAAACAGAGATTTAAGATTTTTCAGTGATTCTTGCCTTCTCCCCCACCTTTTCTTCCCCAATGAGATAACCATTTCTTTCACAATGATGAATCATCCCTTTTTATGGAAAAAAGGCTTTCTTTCTCCATCGGATCAGGACAAAGACATCACTTCTTGGCCACACTGGCCACAGCCTTCTTGGCTGCATCCTCCAGGTCAACGGCTGAAGTAATGGGGAGTCCGCTGTTGCTGAGTATCTTCTGGGCCTCTTGGACGTTGGTTCCTAGAAGGAGAACAGGGAACAATCACTGAATGAAACTAGAGGTGGCGCCTTATGAAGTTTGCACGAGGATACACAAGACTCACCTGTCTACAGCTTTTCACTAGGAAATGAATTAAATATAGGTTCTGATCAAGGTCTCTGACAGAAAAGATCATGTGATGAAATTTATCTCAAGCTGTGGTCCAGCTAGAAATGAAGATGAAAGCAAGGGCTCGCAAGAGGGAAATGAACATGTTTTACTGATGGAAGCTGAGATGTCTGCTGATAATCGCAGCCATGTGGATCTAATGTGGTTTTGGCCCATACCAGAAGTCACCTGTCTTAAAGCCCTCTCGGACGTCATCATGGGTTTGGGCTATGACCTGATTTGAGAAAGGAAGTTCTGAGAATCTGCCTAGCTGTGCCCACAAATCCATTGCTGTGAAGACTCTGGCAGCATCCAGCATGTCCATTTCTGCCTTCTCCTCACTCTGTAAAATGAAATGGGCTGAGCCCTTCAAAATGGGCAATGCGGCCTCTGATGGCAATCTCTTGCCTGTTCCTGGTGGACCTGGAGTATCTTCTGGCCAAGTCATCTCATTCAAAGGTGTGCCTGGGGACTATTTAACATGAGAACTGCTTTTCTGCCCTATTAGAGTGAACAACTCCTTTAGGAGAAATGTAGGAGAAATGTAATAGAATTTAAGTGTCTAATGAAATATCTCACGCTATATCATTTCCTGTCCTTTTATCTAGTTGGCAAGACAGAGCCTATTAATAAACAAAGACCTTGAAATATAGGCCTTGGAGAACTTGCCTTACCACAAGGAGTGTAAATAAAAAGAGGCACTGGGTCAGCACGTTTCGTATAAAGAGACAAATGCTGGGTTAAATAGGAACTGGTGGATTGAAAAGATGATGCAGCACTGATTCTCCCGGGACCCTGGGTCTACCCAAGCAGCAGTGAAGACGAACGCTTGGCACTGCGTCTTCAGCTTAAGGCTCACCTACTCCTGTATTTACAGAGGAAGCTGGTGAAAGGCCTCTCTGGAAAGTGACAGCATAAAATGTGGGAAGTGGCTACCTAAAATCCCCATCGTGGCTCTGCCATGTACTTGTTATGTAGTTTTGGGTAAATCATTTAACTTATTTGAGCCTTAACTTTTGTCTCCATACAGAGCACTATCATCCTCATAATCTTCCCCAGAACTAATATCATTAAGTGTTTATCTATGCCAGGCACAGTGCTAAGTAATTTACACACAGCATATGAAATCTTTACAAAAACTATGAGTAGTCCTATTGTTCCTGTTTTACAGATAAGGCAACTGAGGCACAGAGAAGTTAAATAACTTTTCCATAGTCACTTTTCCATAGTGGCAGAGATGGGACTTGAACTGTTCTCTGTAATTATAAACCCTGCATGTTCTAAAGATATGCTAGTCTGCTTCTCTGCTTGTAAAATGAGGACAGTAGAGCTGATGGTACAGATTGTGATGAGAAGCAAATGAAATAATGAGTGTAAAAGCATTTTTGTAAATGGTGCGGTATCTGTGGCAGGCCTGGCTGGTTCTCTACCACAGACTCCTGCACCTCTTCTGCAGTGGAGTGCTATTGCTGGAAAGCAGCTGCCCAGCCAGAAACTACATTTCCCAGGCCCCCTTGCATCTCGAAGGGGACATGTGACTGAGTTCTGGCCAAAGGAATGTCACATGGCCATGACAATCTCCAAAGGGACTCTTCATACTCTGTTTTCCTCGTGTGCTTTCTGGAGTGTTCCTAGTTGGGGCAGCCCTGGAAGTCACCTTTTTGGTTTTGGTTGTGTTTTGTCTTGTTTTTTGTTTTTGAGACAGGCTCTCGCTCTGTCACCCAAGATGGAGTGCAGTGGTGTGATCTCAGCTCACTGCAGCCTCAACCTCCGGGGTCCAAGTGATCCTCCCACCTCAGCCTCCTAAGTAGCTGAAACTAAAGGCACGCACCACCACGCCCAGCTATTTTTTGTAGAGATGGGGTTTTTCCACATTGCCCAGGCTGGTCCTGAACTCCTAAGCTCAAGCAATCCATCTGCCTTGGCCTCCCAAAGTGCTGGGATGAAAGGCATGAGCCTTGCGCCCAGCCAAGTCACTTTTTGAAGATGGCAATGACTCCTCCAGCCTGGATACTTTAATAACTCTGTGGAGCCAAGCATCCTACCCACTCACCCTCTTAGACCTTATGGGAATGAGAAAGACCCTTCTATAATGTTAAGACTCTGAAATTTCTGCATTCTTCTGTTGTTACAGAAGGAGCTAGCATTATTTTGACTAACATATGACTTTGTAAATGCTGTGGAAGGCAGCTTCTGAAATGGCTTTCAAAGATCAATCACTCCTGCCTCCTGGTAGTCACATCTTTATAGAATCTGTCCCCCTTGAGTATGATCTGGACGCAGAGCCTTGCTTCTAATGGATAAGAACATGGCAAAAGTGATGGAATGTCACTTCTGAGACTAGGTTACAAAAGCCTATAGCTTCAGTCTTGCTCCCTTTCACTCTTTGTTCACTCTGATGAAGCAAACTACCCTGCTCTGAGCTGCCCTCTGGAGAGACTCACCTAGCAAGGAACTGAGGGCAACCTCTGGCCAATGGCTGATGAGAAACTGAGGCTCTGGGTCTAATAGCCAAGGAGGAAGTGCATCCGGCCAACAACCATATGAGTGATCTTGGAAGCAAATTCTTCCTTAGTCAAGCCTTGAGATGTCTACAGCCCGGCTGACACTGTGATTGCAGCATTGTGAGAGACCCTGAGTGAGAGGATCCACCTAAGCCACACCCAGATTCCTGACCACAGAAACTGTGAGATAATCACTGTTCTTTTTGTTAAGCTGCTAAATTTTGGGGTAATTTGTTAAGCACTGATAGATAACTAATGCAGATGTAAAAATTTATTATTTCATTAATACAACCTGTGTGCACTTTGATTCATTTGACTGTGGCAGGTGTTAGATACCAGGCTAAGGAATTTAGACATTAATCAATAAGCACGGCTTTCATGGAGTAATGACAGAGTGTGAAGCAAAAGCCCTGATGGACACAGGAGCAAATCAGTCTTTGGACCAGAAGGTAAATGACAGTTACATGTGTAAATTTTGTTTTAGACAGAGTCTTGCTCTGTCACCCAGGCTGGAGTGCAGTGGCGTGATCTCGGCTCACTGCAACCTTCAACTCCCTGGTTCAAGCAATTCTCCTGCCTCAGCCTCCTGAGTAGCTGAAATTAGAGGCAGTGGCCACCTCTCCCAGCCAATTTTTGTATTTTTAGTAGAGATAGGGTCTCACCATGTTGGCCAGGCTGATCTTAAACTCCTGACCTCAAGTGATCTACCCACCTCAGCCTCCCAAAGTCTGGGATTAGAGGCATGAGCCACCATGCCCCATGTGTAAATTTCTATCTCCTCCTGCAGAGACATGGACTAGGCTCTTCTCCCTCTTCCTTTCTTTTTTTGAGCACCTTCCAATCTCAAGACAGGTCCAAGACCTCCAGATAGGTGCAGGAGTGGTGCTCCTGATGTCTTCCTCCATCTCAGATCCTGCTCTTTCTGGAGACTAGTTTTTATCACGGTTCCCGCCTATTCAGGGAACGTCTTATTCAGTTTTACCTGAGTTCCTTTGCATGTTTATGGATGAAATGAGCTCTTGATCTTTTAACTTTTTGAGATAACTTTAATGAGTTCTGCTTCCTTGCAACCAAGTAATCTAAATAATTCAGTTCCTTAATTAATATCCTCTTTAGCACCGAACTTAGCACCAGTATTCACAAGGGAAAAGAAATGATTTGGAAATTCATGAGCACCCAGATGTGCTGGGCCACTGCCCTTGCTGGGCTCTCCACCCTGAGCTCTGTTGGGCTGATACCTCTCTCTGCTGAGCTGACACCATTCATTCACGAGGCATCTGTTAAATGGCATTTCTTTGGGGATGTCTTTCTTATCACCACCTCCCCATGCCCCAACTAAAGCAGGGGCTGGTACAATGAACTTCCAGAGTACCTGGTATTTCTAAAATCTTCCCATGGATGAAGACTTATTGGGATGGCTCACTGATGTTTCCCTCATCCCCTCCAAACATCCACTTTCCTTTGTCAGCGTTGCTCACCAGATACCTCCCAATATCTGTTAGCTAGCAGTACGTGCTGACCGATGGGGTAACTCCAGATGGGTTCCCACACACAGTGTGCTTGACGAGGAGTGGGTGGGTGCTTTTTGACAGATCTCCTTGCTGTCCTAACAACTCTTTCCTAAAGGGTTGAAATAGATACCCCAAACTGCTCAAGGTGCAATCAGGAGGGATTTTTTGGGGGGTCCTCTCAGGATTCCCCAGGGGTTTTGGGAGTGGCTCCTTTCGCTAGGAAGGGCCCAGGAAGAGCTGGCTGTGCTCACTGCCCTAAGTGAGGACTCCAAGCTGTTACCACTCCTCCCAACCTGTAGCAGCTCCAGGTGCCCCAGACAAGTGAGGCCTTGCTCGAGGCTAACACTGGTGGACAGGGCCAGGGGAAGAAAGGGGAGGGAGCAGCTCCCCAGAAAACCAGAGCCCTTCTCTCCTCCCAGCTGCTCCTGCAGTGCTGCGTGAAAATGCCTAATTGCTTCATAATTCTAGGATCCACAAAAATGAATTTTAATTACACTTGCAGTTACGCTTTAATTACAGCCTTAATTATTAAGCATATACTAGGCATGCTCAGAACTAAGCAGTTTTTGAAGGGATTCTCATGTTCAAATACAAAGCTCATCTGTGATGAGAAATGGGTCATATGCAGAGCCATTGTGACCAGGCAGAAACTTGTTACAGAAGGGGAAGGGAGTAGAGAGAGACAGAGAGGAGAAAGAGAGAGAGAGAGAGAGAGAGACAAATGAAGAGAGAGACAAGAGACAGAGGCATGGGGAATAGTCCAAAAAGGAACAGACATATGAAAATAAAGAGACAGGTAGAGAGTAAGAGAAAGTAAAGGAAAAAAGTGAGTTTGCCACGTGCCTTACACACCAGCCTGTACCCTGATGCTGGCACACGTCTTTGCAGCATTCAACCTGGTTTCTTCTTGAAGGCATGGCTCTACTGCCCACTGACCCTGCCCCGGTAGTTAATAACCAGCTGCTTCCTCCTTCCTGTTGAGGGAACAACTGGAAGGGGAGATGGGGACACTCAGAGAAGAGCGGTTAAAAGGAAACCAGCTGGGCATGGTGGCCTGTAGTCCCAGTTACTCAGGAGGCTGAAGTCAGAGGATCGTTTGAGCCCAGGAGGTCGAGGCTGCAGTGAGCTGTGACTGCACCACTGCACTCCAGCCTGGGCAACAGAGTGAGACCCTGTCTCTATTTTCAAAATAAATAAATAAATAAATAAATAAATAAATAAATAAATAAATATAAATGAAATACAATAAAATAAAAATAAAACAGCAGACAGTGGAACCAGGTCATTGAAAAAGAAAAGGAAGAAAAGAATTAGAGGAAGGCTTGGAAATGATCACAAGTTTGTGCGTTCCTTTTTTTGTAAAATGATATTATTTGAGTATTTAAGGTTAGTTTCTTAATTCACCAAGTGTCTGACATCTATTCCCCAACCCTCTCTCTGCCTTTACTTCTAAATAGAAATTATCATAGCTGCTTTAAACTCTGACATGGAATTAAGTGTTCTAAAGAGAGTGTTTATGCCTGTGCACAGAATTACAAAGGAAATTGATCTCCTTCCCACATTTAAATGGTGCTACTGCCATGTTCTAATATTTATTAAATGCTGCATTGCTTTTTAATGAGCCTTCAGGACAACACTTTTAATAACCACCTGTACAGATAACTGATCAACTCATGCTGCTGGAACCTCAGGCACTTCTTAATATCTGCTTGTTGAGAGCCATTCAGTTAAATGGTTATCTACTCACTGCAGCCCTTAAAAATGGAAAATCAAAGGGGAATGAATTTAAAATGGAATCTTGCTCTACTACTAGGGGATATTATAAATAATAATTATTAAAATGTTAAAAACTCGTGACCTCCTCAGCATGTTACCAGTGACTTTCTGCCACTGGGTGGAGTAAGAGAGCTGTAAACAAAGATGCAAGGTTAATTTATCAAAATTTCTTCTTTGCTTTTATTACACACAAGAGAAAATAAAGGTAGTGGGCACATGGCACAGGATTTTGTTGGCAAGGTGCAAAGGCCTCCTGCCTTTTATCATAAGGCTGTGAAATCATTTTCCAGTCTGGAAATACGTAGAAACAGTAATTTAAAAATTATTATTTTAATAGGAATTCAGTTTTTTAAAAAAGAATACAGCACTTAGCACTCACGGAGTACACATTAGGTGCAACAAATGTTTGTTGGATACATGAATTAAGAGGTTCACAAGTATCTTAAAACTTAATCCTCAGAGCAACCCTACAGTCGACACCATTTTAATCCCCATTTTACAGGGGAGGCAACTAAAACACTGGGAGGCTTAGGAACTGGCCTGACATCCCCAGCAAGTCAGAGGCTGAGCCAGGACTTGAACCCAGGTTCATCTGAGTGCAAAGCCACATAAACACGCAGCTGGCCTTTAAGTGCTAGAAGGAATTCTAGGCATCCTTTTGGATAAGTCTCTTATTTTCACTAGAGGAAAATGAGGCCCCGAGATGTCAGACAAATTGCTTGGATCAAACAACCAGTTAACCCTGACAGGTCTGATTCTTGGTCTAGTGCTCCGAGTCAGGGCTGGCAAGTTCTAGCTTTTGGGCAAAAGCCAGCCAGTTGCCTCTTTTTGTATCACCTGCAAGTTAAGAATAGGGTTTACATTTTTAAATAGCTGGGAGGGAAAAAATCACAGGAACATTTTATGATACATGAAAATTACATGAAATTCAAATTCCAGCATCCATAAATAACTTTTTCGTGGAACACAGCCAAACTGATTTGCTTAGAGATCATCAGTGGCTGCTTGTGCTTTGCAATGGGAGGGGTCAGTCACTGTGGTGCAGACAGTATGGCCTCAAAAGCCTGAAGTATTTCAGCCCCTCTGCTGGAAATAACTGAGTCTTTTCCCCCCACTGGGAGAGGGGAATTCAGTGGAAATAAGCCAAATTCTCTAAAGCAGCAAATTCCTCCTCAAATGTCCACTGCTCCTGTACCCTTGCTCTTCCTCCCTTAGTCTCCTTTCAAGTGGCAATCAGATAGAGGAGGTCCATTTTCTTGGTGACCTATAAATTTAGATAACTTCTCATGTCTCTTTTGCCTTGTTATTTTATGTCAGAAACAGAATAATTCATTGAGAATCAGAGGGAAAACTTCTGCTATGTCAGCAGCTCTTACTTGTTTGAGATGATATGTGCCAAATACCTAGCACCATGCTTGGCAGCCAACATCATTAGCCATCCATGTGGCCTCAGTCGAGATACCGACAAGGGTTTAGATGATAATAAGGATAGATAACATTTACTGAGCCAAGGACTATTGCAAATTATTTAAAAACTCATCGGCTCCTTACAACCTTAGAGAGTTGCCCTATTTTTATTCCCATTTTGCAGAGGAAGAAGCTGAGATTTTAAACCCGGTTCTGTTCCCAAGTAGCTGAACAACCTGGGGAAGTTATTGCAGCTTTGAGGCTTTATATTTCTCCTTGAATGAGTATCTTAACTAAATGCTTCGCACCCCTAACATTTTATGAAGATTAAAGATGACATAAGATATTCTGTGTGGCTGTGTTGTACCCACACCTAATTTCCTCGATGATTTCTTCTCGCACAGTAAGAAGAAATCAACACTTGGGGTGGGAATGTGATAGTTATTCGGACCATCACAGAAGGAGCCCCCAGCTCCAGTAGCAGGAAGCCAATGGCTAGGTTCTTTTCTACACAGTTTCAAAGAATGGTGTGTATGTGCTATGATCATGCAAGCAAGGCTTAGGATCAAGTTTAACATATTCACTGAGAGCTTATGCTAGTTGCTTATGCTTTCAATTATGTTAACCCTTAAAAAAAGCAACATAGATACTTAACCAAAGTGAAAGGAGCCTTAATATTAAACTAGAATGGAATGAACCCTCTGGCAAGCAAGAACACCTTACACTTCTATGCTTACCCGCCATCATCTGCTAAGGATAAGACAATTCTTTTAAAGAAGGGCTGTTTTATACACCCAGACATCTGCATGTGAATTTACCTTTCATGCTTCCCTTGAATCTTCCTGCTAGCTTTCAAGGCATGCATACTCTAATTTATGGATGATTTAAGAAATTTTCAAAGGTAATTTTAACAGTGTGAGACTTTTGTCGAAAATGCTGACTGTGGTACACCATTACTGCCTGAGACGGAATCACCCTCATCACTGCGTCACTGAGTGTGATCCTGTCCTTATGTGGGGAAATGACTGAGTGGACCTCATTGCTAATATTTTCCTTGGGAGGAAGTCAGATTCTAAGAGCTTAATATTGCCTGCCAAATTCTTACTTGACTCTCATGAGACATTTCAGAGCTTAGGGGAGAGGGAGATTTAGACACAGACAACATGAAGATTTTCCAGAATTTTAGGTCTTGCTCCTGGCCTCTTCTCTACACCAGGAATCTGCAAGCTATAGCTCATGAGCCAAATCTGTTCCACTATCTGTTTTCAGTAAAAAAAGATTTACTGTGGCACAGCCATGTCCATTCCTCTACCTATCGTCTATTGCTGTTTCTACACTAGAATGGCAGAGCTGAGTAATCACAATAGGGAATATACAGTCACAAAGCCTAAAATCCTGCTCTTTACAGAAAAAGTTTGCAGACCTTTGCTCTATACAATCCAAATTTCTGGCCTTGTGCTAAAGGGCCAGGTGAAGACAAGAATCATCTTCATCTGGTGTTTCCAAGCTTGCAGTCCCTACTTCCGACTCTTGATATAGTGGTGGGAAGCTATACTTCTAGGAGAGAAAAAGCCCACCTATGGTCTCTTTGAATCGACAATGGTAAATATTGGCTCGAATTTCCACTCCCTCCACCCCTTCCCACATGTATGGTTGGAAAGATCATAGAACTCTTTTTCCACTGAGCTGGGATATAGCCTCAGAATCTTTCTTGGCACAGCACTGCTCAGGCAGCCACTGCCAATAAAGAGAAGGTGGCATGAGATGAAAGCTGTCTTCCCTCATCTAAAACATTTCTCATGAAGTCTTTCCCTGTAGGTAGTTCTGCCTCAGGACAGCCTCAAGGTGGCGCTCTCTGGAAGAGTCTTAGCGGGACACACTAAGCCTCTACAAGATGCTACAGACTGAATCACCTGTATGTCTCCTCCTGATATCTATGTGCTCGCTCACTCTTTTTGGTGGCTCATCAAATATGACTTTCAAGTGGAAATTGAGGCAGGAAGAAATGAACTGACTACTCACTCAGAAGATACCCGAGACCACACAGTGGTGTCCTGATACCATAAGGCAGCACTCAGGATATGCCAGTCCTGGTACCTGCCCAGTTTTAAAACCTCTCCTTATAAAAATGGCCACACCCACAGCTGCTGCTCAGGGAAGCAACTTCAGGCTCTTGTTCCTGAAGGGATGACCACTGCCTAGAGTGGGGCAGCCACCCGACCAAAGGCAGCCCACTCCTGGGGCAGATAAGACCGATGATGTGCATTGGGGGATGTTTCCTTCGATGCAGAGGGACAGTCATTAGTGTAAGCCCTCCTGTTCTCTTTGCCTATCACTGGCTCCATCTGGGATTGGTGATGGTGTAGGGAGCTGACTGAATACTCGAATGGAGAAAGTTGGCATGGATAGACCCGCCCCTTCCTCTGGCCTTCCTTTTAGGGATATGCCACTCAGAGTGAGTCCACGTCATCCTCTGCTCCTTGGGTTCCATCCTGGGGTGGAAGGTACACTGACGTCCAGTGGTGCCTGTGACTGGGTTTACAAAGCTGCCTAATTCTGGGGCTCAGAGTAAGGAGCTCACTGTTGGTCACACAATAAGTTACATCCTCCAACTACTTTTTCATTTGGTGATGAAGGTACTATTTTTGTTTCCTCAGTCTATTTTATTTCTCACTGGGATCAGAACCCAGGTGGAAAAGGGTCTGTTGGGCCCCTTCAAAGACCCTAACCCCATGGCTTGGTTGGATGAGCTGTGGACAATGGGAGTGGTGACTATTAGATAAGCTAATTAGATTGGCTACCTATGGGATCTGGACTGTTAGGGAACACCGTGGGATCAAGATGGCCTTCCTGAGAGGCCAGAAGGTCTCAGAGGCACCAAGAAAAAACACAAAGGAGTGAGAAAGTCAGTTCTGTGGACCATACTCTGAGAACCACTACAGTAAAAGCAGTAGCAGACACTTTAATATGATAACTATCCAAAAGTCTTATACACTTCATCAACAAACTCAGATTACTATACTCAAGGAGCCCCACTGAGTCATCATTTACTGTATTAATCTGTTCTCACGCTGCTAATAAAGACATACCCAACAATGGGTAATTTATAAAGGAAAGGGGTTTAATTGACTCACAGTTACACATGGCTGGGAGGCCTCACAATAATGGTGGAAAAGTAAGGGACGTCTTACATGGTGGCAGGCAAGAGAGAGCATGTGTAGGGTAATTCCCCTTTGTAAAACTATCAGATCTTGTGAGGCTTATCCACTATCACAAGAACAGCACGGGAAAAACCCACCCCCATGATTCAATTATCTCCCACAGGGTCCCGCCCACAACACGTGGGGATTATTACAATTCAAAATGAGATGTGGGTGGGGACACAGAGTCAAGCCATATCATTTACAGTATCAATCTTGGAACAGCTCAGTTTTCCCAAGCTCTGTGTTAGAGCCATAATTCCCTGGAGACCTTCTCAAGAAAAAGTCCAAGGATATTTTGACCCTGCTGGTATACCCCCATCCTTTGACATTAAGACTCCCAAACAGCTGTAGCCTGTGTTGTTCTCCGTGCTTGCCTCTCTTTTTGTATCTCTTTCTTCTTCCACTCTCTGCCACTCTCCTTTCTCTCTCCTTCCCTGAGACTGTCTGCCTCACATGCTTAGATCTGCACAATACGGACTTGATAGAAATAATAATCACAAAGGAAAAATGAAAATAGCACACACTCCAGTCAGCAAAGCCTAATATGAACATTAAAACATACCAATGAATTACATCTTCTTAGAAGTGTAAATGCAGCATAATTGATCCCAATAAAAGTCATAAAAGGAAAATAACTGACAAAGCTACAATGAAAAAAGTTGATCAAGGAGTTGATGAGTGCATCAGTATTGGTGTATTTCTGATTAAAATGTTGATGTCAGACTGTTTTCAGGGTCAAAGTGATCAGAGACCCTCAGATTTTAAGAGTCTACTCTTCTCCTGTTCTTAAAGGGGGACAGGTCTCTATTAGCAAATTATATTATTGTTTGTCACTGGAAATAACTAGAAATGAATGCACACTATGATTGACCCATTCTTTCTGGTGATCCTTTCTGTGCCTGAGTTGTCACAACGGCCCACAATGTGTTAGTTATTCATACATTTCTAGAAAGGCTAGTTACCCTGCCTTAAACTTTTCCCAAAAGATTTAAAGGAGTGCATCTTTTATTTTCATACTCTGCTTAGTATTCCAGAAGAATTAAATAATTTTTATAATACCCAGATGATATTCATGCTGAAATATGCAAAATATCACATTCAAAGATTATTTTTCTTAATAGTCTCTGCTGATTGCACCAGAGGTCTGCCTGAGACACTAAGAAGCAGCTTTGACATTTCTAAATTTGTTAGATGTTCAGATTTGCATCTTTTAAGTAAATGTACTTCCAAGGTTTATGCCTGTGGTTTTTTAATTAGTTAATTAGTATATTAGTAAATACCATGTGCAGGTCAATGAGCTTTAGGCATTAAAGAGGATCAAGAGAGATGTAAAAAAATATGTCAGTTACTAGATAGCTGGGAAAATAAAATGGAAAAAATTAACAATATAAGATGATATCTATAAAACGGTAACAAGTGTTACCTGCTAATAGGAACTGCTTCTATCTTAGTAGAAGTAGCCATCAGGGGATCCCAGACAGCCACCAGACTCGTTTGCTGAATCTTCAGAAATATTGATAACTTCACAATGTCCACTGGATCATGAAGGAATTGAATGTGATAGCTCGGGATGAGATCAAAGAGGGCACTGTCTCCCAAATTTATGTAAAGAAAAATACACATAGTGACCTTTCTCAGCCACTACCCTCTTTCCACTATTATAGCTCCTCTCTTATTATAAGAACCTGGTATCTTTATCAAGAGAGAAAAAGGAAGAGAGCTTTGGACATTTCTGGAGTCCTAGCTGGTGTCCTTTTCTTCTTCTTGTGGAAACTGGCATCATGTGATAAACGTCCTCGGATAGGTACAGGCTCTCACACTCAACGTGAAACTACCAGGGATACTCACTAATATTCATATGTGTGATTTCTGCGAATGCAGGAGCCCCATAGCAAGACAAGACCTATCCCAACATTGTATTGGCCATGCATAATAAACAAAGGGAAGATGAAGCATTCTGTTATAACTGTACTCTTGGCACTGATCATAGGTGAAACAATGCAGAAATTTGGAGAAGGTATTATCCATAAAGGGAACTAAATGCAAATCAAGGCAATGCTTTTTAGACTAAGGAAATACAGACTCCTGATAATGTTTCCATTAAAGTCAGTGTCTAGAGTAGCTTTGCTCACTTTCATTGGCACAACCCACTTTTATGCTTATTCAACATGGACTATTATAGTTATAGTAGATTTAGAGATGTGAGTTAGCAAAGTAGTATAAAAGGAGAATTTTCAAGTTGAGTCTGGAGGATAGGTAAGATTTGAATCAATGCAAAGGAAGAAGGAAGGAGTGAGTAGAGGATCAAAAGTCAGTCATCAAGTAAGTCATCATCCATACCTGAGAGTTGGTACTGGGGTCATAACAGTGGTAAAAACTGCAGCCCAGCACCTGGGTAGATCAGAAGGCTGTCCTGGAGAGAGTAATGGTTTTATAGCAATATGTTATGGCTAAAAGAAGAGAGTGGGATAACTGAGTAGGTACCGAGTTAACGACATTAGGTAGAACCAAAAACCCAAGCAGAATTGCCACAGATATAAAGTGATATGGATGCAAGAGCAGAGAGGAAAGGAGATGAGAGAACAAGGGGAATCTAAGGAATTTAAATTTGTGAACCAGGAGAATGATGGCATAGTTGATGGACTTGGGAACGTCAGAAAGGGAACTCAATAAGAGCGTGGGAGAGGATCAGAGACGAAGCTGCAACACTGGATAGAATGCATGTAGGGAAAGACGTGTGAATACAGGGGACCATCCAAGGAGAGATGTGACAGACAAAAGGAGAAGTTACGCTCCTTTTAAAGGCCCTTCATAAACCACATGCAGAACTGGCTGCACAGGAAACTGCTTTTCTGCAGGGACAGCTCAGTGAAAATGAAAAACAACCAAAACAAAAATATCTTGTCACAAATAGTGGTTCTCAGTACTTCCAGTGGAGAAAAAGTTGCCAATGACAGGGACCTTTGGGAAATGTCTTTTATCTTCCATCTAAATTTTTCACTTGCTTTCCTCTACGTCAAAACATAAATTCTTATTCTCCCACAATTTTCTCTACGTTTAGTTGTAGTTTATCCAACCTTAGAGTATGATTTCGTTCCTTCTGTTGTTTCTAAATAGAGCAAGTCTTCATTGTCTGCAAGGACAAAGAAAGATAAAGTGGTACAAACAGATGGGAACATTTTGGACACTTTTAGTGGTAGTTTCTATTTGACCTGACATTACACTATACTCTGTTTTGATGGATGAATTTCTCAAGGTTCTTTATTCGTATCAATATTAAAATTGGCTCAGACTCCCAGAACACACACCATTGTCTAGCTAGGGAGAGCGAGGTAAAAAGGGTCTTCGTCATCCCAGTAGCTATTACAAAGCCAAGTGACACTAAAAATGAGATGTGATGGAAAAATGTTACCAGAGACTGAATTACAATGGTAAATAATTTCTGTTGCTAATATTTATTAAGTACTTTCTAAGTTTCAGGCATGCTGCCACACGTTTACAACAGTCTGAAGAACTGTGAGATTTTCAGTGACCCAGATAGCAGACATTTCAAAACCCAATGGCACATTTTGTTACTAGTATCTATTTCCTGTGAATACAGTAAGTGGCCTTCTTGTTTGTTCTGTGACCATTCAGAAGATCCAGGATCCTTGCCATAAGTCTCTCTAACATGTAGCCCACAGTTTAAAGATTCTGTTGCCCTCCCACAATGTATTAAAAATATCCTGATGAGAAAAGTCTTAATCAATCAAATCAGGCTTGGTGTAGTAGGATTTTGTGGACAAAACTTTGTTCTCAGCTGTATAATAATTACAAGCTGTTTTACCAGTGGATCAGGAAAGGATTATTCTCCTCTTTGAAAATGGTAACTTTATAATTACATGTATTTACTTGCCTTATCAGAATAGAACTCACCAACTGAGACAGAGGATTATTTTTATTCAAAAGACTCTTGGGTGAAATGAACAGCTACATATTTGGGGGAAATTCAGCCTTTGCAACCAATTGTTTCTGGTATGAATAAAGAACAAATTACCTGAAATGAGGTTTTCTTTTTTTCCTTTTTGAAATGTATACAAAACTTGGCACAAAAATTACCTAGACAGTTAACTTGGCCCAACCCATGAAACTGTTGAGAAATGTGCATTTATTGACAGCTCTATACAGTCAGTGTACAAAGCGTTTTGGCCAACCAAACACAGTATACAAAATGTTTTCAGTGGTTTTATAGTTCTTTATCAGAATCCACCAACATCATATAATAATTTTTTTAAGAATTCATTTTTCTTTATTACTGTCCCATTTAAATCTGGAGGAAACTTCTATGTCTCAAATATTTCTGAAGAGAAATTTGCTTGTTTCTCAGGTGTGCATAATGATTCCAAGTTGAGCTCTTAATATACTAATAATAAACCTCCAGATAATTTGTAGACTGGATCCTGTTTCTCTTAGCCAAATCTTCTCAATTTTATTTTCCACCCAATACCAAAAGGTTTGTTTCAGCAACATAAACATTTTGTCTTTCTTTTGCCAAATATCTTTAAAAACAATTATCCCACCCCCTTCATTCTTACCAATCTCTCTAACATTCCCTAAACTCTCTCTAAAGTTGTTGTGACTATAAACACATTCTGTGTCTTTCGCTTTCTTGACTAGGCACTGTACCTCCTCTGGGTGGACACTCTCTTATCCTGGATTCTGAAATACAGACAAATTGGAGCCACAAATAGAAGAGTACAAATCGTGTCCTTTTCAGCATGGACTCGGTATGCTAAGAAGGTCACAGTTTGCACTCCTATTTGCTACAGGATGGTATGTGATCCTTTGGTCTGCTGGAGGAGAGAAAGAAACCTATGGGTATTAAAGAGTTCAGACGCAGTCACAGAGTTTTCAGCTGTGTCCCATATGCTTGATGGCTATTCATTCTTCAAGTCTTCAGTTATGCTAGGTTCTAAGACAAAGAAATGAGAGCAGTGATAATGCCTTTACCTCCTATCAAAAAGGCAGCCTCGGTAGATTGACTCTGGGCTGAGTAGCTTTGAAAACATTTTTATTCGGCGTATTAGAGCCCAAGGTTTGCCGCTAACACCCAGAATACGTGGAGAACAGGGGCCCCTGGCTGAGTGGTGGAATTAATTGTTCTAGGCAGGGTGAATGCAGATCCGAGCCAGGGTCCCGTTCTGTGTCTGATGATGTCCCCTGGCCTCTTTGCACTTTTCTGGATTTAGGCATTCTCTCCAGTGCTTGTTTCCAACGTATGCTCTGTACAGAGTTAATATTCCATCTTCTGTTCTTTATTCAAGCCCTGTCCCCTTGCAAGGTAAGACGGACCTGTTTCCCACCTCCACCCCCAGCCTCTCCGAGGTCATTCTCATGCTGCTGTCATTGGAGACATGGCTCTTGGAGGAGGGTCTGATGTTTTTGTCAGTGCATGCCCCTGCTCTTCTGTATGTTTGATTCTCATTGTCCTTTCTCTTCCTACTCTCCAGGTCTCTATTTTCTGCATGTCCTGTTCATCACTTTGCTCTCTGTCTCACCAGTGCCCACTTACCTCTGCATCTCCTTCCTCCTTCACTGTCCCCTGTGGACGTGTCCGTACTGGGACCAGTTTCACTTCACAGTGACATATTTCACCTCTCCTGCCTCATCACTCACATCCTCTCCCCATTTTCCCTGCAGATCCCCCTTCCTCCTGGTGTTCAGTTCATCATCATCAACTTAAACCAAGTAAGACACTGAGGGAAGCCCACGCTGCCATCAAGCCTCAAATCTGCTCCATTGTCTAAAAAACACTTCTTAATGCTTAAACTTTACCACACGTAAACATTAGACAAAGGCTCACAGGACCTGATCAAAGTATTAGTTAGGCTAGCTTTCTTAGATCTAATATATTAATTTCCAGGTAAATAATCTACTATATTTGGCCCTTTGGGTTTTCATTTTACCCCTAGGATAACGTGAGTAATTGAATTTATCCCATGTTAGACATCAACTGCCTCACCTTAGAGAAAACGTCCTAACACACTTTAGACGGGGTTGCGGGGAGCTCCTTAAGGTAAAAACCGCTTTCATAGTAATAGTGGTAGTAATAACAACAATAAGAGAATACTATGTTGACATTTGTACTGATAGGTCAAAAGTAATGGTAGGCAAAACTGCTGGCATGTTATCATGGAATCAAGGCAGTGGCACCATACTTTGCTAGTAATCATTGTACTTTTTTTTGAGATGGGGTCTTGCTAAGTTGCCCAGGCTGGAGTATAGTGGCATGATCATAGCTCACTGCAGCCTTGAACTCCTGGGCTCAAGCAATCCTCCTGCCTCAGTTTCCTGATTGGCTGGGACTAGAGGCATGCACCACTACCCCGACTGATCATAGTACTTTTTACTACCACACACTCACAGTACAGAAAAAAAAAATTATTTCACTAAACCTCAACCCTTGAGTACACATCTTTTTGATTCTCTTTGTGACCAAATGATAAACACACATAAAGCACTTCTGCAGCATCCTGAACTGTTGTGAGGAAAAGTGTTTGTGCAATCGTCTGGGTATCAAGCTAAACTGCTCGCTTTTCCATGAAATGCTGTAATTCCATGAAATTTCTTGGAATAAAGACTGACACACTATAGTTGCTCTGAGTTGGTTAGTTGGCAGACATTTTCTTAAACATGAGTGAAGTGAGTCTGTCCCATCAAGGAAAACAACTTAACTGTCTTGTGGTTGATAAAATTTGCACTATAAAGTGAAATTCAAATTCTAGACAATGTGCACCTGCCCTGTGAACTTAACAGCTTCCTAATAAAAAGCTTTTCTGATATGATGGGGGTAATATTAATGCATGTGATTTTTTTTTTTTTGATATTGTACATTGAAATGAGACAACCTTTGGAAGATCTGCATAATCACAAATTTCTGGATAATCAATGAATGATTTTGAACCATACATGGATAAAACTCACTTAATGTGTAAGACAGATCAATGGCTTTTAATGGAATATGAAAAATTCATCGAGATAGTTTCAGATTTCACATGGACACTAATTTTCAATAAACTACAAGCTATAGACTTTTAGTGTAATACCAAAGAATATTCAAAACTATATGAAAAGAGCATTAAAAACTCCCCCTGGCTGGGTGTGGTGGCTTAAGCCTATAATCCCAACATTTTGGGAGGCTGAGGCAGGAGGATCACTTGAAGCCAGGAGTTCAAGACCAGCCTGGGCAACAAACAAACAAACAAACACACAGACAGACAAAACTACTCTGTTTTTTTTTTTTTTTAAATATGTATGTCTCTGAGGCCAGATTTTCTTCATATACTTCAACCAAAACATGTTATAACATTTTATGTAGATACAGATAATCTAGATGTGAAAAGGATTTACAAACCTGTAAAACAATATCATTATTCTTACTAAAACTTTTTAAAAACAGTTATTTTCACAAAATATGTAATACATACTGATATATAAAAATACTATAAAAATATACAATTTATTTTTTAAGAATTATTTTTTAAATTCCAAGAAATTTCAGTTATTAAATTTATTTATCAATTAAATCAAGTAAATATTGACAAATATAAGCCAAAAAACCAAAGTTTTTTGGGATCCTTAATTATGACGAATAATTCTCAGAGAAACATTTCTCAGAGTGTTTTTCCCCAAACACTAATCTCACAAAATGATTCATAAATAAAAGGGCTTTCACTCTGAAGTAAGTTTGGGATATCTGGAGAATCGTAACACTTGCCATACTTGGAGAGCTACAACCCACATTAGTTTGTTAGAGGCCCAGGGAAATCCTGCTGTATTGAGTTTGTTTCATATTATACAATCCAGTGTTTCCTTCTATTAGGAAGTCTGTGAATCCAGAACATGCTGGTCACCTGATCTTGGAGAGAGGGTACTGGCACAGTGGAAATCTACCATGACTCACCTTCAAGCCGGACCACCAGGGGCACCTTGAGTTCTAGCTCCCGGCAGGCTTTGGTGATCCCATTGGCAATGATGGCACAGTTGACGATACCACCAAAAATATTGACAAGGATGGCTTCAACCTGAAATCAAAAATAAAAAGTTACCCATCAAAATGCGGATCGCCAACAGTCTCAAAAACAACTGGCTAAATAATAGAGACCATTAAGATAAGACTCCTTGTTTTTTGTTTTTGTTTTAAACAGAGCACAAAATACAAAAAAGACTGATAACATGTTAAGCAAGCTCATATTAGTAATGAATTAATAAATATCACAACATAACATTACCAAATTTTCCCATCAATCACTCTTTTGAACTCAAAATGAATTTAATCATCATTCATTTGTCTATTATATAATGTCTTCTTTTTTTTTGAAAATATTGTCTATTCTTTTTATAAGTAGTATCATTTAAAATTTCTTGCACTTAGGCTTTTTTCTTCCTGATTTACAATTACATTTTTATATGTCATGGTGCCTCACACAATATTTCAAAATTAGAAACCATTTATTGTTTTGTATTAAAAGGTAAAAAAGATTCAAATGTTTTCATGCTTCCTTAAAACCTCTTTGATATGCTAGAAGTTATGTTCTCAAAAATCAGAGATAGTTTAATTATCTTAGACAGTAACCTTTTTGATTAAGAAAAAGACTCTTGAAATAAGGAGATGCAAGCTTATAGCATAAGTAACAATGTAAGGAAAGTCAAGCTACTGACTGGAGCTTCTCAGAAATGTAAATGTAAACCCGTCATGTTAACTTGCTTGTACATATTCCATATTCAAAGGCATGTGGGCCAAAAAAAAAAAAAAAAAAATCAACAAACAAACTCTACTTGTCCTGACTTGATAAATAGGCATCAGAAAATCCTGTATAATTAACATGAAGAACGAGATAATGAAGAGAATTCATTACCTAGATTAATTGATAACACCCACAGAAAAATGGCTATTCATCAAGCTGGAGGCATCAAAATTCCAACAATAGAGTCACAATTAAATTATGCCACACTAATTGTAAAGCATATATATATGTGCTGCATAAAAATCCCATTATTTCAGTGTGTTAAATTACCTACACTAAACATATGAGAAGAGAATATCTTACATTTGTATAGCATTTAACTGTTTAGAAAGTGGATTACACAAATCCTTATTTTTATAGTGAGCCTTTCCAGAACCCTATTCATAAGGTACGGTGAAGGTTGACTCTCTAGCTGAGAAAGCCATCGGGTACATTCAGGGAATATTGTCCCAAGGTCACACAGCTGTCATGTGGCTGTGGCCAGGCCCAAAGTCAGCCCCCTAGATTGCCTACTGATTTGTTCATTGATGTCAGTTGCTAGGGCTGGGACCTTGGGCAACTTACAGAACCTCTCTTGAACATTTCCTCATCTGTATCACAGGAATAAAAAGAGGACCTAGCCCACAGGATGCTGAAAGGCCTAAATGAGATAATACATGTGAAATGTTTACCACATGGCTTTAAATGTACTTAATGGATATTTACACATGCATTTATTCAGCAAGCAGTGATGAAAGTGGGCAGGTTACCTAGAGAGCAAGTAAGAAAACCTTTTTCAGTAGACTGCAGCTCATGCTGAATTTAAATATAATGGAAATACAAACTTATTGAAGTTCAACAAAAAGGTAATGTCTTAAGAATCAAAGAAATGAACAATATTTTTCAAACCAATTAGAGATTGGGGCTACTCCCAAAAAAGAAATCTCCCATTACCATTCACAGCAGGCCGACTGGTAAGCAGAAGCTTGCTTTCTAATGACAGCTATTAAATGCTGTTAGTATTGAGACTTGGTACAGCAGCAGTTTCCAAATAACTGTGGGATGGAGAGGAACTTGCCAGAACAATAGAAGAAAAACATTCAGGAGCAAGAATGACTCCACGGGGTCCGTGATAGAAACTCAGGACCTGCTGAGGCTCAGTAAGGTTTGTGCAGAGGAACTTGGCATTCTAATAAAACACACATTGGCACCTGCATGCCTCTGCCATGTTCCGGCCTGCACGTTCCTTAAGGACAAGTTCGGATGTCAACTTCTCAGGGAATTCTCATGAAATTAGAATCACTGACTCTGTTTAACCCATCTAAAGCTTTATGATCATTTTATAGATTATAGTTCACATGATACTCTTATGTGAATTCACCTAAACAGGCAGGAGTGAGGGATAGGAGCGAAAAGGACAGAAGGGGCTTGAGACCCTGTGATTCAACTCTACTTAGTGGGTGAGTCCCTGGAGTAAATGTCAAACAGGAGCTGTGAATCAGTGTTGCCTCAATTGGCATCAGTTCCCATAAGTCTCTCATGTATCAGTATCTCGTGTTTAATTAAGAGTCCGACGTTAAAAATAGACACTCTTCATACAACCACTTGTGCCTAAAATTCAACTACTTTAGTTGGTGCTGAACTCCAGGAAAAGCCTTCTTTTCTAACTGCAGAGGAATAAATGGCTTTGTTAGATTTACTAAGAAATGAATAGCTGTTGTTCTCCAATGTACTTGATTCTCCTCTTACCTTCCTCTCCCCAACCCCAAGATGCAACTCCTGTGTTTGGATCATCTTTGTGCTTCTCTAAGACAAAGATTATGTATTTTTCCATTTTTTAATGATCAGTAGCCAGCACAGTCCATGACATGGCATAATCATGTACGAATAATGGTTTAACAATGAATGAATTAATTTCAACAGACACCTGATGAACATCTCCTTTGTACCAGGTACAGAATTAAGTTCTTGGGATATGGAGAAGGATAAAATATCATCACTGTCCTCAGGGAAGAATTCAAAGACTAGTTTGAGAGCCAGACCAATAAACTGGCAATGACAATACAGGGTCTACAGATGGTCTCACACAGCCAAGACCAGCGCAGAGGCAGTGATGCAGGCTGCTGATATGACAGAGGATTTTTGGAAGAGGTGACGGTCTGGTAGACAAGAAGAAAAAAAAGAGCAGGATCTGAGATAAAGGGAGCAGCCAGGATAAAGGCAGATATGTCACCCAACTTAGTTTATTGAGGAACTAATGGTTGAATGGTGAAGTAACTTAAGATAATACAGGTGAGGCCGAGATTGTCAGGTGCCAGAGGCCAGGGATGGGAACTTGGATCCTCTTATTTCTTCCTTTTTATTTTATTTATTTGTTTTTTGAGACACATTTTCACTGTGTTGCCCAGGCTGGAGTGCAGTGGTGCAGTCTTGAGTCATTGCAACCTCCGCCTCCCGGGTTCTCATACCTCAGCCTCCCAAGTAGCTGGGACTACAGGCCCCTGCCACCACACCTGGCTAGTTTTTGTATTATTAGTAGAGACGTGGTTTTGACATGTTGGCCAGCTGTCTTGAACTCCTGACCTCTACTGATCCTCCTGCCTTGGCCTCCCAAAGTGTTGGGATTATAGGTGTGAGCCGCCAGGCCTAGCCTCTTCCTTCTTTAGAACTGGGTGGAGGCAAGTCTTGAAAGTAGCCTCCTTGAAAGGCAGAAGAGAAGTTATAGGAGGGGAACAGAAGGACAGAGGAGATTGAGTGCGTGAGAGACAATGAGAAATACAGAACAACCATGAGAGAGCATGGGGGTGAGAGAAAGACAGAGAGAGAGAGAAAGAGAGTGAGAAAGAGAATGAGTGAACAAGAAGTAGTGAGAGAAGCCATGAGAGAATGCAAAAGAATAAGAGAGAGAGAGAAAATGCAAAAGGGAGAGTGAGAAGTCATGAGGAAGATAGAGGAGCAGAAAGAGTATGACCAACACTAACAAAGTAATTGAGATTTCTACAATAAGAGCAACAAGACCTAGAAATACGCAGGCCGCTTAGCTCAGGGAAATGGGATTGTTTAGGACACACGATATACCACAGCACCCTAAGAGGGAAGTCACCACCCTGGGTGGTGAGAAGATGCTACTCAACCAGAGATTATGCTATTCTCGCCTTCTCTCCTACTGTAAAGTAATTTGCTGCAGTCATGCACTTTAATGGAAATCTGATTTAAGGTTTAACTCTGGGCCAATTTCTATAATTAACTACTGTAATCTGCAATCTCAAACTGGGAATGAAATTAAGATAGTTTAAAAATGAAAGCCTCGTGACATCATTATTATTATTTAGCATTTATAAAGCATGTCAAATTGTCAATGTGTGCCTCACATGTTCATTCATTTTACAACTACTAACTGCTGTTCCATGACGTTATCAACAGTAACTTTTAATTATCTTCCCCCAGCCCCCTGCCAAAGAGAATTTTTTTTTTTTTTTTTTTTAAGAATTCAGTGTTAGGTCTATTTAAGTACCCAGAGACTCTCCCGGAAGATCCCAAGTGCTTTTGGGAACCGAGGCTTTTTCTAATTCTCGGGTGACAATTATGAGGGTTGCTATTTACTGTTTCACAAAAGTAAAGATCATCTAATGAGGAAGCTGAAGTGCCAGATACAGGGCCCAGGTCCCCAGATCCCAGACAGCTGATCCCAAGGCAAGTTTGCGCTGGCAGCTGTGCAGGTGGTTGGGCAGTCCACGTGCAAGTTTTTCAAATGTCTGTGGGTGTTTTGCTTTGCAAAACACACTCTAGCTGCAGATTTTAGTCCACAATTAAAAGTAAAAACCAAACTTTGAAAAAAGAACAGCTACAGCCCTTGCTATTTATCAAGCTTCTGTCAACATCATCCCCACTGCCCAAATAAACAAACCAACAAAAATCAATACTAAACCTCTTCTTTGGAACATGGATCCTTTTGATTATCTGATGAACATTGGGGATTCCCCAGTCAGGTGAATTCACAAACACAACATTTTGGGGGGATAATAGTAGTTAAATCCCATGGCTACCCTGCTCCTACAGGATATGGCCTCCAAGACCTCCAATGGCAAGTGGTAACCCACAGCACATGGATTCAGGATAGGGCTATGAGTTTCAGATAATGGCAAGTGTTAGTGCACACCATATGTATTCAGGAGAGGATTGTGAGTTTCAGAGGAATTGTGAATTTTTCGCAGCTGTCTATAGAATTTTTGTCTAAATGTGTACTTTTCTAGGCAAAGTGTCCATGGTCCTTAAGAGTTGATATATGAATAGCAATCACAAATACAACCATAATTAATGTTACTAAAGCATTTAGCAGGTTGTATTCAGTATTCTAATTATTGTATGTGTACTAACACATTTAACACATGAGTATCACAGGAGGTGGGTACAATCATCCCCAGATTGAGGTGAAGATCTGGGAGAATCAAGGGGTCACAGCTTTATCTACTGTCAAATATCCTTCTGAGCCAGCAAACCTAGAGAAGCCCTATAATGAGTGCTGGCTTAGTCTCTTCATGTTCATTACCACAGCCAACTCTGCCATACACTTGTGAGACAGATATCACCTACCTCCCTTTCGCAGATGAGAAAACCAAGACTCAGAGGGGCAAAAACAACTTGTGTCAAATTATGCAGCCTGTACGTTGTCAGTCTAACAAATTTAGCTTTTTCTTCAACATGATAATGACTCCCCTTAATGAAATAAAAATATTGCAAGATTGCTCAATAAAAAGAATTATTAATTTAATATATATATTCTTCAGGGCCTACTATGGGCCCTGTGCTTGTAGTCAGTAGCTAAGCCAGCAAGAAAGATTTTAAAATTCGGCAAAAAGGTTCTATATATCTAAAACTGCAAACCATGATAATAGTTATGAAGGGGAGGAAAATGCTAGGTCCTATGTGAGTAGTGGGACAAGACCCATATTACACTAGGTGGTGAGGGAGGGCCTCTCATAGGCAGAGACATTTAAGCTAGAGTCTGAAGGGCAGTCCAGAAGATGGCAAGTAGATCAAGATTAAGAGAGGGAGAAAAGTATCTTAAGACAACAGAATGCTATGTATAAAGGTGGAGGGACAGAAAAGAGTGTGGTGCATTTGAGAACCTGAACAGAATATGGAGTGTCAGGTTCCTGGGGCCTGAGAAGTAGAGTGATGGAAACGAGATGGGCCCCCTCGCAAATCATGCAGAGCCTCATAGGGCAAATGCCATGACAGAGTTTGAGAAGTCTTTGGTTTTAAGACACCTACATAGACTGTAGTAAGGTCAGGCAGGAAATTAACATTTATTGAGCATCTACAATGAATTTACAATAAGCTTATATATGTATTTTTTTTTGTCAAATGATCCTTTATTGAAATATTTTCCTTTGTGCTTAACTGGCTGGGCATTCCACAGCACCACTGTTGATGTCATCTATGATGTCATGGGGGTGGCGGCCATCAACATTACAGCCTACAGACTGGGCAGTGCCCAGGATCTCTTTAATGGTTCCAGAGAGTTCTCTGGCTAAGGATCGGTGCCGCATCTGTCGAGCAATGTTGACGATCTCATCAAAAGTGATATTCCCACTGTGTTTAATGTTTTTCTGTTTCTTTCTGTCTCTTGGTGGTTCCTTGAGGGCTTTGATGATCAGGGCAGACGCAGAAGGCACCACCTCAATCTGGGCCTGTCTGTTCTGAATGGTCAGTTTCACTGTAATCCTCAGGCCCTTCCAGTCACCCGTTGCCTTGGCAATGTCATCACCAACCTTTTTTGGAGACAGACGCAGGGGGCCGACCTTGGGGGCCAGCGCAGAAGTGGCACCGACTTCACCTCCGGTGCACCTCAGGTATAGGACTTTGATCTCGTTGGGGTCGAACTTCGGCGGCATGGTGGAGGCGGCTGGTGTCGGATGAACCCGGATTCGGGACGACCGAAGAAAGTTGCACCTTCGCCCCCTCCGAGCCGAAAGCCGAGAGCTATATATGTATTTTTAACCTCCATTTTATAGATAAACTGAGGCTCAGAAAATTTAGGGTCTCCTAGTTATTAAGCAGTTATAGTTCAAACCAATGTCTGTTTCACTACAGCACATGCAGGGCAGTCAGGAACAGCTGGGTAATGATAGGGGAGCCACTGACATCCACCAGAGGCTGACAACGTTTCTCTTTTAAGAGCTCTATCAGTACAGATTTTAGGTTTTGTGAGCCAGTCTCTGTCACAGCTACTTACCCTTGTTGCAGCATGAAAGCAATCATAGACAAACAATATGTAAGTGAATGAGCATGGTCGTATTCCAATAAAACTTTATTTACAAAAACAAGTGGTGGGTCAGATTTGGCCCACAGATCATAGTTTGCCAACCTGACATAGATGTGACTTGGTTCATTTCCCCTCAAATTCACCGCAAGTATTCCATCACCCCTCCTTCTTTGTGTCATTTGATGTATCTTTGATAACACTTTTCAGACATTACGTTGTCTCTCTTTGTTGTGTTATTTTCTTGCCATCACTGATAACACTAAGGTACCCAGGAAGTAGTGGTGGCCAATTACATAAAGGAGTCCAACCAACTTTAATAACATTCCTTTAAAACAAAACCTGTTACCTTAACAAGTTCATAGAAGGAAAGCCTCTGTTTTGTTCTTTTTTCCTCCCTGACATTGACTGGAAGTGAACAAATAGAAAACTTTCACAGTAAGTCAGCCACTTGGCAATGGTTATTGCAAATAGTTAAGTACTGCATTGTATTTAGAAATACTGTAGCATATACAAGAAGCACAGTAAGTGCAACTATTAGGTTTTGTCTTTTCCTATTCCAATCAGGAATGCTAATTTAGTCCCACTGCAGCAGCACGAGGTTGATAAAAATCAAGCAAGCATGTTTATATTAGTCAAGATAAGGACTTTAAAAAAAATCACAAGCTATTTTAATTCTGAACGTTGTTGCTCTTGTTTAAGCATCTGTTTTTGTGAAACTGTTTTTCTTTCTTTTTTGTTGTTTTTATTTTCCTGATGAATTCTAATCATGTCTTCTAATCCATTGGCAGCCAACGAAGGAAAATAAATGGTGAAGGAAATGAGATGCAGCTTGGATAATTGATGTTTGTATGCCTGGCTTTAATAAAAAATACTCTGCTAAATTAGAGGGGAGTCTAAATGGATTCAGTCAATAAGGAAGTGATTCAGGTGAGGAATTCAATCTTGGGCTTTATTGTAATAATACAAATAAACCAACAGATTGGTTCGATTGGGACCAGATTTGCCTTCTGCTGAAATTCTGGCAAGCTGCTCAGGCTCACATTTCTACCTTTGGTATATTCTTGGAGTTTGAAATTATTTTCTTTCGTATGAATTCAAATGCCACGATCCTTGGAATAAAGCAATTCATATACCTCCAAAATAGCTAAAATTGACATGTGAAAAATAGCATTCCTCGAAAGATACCCTCCCACTCTGCCCTTTTAATTTCTTCCAAGGAAAAAAGAAATAATTTTAGTGAGTCCACGATCCTGCCCGAAAATCTCAAAATCAAAAGGAAATGTCTTATACAACACCCTTAATACAAAACAAGATTTGGGAATTTTAAATTCATCAGTTGAGATGAACCCATCATTTTATTCCAACTTCTCTGAACTGAGAGCATGGAAACGACATCTTATGGATAGATCCTCTGGGGACAGTAACTTGTTGGAGAGTCAAGTTTCCATTCAGGTTGACCTCTGACAGCAGTCAGGTGAACCTAGGGAAATGGGTCTAATTGGACTCTAATCTGTCCTTACTCTGTTTATTCTCTTCTTCCTATATTCTTCACTTTACTTACATTCTATAATTTACTCCTTGCTAGAATAAGCAAAATTGTATGGAGGATTAAGGTTTATTGAGTGTTAATTTTCCTAGGTGCTAGAAATTATGTATTTCAACTTTCCCTGGTAAATAAACAAACTCAATGAGCTTAAACGTCACACAGCAGTAGGCAATGGAGTCAAGATTTAAACTAAGTCAGTCTTACTGTAAAGTCCATGTTCTTTCCACTCCCTCTGGTAGTCTCTCTATAATCAGAGACTCCCAAGATTAGTCAAGAGTTCCAGCTCCATGTTGGTCCTATTTCCAAGCTTCAAGGACATGCTTCTGAGTCCTGTATTCTGGTGCCCAAGTATTTCTTGCTTTCAAATTTTGCTGCTGAATTAAAATCAATCTTTTGATTTGTAAGATATCTTTTATAGGTTTGTGGACCAATGGGTTTTAGTTCTTTACAAATAAAGATATTTCCTGTTTACTGATAAAAGAGTTGTCCAGAGCTCATGGTTTGCATTTCCTAGTTAGATGGGGCTGGGGAGGGGTCATGAAGGTACAAGAGTGGGGCCTGGCCTTCAAACACTAAACTCTGTCCTGAGCTGAAACAGATGTTCCTAACAAGACCTCTCTCTGCAGACTGATAGCTCCTCCTCCCCATTTCTGAAACACTGAAATTTATACTGTTGCCACTAATACTCTTTGAAATTACGGTCATAAAAATTCTAATGGTGAGACATCATCATCAATACAGATTTTAGATATCAGGCAGTGGAATGGCCACTGGAAGGCATGGTAACTCTGTACGTGGCTGCTCGGAGAATGATGATGGGGGCACATTCTAGTTCCATGGCAGAGATCTTTGACCTGTTAACAATGTCTGTCACGGAAGTGGAGGAAAGAGTCAATGCAAGTGTATAATATATTTGTTTCCTTAACTTTGGAGTTACATGACACATATTAATTACACATAATTATAACTAACGGTGTAGCCTGTCAACATTGCCCCTCCTTTAATAATTTTTACAAAGAAAAGATCAGGCAGTAAAGAAATCCAATTCACATCCTGCATAACCACCAAGAATATATTAATTATGTAGGTTTAGGTATATGTAAAGCAAAAAATTTAAATATAGACTTCCAGCTCTAAAGAGAATGAAGACATCTTCCATCAGGAATACTGGTATAGCTTAACAGGTTAAAAACTAATGTGAATACTGCACCATATAAATTATAAAGCCATACTTCCTCCCAAAACAAGGACCTGTTTCCTTAAATCAAACTTCCCCAAAGTATATTCTATGGAGTATTAGACCTAAGTAATGCTCCTTGAAAAAATCTTCTGGTCAAATAATTTGGATTCTAGCTTAATGTGAGCTTTAGCAGACCATCTGTGTTCTAAGTTATAACACTTTAATTTAGTCATTTTCTGCAAAAGCGTCAATGGGTTGGAAATGTGATCTGCAGAGAGCTGTCAGAAAAGGTGTGTAGGAGCTGGTATATTTGTGATTAGGTGGCACAGAGATCTAGGGTCCTTCTTTACATAGATGCTAATCATTTCATCATTTAGGTCAAAGTTATAGTATCTACAAAAGTAGAAGCCTTTCACAATCAAGAATAGCAACTACAAAGGCCCTGGTCAGGCCAAGGGTGGCATATAAATGCTTCTGTAGTTGTCAGCAGACAGGGTAGTAGTGGTTAAGTCAGGTATTAACAGGATTTTCGGAAGAAGAAAAATCTAAAGACGGAAATATTGATTGGCATTATAAATAGGAACAGGAGACAAGGAGTTAAACGGACTGAAGGGCACAGAAATTTGGGGGAATAGCACAAACACAGTTTCTACTTTTTCCAGCAATAGTTCCCATATCCTTCTGAACTGAGAATCAGAACCATTGTCATGATTACAAAACAAAAACCACTTGGACATTTAGAATGGCAAATGCAAGGTTCTTTTTTGAGTGCTGTGTGTTTAAAATAAATCATGCAAAAACTACCATAATGTATAATTTGGCCACAGAGATATTCAAAGCTAAAAAAAAATAGAGCAAAGAGATTTTGGTCATACTATTTCATAAAAGGGCATCAAAAGACTTCAAAAAAGAGGTATATAATTCTCCCTTAACAAATCAGCTATTAGAATTGACTGTTCAGAAATATTTGGTTACAAAACTGTCTTTCCAGCTTAACAGATAATTGCTTTCAAAGCAGGATACTCATTGCTTATAATGCAATATCTATATTTCATTTGTAATGGGAGTTACATTGGTGCAGATTAAGAATATTTATTGGCACATTCTTTCTGAGCCACATTTTGTCCAATCATCTCAGACTTATGTCATCTTGATGCATGTAAATATCCATCATCATTTGTTGGAGGGTTAATATAGAGAACACCCATAAAATTGGCAACTTGGTGAAGGACCCATTTATTAATCTATAAACAGGATGTCTATCCATCTATCATTGCAACATATCAGTCTCCACAGGGTTACTGTCCCTACAAGCAAGAGGGAAAAAAATATTTCCATGAGTGCTTTCTTCTCCTTTATTTGTGATTAACATCAATTAGAAAAAAAAAAATAGCCAAGCAGAGAGAACCAAAACTTAGGACCACACAGATTCACACTTCACACCACAGAGAAATGAAGACAAATTTAGTTAATGGCAAAACCCACTGTTTCTGTAAATAACAAATCTAATGTAAAACAAAGGTGGAATATAATGATTCTGTGAGGTTTTAGGCATCTGTTCAAATAAACCTATTTGATCATTTAGTTTTCTGGAAAAATAAGGGGTTGATAAAGATTCATATCAAAATCCTAGTGGATAAATATCTGGCTGGAAAGAGTAAAAACATAAAATTCCAGCGAAGATATCAGTGATCTATAAGCTATTTCTTATAGGCTAAAATTTATATTAAAATTATTTTAAGTAAAAGTATTTTTAAAACACATACATGTTTTATTCATTACAAATCTCACTAGTATATTTGTGAAAGGCAATTTACTGCCAAATTTCTTTACAAAAACAAGTTTCCACTTCATTTCCCCAAATCCCCACCTTTTGTTCATTCCAGTAAAATGACTCTAATGCCAAACCTCACACTAAGAATCTTAAATTCTGAAATTTCAGAATTTTCAGTCACTGCTGAAAAAATTCATTAATATCTCAAACTTAAATTCAGGTGAATTAAGAGGAAAACCAAATAAACAATAATGCAAGAAAGTTATAACATTTATTATAAAAATCAACATCCCTTTTGAATTAAGGCTCCTCTGAAATGCCTGGGCAGGGCTGGTGCCCGGTAATATTTAATATCAGGAGGAATGGAATCTTGTAGAATTCATTCTACACTGACCAGCAGTATCAAGTGTCACTGTTGCCAAAAAACATTCTCAGCTGTAGATAATATTATAAAATTACTAATATCACTGTCTGACCTTGCTGTTATCTGTTATGTGGAACTCAGATCTATTTATTTAGCTGTTCAGCAAATGTCAGTATACCACGTCTGGAGCAAATTACAAACTACATTGGCAGAGCACTCCCCCACAGCCTGTTAAGTAAGGAATTGAACAAAATGCTTTCTACCTCAAAGTGTCTAAATCATTGATTGGCCACACCTTCTCTCATCCATGGTTAACTTTTCGTGGACCTCGAAGAGTTCTCTAGCTATTAGACTCCTTTTCCAAAAGGATTCCAGAATATTCTATTCTCTGAGGCACATGTTAAACAGACTATCAAAACATCATGATTTGGGACCTAGCTGTGCTGCAGAATTGTCAGGGGCCTCTCCAGATCCTCTCCACTCTTTTGCAACCTCCTCTTGGACCTGGGAGGCTGACTAGAGAGAACAGATTAACGGGTTCCTTTTGGATCTGACATCTGGGGAACCCTGGCAGGAGGAGAGGGAATCTGGGGCATTTATTCCCCCATCCCTCCCAGTATGATTGTCTTGGGTGGCTGTTTCCTCCACAGAAGGTATCTGAGCAGCTCAAGAAAGTCTTCATTACAGGATATTCTCTTCTGGTCAAGTAGTCACCTCCTTCTCTCTCTTTCAGCTTTGGGACAGAAGGGATCCCAGGCTGCCAGCCCAGGTTCCCTTAACCCCACATACACCGTCATTATCAATATTTTAAAAAGTAAACTTTCCTCCATATACTGTGAGATGAGTGTGCCATTGTTTCCTTTTAAGACTGATAATGTGCCATTCTGACCAACCCAGCTTGCTTTTGGGAAAATCCATTCAACCTTCTAGAACTGGAAGGTTAATATTTTTTTCAGTTACCCCCTCTCCACAAGATAACCATGGTCATGGGTTACACAATGAAATAAAAGTCAAATAAATCTGCACATTGTCAGCACAAGCCATTAAATGAGTATTATCACAAACATTTCTTTCCTTGGCTCTTTTTGGGACATGGCTAATACCTAAGAATCTGAGATTGTTGCTCATTAGCTGTCTGGATCTACACCCCAGTTAAAGGCAGAAAAAGGAAAACAAGCTAAAGGCTTTATTATCTTGGGTCCTGTCCATTATAAATGACAGATGATGGCTTGTCAGGTGAAAACGAGCTTCTCAGCACTAAAATGGCTTCATTTAGTTTATTAGCCACAAACAGAACTAAGGAAAGTCCATCAAGAAGGTGACTTGCAATCCTTATTTTCAGCATAATGAAAGATGGGCTCAATAAGACTGAATCCCCATGTGGTCTCCTAGTCTGTCTAAAGAAGGAACATGTGTAACATGGAGACAAACTCGAGAAGATGGTTAATATTTAAAAATGTAGATCTGCAATCTTGAACAAAAGGCGTTGTTTAACTTCCATAAAATGCCAGTGACCCAGCTGCAAGTAGTCACCATACATTTATCTCAAAAGCCACATTCTACTAAGCAAATAAACTGTGTTATTGAGCTGTTAACAGTCAACCAAAAAAAATTCCCAAAAGGAATATGTATAGGATGGCTTAACAACCAAGAAAAACTGTGGGGAAGGAAACTAAAGCTCTCAAATTTCACATGGCTTTTCTAGGAATTGAGCAGCATTCAGTAAAGACAGATACACACACAGTACCTAAGTCTACAATGTAGACAAGCATTTGCTTTCCTGATATGCTAGAGCTTCCTTTTGTCTTCCCTGCTCTGTAACTCTCCTTTATTCTCTGAAATGTCTGGACAAATGTCCCTGTTTGCAGATGCCTACCTCATCCATCTTATCACACATGTTTCTCAGTATGGGTTTATCACATGAACATGTATTTTCCAATATGTTAGATCCAAAAAATAGTTTTCAACCTGTTTAATGTCTATTGTGTGTCCTATCAAAGTAGAAACTTCTTGGGTTGACAACAATATTTTTGTAAATGTCTTGATGTGCCACCTTTTTATTTCCTTTTTATTTTCATGATTGCCTTGAATATCATGTCAAAGTTCTTACCCCGGAAACCTGGATGGTCTTCTGTGTTGCTCAAGGCTAGCTGAGGTCATCTCCCATTTTTTTGTTTGTCTTGAGTAGGTGATGCTTCCTGTAATGCCCATTTCTGCTACATGAGTTCCCTTTCGTACTATGCCATCTAACTAGACTCTAAAGTTCTTGTCACCTAGTTGAGAAGACTAATGTCCGCCTTGGCAGATTTGAGAACAGGAATTCCATCCCAGTTTCATGTTACAGTTCCAAATGACTGTTTTTATAGATGTATCGAGTACCTTGATGTTGGGGGTACTTCTTATGGGAGATTCTATTGACTAACTGACTTGCAGAGTGTTAATTTTAATTGGAAGATGTGGTTTCAAACTCAGTGCCAGGCAGGTGAGTAAATCAGTAGACAGGTATTAGATTAAGACAACAGAAAATACTCTGACATACCAGCAAGGACATTTTAAAAAGGGGCAGTTGCTACACAATCCATCCAATTGTTGCCATGGGAATGTAGGCCTATTATGCCCAGATCTTTCCAGTTTTCAAAAGCCAAAATTCTGGATTTTTAAAAACACTAGGCTTACTAGACAAAATGTATCTGAGAACAGCATCTGTCCTTACTGCTTAATCTATGTATTTCCCATGACCACACAGATGTATCAACATCCTGGAAGATGCTTTCCAAACCAGTGCATCTTTCCTGATACTGTTGCTACCCTCTCCAACTTTCAGATTTTCCCTCTCCCTCAAATAATCTGAGAATTTCTATTTCTTTTTTCTTTATGAGCTGTGATCTTGGCTCTGTTGCCCCGACTGGACTGCAATGTCACGATCACAGCTCATTGCAGACTTGACCTTCCAGGCTCAAGCAATCCCACCTCAGGCTCTTGAGTAGTTGGGACTACAGGTATGTGCCACATGCCCAGATAATTTTTTAAAAAGTTTTTGGTAGAGATGGAGCCTCGCTATGTTGCCTAGGCTGGTCCCAAAATCCTGGGCTCAAGTGATCCTCCTGCTTAGCCCTCCCAAAGTACTGGGATTACAAGTGTGAGCCACCATGCCTGGCCAGAATTTGAAAATATTTCTGCATATAATGAAATATTCGGTTGGAAAACTGTTGCATGTGTGAATGACGGAATGCAGAATAAAGCTACAGAGACAGAAAGATAGAAAAGAAACCAAGCAAGTTTGGAGAAGGACACAAGTAGGATTTCTCAGGCTACAAAAACGACTGAAGAGTTACACAGCATGAATTTACATATGGCAGCAATCATACTAAGGCTGAAGTAGCTATCACTTCTTAATCACTTACTAGATGCCAGGCTCTTCCTAAATCTTTTATATGTCCTAACTTACTGATATCTCACCACGACCCTGTAAAGAAGGTAACTACTTTCCATATTTTACAGATGGCATACAGTATAGAGGCATTAGGTAACTCCTCTAAGCCACACATTTGGTAATCCTAAACCCTCATGTGACTCCAGATCTACTGTGTCATATGGTTTGCCCTATAATCTTCCACTCTAACACCTTCAGTCACCCTACTGGCCAACTTGGCTCAAATCCTTGTCAGAGCTTAAAATGTCCTTTCTATACATCCAGATGCAACACAATCCTTAAACATGAGACAAATTCTCCCTTGAAGATCTCCTTCCATGATAGTTTTAAAATATGCCCACAAATCCCTTAATGTTCTTCTCTTCAAGATGTAGAGCTTAATCGTCCTCCTCTGGAGCATGGGCTAGACTGGATCACTATCCATTCTAATGAGCAGAATATGGTGGACATGACAGTGTGCGACTTTTGAGACCAGGTTATGAAGAGTACTGGGCCTCCTTCCTCTTTGTTCTCTCTCTTGGATCACTCACTCTGGGCAAGCCAACTGCCATACCATAAGGACGAATGCTCAAGAGACTTCTATCCAGCAAGGAACCAAGGCCTCAGGCCTCCTACCAACTGCCATGTGAGTCATTTTGGAAGCAGACTGATCCTCCAGTCCCAATCAATCAAGTCTTGAGATGACAGTGAACCTGGCATACTTCTTGACTGCAACCTCATGAGAGACCCTGAGGCAGAACGAACCTACAACCAATACCAGATGTCACTTATCAATAAACTCAAGGTTGAATTGTTGGTTCACTGATAGGCAGAGTTTTCAATAAGAATTTAGGTAGCTCTTTCAATAAAATATTTTTCACACTTAAATTAATGGCAGATTGTTGAATAAACATGAATATGCTTTTACCATTTAATGACCACATATGAAAATTGAAATGAATGCTTTGCCATACTGAAATATACTAAACTGCAAGTTCTAAAAAGTGACATAGATTCATACTTTTAAACAGATGATTTTCCTAAATTTTACACTTAAAAAATCCCACTATAATAATACTGCTTTGGAACATGCTAGCTTTTCTTTTTCTTAATCAGGACTATGTACAGGGAATATGAGATAATTTGTTATCTTATTAGAATCTTATTTCTCTGACATGAGTAAGTTGGGCTGATTTCTATAATGATCTGTTACATATGCCTTAAGTCTTCAAGTGCAATGTGTGTTAAGTGAAAAGTACTGTGGAATTAACATCACAATTACATCTTAACAAATTGCAGGAAATAATCTAAATTTGTTAAGTACGTTGCTAAGTATATGACTATCCACATAAAGTTTAATCAATTTCATGACAAAATCTACTTCAAACCCTCCGAAATTCTGATTGTGTTCCTTAATATAGACTATTGAAAATTATTAAAATATGTGATTTAGTGCTACAATAAGTGAATTAAGGCAAGATCAAGATGAACTACAACTGAGACAGGTATCCACTAGAGGCCAGTGTACTTCGGCGTGGAGAAGGAATTTATAACCAATCCCTGTGGAAAAACCAACATTATTTCTACTATTCAAAAGTGGAGGTCTTGTGAATTGACAAAAAAAAAATGATGAAGAAAGCTTTTTTGATTCTCTGAAAAGAAAATTTCAAAGGATAAGAAAGATGAGTTAAGGAAGGATGAGTCATGAAAAATAAGAGCAAAGAGAATTCTTGTCTACAGAAAAAAAAAAAAAAACAGTACTACCATACACTGTACTGTTTGATGTTTCACCAACGTAAGAGTAAATTTTCAAGATACTTGGTGTAATTGTAAGCTTTTTCATAAATGTTTCATTTGGCAATATATTGGAAATAATTAAAGAACTCGAGTACTTAGAAAGTACCACAGTAATTTCATCTTCAGGGTAGTCGTCATTGCTAGCTGCCTAGACAAGGCCAAGGGTTTTGAAATGGCAGGGAATAAAACTGCTTGTCTGCAATTTTCTTCTCTTAAACAACTGTATTCAGAACAAGTACCAAATGGTTCCTTCTCAAATATGGAATAATTTATATAAACTCACCTAGCACTATATTCATACTGTAAAAGACATTTCTTAATAATGGTGCGACATGACGCTTACAATACTTTTTAACAAGGAACTGAACTAGTTTCTCAAAACTAAAAATAGGAGTGGAGATGAAAATCTGATTGTTTAGTAAAGCGTAGAGAGTAACAGTAGGTAGAATCCTGAGTCGGAGATTTTACTTTGTAGGAGTGAAGGCTGAATGATTTAACACATAACCCACGGATGTGTACTCTTTCCTCTTTTCCTCCAGCAGAGAAAGGCACCTTATGTAATGTGGGCATGCCGGGGAGATGAATGAATCAGAAAATCTTAGAGCTAGGCAGGACCTGAGGGTTCAGCCAGCCGCAGCTTGAACCTTTTCAAAGACAGGGAGCTTCCTCCTTTGCAAGGTGGCCCATTGCATCCCTCCATTGCATTGTTGAGGCTATAGCTGTTTGAAAGTTATTCTTTAATCTTTATATTGTGGGACCTCATCTGATACAACAAAATACTGTTCTAGCTTCTGAGGCCAAAAAGAGGACATAAGATACAAAGATAAATAACACATGATCCTGACTTCGAGGAGCTGTAAAATTCCACCCATGGAGTAGGGTTCTGATTCTGATCTCTGCAACAAAAGCACTGGCTCTATCACTTACTAGGTGTGTGAATTAGCTAACTTCTTTGGGCCTCAGTTTCTTCATCTTTAAAATGGGGATAATAATATTAGTACCTACCTTTGCAGGGTTGGTGCTAGGATTAAATGAGATAATTAAAATAAGACACTAAAACCAGTACCTATTAACCAGTACTTATTATATACCTATAACCAGTACTTATTAGTAGTCAGCAATTATTGCTACTCACCACTTACCTGGCATATAAGTAATTCAACCCTTTCCAAACTCCTATGAGCTATGATTTTATTACCACTATTTTTAGAGACAGGAAAACTGGGGCTCAGAGAGCTGAAGTAGTTTGCCAAGATCAGCAGCTAGTTAATGGCCAGACAAGGATTTGAATACAGGTTTATCTAATGACAAGCGCTTTCACCATTACATTAAGCTGTTTTGATGAACAGTAAAGCGAATTCCTAATCCTAAAGTGACAGGGCCAGTATTCACTGACAAAAGCTATGACACATCCCTAATTTTTCCTTTCTCTGATATAAATATAGTTAGTGCCAAAAGCTAACCACAAGATCCCTGCCTTCCTGGCCATGGTAGAACAGGGGCCCTGGAGATGGAAGAATCTTTGAAGTCCCTGAGTCCTGCTTCCAGTGAGCTATCTTGCCTGCTGTCCCAACCTCTGTTCCTGAAGCCCATACCATCCTGATTAATCTCTGCCTCCATAGAGGTGGGGCTTCCACTGCATATAACTGTTCCTCATGGGATAATCACAAATGGCCTGGACCTCTCCTGGAACTCAGGGATAACAAAAAAGTATTGAGAGAGAACTATCTAGTTGGGAATAAAGACACACAGGTGAACGTTATAAGAAATGCATTCAGTGAAACCTTTGAAATAGTTGTGTATGCTCTAGGCCAAGTCATGGATTAAAAACAAAAAAGGTCTGCACAATGTTAGGGTCAGAATACGATGGTATGTCATTTAAGAGTATTTCTAGGTTGCTTGCTTCCTGATACTACAAAAACATGCTCAGTCATCTCTGTTCTCTATCACCAAGCACTCAGTCCTGTGATGAAAGGATGCTGGCATTCCATTTACATCAGCTAAATTTACAAAGAAACTGACTGTCTGTTGATGGCCTGTTTAGAGGAACCAATTAAAATAACTCTAAATCATGTCTGTAATTTTCTGAAGAGATACACTTACCACACCCCACTTAGAACACCAGGTCAGATGTTATCCTGGTCTCTTCTGATGTAGATTTTCTACTCCTTTGAACTTAAAAGATACAGTTCTGCCTATTCATTAGGAAGGTACATAAGAAATTGGCTTACAAACTACAGTGAATCAGAATGTCCAATTGTCTGACTCCAGCTCTGGGAAATGTAACTAAAATCATGAACCGTAATACTAACAAAAAATTATGGTCCTTTATCTGGGAAGGTCTGTGCTTTCATACAGCTAGTAAGGCCAGAGGAAACAATTTAAACTCAAATCTTAGTGACTGTTTTCTTAAAATCTTATATTAGAAGCATTCTCTCTCAAATGTTAATGAGAAGAGAAATTTATGTTGAGTTGACCCCCAATTTATGACAGTATGATATGAAATTTCCTCCTCCTTGTCAAAAATGAGGCTTCTCCAAATAAGTGTCAAACTATTATAATTTACAATGATTTAAAAACTGTTATTGACATGATCCACAGAGTGGATAATAAACAAGCAGGAAAAGAAATAGGATAATTGTGAAGTGAAAAAAAATTAGAACGACAGGTTGCATGATTGAATTGGAAGCTGAAAATCAAAAGCTGCTGAACCGTGCAATCATTTCACAGAGGCATGTTTCTCTTTAAGATGTTTAAGAAAAGGAGAGGGAAACATCAAAGACACTGCCAGGAAGGCAGGGATGGTTTGATTGCTTCATGAAGAGAATTAATTGGCATGTATTAGGAAACTGCAGACTTTGATATGGGCAGCAGCACCCAGTTGGCTTGATTTATTATCATGATTACACAGAAACCAATTTATTTGCAAGGCATAAAGTAGACACTTGCCATCCTAAATTCAGGAGAAAAATAGGGAAAATGGACTTGGGTGAAAAAAGGAAAATGAAATTGAATTGAGTCTGAAGTGACTTAACAATCATATATAAGTCCAAGCGTTTGTCACAAGTCAGGTATCTCATCTACAAAACATGTAACGTAATAAATTGACTTTACTAAAATGTACTGACCTGAAAATTGTTTGTGATTTTGTTTTATAACAATACCATACTGGTGGTAACTGAGAAAGATAATGATCTAGAACAATGTGTTCCAAAAACAAATTTGGCTGTATATTGGCAAATTATATTTTCATCTCTGGCTTCAGGAGAAGTAAGGGAAAGACTAAGTAGTAGGAGGAGTATTATTAAGTATGAGTGTGGGATGGTGTGGGAAATAATAGATTATTTTCTTGTTACTGATTTGCAAAGGTCCATACACCACAAAGTAAAACTATTTTTCTTTCTCTCTTAATTTGATATTGAAGAATAAGGAGAATCTCAAGAGGACTACTCAATCCACAACTACCCTACAACATGACTTAAAGACACATGTAGGAGTCCTTTTCATATTTCAAAAAACAATCCTCCATAAGGCAGCATGATAAAGTAAAAAACAATCAAAGAAATATACACACACACACAAAGACATACACCACATGCATACTGTGTATGTGTGTGAGTGTGTGTGTGTGTGTCTCTTAATTCTAAAGAAGGTGCTTGTTGTATGTTCCAATGAGAGTTAGTAAGAAACATGACTGTCATCTTTTCCTTTCTCCTTGCAGTAATCCTAGTTTTACCGTCAGGCACATATGGGTTTTTCAATAACCATAACTCAGATAAACATGTAATATCTAAGAATAGTTAACTTTTTATTCAGGCTGTTAGTCTGTGTGAGGTGTAATGCTAAGCACATCATAAGTATCAGGTCATTTCATCCGCACAAGAAGTTCAGGTGTTAACACGGGAGATCACAGAGGTTAATAACTTGCCCATAGTCCTGTAGCTGCTTAATGTCTGAGCAGGAATTTCAATCTGGGTCTATCTGACCATGCAGCTTACCCAAACTCTTATTTAACCTGATACCCTGTCTACCACATTTAAAGACCCATTGTCTTTAAAGACTCACTTTAAAGACCCATTTAAAGACCCACTGTCCTACCACTGCCAGGGTACCCCACATACTCTATTACAGTACAATATGACCCTAGATATATGATAACAGAGTCCTTTTTATATTTCCCAAAACAATTCTCCCTCAGCAAAAAACAAGCAAAGAAGCAGGGATGCAAAACAATTCACTAGCAGTCAGGTGGGAGACCTGGGTTCTAGTCTTTGCTCTTCCCTGATTTAGGTACAGGACCTTGGACACATCTCATCTCTCAGGACCTCAATTGCAACACCTGTTAGAAAATCCTTGAGAAACATTTCTGCACAAACACACTAAATGTATAGTTAACTAATATGTGTCAATCACAGTGAAGATCACTAGCACCAGATTGTTGCTTTTATTCCACTATGGTATGTTTATATAAATATTTTACTGCTATAAAAATGAAAGATAAATAGTATTCACTGGGAGAATGGGGCTTAACAACTCCATGTTTTGTCATCTACTACTACATATCTAGGTCAAATTTGGCTTTTATGAATAAATGAAGAATGAAGACAAAAACTGCAAATTGGAAGAGTTTAATTAGAATATAAAGACTGTTAAGAGAACTGAATTGCATCTTTGACATAAACTGGACTAGAAAAATAATCAAAATTGGCTTTTTAAAAGTCTATTTGGGTTATGTTGAGGAGGAGGATAGTCTAATGAGAAACGTTTTCAATTCTTAGAATAAAAGCAAAGAAGATTTGCACAGTAATCAGTCTACATGCATACAGTACAGTCCTTCAAGGCAGGAAGAAGTTTACTCAAATGAGGCAAGTAAATGCAGAACAGAAGTGAATGGCTGTCAGCTCTACCTGAGGCGCAGAGACTAAGCTTCAAAACTTGGGGTTTTTCTTTCACCCTAAATAGCTTCGATGAGAAATACAGTAAGACAGGGAGGTTTAAAAATAAGAATATTCAGGCCGGGCGCAGTGGCTTACACCTGTAATCCCAGCACTTTGGGAGGCTGAAGCAGGCGGATCACGAGGTCAAGAGATTGAGATCATCCTGGCCAACATGGTGAAACTCTGTCTCCACTAAAAATACAAATAAATTAGCTGGGTGTGGTGGTGCATGCCTATAGCCCCAGCTACTTGGGAGGCTGAGGCAGGAGAATCGCTTGAACCTGGGAGGCAGAGGTTACAGTGAGCCAAGATCGCGCCACTGCACTCCAGCCTGGCGACAGAGTGAGACTCCATCTCAACAACAACAAAAAAGAACATTCAACATGATTTTACTAAGATCTTACAATATGTGTACAACTGTGTTGGGATGTGGGGACAAAGGAAATCTGTGACCAGAAAGTCATTCTTTTCCTTTGCTAATTTTATAATCTAGTGGTGAACTTCATGTTGAGAATGAGAAAGAGATTTCAAAGGCACAGCTCAACTAAGAACATCTTCTTATAAACCATAAAGTTCCAGTTTAATAGCTACTTTACCATTTACTAAGATAATGCCTATAAGGAGGTAACTGTGGACTCTTTATTATCTGTGCATCTTACTAAAGGGCGGGCAATTGACAGATAGAGCATCTGTATCATTTACACTTAATAAGCATCTTCAGCTACAACAAGAGAGATGGTCAATACTCAGAAGGTTGTGAAGACACCCATCACATTAGGTGGAAGCTTCTGGACCTGAGAATGGAAGGTAGAATTATATGGTCAGGGTCTTTGGAGACAGATTTATTAGGCTGAAGAAGACAGGTTTTCCTGGATCAGGCTGCCAAGATTGTGGATGGTTAACAGGTGTAGTGATGTGGTTTGGCTCTGTGTCCGCACCCAAATCTCACCTTGCACTGTAATAATCCCCAGGTGGTCAAGGGTGGGACCAGGTGGATATTACTGGATCATGCAGGCAGTTCCCCCATGCTGTTCTTGTGACACTGAGTGAGTCTCACGAGATCTGATGGTTTTATAAGTGTCTGGCATTTCCCGTGCTTGCATCCTCTCTCCCACCATCCTGTGAAGAGGTGCCTTCTGCCATGATTGTAAGTTTCCTAAGGACTCCCGGGCCATGCGGAACTGTAAGTCAATTAAACCCCTTATCTTTATAAATTACCCAGTCTAAGGTGTTCCTGACTAGCAACGTGAGAATGGAGTAATACACCTAGGAATAATTTTATGCATTTCCATAAAATGCATGTTTGTAATGTTTCCATTACAGGGCTAACCTGATATGAGTACTCAAAGTCTAGACACTATAATTCCCTCCTCCCAACATCCACCAACTTCATTTAGGCTTTTTCTGTGCCTGGCCTTTGAGTCCATCTTCCTCATGCCTCCCTCACCTCTTAGAGCCCAAATACTCACACATCATGTTGCCTTTATTAATATTTGCCCAGTTTTGTCTTATCCTCTGCTCTACAAGATTCTGTAAAGATGAGAGCAGAAGTTACTTCTTATTTCTACTATTTTAAAATAAAAAGCTTTTAGACATTTTAACATTTCTGACATCAGAATCCCCCTTAGAATGAGTATCTCCCTTTTCTGAAGTGGGTTTTGTTCCTAAAACACCATTATTAAAACAGTGGGCTATCTTACTATAGCTAAGATTCAAGAGCAGAAGAAATACTGCATTCCGTTGTTTAGGTCCTGACCAATAACAGGACTGACTATACACCACTTCTTTTTCTCTTCTTCCACTTCATGAAGTCTCTAACAGATCTCATGTGTTTGGTGGAAAATCAAAACTGCAGAAATTGATACTCTGATTTTGTTTTCTCTGTACTAGATCTTCAAGGATTGCTTTAGTGCAATATAAAAGCAAATGGTGATTCATTTAAAAAAGATCAGTGAATGACATCTCTTAGGAACTCTTTTGTCACTGATAAAAATAGTTCCATCTACCTGGAATAATCTTGTAATCCACTTAAACATTTGTACATAATTATTCAATCGCTGATATACAATGGTGAGGGGACTCAGCCCACTGTGCCAGGGGAAGAGGAGAAAAAGGGGGGAATCTAAAGCCCAATTTACCACTTCATCTCACAAACATGATTATCTTTTTGACATCTCTATTTCCATTCACAGAGATTCAGGGACTCTTTATTTTCCCAATTATCCTTCTCTGGATGGACTCTAGTCATCAACCTCCCTCCTAAAATGTAGGATGATGCATTGGAACTGCTGCTCTCTGAAGCTACTTACTGTCCAGTGGTAATACAGGGATGTGTTCTGAAATACGGAATATGGTGTAAAATTGCCTGGACTCAACATACTAGCTTTACCCATACTAGTTCTGTGTCCTCAGGTTAGTTATGAATCTCTTCTATGCCTCCTTTTCTTGGCTGTAAAATAGATAATAATGCCTTAAAATACAACAATCCATATGAAGTACAAGAGACTGGCACATCGTAAGAGCTCAGTAACTGCTGGCCATTACTAAAACCACCAGCACCACTGCTGACACCACCATTTTCACTACTGCTGCTTGATGGAGGACCCCAAAATGAACTGCTGCAGGACAATGATTATGGAAGTGACAGCAGCATTCCTTGGCCTCCAAGATTTGGCCCCATTTTCTCTGGCTGAATATGTTGCTTAGCATTCCACTTTTAGCCAATCTGAACAATCTCTTTATTGTCTTCTCCTGCTCAATCATCTAGCCTAAAAGCCCTTACCTTCTCTTACACCCTTCCAACTCTTCTGCTATCAAGGCTGCTCATTAAGCCTACTCAACGTCTTCCACCCACAATCGCCTCCCCTTCCCCCTCATCTTTAGCCAGAGAATCATTTTGCATTTGATTAAGTGGTCTTCTAGTTTTAAATTCAATGTCATATAAGATTACTATGATTTATGGCTTCCTAATTGACATGAATTTACTTTGTTTTTCTAATTATAGGGCAAAGAACTTCCTATTTTTACTTGGTATTGCCTTCTTGTACTTAGCATCATTTTAGGAATACAGAATAAGATCTGGGTAGTATCAATGGACTGACTCACACCTCTGTTTTAAGTGCATTATTTATCCGTAGAATATTGGGATGCTTGGAAAGTAAGAGAATTAATTTTATATGTCAACTTGACTGGAAAATGGGATATCCAGATATCTGGTAAAACATTTCTGAGGGTGTCTGAGAGTGTTTCCACAAGAGATTAGCATTTGAATTCGTGGGCTGAATAGAGAATACCCACCCTTACCAAAATGGGTGGGCACCATCCAATCTGTTGGGGGTCTATGCATAAAAAAAGGTGGAGCAAGGGAGGATTTGCTCTCTCTTTGTGATTATTTAGCTGGGGTATCTTCCTTCTGCCATTGCCACCCCTGGTTCCCAGGGCTTCAGACACAGAATGGATGCTAAGCCATTAGCTCTCTGGCTATCAGGCCTTCAAACTACACCACCAGGCTTCCTAGGTCTCTAACTTACAGACAGCAGATAGTGGGACTCCTCAGCCTTCATGACTGTATGAGCCAATACCTTATAATAAATCTCTTTACATCTCTTATTAGTCCTGTTTGTCTGGTGAACTCTAAAACAGGTGAAGTAAATTTCCACTGGACACCATGATACTGCATAAACATTCAAACCATTGAGGTTTCCAGTAACCTAAAAATAAATAAAATTTAGTCTCAAATAGAGACTTGTAAAATGTTACTATAAGCTCAAAAGGATTCTAACGTATAGTTAGAGAGGAATTCCAGCTCAGGAAGATCCTGCTTTCCTGTAATAAAGAATAAAACCCAATTATTAATTGTCTCACTTAACATAAGACACAACTCCTATGAGAAAGATTCTATATCTGAGAGTATTAGAGAATGCTAAGGAGTGCTATTCCAGGAGGTTAGACAAGACAAGATTGCCAAGGTTTAGTATTTTAAAATGTTTGCTCTTTCCTGAGCTAAAAAAATAGACAAAACAAGCAAACAAACAATAATAAAATCCCATAATCACAATTATTTCACTACTTGTAAATATCAGTGATATATTAGCACCTGAGGTCATTAAGTTTGGTTTGTACAATAACCAAAACACACTTGATAGCAAGTAAAATAGACATATAAGAAAGAATATGTTGGCTAAACAAAAAAAGCTCTGATTACCCAAAATGCTAATAATGGCTCTGAACAGACAACTAAAACTCTTCATTTCAAACTCCATTTGTTCAGAATGTGAATATGGACTCTTCCGAAATTTATTTTTGCAATATTTAAGGAAAAGTATTTGCTGAGTAAAAAAATATGTATTACAATAAGATTGTAAAGAACATACTTAATATGTGCAAGAAAATAAACTTTTCTCCAGTATTGAAATGCCTCATTTATAAATACTTGGTTCCTTAATAGCATGACACTCTTTTCTGCTAACTAAAATAGGTGGCAGGCTGGGCACAGTGGCTCACGCCTGTAATCCCAACACTTTGGGAGGCCAAGGCAGCCAGATCACGAGGTCAGGAGATTGAGACCATCCTGCCCAACATGGTGAAACCCCATCTCTACAAAAGTACAAACAATTAGCCAGGCGTGGTGGTGCGTGCCTATAGTCCCAACTACCTGGGAGGCTGAGAAGGGGAATTGTTTAAACCCTGGAAGCGGAGGTTGCAGTGAGCCGAGATCTTGCCACTGCACTCCAGCCTGGCAACAGAGCAAGACTCCATCTCAAAAACAAACAAACAAAAAATAGGTGGCAAAATCCATCTATTTGACCAAGCATTTTGCCTACTTTAAACACATAAAATGATAAGTAATACTAAGGATGTAATTTACAACAGGATTTCTTCCTACTGATTGGCCTTATACTAAGGATGAACAAAAGGTTTTATATATTACTTGACAGAACAGTTTTTTGTTGAATGAAACTGATTATTAGTAATGGTTCCAGCCATCTAAAATAATCAAAGACATATATTTTATGTTATTACTCTTTTTAGAAAAAATTATTTTCCTTTAAAAGTAGCCTACCGATTCACATGTGAAACTGAATCTATTGTTGTAAGATCTGGCTTTAAAATAACTTTGAGGAGGAGAGGACCTTGACAAGAAAGTAAACAATAGAAAACAGGTCAGCAACTCAAGACTTGACTTTATTGTTCGTAGACACAAACGCTTGGTTTCAGAAATGCATTAATATTAAGGAAGCTACTGGTCAACACTATTTCTATGGGCACGTTATATCCCAGAACTAATGTTGTCAACTGACTATCTAGTTGGTAGGAAAAGTCAGTTCAACCTTAAAACCTAAGTTAAATATAACAAATAATAATTATTTAGGGGCCAGCAGCTGGTGGCTCAGTTGGGCACTAGAGACCATGTTTGCTCTCTTTGGGTGGTACATTGAGTGTGTGTAACCTTAAGAGATGCAGGAAGGGGATGATGGATGGTCTGTTCAGATTCCCTTTGTCCCAACTGCATTTTTCAGCTGTCAAGAGATACTGTAGCAGGGACTAGATTTAACAATGGGAGGCTAGCCAGGGGGCAAACTACCTTTTCAAATACACCCCTGGCAGATGACAACAAGCATCTTTACTTTTAAACCCACTGGTATTGTTTTGCTGGTTTATTAAACTTGTTTCAATAAACAAGCAGCAAGTAACTGGCTGCATATTATACTAGACTAAGAAGCTTTTTATAGACAGCAATTGGTCTTAGTAAATGCTGTATCCTGCAGGTCTAGGACACTACTAGAGGTGATAATACTAATTTATGATCACCAAGGCCTGACCTGAAATACAAAGTCATATGCACTGGTGAAACCTTGGGCAAACAGCTGCAAAGGAAACTTTCTGTAGTCAACTATAAACGCTCCAGCTATACAATATTATATTCCAAATTTGTTGTTTATTTTTATATCTCATTTCTATCCTTATGCCTAGAGCTTCCTTTTTCTTTACACCTGGTCAAATCCTGCCTACCCTTAGAAGCTTCATTTAAGATTCTTCTTATGACCTCTCCATGCATAATTATCCTTCACATTCATCCAACATGGTGACCCCGATCTGCTAGGTTCTAAGCCTCCAGTTGTTACCATATGCCATACCATTTTACCTTTCTGTCTTTTATATCCCTCTGGTTCTTCTATCAGAATATAGAGTTATCAAATAATCATATCATATGTCTTTCTCTCAAGATTTTGAATTTGCTGAGGGCAGAAATTGAATCTTTGTTATTTCTGTTACCCTTTCACCTAGTAGAAGGTCCTTCTGTTACACCAAAGTCAGAGTTCTAAAAGGAAGAGGAACTCCATACTCATTTATTGGATTGAATTAAATGGAAGGAATAACTAATTTCTCTCGAGCTTCCTTATCTTAAAATCTTCTGAATAGATAAGAAACAAAGTTGAGATGGTATCTTGTTATGCTGTATTGTTGTTCTCCCCTATGTTAGGAGACAGGTTGTCTATTATTTGTCTTTTGGGTTTTTCTCACTGTACTTCTGGGGGAGTGGGGAGGTTGCTGCTAGCAATTTCCTCTAATAAAAGTTCAAAACAGCCCTTCTATAAAAGCTATCCCATAAAACATCACTTTATAACCATTTGAAAAACCCTAAAGTTGACCTCCAGGAGAAACCACTTCATATGGCTTCCCCAAACCCTGTTTAACGAGTTTTAAAATATTTACCTGGAATGTTACTTGAGCTAAATATGTTACTGGTTTATTTTTTCATTCCATTTACCAGTTGTGACCTCATCTGTGCTTGAAATTGGCTGAAAGGAACCAATTTTATTCAGGGAAACTTTTGGATGCGAGGCGTGATGCCCACTAAGTATAAAGATAGTAAGGTGGAGGGTGGCTGTGGAAGGAGACAGAATCCTTTCTAGTTGTAGAAGATGGGGGAGGGGGCCCAGATTCAAGTGACTAAGTGACCTTTCTTTTTGCTAGCTGCTGTGTGAGGAAGAAAGGCTCTTTCTTCCTAAACAGAACTGAGAAATGAGGTATAAACTGAGTAGCGAGGTAGATGAGCCTACCACATTTGCTGATTAATAAGCAAACTGCTCAAATGCCCAGAGGGAGAGAGAGTTCCTAGCAGAATTAATAATAAATCCAGAGATTGGGTGAATTAAATTTAAGGTGTAAAGACTAAACCAGGGTCATATTAGCCAGGAAGTATGAGGTTCAGGATGTAGTAAAAAAGAAACTTATTTGCACAGAGATGCTTAGTTGGCCTAGCTCTACAAAAGCATCTATAAAACACAGCTTTTTAACTGTTTTCTTGCTGGTTTAATAATTAGCTTAATTTCTGTTCACAAAAAAATTATAGTTAAAAAAAAGTTATCATTACCTATGGGAACTCTGTCTAACTGAGCTATGAGGGCAAATCCAAGATGCCACCACACAAATACTAGAGGTTGACAAAGTGCATGGGAAGAAAGAGGTCTCGTGAGTACTGATCTTGCAACCCAAAATCATTAAAGTATGAGTAACTGCTACATATGCAAACTGAGTAAATGAAATATCTGTTAGAAATCTCTTTGAAAAGCAGAAAAGCACACAAATATATACGATCATTTCTGTTGTTTAACATAATCAAGAAATTGATGCTGCTAAAATAAGTTCAATTTAAAATTGTGGCCAGGCATAGTGGCTCATGCCTGTTATCCCAGCACTTCGGGAGGCCAAGGCGAGAGGATCTCTTGAGCTCAGGAGATTGAGACCAGCCGGGAAACATAGCAAGAACCTCTCTCTACAAAAAATGAAAAACATTAGTCAGGCATAGTGGTGCATACCTGCAGTCCCAGCTACTGGGGAGGCTGAGGTGGGAGGATTTCTTGGGCCTGGGAGGTCGAGACTGCAGTGTGTGGTGATCACGCCACTGTACTCCAGTCTGGGTGACAGAGTGAAGTCCTGTCTCTAACAACAACAACAACAACAACAATGTGGGACAGTGAACCGGCTTTTAAATATTATACATAGGGTACCTAACAAAAAAAAAGGTGTTAAAATTATTTCTCAACACTTAGGATTAGAGAAGGCCAGCAGTAATATTTTATACTCGCTGGGAGAAGGGTAGATGGTAGTCAAATCTGAATACAAAGCAAAGGCTTCATTTAAAAAATGCATTTCCTTCTTTATCAGATTTCATACATATGTGACTATGTGTACCACACAGCAACATGAGATGCAATGAGTTCATTTCTTTTCTCCTTTCATTCCAAATAAATGGACAAGAGAACTGTACTCAGAAAGAACTGGGTCAAGTCCAATCTCATACATTGTACTAGTTCTCAAATGTGCATTCTTTCTACGTCTCATCTGTTATTAGATAAGTTCTTCACCAGTAACTAATGATAATTAAATGTATAAATCTGTGAATAATTTACTTGTGCTTCTAAATGAAATAGAAAAGACTCAAGGTCAGTCATATAATAGCTTTTCTTGCACTCACTTGCTTTCTCCTGTTTATCTGCTTGAGTGGGTGAACTATAGGAATATCTCTCCTCCATGGGCTGGTGTAGCTACAGCTGACAAAGGTTCGAGGACCACAGTTCTCATTCTTAGCAAATCACAAGTACACTTGTATGACTGCGGTTTGCAGCCTTGTCATATTGATTTAGGCCCAAACAATATGCTTTCGGGATCCTTTAACAATTATTTTCCTTTTGAACAAAAAATAGGAAGAACAATAAACTTAAAAGGCTATAATACCTCAATCTTTTCCTTCAAATGCAAGGTGGCTCTGGCTGAAGCAGAAAATATGTATTATTAACACTAGCAGTTGTTAATAGTGGTAATGATAATATTTAATCTCCACCACATGGCGATAATGGGTTTTTTATTATTAAAGTAAGATGCAGCCTTTATTTATAGACATTATTAAGTCAGAGAAAATGAAAATGCAAAATTACTACACAGTTCAAATGGCAGCAGCCCTTAAGATGCAGTGGGGAGAATGTACATGCATCATCTTATGGATTAAAAAGAATACACATTATCTAAGCCCAATGTTATGTCCATACATATGTGCCTCTAAGGTTGCAAGAATAGGAAAGCTAGTGAAAGCAAAGAAAATATTCTTTTAGATGTGATTTTCTATTAAGAAAAATGGGCCCTAAATGTAATCAGTTTTTCTTTAACCAAGTACAGACAAGACAACATTATATGCTCACTCAGTTATGACTGTTTTCCCCTTAAATAACCTCACTTAGGAACAAAGACGAACATAGCTAAATGGAATTTCCACTAACCATTTAATGTAGTTAGATGTTCTTTTCTTCATATATTTTAGACTGAAGTTCTATTAATACTGTTTGTAATATAAGTATGTGAGAAATAGCGTCTCCCAAAAGTGGTCCTGAAATTGTATTTGCTATCCGAAGAGATGCATGTGTTATAGCAGTAAATTTGGTACTTGGGAAACTATTTTATTTGGTTTGAGCAATTCTAAAAAAATTAAGGACAAACATTAGTTTTGAGCATCACAGAAAGATATGTAATGAAGTCAAGTCTTAAAGTGCTTCAGGTAATTTTAAGAACCAAGGTCTCAAAAGTGAGAAAAATAACCTGCTTTTTTTTGCAAAGACAAGGTTACTGCTAATAATAAATGAACAGGAAAACAGAGAAAACCTTGCTTTGCTTCGGTTCCTGCAGGAGAAAAACTATCTGGTCTGAAACAACCTGAAGCAATTTCCCGCTCTCTAGCCTTTTGCCAGACACCCATATCACAGTGACCCATAGTGGACCCCAAAGAGAGCCCACAAGAAGATGCGTTCAGTCATTATGGAAGGCTTCACCATGCTAAATAATGGACTGGAGGAGGGAGGGTAAACCAACATCAAGAAGGCCAGAGGGCAAATCTTCACTGAATGGCATTTATAAAAATCCTGTAGCCAAACAAGACCAACGATTCAAAAATCTTCACTGGTTGCAGGATTCGGACTGGGAGAAACCAACTAGTAGCAATGTGCTAGTCAAGTCTGTTGCCTAGATTACTAGAGGACTTTTACTAAGTTGTCACTATATCATCATCAATATTATTACTAGAAATTTACATGATACTTTTCATCAGCAAGTGTTAGGTCAAAATTAACCAGTATTTTTGTATAAACATCTCATTTAGTGCTTAAAGAAAATTACAAGTGATGTATGACCACCAAATTTTCAATATTATATAATCTTGAATACAAATTATATATTTTTTGTAGGTATTTAAATACAAATGCACACATTTCAACTTTCTTCTCACTACACAATCAAATGTTTTTCAAATATTACCTGTGTTTAAACACCTACATGTACTTTGTCCTTTTTCTTTGCTTTTTCTTATCTTTTACTTATTATTTTCCTTTTAAATATTGCCATTTTGTAAAATAACATATGATCAAGATAGGAAACAGAAAAACACAAAAAAGTAGATCAAATCACAGAATCCTAACACTGAAACACATGGAGTATTATTAATTTTGTATATTTCCTTCCAGTATGTTTCTGGGAGTGGGGAGAAGTTTTATGCCAGGGGTTGTTAAAAAAAATACTGTGTGTGAAAAGAAAGGGCAAGTAGCAGTCCCCAAGACTGAAAATTCAGTCTTCTTTAATAACTGAATTCTTTCATTTCTATTCATTAGATGTGAGTCAGCAGGTCTAGTCCACATGCAAAGGGAAGGGATTACACAAGACCCTGAACAACAAGAGATAAGGATCAATCACTAGGGGCCATTTTAAAGGCTGCCTGAAAATATAATCCTGTGTTAAACATCTTCTTGCATCAAAAATGCTGGTATTATTTTCTTAAGACAAAATACCAGACATGGACTACAAGGCGAAATGATATGACAGTTTTTTTTAACGTCCTGATAGAATCAGTCTTTGTGTGGAAGGATACATCCCACTTGGTAATACATCTTATTCATTTAATAGTTGCTGACTCCTATTCAGTAATAAATTATTATAGATGTTCTCATCCTTAATCATATTAATATCAGTCTTTAACTTTTTTGGCTGTAGAGAGGCTGGCTTTATTATAAGGGTAAATTTCTTTCATTTTTTTAAAAAAAGAAGAGGCTTTTATGACATGTGGCAGTTTATAAAATATGGATTTAGGTGGGGAGAATTTCATGCATCAGAAAATTTGGTTGAATGTAAAGTTCTTAAGAGATGATAATGATTGTGATAAAAAATTATAATCATCAGAATAACTTAATTACTACTATGACTGAGCCACTATGAAATATCACTTTCCCATTTTATGGAACAGAAAACTGATGCTAATGTAGTATGATGGGTTTAAGGATATGTCCATCTTTGATACTCCCTTCAAGAGATGGAACTCACTTGTTCCTTGGAGTATGGACAGGCTTAGTGGCTCACTTCTAGTGAAAAGAATATATATATACGTGATGCACTGTCGCTTCTGAGATTAGTGACAAAAAGACTGTGGCTCAGTGCAATCAAATTAGAACTCAGGATTTAAAAACTCACTCAAAACCACACAACTATGTGGAAACTGAACAACCTGTTCTTGAATGACTACTGGGTAACTAACGAAATTAAGGCAGAAATAAATAAGTTCTTTGAAACCAATGAGAACAAAGACACAACGTACCAGAATCTTTGGGACACAGCTAAGGCAGTGTTTACAGGGAAATTTATAGTACTAAATGCCCACCGGAGAAAGCAAGAAAGAGCTAAAATCAATCCCCTAAGATCACAATTAGAAGAACTAGAGAAGCAGGAGCAAACAAATTCAAAAGGTGGCAGAAAACAAGAAATAACTAAGATCAGAGCAGAACTAAAGGAGATAAGGACATGAAAACCCCATCAAAAAAAAAAAATCAATGAATCCAAGAGCTGTTTTTCTAAAAGATTAACAAAATAGATAGACCACTAGCCAGACTAATAAAGAAGAAAAGAGAGAAGAATCAAATAGACACAATGAAAAATGATAAAAGGGAGATCATCACTGATCCCACAAAAATACAAATCACCATCACAGAATACTATAAACACCTCTACACAGATAAACTAGAAAATCTAGAAGAAACTGATAAATGCCTAGACACATACACTCTCCCAAGACTAAACTAGCAAGAAGTCGAATCCCTGAATAGACCAATAACAAGTTCTGAAATTGAGGCAGTAATCAACAGCCTATTAACCAAAAAAAGTCCAGGACCAGATGGATTCACAGTCGAATTCTACCAGAGGTACAAAAAGGAGTGGGTACCATTCTTTCTGAAACTCTTCCAAACAATAGAAAAAGAGGGACACTCCTCCCTAACTCATTTTATTAGGACTGCATCATCCTGATACCAAAACATGGCAGAGACACAAGAAAGAAAGAAAATTTCAGACCAGTATCCCTGATGAACACTGATCTGAATATCCTCAATAAAATTCTGGCAAACCAAATCCAGCAGCACATCAAAAAGCTTATCTACCCATGATCCAGTAGGCTTCAACCCTGGGATGCAAGGCTGGTTCAACATATGCAAATCAATAAACATAATAAATCATATAAACAGAACCAAAGACAAAAACCACATGATTGTCTCAATAGATGCAGAAAAGACCTTTGATAAAATTCAACACCTCTTCATGCTAAAAAGTCTGAATCAACTAGGTATTGATGGAATGTATCTCAAAATAATAAGAGCTATTTATGACAATCCCACAGCCAATATCACACTGAATGGGCAAAAGCTGGAAGCGTTTCCTTTGAAAACCGGCACAAGACAAGGATGCCCTCTCTCACCACTCCTATTCAACATAGTATTGGAAGTTCTGGCCAGGGCAATCAGGCAAGAGAAAGAAATAAAGGGTATTCAAATAGGAAGAGAGGAAGTCAAATTGTCTCTGTTTGCATATGACATGATTGTATATTTAGAAAACCCCATTGTCTCAGGACAAAATCTTCTTAAGGTAATAGGCAACTTCAGCAAAGTCTGAGGATACAGAATCAGTGTGCAAAAATCATAAGCATTCCTACACACCAATAACAAACAGCCAAGTCATGAGTGAACTCCCATTCACAGTTGCTACTAAGAGAATAAAATACGTAGGAATACAACTTGAAAGGGATGTGAAGGACCTCTTCAAGGAGAATTACAAACCACTGCTCAAGGAAATAAGAGGGGACACAAAAAAATGGAAAAACATTCCATGCTCATGGATAGGAAGAATCAATATCATCAAAATGGCCGTACTGTCAAAAGGGATTTACAGATTCAATGCTATCCCCATCAAGCTATCACTGACTTTCTTCACAAAATTAGAAAAATCTACTTGAAATTTCATATGGAACCAAAAAATAGCCCGTACAGCCAGGACAATCCTAAGCAAAAAGAACAAAGCTGGAGGCGTCCCACTACCTGAGTTCAAACTATGCTACAAGGCTACAGTAACAAAAACAGCATGGTACTAGTACCATATTCCCTATTTAATAAACGGTGTTTGGAAAACTGGCTACCCATATGCAGAAAACTGAAACTGGACCCCTCCCTTACACCTTATGCAAAAACTAACTCAAGATGGATTAAAGTCTTAAATGTAAGACCTAAAACCATAAAAACCCTAGAGGAGAACCTAGGCAATACCATTCACGACACAGGCATAGGCAAAGACTTTCTGACTAAAACACCAAAAGCAATGGCAAAAAAAGCCAAAATTGACAAATGGGATCTAATCAAACTAAAGAGCTTCTGCACAGAAAAAGAAACTATCACTAGAGTGAACAGGCAACCTACAGAACGAGAGAAAATTTTTGTAATCTACCCATCTGACAAAGGGCTAATATGCAGCATCTACAAAGAATTTAAACAAATTTACAATAAAAAAACAAACAACCCCATCAAAAAGTGGGCAAAGGGTATGAACAGACACTTCTCAAAAGAATACATTTATGCGGCCAACAAATATATGAAAAAAAGATCATCATCATCGGTCATTAGAGAAATGCAAATTTCTCTAATTTTGCACAATGCGAAATCATCTCATGCCAGTCAGAATGGCGATCATTAAAAAGTCAGGAAACAACAGATGCTGGAGAAGATGTGGAGAAATAGGAATGCTTTTACATTGTTGGTGGGAGTGTAAATTAGTTCAACCATTGTGGAAGACAGTGTGGCAATTCCTCAAGGATCTAGAACTAGAAGTACCATTTGACCAAGCAATCCCATTACTGGGTATAAACACAAAAGATTATAAATCATTTTACTATAAAGACACATGTACATGTATGTTTACTGTGGCACTGTTCACAATAGCAAAGACTTGGAACCAACCCAAATGCCCATCAGTGACAGACTGGATAAAGAAAATGTGGCACATATATACCATGGGATACTATGCAGCCATAAAAAGGATGAGTTCACGTCCTTTGCAGGACGTGGATGAAGCTGGAAACCATCATTCTCAGCAAACTAACACAGGAACAGAAAACTAAACACTGCATACTCTCACTCGTAAGTAGGAGTTGAACAATGAGAACACATGGACACAGGGAGGGGAACATCACACACTGGGGCCTGTCAGGGGCTGGGGGTCTAGCAGAGGGATAGCATTAGGACAAATACCTAATGCAGATGACAGGTTGATGGGTGCAGCAACCCAGCATGGCATGTGTATACCTATGTAACAAACCTGCACATTTTGCAAATGTATCTCAGAACTTTAAAAAAAAAAAAAAAAAAAAAAGACTGTGGCTTCAGTGTTGTATTGAGTCTCCTGTCTTGTCATATGTAGCCCTGTGGAGAATCATGGGAAGGAATTGAAGCCTCCTGCAAATATGCCTGTGTGTGAGCTTGAAAACACTCCAAATACTTCTGAGACTGCATCCCTAACCAACAGTTCGACTGTAACCTCATGGGACACCCCTGGCCAGAACAATCCAGCTAAGCTGCTCCTGTATTTCCAACCCTCAAAAACTGGGAGTGATAACAGCTGTTGTTCTAAGCTGCTCAACTTTAGGATCTTTTGCTACAAAGTAATATAGATAACTAACATATACAGTAATCTACCCAAGATGACATTGATAGAAGTGGCAGAGTTCAAGCTGTCAACCACTTCCAACATACTTGCTGTTAGGAAAGAAGGAGAGGGCATGAAAGGAACCAAGAAAAATAACTCAGAATATTTCCCCACTGCTGTTAATGAAAAGAGAAATAAAAGGGCAAACATACTGGCTTCCCATCTGCTCCTCCTCCCAAATCTTACATAAAACACTTTGCCATCTTTCTTCCCCATCAGTATCTTGTTCTGAAATATCTAAAAAACCTGTCAAGTAAAAAGCCTTTTTAAAAAGGGTTGATTTAATCAATGAGGATGTCTACTTTCAAATCACAACCGAATTCCCCAGAACAGTGGTTCTCAAACTATGGTACCTGGAACAGCGGCATCAGTATTGGCCTGAAGCTAGTTACAACTGCACATTTAGGGTCCCCACCCCGGGCTAGTAAATTGGAATCTCTAAAGGTGGGGCTCAAGAATCTGTGTTCTAACAGGCTTTCCAGGGGATTCTTACGCACACTGCTCTAGATTAAAGACTCCTGTGAAATGACAGTGGCTGTCCTAGAACTTTGTTCCTACTGATGGCTGAAAGTGTTTTTCAGATAAGACCAAAGACTTTGGGTGGCCTTCAGCCTAATGAAAATATTTAGAGATTTAATTACTAAATGCCAACTCATACAAATGTAAAGATCTTTCCTACAGAGACTTTGTGATGAATTGAATGCATTTTTTAATCAACTGCTTGGCAAGCAGTATGAGTTTTCTTGTTTGTAAACATCTATACTAATGCTAAACATATTTATTCACAACTTGACAAGAAATACTGCCCTGTAATTAATCATTTCACAGTCCAAATTCAGACGAAACAAAAATGCACTCCTGAAATGTGCATCCCCTTCACAACTGTAAGAGTCACACACATAAATAATACAATCAGCCCTCCCTATCCATGGGTTCTACATCCATGGAATCAACTAATCATGGACTAAAAATATTCAGAAATGAAAAAAAGGATGGTTTTGCCTGTGCTAAACATGTATAGACTTTCTTTGGTCATACTCCATAAACAATGCAGTATAACAACTACTTACATAGCAAGTACATTGTATTAGGTATTACAAGTAATCTGGAGATGATTTAAAGTATAAAGGAGGATATGTCTAGGTTACATGCATATATTGTATCATGTTTTATCAAGGACTTGAGCATGTGCTGATTTTGGTATCTGCAAGGGAGTCTGGAACCAATTCCCCAAGGATATTGAGGAACTAATGAAATTAGATCTCTCTGGTATCTAAATTGCACATATGTACAGTTTTTTTCTTTTTCTTTTTTTTTTTTTAAGACAGAGTCTCACTCTGTCACTCAGGCTGGAGTGTAGTGGTGCAATCTCCACTTACAGAAACCTCCACCTCCCGGGTTCAGGGGTTCAGAGGATTATCCTGCCTCAGTCTCCAGAGTAGCTGAGACTACAGGTGCCTGCCACCACGCCTGGCTAATTTTTTGTTTGTTTGTTTGTTTGTTAATAGAGATGAGGTTTCACCATATTGGCCAGGCTATTCTTGAACTCCTGACATTCTGATGTGCCCGCCTCAGCCTCCCAAAGTGCTGGGATTACAGGCGTGAGCCACGGCACCCGGCCATGTGCAGGTAGTTTTAGGCAAAACAATGCCAGGCATTCAATGAATGTTGGTCATTAAAAGGGTATATCACTTTTAGAAAAATATATAACTATTCACTTTATTCACTATAATCACTATTCACTTCATTTTAAATTGTGACTTATTAAAAACAGGTTATCTATTAATTGCATACTTGCATTAATGTAATCCTTAATAAGATGCAAATTTTTAAATAATCCTTTATGTTTGAGGAAGAAAATGGTTAAAAATCAAAAAAGGGTAACATTAGTTTTTTGAAACAGGTTAAAATCATCACTAGTAATTAGCTCATGAAAATTCATTGTTCTCTGGTTCACTAGTTTTATTTAAGTGTGTTCTCAAAATGCAGATGTTAACAGGAATCACCTTCTACTGAATAACATGCCAAAATTCAAGGTCAATAAAACTGAGTTAATTTAAAAAAATCATTTTACCTACTCACATCTAGGATTTCTACCTCATTTCTCAAATGTAATAATACTAGAAGTACCATAAAATACTACAATTAAATACAAAACTCACTATAAAGTTGAACCCCAACAATGAGAGGGAATGTGTTATCAAGTAATTACCAAACAGCGACTGTTTAAATACAGAAAATACGACTTTAGAAGTGTAGGAATGCGTTTTTTTCCTACCGTCTTTTCAATATTCATGAGCAGTTATCACATGGCAGGCACTGGGATAGATGGAGGTAGCTACAAAATCAGAAAAACTCTGATTTGATTATGCCCACAATCTGGGGGTACAGAAGTGGAAAAATGTGTGTCATGGAGGGCAGGAGAAATGCAGAATACAATACAATGAGTGGACACAGAAAACAGGAACAAGATACTTTAGGAAGAAGCTTTGATTCCCACAATAGAAGTATTAGGTCATTAATGAACTACATTCCAAATCAACATATTTGCCAATGGAAAAGAAAGTTCATAAAAACGTCAAAAAATTTGTTCAGTTTTATTTATTTATGGAGACAATTATTTATGTATTTATTTATTGAGACGGAGTCTTGCTCTGTAGCCCAGGATGGAGTACAGTGGTGCAATCTCAGCTCACTGCAACCTCTGCCTCCCGAGTTCAAGTGATTCTCATGCCTCAGTCTCCTGAGTAGCTGGGATTATAGACGTGTGCCACCATGGCCGGCTAATTTTTATATTTTTAGTAAAGACAGGGTTTTGCCATGTTGGCCAGGCTGGTCTCAAACTCCTGACCTCAGATGATCCGCCTGCCTAGGCCTCCCAAAGTGCTGGGATTACAGGCATGACCCACCGCACCCAGCTGAGAAAATTTGTTTCAAAAAGTAGATAAAAATTAAAATATTAATATGTTGCTTTAGCAGTTATACTTCTAAGAATTTATCAGAAATATGAAAGTTCATAAGAACATATAGCTGGTACCAGGAAACAATATACTTTTATAATAATGTTTAAACTGCATGAGAAAACACCATTTCTGAATCAAGTGTAAAAAAAGTGGTTTTTTTTTCTTTTAGTTATTCTGACTGCTTGTCATTGTTACTGTTGATTCTGGTAGTGAAAAAAACCTTTTGAATTCCATTGAGATAGTAACGAACATAGAATTATAACAATAGACAGATGGAAGTAATATAAAAACACTGTTGAATTTGAATATTTTTTGCTTTTTTGCTTTCACAGAAACACATTATTGTATATTTACTTTATGTAAGTGAGGTATTTTATGGTGTTTTCTAAATTCTATTAAGAACATTCTATAAAGAAAAGGTGACTGTGACAGACAGATTAAAATCCAATCCACAGGCAGGCCTATTTGGCAAACCACTCTGATTAAGTGGCTCCTTTTTATTTCAGGGATATATATCTCTTCCCCCTTTAGGAAATATGTGAATGTTTTCCAAAAGCAAGTAAAGAGTGCCACATCTTAAGCACTAGAAAGCCTATGAGCTTTATCTGGGATCTCTGCTTTCATAGGCTTGTGAAGAAAATCTGAACATGCAGAGAGGTAGTCACTGTCACATATTGAAGTTTAACAGTGACTACAGGAAGTATAAAAGCCCAAAACTCTACACTCATTCTGCAGTCATACAAAGAGCAGAGGGTGAATAATTTAACTTCCAAAAAAAGTAGTCCAGTCCTTTACTTCAAATTCTTCAATAATCCTCCTTTTCCTATAGGAGTCATCAGATATATACATAACACCTCTGCTCTATTTTTTTTATTGGGCGGCCACACCAGTGCACCCTGTTTGTTATTTGCTGAATATTTTATTTTCTTTTTGAGTCAGAGTCTTACTCTGTTGCCCAGGCTGGGGTGCAGTGACACGATCTCGCTCACTGCAGCTTCTACCTCCCAGGTTCAAGCAATTCTCATGCTCAGCCTCCTGAGTAGCTGGGACTACAGGTGTGTGGCACCATGCCCAGCTAATTTGTGTACTTTTAGTAGAGATGTGGTTTTGCCATGTTGGCTAGGCCGCTCTTGAACTCCTGGCCTCAAGTGATCCACCTACCTTGGCCTCCCAAAGTGATGGGATTACAGGCATGAGACTGCACTCCGCCATGCTGAATATTTTAAAGCTTAAATACATTATTTGAAAAGAGAACAGTATCACTATCAATACTAAAAAAAATTAATTCCTATAAATTGAAGATAATAAAATGCAAATAACAGTAATTTTAAATTAACTAATTAATTTAGAGACAGGGTCTTGCTCTGTTGCCCAGGCTGGAGTGCAGTGGCATAATCATAGCTCACTGCAGCCTTGAACTCCTGGGCTAAATCAATCCTCTCAACTTATCCTCCCCAGCAGCGAGGACAACAGGAAAGTGCCACCACACCTGGCTAACTTTTAAATATTTTTTTTGAGATGGGGTTTTGCTATGATTTTTTTTTTTTGCTATGATTCCCAGGCTGATCTCAAACACCTGGGCTCAAACAATCCTTTCACCTCAGCCTCCTGAGTAGCTGAAACTACAGGCTCAAGCCACCAAGCCTGGGAAAATGTACAATATTTTTATTAAATTGTAACTAGATACAGGCTGCCAGTGGCTCTGAGCCAAAGCAAAGTGTTAAAGCCATACTGGCACCGAGAGACTTTCTTGAGATTTTCTGGAATTGAAAAATAACTAAAGAGGGAATACACTTTCTCATTTTCCCCCCAATATTGTATTGTGAAAATTTTCAAGCATACAGAGAAGTTGAAAAAAATTGAACAGTGAACACCTATATGCCCATCATCTAGATACTATCATCTGGCATTTGCTGTATTTCCTCTTTCAGACATCATCTTTCTATCTATTCCTCTATGGAGGAATCAAGGCTATTTAATTTAATATTGGTATTTAACTACCTAGATTCTCAAGAATCACCAGGTTCCAATTCACATTTTGGAAAGACTATTGTAAAAGATAACAACATCATTACCCAGCTCTTGGCCCATTCCAGAAGGCTTGCTACTATATCTGGCCCATGGCTGTCTTTCTTCCTTATCTCTAGTACCTAACACATAAGTGCAAAACTAAACTAACTCTGCTTGCCATAAATGCCATTCACAGCCTGGCCCTAATTCACTTCTTTGGCCTCATGGTATGTCCAACAGCTAATGTTTATTGAGCGCCTACTCTGTGCTAGGCCTTGTTCTAGGAATTTCACTTGCTTATCTCATAAAACCCTCAAAACAGTTCTATGAAGAAGGTCTTCCCTCCTATTATTCCTAGTTTATAGGTGAGAAAGTGGTAACAGTGTCTTATAATTGAACAACTCAACACGCTGTCCAATTTTTGCAGTGGCCTCCACTCAGCCCATGTATGTTTCTTCTAACACCTTTCACAATTCTATTGTTAATCTGTAGTTTTGGCTGCTTGAATATATTTCCTACACTTCCTTCATCCAAACTTTACTCATTTGTTTAGACCTAACTCAAACGTCACCTCCTCCATGAGACATGCTCAAATATTTTAAGAATTAAATAAATGAATCAATATTTGCAAGGTCAAAATGTACATTTGATAAACTAACTGAAATATTAAGTCTTCGTTTTCGTAAGTGAGTCTGAAGACAACCAAAATGGGACTATTTCTCACATACAGTTGTCAGAAAAGAGTGACAAAACAAAAATCAACCAGATGTTAAATAATCCTCAAGGGAGGTACACCAACATGTTTAGGCATCAAGCAAGTACAGACGAATAAATCCAACCCAAGACACTCCCCTGTATCAGAGATAACATCTAATAAATTCCTCTAATTGTCATTCTGCAACTGAAACTGTATTCAGGACTGCATTTCTTAATTATAGTTCAATTAGTAGCTTTGTTTACAAGTCATGAATACCATTTTAATTTTGCAGATCTTGGCGACACATATAAGAATCTTCTAGCCATTGCACTGCATTTTGAAATCGCATAATCTTGCATGTTTTAAAGGAGCCTCTGGCATTATTTTCTTTTCAATGGAATCATAGATGAAGGTCTAAAGTAGACCTTCCCATTCTCTTTCTGAACTCCTTTAAGTTCTTAAACTAATTATAACCCTGAAATGCATCATTCATCTCTTTTGTGTGCCGAGTATTTTCAGCATATTTCTCTTCTTTACCCTGCAGCTGATTAGCAAGGACTACAACACTGAATATCAAATATTATGATTTTTGAGTTATATGAGCATTTTCTTTTTCACAGGAATAATACGAAGAAAATTACCTCAGTATATTCAGACTTCTAAAACAAAACACCATTAACCGGATAGCTTATAAACAACAGAAACTTATTTCTCACAGTTCTGGAGTCTGGAAAGATCACAATCCAGGCACCCGCAGATTTGATGTCTGGTTAGGGCCTGTTTCCTGGATCATAGGTGGTGCCACCTTCTTGCTGTGTCCTCACATGGCAGAAGGAATGAAGGAGCTCCCTTGGGCCTATTTCATAAGGACACTAATCACATTCATGAGAGCCCAACCTCATGAGCTAATCACCTGCTAAAGGCCCCACTTCCTAATATCATCACCTTGAGGGTTAGGATTTCAACTTACGAATGGTGGGGAGAGGAGCACAAACATTCAGAACACAACAAAATTATTTAGCATGAATATATATATGTATTGCTTTACTGGTTACCTGGCTACAAATCAGGAAGTAAGAAAACAATCTTTCAATGCAGTTATTTTCAAGCAGTGGGAAACTCTTGATATTCCTTAATAGAGGGGCCACATCAAGCCTGTGGCTCCCAAGAAGGCAATGCCTCTTGAAAACCGGTGTGTTCACTGGTCACATGTGTATCATACACAACTGGATGGTCACATGTGTATCAGTTACACATGTGACCATCCAGTTGAAACACAATTCTAGCTGTGTACGCCAGAAATATATCTAGATATATCCAGAATGCCATGATGTACTTGGGCAAAACCTCAAGGCTGTCATTGTCGTGCTTTTTTGTGTGTGTGTGTGTATGTATATGTGTGCAAATGGCTTAAATATTCCATTACTGCCTATTGTTCTTACATAAAACTTATGGAGAAAATTAGATGTTAACAGGCTGGCTGATGACAGCCTTATATCAATATAAATTGCTTAAAATATTCTTAGGCATAAGTGGATGTAAATTTTTATGTTCCTTCCCAATATTGGATAAGAAGTTGACAGAGCTGCACGAAAATTGCAAAAGAAACATACTAAATCACAAGCTCTTTAAGTACAGGGATGAGGGGCGACATCTTACCCATTTATATATCTCCAGGATTTGGAACAGTAGCTGGTATACAGAGTAGTTGTTGAATAAACAATATGAAAAACTCAGCTTTGAGATCAGGAAACAGAGTAAAGGATAGGGTTGTGGTTGCACTGGTGGTTACAAGACAATACTTTTTTACCTTTCAAACTAAGAAAAACATCAAATATATAAAAAAAATAGAGAGAAGGTGAAATAATATATAGTCTACCCATGTATCCTCTACCTACCTTTAGCAGTATTTAATGATTTGCCATATTTGCTTTCTCCCTCTCTTCCTCTCTATATCTATCTCTATACAGATATATGTAGCTATACATATATAGATAGATGGATAGTTGTTGAAGCATTTCATACTGAGTGGCCTACATCACGACACTTCACTCCCAAATGCATCTCCTAAAAATAGGAGCATTGTCCTAATCACATTACAACATGTAAGAAAATGAACAATTCCCCTATTATCATTTAATATGCAACCTGTAGTGAAATATTCCCAGTTATTCCAAGAATGTTTTATAGACACACATATCCAAAGCAGTATGCATTCAAAGTTCACACTGCATGTAGTTCTTAGGGTCTATTTCATCATGTTCAGTGTTTTAGATTTACTTATTTCAAGTTTTCTATTTCTATATATATTTTAGTCCATTTGTCCCTGAATTGTAGTAAGTATTTTGAAATCCATAACTTGAAACTGAGCTTTGTAGATTAAGGCAAAAAGGACATTGTAGATGCCTCTGGCCCATCCTCCCCACACTCTGAGTAAGTGAGGGTCTTCTGGTCCATCCTCCTGCACATCGGGCGTTACTTTGCTCTTGACATACACTTGTGATGTGGGGCATAAATCTCCATAAGCATCTTTCATGTTTGCCTAACCAACTCAGTTTAAATCCCATGACTAAAAAGGGAGCCTACTTTCCAGAATCAGATTGGAGGAAAAGAGGAGATTTTAAATTTCTTCCTGCTCCTAAAAATGGAATCTTTGAAAGTGATATATACTGGCAATGTAAAATAATTTTGATGGGGAGAGAATGCAGAAATTAACTTTCTAACTTAAACAATTTCAATTTTATAATTCTCAATGTTAACGCAAACACTATAATCAAAATTCACTATACTGTGCTCTAGGTACTGGGTGGAGGGAAAAAAAAAACACTGATGGACAGAGATCCTGTTAGGGAATATGGCAGAGAAAGTGAAAAAGCATGAGGAATAAAGATTTTCAAATATGGGTATCTGAAAGGGTAGGCCTTGGCATTTTGTTCTACTACCCAGTGTTTCAGTCCAGCAAGAATACCACAATATTCCAGGTTATTACATCCCTCACCCTGCCCTAAAAATATGTGGGGTAAGGGGCACTGTTGTGCCCAAGGCTCTTCAAATTTAATGTATTATTAGCACTGTTATTACATTTAACTAATTCTATCACTGGAAGTAATAAGACCTCAATCGGGGTGATTCACTCCCATGATATTGACTGGTATAAGGCAGAGACTATCAGGATACCAAGTGTTAATTCTTTTTTTCTTCATTAGTGGCAGTATCTCAAGAGAATGTCAATTTTATAATATTTTCAGCATCCCCTTCAACCTGGAATCATGTGATTGCTATCTGGGTAGAGAGGTGGGACTTCGGGGATTCAGCCTGGCCTTCCTCCTCCTTTGATACTTGAATATCTTAAATTATACTGCATAGGACTCTTCTTTATTACCAATCAAATAAAAAATTAATTGGGTCAAAAATATATGGCCCATTATTTGCAAGGGCTATAACATAGGCAGATCTTAGGGAATATCAGCAAAGCCAAAGGAGAAAAATAGGTCCCTCAATGGAGAAAATCAATGCTCCTCAAATGTAACTGAAAAAGGTGTTTGTCTGCTCAATCCCAGTATAAGCCCTCATTCAAAGGTTTATTGGAACATACTGAATTGAATATAGATAGTAAAGGAAGATGTAGCCGATAATAGGAACAGAGTTGCCCTGTGATCCATGGTATGTGAGGGTATAGGGAAAAACACACTCAACTCAAACAAGGGGTATGGTAATTTCAGGCTTCATTAGAAACACAGGGAGGTGAAATCAATTGTAAGCCAGACAGGAAAGAATCAAAATCAGTTAGAAAAGAAATTTTAATTTCAAGCTTCTAAGGAGAAACTATAAATAATGCAAGGTTTAAAACATATTAGCAAAAATACATCACGGTATCTCTCTCAAGCAAAACAGCTAAACTTGAAACTTTCTTGAGGACATTCAGTTCTGAATATTTAAAAGCAAATGCACATATTTGCCAGAGAGAAAAACATGTTTAGAGGGAAAATATTAAAATGAAGTCTGGGATGATACACACCAAAATATTAATGTGGACATAAATGACTCCAGGTTATTTTCCTTTTCTTCTTTATACCTTTATGTAGTTTTTGAAAATTTTAAATTATGAATGCATAATTTTTATAATTAGATAAACAGCTTTTTGCAAAAAGGAAAACATTCAAGTCATCATATAATAACACTGTATGAACATTAGACATGGAAGGCTCATCACAAGCAAACATTTCCCAAATATCCTCCACAAGACAATCTAAAGACTTGCTCTTAATGAAAGAATGGTCCCTTCTCTCTCCAATCTCCAGTTTTGGGTACTGCTAATGGTTAAGACCAGTGCCTCTGAGTTTGTAGACTCTAGTATGGTTCTCCAGAGCTTAAGCATTAAATGTATCTGGAAACAGGTAAGGTATCAGTCCAGAAGAAAAGAACAGATTTTTAGTTTCCTTCTCCTAAAAATGTCATGCTCTAAAGTGATACATGGAAATGTAAAACAACTTTGGTGGGGAGAATGTGCAGAAATTAACTCTGTAACTTGAATAACATCAATTTTATGATTCTCAATGTTATAACTATTAGAAGTACAGAATCTCTGTCCCTAACTGAGACCTGCTTGAATTGGGGAAGTGGGGAAGTTATTGGGGAATTACTGAATTAAGGAATTTATTCTACCCTTCTACTTACAGAAGATGCCCCAGGAAAACTGTGGATAGTGGTGCTATTTAAACTAAGAGATACAGAAATAAAATTATTTCATTTGTCAAAACTATATAAATTGTTTTCCATCAATATCTACTTATAAAAACAGAAGAACAAAAGCAGCCATTTTTTTAGCTGTCTTTATTGTTAAAACAGCTACTACTACTATTACTACTACACTACAAGAGAGCAATAACATTTATGGGACTTCTACCATGCATGAGAGACAGTGGTACATGCTTGGGATAGTCCGTTACAATGGTGTTCTTTAATGAACCACATCAATGTTTATAAAGGCCTTTGCATAGTCCCTTCCCCTTGGATCCTGGCTGAGTCTGTGACTTCCTTTAGTCCCTAAAATGTGGCAGCAGAGATGCTGAACCAGTTTCAGGCCAACGCCTTGAGAAGGCTTGGAAGTCTCTGCCTTTGCCCTCTCGGATGCTTATGGGCCACATAGGGAGTCTGGTTACTCTGCTGAAGGGGCCCTTTGGAAAGATCACATGGAGACAGAGAGGCCTTCAACAACCGGGGATGAGGGAAGAGGCCTGCCTTCCCAGAACCTGCCAGCTGAATGCAGTCACACGACTGAACACTGACAAGGACAGTGGAAAAAGGGCCTACCTAGCCCCAGGCCAGATTGCTGAATCATAAGAAAATAAAATGGTTCTATTAAGTTTTAGGGTGGTATGCTATGCAGAAATAATAACCAAAACAGTTCTTTATAGACATTTGACTCATTTTAATCTCATAACAACCCTAAGAAATAGGCACTAATAACATCATCCTTCTACAGAAGCATTTATCCAATTTGAATAATGCCTCCTATCAATAAGTGAAGGGGGTAGGGCTTCACTGCATAAGAACAATTCTGTATATTATCAAACACACGGCAGTTCCATTTCTGATCTGAGGGTGGGGCATTTCCTATTATTGACCGTGTCTTATCATCTCTAAAGTAAAGAGAGTGAATAACTCACTGAATGTCTAAGATTCTTTTCAGCTCTGAAATTCCACGACTCTAAATAAGTAGTCAGTGCTTATTATTTATACAGTAGTTTTCAACACATCACATCACATCACACACACAAGCAAAGGTCAGAGGGGCAAAAAGCACCTTGAGAACATCCCATCCCAACTGCCCAGGCCATCTGAATCACAGGAACCACTTCACCAGTCAGAAAGAGACAGCTGAATGCATATTAAAACACTCTGAGTATGCTGCCTTTCTGGAATATCGTTAAACAACTCAGTCTGTCATATGGTCCTTTGAGTTTTTCAATTAAAAAAGAAATGGCAAATGTAAATATTACCATCTCCTTTTCAGTCTGCTAATTTGTGTTTAGGAAAGTCTTCCGACAAGAAAAACACACGGTTAATCACCTTTGAGACCCAATATAACAAAGTAGCCTGGAAAGAGAAAAGGGGCTTTTTTTAATGATTTAAATTGTTATGTGGTCAATCAAATCTAATCTATTCTAATTTATTCACATGGAAGGTCAATTATCCAAATGCTCTTAATTCAACCTGCCTCCGATCTTGGTGACCAGTGAACCATCCAAAGGGCAGCTGTTTTGTGTGTGTGTGTTTTAATATGAATTCGTTATCACATTTTTACATTTTCCTCATTCTCAACTATTTAAGCTAACATGGCCTGCTTGACGAAGTACACTTAAGCAGAGGGAAACACACTTACTGCTCTTTGTATTCTGAAATAAAAACATTCTCTATGGCCTTTTTGGAGTCAATGTACACAGAAAACCCACCAGATTCACGCTATCACCATCTGTTTGAAGGAAAACACCAAGCAGGCAGCAAATCTACTTCCCAGGCAAATCGCCCCGTTCCCTAAAACTATTCCATCTTCAAAACAAGCCTAAAATACATGTCAGGAAAAACATCCATGTGTCTTTACTCTTTTTATGAAGGCTTTTGCTTGCTGATTTGCTCAAGGGTCAAGTTTAAATTTGAGTCAATTTGTTTATTTGTCATGTAATGAAAAAGAAATTTACCGGGGAAGAACAGAACTATTGAAAGTACCCCATGGTAAATGAGAGAAAGTATGCCAAAGTTCTTTGCACCAAGACTAAATTAGTTGAGAATTGTATTTGGATGCTAGGAACAAATAAATAAATATAAGAACTTAAACATACAAGGATTTATTCTCTTACATAAAGGAACACTGGTGGTAGATAGGCCCGGGATGGTAGGATGCTACCAGGAGTCCATCAGGAACTCAGATGCCTTTGGTTTGTCTCCTCTACCATGCAATGGTACCGTCCTAAGGTTACTTCTCCATCTAAGAGGGCTGCTGGAGCCCCTGCCATGGTAAAGTCATTCCAAGCAACAGGGAGGAGCAGGGAAAAGGGCTCCCTTCTCAGCTGCTTCAGCTTCTTAAAAACAGCCTGGCCAGAGGTCCCACATCAAAACTTTGGTTTATGTATCACTGGCCAGAAAGCAATGACATGATTCCACCTAGCTGAAAGGGAAGTGGAACAATATCATAGAACTGACATTCTGTTGAGACTCTACTATTAAGGAAGAAAAAAAAATTGATATTGGATGTCTCAGTAGGCCCTGCCTTATACCAATTAATGTATTGGTAGTAAATCACTACTGATTGAGGTCTTATTACTTCCAGTAGTAGAAGTGTAGCTAAGAATAGTAACAGTGGTAGTAACACCTTAAATCTGAAAAACTTCCACGTAAAAGTTACAATCTGGTTCACACAATAATCACATGATAGTACAGTAAATGAGACAATAATAATGATAGCAGAAATTAATAGCAGTATCTGTCATTTACTAAACACCAGATTCTGTGCTGAGTGCTATAATACCTTATTCTCATCAATCTTCACATCAACTTTGTGAGGTTTTCATTAACTCCATTTTATGGAGAGGACATGGACTTCAGAGATGGGAAGTGACTTTTCTAAGGTTATACACTTCATGAGGAAAACAGAACTACAATTCCATCAAAGCCCTCCTGATCACACTGGTGTTAATCATTCCCCTGATTAGGTCATTAATATCCCATTTTACAGCTAAGGAAACTGAGGTCCAAATTATCAGAGTGCTTTAATTCACTATAATATTGAACCAATGGTAGGATTTTTATTATAAAAATCCTAACAGGGCCAGAAAAGGACTTAGGAAATCTAGCCTCTCATCCTAGCTCTATACTTTAATAGTGATCTTGATCTGATAGTAAAAATAATACATGCCCACTGGGAAGGAAAAATTAAAACTATACAGTAAAGAAGAGAGTAAAAAAATCATCCCAACACTAAAGTTGGGGAAAATACAGGCAATGCAAACATTCTAGTGAGCATTCTCTGGGGTTTATCTGATAAGATATAAAGAAGGGGAGGGGAAGTGGAGGGACAGAGGTTCCATAATTTGTCTAACATCTCTGCGCTGCAGAGCCAGCACTCAGGTTCACTCTGCCCAAGTGCCCAGTGTACTCTGACCCAAGGCACTCATGAGTCCTACCTTTCCTGCTGAAAGGCATTCCCATTATATGCAAGATTTAAAACTCTATGAAAAGGGACTGCTCTTTCTTTTCATGGGTTTTTAAGAAAATGCCTTTTTAAATTTCTCTTGCAAGCTCTGAGATAAAGAAAACTGAAATACGACCATTAACAATTTACCCACAGCATGCATGAGTTTAACGCTCCAAATGATACTCAGGGTTCTCAACATTAACAGTGCATTGAAGCCAACTCATTTCTCATTTTCTGTTGCCAACTCCATAAATCTGCTTGAAGTCTTGAAAGTATAGATTATATATTTAAGTGATTCTTGTATTCTGGCAAGTAAAAACATAAAATGTAATTCAAATTCCATATAACGGTATCGGAAGAAGCATAAAGATGGCATTCTGAGGGGGAAGGGGTTTGTGCATTTAATATTTTTGGAATCATATATTATGTATCAGGCACTGGGAAAACAGAGATCAATCAGAAAAGGAGGACCTTCCATCTAGTACTAGTACTAGTACTAACTAGTACTAGTATTTTCATCTAGCAGCTAGGGGTCCCCAGCCTGGACACTAGTGTTGGGAAGGTTGGAAAATGCCTTGTTATGGTGAGCTGTTTGTGTGCTGTTGAACAGCATCCCTGACCTCTTCCCACTAGATGCCAGTAGCATACCCACTCCAAAATGACAATAATAAATGTCTCCAGACATTGCCAAATGTCCCCTGGTGGGTAGCATGGCACCCAGCTGAGAAGAGCTGATTTGGTCCATCCCCTCCAGTTCACAGAACCTGGGAAGATTTCCAAGGAGACAGGGATAACAGGCAGGCAAAGTGAGGAGGGAGAGGAAGAACATTCTGGGAGAAGGGTCTCTGGAACAGATGGTAGAGATCATGCCAGCAAGGGGAGGTAAGGTCATGCAGGGCCGGATGACACAAGCTTCTGAATCTCTGACTCAGAAGTTTAGAATTTAGTTTGCAGGAAGTGGGAATGTGGTATTATTTTACATATATATATATATGTGTAAAAAATATATATATATATATATATATGTAAAAAATATATATATATATATATATATATATATATGTTTTCGTCCACAGTTCCTAGCTGTTAACTCCCGCAGCCCCTGTTACAGCCTTTTGTTATAATGTTGGGGCACTTTAGGTCTCAGAAGCAAACCTCAAAAAACAATCTCTCTCGCTCTCTGACGTTCTCCTGCCTTCCTTTCACCTGCTCCTTTTTCTCCCCACAGCAGGCTTTAGAAACTGAAAATACACTCCAATCTTCCCCCACTTTTCTGATTGTGGGTCATTAGACCTTCATTTCAGAAGGGGTCCTGTATCATACCTAAGAAGAAGGAACGCTGCACAGGGAGGCCAAGAAGAATCTGTACAGACAGGCCTTGCTGGGTGTTCCCACTCAGTCTACTAGTATTAGATCGTATCTTTTCTGTCTAGTCACATTTCAACATGGCTGTCAGTCATGCCCATCCAATAGAGTCTCCATAAAAGGTACAAGAGGATGGGGTTCAGGAGCTTCTGGAGAGCTGAATTCATGGAGGTTTCTGCAGGGTGGTATGCCCAGGAAGGGCCTAGAAGCTCTGAGTCCCTTCCCATACCACATCCTATGCATTTCTTTACCTGTATCTTCTGTAACATCCTTTATAATAAACCAATAAGCATAAGTCAGGATTTACCTGAGTTTTGTGTGCCACCCCAGCAAATGAACTGAACCCAAGGAGGAGGTCATGAGAACCCCAATTTACAGCTGGTTGGTGAGAAACACAGGTAAAACAACCTGGAGCTTGCAACTGGCATCGAAAGTAGGGGGCAGTTTTGTGGGACTGAGCCCTCAACCTGTGGGATCTGAGATTATCTCCAGGTGGAGTGTCAGAACTGAATTCAATTAGAGGATGCCCAGCTGGTGTCTGCTGCAGAATTGATTGCTTGCTTATTGGTGGGGAAAACCCCCCGCATAGTTGATCACAGAAGACTTCTGTGTTGACTGTTGTGGTGTGAAAACAGAGAAAATACAGTTTGTGTTTTTCCATTCAGGGATCAAGTTTGTGAGCAGAAACTGCAGTAAAATGCACAAAAAGCAAGTCCTATGAGGCGAGTGTGACCGTGTGCTGCTGCCATTTGATTGCTTTAATTAAAGAGAAGTAGCAGATGAAGTAATTATAGCCCTTCTCTGAGACGGTCTTCTTAACAAGGTGTTGAATGTCATTGAAAATTTTCTGGATTTTAAAACAGAAATACATTGAGACAGAGAAAGTATTTTGCACATTGCCTAACACATAGAGTACCCTCACTGTTAATTCCTCATTGTTACCATTCTTGTTGCTGGCTGTCTTAAAGCAGGGCGGGGCACTGATGGCTGATGTCAGCATTTCTCAGTATGGGCCCAAGGCACCCTGGTGCCTTGGAAGTGTTAATAATATCTGTACATGCATACAGATGTGCAGACACAGAGAATTATTTTCTTTCAAAAATTTATCTTTTAAAAAGGAAACTGACAAAGGATGTAGAATAACGGAAACATTTATCTTCATATATTTTGTTATAAATGCTTACCTAGTTTATATTTTCTTATTAACGAGAAGGGTATCTAAATAAAATATTTTCTTGAATTAATTTGTTCATGGGGCCATGCTTTTCCTGTTCTCGCTCAAGAGATCCTGTTGGTGTCCCACTTATACTTAATTGAGATACTGTTAGCCTGGAAAATACTGTCCTGATCAAGTTGACTGGGGCTGTATGGAAAAGGCCCTGGCTTTGGTAACCAGAGATTATGCCAGGGCCAGGGACCATCTTAAAATAAAGAGAAAGAAAGTATCATCCTGTGAAAAGGTCAAGGAGGAAGCCGTCTCGCCAGCTGTCTGCAAACCTCACTTCAAGGCAACCAATTGACAAAGGTATGAAAACAGCAGCAGGGCTAAGGAAACACATCTGTGAATGCCCAGACAATTGAGCATCATTGTTTAGGAGTTGGAAGGCCATCTCTTCCTGTGCATTTGAGGCAATTTTCTCTTGTGACATACTATGTTTTGTGTTCCTGAACATTTAACCTCTGGATTTGGACAGCAGAGACCTGGCCCAAGCTCATTCCTTTTAGGAGTCCTCAAATGGTTACTGAAAGTGACACTTTTCTAATTATTCTGTCAAGCATCAATCTCAGAAGTTCCAAGTTCTTCCATGCTCTGACTGACAGGGCAATCAGAACTTTACTTAAAGCATAAGCACCAACCTCTCCTGGACAGCAGGAGTGCCTCACATGTCCAAAGACAGAAAAATTCACAGCTCTAAGAAGGTAAGAAGCCCTTTTGGGCGTGCAATTTTACAAGTGTGTGTACGCATTCTTCCTGGGAATAGTGCTTGTTGATCTGGCATATCTTTGAAATGGGACATCCCCAATTCCAAATTTCAACCATCATGGCTATGATTTTACATATGCGCTGCTGAAAACTCAATCAAAACGCACGGCCAAAAAGCCAGTCTCAAAGATCTCTCTCAATCAAGGCAGACCAGAGTGCGCAGGGAAGGAGCAGATGTCTACACTCCTTCAACTCCAAGTCAAAACTTATAATTCCACTTCTTACACGCTACACTTCTGAGAGAAAAATGTGGGCAAAAGGAAGCACAGGAACTGTCACAACAAGAGAATATTCGTATTAATCACATTTAGGCAAATTCCATTTATTTGTTCTTCTCCAAAAGTGACCTCCATATATTAACAGATGCCCTACTTTACTTTGTCTTTTAGAAATCAGTTGCTTGTAATCTCTGAGACAATATATAGAAAGAGAAATGAGATTGGTGGATCAGTCTTCAACTGGTTTGAAGGTGATGGTAAAAGTCTATGAAAGCTGCCAGCATGGTGCTAAAAATCAAAAAGGCATGGCATAGGGACATGGGTTATATGATGAGTGAGAGCTGCCAGGATGAATCGGAAGAGGGCCTTGACAGTCAACTGCCTGAAATACATTACAGGGCTAAAGAAAGCAGGGCACCTGTGGTTATGTCCCTGATATAAGCAGACAGCCACCATATCTTCAAGATCCCAGAGGCACGGAGAAAAAGTAGGTAATTCAAATAGAGGCAATTTGGAGACACCTAGACTAATACAATTAGTCTCCAACTAGTCTCTGTTTTCTCTTCCTTTTCCATAATGCGTACTCCTATCTTTGTCTAAGATTTCATCATTCTGGTGCTTAAAACCTTTCAGAGGCTTCCCATTTTATCCAGAATGAATTCAAACTTCCTGATTTGGCTTGCAAGTACTTTCAGAGCTGGGCCCAGCTTCACTCTCAGCGCCTCCTCACTCATTCTGCTCTGAAACACTCAGAGCTCTCTCCTGCCTTCGAGCCTTGGCATGGGCTTTTCCCCTGCTCTTTTCACTTTGCTCCAAATCAATGAGGTTCACTCATTTACATCATTCAGTCTCCACTCAAATGTCACCTCCTGAGAGAAGCCCTCCCTGGCCACTCCATCTACAGCAATTGCTGTCTCAATGCTAAGGTCATCAGAATGTACCTCAGATTCTGAACTGCAGGCAACATGACTGGCTGCACTGGGAGCAAGGCTATGCTTCCCCTGGGCTGCTCCCAGTTGAGTAGGGGCATCCAATCTTCCTTCCCTCTCTCCTTCACTCAGAGTCGGACCTACATCACAGTCTGATGACTGAGCCAACCTCTCCTGGCTGCTTTCCCATTTTCTTTCAAAGGGATTTCTGCTGATAAAATCCTTGCACATTTAATCCTGTCTTGATGGCATCTGGGACCCTAGCATATTTATTACTACCCTGTTTTACTATCTTCTTAGTACTACAGAAAATTATCTACGGTGGCACCCAGCAATCAGCATTTTCCATGCCCTTCAGGCAGTTCTTGGACATGCTCAAGTTTGAGAAACAGTGACCTATTGCTATATGGTTAATTATAGTCAGAGCGAGAATCACGACCCAGCTGCATGAATTCCCATTCATTTCTCAGCAAGCAGTACTCTTTTAATGACACATACAGTCCTTAGGTTGTATCTCTGCTTAAATAACCTGCTTTAAAAAATTGACCAGGCATGGTGGCTCAAACCTGTAAGCTCAGCACTTTGGGAGGCTGAGGCGGGTGGATCACCTGAGGTCAGGAGTTCAAGACCAGCCTGGCCAACATGGTGAAACTCTGTCTCTACTGAAAATACAAAAATTAGCCAGGCATGGTGGCCTATGCCTGCAATTTCAGCTACTCGGGAGGCCGAGGCGAGATAATTGCTTGAACCTGGGAGGTAGAGGTTGCAGTGAGCTGAGATAGCGCCATTGTACTTCAGCCTAGGTGAGAGTGAGACTTTGTCTTAAAAAAAAAAAAGAATTTATGCTGGTCGTATTTTTACATCCATTTAAAAGGATAGATTTAATAAAATGGGCATTAACATACTAGGTAAACTGAAGGAATTTCTAGAACACTGGTTTGATCAAGGCTGACTGCCTCCATGTATCTAACTGGCTTTGTAGCTTTTTAGGCAGTAAAAATAAACTTCTCAATGTATCCCCTCTTTTGTGAGGGAAGCTTAATCTGATGTTCTGCATTACTAACATGGAAAAGCAGTCATGGTATCAAGATGGCATCTGGCAAGATGAGATGGCACTGAAGTTTGTCGCTATCGATTTCTATGTGGCAAAATCTGGGTCTTGTTTTCCCTTTTCTCCCTTTCAATCAAGTACTCTCATCTCCAGGAAGAAATGCTACTGTTTTGGTACAGTGATTGCCCAACCACAGTGCAAGTAAGTGTGATAATGACAAAAAGGATTGATTACTATCAGGAAACATATGGACAGTAAGGTATGAAATATTACCCAGCTGAACATTCAAGATACAAAGATGTAACATGCTTTACTGCTTACAAAGGGGGGCAGCCATTGGGAAGTTTGCTTTCTCACATAAATCTTGACTATCTTTCCTTTGGGGGAAAAGTATATTAAATCTAGTCCATTAGAACATTTAGATACAAGTCAGGATTCTGACAAGTAGGAATATTTAATTTGTTTTGAATTAAGAATTGAGAATGGGAACTTCCACTATGATATGAATACAGAAACCCAGACCTTCCTTGCTAATTAATGACCTCTGGCCTATAAAGTCTTCAGGAGAATTTCTAAATGTTCTCTACAACTTTGTGTTTTCTCTTACCTCTTGAGATTGATAATATAAACACACCTCGCTACGCGATAATTATCCTCTGAAATCTAAGTTTTTACTATACTAGCTACAATCTCTCGTACATCAAAACAGCAGCTCTAGTATATTTTTCTCACCTGAAATATTGAGGAATAGGAAGTTATTCGGTTTCTCACAATTTTCTTAAGCTGAAAGGGTTTGGTCAAAGCACACGTCATACCTGCTTAATTTCCAGAGAGAACACCTTTGACAGGTGAAGCGAGAAAAAAGCTGCTCCACTGCCTTCCTACACATGGAAAAAAGATGAAATGTAAAGGCCTGCAATGACAGGTTTCTCAAATAGGGTTTTAGTAAAAGAATGTGTCTTTGGAAACTTAAACTGCAATTTTACCTTGAACAAGTATAGGATAGGATATCCTTTAAAGAGATGATTTGAAAACTATAAAATATTTATTCATTCAACAAATATCTAATAAGTGACTACCAGATCAGTATAACATCATAACCAAGAGTTACTGGAAATGAATAATAATTAAATATATAATATGGTAAGAGATATGTATGTTTTATCCTGTCATTTAATACTCATAGCAACCCTGCTGAGTTGTTACTATTAATACACCCATTTCACAGGCAGGAAAAAAAAATAAGTCTTAGAGAAGTTAACTCACCTGGGAAAGTCACAGATGTAAGAGGGAACAGAGCTGGAATTCCAACCAAGGCTGACTTGTGTTTTTAACTATATGGTCTAACACCAAACTAAGTACCCTAGATTATATAATGCATGCTGTCAAGAAACGTTATTGGGAAAATAAAAAGGAGAGAAAAGAGCCATAACACAGATGCCCAAATGAGTGCTACAAGAGGGGCAAAAATGTGAAAAAAAGCAGGCCGGATGGTGTCAGATTCTGTATGATGTGTGGGTTGAGGAGATAGAGGAGGGAGTCTGGCCTCTGAGGAGGCAAAAAATCGAACTCACTCAAACTTGTTTTCTGAGTGAATCTTCAATTTGTCTAAGACTTTTCTCTGGAGTTAGGAATTTGCTAAAAAATTAGCAGCACCTATTAGGTGCCAATATAGTATAGACATGGACCCTGTCTTCATGAAGGGCACAGTCTAGCAGAAAAAGTAAGGCAGTTTTCAAAAGACGGTCATGTAATATTTTCTGCTTCATACTCTTGCAGTGCAACTTTGCCATTCTCACATTAAGAGATGGGGTCTGTTTCTCTAACCCATTCAACTCCTTGAACCTGGGCAGGACCTGTAACTGCTCTAACAGAAGATGATAGAAGTGACACACTGTCAGTCCTGGCCTGGAAGTTTCCATTTCCTGCCTCTTGGGAGCCATTCAGTATAGATGATCACTCTGAGACCACCAGGCTATGAAAACACCAAACTACACAGAGAGATCATATGGAAGGTTAAGAGAAAGAAAAAGAGACAGGCCAAGGAGCAATGAGATGCCAGGCATACGAGGAAGCCATCTTGTGTGTCCAGCTTAATTGAGTCATCACATGGCTCTGGCTCCATCAACTGCAGCTGCATAGCAGACTCCAAGCAGGGGCTACTCAGATTAGCCATGTGAATCCACCGAAGCATGAAAGGTAGTGATAAATTGATGTTTTTAAGCCACTAAGCTTTGGGATGGTTTATTAAGGAAGCAAAGCATAATGGAATCAGAGCTGAATACAAAATTACCTGTATGACTACATAATTAAACTAAACAAGAAAGAGTATAATTTGAGAAATCCCAACAAGGAGCATGCCCTTGCCTTCAATCAGGTGTAAGGGGCTCAAACAAGGCTCTCTGCATAATTACATTCAGCTAAGACAGGAAGAGTAAGCTGAACAAAGAAAAACATGGGAAGGGAAAGTTTGGGGCAGAAGATGGAGATGCGCTCGCACAGTCTAAGTCCTGAAGACGGAGATGCGCTCACACATTCTAGGAAGGGAGACAAGATTAGTGACCAAATTAAAGCAGATGGATAAAAATTGGCATGAGGTAGGCTGGAAAGTTGGGCGTGGGCTAGCTCATTACAGAGTTATAAGCTATAGTAAGCAGTTTGAGCTATATCCCAAAAGCAATGGGAGCTAAGCAAAAGGATGGAAGAAAGATTTGTGGCCACTGTGACTGTCATGAGGGATTCAGGTGAAATCAATGGGGAACCTAACTGGTTCCCCAACTGGACATAAGTTCTTGAAGATCAAGGAGAGGATGCCCTGAAGGGACACTCAACCTTTACCCCAGACCTCACATGACTAGGAAGTTCTTAGCTATAATTTATTTTAAAATAATTTTTTTGGCCAGGTGCAGTGGTTCACGCCTGTAATTCCAGCACTGTGGGAGGATGAGGCTGGTGGATCACGAGGTCAGGTGTTTGAGACCAGCCTGGTCAACACAGTAAAACCCCGTCTCTACTAAAAAATACAAAAATTACCTGGGTGTGGTGGCACGTGCCTGTAGTTCCAGGTACTCGGGAGGCTGAGGTGGGAGAATTGCTTGAACCCAGGAGGCGGAGGTTGCAGTGAGCCGAGACTGCACCACTGCACTCCAGCCTGGGTGACAAAATGAGACTCCATCTCAAAATAATAATAATAATTTTTTAAAAAAAGATTATGGGCCGGGCGTGGTGGCTCACGCCTATAATCCCAGCACTTTGGGAGGCCGAGGCGGCACTATCATCTGAGGTCAAGAGTTCGAGACTAGCCTGACCAACATAGTGAAACCCCGTCTCTACTAAAGATACGAAATTAGCTAGGTGTGGTGGTTCATGCCTGTAATCCCAGCTATTCAGGAGGCTGAGGCAGGAGAATCACTTGAACCCAGGAGGTGGAGGTTGCAGTGAGCCAAGACCATGCCATTGCACTCCAGCCTGGGCAACAAGAGTGAAACTCCATATCAAAAAAAAAAAAAAAAAAAAAAAAGTTATGTTGTCCAGGGAATTCACTTTCTCAATTCAAATTTTATATCTCACACAATGAGTTTAATTGTATGGTCTATACATAAATCTGATCTAATTCAGGGAATAGAATGTAACTAACTTTAATAAACTAAAAAAGAATGACACAGTTCGAATAAGAAACTTTTGAATGAGAAACTTAAATCCACTTTTCACATTTCATGTGGTACTCTCAGGCCCAAGTTAGCCAAAGATGTGCACATAATGAGCTTCTTATACTTCAGCCTCTGCTTTATTCCTCTGCTTATTCCTCTCATATACTTCAGCCTACTGAGTCTGTAACTGCATTTTCTTATTTACATGCTTTTCTCTACAATAATGCAATGGTTTGAATGTCCCCTCTCAAACTCATGTTTAAATTTAATTGCCATTATGCCAGTGTTAAGAGGTGGAACCTTTAAAAAGTGATTAGGTCATGAGGGCATAGCCATCCTCAAATGCATGAATGTCTTTATTGCAAAACTTAGTTAGCTGGAGTGGGCTCCTGATGAAAAGATAAGTTCAACCCCCATTTTCTCTCTGTATCATACACTTTCTTGCCTTTTCACTTTCTGCCATGGGATAATGTAACAAGCAGGCCCTAACCAGATGGCTGAGCAGGTGCTAGCATCATGCTCCTGGACTTCCAGCCTCTAGAACTGTAAGCCACATAAGTCTCTTTTCTTTATAAATTACACGGTCTGTGCTATTTTGTTATAGCAGCAGAAAATGAATTAAGACAAATGCCTAGGAGTTTTCAATTGTCACCACTTAGATAGACAGATACCCATTGCCATCCTTTCTATCCTTGCCCTACACACCAAACGTGTGAAATAGGGGAGCTGCTGCTTTTCAAGCACAGCTGTTACAGACCTGAAATACCCCATTCTTCTGTTGTGCCTGTTAACTGGGAGGGTGATGGGTTATGTAAAAAGGGACACTAGAGCAAGAACCCACAAGAGCACTGCAAAAGAAAAACCTGGAGAAGATAGAAAATATTGCTAACACCGTTGGCATCAGAGTGGTGTTCATTTCAATTTTGTTTCCTTTGGTGTATCCTCTAGATAAGCAAGAGTTACTGGAGAAATCATTATTTACATCACATTACTGGTGAATTGAGATGGTATTCAAATGGCATTTGGCCAGAGAACCCTGGGAAGTCTGAAGCCTTCAGCTGTGTTTATGAGGCTGCCACACAAGGGTGATGAGGGAAATAAATGTACAAGCAAAGTAAGGCTAAGTAATATGACCTCTATTATCAGCTGAGGTGAGAACCCCCAAATTTTTGTAAGACAGAATAACTGTGTTGAGGGCTTCTTTATCCCAGTTAAGTTAATGACATTAGGACATCACACTTGCCCTCTCAACTTCCATGACCCAACTGCAGCCCCTCTAAATTCAAGCTCCTTAACTTACCACTCCATTGAAACCAGAAAGCTTCACTCTTCTACAGTTACAGGAAAAGTAGCCAGAAAGAAAGACAGAGAACTCTCCATAAATGGCTAAAACTGGTCTGGTAGAGGCTGGCCTAGCCTTTTCTGGGGCAGAATACAAAAAGGTATGGGAGAGAAATGATGATGACGATGAAGAGTAACAAGAAGGCAAATTAATTTGGCCAGTTTTAGGGGAGAACCTGGTCTGTACCCTCAGCCAGGTCCTGAGGGTAGCAGAGAAGGGACAACATGCCTGGGCTCTGGATCTTTTAACCAAACCCGGCAGCTCCATTCACCAAGGCCAACTAAATATGCTTTCATGGAACAAACCACATCCATAACTCTCCTCATCCTTGTAGTAGTTTCGTGAGAGGTGAGAAAACAAGTAGACACAAAGAACTTGTTCCTCCAGAGGCCACAATGTGATTAAAGAAAACATATTAGATATATGCATACATTTCCCTATGTTTAGAGTCTTTAATGACCTTGTTTTAAGACAATTATTTTCACAAAATTACTAAAAATAATTTGATATTACATTATAAATGGATAAAATCACTGAAAAAAAAAAAACCTCAAGTCTAGTTTCATATTGATTTCCTACTTTGTCCATCCATGAAGACATATAAAATGAGTCCAATAGGAACAAGCAAACAACTTATTTCTTAGACTCTAATTTGAGGCATTGTTAACACAGTGATGTCCATTTATTCTATATATGGAAACAGTGATGTCTAAAAAATTCACACGTCCATATTTTACTATTGACTTATACATTAAAAAATAATTTTTTTAAAAAACAAGACCATATTTCCTTTCATGCTGGATGTGAAGTCTGTAGCAACCACTAAGTATCATGTGTTAGATCTAGATTGGAAATCTGGTAATCAAAGACATATTACAAGATATACTGGATTTTATGCTATAATTTTTATATTTTATCACAATGGCTGTTTTCTGGGTTATCTTATAATGAAGTATCCTTGATAAAAATAACTTGTTTTTACCCAACTGTCACTATTACACTTAGATTTATTTACTTTAATTATATGCAGACCCTCCGAAGCCATCTGTTAATGTCTAAATATCTATTATACTTGTTAATAGGTTTTTATTTAACACTTGGGACCATTTAGCAAAATGCATTGTTCAGCAGATGACAGAAGCCAATCAGCCTTAATTAACTAAATGGTCACCAGAGGACTATTTTAGGGAAGGATAGCAAAAAATAAAATTTTTCCAACTTGTAGGTGTAGGGTTAAAAAAACAAACACTCAATGTAGTCCCATATCTCCAAGGGGGGCTGAAGTGGGGATAATAATATACTTCAAATTCCATGTATAAATGTATACTACTAAACGTATTTAAGATGATCACATTATGGTGACAGCAAAAAGACAGGAAGACAGCTAAGTATCTTAAACATAGGAAATGATTAAAAGTATAAGAGTATAATCAAATAATGGGAAATAAAATGGCCACTAAAAATCTTGTTTCAGAAAAATATTTAATGATGCCATAAAATTATTTCAGAATATTATTAAGTGGAAAAAACAGTATGATCTACACTTTAATTTTTAAAAATATGCATTTATACAGAAATAAAAAGAAAATACTAGAAGTAGATAAATTAAATTTTAATAATTTTTATTTCTGAGCTAAGGAATTATGGATGACTTTATTTTTATTTATTTTTTCGAGACAGGGTCTTACTCCAGTTGCCCAGGCTGGAGTATACTGGTGCGATCTCAGCCTACTGCAGCCTCGCCCTCCAGGACTCAGGTGTTTGTCCCACCTAGCCTGATGACTTTATTTTATTTGTGCACTTTTCTGTATTCCAAATCCTTTGTAATGACTACTGTAAAGGATTACATTATGGAGCTAAATTATTTAGGAAATAAATCCCTCAGACACTTAATTCTGAAATTTGTGACTTTTTTTTTTTAAAAAAGAACTAGTGATAAAGCATAGAAATTAACTTAGAATTCCAAAAAAAAAAAAAAAAAAATGAGTATTAAAAGGTGTGTTTTAGAGACTGTTAAAAATAAAAATGCCTTCTGCACCAACCTCCCAGGCAATCATTAAGAGTCTTTTGACTACACGATACAACACACATTAAGAGTGGATACTGCACACTTCATTTTAGGGTGAGTTTTATTTGAATTTTGACCCAACTTCATTTTAAAATGATATTTTGTTTGGAAAAGACCTAAGGCTGTTTTCTACAGATAACCTCTGAGTAGCAGCACCACCAGTCTTGAACTTCCCAAAACTTGCCAAGTGCAGTGATAAAGGTATACATTATGTTTAATTAAAACCACTTGCTTTAAGTAAATGGAGTAAGAGTTTATCATTCATATCACCTCCTGACTTCTCTTATCACGCCTGCTCAGCTCTTCTCTGAAGGAGGCTACTGTTGTTATCCTTAGTGATGGAAAATGGGTACAAGGTCAGCATCACCTTCTTGTGGCCACTGAGGTTTAAGAATAAATTAACAGGCCAGGCGTGGTGGCTCACGCCTGTAATCCCAGCACTTTGGGAGGCCAAGGCAGGAGGATCCTGAGGTCAGGAGATCGAGACCATCCTGGCTAATAATACGGTGAAACCCTGTCTCTACTAAAAATACAAAAACAAAATTAGCTGGGCGTGGTGGCGGGCACCTGTAGTCCCAGCTATTCAGGAGGCTGAGGCAGGAGAATGGCGTGAACCTGAGAGGCAGAGCTTGCAGTGAGCCGAGATCGCGCCACTGCACTCCAGACTGGGCGACAGAGCGAGACTCCGTCTCAAAAAAAAAAAAAAATTAAAAAAAAATAAATAAATAAAAAGAATACACTAACAGACTAAAATTTTTTAGAACTTAATTTCTATATATTGAAGAGATGAATATTACTGTGATAAAATGCCGCAAAATAATGCCCCCAAATGAAGCTTATTTGCTACTTTCTTGCCGGTCTCATTCTATAGACTTCTGTGGCTATACCAAGTAGCTGACAGAGATGAGACAAGACGTGATTTGATTGGTGACTATAAACGACTTGGCCCCCTTTCAGAAGAACATGCCAAATCTTCCTATATTTGCTCAAATTTAACTTGCATTATGATATTGCTTTCTTTCACATTTAGAAGGGCTCATGTAATTCTAAAATACTGTTACATATAAAGTTTTAAAATAGTTTTTTAAGAAGCTTCACTTTAAATTTAAACACACACTTTACTGGCTGAATGTAACCTTCCTTTACTTTATCTTTACTGAATTTTGTCTTGGTTATTTGCAGTTTTTAAAAATGCCCATGCACATGTCCAGGGCATTCACAATCCCTACAAGTCCTTTAAACTCCAGAGATTTCTCTTAGGGAAGCCCTATTCCCAGATTTCCACAGGGTTATGGGTTGTGCCTTCATCTCTTTCTAGCTCTGGTCATAGTGGTCCCTACAACCCCAACATAAGTAGGCTCCACTTTCCCCAACCTCAGAATTGCTCACTCATGATGCCAACAAAGTGTGAGTGTTCAGCTCCAACCCTGATTTCCTTTCCTGGTCTGAAGAAAAAAAAAAAAGAGGAAAAATCATACTTCCCAGCAATGAATAAAAATGCAAGTATTGTAGTCTTAGTGTCATGTCTTTTGTATTAGTGTCACATAAGTGAATGGCATAAGTGATCAACAAAATATTACCATACATACAACTCAGAGCTCCCAAATCATGAGTTGGCAAGTCCTGACACTGTAAGAAAATGTAGTTAAGTCAACTTCCTATTAGCAAAACAGAAAGAATGAAAATGATATTAAACCCTACCTATCTGAAACAAGACATTAAGGGCTCACCAAAGAAAATGGTTTTTCATTTGTAAGAAAACTGAGTTATTTCTCTTCATTGTAAAAATGGCAAAGAAACTTTTGAGTTTCTCCTCCACCTAAAAAAGGCTGTGTTGATTGGAAGTTCTGATTAAAGGTGAATGTGTCCCAATTCTGAGAGCACATACCCAAAGAGGCAGGTGCTCAAGGGGACAGCCTCTAACGGACATGCAGAAACTAAACATTTCCAAAGAGATCCTACAACTTGCCAGCACACTTAAATGTCCTATTATATGTTTCCAATGAAAAGACATCTCCTGTAGTCCAAACCTTTAAATCAAATGATTTGCTGAGCATGAAACATTCAGGTGCTATCACCAACTATGACATACTGACTTTACATAGGCATTTTCTTTATGTGTCCACCCCACCTCCCCTGCCCCATAACTGATTTTCCTTCCCCAGTTTTTTGGGTGTTTTTTTTGTTTTTTATTTTAAGAGAGAGAAACGGAGTTTTGCTACATTGCCTAGGCTTGTCTCAAACTCCTGGTCTTAAACGATCCTCCCACCTCGGCCTCTCAAAGTGCTGGGATTACAGGCATCAGCCACCACGCCCAACCAAAATGTTTCTCCTTTGCAAGTGTGTACAGTTATAAACCTGAAATACTGCCTGGAAGGATAACATTATTGATGTTGATGTACAAAAGCCCATTTAAAGCCACCGAATTTGACTATTCCTTCCCTTTCCTTCTCCCTCTCTCTCTCTCACACACACACACAAGCTAATTTTGCCTATCTGCTTAATAAACTTTCAATGGGATTCAATTTATGTGTAACTAATTAATAAGCACAATGTTAACCATTAATGTTTTATATGTTGATTCTGAGAAACCAAGAGTCAGGCCCACGTTCATGTAATACAGTGGCAAGCAAGCGAAGCTTCATCTGTATGTACGGCTGCTCCCCATGGCTCGCATTACCACCTGAGTTCCGCCTACTGTCAGATCGGTGGCAGGATTAGATTCTCATGAGCATGAACCCTATTGTGAACTGTGCATGTGAGGGATCAAGGTTGTGCACTCCTTTTGAGAATCTAATGCCTGATGATCTGTTATTCTCTTCCATCACCCCCAAATGGGACAATCTGGTAGGAAAACAAGCTCAAGGCATCCACTGATTATGGTGGATGGTATAATTATTATGGTTAATAATTATACATTACATTATGGTGAGCTGTATAATTATTTCATTACATATTACAATTAATAATAATAGAAATAAAGTACACAATAAATGTAATGCACTCAAATCATCCCCCAATCACCACCTCTTCCCCTGAAACCTCGCACCCTTGGACCCTCACTCAGTAGAAAAACTGTCTTCCATGAAACCAGTCCCTGGTGCCAAAATGGTTGGGAACTAATAATCTAAGATAAGAACTGAATTTGCCTTATAATATTCTCCTAACAATGTAGCTACCAGGCTAGGCAATTCATTAATTCCAATGGCATGAGTTAATAATTCCAGAGACTGCAGCAGTGGAAGCTAACAGGAAAAAATGGAAACTGGTGGATATTTTAAATCAGTGGCATCTACATGATTCCATACTTCGCAAAACCAGGGATAGCTGATTCCAGCTCTGATTCTGGTCTTTTGGAGAAGCCATGAATATTTTCTTGTGATAATCTTGAGGCGGTCTCTACAGCCAGAATAACCATATCTACTGCCCCCTGAACAACTGTCATGATTCTTGAATCTACAGATATATGTAAACTCTCCTTGTATCTATCTGCACCGGCCTCCCATATGCTCAGGGTATCACTCTCTGTATCACTCCTTCTCAAAGTGGCCACACCGTGGCATCACCTGGACAGCTTCAAAAGTCCCGATGCCTCACTACCTCCCCCATCCCAAGAAGCTGATTTAATTGCTCTGGAGTAAGGTCTGGGTATATGGAGTACTGAAAACTCCCCTCAGATGCTTCTAATGTGTACAAGCTCCACCATTTGGCTGATTTTTTTTCCCCCTGAAGGCAAACTCTAGATCTTAATCATCTCTTGATTCCCAGTGTCCTCTTCACAGCACTTCTCACAATCAGTCTGTAATTAGAAAACTGGTGAGAGGCTGGGCGTGGCTGCTCACACCTGTAATCCCAGAACTCTGGGGGGCCGAGGCAGGCAGATAACTGGAGGTCAGGAATTTGAGGCTGGCGTGGCCAACATGGCAAAACCCCATCTCTACTAAAAATACAAAAATTAGCTGGGCGTGGTGGCAGGTGCCTGTAATCCCAGCTACCTGGGAGGCTGAGGCAGGAGAATCACTTGAACCCGAGAGGCGGAGGTTGCAGTGATCTGAGATCGCGCCACTGTACTCCAGCCTGGGCGACAGAGCAAGACTCTGTCATCGCGCCACTGTACTCCAGCCTGGGTGACAGAGCAAGACTCTGTCTCAACAAAAAAAAAAAAAGAAAGAAAGAAAACTAGTGGAGGTTTTACTGAGTCTGTCTGCCCCACGACACTGTATGCTCCATACAATCAGGAATTATCTCTCTTTTGTTCACCACATCCCCATTCCTCAAAGAGTAGCAGAAATATGGTACAGAATGAATATTTATTTTGTGGAATAAAAGAAATTAACTGATCTATAGTGAACAAATAAAATAAAAATAACAGCAGCTAGCACTTACACAGACACTGTTTGCCAGAAACTGTTTTAAGAGCTTTACAAATATGAACACATTTATTAATCACAACAAACTTATGATAGGTACTATTATCATGTCTACTTTATAGATGAAGAAACTAAGACACACATAGATTAAGTTCCCCAAGGCCAAGCAGTTAGTGGCAGAGCCACTAGGATTCAAACTTAGGCAGCCTGGCTCTAGAATCCCTTATCAACTAGCTCAACAATGCCTGGCCAGTGGGAGACGCCCCTTAACCGTCCTTTCCATGTAAATGACCACAATACCCATAGCCCTGAAGATGGCCACCACTGCCACAATTTTATGGAATGACAACAAAGTGCCAGACACTGCTGAGCACTTCATGTGTTATTTCCTCTAACACTGGATTAACCCCATTGTACAGACCAAACAAGTGAGGTGAAGAGATTTTGATCAACAAAAAGCCAGAAACTGGCGGAGCAGGAACTGAACAGAACTCTGTCTGTCATTGAAGTGCAAGCTCTCAACCAACATATATTTAATAACCCTTTTGGTTGGATAATTGAATATTAAACAAACGAAAAATCCTAAAAATGGAAAACTAATATGCATGACAAGAATACCCTTCAACAATTCCTTGATCCCTGGTTGTTTTCACTGTTCTCTCTGTATTTTCATTAGCATGTTATATAGTATCATACGTCAAAGTTGCATCATATACACATTTAATTTATGTAAATCCAACTATACAGGCACAGAGACAGAACAAGTAAGTGAGGGGGAAAGAACCAAAATTAACGAGTAAAATCTAGTGGGAGGCTGCAACTGTTATTCCCATTCAAAGTACACAAGTTCCTGAGAAAGAAGGAAGGGAATGAGCTCTACATACCCTCATCGGGTCAGCGTCTCACCATACTATTGGGACTCTTGTGCGTAAAGGCACTAAAACGTATGGGTCACTTAAAGAATTTTCAGTGTTAATGTTGGTAGTAAATATGTTGTGCCTTAAGAACTGTCTTTAGAGCTTCACCCTCATATGGGGTGTAACACCGCTATGCAGTGGCTACAGAGAGCTAGAGATGCCCAGGATCTACAAATGGGAATTAAAAGTAGCTCAAGTCATGTCTTCTCTGGCCCACGCTCTAAGACAGACATGAACATCCAATAACATGATACAACCTTAAAGGTGCAAGAAACAGCAATGGAGTCTCATCTTGATAGTGAACGTATGAAATAAAAGAAAAGCATTCAAATCTCAATTCCCAAATGGTAGTTGATATAAAGACTATTTATCCAATAGCTAGAGAAAGTCACATGCTGATTCTCTGACCACAGAGTAATCTGTAAAGGGAGCTTGTACAAAGAGCCATCAAAGTAAAAAAGAAAACAACAAAAGAAAACATTAAATTCTGTTTTTAAAAAAAGCAGTGATTTTTTTCATTCCTCACACATACCAAGGAAAAACTCATCAAAGACCTTATGTCACCTATCATTATGAATCAATTTTCTCGACCAAACATAAAAGTTGATTCAACATCTCCATCTTGAAACACTCTATTATCATGACATTTGTCAAATACTGAAAGATCTGACCACTGTCCTTCTCCCCAAACAGCACAAGGAACCCAGATAACAAATGAAGGTTGTACTCTGTAACAAGAATAGGCAGGAGACTGAATCACAGAAAAACACTTACAAATCAAGAGGGGGAAAGAAAGCACTGAGAGTGATTAAAGGCACGAAGAGCAGTAATAGGAAAGAAATCTCTTGTGAAAAGAAGCAATTGATGGTAACTTAATGGGGACAAAAATGAATTAGATCTACCTCAATGACTGAGCTCAAGATGAGGTAATTTCATAAAGTTTATAGAAAGTCACTTAAAAATTATACAACTTGCTGTAGTCTACTTTTGGAGAGCAGGAAAATAAAAGTTCTCCATGAGAGAGTTGATCTTTAGAAAAATGCATTCACAAACCACATTGATGAACTCTACCTATTATCTGGTAGATTATCCTTAATTCTCATCTGGGTAGCAAAGTCACTTTAGAACGGATACAGTCCTCTGCGTTTCAGGGAGAGACTTTGACACTGAAATAGAAGAGAATAAAAATCTTCAAATACAAGGGGTTATAAAGTGTATGGGGAAGGAAATAAAAATAAGTGTTAAAAGAGATGAGCTCTGGGCCACCATAGGGCACAAGAGTGTGCTGAGGCAAATTCTCGGTTTGGTAAGAATAGTACTCACGGTATATGAAACAGCACTTTCTGTGTTGTTAGTGACAGAAAATCAACTCTAATTTAAGGGGTTAAAGGGAACCAGTTGGCTTACACCTGGGAAGTATGCTGAAGTAACTCACAGAAATAAGGAGGAGCTACAGAGCTATAGCAGACATTCTAAAATGCAAGCAAACATGAGAATCATCTAGAAGGCATGTTAAAACTCAGATTCCTGGGCCTCATCCCAGAGTTTCTGACTCTGAAGGTCTGGGGTGGAGCCCAAGAATCTGCATTTCTCACAAATTACCAGGTGATGCTGATGCCGCTAGTCCAACCACACTTTTGAAAACCACAGAGTCATGGAAACCTAGGCTAGAGGAACTAAGCCCTAGGATGGAAGGAGTCTCCATCATACAGTTTTGCTCCTGGAGCTTACACAGGCTTTCACCAGCTGGTAGGGAATGTAGCCTCCGGGGCCACATTATTTTCTTTTATGATCCCAGAGGTAGGCAGTCGCTTTCGTGAGGTTCCGGGGAAAAGCCCTGGGGAAGGTTCTAACTAGCTTGAGGGACTTGTGGCCAGAGACCATCCCAGAAAGCAACCTACAATGGCAGGGATGCAGTAAAGCAATTGGCCTGGCCTGGGCAAAAGCTTACTCTGTGAGTAGTAGCTGGGGAAGAGAGGATCCAAGTGAAGACACACAGAGAGAAAGAAGGCATCACATTTTACAGCATCACCAAGATCAAGGAAGTATTCCCAAAGAGACAAGAGGAAGATTCATAGAAAAGCAGGGTGAGCAAAGAAGAATAGGACAATGCGATTATCACAGCCCATAAGAAAGTTCACTTTGGCATCAAGATGTATAATCAAATTCACTTATAATGCTGTTTTTTACAAACATATATCATCTATACTCATAGAGTGCTGTTTCTTACATAATCGGTGATGATGGATCAATTTTTAAAAATAATTCCCTAACACTCACTAACTTATTATAAAATATAATAATGCAAATTACTAAAAAATTGATCTTCCTCTTGCATGTCATGGCAAGGGTAATTAGCAATAAAAGTTTATAAATGCTTACTCTCAGTATTTGTACTTAACACAAACCTAAAACAGCTCACAAACAGGCACTGGTACATAAACTGGCCTGGGTCCAACAACACACATTCAAGCATTACTGCTCTGGACCACGTGGACCAGGGTCTTGGTCACAACTACTTAACTCATTAAGAAAATGAATGAGCATAGCTGTGTTCCAATACAACTTTATTTGCAAAAACAGGCATTGACCAGGACTTGGCCATGGACTGTAGTTTGTCTGCCCCTACTTTAGAACAGGGCTTTTCAAATTCTAATGTGCAGAGCTCTCACCTGGAGATCCTATGAAAACACAGACTGTGCATTTCTAACAGCTTTAAAATTGTTGTCAACACTGACAGTCCATGGCTGACATTCTGCTTAGTAAGGCTCCACAGACAAATCTCAGTAAACCTAGAGACCGGTATGTGACCTTAAGTATAATACTTGCTCTATACTGGGTTTTTATTGAGCCTTAAAAAGACTGCAGAAAAGACTACATCTGTCATTCAGATACCTACCTTTCTCTGCTGTAAAGAGATTATTACAATCAGAAAAAACTTGATAAGGAAAGCCCCACTGGAACCAATAGCATCAAATATCGGATGGTTTCCTACTTTCTCGAATAGCTCGTAAAGTGACACATAGTAGGTGCTCAAGAAATAACTATTGGCAGGGCATGGTGGCTCATGCCTGTAATCCCAGCACTTTGCAAGGCCGAGGCGGGCGGACCACCTGAGGTCAGGAGTTTGAGACAAGCCTGGCCAACATGGCCCTGTGTCTACTAAAAAAAACACCAAAATTAGCTGGACATGATGGCATGCTCCTGTAGTCCCAGCTACTCAGGAGGCTGAGGTAGGAGAATCCCTTGAAACTGGGAGGTGGAGGTTGCAGTGAGCCAAGATCTTGACACTGCACTCCAGCCTGAATGACAGAGTGAGACTATTTCAAGAAGAAGGAAGGAAGGAAGGAACAAAGGAAGGAAGGGAGGAAGGGAGGGAGGAAGGGAGTGATTATTGATTGCAGGCTGGATGCAGAAATACCAAGCTGTAACCACTAGGAAGAGAAATAGAGTATGCTGATGGGGCTTCAATTTATGTCATATACCTTATTTAAGGTATTTCACACTGTAGGATAAATTGGTGCAACTTTCAATTGGTAGTGCTTTTAAGGATGTACCTGTACAGAAAAACTGAATCGAAGAATTTGTTCTTTCAGTATAAGTTCTCTTCATGTTTCTATACTTTTGTATTTTTCACTTTTGCCTCACCCACCCTTCTCATTTGAATACCAAATATCTCTTCTTTGGAATTTGGTCAGCACTGTCAGCATTTGGATTAACTATTTGGTCATTCAGCTTAATGGAGAAGAAGGCTCCACTCATGAAATGCAACTACTGATCACAGGTTATCAAACACAGAAAATAACAGAAATCATCCAAATATGAGGTGACTTTGGTATTTTCTCTCACACCTGCTACCCAAATGCCAACACTTTTGGATCATAATGACACAGGGAAGATTCTAAGTCACTTTTGTCTCCCTCTCAGAGAAATGTGCTGCTTGGGATTAACGAGCAAGTGAAACCTAGAAGGTCAAGGGTTAAAGCTCCAAATGGATTTTCTACTTGCTGTTTACAATCTTTAGGCCTTTGAGTATTAGAGCAGGCACCTAAATGTTTGCTCAAAAACATTCTACTGAGTTCTAATTGAGAAAAAAGGATGTGTCCAGAATACGTACAGATAACAATTAATGAAACAACCCACAGATAAGCCGGAAGAAAAATAATTAACTCGGATTTGTACCAGCTGGCCCTTGGGAATGCTAATATGTGTGTTTGCAGTGCTCCATTTCAGAAGACCTCGAAGGTGGAAATGAAGCATCCTCAGGAGAGGTTCCTGGGTATGCAGATAAAATATCCACGGATATTCAGAAAGGACCTCTAATTGCAAGAGAGTTGCCACCCAAATTAGGGTAAAGTTGCTGTGTAAACTATTTAAGTGGATAAAACTTAAAAAAAAAAAATCTGTAATAAAGCAAGCAACATTGCTCAGAACACTCTGGTAGGCCAAGACAAGATAAAGGAGGACAGCTCTGCTGGGCAGATTCTTTCATTGATAGCATTCATGTCATTGCCCACAAACTCCAACTCCAAATCACGGAACGGCAATGACATTTTTTCCTCTAAGGTCAACTATCAGAGAGGTCTGCTTGGACAAATATATCAGAAATAACAAACACCTGGCATTTTCAAGCCCCCTTTCATTTTTATATTTCAAACTAGCAGATAGCACCAGCAGATATATTACATATTTTTTTTTTTATTAGTTACTCACTGGCTTTTAAAATGACACAGGTGAGCAAGACGAGGTGTATTTCACTCACTGCTTTATCCTCAGTGCCTATAAGAATGCCTGGCAGGGATGACACTTAATATATTCTTGTTTGGCTGATGTTTCTAAATAGCTTTTAATCCAGTTTGGTCATTCTGTGATCTGGGGAACTAGTAACTGATTTCACAAAGGGGTCTTTGTAGAGCTGCCCCCTGACATGCTGGAGAACACCCCCTAGTCAAGTCATTCTTGCTGTGTAATGAATCTTGACCTCATGGTTGACACCCTGACTTGTACCTATGGCTGAGCTCCTGCCTGGTACTTGAGTCTTTCTAAAACCAAACTTTGGCTTACAGGAGGTTTGCCATGAATGCAGTTTGGCGCCTGCACTACAGTGTGGGGTTGGTGGCACTGGCTATTTGTTAAGAGAATTACCTATATGTTGTTTGAGAATTGCCTCCCTCTGTGTGTGCTCTGGCTATCTTCTAACATGCTGCTTTAGGATAAGGCCCCCTCCCTGCTGCCACAATCCTTTCTGTACAACCAACCATTTCCTGTACTCATTGCCTCTGGCTGCTGGATGGAACCTCATCCCACTCTCCGCAAAGAGGTCCTTCCTTCCAATGCTTGCCTGATCCTGGTGAACAAGTCCAGTCCTACATTATGGCCCCCACCAGACTGCCCCATTGTATTACAGTCTTGCCAGACACATGGCATTGGCATCTAGCCTGGAAACTGAACCGTTTCAGAAGGGCAACTCATTAACTTATTATGCTTTTCTTCCTGGCTGAGAATATTCAGCTAGATGACTTATATGGAAATTAAAAAACAGGCTGACAATATGAATTTGTTCTGAAAAGATATTTTTGGGGCATCTATCATGTTCTATGTACCATTATAGGGGCTACAGATAATGAAGTATACAATAGTTGAATAAAACAAAAACCATGAATGGGGAGAAAATTCAAGAAAGCTCTATACCTTGGTTATTTTTAAAGAATATGGAGCAAAAAGCAACAAGAAATGTAGGGATGGGGAAGGTGGCAAACAAAATACAATATTTCTGAGCAATTTTACAGAATTTTAAAAAAGAAGTGAATGAATAAAGAGATTATTCAGTGGTGAGGACTGTAAATTGTAAAAATCACATGAAAAAGAAAAAGGAGATGGGCACAAATTATCCCCAAGGACACATCTGATGAGGGTTATAAAGATGAAAAAGACACTTAATTTAGAAGTTCACCTGGAGTATGTTACTCCTTTACAAAGACAGAAAGTTTGGTGCGAATGCACAGAGAAACCAGTGGAATCTTAAGAGGGTTTTAGTAAAATAATTCATTTGAGGATTCTAGCAAGAAAGATAATGGAAAAATAAAGGTGAGTTCATTTTCTGACCAGTAGCAAGTCTCATGCTTGAGGCCTCCTAACCCTACTGACCTAAATATACCAGGAAGACATTGAACAGGAAGATCTTAAACTGAATAACCGGGAAGGTGCATTCGGCCACCTCTGGAATGCTTAGGTAGTTTAGCATCCTAGCAACTTGGAGGGACTGTATCAAATATTAATAAATGACTCACCATTAATTCTGAGATAATTAAAACTAACTCAAATTAGAAGTCCACAGAGGTAGTAAATGTATAAAATACATAAAAAATATGTAGCTTGGTCCTGAATTATATTGATTTTCCTTTTTTATTGTTATAAAACTGTTATGTACCCCAAAGCTTTTCTTTTTCCTCTCTAAGTCTTATGGCTTACTGTGAAACAAAGCTCTTCATACTTGTTACTATTATATTTGATTGCTGACTGCATCATACCCCGCTCTAAGCAAATCTGGTTTACAAAGTTCCACATGCTTTTTGAAAGAGATCTGATATATTAGGCTTCTTTAAATAAATATCTAAATAAAAATGTCCATTATTTAATACTGCTAGGAAAATGATGATCAGGAAGACTAACAACATGAGAAGATGTTCATCAGGCAATGATGGATAATGTTGGAAGAAAAATTTCTTAAATTATAATAGTGGTTGTATTACAGGAATACAATTAGGGAATTTTTAAAAATATCTCACTTTTAGTAGGAAATGTAAATTTGTAAAGGTGAAACAGCGATCATTATCTGATATAAAAAAACTTTCAAAAACATAAAGTGAAGATAACCTAAATTTGTAAGGAAATCATTCTTAACTGAAATGTCGAAAAACTAATTAAAATTTCTTCAAACTTTAATCATTCCATAGCTATAAAGGCAGTATGTCTAAAAAGCCATTACTGGCATATCCTAAAGGTTCTCATAATCAAATCCTTCCTTTAGGGGAACAAGTAAACTATGAAAACAAAAGATATTTTACTTTACATTTAGACTAGGGGTTTCTGATTGTCCTTTCTTTAAAAGTGTCTCAGTTTGGCGTTGGGGTGCACGTCTGTAATCCCAGCACTTTAGGAGGCTAAGACAGGCAGACCGCTTGAGCCCAGGAGTTTGAGACTAGACTGGGCAACAAACCCTGTCTCCACACACAAAAAAAAACTCAATTAGCCAGGTGCAGTGGCATGCACCTGCAGTCCTAGTGACTCAGGAGGCTGAGGTGGGAGGGTCTCTTCAGCCCAGGAGGCCGAGGCTGCAGTGAGCTGCGATCGCACCACTATACTCCAGCCTGGGTGACAGAATGAGACCTTGTGAAAGAGACAGACAGACAAGAAAAAAGGAAGGAAGGGAGGGAGGGAGGGAGGCAAAAAAGGTGTCTCTATCGTACAATCCAAGAAAAGCTGCTCATAATTATCCAAAAAGCTACCCAGGCAATTCTCATTATCCATAGTAGTTATGGTCTATACAGTCACTATAAGCACTGAATTAAAAATAACCATTGTTCTTAGGGGAAAGACACAGTTACATTTTTAGGAGCCTCTAGTCACAATATTTTCATCAGCAGATCAATTCCTACTTTTGTTTTAAGTATGCTTCTGTTTAAGGACACTTTATTTAATATATATCGTTGCTTCTCGTGGCCAAGAGCACTGTAACTCATGCCTGAATGAAGCTTATCTAGCACCTGTATGCTCTCTGTAGGGCACATCACAGACTTCTTACACTTAGGAACGCTAGAAAGCATTCAACACTATGCTTAGGGGCCAACAGTGAAATCATACACACAAAAAAGGAAAAAATGCAAAACACATGGCCATAAATAGACTGCAAAAGGACACGTTTTACAGTATGAAAGCTGAAACAAGAAGGCAGAGGATTGCCTTGTTTGATCTCATTTGGGAACATGTGCATTGGGTGACTAAAATTTTTCGCCACTCTACACATTCCCTTGAATGACCTTGAAAGTGCTGTGGAATTACAAATGACTTTTGGAGTACAAATTAATCTTAGCACACAGGCAAGTTTCAAAATACAGAATAAGCAAATAATGATCAACTATACTAAGAATACTAAGAGAAAACAATGTAGATTAGATTACAGTGAAATTCCTCCAACACTTTAAAAGTATTCCTTGGAAATAAATAAGAATCCTATTAATAACTAGAGGAACATGTCACTTCTGATCCTAATATTCATTTTGCTTTAAACAGACCGGGAGAACTGTTCCCTTTGTGGGAGGGGTGGGGGGGAATACCATCTTTTACTTGAAATTGTACCACGGTACCTTGATTTATGAAATGACAAATTTTAAAAGTCTTAAAACAAGTTTCAGGGGAAACTAAGGAAATCATAGTAAAAAACACTAACGGGCATGAGGTGATTTCAATATACTCTACACAAAAGTATTTCAAGTATACATACTTTATTATAGTGAGACATCAAAATTTATATAAACAAATTTAAAGACAAGAGTCAGGATGCAGGAAAACATGAGTGATGACATATATAAAACTACCCATTCCCTTGATCTCAAACACACACACACACACACACACATACACACACACACACAGAGTCCTGTATTCTAAATCACTGTGAGAGTGATGTAATAATGGAAAACTAGACAAAAAATATGAAATGGCAAGTCATAAAGAGGCATTAAAACTGCTGAATAAAAGAAAAAGATTAAAAAATGCTACCTCTCCTGTTAGTAAAGAATCACAAGACATGAGAAAATAAATGGGCACTCATCTCACTGAAGTTAGCCCTCCACAGGTCCTTCAACTATTATTGAGGTAATTCAGCGATACATGTGAAAACCTTAAAATCTGCATACGTTTTGACCCTTACGCTTCTAGGAATTTATCTTACACGAATAATCCCAGCTTTATGAAAAGTTACGAGTACAAGGAGGTTCACAGCATTATTTTAAATTTGAAACACCCTGAATATAAAATAACAGAGCACTAGGTTAAGTAAACTTGTATATCCAAACCAATAAATACCATTCTACCACTGAAAATGTTATAAAGAACTGTACCAGGACAGCTAAAACAGACATGAAAAAACGAAAGAAAGCAGACTATATAATATTGTCAATTATGTGATACAAGTCTAGTTTTGTCAAAACTAGTGTGTGTATATATATGTTTTTTAAAAAGGTATATATAAATATATATATGTAATCTATCTTATCATTTTCTGTTTTGTTTTTCCTTATTTTAATAATTAGGAAAAGGGACTACTATTTATACAATGCCCTAAAACAAAGACAAAAGACTATTTAGCAAACTACTAAGTCGAGCCAATTTCTTAGGCAAGCCCATATGGACATGTTGCTCGTTTAGGAATGAGACCATCTTTTCTAATTCCTAATTCTCTGACAGTGGGTGGGGCAGCATGGAAGGAGGAAAAAAAGGACTCATAGTATCTGCAATCTCCTGAATCCACGGGGCACATCCCACAAGACTACATCTCACCTCTACTATACAGGAAAGGAATCAGAGACCTTCATAGTCAAAAGGATTTCAGCCTTGTTCTTCTGAATGATTTTCCCAAGTTCACTACCCACATCTAATGATACCTTTACCAGGCTTTATCTGAATTGTAAAGTAACATCTCAAAAATAATAATAGTGCAACTTTCAGATGCCCTGCCACAGAAGATTATTCTTAAGATGCAGAGATTCTTGACATTATTCTTGACCACTATTGATTTTCTTTCTGAGAAATGCACTGTTTTTTAATTGTTGCATTCAATTCCTTCTTTTTTCGATGCAATAACATTAAGGAAAACAACAACCCTAACTCTTCTAATAATTACATATTTTTTCAAACTATATGGCATTATACTTTGATTCATGGTCCATTTATCTTTAACAGTCTACAAAGGCATCTACACAGACGACTCATAATCAATTCCTGAGCTTGCTGGGACTAATGACAAAATTTACTAAGCCCCAAATCTGTTAAATTCTTTAAGTCACTTACTATAAAACAAACTAGGGTGCATTAAAATCTGGATTTTGAAGACAGAGTAAAGAGTAAAAATCTTATTTTCGATTTGTTTCTGAGGGTATGTCAGTGAGGAGCATGAAAATAGATTTTGAGTGTTCCATTAGGGATGGTTTGAAAATGTGGTAGCTAGCAGATACACTGATCATGTGGAAGATACAAAACCAAATGCAGTCACCAGGACCCACTTATTACTGAGAAGTATTGGCAGGTAAAATGGACAAGCGTGAGGTGGGCAAGGAGGGCCAGACATTATTGGAAATTTTAATTAACTGGACATCAGGAAAAGATATGCAAAAATCAACATTTATGAATTCCTGACAGTGGGAAAACTACTGCCAGGGGAAAAAAGAAAAGGGCCTGGAGTGGTAGACGGTTTTCCATCCTCCAGCTTATGCAGAGTGACTGTCCCTAAATAAGGAGCTACTCTAAGTGAAAGTGGAGACTAAATGACCAGCTGCAAATTCATCAACACAAAATTAATTTTATCATTCTTTTTTTTTTTTTTTTTTTTTTTTGAGACAGAGTCTCGCTCTGTAGCCCGGGCTGGAGTGCAGTGGCCGGATCTCAGCTCACTGCAAGCTCCGCCTCCCAGGTTTACGCCATTCTCCTGCCTCAGCCTCCCGAGTAGCTGGGACTACAGGCGCCCGCCACCTCGCCCGGCTAGTTTTTTGTATTTTGTAGTAGAGACGGGGTTTCACGGTGTTCGCCAGGATGGTCTCGATCTCCTGACCTCGTGATCCACCCGTCTCGGCCTCCCAAAGTGCTGGGATTACAGGCTTGAGCCACCGCGCCCGGCCTAATTTTATCATTCTTAACAGACTAGACTATCAGGTCAACTACCACTAGAAAGAATGGCTGCCTGGAATTTTAATCTTTTCTACTCTATACGAAAAAAATATATATTTTCAAGCAAGCCTGCAAGAATAGAAATGCAGGGTAGTCGTTTCAAAAATAATGCTCGCATTGTATAAAGTATTGAGCACTGTATTCGAAAATAAATTCCTACAAGAGTTCTATTGCCCTACCAAGAAAACAATCGCTTGCAGATAAGCTATTTCAGCAAATACATGTGGTGTGTAATGAAATGGGTTTTGCTTTGTTACAGTAATTAAAATGGACACCAGACCTGAAGAGTCTCCAAGCAGACAAAGCTAGTTAGGCCTCATAAGTGATCTTAACTCTGCTTGATTTGCAGACATAAACAAAACTTGAGCTATTTCTTGTAAATGCCTATGTTAAAGAAAAACTTAACTTAAGACTAACCAATTGGAAGCAGAAAGTTCTAGTTATCTAACTTATGGTTACATAACTAGAACTTTCCAACAGGATAGACCAAATAAGGCAACAGGATAACTGTAACTAATCCAATATTTTCTTTGCTTTACTTTCGTGACCTATAAAAATCGTCCCTTTACGTTCTTTTGATGGAGCCCTGGAAGCACTTTTGGTTTGGAGCTGCTCAACCTGTGAATCACTGGTTATTCAAATCAACTCTTGACAATTTTATGGCACCTCAGTTTATGTTTAAACAGCTCCGTGCCTCTGTTATAAGCATGTATCTGAAAGAAAACAGGATATTCTTCTTTGTGCTTAAACTCTAAATGTGCAATAATTTAAAAATATGAGACAGCACAAGTAAATCCTAAAATATATTTATTAAAATGTAAGGCATTTGCATATACCTGATACTGAAAATATGGCATGCAGTTTTACTTCTCTGGCTTCACATTCTGAAGTTTCTGAAGCATATACCATAGAGCACAAAAAGAGCTGGCCTCTTCTCAAATTTATAACAAATGATATTTTGTTCTTCTTGCAAACATGAATTTAATCCTCCCTTTATTAAATTGTTTCCTTGGTTGTCTGAGCAGAGAATCATTGTAAGCTACTGAGTCACTTACACCTTCCATCTGCATGTCAATTTCAAAACAACACATGCAGTAACACTGATTATCACTGAACCTGTATCAGACACCTCCCATTTCTGTAGATGTGCATTTATTCTAAATCCAAGTTTTGGAAGTGATAATGGAATGAAACACTCAGAAAATATCAAAAGCTAAAGTTTTCACTGTGCTTTAGAAAGGTTTTCAAGTTGGTACTTAAAACAATGCTTTAGGGTATTATTTTCATGTCTATAGATGAGGCAATAGAAGTTTAAAGAGTATATTCAAATGGCTAACAAATACGTGAAAAGGTGCTCTACCTCATTAGTCATGACAGAAAGGCCATAATGAGATAATGCCTCATACTTAACTGAATGACTAAAATTGAAAAGACTAACGAGTAGCAAAAGTAAAGTAAAAGATAACAAATGCAAAAGAGTATACAGTACATGATTCCAGTGATACTAAGTTTAAAAATAGGCAAAACAAATCTGTGATATTAGAAATTACCTTTGAGGGCCAAGTACAGTGGCTCCTGCCTATAACCCAAGCACTTTGGGAGGCCAAGGCAGGAGGACCCCTTGAGGTCAGGAGTTCGAGACCAGCCTGGGCAACAAGGCAAAACCCCGTCTCTACTAAAAACACAAAAATTAGCCGGGCATGGTGACACATGCCTTTAGTCCCAGCTACTCAGGAGGCTAAAAGTCAGAAGAAAAAAAAAAAAAGAAAAAAAGAAAAGAAAAGAAATTACCTTTGGAGAGAAAGCAGGGTAGGAAAATGATGGGGACTACATGAGGAGGCTTCCAGGATCACTGTTATGTTCTATTTCTATTTCTTTTTCTTTTCTTTTTCTTTTTTTTTCAGATGAAGTCTTGCTCTTATCTCCCAGGCGAGAGTGCAATGGTATGATCTTGGCTCACTACAACCTCTGCCTCCTGGGTTCAAGCAATTCTCCTGCTGCAGCCTCCTGATTAGCTGGGATTACAGGCGCCTGCAACCACACCCGGCTAATTTTTGTATTTTAAGTAGAGACGGGGTTTCACCATTTTGGCCAGGCTGGTCTCGAACGGCCGACCTCAAGTGATCCGCCCGCCTTGGCCTCCCAAAGTGCTGGGATTACAGCCGTGAGCCACCGCGCCTGGCCATGTTCTATTTCTCGATCTGGCTGGAGGTTAGATGATATGTTCACTTTGTAATAATTCATCAAGCTGTATACTTAAAATTTGTATACTGTTCTATATGTAGATTATACTTTAATAAAAGTTTATTAAATTTTTTAAATGATACTGTCATATGAAATTATTTTCCCTCTAAATGGCAAGTGTGCATGTGTCTCAACTTGTGTAACAAAACAACCCTCTGAGGTTAAGCACTGCTACTATCACCACTTTATAAATGAGGATATCAAGGCACACAGAAGTTAAATAGCGGGCCCAAGGTCCCACAACCAGTAAGTGGTAAAGACAATACTGGAACCCAGGCAGTCTGGCATGAGAATCCCACTAAGAGTCCCTTCCATTCTTCAACTTGTCCTTGGTGCTTAGGTAGCACATTTCTTCATAGATATTTCAAGGGCTTTGAAAATATGACTCAAAGTTGGATCTAAACCAGGAAGTACAATCAAATCCAATGAGGAGCCTTTACTAATGCCAATCATGTACTTTTGCTTTTCAAAACTAGGCCCTCAGAGAGCAAAAGATTTGTTTATCTTTGGCCAACAGAGTTGGGGTCACTGGGGAGATTCGTGCCAAGTGTCCTTTCCTTGTATTCACTTCACAAGATGTTTCGTGTAAGTGAACACAAGGTGTTTTGTGTAAGTGAACGCAAACTTACACAAAAGTTTGTTACATTTGCTACACCTTTGGAATTCTAAGTTCAGAACTAAAATAGAAACCAGGGTATAATTTGGAAAACAAAAACCCAAGGATAACATTCTATACAGTGCTTTTCTTTTAAATGTCTTCAAATTCTTAACAGAAAACCACAAAACCCTACTTCTATTTCCTATTTTATATTATTTTTGCTCTTTATGATTTAAAGAATACTAATGCTTAGAATTAGTGATGAAGACCACCAGCAGAACAAACTCTATTACTTTTCTCTCATCTCAAGCTCAGCTGGAAGATAAGAGAATTATAAAATATTTAATGATACACTTCATATGAATTCAGTTCAGTAAGTGAGTTTATCTTGAAAAGACTCTTGTTTTATTCAGCTTGGTAGAGGAACTTCATTTCATATATATGATAAAAATAATAAGAAACACATTAGTTATAGAGATACTTGTGTTAGGTCCAAGTGAAAATCAGCATTTGGGTTAACAGTCAAGCAAAAGAAGTAACATTTTCTGCTCTATGACTGACATCATGAGTGGAAATATATGTCAACCTGTAATAATTTTATTCAATGACGCTTGTTTACTAATCAACAGAATTATCTTAGACAGACTGCAAATAAGCAGTTGTTAACATCAGTTGATAAAAGTTTAACAAAAACTGGTGTTCTGTAATTTTGACTTTCTGTGTATTCAACTAACCAACCATTTTATCTAACAAGACAATCGATACCTTTGAAATAATTAGCTTTGGGCTCTCAGGAACCTCTACTTTTGGGCATGTGGACACGAAATAATTACTGCCAAAAACTACAGCCAGTTTCCTTGCAAAATCACATCAACTCATCTATACTATTTTTTAGGTTCTGTTCTCTAAATTTTGTGAAACGAAGCCAGGATTGAAAATACTCATTACATTTCTATGTTTTTTAACCGGTTTTGAAATTTCAAGATTTGGAAAAAGTACTGTGAGATGAGCTGTGCATTCATTTTCCTGATATAGCATGAGAAAAATAAAATAACTCCCACATACCTTTATCTACCCAAGATGACAGCTAATCTCAAAAAAAAGTTGAAATAATCCAAGCATTTGAAAATATTCCATAAAGTCAAAATTTTGGAAGAGAATAGTTTTTTAAAAAGGAAAAAATGGCTCTGACAGTAATTTTTCCACTCTCCCTCCCCACCCTATAGGTTTTACAAAATTAAAATTTGAGGTGAGGCACTAAGAAAAGCTATTTCAGCGAAATCCTATGATTGCCCTGGTAGATTTCATCTTTCAATGACTCTCTATTATTCTTTGCACAGAGTTTCAGCAGATGCTGGAAGTTCAGTATTTTATTACAGTTGTCTGTCCTCTGGGTACTTTGTGGTTCGAGCAGCTTAAGGAGCTGTCTCTCTCGGTATTTACAGATTTCAATTGGTTTGGGAATCTCTGGGAGGAAAATGATTCTTCCCTTAGAAAGCAGTAGGAAGAAAGAATAAGTGAATTAATACATGATTAGAGAGCCACTGATAGGTATTTCTACCTAACCAATGAAAACAAAGCGCTTATGTAAGTGGAAACATTGTTCTTTTGGCAAATACCTTCCTCATGGCTGGCTGCCTTTGAACTTCAATAACTTTGCTATTCCTGAATGGCACTGGAGAATTGAAAATAAGTGCTAATAATACCTTGCCGTCTGTTTTGTGAGTCAGAAGAAAAGATAAGCAAAAATATAAGGCCACCAACTATTTAAGTCATGAGAAAAACAGACAAGTGTACTACCAATATAAGACAAAATTTTATGCATGCAAAACAAAACAGGCTATTGCCAGTATATTTATTAATGGGAAGCTTCCATATTTAGTTCAGACCACATTTCATTTTTTAAAAATCTGGTATTATTTTCATTTATGATTTTCTTAGTAATGATTCAGATTTCCTACATCTTCAGATACTTTAGTAACCAACTCAATTTATTAGATACTCTAACAATATTGAGAAAATGATTCTCAAATAAAGTTTAGGCCAATTGTGATGGCTCATGCCTGTAATTCCAGTGCTCTGAGAGCCTGAGGTAGGAGGATCACTTGAGGCCAGGAGTTTGAGACCAGCCTGAGCAACATGGCGAGACAAAAAAAAAAAATTGGCCAGCCATGGTGGCATGCACCTGTAGTCCTAGCTACTCAAGAGGCTGTGAGGGGAGGATAGCTTGGGTCCAGGAGATCGAGGCTATAGTGAGCTATGATCGCACCATAGCACTATGGTCTAGGTGACAGAATGAGACCCTGTCTCTAAAAAAAGTAATTAAAAAAATAGAGAAAAAGTTTTATATCAAATTGTTGTGGCATATACGTACTTCACAGGCCTGTTAAAAGAATGAAATGAAAACCATGTACACTAGTCTTTCAAAATATTTTGGTCTTTCTATGTAATAAGCATCTACCTAAACCACGTTATAGTCAACTGAGTATCTACAGGTAAAACAAAGCATACTGATATTTAACTTGGTTACTAAACTAGCTGATTAAATATTAACTGAATGCCCACACTGCCCCTAGCATGGGTGTGGTAGCTACATTCTAGTCAACTACCCTCAAGTTAAAAAGATGCACATGAAGCAGCAATAGAAACTATGAAACCAGGTACAGTTACTTGCTACTTAGTGCATATGTTACAAACTAATGGTCAGTGATAAAAATTAGAAAGCATACAAAAGTAGGTGGGGCCATTATTTCCCAGTGATATATGATCCTACAACCCTAAGATTTTCCAATATTTGGTAATACCTTCAGCATCTTTATGGAAGGAATCATAGTACACCTTCCTTCTAAATCATGTAAGCATAGGACCAGTCGCTTCTGTGTAAATTACCCAAATAAAGTTCATGCCAACCAATGTTTCAACTGGCACACTGTATTTTTTTTATTTCCTTCCACTTCTCAGGACTGTACACACAACCTCTGAAGTAAGATCCCAGGAGCTATTTATAAGCCTTTTACCCAAAATGAGAGTTAAATCATCATGTATTCCAACGCGATATAAGATAGAAGTTGCAGGCTGGGCGCAGTGGCTCATGCCCGTAATCTCAGCACTCTGGGAGGCTGAGGCGGGCAGATCACAAGGTCAGGAGTTCGACCAGCCTGGCCAGCATGGAGAAACCTCGTCTCTACTAAAAATACAAAAATTAGCTGGGCGTGGTGGCATGCACCTGTAATCCCAGCTACTTAAGAGGCTGAGGAAGGAGAATCGCTTGAACCCAGGAGATAGAGGTTTCAGTGAGCCAAGATCGCATGCCACTGTACTTGAGCCTGGGCAACAGAGGGAGACGCCATCTCAAAAAAAAGATAGAAGTTGCATCTGGGGCTGCAAAGTACACATATTGACTTATCAACTCTCACCAGGAAGAACAAGTGAGCTCTTGACGGTAAGAAATTAAACTGACATATAATCTCCCTACAAAAAGAAAGGTTACCTTAGGATCAGCTGTGAGCAATTTGAATGCTTGATATACTTGAGCTTCCTTTACGCCACCTCCAAGATCCAAGAAGTTGGCTGGCTTCCCACCATTAAGGAAAATGATATCACAAGTAGCCATGGCTAGCCCAGCACCATTCACTGTGAAATGCAAATGGGACACAAGACAGGCTAAATTTAGCAACATGAAATGGTCCATAAACATTTTCCCTCCCCCATATTGCCAAGAGAGAACTCTGTCATTGCCAGGCCAATTTATGTCCTGTTTGGAATTCCATTAAACCAGATTAGTGCATAGACTTTTAGGATAAAGAATCAGGACGTGTATATGCAAACAATGAAGCAAAAAAGACTTGGGAATGAGGAACAGGATGTATTGGGAAGTTAAATCAATCTGGGAAACAGAAAGAAGGAAAGCTTTAAGTAAGTAACCGATTTGGGCCAGTAGTAAAGAAGGAAGTTTTAGGTTCTGGAAAGTGTAAGCTTAAGAGAATCAGGAGGCAGAGAAACAAGCTGTGAGAAGTTGCTAGGGCCTATGAATTACATTCTTTTTAATATACTTTAAGAAACAGTGAATGAAGAATGGAATTCTCTTAATGTTTTGCTTGCTGAGAATACGCTCCTCTGAATGTGGCATCTCTGGGATTGAAGCACAGTGGTCCCAACTTCAGTGGGATTTTATACCTTTCTACACTTAGTACAGTCATGCATGTTTATATAATGTTACCTGGATAAACTTAGAAACAAATGAACAAATGACAGCACAAAAACAATATTCCTATCCCCTTGTTCTTTTTTCAAATTAACATAAGCAATGCTCACTAGCAACCCAATCGTTAAAACTGGAACCAAAATGTGCCAACATCTTAGGAGCCCTTCTTAAGAAAGTAGGTGAAGAGTTTTAACATCAAAATTCTTGTTTTCCAGGGCTAAGTTTTATTCATCAATTACACTTATTTTGCTTCTTAAGCTTAATGATATAAAATTACTTTCCTCAAGACAGAAAAAAAAAAATCTCCTTAACACAGCAGAAACTCACAAGGTAAAGTACCCTTCATTTTTCTGACCCTCCAATTCCCTAGAAAAGCCTATGAACTGTGACTAATTAAATTTGGAGTAACTCAAATAAAAATGGTTTATACAGAATCTTAAAACAATTTGAAATGCGTAAATCATAGATTTTGAGGCTGCTATGTGGTCAAACCATGCACATTCCTACAGAGGCTATAAATAATCTGTATTTAATTTGTTTTAAACCCATATACATTTCCCCTTTCTAAATGCCTACAAATATTGAGAGTGCATTAGCTTATCAGGATCAGAATGATGTGAGTGATCTGGTACATTACAGTTATTGCTCCAATACAAAGCAAGAGCTTTTGGTATCACTTATAATTGGATGTCATTTTCTATTGTACTGAACAGCAAACTCTTGGATGAGGTCTTTTCAGTTCTGAATATAATGATATTGTTGGTTTAATGAGCTACAAATCATTTTTATTTTAATTCCATTAAGATTAAGACCTCAGTTTCCAGTACAATGAATTGATTCTACCAGAAACACAGTCTTGTGCAATTAAGTCAGAAGCGTATAAATCTGAGCACTATAAGCTGTGAACAATAATAGAAGCTGTACTGCCTCTATAGCCTCATTCTTATCTCAGCTGGAGAAGCCATTTTCACAAATTTAGATGAGTGTGATGAAATCAATTGTTTTATTAATAAACTAGCATAATGGATTAAACATTTTATCATTTGGTTATCACAGAATCTGAAACTTTAGTAAAGTGATTAAAGTGTATGTCCTCTTCTATTTCCTCTGATAAAGGAATTTTGTTTTAAACCTAAATTTCAGAAGAGTTCTAGCATATTAATACTGAGTTGAGCAGCAAAGGTTCTAATTTTTTACTAAGCAAAGTTTAACTGAGATGTTTTAAGTCAGTAGTTCTCAATTGGGGTGATTTTTGTATACCACAGTCATTTGGAACTGTCTGAAGACTTTCATTTTAATTTATTGATTTACATGGGTTTATCTGTCATCACAACTGGGGGTTGTTACTAGTATCTAGAGGTTAGGATGCTAAACATCTTATGATGTACAGGATAGCAAAGAATTATCCCACCCAAACTCTCAATAGTGCCAGAGTTGAGAAATTCTGCGTTAACCCAGTAACCATTAATCAAAACAAACTTTGAGAAGAAACTTGGATTGTTTTCTACGACCTTTCAGCTACAAAAAAACTTGTATGCTTACTTCTTCTTGGTAAATGACATTTCAGAAATCCAGGGTTCCTAAATTCTATAAAAATCCACAAAGCATTCTTTTGATATAACTGCTTCTTACCAAAGCAGGCAATGTTCCCATCTAGTCCTATGTATTTTAGATCATATTTGGCAGCTTCGTTTTCAATGGGCTCATTCTCGGATTTGTCGTCCATAGCAAATATGTCTTTTTGTCGGAATTCTGCGTTGTCATCGAAGTTTATCTTGGCATCAAAACAGACAACTAAATAAAGAAGAAAACAATCATACTTGAATATCTCTTGAGGATCTATAAATTAAGTTCTTCAGGCTGGTAGGCACAAGAGAAGGGAAAGTAAGTGCTGTCATTTTTTTTCTCATGCTACAGGCAGGAGTGGCTACTGTGGCTTTCTTGACCTTTAAATTTTAGGGTTTGCTCCCTGTTGCCAAGGGACTTAAGTTCTAGTAAAGAACATAGTAATTTGTATCTGTTGTTCTCATTTCAATAGAATAACAACAAAAGTTGCCATCAACCTTCAAAAGTTACAGACTGGCACAGCTTCATAGATACAGCTTTGATTCATTATTTTTATTATATATTTTTAGTATTTAACCACTAATTATCAACTTTCTCTTCTATGTAAAGAGAGACTAAATAATACTATTAATTATTTTGTCCTCTTTTGTCCTTTTCTTGATACGGTGAAGTGAAATTTTTATTGAATCAGTATCCTCTCTAGTATTTCCAAAAGATTTAGTGGAAAGAATGCCAGGCTAGAATCACTCAATCTTTATTTGATCCTTAACTAACTCTGTAACATATATTAAAAATACAAATTGTATACACGTGACTCTTGAACAACATGGGTTTGAACTGTGAGGGTCCACTTACAGGTGGATTTTTATTCTCAAAATGTAAAGCCCAAGAGGGTTGACTTTTCACATACGCGGGCTCTGCAGGACCAACTGCAGGAATTGAGTATGAATGAAGTTTGGTATATTTGAGATTCCTGGAACCGATTCCCTGCATATACTGAGGGACAACTGTATTTAAAGCATACAACATCATGTTTTGATATACACCTAACACAGTGAAATAATTAAACACAGTGAGATGATTACTATACTGAAGCAAATTAACACATCTATCTTCTCATACAGTTTTTGGTTTTTGTTTTTGGTGTGGGAGAGCACTTGAAATATATTCTTTTAGCAATTTCCAGCATACATTACTAACTCCGCAACCTTGATAAAATAACCTAGTTCTTCTCTGGGCCTTGGTTTTTTAATTGGAAAAAATGGGAGTAACAATCCTTAAAACTAGGGCCATGCCCTTGATCTGTGCAGGACCATCTTTATTTTTTTGAGACGGAGTTTCGCTCGTTGCCCAGGCTGGAGTGCAGTAGCGCGATTTCGGCTCACCACAACCACTGCCTCCCGGGTTCAAGCAATTCTCCTACCTCCTCCTCCCAACTAACTGGGATTACAGGCATGCGCCACCACACCCGGCTAATTTTTTATTTTTTATTTTTAGCAGAGATGGGTTTCTCCATGTTGGCCAGCCTGGTCTTGAACTCCTGACCTCAGGTGATCTGCCCACCTTGGCCTCCCAAAGTGCTGGGATTACAGGCATGAGCCACCGCGCCTGGCCTGTGCAGGACCATCTTATGGCACTTCAGATTCAAGTTATAAGACACGAAAAGACCAAGACTGGTCAGTTACAATGCCAGGATGCCAGGCATTATTGCACAATTGTCTCCAGCTTCTGGTGCTGGTGGAAATCTCCTGGACCCTGCAAAACTCAATCCGTGATAGAGATAGACTACAGGGCACTTTCCTTGATTTACAGCTCTCCTATACATACAATCAGGGAGAGACTGCAGTGGAGAGGGTGGCATTATTTGTGTCTGAGACCCTTTTATTATCTCTCTTAGTGTAGAAATTAGTGTTCTGTGATGACATGTCATCATAATGGTTTTTTGTTTGTTTTGGAGATGGAGTGTCACTCTGTTACCCAGGCTGGAGTGCAGTGGCGCAATCTTGGCTCACTGCAACCTCCGCCTCCCGGGTTCAAGCGATTCGCCTGTCTCAGCCTCCTGAGTAGTTGGGACTACAGGCGCCCGCCACCACGCCCAGCTAATTTTTTATATTTTTAGTAGAGAACGGGGTTTCATCATGTTAGCCAGGATGGTCTCGATCTACTGACCTTGTGATCCGCCCGCCTCAGCCTCCCAAAGTGCTGGGATTACAGGTGTGAGCCACTGCGCCCGGCCAATGTTCTTTTACTTAACTTGGGATATTGATAGCCACGAATCTTTGACCAATAATTTATAGATACTACCTATTCTCCTGCAGCGTTGCTGACAGGCACCTGACTCTTGAAAGGGAAACAGCCACAGAGCATTTCTCACTTACTGTAAAGCAGTGTATAATCTCCTAATTCTACTTGCTTCTTATGAAAATAAAACATGGCTGTATATGGCATCTTGGCATTAGAGACCCTAGGTAGAGGGTTTTCTCCGAGGGTTTTCCTACCACAATATTCAAGCACTTTGATACAAATCTGTGTAGACCGGCATACTAACATCTAAGAATGCTTGCTATAAGTATATACACAGACCACACATGACTTAAAGTAGCATTGAGTGACAAGAGAGAATCTTATATGGAAGTTAATATCTGTTCAAATCCTTAGTCTTGCCCCAAAATGCCCAACCACTTTGTCCACACACTGTGAATAGCTGGAGTGAATGAGTAATTACTTTCCAGAATATGGAAAGCTTAATGACAGAATCCTAAAATTACTAAAGGAATTGGCCAATATTCTCTGCTTGCTACAGTGGAATTTTCTCAGCAGTTAATGACCAGCATAATAATCAATAAAAAAGCAACTTCATACTTGGCTTTCCACTAGGTTTATAAATACGTTCTAATTAATTTATTAGTAATTTTAGCTCCTCCATTACTCATTGGCAAGACTACTTATAACTGACACCTTCAAAATGAATGGACAAAGGTTATCAAATTGACTTCCTAAGGGAAGAGTTTCAAATAAAGGCATTCTTGGTTGAGATCAATAATCAAGTAAATCAAAAGAGTTTCAAGCTGACCTTTGCTCCTTACAAGGACTATAGTTACAAGCTGCTTCAGAGAGAGAATAATTAATGGGTATGTATGCAAAGTTCAAAAGGCAATCCCAAGTAAATGCCTGCAAAGCTAGATTTTCAGAGGATGCTTTTCTGTGGTATGACGTTCTCTCCAGGGAACCATCTTGACAGAACTTTGCAGTTAACCCAGAGCTTCAAGACGGTGATGATGGGATAAAAGGGGTATATATCTACAATGGTCCTGTGCCAATTGTTAGCTCTCTGTAGAGAAAACTAAACAACCTAATTGGATCATTGCATGTATGTCTAAGTGTTTTGGGAAGTTAAAAACACTACCTAAATAGGAAGTAATTTATTTAGAGGACTTAGGAGTTAAGAAAGGGGATTCTAATTGAACTGCCACCTTCAAGACCTAAGTCTTTATTTAGTGGGTAAGGGATGAAAAACTTTAAGGATGTAAAGGGATTCTTTTAGACACATTTGTTATGCCTGTTTTATATTTTAAAAGTACACTGTGGTAGTGTGATTTATAATAAGAAATATATTATTTTGGTCTTCATCCCTAATTCCTGGCATAGCGCTCTAAAACCCTTTTGATTTCCTAAGCAATAGGGGTTCTAAGAGAATCTTGTGTTCTAACATTTTACCTTTGACTCTGATTCCTGATGCAGAGCTCCTAATCCCTTGGGATTTTCTGGAAGATAAGAGAGTCTTTTGTTTTATTAAGGTAAGTCTTGGTGGAGGCTTCTGTATGGGGCTGGTCGCCATAAAGACCAAACTATGATTAGAAGCTTGGAAATTGCAGTCCCACCTCCATGCTCCAGAAAGAATAATGGATCATCCCTATGTAATAAAGCCTCCATAAAAATTTCTCAACTCCAGGGAATTGGAGAGCTTACAGGTTGCCAAACACAGGGAGGTGCTACAGGGTGGCTCACCTGTGGCATATAGGGAAGCTTGTCACCCCTTCATGCATACCCTGCCCTATTTACCTCTTCATCTGGCTGTTCATTTGTATCATTTAAAATATCCTTTCGGCCGGGCGCGGTGGCTCAAGCCTGTAATCCCAGCACTTTGGGAGGCCGAGACGGGCGGATCACGAGGTCAGGAGATCGAGACCATCCTGGCTAACACAGTGAAACCCCGTCTCTACTAAAAATACAAAAAAACTAGCCGGGCGAGGTGGCGGGCGCCTGTAATCCCAGCTACTCGGGAGCCTGAGGCAGGAGAATGGCATAAACCTGGGAGACAGAGCTTGCAGTGAGCTGAGATCCGGCCACTGTACTCCAGCCTGGGTGACAGAGCGAGACTCCGTCTCAAAAAAAAAATAAATAAAAAATAAAATAAAATAAAATAAAATAAAATATCCTTTCAAAAAAAACTAAAATAAAAAATAAAACAACCTTTATAATAAATCAGCAGTAGTAAGTAAAGTGCTTCCCTGGGTTCTGAGAGCCTTTCTAGTAAATGATGGGGCACGTAGAGAGAGTCCTGAGAACTCCCAATTTATAGCTGGCTCATCAGAAGTACCAGAGGCTTGGTCTTACAACTGACATCTAAAGTGAAGTCAGTCCCATAAGACTGACCCCTTAACCTATAGGATCTGTTCCAGATAGATAGTGAAAGAACTGAATTGAATCACAGGATACCTAGCTAGTGTCAGAGATTAGTCAGTGTTGGAAAAACTCACATATCTGGTCCAAGAAGTGTTCTTCTGTGTTGAGAATTTAGTAGGAGAAAAATGTTTGTTTTTCCCATTACACATAGTTCCAAACAAACAAAGTGCTTTCCTGTCTTACCATCTACAATGTTGTACCATCTAAATGCTTTTCCTTGAACTTGACCACTTAATGTAGACTGGCATCAAAAATACCAGGGTATAAATGACAACTCTTGGCACTTTTTAGCCAGCCATCCCTCAGCACATTAACTTCTCTTAAACCCAAGCCTTGTCTATACAATGGGGATCAGAGTATGTTCTACTCTAGGTGTTGGTGGCAGGAGAGATTGTATGCAAAGCGCTTAGCTTCCTAGACAGTGGGTCCTAGCAGGTTATTAGATGACCACACCACCCTTTGATATGCACATGCTTTTTTATACTTAAGAGCTTCTCATTATTGCAGCCCAGGCTACAGAACTCTCCTCTCTTCCTAACAATAAAAGTTATCTGTTCCTTTATAATATGAGATTTCTGTTTAAAGCAAATCTAAGCAAATGTCAGTCATATTTTACGTATGTACAGGTTACCCATGGTTTTCAATAAAAAGCCATCTTCTGAATAAATAAGAATTTTCCCAAAGGAAGAATATTAATAGTTGGCATTTTAGGTATCATAAATAGTAGAAAACAAGATTTCTGTCTAAAAGATGAGGGTAAAACAGGCTGTTGATGACTCTCAAATGATATCACACCTGTGCATAAGGCCAAGGCTAAAGATTAGTACAGAGCAGCTCCAAATGAAGATCTAAGCCAAGGGTAGCAAACTAAGGCCCTCAAGCCAGCCCTGTTTTCATGGATAACAGATTGGAACACAGCCTTGTACATATTGCCTATGGCTGCCTTCCCAAGACAAAAGCAGAGGTGAGTAGTTGCAATAGAGGCTGTATGGCCCGCAAACCCCCAAATATTTACTAACTGGTCCTTGACAGAAAAAGTTTACCAATCTCTGCTAAGTCACAATTCTCACACTTGTATCCACTTGTCTTAACCAAGTTATAGATACACAGGTATCATGTTTTATAGTGAAGGAGAAACTTAGAAAAAGTGCATTCCATTAACATGAAAACCAAAAAAAAAAAGTAAAATAACAAACAAAGAAATAAAAACCTGTGGCTACACAAAAGGAGTAGATTAATCCTTGAATACTAACTGACTCTTAGATGCTTATTTCCCCCTGTAAGAACCCTTCTAAATGCACTGCTTGAACGGATGTGTTAAAAATGGATTGATGTCTTTGTCAACAGCAGGGCAATAAAATAAACTTGCCTGCTTAAACCCTTAGCTTTCTCATTTAGTAAAACAACAAACAATACAAAATACATTTTCAGAGGTGCTGAGCTTGGTCCAGACCTTAAGATTTTCAATGTCACATTAATGAAACCTCAATTCTATAGAAAATTCATCTTGAACAAAGGCCATTTTTTATACAAAGTGGGTGAAAGAAACATACCTATTAATATTTATAAAACAATTTTCACCATCAAAAGCACATTGTTACATGCTTGATAGATTATACAAATGAATTTTCGTTCTGAACAAATACCAAAGAAAGCTGTGGTACTTATATGCATAGGGTGTTTTGTTGTTTTGTTTAGTAGTGTGAGATTCTGTGAGCTGCTAATTCAACAATCTTGATGGAAAACATGACTGGCAGTTAGAGGCCTCTGACCCTAGAATTTTAACAGAAGAATGTGTCACAGAATTAAACAAAAGAAAAATAGATTTCAGAGGGGAAACTTACACATAAAAGAAACATAAAAACAGCAGGAAATAAGACTGTCACAATTAGTTTGAAAAATAATGTCTTCAAGCAATGTACTGCGTTTGATTTGTGATAAATAACCATAATGTGCCATTGAAACACGTCTTGCCAAAATGGCCTTAAAATGCTGATACTTTCAAATTAGTCCCACTTCCCATTAAATATTGATGTTCTGAGAGTTGTATACTTTTTAGAACTTTTTTTTACTGGCTGTGAAAAGAGAAAATAGATATGGGGTGGGTAGGGGGGTTAGTGGAGGTAGAGAACCGAAAATGTTCTTGAAAATAGTCTTGTGTATAAAGAGAGAAACAGAGAAACACCCACCAACAACATGGGCACTTGCTAACAAGAAGCAACAGGGTAGTTATTTAGGGAAATCAATCTGAAAAAAGAAAGGAATTTGATGTGCCAGTTAACTGTGGATCACCCAGCTTTAATTCTCATGGAATCTTAGCCAGATTGTCACTGTTTCAAATTGGATCTCATTTCTTTGGCCCAATGAATGAATTTCAGCTTCCAACTGATGAAGATGCCCTAAAGCAGAAATTCTTAATCTCTAGACTATGGACAGATTGGGTGAGGTCATTCTCTGTGAACGGGGAATGTAGTATTGTGTATTGTAGTTTAGCGTCATACATGCCAGAAGCACAGCCTCCAAGTTGTGACGACTAAAAATGTTCCCTGGGGAACAAAATGCCCACCCTTCCCATGGAGTACAACTTGCTTTAAAGACATCAGAGAAAGGAGTCCGTGTACAGATAGAGCTGGCTGAAGGTGGGAAGAAATATGACATGAAATCTCACAGTGGCTAGCAAAATGAATGAATGAATACATGAATGGGCAGGTAGATAAATAAATAATGATAAAACATTGCTTCTTGCTTGGCTACAGAATTAATGAATGAATTGGCACTGCATTTGGACAAACAAGGAAAATAACAATTAATTTCTATTGACTATTTAACAGTTTATTTTTGTTTCAATAAGGTTCCATCTTTCTGGTAGGTATGTTTTGACTCAGTGTCCCTTCTTCCATTAAGAAACTGTATGTCTCCTATACCATATGATTCTTGCTCAGTGGCTGGCATGGGCACAGACATATGATCCAAGCAGGGCCAATCAGAATCATTTGAAGGGATTTAGCGGGCTGCTGAGGGACAGTTATGGAGCACTGGGAGACATCTTTGCTGCCAGCTTCTGAGAGCCTTGCTGAGAAAGAAGCCAATTTGGAGGGAAGCAGGGCTGGAGAACCAGCAAATCCCTGATTCTCTTCAGGCCTTAAGCCAGTCCACACCTTAGACTTCCCTGTTACAGGAATATAACTTTTTAACAAAAACAAAGCTAATATAGGTTCCTGTCATTAGCAACCATTATAATCCTAGCTAAGAGTCACTAAACTACATTGCAGTTAGTAGTGTCAAATTATATTTTTTGAATCAGATTATTAATCACAGAGGAAAAAAAGAGTTCTTGGACTGCAGTTCTTTCTCCATGTCGAAAATTCCCTATGGGTGACTTAGTAGCATAGATATTATCAAGGCCCTATTTCTTCACTCAACAGGGCATCACTTGCTGTACAACTATATGAACAATAACCTGAATTATTAAAAATAGCACTCACTGACCAATGGAAGGCCAAAAAAATTTTCCTACAAAGAGGTGGGTACAGGCTGGGTGCAGTGGCTCACACCTGTAATCCCAGCACTTTGGGAGGCCGAGGCGGGTGGATCACCTGGGGTCAGGAGTTGGAGACCAGCCTGGCCAATGTGGTGAAACCTCATCTCTACTAAAAATACAAAAATTAGCTGGGTGCGGTGGCAGGCACCTATAATCCCAGATACTCGGAAGGCTGAGGCAGGAGAATCACTTGAACTCAGGAGGTGGAGGCTGCAGTTTGCTTAGGCTGCACCGCTGCACTCCAGTCTGGGCGACAGAGACCCTGTCTCAAAAAAAAAAAAAAGAAAAAGAAACAACAACAACAACAACAAAAAAGAGCTGGTGCAATGTGATGCTGAGCTCCTTAAACGTTTAAATTTAAAGAATAATTATTAAATCAAAGTTGCAATGTGGAAATTTTAATGTGAAATGTTCTGCTACTACTGATCTAAACAGAAATAATGAATACTCAGATTATAAATATTAAGATTATCAATATTGCTAAAATATAAATGACTGCTTTTACAGCTTCTAAATAAAAGATAGCTTTAGGGAATTGTGATAATGATGAAGATCAATTTGTACATTTGGTCATTAATCACCATTTCCTAATTGGGTTTAATTTGACTACTGCTCATTAGAGTTATAAACCAACATACTCATTTAATTGTGATTATAATTCAATCGCTGAACTTTTATAGTACTATGAACAAATTAATAATGAAAGATAATTTTGCTCTTAAAAATATCACATAAGACTTATGTTTTAATGAACTGTATATAAAGAATGTTTTACGATGATTCCCTTAAAAAAAAAAACTCAAGACTCTTCCATTCTCTTAATAATTAAAAATCAAACTTCAGACTCACGACGTTTTGTAAACACACTCTCAGAAAAGGTTTCCATACCTCTGTTCCCTGAAGCCAGAACACAGCTTGTGACTGCTTCCCAAAGGGTTGAATAAAAAATGTATTGCAGCCATTTTTATCCCACTCCATAGCTACAGCTGAATTTCCATTTTTCTTAATATGAAGCAAACAGGCTGCTTGTGTATACTAGTTTAAAAAGGAATATATGACCTTTAAGAACTTTTGTTAAGCCTCTGCCTTCATTTCTTGGACTTAATTATCAACATGAATTCTGACTGGTATTCCCTGCCAAACTGGAGACTACTTCTAGGTCATGTCCATGAAAGCAAATAAGTAGTTTAAATGGAAGAAAGTAGAAAAAAGGCAGGTAGCTGCAGTTGAATCTGGAGAATCAGAATCAACATGCATGCTGGACTCAGAGGGACATGGGTTCAAATCCCAGCTTCTGTAACTTCTGACTGGCCCCTGGGACAGTTACAATGGTTTTTCAACCCTCTATAAAATGGGGATAACGACTCCTAAATTTTCAGGGTTGTGGTAAACAATATGAAAGAATATAGGTATAAGCTTATCACAGTGCCTGGCATATAAGCTCAAGAAACAGCTTCTTCCCCTTCCTTTCTTCCCTTTATAAAATACTCACAATTTTATAGCCATAGCAACTTTTTAAAAAAGTATTTATGAATAAAGGTGGCTTGTTTATAAATGACCAAGCACAGATTTATATCGGATGGTCATCTGTATAAATCATGAAATATATTATTTTCAATGGCTTCCTAAACATAAAATCTTTGCTTGTTCTTGTCTAAAATCTATACTATTCCTGGGCTACTCTGAGACTACCTGAGAAGAGGAATTTCATTTTATGAATGTTAGGGACTAGCCTATTTTGTATCTGATACTGCATGCATACTCATATATGATCTCATCTTATTTTCACAACACTCTATGAGCTAGGCATCATTGCTACCACTTATTTGATTGGAAAAAAAAAAAAAAAAAAAGACCTGAAACTTAGGCAGGCTAAGTAAGTTGCCCAGATCTGTAGCCAAAACATGGCAGATACAGAATTTATACTTAGGCCTCTCTGGGTTTCAAAGAAATAATAGTGTAGTTTCTCTGAGTCTAGCTACAGAATCTCTGAAATGGAAATGTGCTAAGGAGAAAATATTGTCTCATCCACCTTGGTCCAAAAGTTGATGTGTTTACACATAATGATTCACCCCAGTTACCAATTCAATGCAAATTCCTCTTTACTGACTGTAACATACTAGACAACATGCAAGACACTGGAGGTGAAATGTACTAAAAACGAGAGGTTCATGGGGCTTACAGTCTGGTATCCCTATCCTATCCATCTGCTATTCCACGGTTTTGATAGCAAAAGCTTGTGAATGTGTGTGTGGAACTCCACTTTACCCCTTACCACACATGCATTCGTAAGTTTTCGCTACCATATTAATAAGAACTTACGGAATATTTGCTGTATGCAAGAAACAGTGCCGTGGTGGTAGGTACTGAGATATAAAACATTTATTTATACTCTATAAGTACCTGATGGATAGGAGCAACCTTCACCACAAAAATGCCACCTACTACTGCCTGAAGCAGAAACTGCTGTCCAAGTAAGGTGAAAGAGCTCAACTGGGGGGGACTTGGGGCTTTACCAAGGTGATATAAATCCAGCCCAGAACACAAGGTGAAATTATATACTGATTTAGGCAAACTAAAGACATTCAAAAAGTTCCAGTTCCATAAAGGCACATGTGTTCATTATACCCAAGTGTGTGGCTCCCATTTCTACACAAATCTTTACCTTAGTAGCAGCAGTGATAGGCCTAAAAAAATAAGGTGGAGAGAAAGATGTGAACGAATGTTTCTTCTCTTTTAATTTATTATTATTTATTATTATTATTATTATTATTTGTAGAGACAGGGTCTCAATATGTTACCCAGGCTGGTCTCAAAGTCTTGGCCTCAAATGATCCTCGTCTTGTCCTCCCAAAGTGCTGGGATTTCAGGCATGAGCCACCACACCAAGCCTGAATGTTTTTAAGTAAAACAAGCAGTAGCTTTAGTAGCTTCCTTAGAGCCCTGGCATTTGGCTACAAACAAACCTAAGTGCTGAAATGTTCAACTGCATCATGGGAGCATTTCAAACTATGGCAGAAATTAAATTACTGTAAGAAATTTATGCAAAGCTGCTGCTACAGTCTTTTGTGCAATTTATAGTTTGCATAAATAATTATAATACATTCATTTGTTTTCTCAATTCTTTTTTTTTCTTACCTTGTCCTTCTGGAGTTTCACCAAAGGGATTCACTTCCACCTGAGTAGCATCAATTTTTAGGAAGAGATTATACAGCTTCGTAATTTGATCTGCAGCCTAAATGTGATCAAGTGAAATGGAATTACACCAAAGCAGTAAAAGAAAATTTATTTTGCTGGATTAATGAAACTTTAAAAATAGCAAGTTATGTCTTTATTTTCAGTTAGGTTTTCTGAAGGGAAAAACAGAAAAACATAATTATTTTAATTTCCGCTGCTATTCATTAAAAGGAATTGCTCACCTCTCCTCCAGACACCAGAAGAGACCATTATCAAGAAAACAAAATATTTTCAGTACGGCCTAAAACGTTGTTAATCTTTTTGTAAATTATCATGTCTCTATTAGCAGAGTTATGCTGCAATATAAGCTACAATCATTAATACAAACAAGTTCCATTTAAGTAAAAGGTAAACATGATTTTGAGAGTTTATAATGACTAGATTTTCCTTATTGTGCTGAAATAAAAGTTATTATATTAATCAATCCAACCCATAATCTGTGAAACAACAATTACTGAGTGTCTAACGAAAATTGTTGTAAAACAGGAAGATGTAAGTGCTCAATAGTGTAGTCACTGAACAGCACAATTCAAACTGAAAATAGCTTGTCCCAAAGGCATTAACCACAAAGGGCAAGAATATCCAAGGTCGCCCTGTTATGCCCTGACTTCGTTTTTCTCACTCTGCTTGAAATTCGCTCATTCATTCATTCTTTTCAACCAACATTTCTTCACTGCCTATGACACAGCTGGCTGGTATCCTGAGAGCTGGCGCTAGAAATGAGAACATGAATGAGCCATGCCCCCACCCTAGAAAGCTCCTGTCAATAACGAAAGGAGCATGTGATGCACAGAGCAAGAGGGTCGATCATGGAGAAGAATTAGGTATCAGTCTCATTCCCGGCTCCATTTTCCAAGCCAAAGTTTTCCCACTGCCACATTTCACTCACTGTGCCAGCCTTGGATTATTTGCAGCAGATCCATTTTCAGTTCTCCAACTCTACTCTGTATATCAGGGAAGCTGACGCTTACAGGCTAAGTTTTCTATGTTCCTGGGTCAGCTGGTTTCCAGCTGGGGCCAGCCAATGAGAAGCAGCGGTGAGAGATGGCGGTGGGAAGAAGGGAAGAACCAGGGTACTTCCACTCCTCTCTTTCTGTCTGGGCAGCACCTCCTCCTCTGGCTCTTGCTCCCACTGGAGAAGCCCACCAGAGTTCTAGCTTCTGTATCTAAGGTCCAGTAACACCACTGCCTCATTTTTGTTCCTGGAGCATGCGGATGGATATACTCTAGGTTGCCTTTCTGTCCACTCTTGACGGAGTCTCGCTCTGTCGCCCAGGATGAAGTGCAGTGGCGGCATCTCAGCTCACTGCAACCTCTGCCTCCCAGGTCCACGCCATTCTCCTGCCTTAGCCTCCCGAGTAGCCGGGACTGCAGGCGCCCGCCACCACGCCCGGCTAATTTTTTCTATTTTTAGAACAGACAAGAGTTCCACCGTATTAGCCAGGATGGTCTCGATCTCCTGACCTCGTGATCCACCCGCCTCGGCCTCCCAAAGAGCTGGAATTACAGGAGTGAGCCACTGCGCCCGGCCCTGTCCACTTTTAAACTACTCAGCTCTTGCAGCACCTATGAACGCATCCCTAAAGTAAATCCCCCCTGGTGTAAATATTGCAGGTGGTTCCAGATTTGACTGAAGAACTCCAGATTTAATTCATGCTATGTTAATGTATTTTATGTTTACCTACAAACATCTTTAAATCCAAATTTGAGGCCCAGTAGATATAAAAGAACCCACATAACGAGTATGATTACATATTTTTAATATTAAATATTTGTATGGGTAGATAACACATGTATATGATACAAAATTCCCAAAGAACTTAAGGGTTTTCCCTGATTGTACCATTCAACCACACAGGCCCCCAGTGGTAGCACACTCATAAATGTGCCCTTCATCTGAGAGATATTCTATGCCTAACACAGTATGCATTCCTCCTTCATCTGTCTTAAAAAAGCAAACTTGTTCCTATGCCTCATTTCTTTACTTAACAGATTTTTAGAGACACTTCATCAGCAACACAGGTAGATCAATCATATCCTTTTAATTGACTAAATAATATCTTACTGTATTGATGTGCTATAATTCCTTTAACCTTTCACTTAAATAATGACCATTTGCATTGTTTCTAATAGGTTGACATTACAGCACTGCCTTATGTATCTCTGGATATTTAACATACACTTGATTAAACATTTGTAGGATAAATTACCCAGAGTGAAGCAGAAAGGAGTATAGCCATTTTAAACATCAAAAGATTCTGCTAAATTGTTCTTTTTTTTTTGAGACAGAGTCTTGCTCTGTTGCCAGGCTGGAGTGCAGTGGCGTGATCTGGGCTCACTGCAACCTGCACCTCCAGGGTTCAGGCGATTCCCCTGCCTCAGCTTCCCGAGTAGCTAGGACTAGAGGCGTGCCACCAAGCCCAGCTAGTTTTTTGTATTTTAGTAGAGATGGGTTTTCACCATGTTGGCCAGGATGGTCTCCATCTCCTGACCTCGTGATCCACCCGCCTTGGCCTCCCAAAGTGCTGGGATTACAGGTGTGAACTACCACACCTGGCCCAAATTGTTCTTCATAGAATTCGTCCCTGATTTCCACTCCTAAAAAGTGAAAATTATCAGAGACACTATTTTCCAATTCACAATCATTAGCCATTTGTATCTTTGCCAATGGGTTAGGTGAAAAAGGGTATCTCACTGATATGGTTGGGCTCTGTGTCCCCACCCAAATCTTACCTTGAATTGTAATAATTCCCATGTGTTGCAAGAGGGACCCAGTGGGAAGTAATTGAATCATGGGGACAGGATTTTCCCATGCTGTTCTCATGACAGTGAATAAGTCTCACAACATCTGGTGGTTTTATAAAGGGGGCTTCCCCTGCACAAGCTCTCTTGCCTGCACCATGCAAGAAGTCCCTTCCCTATTCCTTCGTCTTCCACCATGATTGTGAGGCTTCCCCAGCCATGTGGAACTATGAGTAAATTAAACCTCTTTCCTTCTTAAATGACCCAGTCTCAGTGATGTCTTTATTATCAGTGTGAGAACAGATGAGTACACTCACATATAGTTTTAATTTATTTTATTATGAATGAATTTGCACATTTCTATGAGTTTAAGAGATATCTTATTTTTTTTCTGTGAATTTTGCCTATTTTCCTGTTGAGATTTTGATCTCTTATTAATTTATAGGAAGAGAGTGTGTGTGTGTGTGTGTGTGTGTGTGTACAATAGAGTCTTGCTTTGTCACCCAGACTGGAGTGTACTGGCACAATCATGGCTCACTGCAGCCTTGAACTCCTGGGCTCAGATGATCCTCCCACCTCAGCCTTTCAAATAGCTGGACTACAGGCACATGCCACTAGGCTCAGCTAATTTTTTTAGTTTAATTTCTTCTAGAGATGGGGGTCTCGCTACGTTACCCAGGCTGCTCTTGAATTCCTGGTCTCAAGTAATCCTCCTGCCTCAGCCCCTTTAACATTTACCTTTTGAACATTCTTTTGTTAGTTTTGCCACATGGAAATTTCACAATAATGTCACTCTAATATGGCTTCTGGCTTTGTGTCAGACTTTTAAAAGGCTAGTCCCATTCTGAGAATATTTTTTAAAATTCTCCCATTATTTTTTCTAGTATTCTTTATAATTTCTTTATTTAATGTTTCCATTTTTTTAATCCAAATAAAATTTGAGTTAAAGTGTGAAGCCAGTAAATACTTCACTGCTGAATATTTTTTGTATTTTAGGGGGTTTTCTAGGTCATCAATGTGAGCTTGCAATGTGAGTTGCATGGGGCAGGCATCTTATGTGTCCTGGGCACTTTGGCATCCACTGTCGTCATACAACCTCTGCAGAGTCAATACTTGATAAATATTGGTTGAATTAAAGATTAATTCAATTCTAAGGGGGACTAGGTGGACTACATAATAGAAATAACTTCTGGGTACACATATATATATATATATATATAAAAAATCTAATCCAGCTACTTCAAAACTTTTTTAAAAACTGTGATAAAATAAACAAAACATAAAATTCACCATATCTCAACCATTTTTAAGTGTCTACACAGTTCTGCAGGGTCAAGTTGGTATATTCACATTGTTGTGCAACCAATCTCTAGAACTTCTTAATCTTCCCTCACTCTGTATCGCTAAACAAACTCCTGTTCTCCTCTTACCATTCTCCTCTTACCGCAGCCTCAGGCAACATCATTCTACTTTGTGTCTATAAATTTGACTATTCTAGATAGCATCTCTCTCTCTGTCTCGCTCTCCATCTCCCCATATATATACACACACATACACACACACACTCCTCTCTCTATATATATACACACACATATATGTCTCCATATATATCTGCATATATATGTATAGATATCTATAGATAGCAGACATATAGATATTAGAGATATCTAGATACATACATACATAAAATAAAGGATATGCATATATACATACACTAGATACCTGTGGAATTATCCAGTGTTTGTCTTTTTGTGACTGGCTTATTTCACTTAACACAATATCCTCAAGCCCCATCCATACTGCAGCATGTGTCAGAATCTTCTTTTACAAGGTTCAATAAAGTTCCATTATAGCATATACCACATTTTGTTTATGAATTCATCCACAGATATACACTTAAACTGTTTCAGAACTTCTTAAGCCTACACCAACTTTGTTTAGTACAAGCCTGCGTTTTCCACACATTAATCCCATTGTAATTATACATTAGCACAGCATTTTGGGGATATTTTCTGTTTTAATTTTTACTGTTGTGCAAAGCCGGACTGTAATTTTTTGAGCAAGACTAAAACATAATTTGATCTTGGAGGTATCTCCAAACCAAGCTGGTTCTCCCTTGTAGCTCTCACAATGACAAACCCTTGTAAGATGTCTTATTCCAGAGGCTATACACTAAATGGTTATAAGGGCTAGGCAGACAGAATGTGTAAGTGTGACCAGGTGTGATATGGAATGGCATGGCATGTGGCAAGTTGAAATTAGCTTTCCTGCTTTCTACATGGGTTCAAATGTTTAAAATAAGCACAGGTCAAAGAGAACATTCTCCTGGTCAACTTGCAGTCAGTCGCTTACTATTGCCATTACTTTCTCAGCTCATAACCACTGTGTACAAAGGTTTTCTGCACTTTTGCCACCAACTGTTATTTTGTCTATTAAGCAATTTTTAAAAATTAAAATCTATAAAATCAAATATATGTAAATGAAAACCTGACAAGTTTATACAAATCTTTAAAAATGTCTTAACAGGAGCATAATGAGGAAGGGCCTCAGAACCACGCAGGCACAGTTGTGTGCTGCATCACCAAGATATTGTTCCCAAAGTCTATTCCATCATGCCTGGCCACTCCACCCTCAACCCTCCACCCAGTGGAATATGACATATCCCTGGAAACCCAGCGGGTGCAAGCCAAGCGGTTGGCCGTAAGAGCCCAGCTGAAACGGGAGAGTACTTGCTTCAGTACAACGACCCTAACCGCTGACAGCTCATTGAATATCCTGCCTTGATTTGTTGGACCTATGCAAGATCAGCAAATGTCTATCCTAATTTCACCCCTAAAAACTCACTCTTGGGAGCTTTGTGTGGAATTAGGCACCTCTTCTTCTCGTTTTATGATTTCAAAACTGACAGAGAGAGGAAAGAAAAAATTATCCAGGAAGGCAAATTGGATCGAACATTTAACATCTAAGTCTGGCAATGATGACTATGTGTATTCTTGCTGAAATAAATCGTCTATTAATCAAAACAAAGTCTCAACAGGTTAAGAATTTTAAATATCTTTCCTGCATTCCAGAAATTATCATCAATATTCACATATGGCTCTCAAATCTAGCCAGAAGTACAAACCACTTCAAGAGGTGTTAGTGATCTTACACTGACTTGGAGCATCCGATCTTTCATCAGCCTAAATCCTAGAGACACATGTTGACAATTCATGGCACTCATGTTTTCAGAAACTAACAGTATAGATGATAATTAAGACACACTTGACAAACTTGTAAGTTTCAGTCATATGATAGACCCCCTTTATCCTCTGTTTCCCTTTCTGTGGTTTTAGTTAACCATGATCTACTGTGAGTCCAATTTATTAAATGGGAAGGACAAAATTATGGACTAAGATCCTTGGATGGAACACAGCACTAAAGTCACTGACAGATTACAACCTCTACAGCCACACTTTGATGAATTAAAAAGAAAGAGACAAACTTCTAATTATGATGTTCTTCTAAAAGGTTATCGTGAAAAACCTTCAACTATCCAGGATCCCCAACCATTGACATTATCTGTTCCTGACATCCAGCCATTGACACCCATGGCTTGATGATCTACAATCATCCAAAGTAGATGTCCCTCCTGAATTACTGCCAGGAGGTCATGAGTAGCCCAATGCTATATCGTAATGCTCCCATTACTCACCCCAGGTCTTACCATGTAGATATTGTATCATCTCACATCATCGCAAGAAGGGTGAGTATAGTACAATGAGATATTTTGAGAAAGAGACCATATTCGCATCACTTTTATTACAGTATATTGCTATTGTTCTATGTTATTATTGTTGTTAATATCTTACTGTACCTAATTTATAAGTTAAACTTTATCCAAAGTATAGATATCCAGAAAAAAAGAGTATATGTAGGGTTTGGTAGCAGGTAAGCTTCAGGCATCCACTGGAAGTCTTGGAACGTATCCTCCACAGATAAGGGGGAACTACTATATCAAGCTTTTCTATGTCTTAACGTTTTTCAACAAATTCTCACAGAAATAGACTTTAGTTGGGAACAAATACTTGGTAATTTTATGAAAAGTAAGATATCATCTTTATTTTTGTTGTGTCTAATATTAATCACATTTTAGAGACAACAGGCATGAGTCACAGGAACGATATTAATAATTTTACAAGACTATCATCTTACATGATATTCAACCATGAGTGAGGTACCTCCAAATGCCTAAACCACATCCTAGATGAAAATTAAGTAACTTTCAAAGTCACACTGAACCTAAGGGGCCTCTAAGATACAATTTTTTAGGAAAAGATCATTGATGATTGTTTAAATGTTTTTCCTTCTACACTGTCCCATCTGCTCATTGTACAGTGGCTCTCTAGAGCATTTCACTAATCCCCACAGCTTGAGCACACCCCATAAAGCACAGATTCCCAAGCCTACAACTCCAATGCACAGCTTTCCCTGAGCTCCCAAGCCATATATCCCTTCTACTGTAGAAATACACTTACGTGTCCCTAGATGAACAACTTCCAACATGTCTACAGCTGAGATCAACCTCTCTCTCCCTCTGCCCCTGCTCTCTCCTTCACATTCCTTTATCCATCCCTCTTCCTGTATCCTCTCAGCCAGCAGGCAGATGTCCACTGGTCTGTGAGCCCCTGAGGAACAATAGTTATTTTTCATTGTCTCTGTTCCCCAGGGCATAACAGCCTGAGCAGCAACCAATCAGTGCTCACTCCAAGCTGCTGAGAAAATGAAGATTTAAAGCCCTTCATGGAGTTAGCAGTGAAAAAAGAAAAAAAAAAAACAAATTAAAACATTTTATTTCCTTTCCTCGATAAATTAATTCAAAGGTATACTGACAATATGGCCACTTACTGACCCCTGAGTTCTCACATTTTCATCTTCCTTCCGTAGGTAACTCATTTAAAACCTAGAGTGTTTCAGGTACTAGGAAAACAAGAGTAAGACATTCAAGAGCTATAAATAACTCTTAATTTTATCTTATAATATGTAGTGAGGGGGGAGTATCTTGTGATGTACATTATACTGTTATTAACTTCTCTAGAACTCTCTATTATGTTCACCTCCTGAGGTTTTAAATATGTGGTCAGCAGATTTTGCCCATTCCAGATTTATTTCTCTGTCATGAAAAGCCACCTATTGCTGAGTCTCTAGGAACCTCTTCAAAGTGGACAACTAGATGTGTTGTTTCACCTAGTCAGGCACATGACAAATGTTTCTTGGGCAATAAAAATAGATGCCAAGCACTTTGCCAGCTGCTGGCAACACAGCATTGAGTAGGATGGACAAAGTCCCTGCCGTGGTAAAGATTAGGATCTAGCAAAGGTGACTGCAAATAAATAAGAGAAATAGAGATGTCCAAAGTGATATGGAGGAGGCAGACAGGGTAACTGCACATATTCTGGAGCTGACTGCTGGACAGTGCAGCTTGACCACAGTGGCTATATGGAAAACGGGCTCTTGGTGACCACCACTGCCACAGGAGAAGCCCCTTAATAAACATCAAATGAATGGCTAATGTAGCTGGTATCCTCATTTGCAGGAGATGAAACCAACCACTGTAGCACATATTCAGGAATCTTCCAGGATCTTCCTTTCAACAGATCACTTTCCTGGCATCTCTTTGCTAGTCTCAGAAATGGCAATTAGTTCCTCTAACTGTCCATTGAATCCTGGCCCTTTCTCTCTCATCCTGAGGTTTAGTTCCAGATGACCCTGTCCCATTCTACCATCTTCAATCTTTTGCTTTCAAAGTGAGCCTTTATTCATTTTCAAGTAAGTAGTTTCTCTTCATTAAAGCATATATATTTCTTAAAACCTTATTCTGCTTTACCCCTCTTTGACTTGCCTACTGTTGTCATTAAACTTCCAGACAGAGTCAATCAAAAGAAAAAGACAAGACGGAAAGAAAAGAGTGCATCGTCTACTGTCTTATGGGAATAGTACTGCCTAACCAAAGGACATACTCTGTAACCTCTCCATAAAGTCCCAGGCCAGAGAACATACATACATGCACACATGCACACAATCTAGGGCCATTAAGGTGGCCTCTCTGAGTAACAGAGGAAGGAAAAAGTAAGTTTATCTGATTTAGCTGTGGGACTAGGAAGCTTGCTCCGCTAGACACATAATCAGGTGCCATGCGCTGGACCAAAGGCAGAGCAGGGCACGATGCTAGGACAGATTCTGTCCCTCAATAACTCTAAGGCCAATGTTTTGGTCTTTGAAGCCAAGGGATATTACTACAAAACTGGCATATTTTAAGCTGTTCTCAATAAAACATCAACTTTATGCCATCAATATTCATTTCAAATGCCCATTAGCTATGAAAGAATAGCAATTAGCTAAATAACATGTATTATTAATATTAATACCAATAAGAATGGACCTTTATGGAGCACTATAATAAGGACTTTCACACATTATTCTACTGAATCCCCACAATAAACCTCTCAGGAGTTGTCATCATTCCCATTTTATAGAAGATGAAACTAAAGTCTGAATGAGCTGAATCACACACCTACCTGCCAGGTGGCTAAGTACCAGCAGTGCTACAGAAAAAATACAGATTACCATCCATCATAAAGTGTATGTGTCCACATGCAATACACATGCACACACATATCAAAATTCATTCAAAGACACATCATAAACATCCTCTTTTAAAACATCAGGGAAATATTTTTCTTCATCATAAACAGCTGGAAGAAGAAATTAGAAAACAATAAGTAATCCTGTTTCCTGGTAATCACAAACACTAGAGGCAATTAAGAAAGTTCCCAAATGTTTTCTGAAACAAGTCAGACACACCATCCCCCAATGGCTTATATACCTGGCTTTTCAAAGGCCCAACGAAGCCTAGATTTTCTGCCATCCGCTGAGCTTGGCTGTCCTTTATTCCTTCAAAAATGTCAATTTGCTCCTAGTAAAAATAAATCAAATAAACGAAATTTAGACAGTCAACTGAGAAGATTTACAACCTCAAAAGAAAATGCTTTGTATTTATTTGCAAATGAGTAATTAAAGTGTGGCACCTATCCAGAGATCTCTGAGCAGGGCTACCGCAGATGCCTGTAGGGTATGTTTTAATTAGCAGACCATCTATAAAACAGCTCTTCCAAAAACTATATAATTCCTCATGGTGGCATGCTGACAAGAAACTCTGATGCCAGTTTTCACTTTTAATTACTATACAGATGGCATTGACGAATATTTAGTCAGTTAATTTTTATGACATCTTTTGGAAGACCTCCAAAGTGAGGTTTTCCTGCCTACTATTAGTTAAGTTTAAAGCCTGTCATAGATAGGTTAAATATTACTTTATGATTTAAGCACTCTATTGATGATAATGATTACTGATACCTTAGCTCTACAAAATGCTATTGTCTCAAAGACACCGAGCACTGTCATTATACATTATTTCATGCATCCTCTTAACAAATGGAATGGCCTGCTTTAAATAATGTGAACTTTGAAAACAGCTAGGTGTTATCGGTAAGTCTGCATGTAAAGTCTCAATTCAGTTTCCAAGGTAATTAACTTAAATATATAACATTAGTGAAAATATTTTAAAAGCAATCACTGAAGTATGAGTACAGTAGGTCTTCAAATAACATTACTTCATTCAAGGTCGTTTTGTTATAAGGTTGAGAAAAAAAAAAAAATCAATTCCCAGCCAAGGCCACTGTCTGTGTGGAGTCTACAAATTCCCCTCTTGTCTGAGTAGGTTTTCTCTGGGTCCCCCGGTTTTCTCCCACATCCCAAATCTGTACAGGTTAGGTCAACCGGTTTGTATACACAGTCCCACTCTGAGTGGGTGTGGGTGTGATGCGGGTGCGGGTGTGGTGTGTGAGTGTGCTCTGCAATGGGATGGTGTCCCATCCACGGTGGGTTCTTTGCTTGCACCCTGTGCTCTAGCCATCAGAGACCCTGAGCTGGAATAACTGGATAAATAATTACGTTACTTGTTTTTATGAAATCTTTCTGAAATGTATACATAGCTCCTATTTATTATAATGTGTAACATTAGAAGTGTGTTGGTCTTTATTTAGGAGTTGCGTGATGTTTTTGTGAGCAGAAATATGCCATAGGAACTTAACTCTTGTTTATATCAATTAGCCTATGTATGGTAACATTGGTTTCCTTATACATTGTTTCCATTCAAGTCAAAGTTTCCAAGAACCTGTTGAGGATGCTAAGTGGGTGTTTATTGCACATTATTTAGACAAAGAGATATAAGAAATAAAATCTCCCCTTTTCAAAGGGAAACAAAAAATCATTTTCTAAAAGAAATACTGAATGTTTCTGGTGGAAAATTTTAATGCAATTTTGACCCCAAGAACCCAGATTAAAAACTTGAATTTTAGTTCTGAAAACTTATGTTTTTCTCCTTATAGCTGAGGTAGGTTAAGAAGCACTTAATACATATCACCTCATTTAATCCTTATAATCCCACAGGGTAGAAATCACCCCATGTTCATTTTACTGATTTAAAAATGAGGTTTCGAGACTTTGAGAAACTTGTGCTCTGATTAAATTTGATCTCACATCCCTGACTTGAAACTAATCTTAATATCAATAAACGAGTCAAGATTTCAAGGACTGAAAAAAACTGACAGAATCTGGACTTCATAAAGATTCTAGTTTACATCAACAGTACTGAGAGATCACAAAGCAGTTTCTAGTACATCTACTAAAAGAGAATTCATTCATCTCCTAGGAGAGAATTTCTAGATCATATATAATATTAAATGAAAGAGAGTTAACCATGAGAAATGAAAATATAGCAGTCCTCTCCCATTGGTTAATTCTTGAGGAAGATTGGATGGAAAGGAATCAGGGAGGAAGAAAAGGCAGGAAGAAGGAAAGAAGGAAGGATGGGAAAAGCAAAGACAAAAAGTCCTTGAACACTAAATACCTTGATTCCACTCAACTTTCAACTGGATACTTAGAAAGAAAAAGGGCTCAACATCTTCATACCTTAAATTGTAGAGACAGATTTACTGCTCCTGGCCTTAGACTCCACATTAAATATTTAACATCTTCTACAATAACAATCAATTAATAGCGCGTAGCCAGGAATTTAAACATACCTTAAAAATGAGCTCTGGGTTTGAAGCAGCCACCTCTTCAATGTCGACGCCCCCCTGAGGGCTGCCCACCAGCACGGGGCCATTGCAGGACCGGTCCATCAGAATTGCCAGGTAGGTTTCTCTGGAAATGTCCAAGGCTTCAGCAACCATCACCTACCACATTAGTGGGAAAGTCAAATTAATTCAGCATTAAGCTGATTTCTACTTGGAAATCTATACAAACTTGCTACAGCAATCAAACGGCTTCATTTTCAGGCTCTTAAAGCCCAGTGAGTGAGTTTGCAGAGCTTTGAGAGTTCTGCTCTCATGGTGCACACAATGCCCATTTTCACCTCCTTAATTGATTCTGTTAACTTGTTCAAGTGACACGCATTTGGTTTGCCTCAAGGAACCTTCCCACTTTAATCTTCTTTTTTTCCTTCCTCAAGAAACTGTGTCGCTTAAGAAATACTCTAGAGAAGTGGCTGTTATTTTAATTTGAGATATTAACAGTTCATATATATATATATATTACTACACTGACTTTTCTCAGATTTCTCTGGTGGAAAACCAAGCATGGTGACCACAGAAGGATTCTTTTACAGTATGTCTGATGCTTCATATGTTTGTATATTTCTGTCGCTTTGATCACTATATTTTATTTTGTTTTATACTTTCTTTTAATTTACAAACAGAATATTTACTTGTTCAAAAATAATGGAAACGATACCAAAAATACATAAATGAGAAAGTGAAAGCAGCCCCCTGCCGCATAGCTCTACCTCAAACAAACCCCTCGGGCCCCAGAAGTCAGCGCAAATATGAGCCTAGCAGGATCCTTTGTGATAACTAGAAAAAGGCACCCCTTCCTCTGGGAGTATGTAGTCACTTGCCAGGACCATGACTGGGCAAGGGACAAGTGGGATGGAAGAATGTCATTCAATTCCACGAGTGAGTGGGGACTCACTGCCTCAGCCAGGTGTCCTTTTGCTCTGTAGGACTTGAACTGCATGTAACAGCCCCACTGGGAAAACCACTGCTAACATTCTAGTCCTTTTCTATGTATCTGCAAGCGTTGCAGTAATGGAATCATCAGGAAGCATATTATACACACTAGGATGCCTTTCTTTTTTTAAATCTTTTTTTTTTTTTTTTTAAGACAGAGTCTCATTCCATCACCCAGGCTGTAGTGCAGTGGCACGATCTCAGCTCACTACAACCTCTGCCTCCCATGTTCAAGTGATTCTCATGCCTCAGCCTCCCAAGTAGCTCGGCTTACAGGTGCCTGCCACCATGCTTGGCTAATTTTTGTATTTTTAGTCGAGATGGGGATTCACCATGTTGGCCAGGCTGGTCTTGAACTGTTGACCTCAAGTGATCTACCTGCCTCGGCCTCCCAAACTGCTGGGATTATAGACATAAGCCACCACGCCTAGCCTCTTTTTTAAAATCTTAATACTACAACTTAAATATCTTGCTAAGGTCTTCTCTCTTCATTGTGATTACATGGTACTTATATGATAATATTTATTTAACCATGTTCCTGTTTTTATTTATTTTTATTATTATTATTATTTTGAGACAGTCTTGCTATGTTGCTCTCAGGCTGGAGTGCAATGGCACAATCATGGCTCACTGCAGCCTTGTCCTCCCAGACTCAAACGATCCTCTCACCTCAGCCTCCTGAGTAGCCAAAACTACAGGCACGTGCCTCCATACCCACCTAATTTTTGCTTTATTTTTTGTAGAGATGGGGTCTCACTATGTTGCCCAGGCTGGTCTCAAACTCCTGGATTCAAGCAATGCACTCGCCTCGGCCTCCCAAAGTGTTGGGATTACAGGCACGAGTCATGGTTCCTGGCCTGCTGATAGACATTTACATGAACTTCAATTTTCCTAAGATGCTACTTTAGTGAGTATTTTTGTACATGTATCTTTGTTCATTACTTTTAGTATCCCTGTAGATAAGTACCCTAAAAGTGAAATGTCTAGGTTTTAAACTGTGAATATTTAAAATTTTGATAAGTACTGTCCAAGTGCTTGAGAGAGGTTGTTCCAACTTACACACCTAAAGAGAACAGTGAAAGATGTCTTGGATGTTTAAAGAATATAAAAACAATCCCATAAATAATCAGTAATAGATGTGAAAACAATGAAAGCAGTTACACTGCTTTTCTTTTTTTTTTTTTTTTTTTTTTTGGAGACAGAGTCTCGCTCTGTCGCCCAGACTGGAGTACAGTGGCGCGATCTCAGCTCACTGCAAGCTCTGCTTCCCGGGTCCACGCCATTCTCCTGCCTCAGCCTCCCGAGCGCTGGGACTACAGGCGCCCGCCACCAAGTCCAGCTAATTTTCTGTATTTTTAGTAGAGACGGGGTTTCACCGTGGTCTCAATCTCCTGACCTCGTGATCCGTCCACATGGGCCTTCAAAGTGCTCGGATTACAGGCGTTAGCCACCGCGTCCGGCCACATTGCTTTTCTTACAAGTAGTTTGGTGATGGGTTCCACAAAAAAAGTTACAGATTAAGGATTAAGTAGCATTAGATTTTAACTACTCAGATACCACAAAAATACTTAAGTTTTAGGTCACATGAAATGGGATAAATATATGATGATCTAAAAAGCTATAATGGAATGAATACAGAACTCCTCTTTTTCAAACTTTTTTTGAATTTACCATTAGTTAAAAATAAAACATACACGTCTTCCTATTGATTTATCAGAAATGGAAGTTCATAAGTGTATAAAAACTATTTCTCAGCACAGTGTTAGAATTAGCACAGAACCACTCTGATTTAAAGTTGATTTTTCTCACCAACAATGAAGGTCAAACCATCAGTCAGTACTTAATTCTCTCAGCCTTCAGGCTGCCTGAAACCGTCAATTCTTTCAGAATTTCTGATTGAGGAGTAGGACAATATTTGAAGCAAAAATACTTAGCCCTATTCTTTCCTTATAAAATACAATAACAGGCCGGGCGCGGTGGCTCAAGCCTGTAATCCCAGCACTTTGGGAGGCCGAGATGGGCGGATCACGAGGTCAGGAGATCGAGACCATCCTGGCTAATACGGTGAAACCCCGTCTCTACTAAAAAATACAAAAAACTAGCCGGGCGCGGTGGCGGGCGCCTGTAGTCCCAGCTACTCCGGAGGCTGAGGCAGGAGAATGGCGTGAACCCGGGAGGCGGAGCTTGCAGTGAGCTGAGATCCGGCCACTGCACTCCAGCCTGGGCGGCAGAGCGAGACTCCGTCTCAAAAAAAAAAATAAAATAAAATAAAATAAAATACAATAACAACTTGTCGTTTATAGAAATAACATAAAGTTTGCCTTTCTAAGCATCAACATTAATACAAACATTTTAAGAAATTAAGATAGTCGTTTCTTCTAAAACTTTCTCTAGAAGAGAAAGCTGTTTTAAGAAATTTGGCACAAAATACAAAATGAGGAATGTGTTTGGTATATGCTTTCAGGTCCACTAGCATAACACTGTTCATTTCTAATACAGAGTTAGTTTAGTGAATAATACTTAATGACTTTCAGTAGTTATTCTTAGAGGCAACACAAAATTATAATTTTTTAGGGTAAGTGTCATTCAAGAGTCCTATTCTTAATCTTCAAAAATGTTGACAGATGTGCTCTGTATTCCACCAAATTTCTATTTGTGAAGCCCAGCTGCTGTCTGAAACAGCTCTTGCTTCATAGGAATAATGTATGACTCTTTAAGACAATGTCACCAGGAAAATGATAATTATCAAGAGATAATTCAAGAAATTTTACACAACAAAGACCAGTTTGTTGACACCGTCATGCCTTCCAAATGACCGAGGATGACAGAGTATTTTAGGAATTGTTATAGAGAAATCTAAATGGAATCCACAAACATTCATCCCTGAGCAACTCCATTAGATACATTTCAAAAGAGCTTCACCTGTGAGTTACACAAAGAATATGTTGACACGTCCTCTTCGTGGAGTCCACCAGTATAGAAAGCTTTTTAACTTTCTTTGACCTATCTACCACTGAATCTGTTTTCTTACAAATATCATGCTACTTGAATTGTGGTCAGGAGATGAGTGCTAGCACACAAACTATTTGTAACACACCTATGAACAGAGAAGATTAAAAGTACATTCTTGAATTTTAAATTCATTACACAGCAGTAACCACTATTGGTACTGAATCCTGGACCACATGATGAGTAGTGCTGTCTCACGGGCCCTAGTACTAGCCCCAGGAACACATAACGCATTGGCACACACTTAGGAAACAAATATCTGATGTGTATAAATGTGTGTATGTGTTTAAATAGCTTCTCAAATAAATTTAGAATCAAAAGCTTCTATAATCTGGGGACTTCTACTTTTGAGAAAATGGAGTAGCCATATTTTTCCCTATTCTTCCTGCTAAGTACAAATAAAAACCTTGGATATATATATACATAAAACTTAAGGTGACTCTGAAAGTTATAGAGAAGAAGGGAGACTAGCTAGGGAGCTTGAGGTCCAAGGAAGCGAGTGGTAGCGCGTCTCCTGTGTTTTCTTTGGCCTCATAAATCTTAGGCAGGGTGCTGGGTGCTAGAGAAACCAGCAACCCAAAAACATTAACAGGCACAGACAAAGAAATCTCCAGGCTCACATGGTTTCACTAGGGAAGTTCATCAAGCATTTAACAAGAAATCAACACCAACTAACAATGAGTATGTTGGACACTGAAATTAAGAATCCAGTGTCACTTGTAATTGCTGTAAAAGAGAAAAATGTATGTGTAAATCTAACAAAACATATACCAAACGTGTATGCTGAAAACAATACAACGCTGATGAAATAAATCAAAGGAGACCTAAAAAAAAAGGAGAGACGTATCATATACATGGGTTGCAAGACTTAATATAACAAAAAATCAATTCCCTCCAAATTCATATACAGGTTTAATAAGATTCCTATCAAAATTTCAGCAGGATTTTTTCATAAAGACAAAATTGTTTTAGATTGTTCATAAAAAGGCATAGGAACTCGAATGGGTAAAACTGTTTTAGAAAAGAATAATAAAGCAAGAAGAGTTACTCTACTCAATTTCAGAACTTACATAAATACAGTAATTAAGACTCTGTGGTGTTGGTGGAGGGACAGACACAAAGATCAATGGAACAAAATAGAGAACCCCAAAACAGACCCAAAGAAATATGCCTAGCTGAATTTTGACAAAGATGTAAAAGCAATTCAATGGAGAAAAGATAAGCCTTTTCAAAAAATGGTGCAGGAACAATTGAATATCATATCCCCCTTGCCCCTTAAAAAATAACCTTGACCTAAGTCTCACAATTTATTCACAAGTTAACTCAAAATGGATCACAAACCTAAATATAAAACAGAAAACTATAAAACATCTAGAAAATATATGAGAAAATTTTTATTACATAAGGCAAGGTAAACAGGACTTAGACCTGATACTAAAAATGTATAATCCATAAAGGAAATATTGATGTATTGGACTTCATCAAAATTAAACACTTTTGCCCTGCAAATGACCCTGTTGAAAAAATGAATACATATTGTTTTGCAGTTCTGGAGGTTGGGAAGTCCAAGTACTGCCATTTGGTGACATGGCCTTTCTTGCTTCATCCTCACATGGCAGAAAGTAGAAATGCAAAACAGGTCTAAGCTAGTTTCCTTCAGTCCTTTCATAAGGCACTACCAGGGATGTCCAATATTTTGGCTTCCCTGGGCCACACCGGAATAAGAAGGATTGTCTTGGGCTGCACATAAAATACACTAACGATAATTGAGCTAAGAAACTAAAATTGAAAAAAACTCATAATATTTAAGAAAGGTGACAGATTTGTCTTGGACCACTTTCAAAGCCATCCTGGGATGCATGTGGCCTGTGGGCCGTTGGTTGGACAAGCTTGCACTAATCCATTCATGAGGGCAGAGCCTTCATGATTAATCACTTCCCAAAAGGCTCTACCTCTTAATGCCACCACAATGGGGATTAAATTTCAACACCCATTTTGGAGGGAACATTCAGACCATAGCATCCACGAACAGACAATTCACCAATGACAATCTACAGATGGCGAATAAGCACATGAAAAGATGTTCAACATCTCTAGCCATTAGGGAAATGCAAATTAAAATCACAATGAAATATTACTACATACGCATAAGAATAGCTAAAATAATACCACCACCACCAAATACGGGCTAGAATGTGGAGAACCCTGATCACTTACACATTGCTGATGGCAATGCAAAATGGAACAGCCATGCTGGAAAACATTCGTTAGTTTCTTAAGAAAACTAATCATACAACTTCCATATAGTCCAACAATTATCCCCCAAAATGAACATTTATATTTATATCAAAAACGTGTTCATGAATGTCCAGAGTGGCTTTATTTGTAATAACCAAAAACGAACCAACCCAGATGTCTTTCAACAGATGATGGTTAAACAAACTGTGGTAGGTACATCCATATCATAGATTGCTACATAGCAAGAAAAAGGACTATAATGGGATTCTTACACACTGGATGTCTGTATCAAAACATCTCATGTACCTTGTAAATATATACACCTACTATGTACCCACAAAAATTAACACAAGAAAATGGAACTAAATACTGATAAATACAACAACTTAAGAGTTTTCCACAAAACTCTCCCTGAAAAGTAAAAACAGCATGTTACCACTGCACTGTCCTGCAGCATGGTGCACTGTAGAGACCACTGATCTGTGATGCTATGTTAATGGAGCAGACAGCTGCCATCCCAAAAGGCGGGACCCTAATTTGCTGCTAGGACAGGACCTTCTAACCATGGATGCTTTTCAGGGCTGACACATATGATCTGTGTAGTTGTATAGGGATTTAATGTTTAGCAATAGCTGTCTTGAAATTTTAACACGGGTCCCCTGCCTTTTTATTTTGCACTGGATTCTGCAACCCAGATAGCTAGTTCTAGTGTCTGGATACACAAAAGGAATGGTGAAAGGCAGACTGGCAGGAGGGAGAGTTAGGTTCTGGTCTCAGCTCTACCACTCACAATTTCATGATTGAGGCAGGCTACTTTCCTGTGGGCTTTATTTTCTATGTGTGGATGAGGGGTGTGTGTCCACATACTATACACACTTGGGTGCTTCAGCTGATCTTCCTAATGAAATATACTCCCAGCAATAAAAATGGCTCAAAATTGTAGTCATCCCAAAATAAGGAATGGGGCATTTAGAAAAACCACCACAATAGGTAATTCTGACAGACACACCTGGAGTGGAGGGCCACTGTGTGGGAGCAGCGAATGTCCCTCATTGAGTATAAGGCTGTCATAGCAAGCACTTCTCAACTAAATAGAATACATCTGTGTTCTCAGAGGGACAGCCATTGCTTGGTCACTCACCGTCACCCACTTTTGCTAAATGCTAATGATGATAAATAATATTACTATCATAGAGCCCTTTTTATTTTTCTTCAAAGACATACCACTTACTAAACAGATTAGATGAGCTTTAAAAAATAAAATGGCACATTGCCAAAGAGCAGTATTTCATTAGATTTTGTCAAAAACTAAAAGATGGGTTTCTTTTCTATTTTTTAACACATACATAGAAAATGACCCAAAGCATCCATATTACCTTGTTAACTTTCACACCTTCTTTTGGAGTTTGTTTTGTCGCTAGATTGTACCCAATCATCTGTTTAGCCAGCTGTCCCACAACATTTGGGCTAAGAGAAAGAGAAAACAAAGGGAAAATGAATGTTTGTTGAAAATCATTTTAAAGCAGAGTCCTTACACAGAGTCTCATGTCTACACTGCAAAGGGTTCACCTTCACCCTCACAAAATCCATGGGTCTTTCTGCTTCTGTGCTACGTGTTTAGCACTGTACTAGAGGTTCACTGAGAGCAAAATAAAAATGAGTTCATGAATGAATAAAGGAAACAAAAGATGCTTTGTGACCTCTTCACCCAAAAAAGTTACAGTCATAGTAAAGAGATAATGCTAAAATGCATACCAGAATCAGATAAGAGTTGACTGAAGATCCGGCAGCGGAAAACTGGGGAGATATTGAACAATGAGAGGGATAGGAAGAGGGTAAAGATCAAAGTAAATAGTAAAAAGGTGTGTGACAGGAACAGGGAGGAGAGGAAAGTGTTCAGTGCTACGAGACACAGTAGATGAAGGTGAAAAGACAGGCCAAATAAAGGAAGGCTTGGACTATCAGAGGGGAGGTACCCCAGGTGCCACTGGTAATGGGGAGTCACTGCAGGTTCTTGAATAGGAGTGACATTATGGAAGTAGCATTTCAGTTGGAAGTGGTATCATTTCCAACATTTATGATGAATCATTGATTGTCTAGGAGAGAAGGACTGTCAAGTTTTCACCAATTAGTAAGAAAAATCATTTTGTGGGAGCAGAAGGGAAACTAGGCCACTGCCAGAGCCCTCTACCTATGATTTCAGTTTGTTCTAGTTGCTTTGGCCCGCTCCTACCCCACCACAAGCATCCTCAGTGTGCCTTTCAATCTTGAGCAAGATCTTCCATAACTGCTTGGCCGAAAGACAAGGAATAACAACCTCCAGACTTACTCTTTTGTTAAATGAACACCTCCTTTCAAACCACTATTGAAGACACCTTTTCCTCTTCCTCCAGCTAAGATCTGGGCTTTTAAAACAATTTCTTTTGCATCTGAAAAAGAAAAATCCAGAGTTGGTAGCTGATTTTAAATTCTTTTTTTTGTTTTTTAAGCAACAAGGAAAGCAATAATGGCACATAACTTCCGAGTAACTGGTAAAAGCTCTTTCAAACTAACTTTGAAAACAAATGCAATGAAGAACTTCAAAAAAAAAAAAAAAAAAATCAATGTGCCTAGTACGAAGCTTGTTTACTGAGGATATTCAAATGCTTCCTACCAGTTTAATCATCGAATACTTGACCTTCCCAAGGGAAAGCAAGGCATGTGTTCCCTTGCTCTTTTGAGTGTGTCAGAAAAAGCTAAATAAACCCTGGAAGGAGGTATTAATTTTCCTGTGCAATGGCACTCCCATATGGCAGAAGCACCAGTCTGCCAGTAAGAGGAGCTAACCATCAGAGATGTCAAAGGGAAGACTGGATTATGTGGGGGAAGGTTTAAAGACAAGACACAAAGGTCATAGTTAATAACTACATTATTGGAAACCAATAGTTTTCTGAGCAGTTGTTCTATATATTGATAGGGTTAGGCAAGGGAGGAGGAAATGGATTAAAACTAAAAGCAAGCAGTATTTTAAACTTATTGGCAAGGTAACAAAATATCCTGGGGCAAAGTGGTTGTGGAATCTTTGTTTCTCTTCACACTCTAGGAATGAAAGAACTCTCTAATCTTGACTTTTTAGATGAGAGTTATTAACACAAGTACGTTCCCTTGCAGGGAAGTTGGGTGCGTGAAGTAGCCCAGTGACAAATGGGGCCTTTAGCAAACAGGGTAGCTCCCCTCCCCAACCACCAAAAAAAAAAAAAAAAAAAGCCTCCAAATCAAATATGTTTAATAAACCAAACAGCACACATCTGCAGACCACAGCTGATACTGATATCCTCTGTTTGTGAGTCATCTTTATTTAAAATCAGAGAACCCAATCGATCCTCTATAAGGCCGTAAGAGTATTCTGGTTCAATATAACAGATTTAGAATCTGCAAACCCAGGTTTCAATCTGGCCTTCATCCCTCACCCAGCTGTGTGACATGAGGCGAGTTACTTAATGTCTCTGAAACTCGGTTTATTCAATTGTGAAATGATGATGAGGGTTGTTTTAGAAATTAAATGAACATACATGAATGCTTTATCCCAGAGCCTGAAAACTCATGATTAATTAAAAACTATTGCCTCAACCAGTTAGTTCATTCATTACCTTTGTATATTGTAAAGAATGAAAGGGATCATTACAGAGATGGCTAAACCAAAAAACTAACATTTTGTTGGTATCTGCCACTGCTCAATGAAGCAAGCGCTCCATTAAGTTTGGTTATTTCAGCTACTACTGTCACTGTCATCCTCACTGTTACTCACAGGCAAGCAAGTAAAGGTTCAAATGGAAAGAGCCGTGAAAGGTTTTATCATGAAGGCAATGGGGAGCTACAGAAGTATTTTACAGAAGGCATTCGGCCAGCTGATGTCACACCATTGAGGCTCCTTCACTGTCTTTATTGGTTAGTCTTCTTGTCTCCTATATTTGCTTACACTCAGAAAGCTGAAGCCCACCTTGTTCTCAGAAGCAAACACAGTTTTTTCTTAGAATGCTGTCCTGTGTACCCTCCGGCAATAATTTCTGCCCTGGATACGGACCATCACAACATCGGTCAAGCCCTGTCTTAAAATAAACTGGTTTCCATCAAGCTGAGTAGAAGACAAATTAATTGTCAGAAACTTACAAGGAAAGCAACCAAGTAAAATGAATGCACTGCATATTTAGCATACTGTAAGAACAGTAGTAAGAGCAAGGATATTGGAGTTAAACAGACCTGGTTACAATCTCCAACTGCACCTGTCACTTTCTTTGCAGAGAAGAAACAACTGAGATTCAGAAAGGTAAAAGTAGCATGCCCTTCTGTAAAGCAGTCATATTAAAGGAGTCTACAGTGTAAGGATGATGTGAAGAATAAATGAAATATAGTAAAGTGCCTGCCACAGTTTTTTAAGTCAAAATATGACAGCTATCATCATTATAATAATTTTCAGCAATTAAGAAAAAATGGCACACAGGAAGACATTTCCTATTTTTCTTTGGAAGACATCAACTGGAAAAAATACTTTTTGCTGTCTACTCAAATTTTTAATTGTGATCACTTCAAATTCTTTAAAATAACTGGCATTCCATTGCCATTATCATTTTTCATATCCTTGTCATCCCAAAGAGATGCTTTCCTCTCTGAGCTTTCCAGCAGCAAAACCTGAAAGCCAGAGAGAATACCTAATTGGGCATTGTTAATTGGCACTACATAGGCTTGATTAGATCAGCTTTAGTCATGAACCATCAAGACACAGAAACAGTTGTATCCTCAATGAAATGCTGTCAATTGAACGTGTCGCTATTTGACCTCCAGTCAAAAGCATTCCATGCAAAACAGTTGGTAGACCAAGCAACCAGTTCAGAGACTCTGAAACCATAGATCAGGACAAATAGAAAAAGACAACAACCTATGCACATCTGCAACATACACCCCAGGCCCAAAATGAGTTCACTAAAATCATCTCTTCTGATTACATCTCAAGTGCTAAATCAATATAGTAAGTCAGCAAGTCAGCAGCCCAAAGTAAAGCAAGTTTTTCTCATCTTGAGAAAAACTCTCATGAAGTAATTTAATTCAATGCTTATTTACTCAAGGTGCTGAAAATTAAGTAAAATGACTAAATCCCATTCAACAGTAACCCGTCTCTTCATTCAGTATTTACCAAATTGATTCACATGTACTAAATGTCACTGTGTCTATTTATTTAAAGATCTGATCTCTCCCAAAGCTCAAATTTCTTTTTTTTTTTTAACACTGCCTCTCGCCCCAATCCTGAACAATATTAGAAAAGAAAAGAAAAAAAAAAAATCCAATACATGAAATGCAATTTTTGTCTGAATAAGATGATTTAACCATCCTTTAGAAAAACAAGATAACAGGACAGAGGAAAAAACCCCAATAGGTATTGGGGCTTTTTTTGTTTTTTCCTTTTTTTTTTTTAGACAGAGTCTCACTTTGTCACCCAGACTGGAGTGCAGTGGTGTGATCTTGGCTCACTGCAACATCTTCCTCCCGGGTTCAAGCGATTCTGCTGCCTCAGCCTCCCGAGTAGCTGGGATTACAGGCACGTGCCACCATGCCCAGCTAATTTTTTATATTTTTAGCAGAGATGAGGCTTCCCATGTTGCTTCAGCTGGTCTCAAACTCCTGAGCTCAGGCAATCTGCCCATCTCAGTCTCCCAAAGTGCGAGGATTACAGGCATAAAATAGATTTTATATAGAAGTGGACTGCAACCTAGACATTGATAATTATATTATTGGACTCTGAGTTGGTATAACTCGGGTCTGGATAACTCCAAAGTCTTCGCTCTTAATTGCTATTTTTATATGCAGTAGCCTAAGTATGCAATGTCTTCACTAAATTTTGTTCCTTTCCTAGTGAGTTTCTGAAAATAACCAGTACTCATGGTTAAGTTTTCACTCAGTTTAATGGGAACCAGTTTATTAGAATTTACATATATTTTCATAGAAAACACTGTAAGACATATCTGACAAACTTATAAACATGTAAGACTCTCAAACACAGTATCACTTAAGAGAATGATATTTAGAGCCATTTAAAAAGTCTAAGCAAAACCTCACTCTGTGGTTTTTTTTTTTTTACTTTATTGGCTGAATTATAACAATGCTTTTGCAAATGTTTTCTTTTCATTCTTTACCACAAGTGTTATTCTAATTATAATACAGTTTTATACCAATTTTTATAGATCCCCAATAGTCACATGCTGGATAATAAACATTCTTGGAAGCAGCGGATCTAAAGGGAAAAAAATCAATTCATTAAGAAAAGCATAATCTAAATAGAATACACATTTTTAATTAAGCAAGCTTTGTAAAATGTGGTTCACTTAATTTTCTTAGAGATGGCTTTCTGAAAACATATTTACACAAAGTAATGTTCACAAGACATATTTCAGAGCCATAATAGGAATCATAGTAAATGTCTGAAATGTTAAATATATTTACAAAAGCAAGTTATTTTCAACTACTTTTTAAAAACAGTTCAGTGATGAATCAACTATTTGTGTCACTGAGCTGGTTTTTATTCAGCATTGCTCTTTTCTAAAATATAATACTTTCCTAAATGCTAAATGTATCACTGATACTGCAATGAGATGACTACTACAACGATCATCTATTTGGAGTCAATAATGTTGGACTTGTTGTGGAAACTGATTTCCATGGTTCACTGACTGGAGCAAAATTGGAATATCCCAGTTCTCAGCACAATTGCATTGTATAACACATAGCATGGCAATCACCTTTCATGAGATTTGATAGAATTCCTAATTGAGAAAGTTAAATTGTATTGCAGAATTTCAGACTTACCTATTACCAGAAGGCAAGGAGAAGGGAAAGTGAAAGGCAAGAGAAGAGTCGAAAGATATTGGGTAAAGACGAACTTCTAATAAAGAATATACAATTATACAGAGATAAGCTAGAGTTTCGGTGCCAAATTCCTGAAGGAAATGAGCTCACTTCTATGTTTGCATTATGACTTCAAAACCCAAACACAAAAATAGAGAGTTACCAATCTTCAATCATTACTATAATATCACATATAGACTGACACATATTTCCTCAAGTAGCAACTGGGTTGGTGGGAATAAGATGATACTGTGATAATTCTCCATATGTCCAAAGGCATCTTTGAGACTGAAATAATTATTTCAGTTTTCAACATGTCCGACATGGACTTTTCAAATTTGGGAGAGAATTTCAAACACACAGCACGTTAGAATAAACCACTTCACCGCTGGTCACATCACTTGACTGAATGAGACTGGAGATATGTGGCTTCCCAGTAGACTGCTGCCCATCAGAGATTTGAATCGTATATGTCTAAAACAGCCACTTTCAAATATAAGTAAAAGACAGAAATAGAACCATCTCCAGGACAAGGATTTTGTGATACAAATAAGAAGTTATCCAGGGAGATATTATTTCTTTTCTTTTTTTCTTTTTTTTCTTTTTTTTTTTTTTGAGGCGGAGTCTTCACTCTGTCGCCCAGGCTGGAGTGCAGAGGCGCGATCTCGGCTCACTGCAAGCTCCGCCTCCCGGGTTCGCGCCATTCTCCTGCCTCAGCCTCCCGAGTAGCTGGGACTACAGGCGCCCGCCACCGCGCCCGGCTAATTTTTTGTATTTTAGTAGAGACAGGGTTTCACCGTGTTAGCCAGGATGGTCTCGATCTCCTGACCTCGTGATCCGCCCGCCTCGGCCTCCCAAAGTGCAGGGATTACAGGCATGAGCCACCGCGCCCGGCCGGGAGATATTATTTCAAATCAAGAAATCCTTAACTGATAACGCTTTCATGTAAGTTTTAAATCTAAAATTTCCTTTTGAATATGATTCCATATTATGAAAAAAAATCCTTTATTCGGATACTGTGGGGGCATGATAATGCCATTTTGAAGAGTTTGAGTCTTTAAAAATGATATCTTAACACAAAACATATTTATGCTTTGGATGGAATAATTTTAATTTTAGTCCCTATAAAAATTCCTAACGTTTATTAAATCATTGTTTTTTTCATATTTGCTATACTCTTTAAAATATTGTATATTTATTACTGTATTATAGGCCACATTAAAATCTGTAATATAAATTAGGCTACTCTTCTGATCTTAGTCACTGATCTTACTTTATTGCTTTCATAACCGTTAATATACATTTTGTTGGTGATAAAATTTTTAAAGGTAGATAAAAATTACCTATAGAAAAACCCAATTCAATTGTAATATCTTACTATTTCTCCTCAATAAAAGATACAGTTTTGCTCTTTTCATGTAGTTTAATACTAGTAAGCCAATCTTACACTGTGTCAATTATATTAAAAGATACATTTCTACACAAAAGCCTTAGGACAGAACTCCCTAACACTGATGCAAAAAAAAAAAAATACCCATGTGACCTCATTCAACACCCATAACTAATTAAAGAATTTTTAACACTGTAAGAATGAAACCACAGGACATTAAACAAATTTTCTGCAGATGAAGCCACTTGAAGAAATGACAGTTTTTCAGAAGAATACAAGTTTCTTCAAAAGAACAAACTTCCAGAAGAAATCTCTACTGATTAATTACAGTTTAGAGCAATCGTATTATGATATACATTGACAGTAAAAATACCTGTGTAACACTTGTAATTTCAAGAGATGCTGGAAACAGTCATGGAAGATGAAAAGCATTTATGAAAGCCAAAAGCATTTCTACTGCATTATGTGTACGTATTTAAAGAGAAGGAAGGATAAAGGAAAATTAGCTATAAAAAAAATCATGTTTCCCCCTGATTTTCAAACCAAAGATGTGAGTCAGCCAGGGTTCAATTAAGGAAGCAGAACTACTATGACTTATAGACAAGGGATTTATTATAGGAATCAAAGCTTGCACAATTACAAGAGGAGATGAGAAAGGGCAGGTCTAAAAGTGAGGTTGGAGGATCCTAGAAGCCCCCAGCCAGTCAAGCACAGGTATCAGCACCTCCAGATGGAGAAGTGGATGGCAAAGGAGGAGGTGGGGAAAAGGACTTGGGACTTGCTACTAAGTGCTACAGTTTGGATGCATGTCCCCACAATATCTCTCGTTGAAATTTGATCTCCAGTGTTGGAAGGCAGGCCTAATTGGAGGTGCTTGGGTCATGGGAGAGGATCCCTTATGAATAGATTACCTGGAACTTAAAACAAAATTAAATTTAAAAATAAATAAATAAATAAATAATCCATACTCACACAAATTCTGTGCAAACTCCTCTTTTAGTCAACTAGAACCCAAAACTATACAGGGAAGGGAATCCTGGAAAATGTAGTTCCAGTTTAAACAAGGTGACACAGTACAAGTCATCACACCTGATAGCTAAAAATCTGACAGCAGAGCCCACAAGTGTTGTGGGTTCAAAATGAACAGCTCTGAAACGTTTCTGAGTGGCTTGAGAATCCATCTCTCCGTTAGCTGCATATTACTGAAGGCTACTTGACATTAAGGGGATTCTCTTGTCGACCATAACCAGTGATGAGGAAGGGTAGAACAAAAGGTGGCCACAGCCAGAACAGCTCTTGGTGTGCACACACTCATATCCTGCTGGTGGAATATAAACTCATGAAGGTTTCATTTTCAGAGCCAATTGGAATGACTGTGAACTTTAAAATGTATGCAATATATACACTGTCTTGCTGCACCTATATTTAAAGATGTTTGTTTCACTTTTATAGCAATATTACTAATATTCAGAGATCATCCACCTTCTTGATTAGAAATCTTCTATTTTCCTTAATTTCTGTTATTTAAATCCATTCCTCTCTCAGACCCTCCTCCATTAGTGATGGGCGCCCTCATAGGCAATCACAACTACTGTACAGAATCTTGGCCCTGCTGTCTGTTCATCGCCATCATTCACTGCCTATGGTCTCTGGACCATACTCCTGCCAGTGTTCTCGAGGTATTCCTGTCCACAAGGAAGGTGAGGACAATCCTTCACCTTCACATGAGTAGGTCCTTTCAGAGGGGATCCTAAAGCATTGTGGCTGAGCCCTTAGTGTCAGTTTTTTCCTTTACAGCATGGACTATATGAACACCCTCCAGGGAAGACTCTGGCTCAATCAGGCACCACTTCACGCTAAACCTGAGACCTCTGTGCCTGCAGATCACCAGGCCCTGCTGCCCAGTCATCTCCTTCTCATTCAGACACATCATCCCTCAGGAACCCTTCACCTCTCCAACCCATTCTGCTTTTTAGAGGAACTCATTCTCCAGACAGTCAATGCAGACTGAAATCAAACTCCCTCTCGCAGATCCTGAGCCCAGTGCAAATCAAGGAATCAGGCTGGGCAACTTATTTCATACAGCTGAAAAATTCACAACAGTTAAAAAGTATCTGGAATCTTTGGAGGCAATTAGGAAGGCCATCTGCTCAAGACTGACAAAAAATCCTTTGATAGCACAATCATACTTCCATGAAAACTGACATGAGAATTAAAGATTTTCATTGCAATGGAGTTATACTAGTGAAACACTAAAAATAATCCAAATGTCCACCAACATTTGGACACTATTGGGAAAATAAATGTTATGTATCCAAATAATAAAACAATAAAATGCCATATGTACAGTCATTAACAATAATTAAGTATACTTTCTAAAATTACACTTTAGGTTCTGGGATACATATGCAGAAAGTGCAGGTTTGTTACATAGGTATACACATGCCATGGTGGTTTGCTGCACCCATCAACCCGTCATCTACATCAGGTATTTCTCCTAAGGCTATCCCTCTCCTAGCCCCCAACCCACTGACAGGCCCCAGTGTGTGATGTTCCCCTCCCTGTGTCCATGTGTTCTCATTGTTCAACTCCCACTTATGAGTGAGAACATGCAGTGTGTGGTTTTTTGTTCCTGTGTTAGTTTGCTGAGAATGATGGTTTCCAGCTTCATCCATGTCCCTGCAAAGGACATGAACTCATCTTTTTGTATGGCTGCATAGTATTCCATGATATATATGTGCCACATTTTCTTTATCCAGTCTGTCACTGATGGGCATTTGGGCTGGTTCCAAGTGTTTGCTATAGTGAACAGTGCCGAAATAAACGTATGTGTGCATGTGTCTATATAGTAGAGTGATTTATAATCCTTTGGGTATACACTCAGTGGGATTGTTTGGTGAAACGGTATTTCTAGTTCTAGACCCTTGAAAAATTGCCACTGTCTTCTACAATGGTTGAACTAATTTACACTTCCACTAACAGTGTAAAAATGTTCCTATTTCCCAACATCTTCTCCAGCATCTGTTGTTTCCTGACTTTTTAATGATTGCCATTCTAACTGGCGTGAGATGATAGCTCACTGTGGTTTTGATTTGCATTTCTCTAATGACCAGTGATGATGAGCTTTTTCTCATATGTTTGTTGGCCACATAAACGTCTTCTTTTGAGAGGTGTCTGTTCCTATATCCTTCACCAACTTTTTGATGGGGTTGTTTTTTTCTTGTAAATTTGTTAAAGTTCCTTGTAGATTCTGGATATAGCCCTTTGTTAGATGGATAGATTGCAAAAATTTTCTCCCATTCTGTAGGTTGCCTTTTCACTCTGATGATAGTTTCTTTTGCTGTGCAGAAGCTCTTTAGTTTAATTACATCCCATTTCTCAATTTTGGCTGTTGTTGCCATTGCTTTTGGCATTTTATTCATGAAGTCTTTGCCCATGCCTATGTGCTGAATGGTATTGCCTAGGTTTTCTTGTAGGGTTTTGATGGTTTTAGGTCTTACGTTTAAGTCTTTACTCCATCTTGAGTTAATTTTTGCATAAGGTGTAAGGAAAGGGTCCAGTTTCAGTTTTCTGCATATGGCTAGCCAGTTTTCCCAACACCATTTAGGAATAGGGAGTCCTTTCCCTATTGCTTATATGTCAGGTTTGTCAAAGATCAGATTGTTGTAGATGTGTGGTGTTATTTCTGAGGCCTCTGTTGGTCTATATATGTGTTTTGGTACTAGTACCATGTCGTTTTGGTTACTGTAGCCTTGTTGTGCAGTTTGAAGTCAGATAGTGTGATGCTTCTAGTATTGTTCTTTTTGCTTAGGACTGTCTTTGTTTTAGGGGCTCTTTCTTGGTTCCATATGAAAGTTAAAGTAGTAGTTTTTACTAATTCTCTCAAGAAAGTCAATGGTAGCTTCACGGGTATAGCATTGAATCTGTAAATTACTTAGGGCAGTGTGACCATTTTCACAATATCGATTCTTCCTATCCATGAAGATGGAATGCTTTTCCATTTGTTTATGTTTTCTCTTATTTCCTTGAGCAGTGGTTTGTGGTTTTCCTTGAAGAAGTCCTTCGCATCCCTTATAAGTTGTATTCCTAGGTATTTTATTCCCTTTGTAGCAATTGTGAATGGGAGTTCACTCATGATTTGGCTCTGTTTGTCTATTATTGGTGTATAGGAATGCTTGTGATTTTTGCACATTGACTTTTTATCCTGAGACTTCGCTGAAGTTGCTTATCAGCTCAAGGGGATTTTGGGCAGAGACAATGGGGTTTTCTAAATATAAAATCATGTCATCTACTAACAGAGACAATTTGACTTCCTCCCTTCCTATTTGAATACCCTTTATTTCTTTCTATTGACTGATTGCCCTGGCCAGAACTTCTAATACTATGTTGAATAGGAGTGGTGAGAGAGGGCATGCTTGTCTTGTGCCAGTTGTCAAAGGAAATGCTTCCTGCTTCTGCCCACTCAATATGACATTGGCTGTGGGTTTGTCATAAACAGACCTTATTATTTTCAGATACGTTCCATCAATACCTAGTTTATTGAGAGTTTTTAGCATGAAGGGGTGTTGATTTTTATCAAAGGCCTTTTCTGCATCTATTGAGATAATCATGTGGTTTTTGTCTTTGGTTCTGTTTATATGCTGGATTACGTTTATTGATTTGTGTACGTTGAACCAGCTTGGCATCCCAGGGATGAAGCCGACTTGATCGTGGTGGATAAGCTTTTTGATATGCTGCTGAATTCAGTTTGCTAGTATTTTATTGAGGATTTTAGCATCAATGTTCATCAGGAATACTGGCCTGAATTTTTCTTTTTTTGTTGTGTCTCTGCCAGGTTTTGGTACCAGGATGATGCTGGCTTCATAAAATGAGTTAGTGAGGAGTCCCTCTTTTTCTATTGTTTGGAATAGTTTCAGAAGGAATGGTACCAGCTCCTCTTTGTACCTCTGGTAGAATTCGGCTGTGAATCCATCTGGTCCTGGGCTTTTTTTGGTTGGTAGGCTATTAATTACTGCCTCAATTTCAGAACTTGTTATTGGTCTATTCAGGGATTCAACTTCTTTCTGATTTAGTCACGGGAAGGTGTGTATGTCAAGGAATTTATCCATTTCTTCTAGACTTTCTAGTTTATTTGCATAGAGGTGTTTATAGTATTCTCTGATGGTAGTTTGTATTTCTGTGGGATCAGTGGTGATATCCCCTTTATCATTTTTTATTGTGTCTATTTGATTCTTCTCCTTTTCTTCCTTATTACTCTGGCTAGTTGACTATCTATTTTGTTAGCCTCCTCAAAAAACACAGCTCCTGGATTCTTTGATTTTTTGAAGGGTTTTTCATGTCTCTATCTCCTTCAGTTCTGCTCTAATCTTAGTTATTTCTTGTCTTCTGCTTGCTTTTGAATTTGTTTGCTCTTGCTTCTCTAGTTCTTTTGATTGTGATGTTAGGGTGTCTATTTTAGCTCTTTCTTGCTTTCTCCTGTGGGCACTTAGTGCTATAAATTTCCCTCTAAACACTCACTGCTTTAGCTGTGTCCCAGAAATTCTGGTACGTTATGTCTTTGTTCTCATTGGTTTCAAAGAACTTATTTATCCACTGGTTTGAAATTCTCACTGCCAACATATCAGTCTGAAGTTGAGCTGGGATGCTTGGTGGGGGGAGGGGCGTCTGCCATTAGGCTTGAGTAGATGGTTTTCCCCTAACAGTATAAACAAAGTCGCCTGGAATTTCGGACTGGGCAGAGTCCACCACAGTTTGGCAAAGCCACTGTAGCCAGACTGCCTGTCTAGATTCCTCCTCTCTGGACAGGGCGTCTCTGAAAGAAAGGCAGCAGCCCCAGTCAGAGACTTATAGCTCAAACTCCCATCTCCCTGGGATACAGCACCTGCTGGAAGGGGCGGCTGTGGGCGCAGCTTCAGCAGAGTTAAAAGTTCCTGCTTGCCGGCTCTGAAGAGAGCAGCAGATCTCCCAGCACAGTGCTTGAGTTCTGCTAAGGCACAGACTGACTCCTCAAGTGGTCCCTGATCCTGATCCCCAAGGGACAGACTGCCTCCTCAAGTGGGTCCCTGATCCCTGTGCCCCTTGACTGGGAGACACCTCCAGCGGGGGTCGACAGACACCTCATACAGGAGAGCTCTGGCTGGCATCTGGCGGGTGCCCCTCTGTGATGAAGCTTCCAGAGGAAGGAACACACAGCAATCTTTGCTGTTCTGCATCTTCCACTAGTGATACTCAGGCAAACAGGTTCTGCAGTGGACCTCCAGCAAATGCCAACAGACCTGTAGCAAAAGGGACTGACTGTAAGAAGAAAAACTAACAAACAGAAAGGAATAGCATCAACATCAACAAAAAGGACGTCCACACAGAAATCCCATTCAAAAGTCACCAGCATCAAAGACCAAAGGTAGATAAACTCACAAAGATAAGGAAAAACCAGTGCAAAAAGGCTGAAAATCCCAAAACCCAGAACACCTCTTCTCCTCCAAAGGATCACAACTCCTGGCCACCAAGGGAACAAAACTGGATGAAGAATGGGTTTGACGAATTGACAGAAGTAGGTTTCAGAAGGTGGGTAACAACACGCTCCCCTGAACTAAAGGAGCATGTTCTAACCCAGTGCAAAGAGGCTAAGAACCTTGAAAAAAAGGTTAGATGAATTGCTAACTAGAATAACCAGTTTAGAGAAGAACAAAAATGACCTGATGGAGCTGAAAAACACAGCATAAGAACTTCATGAAGGATACACAAATATCAGTAGCCAAATAGATCAAGCGGAAGACAGGATATCAGAAAGTGAAGATCAACTTAATGAAGATTAGAAAAAAAAGAGTGAAAAGAAACAAACAAAGCATCTAAGAAATATGGGACTATGTGAAAAGACCAAACCTACATTTGATTGGTGTACCTGAAAGTGATGGGGAGAATGGAACCAAGTTGGAAAACAGTCTTCAGGATATTATCCAGGAGAACTTCCCCAACTTAGCAAGACAGGCCAACATTCAAATTCAGGAAATACAGAGAACACCACAAAGACACTCCTCAAGAAGAACAACCCCAAGACACATAATCGTCAGATTCATCAACGTTGAAATGAAGGAAAAAATGTTAATGGCAGCCAGAGAGAAAGGTTGGGTTACCTGCAAAGAGAAGCCCATCAGACTAACAGCGGATCTCTCTGCAGAAACCCTACAAGCCAGAATAGGGGGTCCAATATTCAACATTCCTTTTTTTTTTTTTTTTTTTTTTTTGAGACGGAGTTTCGCTCCTTCTGCCCAGGCTGAAGTGCAACGGTGCAATCTCGGAGAAGCTTCAAGCGATTCTCCTGCCTCAGCCTCCTGAGTAGCTGAGCTGGGATTACAGGCATGCACCACCACGCCTGGCTAATTTTGTATTTTTTACTAGAGACGGGGTTTCTCCATGTTGGTCAGGCTGCTCTCAAACTCCTCTCAGGTAATCTGCCCACCTCAGCCTCCCAAAGTGCTGGGATTACAGGCCTGTGACACCACCCCCAGCCCTCAACATTCTTAAAGAATTTTCAACCCAGAATTTCATATCCAGCCAAACTAAGTTTCATAAGCAAAGGAGAAATAAAATCCTTTACAGACAAGCAAATACTGGGAGATTTTGTCACCACTAGACCTGCTTTACAAGAGTTCCTAAAGGAAGCACTAAATATGGAAAGGAAAAATCGGTACCAGCCACTGCAAAAACATACCAAATTGGAAAGACCATCAATACTATGAAGAAACTGCATCAACTAACGGGCAAAATAACCAGCAGGCATCATCACAATAGGATCAAATTCACACAAAACAATATTAACCTTAAATGTAAGTGGGCTAAATGCCCTAATTAAAAGACACGGGGTGGCACATTGGATAAGAGTCAGGACCTGTCAGTGTGCTATATTCAGGAGACCCATCTCACGAGCAAACAGGCTCAAAATAAAGGGATGCAGGAATGTTTACCAAGCAAATGGAAAGCAAAAAAAAGCAGGGGTTGCAATCCTAGTCTCTGATAAAACAGACTTTAAGCCAATAAAGATCAAAAGAGACAAAGAAGGGCATTACATAGTGCTAAAGGGATCAATGCAACAAGAAGAGCTAACTATCCTAAATATATATGCACCCAATACAAGAGCACCCAGATTCATAAAGCAAGTTCTTAGAGACCTACAGAGAGACTTGGACTCCCACACAATAATAGTGGGAGACTTTAACACCCCACTGTCAATATTAGACAGGTCAATGAGACAGAAAATTAACAATGATATTCAGGACTTGAACTCAGCTCTAGACTAAGTGGACCTAATAGACATCTACAGAACTCTCCACCCCAAATCAACAGAATACACACTCTTCTCACTACCACATCACACTTATTCCAAAATTGACCACATAATTGGAAGTAAAACATTCCTCAGCAAATGCAAAAGAATGGAAATCATAACAGTCTCTCAGACCACAGTGCAATCAAATTAGAACTAAGGAGTAAGAAACTCACTCAAAACCACACAACTACATGGAAACTCAACAACCTGCTCCTGAATGACTACTGGGTAAATTAAGTACACTTTTAAGTATAAATGTCAGAAAATGCCCATACACAAACTTAGCTTTAAGCAGACCTTAATGACTAGTATTTAAAAAAAAAAAAAAAAACACTTGAAAATAGTTACATAGTCATAATAAAATCTAAATAACCAAGGTTGTGTGTGGTGGTTCATGCCTGTAAGCCATTTTGTGAGGCCGAGGCAGGTGGGTTGACTTGGGAGGCTGAGGCAGGGGGGTTGCTTGAGCCCAGGAGTTTGAGACAAGCCTGGGCAACATGGTGAAACCCTGTCTCTAAAAAAGGTACAAAAATTAGCCTGGCATAGTGGCACACCTGTAGTCCAAGCTATTCGGGAGGCTGAGGTGGGAGGATCACTTGAGCCCAGGAGGTCAGGGTTGCAGTGAGCCATGATTGTGTCACTGCACTCTAGTGTGGGCAACAGAGTGAGACCCTGTCTCAAAAACAAATAAATGAGCAATAACCAAACTATTAACTGAGGTTACCTTGAGTGGGTAGGGAGTAGTATTATGGGTACAACATTATATCTTTTATGTGTTGATTTAATTTTTTTGCAATTATCATGTGTTAGAAAAATAAAAAATAAGAGTTTAAAAACTGTGAGTAAAATATGGGCAGTTATTCATAGTAGTTTGTCTTGAATATTTACTCATTTCTATATGAGCCTTTACCATTATACCACATGGAGTCAGGGGTGTTTATATTTGAGGAAGTCTCTAGAAGATATCTTAACGACACATGGCTGAATATCTTATAACATGACCTCCTAAAGAGTCATGCAAGAAAATTGAGAGTGGCAGGAAAATGTTTTGCCCTATTAAAATATTAGTGAGCACTTACTTACTCTATGGGAATTCAAAAAGTTTTTTAAATGTCATGGCCATTGCCTTTTGTAAACTTAAAATTGACTGGAGGAAATAGACACAAACAAATTACTGAAAATTTTTAATTTAGAATAAGCATTAAGAAGCAAATTAGGAAGGGGAAATGGTGTCAAGTAAAGCTGGGAAGGAAAAAAGAGAGAAGAGCTATTGACATGGTTTGGCTCTGTGTCCCCACCCAAATCTCATCTCAAATTGTAATCCCCTGTTGTGGAGGGAGGGACCTAGTGGGAGGTGATTGGATCATGGGGATGGTTTCCTCCATGCTGTTCTCATGATAGTAAGTAAGTTCTCACAAGATATGATGGTTTAGAAGTGGCACTCCCCTTTTCACTCTCTCTCTCTCCTGCCACCTTGTGAAGAAGGTGCTTGCTTCCCCTTCGTCTTCCACCATGATTGTAAGTTTCCTGAGGCCTCCCCAGTCATGCAGAACTGTGAGTCAATTAAACCTCTTTTGTTTATAAACTACTAGTCTCAGGGAAGCAGTGTGAGAATGGACTAATACAGCTATAAGGAGAAGAGTACTTGGCCACTGTCAGGAAGAAGAGCTGTGAGACTTCTAGGAAGATGGGATTGGAGAGCAAGGACATGGAGGGAAAAACAACTAAAAAAAGGCTACTTTGCTCTTCTGTTTATTTCTGTTTGGCTTTCTTGGTTTCCTGTTTAAATTAGAAATCACTATAGCACCACTTCAAATAAAGCAGCAAATCATGCCAGAATCCCGCACTATAAATCATTCAAATTTGCTATTTCAGATACTCAGAAAACTTCTACAGATTAAAGTTTATTTCCCTATGTTCAAGAACAGCATATAGATACATTGATCATTTTTGTTAAGTTTAGGTATTTTACCCCAAATGTTTTTAAGAGCTCTAATAATTTTATCATGCCAGTCTTAAAACAGCCCCCAACCAGGTAAGCTAACTCTCAGATAAAACAGCCTCCAACCAGGTAAGCTAACTCTCCTATAAAAGTTCCTCAAGGGCTCAGTGAGATTCATACTAAGCATTAGTTATTAGCAACAATAATAAAGTATATGCTCCCCTCCTCCCATCCTGCAAAGAAACACATATTCCACACTTTAAATCTGCTGTAATTCCAAATGCCAGAGATACAGAATTCCAGACAACAGCTTGATATTGTTGCCATAAAAAGGAATCCAGGAGGTATTTATCTTCAATTTTAAAGTTTGTAAAGTGGTCAATGACATGCTGGAGTTAAGCAGAAGCCAGGAATGACCTACCCCAAGAGAGATGAAAGATCTCAGAACCACTTTCCCGTGATACACACATCTACTGAGGTCCAGCATAATTTGTTATGTTGCTTTCAAATTGCACTGTGTTTTAAATTGCAATGTCTTGCTCTTTTATTGCCTGTCTTGATGCATTCATTGTGTCCGAAATCTAAGTCTATTGCTTGAATGCTAAACACAGAGGGGACTCTAGATTACATCCTGGAGGATGAAACTGAGCAGTATCAATGAACTTGGAAGAGTTTACATTTGGCTTTCAAGGGTTGTGCAGGCCTGAGAAATAGCTATTTCCTTTTCTCCTTATGCCACTTTCTTTGGTTTCCTCCTTCCTCCTTTCCTTCCTTCTCTCCTTCCCTGCCTCATGCTTTCTTCCTTTCTCCCTCCCTCCCTCCTTTCCTCTCTCCTTTTCATTCTTCCTTTCCTCACCCATTTCCCTGCAATGCTTCCAAGTTATTTAATTTGTATGTTCGACTATATCTGAGATAACTAATTTCAGTTTCAGCAGCCAGAAAGATCAGCATTTACTTCAGATTCTACCCTCCATTACACTCTCCCTCAGAACCACTCCCAAATAAGGATTTATCCACTTAAATCCCTGTGAATTGGAACACTCATTATCAATGTGCTACACCTAACCGCAGAAGCCATAAAACCTGCATCTACTTTCCTGGATTGTTTTCCAAATGACATTTCTGATTATATGTGAGCATTCAAATCTCTTCTGGGACTTTCTGCATCTTATTTTTCAATGCCTGGCTTGAGCTAGAATTCATACTGGGGGAAGTCAGGCCAAGTGTTATAAATGGGAAATGAGGGAATTAACAAGCTGGTATAAATTTTACTTCTTGGAGTAAAAGAATACAAAATTTTTTGACTTGAGTTTGGAATTATACCACCCAAGACAGCACAGGAAAATACTTAAGAGATAGCATCCATATCTGGTAAAACTGAAATAAAATTTGGCAGCTTTTAAGTAGTTCTCCAATGGTATTAGGGTGGCAGAGAAATCAAGTCCTGTTTCATATGAACCAAGCAGTCCGACAGGAAGACACCCTTTGAAATTCCAATCATTACAAGAAATTTGCACTAATGATTCATATTTCAGGCCGGGCGCGGTAGTGCACACTCTGTAATCCCAGCACTTTGGGAGGCCAAGGCAGGTGGATCGCTTGAGGCCAGGAGTTTGAGACCAGCCTGGCCAACATGGTGAAACCCCGTCTCTATTAAAAATACAAAAATTAGCCAGGCATAGTAACACATGCCTATAATCCCAGCTACTTGGGAGACTGAGGCAGGAGAATCACTGGAACCCGGGAGGCAGAGGCTGCAGCGAGCTGAGATTGTGCCACTGCACTCCAGCCTGGGTCACAGAGTAAGACTCTGTCTCAAGACAAACAAACAAACAAACAAAATTAGCTAAGCACGGTGGCAGGTGCCTGTAATCCCAGCTACTTGGGAGGCTGAGGCAGGAGAATTGCTTGAACCCGGGAAGTGGAGGTTGCAGTGAGCTGAGATTGTGCCACTGCACTCCAGCCTGGGCGACAGAGTGAGACTCTGTCCCAAAAAACAAACAAACAAACAAAAAAGATTCATATTTCATCATCACAGCTGGAGAACTGGCATATAAGTCTATTCCTCCTACCCACAGACAGCTTACTAATATGGCTAATATTTTTTCTATGCCCTCACATTCTCTGCTACGGTCTGAATGTTTGGGTCTCTTGTACTCAAAATTCATAAATTGATATCCTATGCCCCAAGGTGATAGTACTGGGGGCGGAGGGGCAGAGCCCTCCTGCATAGGATCAGTGCCCTTCTAAATGGGACCCCAGAGGGTTCCCTCATCCCTTGTACCATGTGAGGACACAGCTAGAAGGCACCATGTGTTAACCGGAAAGCAGGCTTGCCTCAGACACTGCATCAGCCTTGGTCTTAGACTTCCCAGGCCCTAAAGCTATCAGAAACAAATTTCTGTTGTTTATAGGCCAGCCAGTCTCTGGTATTTCCTTACAGCAACCAGAATGAACTAAGATACTCCCTGAACACATAGTGTTTTACTCCATTTTCTACTTTAGTTTTCAGCAGCACTGACATCCAGAAGTAAACAACACATCTACAGAATTAGCTGAAATATTCTCCTTCATCCTCAAGCGCTGGTGTCCTTAAACCCAGCTGCAGCCTCTTCCAGGTTCCTGACCCTTTCTCATTGCCTCCCAGCACGAGGTGGAACAGTCTGTCATAATGCATAAACATGGTTTGACTGTGGGGAGGTGGCAGATCTTGCTACCCTAGAAGAATTTCCCAGGATACCTGTCCAAAAAGCTAAAAACAGAATAACTCCAGAAAAAAAGATGTCCTAGCCTTATGCAAAGGGAACAATTTTATGAATCAACTAAATTAACATTGACTTGGGAATGCTATCAAGTCTAACAAAGCAGATGCCACCCTTCCTCTGAAGGCCCTTGGAGTTCAAAGGAGATGCTACACCAAGGGGGACCCACGAAGCCAGGGAGGTGTTCTGTCAAACCTAATGAAGCCACTCTCCAGTTTCCCTAATCACGCCCCTTACACCGCCTCTAGTATGAACGTTTCTACCAAACGACACATACGGCACGATGCAAAACAAAATCGCTTCATTCTCCTGAAAATGACCAGTACCAGGCACACAGTAGGCCCTCGGCATACAGTCATTCATTCATAATCATCACTTCCTTTACTCTATGAAATAATAATCACAGTGTTTGCTAGGAGCTTACTGAAAAATAAGATTTGTGCTGAGCGTATTCACCATTTCTGTTTAGCAAATGACCCAACTGAAGTTAAGGGAGTTTCCTGAAGTCATACAGCTAGGAAGAAACAGAGTTGAGATTTTTAAGCCAGAAAGATCATTTTAGAGACTGTACTTTAACTTCCTCACATAGAGCCTTATTACTGATTTTTCCCCAATGTTTTATTATTAAAATTTTCAATCACATAGAAATGTCGATATCCACATACAACCTAGATCTACAACTGTTCACATTTTGCACATTTGCTTTGTCACATCTCTCAATCAGCACAACCCATCTTATTTTTTCATGCAATTCAAAGTAAGTTCCATGCATCAGTACAGTTACTCTTAAACTCTTCAGTATCTATATCAGTTATTAGAGTTTAAAAATATTAGAGTTTAAAAATATTAATTTATAATAAAGATTAAGAACCAAATAAGGTACAGCTCCTTTGGGGAAGAGACAAAATTTAACTACAGGGAAATACCCAAATCTCATGTGTGCCAATCAATAAGTGTTAACAAATGCATATACTTATATGACTCAATTCCCAAATCAATACATCTATTATTGTTTCTGAGAACATATTACAAGAGTATCCTTAGGACAAACTAGCGAAAATATTGACAATAGGGATCACAAGTCTCTTCCTAAATACTTACTGAAACTAAGCATAACAAAATATTTAATTTATACACCTTAGCACAAAGCTCAATGTCCAATGCCTGGCCTACAAGAGGCCCCCAACAGGTATGAGACTATTCAAAGGTGTATAGAAGAGGAATCAGCTTCCCCATTATCATCTCCAAATCAGAATACTGCTTGAAACACTTCTAAATCAGTCATAGCCAATTATATGCAAAATACTGAGTTCAAAAGGATTTTTTTTAAAAACCATGAACATAGTAACTCTTTAGAAATAGAAACAATTCATTATTTACACATAAGTTTTTACAGTAATGATGTTGTGTAAGCTCAGTGGAAATTATCAAAAATAGCTGCATCCACAAGTTTCCTTCCACCACACCTGCCCAAGTATTTTTGTGTGGCTCTTCCATTTTCAACAAGGGATTGAATTTTCCTGGAAATACTTGCAACCTCAGGAAAACCCAGGATGATGCTTGGAGCTTCAGACTGATACTTAAGCAATGAAGTGACGAAAACGATTATCTTTAACCAAAAGCTTTTCTATGCTGTTAATGTCACTGTCACCTGCCTGAAGCTTGACATCATGGGACTTCAGACTTTTGATAAGCCTGCAGGATTTTTGAAAGGAAACCACCAGAAAGTACTTAGAAGATAAAAGCCAAAACATATCTGTGGTACAAACTAGAGTACGTTACTTTTTGCAAACTTTAGAAAATACAGATATAAATGTCTAAACACAGTCTGAAATGATATTAATATAAAGTCCACATCAACAGTGGTTATCTATAGGGAGTAGGGGTTGATTTTTACCTCCTTCTTTATAGTTTTGTTATAACCTGCATTCTTTACAGTGACTATTTATAATGAGAGAAAAACTATTTTCGAATTTAAATAAAAGATGTTTCTTTGACCTGGTAAGAAGAGTAACAGTACATTGCTATGAGGGAGAAAAGCCTAGTATAGTGCAAAATATATAACATTAAATATATGTACATATACACATCTATAACTGAGGATAAATCTGGAATGAAATATGCCAAGGTATTAACTCTGATTACTGGTAGAGAAAGGTTGTAATGGATAATTTTTTCTCTTTTTTTGACTGCAAATTTGCTACAAGAAACGTATATTATATCTGCAAGTGGAGAAAATGACAGCTATTTTTAAATGAGCTTAGTACACATTAGATTAAATCAGCTGCCTGAGATGTGTACACAGAGACCATTCAGCTCTACTGGGCTTAACACCACTTCTTCATTTCATGGGAGGAGTGACTCGAAGTAACGGGCAAAACTGACACTTCTGAATTCGGCTGCTAATCCTCTGGTCGAACACCGGCCATATTCTTCCCTGGGCCTGGGGCACATACATCTGACCTGCTCCATGTGGGTAACAAGATTGGTCTCTGTGAAACTCGGGCCACATTACTGCATCTCAAGTCATTGACTCCTTTCGTGAAGCAGAATGGGGTGATGCACTCTCTCGAGGTGTCCCCCAACACCAACGTCTAAGATCTACAAGCAGGACTGTTAACACATCTTCCTTTTTTTTTTTTCTTTTTTCCTTGAGACAGGGTCTCACTCTGTCACCCAGGCTGGGGTACAGTGAAATGATCATGGCTTACTGCAGCCTCGAACTCCCGGGTTCAAGTGATCCTTCCATCTCAGCCTCCCAAGTAGCTGGGAGTAGCTGAGAACACAGGTGCACATCACCATGCCTGGATAATTTTTTTGTTTTTTTATAGAGATGGTGTTTTGTCATGTGGTCCAGGCTGGCCTCAAACTTCTGGTCTCAAGCCTCCCAAGTGCTGGGATCATAGGTGTGAGCCATCACACCCAGCCAAAACGCCTCCTTTCTGTGTACATCTGTCTTACCAAGTTTACCATCTGTCTTAGATTCCTCCTAAAGAAGGTAACTTACCAGAGATAATCAGGTGCAGTGATAAGTTCATGAGCCACAGGCCAGATGGCCTTGGATTAGAACTCACCCTTTGTCGCCTTCTAGCTGGATGAGCGGCTTTGGCCAAGGGAATAGAGGTTTGATTTTCTTATCTACAAAATGAAGCTGATAATAAAAGTGCTTACCTTTAAGAGTTGCTATGAGTATTAAATAGGGGGGGGGGTGGGCAAAAGGCATCAAAAATACTTAACACAATGCTTAGTTTATACTGGCTTATACGTATCAAGTAAATGGTAGATGATAATGATAAATATGTTGCCCATTGGGTAAAATAATTTTTGTAGTAAGTAATCTATTACTGACTTTTGCCAAGTGTTAAAAACATATAAAACACTTATTTATTTATGTCTTGTATTTTCTGCAAGTATTCAGAAATAAGTAAAATGCGCTCATGGTTGATGAGACGGTACAACGCTAAAAAGGGTTAGATGCTTTCAAAAGCTGCCCAAATTCTAAAGACATATAGTACTGCCCTGCCACCTTCCGATGGACTAATGCTTTTATACATAAAATGAGTACCTCTGGATCCCAGATAGGATTCGCCTGCTACAAATGCACATCATGTTTTTATTTATGTTTTGATAGTTTGTTTTGTTCCAAGGCCTGTGTCTTGTCTTGCTTTTCACTAGTCTCCCTTGTGATATCCATGGCTGTCACTAGTGTTGGTGGCCTTGGAAATCCACCACATTTTCTGGCAGAGAACACAACACTTGACTCCTTCTGGAGCTGCTCAACTTTGGGTCTCATTAGCAGGCTGAGGCTTGTACCAGCGCAGCACATCCCTCCCCCAACATTGATGCAGGGACTGATCCAGCCCTGTGGCAGCCTGGGAGGGAGAGAAAATGAGCTGGGAAGCAACCAGACACTGAAGCTTGGCTGGCGTTTTGTGCGGCAGAGTGAGCATACACAGCTATCTGTCCTTTAGTGTGATTACTGATGTCGCCATTATTGTTACTATAATGGTTGGGATTGTTGTTCTATGTCTTAAGGAGACCACATATTCAGCACTGGCTATGCACCAGGAACTATTCAAAGGTCATTACAAACCTCACCTCGTTTATCTTCACAGCAGTCCTCTACAGATAAAGTCACTTGCCCAATATCACATAGCTGTCAACTCCAGAGCACAAGATCCAGCCAGAGCTGAAACCTTATCCACACCACCTTAGCATGGTGCTAAGAGGCTGCCCACAGCTCTCACCTGTTCAAGCTCAGGTGAATATAAGAAGTTGGTGGGAACATGATGTGACAGTCACCAAGAAGCCAAGCTACCCAGTTTCAAATATGACCAGAACTCCTGATGATGGCTTCTGGGGAAACTGCCTGCCAATTAAAATGGAGAAAACACCTGCACTCCAGCCTGGGCAGCAGAGCAAAACTCCATCAAAAAGACAGACAGACAGACAGACAGACAGACAGACAGACAGACAGAAAGAAAGAAAGAAAGAAAGAAAGAAAGAAAGAAAGAAAGAAAGAAAAAGAAAGAAAGAAAGAAAGAAAGAGAGAAAGAGAGAGAAAGAAGGAAGGAAGGAAGGAAGGAAGGAAGGAAGGAAGGAAGGAAGGAAGGAAGGAAGGAAGGAAGGAAAGAAGGAAGGAAGGAAAGAAAAAAGAAAAGAAAAGAAAAGAGAAAACACAATGACCCAATAATAGCAAAACAAAAACCGTTCCTTTCAAGCTATATGAAAGGCTGTGCCCATCAGGTAGCTCACATGTATTAACGGCTTCAAGGACAATTTCTTTTATTGTCTATTTAACCAAACATTTTTGTGATTTAATATACCAAATTAAAATAAAACAAGGCCCACTCTATTGGTGTATTCCTCTAGTACTTTTATTATGCATGTGAAAAAAGACACTAGTCTGAATTGATGAGGTACAAAAGTCAGAGAGCAATTCTGCAAAGTAAAGGCAATACTGGCTGGTCTTAACTTCTCTACAACACTGTTACTGCAGACATGGATGTCTATAACATAGGAATACAAGAACATGGATTTCAGTTCAATAGTCTAGCATTAGATTTTGTGGATTACCATTCCAGTTCAACTCTTTCTACTTAGCTGTGTAAAACTGGAAGTCACTTAACCTCTGTAAACCTCAGTTTCTTTGTCTGCAAAACAGAGTGTAACAATAAATATTTCATGGGTTATTGGGAGAATTCAAAGATGCAATCTCTGTGAAGACTTTGCACAATGTCTGGCAACATCCCAAGTGATTGATAAATGTAAACTACTGTGTGGGTTTTATACCTTAAATTCTCTGATTTGGCCCCCAATCATTTGTAAGCTATTTCAGTGGTCTCATCATCTTCCTTTAAAAAATGCCATTCTTGCCTGAACACCTGTTAGGTGACAAGCAATATACTGAATGCTTTGTATACCTATTACTTCTAATCCACCCAATAATCACATAATTTAGAAACTATTGTCATCAATTAATTGCTTAAAACACCAGAATTCAACAGACAGTAAGACAGCCCATGCTTTTTCTATGACATCTCCCATCCCAACCAAGAAGTGGATATGAATGTTATCTTGCTGCCTAGTGCATCGAGATCAGGTACTGAAGGCTAACAATCCCTAATCTTGCCATCTTAGCCCAGACAATGACACTAGAAATTAGCTTTGCCATCCAATGTGGCATCCAGCCCCTGTGAAGACAGTACTCTTGTCCACCACAGATCTTCCATTATGGCCACTCCAGTAGGGAACTGTTCCCTTTGTCCATGGTGGCTTTGCCACAAAAGGTCCACTTGTGGCCTTCAATTAAACATTTGCTTTAATAAAATGACAAATGTTTAAAACCTCACCTTTTCTGTAGCTTTTGAGTTCAACTTACAAATCTTATCATTCTACTTAAAAGCCTAAAATTGTAAGTTTAAAATGTAATTCACTTTCAAGGGGGCTTTTGGATTTAAACAATTCAAGTTAGATACACTAAACTCCCTTAAGCAATCAGTATCATTTACAAATTTAATTTAACTTTTAATTTTTCTTAAACATTTTAAACTGCATTTACAAACTCATTATACCTATTTTCTTTTCTTAAAGTACTTCAACTTCTGACCTGGAAAGCAAAATCTACTGAGTATTAAATTGCACCAGCAATTCCCTAACAAATTAAAATAAAAGATTCCATATACTTTAAAAGCACTGCAATATTGTTTATAATCTTTGTCAAAAACTTTATCTTTCAACATAAAAATTACAAGAGTCATGGTAATTACTCAACTAAACATAGAAAGTGGAATCAATATCCACTTTGTCCGTTACTTTAATATGCTGAGTTATCTTAAACAGTAGAAACACATCAACTGAAAAATGTATGCAGAACACTAATAATTGATAAGCATTAATTATCATGGGTTTCAGAAATTGTATCGTGTTTACTAAATTCTAAACGTTCCTTGGGTTAAAAGTAACATAACCAGTAACTGAATACTTTTGAATTCCATGTCATAGACAAGGTCACAGCTCTAAGGAGCTGGGGTAGCCCTCTTGGTCAGGGTAGGAGTGATTTTTTGCATGCTCTTGATAGCCAGATTGGAGCTATTTTTACCAGTTTCCAAGACAAATGGGAACTCCCATACAGAGTGATCTCAAAGATGGCATCCCGGGGTTCCCTCAGGACGTGCTACTACCTGTTTTTACCAAATTCCATCTGATTTTGGCAGAGAGAAGTCAGCTACCCTCTGTAAGGCCGAAGCTATTACCTTTACTTACCATGTGAATGTTCTTCCACTGGAGTGTTGTCGTTGTTGTTGTTGTTGTTGTTGTTAGGAATTTCAGTTGCTTTCTAATTGCCTGAGAACCTTGATGCCATGCAATAGAATTCTTTACACTCAGCTGTAATTCTTTTAAACTTCTATAAGTTGTGTCACTTGATTTAGGGAGATTTAAATTCAGTACTGTCAATGTAACCTCAATAAATTTGGTGCCAGACTCCTCTATGAATTTCTTTACTGCCTGACTGAATTCAGAATTATTTTCATTTCCTTCTTGTCTAGAAGGGGCAATATTAGTTAGAATTAGGTTTGGCTGTTAAGGGACCAAAAAATTAAAATAATACTTTGAAAACTTTACATAAGAGAGAAGTTTCTATTTCTCTCACATGAAGTCCCAAGGTGAGTTAGAGGGCTGGAGTTGCAATTGCGCAAAGATCACAGTCTGTCAACATATGGCTTCCACTTCATGGTCACACTGGCTACCAGTAGCCATAATAAAATCACACGCCCACAACTAGTTACAAGAGAGGTTGGGAAATAATTTATTCCAGGTAGCCATATACTCAGTGAAAAAGTGAGAGGTCCCCTAGTACCTGAGGACAAGTGCTGAGGGGGAGAAGAAGTGTTGTGAAGGTACTGGCGGCATGCATACTGGAGATCAAGCACCCAGGCACTCAGGGATGTTGGGGAGCTTCCTCACAAAGACACGGTAGTAGCATAGCTGACAGCACCCCAAAACTGAAGATGTTGGAGAGCACAGGGGTTGTGGGCAGAAGAGACAGAACAGTTGGGAAATTGATCACATTGATTAATAACAGTAAATTAAGGAAATAATGTATAAAAGATGAGGGCCAAGTTTCTTGCTGTTGGAGGAACTTCCAAACATGGAAATGTAGGAAGCTAGAAAGAACCCTGAGATTTAGGAATGGAATTGGAAGTATCAATATAAACCCAGTATTTTTGGTAACACAGGTAGACAGATAAATGGTTGCAGATTCATGTTTATGTATGTAAATGTACCTAGGGAGAGTAAAATGAATGTGTATATTTTACACTCACATATATTTGTGTGTATACTTACATATACATATATGTGTGTATGTGTATGTGTATACACACATACTACCTCCTGAGATGGCCTAAAAGCAGTAACGCCTCAACAATAATGATCACAACCAAGTGCCCAGATCTTAGATTCTAAATATAATCTTTCCCCAAAACAACCAGGGTTTCTTAGAGAAATGGCTGATAGCAGGGCTGGGACAAAAAAGGGACAAGTTGACATTGAGATATCTTGTGCCATAAAGTAAGGAAGTGCTTAAAGAAATGATGAAGCCATGTCAAAAAGGCTTAGAAATGAAAAGACAATCCACTAAATAAAACAAGAATTTGTAAGTCTTTGATTATATAAATAAGGTAGAAGAAAAGGCTCTTCCTTATACTAAAATACCAACCAGCAAATGATGGAAATGAGAATACCAACTGACAAAGAAAGCCAAGACAGGTGGGTGGAAGGTAGATAAGGAACATAATACTGGCATAATCTCAGAACATCTCCTCACAAAATTCTAATCACTTACAAAGGAAAAATGTCAAATACAAGGTGGAGAAACCTGGCATGTACCAATGTGAACAGAGTAGGACAGGCCACATGCCTTCTGATGGGACATCTATAAACATTTGACTATCATTTCTATGGCATTTTCCCCGAGTGGGGGACCTGAATCTGGTCATGTACAGATACTGGATGGATCCAGGTTGAGAGATGTTCTAAAGAGAGAAGACCTGACTTTAAAAAAACTATCAAAGACTCATCTTTAAAAAAGACTTAAAAAAAACTGATCAAACACAGGGAAAGATCAAAGAAATGTTCCAGAGTAGAAGAGATCCAAGAGACGTGATACCTAAATGTGACATGTGTTCCTCACTGAAATCCTGGGTCAGAAAAGAAGGACAATCACCATTGGGATAGCTGGTGACCTTTTAGTGGGCTTTGTGGCTCAGGTGGCAGCAGTGCATCAACACTGTTTCCTGACTTGGAGGGCTGAATGCTGACGACATAGCAGTGTTTTTATTATTTGGGAAATACACACCCACAATGTTTAGGAGAAATGCTGTATCATGTTTGTAGCTTCCTCTCAAATGCTAACGGTTGAGGAATCAGGATGAAAATGATATGGGAGATGTCTATATTGTACGTGGAATTCTTCCCTAAGCTTGAATTTATTTCAAAATAGAGAATTAATTTTTTTAAAAGATCAAGGCTCTATTATTTAGGAAGAGGGGGAGCCCTGAGAGACAGCTAGTGGTGTCTGCTGGTCAAGCCACAAAACATCCTACTGTATCTGCATATATTTCCTGGCTTTGTTCAGCTCTAAAATCACAGTCCTTCTTCCCATTGTCTCTGCTGCAGTTGTTTGCTATAACACCATTATCTCCTTCCCACTAGTCCATCAATGAGATCCAAACTTGCTTTATGTACAAACCAGTCAGAGTTACCAAGGGCAACATGTTTTGGGGCCAGATAACAAGATGTTTTTAACATCACAGTTTCTGTGCTACATTTAAGAGCTTTTCGACACAACTCTGCCCTGGGGCAGAAATTGAGCAGGAATAGAAGAATGGAAATAACACACGTAAAAAAACTGGAGAACGAATATAATACTCAGGCAATGTGGGGAGAATGAGATAACATAAATTGTAAAGTAGAAAACAGAAATGAGAGCAGGTTTCAGAGACATAGGCTTGGACTGCCTTTCTACCATGCACAAGAACACCTGTTGCTAGTATGATGACTAGTGTTTATTCCAAAAGTCTGGTCAATGAATCTCCCAACTAGAATTCTAGACATGTTTCTTACAGGTATAACTTAATGTTTGCAGACTTCTCCCTCACCGGAGGAGGAATAAAGGATAGGAAGAATCTCCTTCCTAGTATCAAATGCATGCAACTCTACCTCTATAATACTCAGGTGACATTTTAAGAAATACTAATATCACAAATTACATAGACATTTATAACATGACTCCTAGCATCAATTTGTGATGAACAGAGATCGTGTCTGATGTTCCTAATGAAGAGAATATCCGTTTTGTTCCTTTTCACATTCAAATTTATATTCCATAAACATTTATTGAATTCCGACCACGTCCTGACCACCAAGATGAATAAAACAGCCAGTGCCCTTACTGAGCCCAAGGAGACAGATCCATAAACTAACAAATTTCATAAAAAGCACAGATGACATCAAATTATTTGTTTCTGGGCTTACCAAATGAAGTTCCAGACCTTCTATTTTTATTTTAACTTACTTTATTCTATTATAAAGTTAGGAACCACAGTAGGGAAACTGAACACAAACTGGCTGTAGTCTTTATCATTTAAATATATAGAGCTGTATGATGTATCACTTAAATCAGTGGTTTCCATGGTCTATGGCTGAGCAGCATCAGAATCACTTGTAGTGCACCTTAATAACTGAGAAATCCAAAACGAACAAATCAAAATCCCAGGAATTAGATTCAGAGTTCAGTGTTTCTAAGAGTTCCACAGAGGGTTTTGATGCACAGGCAAATTTGGTCACCTCTGAAAAATCACTGTCACTAATTCTACCAAGGGTGACCTTAGCTCGCAGAACACTAGTTTGCAAAATAACAATCAGTCCCTTGGCTGTGAAATTCACAAGACTGCTGATTAATTCATTTGAATATGATTAAACTGTTTCCCTCTACCCCGGGTTTGTGAACGGTGAGGAACTGAAATGTTTGCTGCACCATCCATTATTAATGCTCTTCCCTTCCAAAGTCTGTCCCTTTGACCTCTGTTTATTCCAGCTTGTCTCCGATATGAGTTTATAGTTACTTATTATTATATGCAATTACATCATGCTGAGTGTGAGGACACCCCACAAGCTGTTAGCTATATTAACTTAATAATAGATTTCAGGGTGTGATTTCCAATTAATTTCATTTTCCATATGCACATACAGCTCCATGGGAAGCCAAAATTATAGAGTAGCCATATGGTGCCTGATAAGTAACAATTAAAACTAATTTTCTATTCTTTGACACTAAAAAAAAAAAAAAAAAAAAAATCATACGGTTTAAATGCCACAGAGAAAACTGAAACTTGAACAGCATCTGTAGCTCTCTAGAAAGAAGATGCCCCACTTTCCACATTTGTGGCACGGATATTCCGGTTTCTTGCTTGGCTGTGGACTATGGTCCCACCTGGCTTGTCGCACATTTGATTCCTCACTGCTCTTACCCTGTTGGAATGTCTTAGAGCAGCTGTGAGAAAGTGCTGGGATTTCTATTTCACAACAGTGAGTCAAGTTGTAAAGAATAGTTCGTTTCCCTCAGAAACAGATGATATCCGGTAATAGAAATTTCCTACTGATCCATTTCCAAAAGGCAATATCTGAAACACCGGGGCAATCTGCCCAAGCCAAGGAGAAAATAAGCAGTTCCACTAAAAGCAGGTGATGTTTGTTAAGCAATAATGTAACTGTCCAAGGCTGAGGAGGACTGGAGAAAGGGCCCTCCCCTGGGAACTCCGGCTAGTTTGTTAACCAGATCGATGATCCTTTTACCCTTATCAAACAGTACAATTTAGTTAATTCTCAAGGGCCCTATTTTATCAAATTTATCAGCTGGGAGGTTAAAAAATAAAGGAAACATATCAAGACCCTATTCAAGATAAGCACTGTGACAAAAAATTAAAATCCTTGATTTTATTAGTCTTTCTCATAGGTTTCAACTCTTAAAACTCTCAAGTTTTTATGTGGGAGCAAATAATATCACAATGTATTAATAGATGTACTCTAAAGAATACCTTAACTACTTTGCTGAAAACATGACTAAATCTCATTACTTTTTATTTTATGACGAATCCCTTCTACAGCTAATAAATGTGCACAAGGGTGGCAGAAGGAACCATGAGAAGGTAGAGTAAGAAGTCAGAGGTCTTTTTAGATTCTAGTATGAACAAGTAAGAAAACCACCTGTATTAGTCTGTTTTCACAATGCTATAAAGATACTACCTGAGACTGGGTAATTTATAAAGGAAAGAGGTTTAATTGACTCACGGTTCCGCGTGGCTGGGGAGGCCTCAGGAAGCTTACAATCATGGCAGAAGGTGAAGGAGAAGCAAGTACCTTCTTCACAAGGTGGCAGGAGAGAGAGCGAGCCCAAGGAAGTGCCACACTTTAAAATCATCAGATCTTGTGCGAACTCACTCACTATCATGAGAACAGCATGGGGGAAACCACCCCCATGATCCAATCACCTCCCACCAAGTTCCTCCCTCCACACAGGGAGGGGACTCCAATTCAGATTTCAATGCAAGATGAGATATGGGTGAGGATATCTCATCCATAGGTAGAGCCAGACTACCATCTATATGTTTATTGTAAAGAAAAAAATAAAATTATCAGAGGTGAAACTTTGTGAAACTGACATCAAAATTTTTACCAATAAAAATTATAATGGCAGAGAATTTTTCACAGAGAATTTTCAGGGCAATAAAACTACTCTGTATAATGCTATAAGGACAAATATATATACATAAATATATATATATATATATTTGTACAACACTCTCTGTACCTTCCTCTCAATTTTGTTATGAACCTAAAACTGCTCTAAAAAATTAGATCTTTAAAATATATCTATACAATGGCTACAAGAAAGACACACTCTAAGTCCATGTTAGGAGTTGAACTATGCCCCCGGACCTCTGAAAATTCAGTGGCTGAAGTCCTAACCCCCAGAAACTCAGAGTGTGATCTTATTTGGAGACCGAGTTGTTGAAGATGCAGTTAGCTAAAATGGCATCATTAGGGTAGGCCACAATTCAATACAATAGTACCTTTTAAAAACTGAGAAATTTGGGAGACTCTGCCTCACAGCCTCAGAAGGATCAACCCTGCCACCACCTTGAGTGGAGACTTCTAACCTCTAGAACCATGAAACAACCAATTTCTGTTGCTCAGGTCACCCAGTTTGTGCTACTTTGCTATGGCAGCCCTAGGAAATAAATATGGCCATGTTAGGCAAAGAATGTGAGATCTGGGTTCAAGCCCTGAGTCTGCCAACCCCTTAGCTATGCAAGAGATGTCTCTAAGCTAGATGTCCTCTTTCAATGAGGAAGGTAAGTGTAGCCTCCTCACAGCATTGTGGTGGGGGTTCAATTATTAATACACAAAGCAAATGAGGTACAATGCACAAGTCTTGGTGTCCAGGTAAGTGTAGGATACCTGCATGGTTCTCTTCACCATGTTCCCAACCCCAGGAGTAAACTCAGCCTTTAAGAGTGTGGGAGAACCTCACCTGCAATTTTAGTGCCTCCTCCAAGTAACTCCTTCATACACAGAACATCACACCAGGTCTTCCTTTTCATATTCCTGGAACCACAAACTCTCCTCCTCCTTCAAGTTAGGAAACAGCAAGACGTGGGAGTTTCTGCCCAACCTTGAGATGCCTTAGGTGGCAGTGATCAATTAAAATAGATAATCTCCCCTCCCAACTCCATTTTTTTTCCTTCCCTCTTTACCCATACTCACAAAGTGAATATAAAACCAGCATAACAAACACAAACTCAGCAAGTTAATACTAATGCAATTGTATACTTTGCTCATCTAGAATGCTAGGCTTCTGACTCTGCGAGATGCTAAAAGAACACAAAAAAATCCTCTTTGATGGCTAACATCTTCTTCCTTAAGGTAAGAACAACCCAATACTCTCAGTCATTTAGTATTATATTAGCTTTGTCTTATTCCCAGGGGCTGATTGCACCTTGTTTTAGTGACTCCTACAAATTACACAGGTCAGAACTACCGTTAACAAGCACTGTGCCTATTATCTTTTTGTAGTAAAGGGTTAATGAATATTAAATACTACATTTATTTACTCTCATGCTGGTGGACACGGATGAGCACAGAGAAAATGAAGTGGGTCTTTAACATCTTTTGCTTTCTTGCATTAAAAACACTGCCAACATTAAGACATCCTTACATGTGGCATTTCCTGCTCAGCAAGTCTTAAAGTTCTCAACTATTTAAAAAATACCCTCCTGTCTGGCAAAATAATAACAAAAAGCTTAGCAACAGCAGCACCCTACTTGCTTTGTTAAATAACCATTCCAACAAAAAATGAGCTGGAAGATGAAGTATATCTTTATATTCCAGCAAAAATAAATATTTAGAAAAACATGTTAGGTCAAACAAGTCCCCCTTCAACATTCAATCAACCATTCCCTCTTGGTTTGTCTTTTTTCCCCCTACTCTATTCCCATCCCTTCCATGAAAATTACTAAAGAAATTCTTGGGGTTTCACTTTTCAGTGGTGCATAATCAAAATTCAAATGAAATTAAATAGCTGTCATTATTATGAGTATCCTAGGATTCTTTATCCCTGTATATACCAGTTCAAAAGGCAGACAAATGCACACATGACGCACTTTTCTGAAGAGTTCTTACAAATAAATCTTGTGGTTGTTAGTTTGCTATTACATTATAAGGTTTTAAAAGTTACACTTTTACACTGTTGGTGGGACTGTAAACTAGTTCAACCATTGTGAAAAACAGTGTGGCGATTTCTCAAGGATCTAGAACTAAAAATACCATTTGACCCAGCCATCCCATTACTGGGGATATACCCAAAGGATTATAAGTCATGCTGCTATAAAGATACATGCACATGTATGTTTATTGCGGCACTATTCACAATAGCAAAGACTTGGAATCAACCCAAATGTCCATCAGTGACAGACTGGATTAAGAAAATGTGGCACACATACACCATGGAATACTATGCGGCCATAAAAAAGGATGAGTTCGTGTCCTTTGTAGGGACATGGATGCAGCTGGAAACCATCATTCTCAGCAAACTATCGCAAGAACAGAAAACCAAATACCACATGTTCTCACTCATAGGTGGGAACTGAACAACGAGATCACTTGGACACAGGAAGGGGAACATCATACACACCAGGTCCTATTGTGGGGAGGGGAGAGGGGGGAGGGGTAGCATTAGGAGATATACCTAATGTAAATGACGAGTTAATGGGTGCAGGACACCAACATGGCACATGTATACATATATAACAAACCTGCACGTTGTGCACATGTACCCTAGAACTTAAAGGATAATAATAAAAAAAAAAAAGAGAGAGAGAGATACAATTCAAAACAAAAAAAGAAAATAAAAGTGCCCACTGGATTTTGCCATATGGGAAAAAAAAAAAAGTTCAATACATCATTTGAAAAGGTTCCTCTTCTACTTTTCAGTCACTCATCCATGAAGCCTTTGGTTTCCAGCAAGGTTTTGGCCCCTCTCCCTACAGCCCTGCCCCTACGCCCTTTTGCATTTTTGATGGGGGAAATGGGAACAGGTAAGTGAGAGAATGAATGACTACTGTAAATACTTAAAGACATCAATTGACCATTCATCCCCCCTTCCCTTAGGGTAGAGCCCAGTAGAGCACAAACATTCTCACTGTAAACTCTTCCTTGTATAATCTTCAGTCATGGTGGTATCCCTTCATGTTTGCACTTTAAATATACCCTAAATGCCCAAGTTCTCCAATTTAGATTTTTTTTTTCTTTGAGACAGTCTTGCTCTGTCACCCAGGCTGGAGTGCAGTGGCGCAATCTCAGCTCATTGCAACCTCTGCTTCCCAGATTCAAGCGATTCTGCTGCCTCAGCCTCCCAAGTAGCTGGGATTACAAGCACAGGCCACCATGATCGGCTAATTTTTGTATTTTTAGTAGAGATGGGGTTTTCGCCATGTTGGCCAGGCTGGTCTCGAACTCCTGGCCTCAAATGATCCACCCACCTCAGCCTCCCAAAGTGCTGGGATTACAGGCATGAGCCACTGCGCCCAGTCCCCAATTTAGATTTTATTTGGCAAACCATTCCCCCAATTTTATGTAATAAAGATGCAACACGATGGTTAATGGTTAAGTGTACAGCAAGTTACATACACTTTTTCAACATTAATTTCCTTGTCTATAAGAAGACAGCCACTCCGGTCACCTCATTCTCTGCTGAAGAATTTAAATGACTTGATTTTTATAAATTGCCTTAATACAACATCTGGCACATAGTTAAATGCTCAGTAGGTGTAAGTTCCTACTATTACTGCTATTAGTATTATCCTTATTAAGGCTAAAAAGTCTTGCAAACCTTAGTGAACTGTATATGTATGTACACAGATACAAAAATTATTTATATATTTTAATACTGTAATTTCTAAAATGGAAAACTACATAATTTACACTTTATTTTTCATTTTAATGATTAAATTAATAAAGTAATGATATGTTTGATATAGCTTAGGAATTATGTGTACGACTTATGTTCTTTTTTAAAATTATTTTTATTATAGTTTATAATTTTAATATATAATACATATATACATAATATATAATACATACTTTTAAAAAATGTGTTCTCTGAAAATTTCCCAATACCACAAAATCTGACTGGAAAATACCTTGTGTACTCCCAAAGCCAGAGCCAGAAATCACTATCTTAGAAAATTAGTTTTGGGAGTCCAACTGCTATGAACAGCGAAAAACAGCATGGTCTCTTAAGGAGTTCTAAGCCTCTTGCTCTGACTTTTAACAAGGCCCGTCATGTGTAAAATGCTCTATTGTTCCTCATTCCCTAAGTTGCAAGTCCTCAACTAGCTCAGAATAATACATTTAGCCTTTAACAAGAATAGTGAGAAAAATGAGACCGTGAGGATGTGTAAGTAAATATAATACGTCCATAAACTGGAACACCATGAACAGTGTGGAAAGAATGAAGCTGTTCCCTATATACTGACCTCTAAAATATTGTTCAGTGAAAAAATGGCAAAGTACAGAACACAATGTACAGTATGCTACCTTTTAGACTGAATGGGGTTCACTGAACTTCTTAAGGAGCCTTGCAACTGAACTTTAGCAGATGTCAGAAAAGAAGTACTAGTTGCCCCTGAAGCTCTCCTTTGCCAATTAAGTAATATCTGTGAAAGAATAGAAGGAGAGGGATAACAAAGAAAATCATTAAGAATATTATAATTTTTCCTTCTAGAAAAATCAAGCGTATCTGCAATAGCAATGCAATTTGACCAATCGAACATACTCTTTCCTTCTGTAAACAGAGCAGGCTGCCAGCACAGGAAGTAACAGTGTCCATTTTTTGGACTGCTTTCCCCTTGGAAGATTATCTCCAAAGTATTGGATTGCAGCATATACACTTTGTTGAGCTGACTTACCGGGCTCACCAGCATTTTGTTTTATTTTGGTTTGGTTTTTTCCCCTGCCATTAATAGTACTCACTCCAATCTTTACTTCATGCTTTACTTTGACTTAGACTTTCAGCAACCTGCAAAGTAATCTACCAAAACAGCAAATCTACCAAAATATCAGCATGGCAAACTGTATTAGTGAAACTGGGTAGAAACAAAATGCCACAATTATAAACTCTATATTCACCAAAATGGACAGGAGTTACTAAACAAAATCCTCTCCTACAGGTACTATGCATCCCTGTCTTAATCATCTGTGTTTCAGATTCTATACAAAACAGTTAGCAAGCTTGTCCAATCTGTGGCCCACAGGCCGCATGCAGCTCAGGAAAGCTTTAAATGTGGCCCAATACAAAATTGAAAACTTCCTTAAAACATTATGAGAATTTTTTGCACTTTTTTTTTTTTAGTTCATGAGCTATCTATTGTTAGTATGTTTTAGGGTATGTGGCCCAAGACAATTCTTCTTCCATTATGGCCCAAGGAAGCCAAAAGACTGGACACCCCCGAGTTAGAGCTTAAAATCCAGGTACTGTAGTGGAAAGGTATCATATTTTTTAAATAATTAAAATAAGCATATCCTGCTATTTATAATCTTAGAACAATATTTTTTCCTTTGTGGTGAAAATAAAATGTACCTTGTATTCTAATACAACTTCTATTCTTCCCACTGCTTTTTTTTTTTTTTTTAACAACCAAACATACATTAGGTTTTCAAACTGTAGCATTTGAAATTAAACTAATAAGTGAGTGACTGTGGTACCTAACAGAATCAATCAAGCCTTATCTTAAACAGAATTTTGACATGAAAACACATTAAATATGTGCTACGTGCTGGTCACTGCACTAGGTGCTGGGTATAAGGAAGCAAATAAAACAGACAGGTTCCTTGATTTCACTAGGATTATGTCTAGGGGAGAAAAGTCATTCCACACAAATAATTTCATAAACTATTTGATTTAGTCATATATACTCTACATAGTTCCTGATTTATATAGAGTTAGTAATAAAAACTCCACTATATACAGTATAGTCTTCTTTTAAATCAATGTACTGTAGCACTACAGGGTACCTTGGAGATATCTATGTGAAAACCAATTATTTTATTATTTCAGTCTTACCCCAACCTTATAACCCAGTATTAGCTATTAAAATACAAATATGCCATACTTTTAAAAAATTAAAAACCTATTTCATTGGCCACTGGCTTAAGTACAAACTATGTAACATTGGCATGTACACAAAAACCCTTCATTGCCATCAGCATGAGATATGCCACTGCCCCTGAGAAGCATTCCTGACTCTCTAGGTAAAGTTTGTAAACTCTCTGGTTGCCATGATAATTTATCCAAATTTCCACTGTGATGTTTATCATATTGTACAAGAGTAATTTGTCATCCTCCATAACCTGTGAGCTCCTCAGATGCAGGAACACTGTCTCATTCACTACGTATCCCCAGCACTCTCACTAGTGCCTAGCATCTTGCAGCCTCTCCATACTGCTCTACTAAATGCATTGGTGAAAAAGGGGGACTTGAACACTACACGGCAGCTGTCACTTAAAGTACATATTGAGCTTCCACAAAGCAGATTCACTGCTCAAATTGGAAATGTTTTAAAAGTCTTGTTCAACTCAGCTGTCTACCCTATCTGAAAATCATTCCTTCCTCTTGTTATCTTTGATTTACTGAGGCACACTCTATTCCAGGGACCACAGTAACAACCTTGACTCAATCAGGCAAGGAGAGTATAGCATGGTGGAAGGATTCACACACCTGTCCACTTAAGACAAGATTTTGCATTCAACGACAAGCATTTGAGTGAGCTACTCAAGCATCAGGCAGCTGATAAGCCTTTTCTGTGATCTTACTGATTTTCTGAATACGGTGAACATATTCTGCTCTATCTTTGACCTCACAAAGTTGTATTTTTACTTCTCAGGTTGCAAATTCAGAGTGGTAAAAATCATCCTAAAAACTTAACTGGAGGAAAATGGTTAAATAAGTTTTAGTTCATCAAATGACAGACTTTAGTATAATCATTAGAATTACATTTAGGGGGAATATTTTAAAATATGGAAAAAATCTCATATACCATGTTAATGTTAAAAAAGCTGAATACAACTGTATATAAAGTATAATCAAAATTTTGTGAAATAAATCTATATGAAAATAGTTACATATACATATGTATTTCCACACAGAAAAATAACTTAAAGGAGTTTCAACTTTTTCAACTATGATCATGTATTATTTATAAAAATTCTGAAAATAATGCATGCTTTTCTTCTAAAGTAAAAAACATAATTTCTTAACAGGCTTTATGGTGGATTTTGCAAAGTAACAATTCCTCTACTATCTTCCAATGATTCACTTTTCTTACATTTTTAAATTATATCTTATTCATGAAGAATGCATATACCAGAAGTAAAGATGAACCACTATGTTTCTCTCTGTGGTGAATAAATTACACTTTTAAGAAATTTTAAAAATATAATTATCTAGGACATTAAAGATTAATAGTTTCATTTATAATTATAGATTCCTTCCATCCTATGTTTTTATGCCTCATAATTGCAGTATGTCTAACCTACTTTAAAAGGCAAGAAAGACTGGGCATGGTGGCACATGCCTGTAATCCCAGCACTTTGGGAGGCCAAGGCAGGTGGATCACTTGAGCTCAGGAGTTCAAGACTAGCCTGGAAACATGGCAAAACCCATCTCTACCAAAACACAAAAAAATTAGCTGCCCATGATGGTATGTGCCTGTGGTCCCAGCTACTCGGGAGGCTGAAGTGGGAGGATTGCTTGAGCCTGGGAGGCAGAGGTTGTAGTGCACCAAGATTGTGCCACTGCACTCAACCTGGGTGACAGAGTGAGATACTGTCTCAAAAAAAAAAAAAAAAGAAAAAGAAAAAGAAAAAAAGTTGGGGGAAGGAGGAAAAATATCAGTGGAAACTTAAAAATACTTTTAAATATAAAGTAATGCTGCATTTTAATGTGGCAGAACTATACTTCCTATATCAGGATTTTTTTTTTTTTTAAGTGACAGGGTATGGCTCTGTCACCCAGGATAGAGTACAGTGATGTAATCATGGCTCACTGCAGCCTCAAACTCTTGGGCTCCAGCAGTCCTCCTGTCTCAGCCTCCCTAGTAGCTGGGGCTACAGGTGCATACCACCACACCTGGCTACATTTTTTCATTTTTAGTTTTCTACAGAGGCAGAGTCTTACTTTATTGTCCAGGCTGGTCTCAAACTCCTGGCCTCAAGCGATCCTCCCATCTCAGTTTCCCAAAGTGCTGGGATTATAGGCATGAGGTACCTTGCCCAGCCTCCTATGTCAGGAATTTAAAGACTAAAGGAAAATAGTAATTTGAAAACATTTTTGGCAACCTCTATATTCAAGTCCTTCTTTATTCCCGCTTATACAGAAAAACTTCATTCCATTTGGCAGCAGGCAAGGTGGCTCACGCCTGTAATCCTAGCATTTTGGGAGGACAAGGCAGGCGGATCACCTGAGGCCAGAAGTTTGACACTAGCCTGGCCAACATGGCGAAACCCCATCTCCACTAAAAATGCCAAAAAAAAATAGCCAGGTGTGGAGGTGGGCACCTGTAGTCCCAGCTACTCAGGAGGCTGAGGCAGGAGAATTGCTTTAACACTGGAGGCAGAGGATGTGGTGAGCCCAGATCGTGCCACTGCACTCCAGCCTGGGTGACAGAGCAAGACTCTATTCTTTAAAAAAAAAAAAAAAAAAAAAATTATTGCATTTGGAAAGAGGCTACCAGAATAATGGAACCCAAGTCAAATATCAGACCTTGCCTAAGTTTAGATGATCAACTTTTCCTTTTGTTCTTTTTTCACACTCGAAGACCCTAAAATTGATTTTTCCCCAGTTGAACCAAAGTGGAAGAGGGACAATGTTTTATTAAAAGATTCTTCATTTCCCAGCATAAACTATCTTCTTTATTTATATACAAAGAAAATCTGTCTCTCTGTTCTTGTGAAAATATTTTCAGAAGCTATCATTCCACAAAGTTAATTCAATTGTACTTGACTGAAAACAGAGAGAGGGAGAAAAGATGATGATGACAACGCTATTAGCTGCCTCAACAAAGGATAAAGATATGCACTGATCAGCTCTCTTAAGAAAAGCTGCACAAATTAAATTCCACCAAAATGTAAGAACAAGGGCATCGTGGAGAGCAGTCTTTAGTGACTTCTGTTGTGTGTGAGAGACCAGGACAGTAAAAGAACTGTGGTATTAGAGTCACTGAACTGGTTACAATCTAAGAAACATTCGTCGACGGGCTTAAATGTGCTGAAGAAAAGGGTATTCATGTGACACAAAAGGCAACAGAATAAGGAGAATCCAAAATGATCCATCAAATGAATCAGACTGAGGGGCATGGTTTTGGGCCAAGTGGAGAGACCCAGCTGGCTACAACTCTGAAGGGAAAGCATCGAATAGATTTTAAAGTAGCAAAGTAAGGAAGGGATACAAATAAATAAAAGACTAAAATGTAATATGATTCTCTGATCCTATGTAAGCCTAAGATTCCACAGCAACACAGAAAGAGATAAATGAGAGAGAAAACGTGAGAAAATGAATGTTTTCCATCCTGGTCTTAAAGAAAACTTAAGTGACTTCTTTTCAAAAGAAAAGCACAAGTATTTTCTGAACACAAACTTCGAATCATTAAAATTACCTTCCTTCATTACTCCTAAAGCAGCAAGCTTTTAAGAAATAAAGACTGAAAGCTCTAAGAACAAATTTAGAGCTATATGGAGTTTCCACTTTTTCAGTTTTCAATTCCTAAATCAGAGCTACGATTATTATAGTTGAAACTGTATTAGAAACATGTTTAGGAAAGATGATTGGACTATTGAGCTTTTCAGTTATGATCCCCACCCCTATCCTAACTGGAATCCTGAAATTATCAAGCTTACCAAAGCTAATGTATTAATTCTCTCATTTCATGATTCATTAACTCAGTAATTTCCTGCAAGATACATGGCCAACAAAAATCTCAAAATATCCCTAAGGACATTCCAGATTAAAAATGCTAGACTCTTAGAACATAATCTTTCTAGCACTCATAGAGTTTACTATTTCTTAGTTTGTTACAACTATTTGCGTGAGATGCCTGTCTCCCCAACTAGGCTGTAACCTCCAAGCAAATGAAGATAGATCAAGTAGGATTCAATATTTCTTTTTCTTATATATAGATCTGATCATATGTACTCTCACCTGGACTCTTAGGGGTGGGGCTATCACTCAGAGCCTCAGGGGCATGGCTGCTGCCCAAGTGGGCCCAGAAGGCTGGACTTTGGCCTCAGTGGGCCCAAAAGCAGAGAATAATGGAAACAAAGAGAATTATTCTCGAGCCTTAAAATATAATGGACTGGGCCGGGCGCGGTGGCTCAAGCCTGTAATCCCAGCACTTTGGGAGGCCGAAACGGGCGGATCATGAGGTCAGGAGATGGAGACCATCCTGACTAACCCGGTGAAACCCCGTCTCTACTAAAAAATACAAAAAACTAGCCAAGCGTGGTGGCGGGCGCCAATAGTCCCAGCTACTTGGGAGGCTGAGGCAGGAGAATGGCATAAACCCAGGAGGCAGAGCTTGCAGTGAGCTGAGATCCAGCCACTGCACTCCAGCCTGGGCGACAGAGCGAAACTCCTTCTCAAAAAAAAAAAAAAAAAAAAAAATGAACTTTGTCCTGCTAGGTTTTGGACTTGCTTGGGACCCAGGATTCCTTTCTTCCTTCTAGCTTGTCTCTTTAGGACTAGAATGTTCATTGTATGCCTGTCCACCTATTTTGGAAGCAGATAACTTGTTTGGTTTCACAAGTTCACAGCTAGAGAAGAATTCTGCTTCAAGATGTATCATACCTAGAGCCTCATCCATGGCTAATTTAGATGAGATTTTCAACTTAGAGCTGATGCTAGATGGGTTAAGATTTTGGGGGCCGTTGGGATAGGGTGAATGTATTTTACATGCAAGAGGAAACAAATCAGGGATGGGAGGGGGTGTGCAGAAGGCAGACTGCTATGGGCTGTTTGTGTACCTCCCTAAATTCATATATTGAATTCTGAACCCCCAGTACCTCAGAGTGTCGCCATATTTAGAGACAGGGTCTTTAAAGAGGAGATTAATTTAAAATAAAGCCATTAGGGAGGGACCTGATCCAATAAGAAGATGTCCTTATAGAAGTGGGAGAGACACTAGGGACAGGTGTGCACAGAAGCAAGGACATAAGAGGACACAGCAAGGAGGTAATCATCTGCAAGTCAAGGAGAAAGGCCTCAGAATGGAATCAATACCTTGATCTTGGACTTCTAGCTTTCAGAACTGTGAAAAATAAACTTCTTTCACATAAACCACCCAGTTGGTAGCATTTTGTTATGGCAGCCCTAGCTAACCAATATGCCTGTCATTTACATTCTCCCTCAGTTGTCAGTCCTGTGGCAACGTGCCACACTACTTCATCTACAAATGCACATTTGCTCCTTTTGTCAAGGACTGTGTAGTAGAAAATCTGGCCTTGCCCAAAGGGTGGTCTGGCTTTTGTCCTCAACTTCTAGGAGGTAACCTATGTCACCCCTATGGGAATATGTTTGTCTTGGGAAAGAACTATTAAGCTGGGGCCAGCTACAGCCAGTAGTCTTAGGTTAGGGGCTGGGCATGACAGAAAGATCAATTGTGTGATTTACAGTGGGGCTTTGGGTAACACAGAGGCTGAAATCAACCACACAGGCAATCGGTCAATCGATCATGCCTATATAGTGAAGCTCTCAATAAAAACTCTGGACACTGAGGCTCGGGTGAGCTTCCCTGGCTGGCAATACTCTGTACATACAGTTACAAATTAATGAGAGGAGGGTAATGCATCCTGACTCCATATGGAGAGGACACAGAAACCTGGTGTATGGAATCCTCCTAAACGCCACCTTAGATGTCTCCTCTTTCCCTGACTGATCTGAATTTGTATCTTTTCCATCATGAGCACTCAGTGAGTTTTGTTTGTCCTTTTAGCAAACTGTTGAAACTGAGGGTGGTTTGGGGGAACCTCACACTTGAAGTCAGTGTCAAAAGTAAAGACAGTCTTGGACACTGAGCCCTCTAAGTTTGCATTTTGGATAATTCCATGTAGGGATGAAACCTCAGATGTTACCATCTCAGCAACACTTCTACCTACCCCAAACAGAGTTAATCATAATTTCCTTCCTTCTCAGTATTCCACAGCATGTAATCCTAATTTATCTGGTAATTACAGTGATTCTAAACCTGAAGAAATTTTGCCCCCCATAGAAGAGAACATTTGGCAATGTCTGGAGACAGTTCTGGTGGTTACAAGTGGGCGATGCTACTGGCATCTAGCGGGTGGAGGCCAGGGATGCTGCTAACCATCCTATGAATGCACAGGACAGCCCCCACAGCAAAGAATCATCTGACCTAAAATGTCTACATCGTCAAGTTTAAGAAACCCTGCATTAGACTGTTGACATTTACTGGATGAACCCCAGGTCTGAGACAACAACTCTTGGAGTAGTGAGACAATAGCACCCTGAATTCCAAGGGCAAGTGTCCAAATGCCAATTCCACATAAATCACTTCTGTTTAATGTCAGGCAAACATCCAAACCCTTGGCCCTCAACTATCTCATTTGTAAATGAAACTAAAATAGGATGTATTCCACAGAATTATTTACAGAAGAAATAAGATCATATACTAGAACAAGTCAGCAAACTGTTTAGACCAAAGTAAACACTGGCTAAATGTTCATCCTGTATCATTTAATTTTCCTTGTACAATGTAAAACATTTTATAAAAAAAAATTTGCACTGATTAGATTACTGGTAAAGGGTCACAAATCACTTTTTCTTTGGTTTAGAACAGATGTAGGACTCCTGGATATCATAAATGTGGGCTACTAACAAATTAAATATTTCTTTCTATGCAAAATTTGTTTTCTCTTACCAAGACCACTTATTGCTCTTTCCTTCCAATATCACCTCTTATTGGTGGCTTCCTCATGCATCCATTTTCTTCAGAGAAACAAAGTTTATACCACATATAAGAGTTACCATAAGAGGCAATGACAAAGGAAGCAATCAAGCAATCCAGAAAGGAGATTGTAGTCCACCTATTACAACCTCCTGTGAAATGCAACTGCCAGGTAGGCAGCTCCTTCCCATATGATCTTCTTCAAGGAAATTATAAATTGCCCCACATCAGACATTATTCAAGTCAAAAGCCTATCTATGCATATTATATCTGAGAACTAAAAAGGTTTAATTTATTTCCCCTGTGTCTGTGTCTCCTACAATCCTCCATCTAAGTGAATTCCCCAAGAAACAGGAATAACTTTTCCTTCAGACCCCCAAACTATCACAACACCTGGCACACAGTATATGTTAATTCATCTTTCTTGGATGAATGAAAGAAAAGATGTACAGATGGCCAAATGGATGAAAAAATTTAAGACCAAATGGAGGAACAAATAAAAGAAGGAATAAATGAATAATTAAATAGTTCTTTAGCCTATAAATAGCAGTACTACTAATTTCTGCTTGAGCTTCAACAACATTAAAATATCAGTGTTCTTACAAATATATAAGCAGGACACAATTGTTCAACAAAAGAACTTGGTTTGCAGCTATACTCTGAACGGTAAAAAAAACAAAAAACAAACAAAAAAAAAAACGTACTCTCTCAATGTTAATGAGTGATTTAACCCAAAGCAGTAAGAACAGGTTAGATTCTTACTGGGAGGAAGCTACTCTCCATTTTGCAACACCACACCACACACTCCAGGTTAAAACAGCCAGGAATACAACAAATATCATACTTACTGGGAGAGAATTAATGCTACTCCCCTAAGATAGAAGGCAAGATAAGGAAGTCTCCTCTTACCAGTTCTACTCAACATAGTACTAGAGGTTGACCCAGTACAAGCAGGAAAGGAAGGAAAAAAAAGGCATTTACACTGGAAGAAAACAAAAAGATGTAACATGACCTATTCACAGAAGACACAGTTCTGTATAATGAAAATCTTAAGGAATCAATTTTAAACACAATTTGCATGAATAAACAAGAAAAGGAAGGTCACAAGATATAAAATCAAAGACACAAAAATCAATTGTATTTCAATATACAAGCAATGAATAATCTAAAAATGAAATTATTAAAGTAATTCCATTCACAGTAGCATCAAAAATAAAATACTTAGAAATAAATTTAACAAAAGAAATGAAAGACATATGCTTGAAAACTACAAAATATTGCTGAGATAAAGACCTAAATAAACAGAGAGATATTCTACATTCACAGACCGGAAGATTCAATATTGTGAAGATGGCCATACTCCCACAATTGATGTACAGGATCACCACGAACTCTAATCAAAATTCCAGCAGGTTTACTTTCAGAAATTGAGAAGCAGATCCTAAAATGTATACAGAAATGCAAAACACCTAGAATTGCCAAAATGGATTTGAAAAAGGGAAAGAATATTGGAGGATTTTCACTTTCAAATTTCAAAATTTCTAATAAAGTTAACAGTTATTAAGTCAGCATGTTTCTGACATACATTTGATTGCTTCCATTACAAATTACCACAAATTTAGTAGCTTAACAAAATGTATTATGTTACAATTCTGTAGGTCAGAAACTCAACATTGGTTTCACCAGGCTAAAATCAAGGTGTTACTGAGACAGCCGCATGGGAGGGGTCCCTGGAGAAACTCCAACCAGCCTGCCCACTGGGGTAGAGCCTGGAGAAGTTCAGGACCTTTCCAGTAGAAAGGAACCTGGCCCCTCCTTTCCTGTGTGCAACCTGGGATTCAAATGACCTGATGGGAAATGCTCTATCAAGGACTCTGGCCTGGTGAGAGTCCCTGGTTCCCCCTATTTTTTCCTTTTCACCCAATAAAACCCTGTCTTACAATTCAAATTGTCCATGAGCCTGAATTACTTTGTGGCTGTGGGACAAGGAACCCCATCTTTAGCTGAACTAAGGAAAAGTCCTGCAACAATAGCAGGGCTGCATTTTTTCCAGGAGGCACTAGGTAGCATCTGTGCCATTGCTCATTCAGGTGATTAACAGAATTCAGTTCCTGGGCTTGTAGTACTAAGACCCCTGTTTTCCTGCTGACAGTTCTCAGCTACTAGAGGCCATATACATTCCTTCGCTAGTGGCCCCCTTCCACCATTTTCAAAGCCAGTAACCACAGGTCAAGCCCCTGTCATGCTCAGATACCTCCTCCTCCTTTCATCTCTCATCTCTGACCTAATATGGAAAGGTATTCTGCCTTTAAGGACTTGTGATTAGATTGGGTCCCCCTAGTAATCCAGGATAAACTCTCATCTAAACGTTTATACTTGTTAACACATCTACAAAGTCCCTTTGGCCATATAAATAACATATTCACATGTTCCAGGGCTTAGGACATGGACATCTTTGGGGAACTACTTTTCTAATGACCACATGGTATAAAGATAGATACATAAATCAATGGAACAGAATTGAGAGTCCAGAAATAAATTCTTACATTTATAGTCAATTGATTTTTGGCAAAACTGCCAAGGCAATTCATTGGGGAGTGTATCCTCTGTTCAAAAAATGGTACTGAGACAATAACAAAATTTTAACTTAGACCCTCACCACATACCATGCACAAAAATGACCCCAAATAGATCACAGACTTAAATGTAAAAGCTAAAATAATAAACTTTTAAAAGAAAATACAGGAGAAAATCTTTGAGATGTGACTCAGGTAAAAAGAAAAAAAATTTTTTAGATACAACATCAAAAGCATTCTCCAAAAAATAAAAAAATTAGTAAGTTGGACTTTGTTAAAATTCAACTTATAGACGTCAAATGGCACTACTAGAAACATGAAACGACAAGCAACACACTGGGAAAAAGTATTTGCAAAATACATATTTAATAAAGGACTTGTCTCTAGAATTTATTAATAACTCTTACTATTCAATAAGACAAACTTCAATCAAAAAATGGGCAAACTATATGGCCAGATAATTTACCAAAGAATTTAGATGAATGGTCAATAAGTTCATGAAAAGATATTCAACTGCATTAGTTAGTTAGAAAAGGTAAATTAAAATCACAGTGAAATATCACTCTATACCTACTACAATAGCTAAAATTAAAGAGACAGAAAACAACAAAAGTTGGTGAGGATATAAAGAAATAGAAACCTTCATGCACTGATAATGGGACTGTAAAATGGTATAGCTACTTTGGAAAAAGTTTGGCAGTTTCTCAAAAAGTTAAACATAGAGCTAATGCAATCCAATAATTCCAATTCTAGGTATCTATTCAAGAGAAATGAAAACATTTGTTCACAAAGACTTACATGAATATTCACAGCAGTATTATTAATAGTAGCCTCAAAGTGCAAACAATCTAAATGTCCACCAACTGGTGAACAGATTACAAACCAAATATAACATATCCATATAATAAAATACTACTCAGCATTACAAAACAAATAACTCTTGATATATGCCAAGTCACAGAATAACCTCAAAAACAGTATGCTAAGAAGCCAGATACAAAGAGCCACATATCGTCTGATTCCATTTATATGCAATGTCCAGAAAAGGCAAACTTAGAGACTGAACGTGAATGAGGGGTTGCCTGGAGCTAGGGGTGAGAATGGCAATTAACATCAAACAGGCATTAGGGATCTTATGGGAGGGGGGTGAAAATGTTCTAAAAGTAATTTATGGTGATGGTTGTGGAACTCACTAAAGTTACTAAAAATCACTCAATTATACACTTGAAATGGGTGAATTGATGATACGTAAACTGCATTTCTATAAAGTTGTTTTAAGAATAACTTATTAAAAAAGAAAGCTAGCCAACAAGGAAACCTATGAGGATTATCCTAATAGGAAGCATGTGTTCTTGGGAAATTGTCGCAATTATGCTATTACCACTGAACCTAAGAATAAAAAAAGTCCATCTCTTTTAGACAGATTTGAAGAAAATTAGTGATATAACACGAATCTAGTGGAATTCTAGTGGATTCTGGGCGGCTGTTCTCTGGACTCCTAAAGGACTGAAACAGAAAAACTAGGCACTTACTATCAGGCCATTCTTGTCACATGAAATATAGGCACCTCCGTGCAGGGGGCTTGACTGGGAATCCTCTTTCACTGACAGCTGAGTCCTCTTTATCTTGAATTTCCATATAACTGCAGCTGACTGAATATATTGGAAAAGATGGGCCTCCTTGGTATTTTCACAGCAGAGTTTCTGTGGACATGACTATTGCCATGAGAATAATAAGTAAGAAATATTCACCAATCAACAGAGTAGCAAACAGATAACACAGGTCAACATAGGTCTCCTCAAGAAATCCCAGATCAAGTCTTGTCTGAAAGACAGTCTCATTGAATTTGCAGGGGTATTGCTCCTTTATAACCCAGCGACTCTCATTGAAGAGAGAGACACAGTATGCCATGACAGGATTTGTGTAAAGCAAAACACAAAAGTATTTCATATGGGCCAGTAAACAATCTGTACAAGTTTTAATAGGGGAAAAAAATAAAAAATAAAAAAGGTAGACTTAGGAAATTTTCCTGATTCAGAATCGAACAGAGTTTTCAGAAGTATTTCCCATTCACAAATGTGTTGAAACATTTTCCTCTTTAAATAGAAAATAGATGATTTGAGATAAACATATTTAAATTTCCAGAGCAATCTTGAGGAGCTGCAACAGTTTGGGGAAATGTCAAGAACACCCTCCGCTTGAGAAAACTGCTCTGCTCTGTAAGATGGAGATCATCTTAAGGAAATAGAAACCTTCTCGAAGAAACTTACTGAGTGCCACATTTTTCCCAACTGTTGATTTTTGTTAATTTCAGCTGAGAGTTACTCTCATTTGCCAACTAAATAAAAATATCTCAAACTGGGTTGGAGGCGAAAAGCATGTAAGTTGAGAAGACAGAAAATACTACAGGTTCACCTGATTCAGAGCTTGAACACTTCCAATCCTCACTAAGAACTGATAACCAAATGTTTCAGATAAACTTCACTGTCAATACCAAACAGTGATTTAATTATTTTTATTTTTTACAAAAAGTCCAAAATGGATTAACTACCTGAGAGAACTCTCCTGATTGATCGACCCAGCTAGATGGTCTAAGGAAAGAATTAAGTCCAACTAGGACACTCAAAAGTGAAGTGCTGGCCAGGTGCAGTGGCTGACGCCTGTAATCCCAGCATTTGGGGAGGCTGAGGTGAGCAGATCACTTGGGGTCAGGAGTTCAAGACCAGCCTGGCCAACATGGCAAAATGTCATCTCTACTAAAAAGTACAAAAAAAATTAGACAGGCGTGGTGGCACTTGCCAGTACTCCCAGTCAGGAGGCTGAGGCAGGAGAAAGTTTGAACCCAGGAGGCGGAGGTTGCAGTGAGCTGAGATCGTGCCACTGCACTTCAGCCTGGGTGGTAGAGTGAGACAGTCTCAAAAAAAAAAAAAAAAAAAAAAAAAAGTGAAGTGCTTATACTGAAGTTACAAATAAATAAGATAAAAGGACTTTTAAGGAATCCTCTCTACTACAAAATAATTAGGACTCAGCAGAGTTTGGTTCATAAGTTTAAGTAGAATCATGAGCTAGAGGGAAAAAAAAAGAATTGCACTAAGTAAAAGAAGACATACATAGAAATGACACAGGAGGAGATCTGATGTAAACATTAAATTTTCATAGGTACTAAATGCTAAATAAAAGACTTTCCATATTATAGAGTTCTTAAAATCTGGTGACATTTCAACCTGTGGAAACCTAACACGTTTTGCTCAGGGCAAAAATTGGGCAGCCAAAAGAATCTCTGCCAGAGCCTCTGTCTTCACTGGATCCTTCTTCTCAAATAAGGGCAGGAATGGCAAGAAAGAAGGCAAGGAACACTTCAAAGCCTCAGAAAGTGGTATGCAACCAGGGCAGCCAGGTACACGCCTCCTGTAAAGAGGTATCCACGCTACTCTCTAGCCAGCCGTCATGCTACATATTTTATATGCACTTTCTCCTTCAATTTTACTGAACAATGGAATTATATTTCCATTTGCCCAAAGACCTAAAGGCCAAGATCAGGAAGGATACCCTCTCAAGATCTTAAGAGCAATAGGAAGAAGAGAAGGTGTCAAATCTGAATTTCAAAAAGTATCATCAGTTGCAGAGAGCTTGGTGAGAGCAGGTGGAGTAAGAGGGGAAGACCAGGGGTTTATTTTGTATCTTCCTTTCTCTCTGGGCTTTCATCTCTGATTTGGTCAACACTTCTAATTCCTAACGTTTCAAAATCACATCTACTTTCGGTTAAGATGATTGATTTATAAGTTGCACAATGAATAAATAGCATAAACTCAATAATATAAGGAGTACACAGTAATATGTATTATATATTATATATATAAAAACATATAATATATAATTTTAAAGCCTATTTCTATATCCAATAGGTAGAGAAATAGTGGCACCTAATCAAGAGTAAGCTGGTGCCTGCTGGAACTATCTATTTTTCCAGTAAGTATTTAGACAAAATAATTAAGAGAATTTATGTTTTCAAAATGTCTTAGATTGGCTTACCTAAAAACCAAAAGCATGTGAAAAATGTGTATGCCAATACTTATGTGAGGGTAGAATCTCAGGGAAGCCAGAAAGAGAGAGGACAGGGCAGTGAGGCCAGGGAGGAAGGAAAGGAATGCAAAATGGGATGTTGCCTAGGTGACCATGGCTGAACCAGAGATCACAGCTGGAAGCTTGGTTACGGGAGATGGGTGTCTCCAGAGAGGCCATACGAACCACTGTGTTTGGAAATCATCTCTGAAGGAAGAAGAAGGGTGAAGATGAGGCAGAAAGGCAAGGCAAGGAATTTATCTGCAGGCTTTTTCTGACTCCTTTCTCTCCCTGGTCAAAGTCAGCCAAACATCGGTGGGAACAGCCTGAAACCCAGAGGATCTGATGGGGCTGAACTTGGGCCTCAGAGGAGAAAAAGCGTTCCCAGGCAGGACAGCAACATGGGGAGGCCCAGGGAGGTTGGGGTGACCTGGCACCAGTGCTGCAGCTCTCGAAGAAGATCCAGGAGCACCTGGCCTGGCATCAATTGGAACACATACAGAATATTTTCTAGGATTTTACAGTGTTTTCCAAAGGCCAAAATTTCTATCTTGCAATCCTAAAATTTCCTCACAAAGAAAGGAATTAGGAATTTCAGTATGTTATGTGCAATATCAGAATTTATAATTAAAATAAAGCTGAAAATAAAAGTATTTCACCCTTAAATAAAAATTTTCCTTCCTCATTAATAGATCATTTTACAATTGAGTTTCTGGTAAGTTAAAGGGTCAAAGTTCACAATTTATAAATTGTGGCAAGATAAGGCAATTATAAGATTAAGAGTAGAAGAATTCAGAATGTCAAGTGGCATTAATTTAAGTGGAAATAAGCTCTCTACACATAATTTAATTAATGCCAAGTGCTCATAGAGCTTTGTTTTTCTGCGATGAAACTCGAAGTTGGATGAGACTAACACAATAATCATAGTCTGATACCCTGCCCTTCAGAACTACAAGTTTTACTGCCCATCATTTTTTTAAAATCCTATTACTCAGACTACGTGTAATATAAAATCAGGGGTAAAATCCAAACAGATGTTAATAAGCTTACTGCCACTAAATTACAAACCAAGTAACTTCCAGAGGGGTCTCTGTCCTGGCTTCTCTTTCTACCTGATTGGAAAGACTGTTCTAGGAGCACAGTGATATTCCAAGCTGGGCACTAATGTCCTTCAGTGTAGCACCTTTCAAACAAATCAGGGTGGTGTTAGAAAAAAACAAATTTTTAAAACTTGAACAGGGTAATGGAAAATAAAGTCCATGTCAGTTGTCAAAGATACTGCAATGTTATCCTTTGAAATGACGTTAGTATGTTTAAAAAAATTAACTTGTTTATCTTGTTTATAGGAAAACACATGACATTGAGTTACAAGGTAAAATAGTACCTATTATTCTGAGATACATAAACAGAAAGACACATTATAAAATATTTAAGTCGCAGATGTCAGTCAGTACAACTCCACATGACTTAAAAATCAAGGAGGTGAGTCAACAAAAAGAAAAAATAAAATAAATGAGAAACCATTAAATTAGAATATACCCTAGCAAATCTCAACATATTGATGTTTTATGGTTTTGTCCATCTTTATCTTATGTTACTTCTGTACACTATATTCTAATACATTTTTAAAAATCAAACTTCATAGAATAAAGAATACAACGTAAAAATCCCTCACTTTTTTCTCTAGCGTATTCAGATAAGCAACATAAGAGAAGCCCACACCAGTACCTGTTGCCATGATATCTGTATTTCATTTATAACATGCACAGATACAGCCATGTTTTGTGGCTGTGTGTATGTACTTATACATTCATATGTAAGTCTCTGGAAGGTCATACCACTACCTGACAACTGTGATTACATCTGGGTGGGAAAATTTTACTTGGTCTTCTTCATATTTTATTTTTTGAACAATTGTGCAACAAGCTCTTTTTGATTAAATTGAGGGAAATAGTGCTAAAAAGATAAAGTTAAATAAATGAAAGATACATCTGCAAAGTGGCTACATTTATCCTTTCACCCAGCATTTACTGAGTGCCTCCTCGGGGCACTGGGAGAGATGCACCAAAGCTGGCCAAAGCTGAGTCCAGAAATGAAGCCTGAGACAACAGACAAATGGCAGAGACTGTCCCTTGATTAACTATTAACTCTACTTCTAGGGTGAGAATGTTATCTATAGGTCACAAAATTTGAAGCAGTTTCATCTTCCAAAACCATTGGTCAGTTTTGAACACGGTTGAGTTGAATATTATAGACTGTCAATCATAATTTCACAACTGAGTTGTCAGGGGGAAAAAAAAATTCCTACTGCACTTAGAAATGTCAAGTGTAACCCAATATATGTCAAATTAAATTGAGCTGTTTTTAGGAAATTGTTTAGAGCTGTTTATAACAGGGGGAAAACATGCGATCATCCTACATGGGTATATGAACAGGAGGCCTAGAAAATACCTTCCGAAAGTATGACCACCTGTATCTATCAAGAGTTGTATCAAGGATCCTCCCTCTCATGGTACCTTGTAAGGTAAATGGTGCTAACTTCCTCCGAAGAGTACTTAATCTTTTAACACTTGGATATCCAGTCACTTTTCCAATAAACATATTTCTCACACATGTATCTCTGTGTGCTGATACAAAGGGAGTTACTGAGCACGTCACCAACGCTTAGCCATTCCCATGGTAGTCTTTTTCTCAAGACTAAACTCCAAAAATGCAGACAAATTAAGAAGGCAAAAGATCAAAAGTACATAGTACCCAGCTATTTTTTAATACTGAAAATAAGACTTGGTAAGCAGATGTGTCACACACATGTCTATGGTCAACATAATGGGGCTGTCTTCTGCCGTATTTGTTTGTCAAAAGGACTGGAAGGTCTGTCAATGAGAAGTGACTTTCTCTGGACACTTAATCGTTCTCTAAGAGATGAAACATTCAGTATTTTTTAGAAGAGGAGGACATGCAATGAAGTAATGGTTGCAATTCTTTGCTTTAATTCAATCAGTATTTACTGAGCACTTTCCTGTTGCAAGTTCTTTGCACCAAAGGTGCGATGGTGAAAAGTGAGCCTTGAACTTTTCAAGCTCAAAATCAAGTTAGGGAGACAGATAAAATAAAGGCAAAGACAAAAGAATGCAAGATGTATAAAGTGCAGTGGCAGCATCTCAAAGTGATGCCTAACTCCAGTATGGAACGTCAGAGACACTTCTTGGAGTACTAGGCTAAGGAGAGGTGAGCACTAAAGTACCAAAGGGAGGGAAGAATAATTACAGAAAGACCCGGTGGTATGTAAGGCAGCTTATAGGATTCAGTCAGGTAAGGTGACTTCCACCAATACAGTTAATCACCAGACATGCATTTAATGTGCAGAAATGGTAAATCAGTAAGAGTTGTAAATTAGCTCCCAAAAAGTTGGAGCACTAAATATTAACTTAAAATACCCAAATTAAGAAGCCAAATTAGGAACTCTGTTTAGTTCTCAGGTTAAACCAACCTAGATCCTTTGAAAGTTTTGTACTTAACACTTAATAAGTACCAGAGAAATTTTGCCATGTGCATGACATATCAATATACCATATTTCCTTAAAAAAACTTATTTAATATTCAGGGGTACATGTACAGTTTTGTTATATAGGTAAATTTCACATCTCAGAGGTCTGGTGTATACATTTTTTGTCACCTAGGTAATAAGCATAGTACCTGATAGGTAGTTTTTCAATCTTCACCCTCCTCCTACTCTCCATCTTCAAGTAGGCCTTGGTGTCTGTTGCTCCCTTCTTTGTGTGTCCATATATACTCAATGTTTAGCTCCCACTTATAAGTGAGAACATGCAGTATTTGGTTTTCTGTTCTTTAGGATAGTTTGCTTAGGATAACGGCTTCCAGCTCCATTCATGTTGCTGCATAAGACATGTTCCTGTTCTGTTTTACGGTAGCATAGTATTCCATGGTATATATGTACCATATTTTCTTCATCCGATCTACCAGTGATGGACACCTAAGTTGATTCCATGTCTTTGCTATTGTGAATAGTGCTACAGTGAACATATGTGTGCATGTGTCTTCATGGCAGAATGATTTACATTCCTTTGGGTATATACCCAATCATGCTGGTTAAAAGGTAGTTCTGTTTTAAGTTCTCTGAGAAATCGCCAGACTGTTTTCCACAAAGGCTAAACTAATCTACATTCCCACCAGCAGTGTATAAGTGTTCCCCTTTCTCCAAAATCTTGCCAGCATCTGCTGTTTTCTACTTTTTACTAGTAGCCATTCTGACTGACTACACCACACATCTAAACCATTCATTTCAGTGGAATGACATTCCCCTCCCCCAAAAAACACCTTTTATTACATCACACATGATCGTTCTCCCATAAGGCAATTCTCAGTCTATTCATTTTGATGTTTGTTTTCCTCCATCAAACTTCCATCACCTCCCTCCAGTAATTCAACTGTCTCAGGGTAGTGAATGGGAGTTATTTGTATGCAGTGATAAAAGGGGAAATACTTTACATACCTTACATTGTCTTTCTTTTACCACTGAGTCCATGACATAGCTCCCTCTCCTCTGATGCCTCAGCCTCCCACTGAGACTCACCAGTGGTCCTGGTATGTTCAGTCACCAAGGCTCTGGGACACCACCTCCTGCCACACCATCTCTGGCCACGTCACTTCCAGCAGAGGGCCAAACCTGTTGTAGATGCCTCCGTCATCCATTGCCCCGTCCAAATTCCAACTTGTAAGAGCCACCCTAGGGAGAGCCACCATCCTCTCCGCTTGCCTGCCTCCTCACTGGTCTCCTGCTTCTGCTCTTGGCCCTCATACAGGCCAATTTCAGCTCAGCTAGAGGATCGTTTTAAAATATCATGTCACCTTGAGCTCAAAACCACAGCAAAGTTTCTCAAAGTGTAATTTACCACAAGACCCAGCAATTTCACCGCTGGGGATCTACCTGTTTTGGTTTACTTTTGCTGTCATGACAGATTATCACAAATTTAAAGGCTTAAAACAATGCTCATTTATTGTCTCACAGTGTTTGCAAGTCAGAACTCTGGCAGGATGTAACTGGATTTTCTGCTTAGAGTCTCACCAGGCTAAAATCAAGCTATTGGCTGGGACTACGATTCGTATTTGCAGCTCAGAGTCCTCTTCCCACCTTACTAGTTAGTGGCAGAATTCAGTTCCTTGCAGCTACAAGACTGAGGTTTCCAGTTCCTTGACACAAGGCCCTCATCTTAAAGCCAACAATGGTACATCAAATCCTTCTCAGGCTTCAAATGTCTTTGATTTCTGCTACACCTCTCTAAATTTCTCTTCTGACTTCCTCTACTTCATCTTGTGCTTTTAAGGGTTTATGTGATCATACTGATCCATCTAGTTAATCCAGGATAATCTCCTGATCTTAAGGTCAACTGCACAGTAACTTCAGTTACATCTGCAAAGTCCTTTTTGCCATGTAATACCACATATTCAAGGGCACAAAACTAGGGGCAAAAGTCTTGGGGCCAGAATTCTGTCTATCGCAGCACCCAAGAGAAATAAAAATACATTCCACACAAAGACTTTTACACAAGTGTTCATAGCAGCATTAATCGTGATAGCCAAAAATTCAAATCAACATAAATATCTACCAGTTGGTAAATGGACAAAATGTGCTGTATCTATACAATGGAATACTCTTTGGCAACACAAAGAACAAACTACTAATACATTCAGCAATATGAATTAACCTCAAAAATATGATATTAAGTGAAAGAAGCTAGACACAAGAGACCACATGTTGTAGCATTCCATTTAAAGAAAAGACAAATCTATAGGGACACAATGTAGATTAATGGTTGCTGGGGCTGGCAGCAGTAATGAGATTAACAGTAAAGGGCATAAGGAATCTTATTAGAGGATGAAATGTTTTAAAACTGGACTACAGTGATGGTTATATAACTTGGTAAATTTACTAAACATCATGGAACTAAGCTTCTTTCACTTAATATCATGATATCATGTTTTTGAGGTTCATTCATGTTGTTGAATGTATTAATAGTTTGTTCTTTGTGTTGCCAAAGAGTATTCCATTGTGTCGTGTATTAGTCCATACAATGGAATACTCTTTGGTAACTGCTGCTATAAAGAACTGCCTGAGACTGAGTAATTTATAAAGGAAAGAGGTTTAATTGACTCACAGTTCCACATGGCTGCGGAAGCCTCAGGAAACTTACTTTCATGGTAGAGGAAGCAGCAAACACATCTCTCTTTACATGGTGGCAGGAAGGGGAAGGGCTGAGCAAAGGAGGAAGAGCCCCTTATAAAACCATCAGATCTCATGAGAACTCACTCACTATCACGAGAACAGCATGAGGGTAACCACCCCCATGATTAAATTACCTCCCACCAGGTACCTCCCCACAACACATGAGGATTATGGGAACTAAAATTCAAGATGAGATTCAGGTGGGGACACAGTCAAACCACATCATATGGATACAGTCCATTTTGTCCATTGAAATATATACTTGAAATGGGTAAATTTCATGATATATAATATATAACTTAATTAGCCTGTTAGAAAATTAAAAATAAATAAATAAAACCATCACAAAATTGTATCTTCTTTCATGCAAATTTAAAGCCAGCAACCCTCCAGTTGCATACAGAGCCCTACAGGATATTCTCCATATTCCAATTTCACCTCATGTCCCACAGCTTGCTTGCTGTCTTTCTCTAATCACCTGATACCTCCAGGAACATTCCTCCCTCAGGACCTTTCCAATTGATCCCACCAATCCAATCTTTCGAACTAGGTTAAAGTTGTTTTGGCTCCAGCTCTCCCTTAAATTAGTTGTGAATACACATGGTCTTGACCATGGAAAGAACATGAAGAGGATACTCAATGCTCCTCTCTGTTCCCTTTGTGCTCCAATGGGATAAGGGAAGATATAATGAAAAATAATGGGACTGTAAAAACTGGTACAAGTATTATGATGCTTAGAGAGCAGGCAAAGGACATTCTTCAGAAAAGGGATATTCCATCATCTGTCTCCAGCTGCCACTGGATGCCAATAAGCCACTAGAATATAAGAGGTGACTACACCAGGAATGCACATATCACTATCATGCTGATGCTTTTTCCCCGCTACCACTCATGTTCCCTTGTCCACTAAGAGTCCTGCTTTAGGCTGGGCACAGTGGCTCACACCTGTAATCCCAGCACTTTGGGAGGCTGAGGTGGGCAGATCACTTGAGGTCAAGAGTTCAAAACCAGCCTAGCCAACATGGCAAAACCCCGTCTCTACTAAAAGTAAAAAAATTAGCCAGGCATCCATATGGTGGGTGCCTGTAATTCCAGCTACTCGGGAGGCTGAGGCAAGAGAATTGCTTGAACCCAGGAGGTGGAGGTTGTAGTAAGCTGAGATCACATCACTGCACTCCAGCCTGGGCAACAGAGCAAGACTCCATCTCAAAAAAATAATAATAATAAAATAAAAAATAAAAATTTAAAAAAGGAGTCCTGCCTTATTTCAGTTATTTCCCTGATAGATTTTCTTCCACATTTGTAAAATAATGCTGACATCAACCAACCTATATCCTAAACTAGCCAAAAAAATCACACTCACTTTATCAGAATTATGTGTGCTGCTTTCAAAAGAAACAATTACTTCTACTTTTCAAACAAGGATGAAGCATCCTACTTATAATTCTCAATGATTTCCGCAGAGATCAAGTGAGGTTCCTTCTTTACCACAGCCAAATTTCCCACCACCAGATTCACAAGGCAGAAACTTGAGAGTTCAGTGAACAGTACCAGTTAACCTCAGAGGGCTGTTGTAGTTTCTCAGTAAGCTCCTGGAACAACCTAGACTGCATGGGACAAAATTTTCTTTTTGCAAATGATGTGTTTTATTTTTTTTAAAGGAAGAGGTATGAATAATAATGAGATTCATTGATTTCAAGAGATCAGAAACAGATAAGTTTTGTAGCAGAGTCTAATGTGCCAATTTCAGTCCTTAGGCAGTCAATTCATCTACCCTTCCCAATTGGTCTGATGTTCATGATCCTATGGGGTGTTTTTTAAAGTAAGTAAAGTAAGTATTTTAAATAAAGAAGATTAAGGATGTTGCTGGCTTCTCCTCTTTTTATATGTTCTGTTGGATGACCTTTTGAAATGCTCTAGACCAAAGTTTGTTGCTTTTGGTTTAAAGCAGCACAGTATGGTGGTTAGGAACACATGCTGGGACAGGCGGAGGTTCCAATTCCAAATGTGACATTTACTACGTTCGGAGATTTAAGTAACTTGTTCAAGGTCACACAAGTAATAACTGACATGAAAGGGATCTGAACCAAGATAGTCTGACTCCTATGGGTTTAGTCAGTACCCTAAGCTGCCTCTCATTTACTGTTATTACTACTGTTCACCCATCACCACCACCATTATTCTCCTCCTACTCCTGCTTCTCCTCCTCATCATCATCACTATCAGACAGCCAGGTTATACGTAACAATTAAAACTGTTATTAATGTATCCAGTCTTGAACACCAAAAAGCCACATTCAGCAAATGTCATCCAATAAACAGTCACCACATCCATTTGTTTTTCTAATGCTATTCCGGTGAACTAGGGAAGAAAATGTCATAAAACTCATTTTACAGATTGGGGAACTGAGCTAAAAATGATTAAGTCTCCTAGCTTCCCTCGGTGACTGAGAGGCTGAGACAGAACTGATGACACCCGGCTCTGTTTGCTCGGCATTATCACTCATCTTAAAAATATTTAAGCTTCCCAAATGAAAATAGGTAGGACTATTTCTAGCCGTCTGATCTACCTGGAGACAAACAAGGCCAAGCTGGCTTGCTAAGCACATTGGAATAAAGAAAGTATTAAGACATGAGTGAGGGCCTATCATAAAGAATTCCCATGTTGCGTCTGCAGTCAGCATAATAACTGTGGCATTTCTTTTCGTTCTGCATTCAGCCTGGGTAATTCAGTGAAACCTTAAAAGTGACAAATGAATGTTGAAAAAGAGCTGACATTTCTTCCAAGATTTGAGAAGATGCCAGAAGGACCCTAGGAAAGTGCAGTGACAGCTGGAATGGAGGAGGACAGAGTTTAAAAAGCAACTTACCACTTATTTTTTGTGTTTAATTTTTATATTAAGACCACAGAAATAACAGGAGATTGTACTGAAAGGAGAAAAAAAAGCTCTTTTTTATTGTACAATTAATATTTCTAAATTAGCCGAAACCAGAATGATTGTCAAATGTGTCACCGAATCCTATAATCCAGTCCCTATGGTATCATTCATTGACAAATATTTCTATCCATTTCAAAACACACAAGGAAAAAAGACTCAAAGATTCTACCAGACCTTTAAAAAGGCCCTTAAAAATTCCAGAGCTTTATAATATTTTTCTACTACTTTGCTACATGCACATTTGCCAAAATTTCCCTAAAACAAACCACTTAAAATTAATAAATTACCTGTCAAGTCCCATAAAAACAGATGGTCACTTAGAGACAGGAAAAGATGTTAGCATTCTGTTTTACACAGCTGTTCAGACTAGGAAAAGATCATTTCATTTTCCATAACAGACAATGAACCTTGTCTAAGATTTCCAATATTATGCATAAAAATGAAAATATCATGCAGCTGCTTCTATGTTACACATCTGGTTACTGCTGAAGAAACATCTTTAATAGTAAAATGAAAATCATTATAATAAATAAGAACTAAAATTGGTCTGTAAGTGCTTGGCTATCAAAAAATTTTAAGTTGCTAAATATTCCTAAATTGTGGTACTCTAATATGCTATCTAATGCAATTAAGAATTTATCAGTAATCTCCTATCCATAAGAAAGTACACACAGCTGAATATCTGACACGCCAATTGTTTCTTCCTGTTACTCCTTTCAAGAAGGTGTTTTAGTAATTTTATCAGAAATCTAACACATGAAACAATAAGTCAACACAACATTAGTGTCACACATCCAAAATGAGATTTTGATTTGTTAGTCTCCAACACATTACTTACATTACTATAAATCGCGTGAAGATGAAGACATTTGGCACCTAAGAATAGTTATGAAATACCCAACACCAAGAGCATGCCTGTATTTATGCTCAGAGCTCTCTTGGTTCTATATTTTTAGCAAAAGACATGAAACTTGATAGCTAAATATATGACCACTTTTTCACATTACTTGCCAGGAGCACCAATGTTTAAGTCTTCAAAATGTCTACAAAATATATTGGTGACATTCAACTACTCTAAGAGATGGGGTATGTACAGCAGGGGGATTCATTTAATATTGGCAAAATGATTACAATTTGGACAGGCTACTTTGAATTAACTATTAAGTATTGAATTTGACCAGAAGTTTTCCTATCAATCCCTTGTTTAAAATTTCCAGTGAATTTCGCTGGAACAAAATCCAAGCCCCTTACAGGGCCTACAAGGCTCTGGTGACCTCTAAGACCCTGCCCATCCCTCTAACCCCATCTCCTTCCACTCCCTGACGCCATGCCTCCATGATCATCTTTCTAATCCTTGAAGTCACCAAGCTCCTGGCTATCACCCATGTGATCTACCCACTTGGAACGCCCTTCCCTTAGATCTTCTTGCAGCTGTTGAGCATTTACATCTCGCATCACAATGTCATTTCCACAGGGAAGACTTCTCCCACCATTAGTCCCACCCTTATTTTTCCATGACTATCTCACTTCCCTCTTTTATATTATTCATAGCATTGCTAACTTGAGGAGAATATATTGTAATTCTTTACATGGTTTTCTGTCTTCTCTCACTAGAATTCAAGGCCACTCCCAAGAGATGCCTTACTCCAGTTATATCTCCAGCACCAAGTACCTGTACATAATACATACTAAATGAAGGAACAAACTGTTTTTCACTAAACTGACTAATAATGCGATTGAAGTGGCCAAACAATCCAATGGAATCCAACTTGTATCTTGGATACCCCACTACTGGCCTCATAATTAGACTTAATCATGGAACGAGGTTATAAGTCCTCAAGGCCTAAGGGATTGTCCAGAGCCTATATATCCCCTCCCATGCACATCCCCAGAAGTCTACCAAAATGGCCCATTTTGGGCCTCTTCTCAAGATGCGGCCTTCTGAGGGAAGCATGTGCTGTCCTCTAATTACACTCCTATGCTCAAGGGTTGGCTGTGTGCAGGAGAGGCAGATGGACCTGAACACACATACTCATGAGGCACCTCACAATGCAGAATGAAGCTGGGGGTGGAAAGAGGAACCACAGGCTAGGGGATGGTAATCCCTAATCCCTGTGCTGCATTTTCCTGCACTAAACTCCACAAAGTCTGGGAATGCAAAATGGAAGCCAGGCCTCACAGGTCACTCTGAAAGTATGTTTGTCAGGGCAAGACATTTTATTCAATTTCAGATATACTTTAGTCTACTTGATACAGTATTAGCTTGATTTATACATGCATTTATAAAATTTTGTATTTTGAACACATGGTGTATGGGCCTCTATTTGTCCTCCTGCCTTTGGTCCTGTAAATGTTAGGGATGAGGCCTAACTGCTACTCTGAGAACTTGATCAAGTACCTCAGTTCACTGAGTCTGTTTCTTCATTTGAGAAAGAGAAATAATTCCTGTCCTGTCAACACCTTATATTATGTGAAGAACAATACATACAAATATAAAACATAATTGTAAAACATTTCTATTATGTTGTGTCCCACATACCTCCCTATGTATTCCAGCAAGTGAGAACCATGATAATTTCCATCACCAATTCCAAAGCAACTGTGGCTTTTGAGAAACTTTTGAACTAGACGGGTGATATGGTTTGGATGTTTGTCCCCTCCAAATCTCATGTTGAATTGTAATTCCCAGTGTTGGAGGTAGAAGCTGGTGGGAGGTGTTTGGGTCATGGGGGAAGATCCCTCATGAATGGCTTGATGCCCTCCTTGCAGACATGAGTGAGTTCTCCCTCTGCGTTCATGTGAGATCTGGTTTTTAAAAGACTATGGCATGTCCTACCTCCCACTCATGCTCCCTCTGTCACCATGTGACATGCCTACTCCTGCTTTGCCTTCTGCCATGATTCTAAGTTCCTTGAGGCCTTCCCAGAAGCTGAGCAGATGCTGGTACCATGCCTCTTGTACAGCCTGCAAAACCATGAGCCAATTAAACCTCTTTTCTTAATGAATTACCCAGCCTCAGCTATTTCTTTAAAACAACACAAGAACAGACTAACACAACAGGGTTTGGCTTTTCACTGCCTATTTTTTTAGTGTTAAGTACTCTACATTTCTTCTCCATTCTACAAAGTTTCACATCTTTCCAGAAGAAAAAGATGTCCAAGTGTCTAAGACTTTGGACATTAAGAGAGAGAGAGAGTTCTTTAACAAAATTTTTAAAGTAAAAATTTCAAAAAAAGAATCTTTTCTAATTATTTATAGTTGTAGAGAGGTGCCAACTAAAAAAATATCTCATCTCCTATTTAGCCTATTGAATACTGACCTGTTTTCCAGGAAAAGTACATAATATACACTAGTGCTATGCATTTATTGATCTCTAATCGGTTGCTGGGATGAACTGAACAAGAAATATACCCCTTGGGCTGTTTTAGATCTCTCCAGCTGTCTGTCCAGAAGCCTTTCCTCCCATTCCAGAGAAAGGATGATCTCAGAGATTTAATAAATCAAGAGCACAAATAGTGCACACAAGGAAGCTAGGACAAACAAAGAGAAATGCAAAATGAGCTGGCAGGTGGGTTAGGGTATAGCAGTAGATGAAACAGACTCTGCAGGGCAAGGGAAAACAGAATGAGTTGGTTTTTGTTTTGTTTTGTTTTGTTTTTGAGACGGAGTCTCGCTCTGTCACCCAGGCTGGAGTGCAGTGGTGCGATCTCGGCTCACTGCAACCACCACCTTCCAGGTTCAAGCGATTCTCTCGCCTCAGCCTCCCAAGTAGCTGGGATTATAGGCGCTTGCCACCACAGCCGGCTGATTTTTGTATTTTTAGTAAAGACGGGGTTTCGCCATGTTGGCTAAGCTGGTCTCAAACTCCTGACCTCAGGTGATCCGCCTGCCTCGGCCTCCCAAAGTGCTGGGATTACAGGCATGAGCCACCACGCCCAGCCAGAATGAGTTTTCAATGGACTGAGATTGAAAAAAATCAAAACCCCTTTTCACAACTGATATGGTTTGGCTGTGTCCCCATCCAAATCTCAACTTGAATTTTATTTCCCAGAATTTCCATGTGCTGTGGGAGGGACCGAGGAGAGGTAATTGAATCATGGGGGCCAGTCTTTCCCATGCTATTCTTGTAATAGTAAGTCTCATCAGATCTGATGGGTTTATCAGGGGTTTCCGCTTTTGCTTCTTCCTCATTTTTCTCTTGCTGCCGCCACGTAAAAAGTGCCTTTCACCTCCAGCCATGTTTCTGAGACCTCCCCAGCCATGTGGAACTGTAAGTCCAATTAAATATTTTTTTCTTCCCAGTCTCGGGTATGTCTTTATCAGCAGACTAATATAATAATACATTAGATCTACCACATGGAGTACACTAGTCACTGTAGAAAAACCATAAACCACCTAAAAATAAACAACAGAAATCTGTATCACATTCCCCTTTAGAGTTCATCATATCAGAACTTTCCAATTTTCTATATAATTAAATAGTTTTACCTTGTCTCTGAAGTCTACAAATCGAATAAATGCAGCAGGAAACCTACCTGTAAATAATAACAGCAATAATAATAAAGGATTTAACATTTATTGTCTTTTTTGTTGATTGACTGATTTCCATACACTGATCTGAGTTATTGCTGTTAATTTAATGAGGACTCAGCAACAATCTGATTCAAGAAATATGATTAGTTCCTTTTGCACATGGGGAAACTAAGACACAGGAAAGTTAAGAAGCTTGCCCAAGATCTCATGTGGGAAAATTAAAAGAAGAGTATTTAGACTCCAGAAGGTCTGGCTTTATAGAGGTAGCCAATGGTTCACATGTAAGGGACAGAGTGAAGAACTGCCAGGAACTTGACACTTGATCAGCCAGCCCTTCAACAAATCTGTGTTCATCATTGTCACACTCAAGGGTGCAAGGAAAAACAAACACCACAAATAAAGCTAATGTGAATCCAGGCCTGGAAACTCACTATCCTAGTAGAGAAGGAAGATCATACTGATAAGACCTTACGGAGCAGCTTCGTATACAATCTCTCATATGATATCGCTTCACAATATCCCTGAATTGTTATTCCCAGTTCATAGAGAAAGAAACAGAGACCAAATATGCCAAGCAAGTTATTCGTTACAAAAGTATTTAGCGGCATTCCCCATATATGAACGGTGTTAATTCAATATTAATTCAACCAGCATCCCCAAATAGTCTGGAGAATAGGTCCTCCTTGTTATTCAAGACATCAACTCAATGAGTGGGAAAGGAAATTGGTAATATCTAATCATAAGCATATGTAACTCCCACATCCTCCAAAAAAAAATACTGAATATCAAAGCCATAGCTCAAATCCAGACCTTCTAAATCCTATTCAAATATTGTTTCTACCACACCAGGTGCACTGTCAACCCACAATACTGTATAGAAAAACCCATGATGCAATTGTAAACTGTAAATCCTGATGGGTTAGGCCTTGACAAATCAAAATGAAGAAAATACACTCATTTCCCAATGTTCATGGCTTCCTTGTTTACTATAGAAGCAAACCACTATGGTGAACCTAGGTAGTCAATGAAGACTATTAGGAAAATTACCTTTGTTAGTGACAACCATTCTTCTGATACAATTTGTGTACATTACTATAGTCCAGGTGGATACACGGCAACCTCCACGTTTATTCCACCAATTCCTTTAACATGGTTTTAAAGATAAATACCACATTACATGTCTATAATAGATAATGTATTTTCAAATAGTGGCTTGTTATTATATTCTTGCAATAATAATTAAAAGTTGTTCTTCTACCCTATAGGATATTTGCATCATCATACTCCAGCAAATAGCATATTCAATTGGTCTAACACATCCTCAATGCCTTTCTTCATCTACCACATCCCAAACATCAACAAGTCCTGACCTGTCCATCCAAAACACATCCCAAAGACATCTGCTCCACCACATCTCCTGTGTAAACCTCTCATTCACACCACCATCTTCTCTCACTTGGAAGACCATAATGACAGTTGATCTCTTTCTCACTTCTCCTGCAGCCCCATTAATCCATTTACCACAGGACAGTCCATAGGGTGACCGACTCATCCTGGTTTGCCTTAGGCTTTCTCAGTTTTAGCACTGAAAGTCCCATGTTCAGGAAACTCCTCATTTTTGAGCAATCAAGAGCAGTTGGTCACCCAAGACTACAGTGAACTTTTTATAAGATAGATAAGATCAGGTCATTGCAGAAATCACTAGCCACAATTCCTCATCTCTCCCTGGATCCCTTTTCCAAGTGACCATGCAGTTCTTCCCACTAGAGGTCTTGACCCCTTGTCTTTGGATTCCAACAATGGGCTATTAGCAGATGTGATACAGCAAGGAGCTTGAAACACACTTGCAGATGGGCTTGCTCTCTTGCATTCTAATGGCCACTTCCTTGTGAAAACTACACCCACACCTAGCCCACAAGTCCAAGAAGGATGACAAGCACATGGTGCAGGCCTGGATCCAACCTGCAGCTTGCAGTCAAGCCCAAAGAGGGCCATCTCAACCCACTAATATGCAGACACTTGAGCAAGAACAAATGACTCCCTGAGTTTGGGGATGATTTGCTATCTAGCATTATCGAGGCAATACCTAACTGACATGGATTTCATCCAAACTTTTTAGTAGCTTCCCGTTTCACTTAAGAGTAAAATCAAATATACTTACCTGAGCACAAAGCCTTACATGATCTGGGCTCTAACCCATTTGCCAGACCTCACCATACTATCCTTTTCTCAACTTCATTCTCACTGATCTCCTTTCTGTTTATCAAATTGATAAAGCTGTTTCTAGTTCAGGATATTGGCCTCTCCTGTCACCTGTGCTTGAAACACTTTCATCCCAGTTCTCATGACTGGCTCCTTTTCATCCTCACAGGCCAGCTTAAAAATCACCTCCTCAGAGAAGCCTTCCTTGACTATCCTAAGTCCTAGATGATTTAATAACATGAAACCTGTGTGTTTCTGTCACAGTATTTCTCACAATCTGTCAATTATTTGCTAATTTGTTTGCTTATACTCTGCATCCTCACCAAGCTCAAATATTCAAACTATCTTCTGCATATGTTAGTGGATACCAATTGAATGGCACCCAAAGGCTCAGAAAATCCCTTAGCCTGGTACCTTCTGGTGTGATGGGTAGAAGATATTTATTATTGAAAACAGACTGAAAATCAGTAAGACAGTAAAGCTATAGATGACTTTTAGCAATCATTGATATTGTTTTAAATTAAAAGTTCAAAAGGGATTTGATTTTTTAAGAGTTAGCTGGATATAACTTTTTTAAAACCAGAAAGAATTACACCAGATTTTTAGTTGTATCAGTCTTTCCAAATGAAATAATACCTCAAAATCAGACTCCAGTAACAATACCCCCTCCCCCTCCCCCCCAAAAAAATACTTTGCTTAAGTCAAAGGAAGCTGAACAAATAAAAATTTGTTTGATGTGGTATGAAATCACAAGCCTTTAGTGACAGAAGTTAAAAACAGAAGCAATGAAAGTATCATTCTCTATCATTAGTTACAGTTCCATACTACCGGTCATGTGGAAAATTTTAGCTATCCACTTCTTCAGGGACTTCAATGTTCACAAAAGACCCCTTTAAACTCCAACCACTGTGAAGTTAAAAGGCAGTGAATAGTGAAAGTAGCTGTGTTTCTATATTGAGAATACCTTTGTAATGTGAAACACAACAGACCAGTTCCTTGTTCAGCTAAAGGGGGCTGCTTGCAGTATTCAAGACAGAGGCGAGGAGGCACCAGGGCTCCTGAGAGTTTTGACTAATAAAACCATCCCAAGAAGGGAAGACATAGAATGTCAGCCAGGCCTCAAGCAGGAAAGGAGTGCCGGGGTGGGAGTCTGCCCAGTCTAGGGAGTTTTGAACTTCGGGAGAAAGAGGGTGTGAAGAAATGGCTCTGCATCCAAAGTGAAGGTAAGCAACCTCATGAACATGGCTCCGGACGCTGGAGGCCCTGGTCCCTGGACTTTGGGCTTGGAAGCAAAGGCCATTGACTGTTCCTCTATCACTCTGAGAAGCTCCATTGTGCCTGGGCCTCTTAGATGATTATTTTATAAACTATGGATTAGGACAATGGTATATCTCAGAAAAGGCACGTGAGGATTCAGTGAGATAAAGCAGGATAAACACTTAACAGTGTTTATTATAGATACACTGAGTTTTCAAAACATTTCAGCCATTGTATTTTCTACCACCTAGCACACACACCAGATCAATATTTGATGAGAGCATAAGTAAATGAAAGTCTAAGGTTTTGTTGAAATGTGCTCTTTGTCTTGAAAAGGAAAAGAATTGCATAAAGGTAAAACAAGATGAATGTGTCTCCTAAGACACCAGGATGGCAGATCTGAACATCCTAGTCATGAGAAAATCATTCCATTTTGTAAATGTGCCATTGGCATTCTGGTGTATATATCATTCTCATAGGCTTGGTTGATGAACATCCAACTTCCTTAGTTTGATGAACTCTGGGTGGGTACCCATAAGTTTCCTGACCTAAAAGGCAAGGAGTGGTTTGGTTTACTTAAAGTAGTACTCCTTGACGGGTTGTCTATAGGATCTATCTCAGAAAGCAGCCATCTATACTTCCATCAGGAAACACACCTCTCTCTTACCCCTAACACAAGTAACTAGCTTTACACAGAAACAGTAAGACGGTCACAGTTACTACTTCTCTGTTTAAAGCTAGAACTGCCAACTTCTTGCTAATCATTTTGAAAGATAAATTTCATGAGAGCCAAGGAGAAAGAAAGTTAAGGACAAGGTTTCTATTTTGGGTCAGAGAAACACTCTGTTTGTTAAATGTATTATATTTAATAACGAGTCAGAAAGGGAAAGTAGTTTCCGTCTCTTCCAAGAAGGCTTCCCTGGCCACCCAGCATCTACAGTGGAATAGGCATCGCTTTTCCCTGGGTGCCCATGATATCTGGGCACACCTTTACTATCCCTGTATCCCTGTGGGTTTACACATCTGTCTCTCTACCAAACAGTGAACGTCTTGGAAGCACCAACCATTTGGAGTCATCCTTGTGCCCAACCAACCTCAGTACCTGATCATTTCAGGTACTCAATAACTGATAAATGAATTAATGTCCCATTGAAAAGAGGTTACTTAAATCACAGGGGGTTTTGAGCCCTCTCGTGTTTTCCTTATAGTCCCCTCACTTATAATACACACAACTCTGGCAAGGATGGAGAGCTACTGTCTAATACTGAGGAATATTGATTTATTTTTCCAGAAGTAGGGGAGGCAGTGACAAAAATGGCATTGAGATGAGTATATTTGGGACACCTTTAAACTGAAATGAGCACATATCCAAAGATTCTATAACTGAAAGCAGAGCTCATCAATGTAAATAGAACAAAAAGCCACTATGGACCAGGGACTTTTGTTAACATGACCTGCCAGGGATCAGAGAGAACCCACAGAAGGTGAAGCTGTCTTTGTCTAAGGAGATTCATTTCTAGTAATACCAGACCTAACCATCCCCACATTTCAACTAAGGCTGTTCTGTGGCATCAGACAGGAGGACCAGCCTGAAGAGAACCCTGGACACGAGGATGGCAACAGGCAAAGCCACCAACTTGATATGTCCCTTCATAATTTCCCAACTTCCCACCATTGCCTATAGGGCTGCTGCTTCCTTAGTTTTACCTTCTCCCTTAAACAAAGCTTACAAACATGACCCAATGACATTAGACAAAAGCCACTGGGTATGCACACCAGAAGTCCTCCTTGGCAACTTTTAGCCTAGATGGAGGGTTCCTGGACGTCTTTGTTCTCTTATTAACTCTTCAATTCAGTAACCACTTGCGGAATTCATACTATGGTCCAGGTACCAGGAATGCAAAGGTGAATGGGAAACTTTTAGCCCTAGAACAAATCCAGCCTCGTCCTCCCTATCTGTTTCTGTACCCGACTCCCAGTAGTCATCCCAAACTGTCTGGAAGGCCCTTTCTTCTCTTGTTCATCCTTCATTTAAAAGCTGCATGAATTGATGGAATAATATTTAAAGCTCTCATCTTTGGCCGGGTGCAGTGGCGCACGTCTGTGGTCCCAGCACTTTGGGAGGCCAAGGCGGGCGGATCACATGATCAGGAGTTCAAGACCAGCCTGGCCAATATGGTAAAACTCCGTCTCTACTAAAAATAGAAAAATTAGCCAGGCATGGTGGCGGGTGCCTGTAGTCCCAGCTACCCAGGAGGCTGAGGGAGGAGAATCGCTTTAACCCGGAAGGCAGAGGTTTCAGTGAGCCAAGATCGTGCCCCTGAATTCCAGCCTGGGCAACAGAGTGAGACTCCATCTCAAAAAAAACAAAAACGGAAAACAAAACAAACAAACAAAAAAAAAACCTCTCATTTTCTTTTCCTTCTTTTTTTTTTTTTTTTTTTTTTTTGGAGATGGAGTCTTGCTCTGTCGCCCAGAGTGGAGTGCAGTGGCATGATCTCGGCTCACTGCAAGCTCTGCCTCCCGGGTTCCAGCAATTCTCCTGCCTCAGCCTCCTGAGTAGCTGGGACTACAGGCGCAAGCTGCCACACACAGCTAATTTTTTGAATTTTAGTACAGACAGTGTTTCATCGTGTTGCCCAGGCTGGTCTCAAACTCCTGAACTCAGGCAATATGCCCGCCTCAGCCTCCCAAAGTGCTAGGATTACAGGTGTTAGCCACCATGCCCAGCCAAAACTCTCATTGTCTTTCCTACAAAACAGGCTTCCTGTTAATGACAGCTGCTATCAAAGAGTCATCCTTAATCTTATTCAGGTAACCACAAACTTTATTCTTTAAATGGAGACAACTTTGAGAGTAAAAGGGATTTGCAGTTAATAATAGTTCTGGAGAAGCAGATGTATTCAAGTCTGTCCCAAGCAAACCAATAGGGATGATCACCTATACTTAGAGACAGAAATTCTAAGCTTAAATGCCAGATGAATCTTGAAGCCTGTCCGGATTTCCGGAAACACCTATGCTTTATTTTGTATATGAAAAGTATCATGTGAAAGGTCACCTCACAACTATGATATAAGGAATGTGCTTCCTCTTTCTGGGTACACAGGCAACAGGTTAAATTTCAGCCCCTGCACCACCCAGTGTATGCTGTGATGTGGAACACACTACTTATCATAACAGCAAAAGGCACATCATCTACTGATGTTTCCTATGAGCCAGACAATGTTTAGGCCTAGATCACTCCTCCTATCAAAGCCATGAGTAGACACTACTGACATCCCATATTTTATAGATGAGGAAATGGAGCCTTCGAGAAGTTACAACACAGTTAAAAAGGAGTGGCACTATGCTTCAAACTAAGGCAGTCTCTTCCAGAGCCCATCTTCTTAAATACTACCGCAGTGCCTTCTCAAAGACATCACTGAAGAGGTGATGATTAAGTTGAGCCACAAAAACTGGGAGATCATGACAATGATAATGATCCTAACTATCCATTATTGGAAACTTTAGAGTATGCAACTCTGCTAAACCTTATGCATGGCATGATCTCATTTTACTCTCCTGGCTCTCCTAGGAAGCAATATTACTAAGCCCGTTTTACAGATGACGAAACTGATGATTCTAGAGGCTAAGTAGCTTGCCTAGGGTTGTGCAGCTATCATGGAGCAAATGCAGGATTTGAATTCAAGGCAAACTCCAGAGTCATCTTCACCATGTCAGAAGGTGCACTATGGAAGAAAGAATATGGATGAAGGCAGGAAGGAAACTGATGTGGCCACACGCTGGGAAACAGGCATAAAGAGAGGACAGTGAGGGAAAGATAAATTGTGACTGTGTCATGCACAGCTGACTGTGTATGCCACAGTGAGTTAAAACTGAATCCACTAAACAAGGAACAGTAGTAAGAAATTCTGAGCAAGAGTGTCTCAAAGGAATCCAGGTTTTCTCATGCTTATGATGTTAATGGACAGGTTATTTATAAAGAAAATATATATTTATGTAAAGTTGTTTTTCAGTGCTACATCTAGCACCTGATGACTCTGGGAACAATTTGATTTTTGCATATCAAATACTTTTAGCACTGTTATTTTTCCCCTGTTATCCACATCCCATCTGTTTCCTCTTCCCCATACTGAAGTGACTGGTATATTTGCTCAAATAAAAGCCTGAAGACGAAAAAAAAATTCTAATACTTGGCTCACATTTAATTTGAGAGAAATAACAGACTCCCAAATCTCTTAGCTTGTTCCATGTTGAATGAAAGAAAAAAAATTACATAATTGAGATAGCTTGTTTACTTACCCAATTTTCATCCTAAGGTAGATCAAGTAATATAACTCTTTTAAACCTTCTCAATTCATTTCCTGACTTTTTTGTCCGTAGCCTAGAAAACTCAAGTGAAGCCTTAGTACTATTTGTGAACATCTGTTAAATATTGCCAATGCCTGTTACAACCACCTTGGGGAATAGCGTAGCATCTTAAAAGCATACGTCCATATGTAATACTTATTCTGTTGCAATGTAAAGAAAGTATGATTCTCATTTTCCTTAAAAATTATGCAACATTTGACTTACATGCTCATCTACCTAGAAAATATCAACCAACAGCATACGAGTCATTATATATTCATTATCAAGTTATCTGACAAGTTGTATAAAAAATATAGCTTCACACTTGAGTGTTATTGAAAAGTATTGAAAATTTTTATTTTTATCTGCTGTTGATGTTTTTAATAGTTGTTTTGTATTTCGTTTACGATAGCTCAAAACACTGGCTCTGTTCAATCCAAAAAAGAAGAAAAAAAGAAAGAGAACTTGGTGAGTGCCTCATTTGTGTGAAACATGTGTTTCATTTATCTTGGTTGCTATCTCAATCATTCCTTGAAGTACATATTATCCCCTATTTTATAGTCAAGTAAATTGTGGTTTAGGGTAATCAGTCAAAGTAGAGCTGGGGTGGGAGCTCTGTTCTGACTGTATAGCCCATGTTTCTTCTAAGCCTTGAAGCAAAGAGACAAACGTTTTCAAGATGCCAAACACTACTTTCAGAAGCAACTGCTACATGATCATCAAGCCCATTCTTCCTTTTCCTAAGCATGGATTGAAACTGTATTTCCCAGCCACCCTTGAAGTTGGTTGAGATCATGCGATCACTTTTAGCTGAAATGATATAGTCCGTGCAAATTCCTACATGCAATCCTCCATGGTTGTTTTGCCTTTTGAGTGGTTGGAATGGGCATACTTTCCAGGTCATCTTTGGGAGCCATGTGTGGAAGACAGCGGAATGAAAAACAAAAGGAGCCTAGGTTCCTGCAGCAGACCAAGAACATCATGCTAGATGTTTATGTGAATAAGAAATAAATCCTTCTTGCACCAGGCTACTGGGAATGGGGTAGCTTATGTGCTTCAGATGCTAGCATTACCTAATATGCCAGTACAGAGAAAAACAATCCAAAAATAGCTACAAGACGAAATAACGCAATCTAGAGATTATCATAAAACCTTAAAATAATATTTAATATTTAGACAATGTTCATTTTATAATATAGAATTTTAAAACAAAAATTATAAACAAAACTGTACTTAGTACCTTACCATATTTAGAAACAAGTTCATTCTCTCTCAATTATGTCATATACATATGTACACAGAAATTAATATTGCTGAATGAAGGCATGCATAAGAAAAATGAAAGAAAATATGTTAATATTAGTACAGGTTTCCTCTAAGTAATGAGATTAGAAGATATTTTTTACTTCTTTGTACTTTCCTATATTTTCCAATATCAAAATAATGAGCATGTTCCTTTGATAATCAGAAAAGATTTGTGTAATTATGTTTAAGATTTCTTTAAAAGGGGCAATCCACCCAGACAGATTACAGCAGTGAGGTCCTATGTCATTTACCCTAGGTAAAGTTTTTCTGCATTTATAGCCCATAAAGTACCCTCTGAACTTTCAAAACTGCCAAACTTTACACTGGGGTGAATCAAAGGCCCCAGGGAATAATATTTCATGGGAAAGTCCTGGAAAATGAGACCATATGCCAACATAACTTCTTTGTCCATTCTCAATGAGGTAGCTTTAAAAATACAAGTCAGCCAGGCCTATAATCTTCCCACCTTGACCTCCCAAAAGCCAGCAATTTGGGAGGCCAAGGTGGGAAGATCACTTGAGGCCAGGAGTTTGAGACAATCCTGGCCAACATGGTGAAACCCCGTGTCTATTAAAAATATAAAAATTAGCTGGGCATGGTGGTGCACGCCTGTAATCCCAGATACTCAGGGGGCTAAGGCATGAGAATCGCCTGAACCCAGGAGGCAGAGGTTGCAGTGAGCTAAGATAGCACCTCCTAACTCCAGCTGGGGCAACAGAGAGAAACTGTGACTCAAAAAATTAAAAAATTAAAAATTAAAAAAATAAGAATAAACACAAGATAATACATAACTCTATTAATGACACACTGAAAAGACAGAAAGTAAAATTATGTTAGTTACCGTGGATACACAATCATGGGCATGAAGAGATCTAGTGGTACTCAGTACCAGTCATTAAAGGAAAGTCTTTCCCTTTGGTTTAGATGAAGATTCCAGGAGATAATATTTGTGAAATGCTCAGCACAATACTAGGCACATGGTAAAGGCCCAAAGCTTAAATGCCACCACTATTATTTTTATTGGTTAAACTGTAAGAAGAATTAATGCTTGCTTTAGTAGACTGTTAAAATTGAAGTTAAGGCATTGAGTTTCAAAGTACTGTTCTCATTTGTTTCTTAGGAAACTGAAAGGAAGCTACATGTACACTCCCATAAAGCCTGCCTGCCCACAACCCGCCTTGATCTCTCCCTTCACTCTGCAGGTCTCCTGCTGCTTCTATTCAGTGAATACCACAAGACACTTAGGGAAAAGATATTCTAGCACAGAGAAATTATAAGGAGATGACCAGAGAAGACCATTTATATTTGCAGACTTAGGAAGAAGAAAAAATAACATTTTATAAAAGGGGGATCTCTTTGCCAAAATACATACAATAGAAAAATGTCATTAAAAGCTACAACTTGTTGAATGGGATATCCTCTTTATAAATACAGTTAGGGAAAACCATCAATTTCAATTCAGGTGCTCCTTTAAGGAGCATTTGCAAGTGAGCATGAGCAAGTGAACATTTTCTGAATAACAATATTTATTTGTGAGCATCTGCTGCCTCTGAGGACCTATGAGAAGCACTCTATCTGGATGACACCAGGTTCTTAGCAGCAAGCAACAGAAATTAACTCTAGCTGAAATAAGCATGAACTAAATTACAAAAAAGAAATTGGGAGGCTCACATAATCACCAAGAAGTCAGGAGAATCAGACTTAAAAAATGGGAAGGAAGCAAAGAGGCCAAAAGCAGCCGGGAACGCAATCAAACCACACCACAGAAACCATCTATCTGGTGAGGACACCACTGTTATTCCTAGAAAGCAGATACCGCTTCAACCTCTGATGGACCACATATGCCATTACCCTAGGAGCAGCTTTATATTATTGACTCCAAAGTCAAAACAATGGGCAGCTGATATGTTGGTAAAATGAAAACTTACTTCACAAAAATCAATGTTATCCTTGTCTGTCATTATAAGACAAAAATGACCATCATCTCAACAAAAAAGATATTAAGATCTTTTTGCAAAATCCTAACCACATGTGATAGGACAAAGCCACAACAATCAAAGAGGCTTGCAATGTATTTAATTGCCTATGGGATTAATAGTACATGTCAATCAGTAGCCAATGGGCAGCAATTCCTTTTTTACATAAAATACAATTCCTTAATGGTGTTAAGTAATTCACCAGGCTTTAGGACACGATTACATAAAACCAAAAGAGCAAGTTATCATATTGACGAATGGAAACATGTTATAGCTGAAAGCAATCAAAAACTAGCCAAGTTCAATAAAAGCTCCTTATCTCCATTTTAGGATGCATGTCATTAGCTCAGAGAAGATTAATTTCTCCATTCATAGTTCAATTTTCTTTCCTGACAAAAAATAAAAATGTGAGTTTTTGAAATGCAATTTTCTTGCTTAATCAAATGGTAAGAGTCTCATGTCAACATGCATGGAATAATTAATAAATTGTGGAGATTCTAAAAACTGAAAGGAACTAGTCCTAGACACGATTCATCTAAGTTTATATACAAACGCTTTTTTAAGACAGGTCTTTCCAGTGATATGAGAGACACAATCCTTCATTCACCTTCAAAGAGAACTGAAAAGGTAACATGAAGATCAGTCATTCACACAGTAGGTATTCTGTAATGATCTGCTGACTGTATTCATTAATTTAATCCATAAGAGAAGAAAAGTATGTACTTAATAAGCCTCCTAAGAAAATTGTATGCAACGTAAACAACTCCTCCTTTAAAGCGTGATTATAAAAGGTGGCTCCGATAAATGGCAGCAGCAATGAATATTATCCACATTAAAAACTTAATTCAAACTAAATTTGCTCTCTCAGACACAAATCCATTTTCTATGCAAGAAAATGAGGATCTCACTCAATATCTTACCATTATGAACAGTGTTTCAGAAACAAAATGTTTGCATTACCCATTTTAAACAAATGTTCAAATTAACAAGCTTTCCCTAACTACACAGCAAAAGGTTCTATTTGCTCAGAGATAAAACCAAATGAATCATTAAGAAAATACCTGCAGATGACACAGTTTCTATATATTGCACCTTAAAATCTGCCATGTCTAGTTTTAATCCAATCTTCTAATTTGATTAATATGCATTTTCCATCTTTAAAATGCTGACCCACACATAAAAATCTCCCAAGAATATCATCACCAAGTTAGCAAAAAGGAAAATGCCAGGGGAGATTTAATCTAATCTGACTGGATTAAAATCCCATCATCTTTGTCAATTAGCTCTACAATCTCAGCATTTTTTTTAACTTTATCTTGCCTGTTTCCTTGCTTGTAAAATGACATAAGCAATGACTGAATTTGGCAACCAACTGGATATAATAGACATGAGAGATATTAAGGATGCAGAGGTATTTCAGCTGGGTAAGCACGGTGGCGAGAAGAGGAAGAGAAGGTTTGGAGCAACCAAGAGATGACAAGTTCCATTTGGGTCAGGTGTGCCAAAGACACCCATGAACAAGCGGTCAACAGACAAGTAGGAATGCAGGTTCAGGCACAAAGAAAGAGATAATTCGCACAGAGGTCACCCTGGAAATCACAGATATGATTAACATCACATTTATTTTCAAAATATTTTATAAAATGTCATTTCAAAACACATCAAAATATGAATAAAGTAGAAAGGTAAGTAAATACCTTTCAATTATTTACAAATCTTTCTAATTAAAATATGAACTCTCCTAACACATGATTAGCAGGATAGTTATTATGATGTCTCTGATCTCTCTGTGAGTTAGAATCACAACAGTAATGAACCTCCTGGAATTTGCTGCCATTGACGACAATGATGATGATGATGATGATGATGATAGCAATAAAATCTTATATAGCACTTTCGGAATGTTAAACGCATTATCATTCTAGGCAATTTTCTCCCATGATAGTATCATAATTATAGGGTGAAGGTCCCATTTTTTCAGTACAATCAGGAAGATGTGTGCAAAATCCAGTTTTAATCTTAACCTCAAATCTATTTGCTAAAATTTCAATTGTGCTCTTGGTTCTGTCAATCTTGTGGTGACAAGAATGTAAATACTCTGAATTTTTGCCAGATTCTTCTTGCTTTGCTCTCTCCAGCTAATCTCAGTGATGTGCACACAATTTTTATATTTATGATCAACTCTTTTCACTTTTAACCAACTAGAATTGGTTCCATATCCTCTTCTAATGCTATAAATTTCCCCTTAGACCAAAACGATTCAACAACAGAAATCAGAGGAGTCCTTCCTTCTACCAAAACTACTCACTGAGTACGGGAAGGATTACTCATTCATTCACCAAATAAGGAGCTTGAATTTTCCAAATTGCTGTTTAGCCCTAGATAGGAACAGGCCCTCTGTTGGCCATATCACCTTAAGGAGCATCACAGATATGCACAGGTGAAACCTGCATGCACACACACTCACATGCTCCTATATGCACACACACACAACCATGCATCATTCTCCATTCCTTTATCCAGCTTGATTTTGTCTATCCTTTTATCATTCTCAACCCTTTATCCAGTTTGTATTTCTTGAAAGCATACCTGAAGAACTAATTTTCTTTTACTTAAAATTGTTTTATTGTCTCTTTTTTTTCCCTCCCTTGTCCCAGCTCCAGCATGTCAATGCAACACTGTTCATTCCTCCAGAGCAGAAATTCTATTGAAAGCAAGATACAACCAGGTGCAATGGCTCTCGGCTGTAATCCCAGCACTTCGAGAGGCTGAGGCAGGAGGATCACTTGAGGCCAAACTGGGCAACACAGAGAGACCCCATCTCTACAAAAAATAAAGATATAAAAATTAGCCAGGTATAGTGGTGTGCGCCTGTAGTCCTAGCTACTGTGGAGGCTGACGTGGGAGGATCAGTCAAGCCCAGGAGTTGGAGATTGTGGTGAACTATGATTATACCACCGCACTCCAGCCTGGGTGACAGAGTGAGACCCTGTCTCTAAAAGAAGTCAAAAATAAATACAAATAAAAATAAAAAGCATAGTATACAATCCCCAACCACAATACAATGGCTAAATGTTCATAAAACAAACCCATAACTAAGAAGTCAATTAGTTCACTAAGTACATATCTCCAGGAATATCTCAAAGAGATTAGCTGTTATGCCTAAGAGAGGTGAGGGGAGTAATCAACTGGCTTCCAGAATTATCTTAAAAAACTTAGTTATACCTGTAATGCTAGTGCTTCAAAGAAAATAACAGGGAAATAAGATCAAAGACCAACTTGAACTTTACATTTCTTTGCTCTCACTTCCCAATCCCCAAACCACAAGAGTATAAAACAAAAATGATCCTTTCTTACGAAAAGGCTGGAATACAGTACTAACCTTTACTGAGTCTATTATCACAGTTCACTGAGGAGCTGTCATCCAGGTTTAGATCTAATTTTACTGGGATTTTTTCATGGTAAAAACCAATCTTGATAGTTTTTAAAAATGAAATTAATTTTCATTATTAAAATATGTCACTTCAATTTCTACATTTAATCTGAAAATTACAAATTAATTTTATTTCTAGAACGTAAATTCTATGAAGAAAAAGGGTTTGCCTGTCTTCCACAGCTATATACACAGTGCCTAGTACATGGTTGACCCTCAATAAATATTTGTTCCAGAAAAGAACACATATACAGTTCAACTGACATAACATAGAGAGGGTCTGGTGTATTAGCATCTGGGAGAACTTTAAAAAGTTCAAAGAACAACAATTACTAGCTGAAGTACCTACGCACTTACTCTTAAAAGAGCATAGAAAATCAGAAAATTGAAATATGGAGAGTGCCTCTATCTTACACTCTCAATCTTTGCTACTGATCCCTGGATAAAACTGAGTTGTTACTCACAATTCTTTATTTTTAGTGGGAAACAACTGCATTCCCAAGGCTGAAGGATGCACATGCAAATCCTTCTGATGTCCATATCTGCACTGTGCTAGATGGTAGCCACTAGCCACATGAGTCTCTTGAGCACCTGAAATGTGACTGGTCTGAAATGAGATGTGCTGGAAGTGTAGAATTCCAACCAGGTTGCCGAAGATTGGGACAAAGAAATGAACACAAAATATCCCGTTGATAACTCCATTAATTCCATGCTGAAATGATGTTGTTTTAGATATATTGGAGTAAACAGAATGTATTACGAACATTAATTTTACCCATTTATTTTTCATTTTTTTAATGTGACTGTTAGAAAACTTTAAAATATTTATATGGCTCACATTATACTCCTACTAGACAGTGGCAATCCAGACTGATACCTAGAGAGTCTGCATGCCACACAGAGGGGGGATGCTCACTGAAAGGCAGACAGCAGGACCTGATCCCTAATATCTGGATCTGTAAGTAGGAAAACTGGCTAGATGTTCTACCACACAACAATCTCCCTTTGATATGGTTTGGCTGTACACACCCTAATCTCACCATGAATTGTAATAATCCCCACATGTCAAGGGTGGAGCCAGGTGGAGATAACTGAATCACTGGGGCAGTTTTCCCCATACTGTTCTAATGGTAGTGAGTAAGTCTCACGAGATCTAACGGTTTTATAAATGGGAGTTCCCCTGCATGAGTTCTCGTCTGCCACCATGTTAGACATTCCTTTGCTCTTCCTTTGTCTTCCACTATGATTGTGAGGTCTCCCCAGCCATGTGGAACTGTGAGTCCACTAAACCTCTTTCCTTTATAAATTACCCAGGCTAAGGTATGTCTTTATTAGAAGGATGAGAATAGACTAATACACTCTTAAAGACTCCCAATAGCATTGGGAAATAAGTACTATTAGCTTTGGCCTACTGATAAAGAAACTGAGGCAAGGACGGAGAAGGTATTTCTGCAAAATTACAAAGCTGGTAAAAGGGAGGGCAAAACACTGAAGCAAAGTTAGCTTGACTTTAAAGTAATGCTCTTGCCTTTGGTCTCCTCCAGTCACTCAGACGGCGCTCTCCCCATGTTCTAAGGGACTTAAAGAAGGATGTCAACAACTGATTCATCCTGCAATGAATGGCTTCTCAAGCCCTTCAGCCATGTTTCTCCCAGCCACTAATCCACAGCTAACAAAACTGGGTGAAATAGTGACTAAAATCTCTAAAAAACTACCATGGAGCGACATTCCATGTGCTGCTATCTCATGTAAAAGAATAAAGTTTTCCTAAATTGATATTTTTTGCTTCTTTAAATTGCAGTTAACATTTCCTTTGTTAGTTAACATGGATCACAATTTCCTTTTGTGTCATCAAATATTGTTGAAGGCTTCCATCCGTTCCCTCCATTATTGAGGGAATTACTGAACCATGCTCCACTGTTGCACGATTCTTCATTTCAAAAAGAGCTGGGATGAAAACACCCTCATGCATACTGTAAGAATTTCTGAGGATGCACCCTCCCTAAGGGATACTGAAAAGAAAGGGAAGTTGTCTGTTGTTCTAAATTTTTTTTTTTTTTTTTTTTAAAGAGCTAGGGTCTCACTCTGCCACCCAGGCTAGAGTATATTAGTATGATCATAACCCACTGCAATCTCAAACTCCTGGGCTCAGGTGATCCTCCTGCCTAGGCCTCCAAAGTAGCTAGGACTACAGGCATATACCACCATACTAGGCTAATTTTTTTAGTTTTTGTATAAATGGGTTCTGCTATGTTGCCCAGGCTGGTCTCAAACTCTTGGACTCAAGTGATCCTCCCTCCTCAGCCTCTCAAAGTACTGAGATTATAGGCATGAGCCACCCCACAGAGCCTGTTCTAAGGTTTTTGACACTTAGGCCAAGTGCCTCCAGTGAGTGATCCTGGCGGAACTGAGGACACAGAGGTGCCTGTGAATCTCATGCAGCATGGGTCAGGCAGGGCGCGGCCTAGAGGAAACCTCTAGGTGCGCCATGGAAGAAGGGCTCTATTCTCCTACACCCAGGCCATCACATTGAAGGCTGTTCTGTGATTCCACATCTCCTCCCAGGTCAGCAGGACTGAAGACTCACAGGAACAAAGCTCTGAAAGCAGACCCCTCCCCTTATCCTGCAGTCACCACGTGATTCCTGCACACTTACACACTTGTACACAAGACAATCTGGACTTTTTTGTTTTTGCAGTTTTAAGCTCTCCCCTGTATCTGTCCCTCTCAGTTTAACCCACAACAAAAAAAAAATTAACTAGTGGGAAACCGCTACCTGTGAATTCACTGATTTGGGCAAGTGTATTTCACCCATTATGAATAAGCTTACTTAGTCTCTTAGCAGCCTCAAGAGCTTCATTCGCAGTGTCTGCTACAAAGAATCTTTGAACTCTCACTCCGTTGTCAGACATCAGTTTCTTGCTCTGGTATTCCTGCAGGTTCAGCCATCTTCTGGAGGTTAATTGAGCTGCCTACAGAAATTGAAGGAGAGAGGTAAGAACATTCATTAATAACAAGAAAAATAAAAGTCAACCTATATGGCCAGGCTTAGAGGTAATGTCGACTGGCAATCAGCAACCCAGAATTGAGAGAAGCAAAAGCAAAAAAAAAAAAAAAAAAATCCACTTAAATTCATGCTTATTTATTTTTTAACAAAAACTGTTAAGGACAACTATACACACACAAATGAATGCAGGTTTTTTAAAAATGCTGAAAGCTGAGTGAGGTCTGTGATCTAGTTAATATTATTACATAAATATCAGTTTCCTGCTTTTGATATTGTACCACAACTACACGAGGTGTCAGTATTAGGGGAAGTTGGATGAAGGGTACATGGGGCTGCTATACTATTTTTGCAACTTCCTGTAAGTCTACAAGTATTTCACAATAAGTTATCTTAAAAACTGTTAAGGACTCTATTATATGGATATGGCTCCCCACCTCTCACCCCAAATAAATAAAGAGCATAGCATTATTTTAATAACTGTATATAGACTATTAATCATTGTAAGGTTTTTCAGGAAATTTGTTTAAACACTCTGAAGTCACTGGGCCACAGACTAGTTCATTTCTTTACCATAGTTTTTAACAGAGTCTAGGTAGGGCCATTGTGTGTTTAACGAGATTATCTCTTTCAAGCGCCAAGGTTGAGTGCAATAAACTGAAAGAGTCACCATTAATTAAATAGTTCCTAAACTGCAACTTGTGTATTAAAGGAATCTTGCTTAAGTTTCAAGTAGAAGTGGTTTTCCAACATGCACTACGTGTTTTTATCTGCGTTAAAAGGACATAGTCAAAGGACACAATAACGTGAACAAATAAATTCTTTACATTTTATCCAATATCAACAGTATTCCCTACCAAATCCATAAGCCCCATTTTTAAAAGGAAAAAAAAAAAAGGAAAAATGAATACACTTAATGTAAGCTCCTTTCCATCCATGAGTCCTAGGCAAAGGAAACACTACTCACAAGAGGTAGGATGACAATATCACTAATGCACAAACCAAAACATCAATCACGCAACTGGATCACAAGACTGGTAGTACATGGACATCACCTGACACAATCCCTACTGGCTTCTGTCCATGGCTTTGGTGGATGTCCAAGGCAGTGTCACACAGACCATAAAAGTGAGGCCCACAGGGCTTCATCACATGGAGCCATTACCTTTCAGGACATCTACTGTATCCTTACAATGTCATTTTCTTCTGGTATCCCCAAGCTATGATGTACTCATGGAGCTCTTTTGAAATAGGGTGATTCAAAGCTCTAGAACCCCACAACTAGACTGTGTTCTACTAAAGGGTAGAAAGTGTGCCTTAAACTTCTCTGTATCTCTATGAAAAAGGTGACAGTGCTTGACATATGAAAGACACCCAAAAAAATGCCACTTAGATGGCCAAATGAATCAACCCTGCCTTTTGTCTCCTGATACAGACAACTTTTCATTCCCAAAACTGGCCACCTCTAAAAATAAAAAAGTACAAGTTAGTCCTTAAGACCTGAAATAAACATAATACAATGTATACACAGTGGTAAAAAAATTCAAATTTCAACATGATAAAGCCTAAAGATAGCTCTCTGTTCTGTCCTTGTAGCTGCTGGTAATGATGGTTTGGTTTTGTTTTTAACATTGAAGTGGCCTATACTTCTTCTTTAGAAATAAATAATACTGGGATAAACATAAATTGCCAGACAAGCAATGCTCACATCATTTACTATATATTATTTTTTAACTATACATTATTTCTTAATCTTACTTTTTAAGTCTTGATGAAACATTAGTAATTTGAAAAACACAAACTTCTGTAAATGAACATACTCAAAGGCTTTATAGTCTTAATAGCGTGTTATATAACATACAAAGAAAAATACAAGTTTAAGGCATTTAGCGAAAAAGCTCCTTAGTGAAAGAAAACATTAAACATTAGCTGTGTGCTATTATCTAGGACCACTCTTAAAAGGCAAATGGGAACAATCAATAGATTATGTCTACGTTGACATACCAATTTAAAGCCATTAACCAAAGAAGAAAAAATATAGTTTGAAAAGAGCATTTGAGGGAGACTAAAAACAGCCACAATGTGGTTGTGGTCAATTCCTTTTCATCAGAACACTTGCCGTATTAATTTTAGATATGTTAATGCAATCTGCTGAAAACTAATTGCAATTGATCCAGAGGCCAGTTTCACAGACATATAACATATATTGACTGTTTCCACACTGACTCAAATGAAAGCCAGCTTAAAGTCTGTTGCTCTTAAATTGAAAACCAGGACAGTAAGCACAGTTCCAAAACCACTGATGACACCCAGCTATCAGTCCACAAAGGAATTCTTTTACAGAATAATCACCTATTTTTGTCAATCCAAAACTTGGAAGAGTAGGACCCTGACTGGCTCTAAAACTTCAAGACAACTCCACTTACTAAGAATTTGTAGCCGGGTGTGGGCAGGTGCAGTGGTTCACACCTGTAATCCCAATATCTTGAGAGACTGATGCAGGAAGATTGCTTGAGCCCAGTAGTTCAAGACCAGCCTGGCCAACATAGTGAGACCCTGCCTCTACACAAGGTAAAAACATTAGCTGGGTGTGGTGGTGCATGCCCATAGTCCCAGCTAATTGGGTGGCTGCGGCTGGAGGAGAATTTGAGCCTGTAGGCTGAGGCTGCAGTGAGCTATGATTGTGCCACTGCACTCCAGCCTGGGTGACAGAGAGAGACTCAGTCTCAAAAAAAAAATCATAATTGTGATAAATCTACAGAAAAATAATTTATGTTTATTTCTGCATTTTCAGTTGTAAAAAAGGGTGAGGAGAAATCTGCTATGCAAATGGATGGTAGAAAGTATGCTGGAAATGTAATATAAACTGCTGAATAGTAATGATAATAGTTCCATCTACTATTAATTGAGCATTTATCTTGAGTTAGGCATTATATTAAATATTCATGTTTCATGGTTAAAACAATCAGGAAATGTCAAGAATTATTCTCTCTCTCTGTAGCTGTCATTAGTGCAAATCAAGAAATATCCCCAGTCTTCTTCCCTCTAGGCACTTTCTTACTTCAGCTGAAGTTAAGTGATGCCATTATCTACTACCTAGAGTTAGCATCAGATCTCCCAGGTTACAGGCTCAGTCCCACAGGACTATACCCACTTCAGATGCCAGGCACAAGCCTCAGGTTATTTTACCTGTGCTTCTGACCAATCAGCTATCAACTGGGAGTTCCTATGACCCCCTCCTCGGGTTTAATAAAGTTTATAGGATGGCTAACAGAGCTCACAAAAACCACTGCTGACATTTACCAGTTATTTATAAAGGATACGACAAAAGACACTGGTGAACAGCCAGATGGAAGGGGTGTACATAACAAAGTAAGTCCATGGAGCTTCCATGCCCTCTCTGGGAGTACCACCTTCCAGATACCACCATATATTTGGCAATCTGGAAGCTCTCCAAACCTTGTCCTCTTAAGGTTTTATGGTTTTATTATATAGGCATGATTGTTACCTCATTAGCCATTGGCGATTAAGTCAACTTTCAGTCCCTCTCTCTTCCCCAGAGACTGGGAGGATGGGGCCGAAAGTCTCAATCCTCTAATTATGCCTTGGGCTTTCTAGTAACCAGTCACAATCCTGAAGCTACCTAGGGGACTCCAACCACTAGTCATATCATTAAGGTACAAAAGACACTCATCACTTCAGATATCCCAAGGGTCTTAGGAACTGTGTGTCAGGAACCAGAGGTAAAGACCAAATATGTTATTTTTTTATTATATCACAGTATCATATCAATTAACTAGTTCCAGCCAGTAAGTTGTGAGTACATATGTTGCATGACGCATTCAGGCCAACAGTTAATTGCCATCCCTCCCACCCCATCCAAGTTCGCCCTCTCTAGATATGCGGAATGGCAACATTCAAGATGGCAGCTGATCTATCAGCCAGGGACCAGAGTAAGGATGGTCATATACCAAGTGACTTTACATAAATGTGTAGTAAAAAATATACCTTTGTGGATTTTTAGCCACCGAAATTCTGGGGGTTGTTACTATTGCACAACCTTTTTGCCCAATTGGCTTTACTGACCAATAAAGCCATGTTACAAATTAGGAAACTGGGGCTGAACTTGCCTAAGATCACAGGTTACTAAGAAACAGTAAAGCTTCTGGATCAATTGGGTAACATTGTTGGTTCCCTGTGTTTGTATTATGGCCCCAGAGGCTCTGTGGTGATACAGACTGAGAAAAGAGATAAGTAAAATACTGTCCCTTTTGTCAAAAGTCTACCAGGAATAGGGCTTTCATGAAATGCTGACAGAGCTCATGTAAGGTAAAATGTAACTACTCCAGGCTTTGGGAGGGAGGGAGGTGGAGATGTGAGTAGGTCTCGTCCTAAGATGCTAGAATGGTAGAAGTTTATTTCAACTCCTAAGAAGAGCTACCTGTTACGACCCTAAACTAACATCTTTGCTGCAGGAGACATGAAGAATCTCTCAGAGAATCCATGAATTCTAAAATGCAAGCAATGGAATGGAGTATAAAGATTATCTGCCCTGTGCCTTTCGATTGTTTCTGCCAGTCATTTGCCAGCCTGCCCTCAGGACCATTCCACAGGCTCTTCTGCCTAAACTTGGCACTCTGTTCAGAGACTGAACAATAGGGGGAAGACACCAGGCTTTGTTGTCCTCTTTGTGGGTGCAACGGCATCTCCTCTGAAGCTCCAGGTCTCTCCAGACAGCTCTTTCTTCCACATTCCAGCTCCCACTGCCTCCCCTGCCATGACTTCTGCTTCCAACAGCTGGCCCTGGACTCTACCAACACCACTTCCTTCCTCTCCTACGGCTCACGGAAGATTCCTGCTGTTGTCCATCCATCTCTGTGTTGCCTTCCCAGACTGTGTGCCTTACAATCTTTGTTAAATTCTATTAAATGACCTCAAGGAATCCCTGTCTTCCCGACCGAGCCCTTACTGACTCAGTGCTTCGCAGGTTGAAGGTAAAGGGGAATGGCAGGATCCACTTTTACAAAGGTATTTGGGACCCTATACTGGAGAAGTTTCCCAGTTAGTCACATCTTTCAAATATTGGGGTTTCATGATACAAAGGGACCACTGGGGTCCTCAGTTTACAGTCAGGAACCTGGAGGCCTAATGAGGGAAAGTGACTTGCCTAGGGATCATATAGTAAGCCAGAGGCCTGATGAAAGCTGGACTGATTCTTAGCTTCTTTCCTTCCTTCACATGGATTTTGGCAAAGTGACCATCTTAGGAACAGCATCATGTTCTTAAACTAGCTGGGGTAGGTGGGCACCTAGGTTTTGTTCCCTTTGGACTTGTACGACATCCTTGCCATCCTTCCCTTCCTTCCTGTGTTTCTTTGACACAGCAAGCATTTCTAAGCTTGGAGGGGAGCGGGAAAAATACAACTTAAAAGAAAAGCAGCACATAAAGATTTAAGGGCCTATGGGAACAAGGGAGCAGAAGCAGAAGAAAAAGAATGAAAAATGAGGCAGGGGACAAAGAAAACCAAGAGATAATAAGACAATGGCTAAGTGGGCAAAAACTGACATAAAAACTCCAAGCACAAAACTGGACAGCTACACAGAAAAAAAAAAAAAAAACCAAAAAAAAAAACGACATGCCCAAGAAATCATCCTTTGCCCCATGGTTTTAAAATTAGAGGTGTAGAGACAACTGAAATAGCACCTGGGGTGGGGAGGTGGGGGAATCAATAGAGAATAACAAAAGAAATGTCCCTGAGCTGGGTACCCCGAAAGGGAAAAGTGTCTACCCACTGGCTCTGCACTTGCTCCATCCTTCTTCAGCCCGACTTTGCACACTAGTATTGCTCACTTGGGAAGGCAGCATAAAGCAGTATTAGAAAGAGGCCAGGACTTACTAGTAATCAAGAAAACAGAAATTCAAACAAAACAGAAGAAGCCATTTTGCCAAAAGGAATGAAGATGCTACTGAACACACACACACACACACACACACACACGAGATCTGATACTATTGTCATTGAAGGTCTGGTGAAATGCACTTTCTCAGATACTACCCTTACAATAGAGCACTAGTGTAACCACCTTCCAAAACAATTTGACAGTGTTTATGAAAACTAAAGCACCCTCATCCTCTGACCTGGTAAGTCTGCTTCCTGGGTATCCATCCTAGCAAAACATGTACCAGAGATACATGCAAGATCTTCTCTGTAGAATCGTACATAACAAAAGGATAAGATTGGAAATGATCCAAATGCCCATCAAATAGGAGACTGGCAAAACAAACTATAATATACTCCGTGTGAAGTATTTAAAATTATCTATAGCAACACAGTATCACCATGTAACCATGTGTACCCCTACATTTCTCAGTTTCCTTGTAGCTAGTATGCCAAAACTTTTAAGAGACCATGTGCAACCCTCCAGAGCCCTATTTGTTAGCTACAAGGCCCTGGAAGCCACATGTGGAGATGGTGGAGTCACAGGTGAGATTAGGCTAGATTATAAGAGTTACAACATGCGGGATGTCACCTGACCCACATATGCATGACTGAGAAATAAACGCTTGATGTGTTAACCACTGAGATCTTAGGAATAACTCATTACAACAGCATTGACTAATCTAGCCTATTAAGTCTGAACATGGTAGCACTGATTATTCTACAAGGCACAAGACTAAAAAAAACCAACAAGTTGCAGAACAATATATACAGTAGAAGAATGTATATTAGACACACATGTTCACACATAAAGCAATAATGTGTGTCTTCCAAGGAAACATAAATGCATAAGTAAATGAATAAGAAAAGGTCCAGATAATGTTCCCCAACCTACTGCCAGTAAACTTGGGAAGGGCAGACCAAGAAATTTCAACCTAATCTGTAATTTTAAAAAATTTTGTTAAATAAATTCATTTATTATTTATTCCATAAATATCAAACTACTTAAAAGCAACATTGAGAAAAAGAAATACAAGCCAGGCTTTAACACAATGGTGTAGCCTTAAGTCTCTATGAACTTGTTTGCAAAACAAAGGGCTTGCCCCTTACTTAAATGAAGCGGGGTTCTTCAAATGTGGTATGAAATCGAGGTGGGTGAGCGAAAGTCGCATTTTCTGTTATACAGAACTACCACCTCTAATATAAACTCCTGCTGTTAGATATGAAGAGGCTCTTAAACCTCATTTCGAGCTCTCAACAGCAGTGACGACAGTGGAATACAAACAAGGAATTAGCTGTAAACTCAGAGGAAAATATATTTCCCTCTCATTACAGGCATGGCAACGAAGGCAGATGCTTGGTGGGCTGTGGCAAGTCAAAAGTTAGTATGTGTTTGTTATATTTTAGTTTCGCCAATGTTGTTCTGTATGCAAATTAGCACCGATAAATCTACCTTAGTCACGTTACCTAGGAAATATGAGGCCTCAAATAAACGTGTTGGTGCAAATGAAAAGACAGATATAACTCAATGTGTCTCAATATAAGTGTCATAAAATAAAAGGCCTGCTTGTTTAAAACAGGCTCTGATGAAGAAGGCACTTTAACTGTGCCATCCCATAAAAGAGATTAAGTGGAATCCTGTTTGTAAGAGGGAAAAAATAATACCAATAATGCTGTTCTGTTTAGGCCTTAATATGATGACACCAGCATGTCAACTTCTCTTTCAGCATGAAAACATGCTACAGAAATAGGCAAGAAAAGTAACCATTGTGATTAGAAGCCTAAGCCTATGGAAAGGAACAAAATAATAATGTCAGATGTAGAAGGAAGAGTAGGAATGTGGGTACTGACACTGCTGTTTTTCCCTCCACATTCAGGCTAAAGAGTGGTCTTCATTGAAAACAGAACGTCACTTTTGTTTAGCACTGCAATACTCTTCACCACTCTCCACTTGTGTTCTCCCTGTTTTGCACACTATAAGGAAATGAATCAACCATTAATTAGCTCCCTGTGGCTGAGTTCTTAAACTCTAAAAGGGGTACAGAGAGATCCTACCTACCCTATGGATGGCAGAAATGGCAGCCGACATGAGTTTCACTTCCTCATTTATAAAATAGAGGATACTAACAGGCCCATCTTCAAAGGCTGTTGTAAAGATTAAATGAGTTAATATATGCAAATAAACTGAAATGGTGCCCATGACAAGTACTCAAAAAAAGTTACCCATTATTATTTAATTCAGAAATATAAAAGTGGAGGAAAGGTGTAACAAGTAGATATCTGGCAATCATTAAGATAAAAATAGGAGGTGATCATATAAATAATTTTGTTTTAATAGTACCCACTGAGCCCTGCTCATTGTTTTAAATACATTTGGGGAGGCATTTTTAAACTGTAATCATGGAATTTCTATACTTGAATCACTCAACAATCACAGAAAAAGAACAGTAATTGGCAAAAGGAAGAACTAGAAAAATCTCACATTCAGAAAGCATCTTAAAATGTGTTACTTAGGGCCGGGCGCAGTGGTTCACACCTGTAATACAAGGACTTTGGGAGGCCGAGGGGCACGGATTACAAGATCAAGAGATTGAGACCATCCTGGCCAGCATGGTGAAACCCCGTCTCTACTAAGAATACAAAAATTAGCCGGGCATGGTGGGTGGGCAGCTGTAGTCCCAGCTCCTCGGGAGGCTGAGGCAGGAGAATGGCTTCAACCCCGGAGGTGGAGGTTGCAGTGAGCCGAGATCTGGCCGCTGCACTCCAGCCTGGGTGACAGAGCGAGACTCCGTCTCAAAAAAAAAAAAAAAGAAAAGAAAACCTGTGCTAATTAGTATAAGTAAATTCACTTTTCATCTCATCTGAACTAGGTTATCCCATCTCACAGAAGAAGTCTGAAGGTGAAAGAAGTGGGTTAAATAGCTTGTCTAAGGCCACTCATCTGATAGAGAGGCAAGGTTCAAACCCAGGTCCCCCGGCCTTAAAAAAGCCCATGAGCTTTCTATTATTACATCTGACTTTTTCTCTTTTTAGTCAGTCTGTAAATGCTGTGTCAACTAAAAACTACTTGGAACCACCACAGACAAAAACTATACTGCCATTCCTGACCTAAAATTACTGTTTCCCATTTTAAAGTATGAACAAATAAAGCGGCTGACAACTTGGTAATGATAATAATGATGATATGGTACCTGAAAAGCCAGTGTTGAAGGGATGCAAAACTTAATTAGGGTGGATGGCTAGAGAAGAAAAGTGCTTTAAAGTCGCCGCATCAAGAGAAACACTTGAGTTATTCTTCATAGGACATCCGACTAGGATCAGACCAGCTGCCCGAGGCCATTTTTGTTCCATTGACAACACATCTCTGATAGTACTACATGTCTTATCTAAGGCCTCCAGCAGTAAAGCAAGCAGCATCAGTTTAAAATAATAGTAATAAAATCATCTGTACTTCCAAAAAAGAATTGACATTTGAGCTTTCAGATTATCCAGAAACTGGATCATAGCAGGTTGCTATTTTAGAATTCATTCTTCTTGGGGTGCCTTGGCAAACTCTTACGTTATTGAACCAAATCAAATACTAGTGAACATTTCTGAGTCCCATGAAGTTCCAGAAACTGTGTTATTCCACTTGGAAAGCATTACCTCGTGAAATTCTCCAAATAAAGGAAGATACCAGCAGAAGTCCATTTTACAGATAAGCAAACGAAGGCTCAGAGTAACTAAGTGCCTGCTCAGGGTGACACAGCTGGTCAGAGGCAAAGCCATAATTCAAATACAGGTACGTCTGACTGAGGACCCGTGCCCTTTAAGGAGGCAGTGCTGGTGTATCATCTCCCAGTGCACAAACATGGGCCCTGAGCCTTGAAGTCAACCGGGGCAAGAGAAGAAGCAGGAGGCTCTGATTTATAGATTTCACTGCAGGAAGGTACAGAGTTGTACCGAATATGAGGTTCAATGGGAAAATGGGAAGGTGTGAAAGAGAGGTTGCTGGATGGGTTTCACCAACTCAAAAGAATTAAGATTCGCAAAGATATTGCCTTGTTCTTTTTATCCTAGGTTCAGCAGAAAAGCAGGATATATTTTAAGGAGCAAAGAAATGTAAAGCACTTTGTAGTAAGGACAAATGCCCAAAGGAGGGCTTGCTGCATAACTCTATACTGTTGCTCTGCCAGCAGCAAGAAAGAAAGGGAGGGAAAAAAAATACAACCTTGATAAACATTAGCATATTAGCACAATAGCAGAAACAAACGTATAAACGGCTCTAAAAATACCGAGCATCCTTTCAGAATCCCTGTCTGTTCCCTCCTGGAGAGTATGCTACCTCAATCACATTGCAGAAGAAAATCACCTTAATTTTACCTTGGGAACAGAAGTAGGCAAGATTTATTTATAGATAAAGAAAACAAATTAAGGTAATATAAACATATACTGGCATTTAACTCCTACCAAGGAAATCGGCAGAACCTATACTTTGTTCATTCATTTAACAATTTTCCACTGCATCCATAATGTGGTCACTGTGTTTGACATCCAAGATCTAGCAGTAATCAGCACAGACAAGTTCTTTGTGGTCACCAAGCTTTCGCCCTAGGAGGAGAGGCAGGGAAGAAAGACATGAACACATAAATGAAGAGTGTAATTACAGAGTAGCAAGTGCTATGAGGAAAATGAAAGACACATGATAAGGCCAGGTGAAGTGGCTCACACCTGTAATCCCGGCACTTTTGGAAGCCAAGGCAGGTGGATCACCTGAGGTCAGGAGTTCAAGACCAGCCTGGCCAACATGGTGAAACCCTGTCTCTACTAAAAATACAAAAATTAGCTGGGCGTGCGGGCACACACCTTTAATCCCAGGTACTCAGGAGGCTGAGGCAGGAGAATAGCTTGAACCCAGGAGGCGGAGGTTGCAGTGAGCCAAGACTGCACCACTACACACCAGCCTGGGCGAAAGAGTGAGACTCTGTCTCAAAAAAAAGAAAAAAAGAAAAAAAAAAAGAAAGACACATGAGCTGTGCAGGTCAATTTTAGACTGAGTGGTCACCTTTGAAGAAATGACATCCGTGCAGAAACCTGGAGACAGAAAAGAGGTATACTTGTGAAGGAACTGAGGCAAAGCACAGCAGGCTGAGAGGCCAGCATGTTCCAAGGCTCTGGGGCAGGAAAGGGGTTGGTACGTGCACGAATGAGGGAGTATGGTGACAGAGGAGCATAACAATGCCAGCAGGGACCAGATAATGCGGGTGCTGGTAAGATAAATCCAGAGTTTAGACTTCATTCACTCAGTTTTAAACAGGGAAGTGAGAAGATCAAATTCACGTTTTAAAAAAGTCACTGCTTTCTCTTTGGACAATAAAACCAATTGGAAAGAGCTGCATCCAACCAGATTAAGGTTAGCAAACTTTTTCTATAAAGAGTCAGATAGTAAATATTTTAGGGTTTGAGGCCAGGTGGACTCTGTTGCAACTATTCAACTCTGCCTTTGTAGTGCAAACTACCATCAATCATATACAAATTAATGGGCATGGCTGTGTTCTAATAAAGCTTTATTTGGCTAGCAGGTCAGTGTGCTGATCCCTCAACTAGACTATAGAGAAGGGCAGTAGAGGTGGGGATAGAAAGAAATGAGGGGATTATGGATAAAGTTTGGTGATGAGGTAAAGCTTACTCGTGGATTAGATGTGGGTTTAAGGAAAAAAAAAAAGAAATCTAGTATTAGACACAAACACACTTTACAATGTTAGTTTATATGCACATGGTAAATCTGATGTACTTGCTAGTCAAAAAAAGGCACTTCTTTCAAAACAATCTTAACGTCAAATCTTTTGCCCGAACTGGCCTGTTACGGTTTGAATGTTTCTCCCCTCCAAAACTCATATTGGCACTTAATCTCCAACGTGGCAGTACTAGTGGTGGGATCTGTAAGAGGTGACTGGGTTATAAGAGCTCTGCCCTCATGAATGGACCAATCCATTCAAGGATGAATGGATTAATGGGTTAACGGATTATCACAGGAGTGAAATTGGTGGCTTTCTAAGAAAAAGAAGAGAGATCAGAGCTAGTACTCTTAGTCCCTTCACCATGCATCCCTTGGGGACTATGTAGAAGAGTTCTCAGAAGCAAGAAGGCCCTCATCAGATACAGCCCCTTGACCTTGGACTCCTCAGGCTTCATAACTGTAAGAAATAAATTCCTTTTCTTTATAAATGACCTAGTTTCAGGTTGTCTCTTATAAGCAACAGAAAATGAACTAAGACATGGCCTTTGTATTACTTTAATTATTGACATTTCTGTACATCATTCCACCACATCAGAGCTGCTGAGCCTTTGATCTTATAACCTTCTTCCATTATTTAATATCAATCTCAGCGGGCAACAGCCTGCAGTACCTCTATCTGCTACAGTGGCCTATCTGAGATTCTCTCCTAGGAGAGAACACAAGGCCTCCCTGGATTAAAGAGATGCTACATAGAAAAAAACCAAAGACATTAAAGCTAAGGATTAATAAGATGTGGCCTATCCAATGGAATACTGTAAAATGGTTCAAATGAATGAACCAGCTCTTGAAATATGTCAATGCCAATACATTTACAAAGCAAAATATATGGGAAAAACTAGCAAGTTGTAGAACAAGAGGAACACATAAGAGTATTTACGCACACTTAAATAGAAAATAATAGTAAACAATCTTAGGAAGATACATACATGGATATATCAAAACCATTTGGAAGGTGACATGCCAAGTTTAGAACACTGACTATGTTAAAGGGTCAGAAGGGATCATGGATTTTCCGATGAGACAACAATAGACTTCAATTTTATCACTTATACTTTACGTTTTTTATTTTAAAATGATCTGAGCAAATCTGAGAAAATATTATTTGGAACTTCTTCATACTGGACCCACAGATGACTGTGATATTAATCTCTATATTCTGTTTTTACCTGAATAAAAAGTTATCTATTTAATGTAGTTAATTTAATAACTACATTTAATTTCCCAAAGATGGGTTTATTAATAAAATGAAAGAAGGCAAGCTAGAAAAAGAAAACAAGAATTCTAATTACATTTAATAAAATTAATAATTTTCTAGTTACTTTGAAAAGACTAATAAGATCTGAAGGAAACTTGAGATCATGACCAGGCAAAGGTCCATGTGACACATGAGTAACTGAGGCCTGAAGTTACAAGAGTAACTGACACACCCTCAACAGGCCAGCATTAAGTGCCCATCCCTGTGCTTAGGCACTGCCCTTGCAGCCTGCCAAGACAACATCTCTGTAGAACAGGTGAGCTCATGGAAGAAGGTGAGGATATTTGTGCCAAGTAGCTTGGTCTTATGTCAGGTTCATGTTCATAAAAATTGAGTCTCTGCTCACTTGTGGCACAAATAACTCTAGAAGACGTTTCCCGAAAATTAAGTCACTGCTCCATCTCATTTAAATATATATATATACCTATATGCATGTATGTGTCCACCCACTCAGGTGAGTCTCTGTGGTGGCAAAAGAGGGTCTGCGTTCCAAGAATCATCTCCATGCAAAGTGCTCATTTGAAAACAAATTAAAAAGGGTACGATACTAGGCCACGGACTCATTCTCTAAATTTTCAAAGAGGGGAAAATATCTTGTTCTGGGGCCATTCATTATTCGTTAAAACCTGCCCAACTATTTCACACACTTAGACATGCCATCAGAGCAGATCCTTTACAATACTCAGAGAAGGGAAAGTACTAGATATTTTTATTCAATCACGTTGCCCAAACATATCACCGGTGTGAGAGGAACAACAGCAGTGTTTTTCAAGATCTCTACATCAAATGAGCTTGCACGCTGAGCGGGTAAAGCAGAGATATTAGCAAAACACAAGCTTCCAGGGTGGCTGGGATAATGTACATGAAGGTGCTTTGTAAACCCTAAAGAACCTACGTGCACATTCACCATCACCATTACCATGGGTCAAACGTGTGCATCAGATTTGACTCCCTCACAGGGCCCTGCTACCTTCTCCACACCTTGCAGTTACCAATTTGTTAGCCCTCCTTAAATTACTCCCCAAAGTCCTTTCCAACAAATCCAGATGAAAGCTTGCAAGGGACAGACTTTATTTCAATCAACCCACTCCAGCTCCTTCTAACGATCTAATAGTGCTTAATAGTTTAGGATACATTTGAGTTTAATGGGATTTACCTGATAGCAATAGACTTCTCATCACTTCTTTATAGTGGCAGTTTTGAGTGACCTAGCTAACTCAATCTCACAAGCTTGCCTGTCACACTGGTGTGCCAAAGAAATGACTTACAGAGTAGGAAATGAGTGACCTTTGCTGGGGAAATTCCTGAGATCATCTCTCTGACATTTTGAATGTTCTCTGTGCAGAATGATAATTGGTGTCTGTGAGATCTGAAGTCCACTATTTGTGTTTAGAAAGACATTTCATTCTTGTTGATGAGTAAAATACTATTGCTATGGAAAACTAGATCTTAGATGCTTTTAAAGAAAAATAAAACATTGTAGAGAGCACCCTTTCTTTCACAATTTCATTGTCAAAATCTCCATTTATAGGAGAAATTATAATTTTGATGATTAAATTCCATTGCCCTCCCCAGTATTCCACATAAAATGCCCTAGTTATAAACAAGAAAATCACATGCCAAATATTTCCATCTATGTTAGTCATCTCTTCCCTTATAGTAATTTGAATTTCTTTAGCCAGGGAGGGGGAGAGGGTAAATCATCCAAATAGTACTTTTATCTATAAGAATAATCCATAGAAGTTAAATTCAAGGTGAGCTTTCAGAAAACTAGATATCATGAAAAAGAAACTTCAAAATAATCCCTAAAAAAAAATTTATACCCAGGTGCAGAATGCACGATAATCAAATGAGCCTGCCACACTGTCCAGGAAACGTGTGAAATACATACTGTCATTCATTTGAAAAGTCCACTGTGATGACACAGAACTCAGAAAAGCATACACAAAAAGACTCCTACAAATAGACAATCTGACACAGTATCTAAGCAGCAAAGGAAACAATATCCTAAACATACTACACCCTTTTAAAATCGGAGGAGTCAAAGAACCTAAGAAACATAAAGAAAGTTCTATACTAATGATTCTTCTTTAAGGAACCCATAGTGAAATGCTAGATGATATTGCTACAAGCTAACAACTGGCCCAAACTAGAAGTGAACAGAGAATGAGGCAGAAAGGATCAAAATATGCTGTAATGTCAAGATGACAGTTCTGGGAGTTGATAATTGAGAAATAAGCTTAAGTGAGTGGCATCAAAGGCTCTGTGGGTCATCTTCACCCTGCCATTTATTCACAGGTGACCTTTATTTATGTTAACTGAGGATATCAACCACCATGACCTTACAAGTTTGCTGGCAAAGTAAAATAAAAGATTTCTGTGAAATCTCTTTTCCACCTTGTCCAGGATCAAGAAGCAACACCAGGGAGGCGAGAAATGCACCACAATGGGGATTTGGTTCCATGACCTTCCACCAGGTAGATCCAGCCAGCATCTAAGTAGCTACCCAATGCAGGAGGAAGATAGATTCTAAACAACTCCCCCTTTTTGGCTATTACTCTCTTCTCTTGAGGACCTTTGCCTCTAAAGGAGGAGAGTCGGCTTAAAATTAAAATTGATCTCTGAAGCTCCTGCTGCCTCTCAAAACACTAGATATAAAAGCTACTCACCTTTTCAGGACAGAAGAAACACCAAGGAGGTATATTGATGGCTGGGAAAATGACCTGAGGCCTTGAGAACAAGCCCCCTCCCAAAAGCAATCTGCTGAACACCAAGTATCACCGTGTTAGCCAGGATGGTCGCGATCTCCTAACCTCGTGATCTGCCCCCCTCAGCCTCTCAAAGTTCTGGGATTACAGGTGTGAGCCACTGCATCCGGCTGCCAGGGTTATATTTTAAGTCTGAAGGCTGGGCACCCAGGGAGCAGAGCGGGGGCTCCAGCAACCAACAAAATGATCAGCATCAAGTAGCAAGCAGTATGCTGGACAAAAACAGCAACTGTAGGGTACACGGGCCCAAGAGATGAAACAGTGCCTCAGGGGACTACTAACAGGAAAAGACCAGTTACTGGCAGTCACTGATGACAGGATGCTCTAAGGCACAACAGCAAGAATGATGAAACAACACACACCAACATCATGAAAGAGAAACAGAAGAACTAATGCTGGAGGAGAAGTTGAAGGAGGACATAGCACAAAACTGTTTTTTAAAAGTATATGCTGGGCGCAGTCGCTCACACCTGTAATCCCAGCACTTTGGGAGGCTGAGGTGGGTGGATCACGAGGTCAGGAGATCGAGACCATCCTGGCTAACACGGTGAAACCCCGTCTCTACTAAAAATATAAAAAATTAGCCAGGCATGGTGGCACGCGCCTGTAGTCCCAGCTACTCGGGAAGCTGAGGCAGGAGAATGGCGTGAACCCGGGAGGCGGAGCTTGCAGTGAGCCAAGATCACGCCACTGCACTCCAGCCTGGGCTACAGAGGGAGACTCCGTCTCAAAAAAATAATAAAAATTTTTAAAAAGCATCATACATCAGAGAGATGTGAGAGGTTCATATATGTATCAAAAAATTTTTAACTAGAAGTTTGAAGTGTTTTTGTTTTCAAAAAATGACTAGTAGAGATGGGTTGAAAGTAGACAGACTATAACCAGAAGACAAATCAGTGAGCTTAAAATTGAAGATGGGGGAATTTCATGGTCAAACATCTGGGAAATACAGTTTTATTTTCTTCACTTAAAGGTTCTCAATATATGCTTTACTTAAGGTTCTGAGGAGCTCAACCATTTAAAAAAATCTATTTAACTATATTTGCACAGTTATCCCCCAACCAATTTTGACTTGGCATCTGTGTTAAATCCCATGGAATTAGTTACTCCTTTGGGAAATGCCCTAGACTGCAAAACAGGACAAAGTACACAACTAACCATACACCATATAGAAGCAAACTGGAGCTGTTGCACATTTGTGTGAAAATACTTGTGTTTATTTGGATATTTCATAATTATCTTCTCAATGGATCTGAACAGCATCTTTGGGATTCAATGTAGTAAATCAAAAGAAAGACGAAGAGGACCCAGACTTGGGCCCTATCAGTGATGTGCCAGTTATGAAGTTATTTTGTCTCAGCTCCAAACTCTCCTTTCTAGGTGCCCATTGCTCTGCGGGGCTGATAATCCTGCAAATTACTTTCTCTTTCACCAGCTGGCTTCCTATTAGGGTCAGCCCATATGGGGCACACTATAGGGAGACTAAAGGGCTGGCAGATAAGAGATGGTATCTGTTCCTTTCTAATGTTTTGTCACCATAGCCCCTGGCCCCACACCTCCTCACCCTGGCAAAAGAAGTTGGTTTCAAGACCAGCTGGTTCCAGATTACAGGTGCTACCAGCACTCCCTGACCAGCCTCAGAGCCACTGAAACCAGCCAAGCAGCAGCCTTTCCTAAAACTCTGGGTCCCAGCTCTGCAGGACCTCTCCTCCAAGTTTCCAAGTTCTTGGAAAGCTTCAACTTCTTCCTTTTATCTTGGGTGGGGGTGGGGGTCGGGGGTGGGGAGCACTGCTTCCTGCAAGTTATAATCTCTGTTTTAGTTAGTGGTGGTTTTTTTTTGCAGTTTTTTGCCCTTCTAGTCCTCCAATAGTTCTTTACTCAATTCTGTATGCTAAATTTTATCTGTTAAAATAACGAGCACAGTCTCTATCTTTCTAACTGGACCCCAAATGATAAAAGCAGGAATAGGAAGAAATGTATAAATACATAGAAATTTAGTAAATGCTTCCCTGTTTCATATTTTCTTATGTGTACTAATTTTATGTATGTATACGGCTAGACCAGCTCCATAGGGCAAACACTTGTTTGTTCACTAATGAGTGCCCAGTGCCCAGAACACTGCATGAGACATTGTAGGCATTCAACTTAGTTTTTCATTGAATGAAGGCAAGTATGAATGTGTAAGATGGTCAAAAGTAGATTTACCCCTATATGCAGTTGTAAGGAATATTTTGATACACTATTTGGGATGAGCAGATGAGACACCCAGAGGGCATGTTTAAGTAACCACAGATGGAAAGCAAACTTCTATCGAAGAGAAGGGAGTCTAGCTGACCACAGGACTCTTTGGTGAGTGGACATGCAACTAATATGGTTTGGCTGTGTCTGCACCCAAATCTCACCTAGAACTATAGCTTCCATAATAACCAGTGGGAGGTGACTGAATCATGGGGGCGTTTCATGATAGTAAGTCTCATGAGATCTGATGGTTTGATAAAGGAGAGTTTCCCTGCACATGCTCTCTTGCCTGCCACCCTGTAAAATGTGCTTTGCTTCTCCTTTGCCTTCTACCATGATTGTGAGGCCTCCCCAGCCATGTGGAACTGGAGTCCACTAAACCTCTTTCCTTTATAAATTACCCAGTCTCAGATATCTCTTTATTTGCAGTGTGAAAACAAACTAATACAGCAAGTTGGGGGACTGCTCCATATTAACACAGGAGAACCTTATCTGTGAGCAGGGGGAAAAGGCAGAGAGAGGGGAAGAGAACAAGGAAGAACAGACACATGTGATGAGAATGCGTGAGAACAGATGTTGTGGATTCACATGCCTTCACATTTCTTCTCTGAAACCTGCGGCATAATCTGTTCAGTGACGCTTTGGTGTAAGAGCGTTTTCAGCTGAATATGAAGAGAGGCTGAGCACCATATTGAGTTAAGCATTGGCAAAGACAGATGTCATGTGTGGTGTTTTCTGACACCAAATATGTGTTATTTTCTCAGAATTCTCCAATTCTCCAACACCAACTGGTTGTTCAAAAACTCCATTCAATTCTGACACTAACTCCTATAGTTAGCACAAACCCCACAGGTTAAGGGCTCAGTCCCCCAGACTGCTCCTACTTCAGACGCCAGCAGCAAACAGGGTGGCAGGCCACCTACATACACAGGGGTTCTCACAATCCACTGCTCAGGTTCAATAAATCACTAGAAAAACTCACAGAACTCTGGAGAATATTTATGATTACTGGTTTATTATAAAGGATAAACCTCAGAAATGGCCAAATGGAAGAGATGCAATAGAGCATGGTATGGGGGGTGGTGCCCATATGTGTTCACCAACCTGGAAGCTCCCCTAATGTCAGTGTTTCAGAGTTTAATCAAGGTTTCATTACTTAGCCATGATTAAGAAATTGGCCATTGGTGACTGAACTCAATCTGCGGCCTCTCTCCCCTACTTAGAGGTGTTGGGGCAGGGGAGTGAAAACCAAAAGTTCTATCCACCCTTCTTGGCACGGCTAGCCCCTCCCTTGAAACTATCTAAAGGGCCACCAGGAGTCACCTCATTAGCATAAAAACCCAGGTATGGTTGAAAGGGGCTTATAAATAACAGAAGAACATTTTATAAATAACAAAAGAAGCTCCTACCACTCAAGGTTTTAGATCTGTGCCAGGAACCAGGAACCAAGACCAAATATATATATATTCATTATATCACACATTACATGCTAGGAAAATCAGCTTTAATTACAGCATTCTCTAATCTCTGCCCCCCTCTCATCTTGCAACTCTAAAAACACAAAAGAGAAACTATGTGGTACAGCCAGGAAATGCATATTGAGCTTATAAAAGGATTCCTATGCTGTCTCTAAAAATAAAAAATAAAAAAAAAATTTAGAGAAATGTATTATGAGGATACAAGGCAATGCACACTCTATTTACAATAAAGGAATGAAACCTACTTTGTAAAGCAAATGTGAAAAAAAAAACTCCTTAATTACCTATCCTACATATTTCAAAATAAATGTTAAACAAATTCTAATTGCATCATGTTGTTTAATATTACCTATAAGAAATGTAAAGGCCTTAAGCACAAACACGTGAAGGACAGAAGGAGAAAAAAATCATTTAAACTGTAGACTTTGGTGGTTCTATTATACAGAAGATTAAATACTGATGGTCAAGGACATTAAACATAGAACGCAGTGAATTTCCCTTCTTTCGAAAACAACTGGAATAAAAAGATACTGCCATTAACACTATAAGCATTTAGTAAGTACTTGTGTAGGATAAATGATTTAAATATGGTTTTGTGGGAAGGCATCAAGATAAATGTCCATTCATTGGATAAACCCTTTTAAAACTAACAATTGTGCCAAGCACCTGATGTATAAAGATAGATGGCAAAATCCTTGCTCATAAGGCACTCCTAGCCACAAGGATTACAGGCGTCCAGCACTTGTACCAACCAGTGCTCCCACAAGCTGAACCTACAACAGACATTAGTCAATTGCTTCCTTTTCCCAAAAGAATGACCTCAGCCTCACAATCCTCATTACACAGTGTTCCACATGGATACCATCAACAGGAGTTGAAATACAAGGTGAAACCTACTTGCCTAGAATATTAAACTTTAATCAACTGTCCTGAACTCACATACGATACAAAGCCCTGTATCAGCAAGTTTTATTGTAATGCAGCCATGCCTGCCCCTTGATGTCTACTGCTGCTTTTGCTTTTGAGTAGTCTCAACAGAGACATATTGCTGCAACACTTAAAATATCCACTCCCCGGTCCTTTAAGAAAAAATTTGCAGACCAAGGTCCTATGAAGAAGACCAATGTCCTATAGGAAGATACAGATAAACTTCTTGAGAGTCCAGATGAGGAAATTGCAGCCTGATGCTCTCTTACAACAGCACTGAGAGTCCCACAGGAGGTCCTCACTAGCTACGTGACAGCATTTAGCAGCCTCCCAGCGCAGGTATGTGAAGACATTTGCTTTACTAAGCAAATGATAAGGCTCTCTGACTCTCATTAGAATCTCCCTGCTAGTCTTCCTCACTGGCCTAGACCACAGGAAAAGAAGATGGCCCTCTTGTCACCTGCAGTGATACAGGTGAATGGCTGCAGCAGGGAATGTAAGGCCCAGAAGTCTAAAGTATTTACTATGGCCGGGTGTGAGAGCTCACACCTGTACTCTCAGCACTTTGGGAGGCTGAGGCAGGTGGATTGCTTGAGGCCAGGAGTTTGAGACCAGCCTTGCCAACATGGTGAAACCCCATCTCTACCAAAAATACAAAAATTAGCCGGGCGTGGTGGCATACGCCTGTAATCCCAGCTACTCAGGAGGCTGAGGCATGAGAATCGCTTGAACCTGGGAGGCGGAGGCTGCAGTGAGCTGAGATCACACCACTGCACTCCAGCCTGGGCAACAGAGTGAAGCTCCATTTCAAAAAAAATTTAAAATAAAAATTAAAAAAAATAAAGTATTTACTACGTGGTCATCTACAGAAAAAGTTTACTGACCCCTCATTTTTCATCATAACACCTCTCAATGTATAATTATATATGTGGGTGATCTGTCAGTGTCTGCCACGTCCCATGAGACTATGATGGTCTCAAAGGCACAAACCATGTCTGGTGCATTCACCAATGCATCTCCCATGCCTGGGACAGACCTGGTGCTTCTTTAGTATTTGTTGAATGATAATTAATTAATTAGATACAAAGACCAAGAACACAATGACCCTCAATCTAAAACTGGGGCCACTGATTTGCCTTCATGGCAGACAAATAATAATGGTTCCTGTGACAATAAATTATTTGGCAAGGTCAGGCACTTCCCAGGGCTAACAGTTCAGTAATCATGTTTCTAGAATAATACAGATTTCAGCCCATATGCCCATCATTTATCTCTAAGACTTCAAAGTTTAAAAGTTTCTCTCTGCATCCAGCCATATATTATGTACAAATAAATAGACAAATAAGCCAGTTCAAGCACAAAGTCTACAGGGAAAATCCAGAGCTCATTTTTTTTTTAGACACAGTTTCACTCTGTCGCCTAGACTGGAGTGCACTGGTGTGATCTCTGCTCACTGCAGCCTCCCCTTCTTGGGTTCAAGCAATTCTCGTGCCTCAGCCTCCCAAGTAGCTGGGATTACAGGCACGCACCACCACACTCAGCTAATTTTTGTATTTTTACTAGAGACGGGGTTTCACCATGTTGGCCAGGCTGGTCTTAAACGCCTGACTTCAAGTGATCTGCCCGCCTTGCCCTCCCAAAGTGCTGAGATTACAGGTGTAAGCCACCGTGCATGGCCCAAAGCTCATTTTTTAATGAGCATCTACTATGTGCCATGTGGCATGCTTGGGCACACAGTGATGCTCAAGCATGCAGTGATGTGGTTAAGATCATGGACACTGGATCATGGACCTGTTTGAGCCCTGGTCTCACTATGATAATGACCACAACCACTTATTAATAATACAAGCTGACCAGGGAATGGGGCACTGTTTCAGTGTATTGATTTTGAAATCATAAGTAAAGGATGATCTCCAATTGCAGATGGAAAACTGAGGCACAGAAAGATTAAGACATGTTTGCAAGGTCACAAGGATACAAACCTAACTTCTAGAGCCTATGACCTTAATCACTTTACTGCCACATTATTATGTGTAATCAATGAGATCCTGCTTTTGAGGATACATCACAGTACCTAACACAAAGCACACACTCAAAAAATGCTTTCACTATAACTATTATATCACCATAATCATCTACACTGTCAAGCACAGAACTCATTTGATCTTTCACAGATTTAACTAACGTGTAGGAAGATATTTTATAACCCTTCATATTGAGATATAAATCTGAGCTTGTCCAACTGTGCTTTTCACCATTCTCATTGCTAGAATCCACAAGTGTAGGAGGATGAAGGTACATGTAGTGCATTTTTTAATTAATGTGCTTAAGCCAGAAAACAAATGCAAGAACAAATTAATAATGAAAAGTAAAATGTTTTTAAGGTTATTTGAAAGGACATGATTATTTTTCGGGCTGTTTTGCAGACTGTCTCAAGTAAAATTTCTCTAATTTTATGCTAGATGAAGTACTTACGAGCAAAATGTATCCATTAAATATTTATTATATCAATATTCATAAACAATGTAGTACAGTGCAATCAGTTTCTGTAGTAAAGTCATTTACACAGAGGTCAAACCTTTCAAACACAGAAAAAGCAAACCAAAGTCTGCATGTTTTCAAACCCCAAGTTCTAAACCAAAAATCAGAGTTATTATACCCTGACTCCTTCATTCTGTATTTGATTTCTTCATGTTCTATAGCCTATAAAATAATGTAACAGGCATGATTACAATGATTTGCTCCCCAAGTTTGGATGAAATTAAATAAATATCACATAATGAAATGCCAGGAAAATACCTAGTTGTAGTAAATGCCAGTTAAAGAACAATGTTTCCTGTCAATGTCTATGTTCAATAAGTTTACCTGGCAACAGTAAAACAAAACTTTATTAGGCAGAAATATTTTAATAGACAGTTATTTCATGAATGCTGTGGGCTAGGAAGGGCCCTCAGAGGAAAAGCCATGTCAGCGTGGGTCTTGCTCAGTGTGGTTCCTTTCCTTCAAGGATGGAATCCTCTCTGCTTTCTGCCTACTTATACTTTCCAAGACTTTAAAATATTTCAATTTTTTTTTTATTATACTTTAAGTTCTAAGGTACATGTGCACAAAATGCAGGTTTGTTACATATGTATACATGTGCCATGTTGGTGTCCTGCACCCATTAACTCGTCATTTACATTAGCTATATCTCCTAATGCTATCCCTCCCCCCTCCCCCCTCCCCACAATAGGACCCGGTGTGTGATGCTTCCCTTCCTGTGTCCAAGTGATCTCATTGTTCAATTCCCACCTATCAGTGAGAACATGCGTTGTTTGGTTTTCTGTCCTTGCGATAGTTTGCTGAGAGTGATGGTTTCCAGCTGCATCCATGTCCTTACAAAGGACATGAACTCATCCTTTTTTATGGCTGCATAGTATTCCGTGGTGTATATGTGCCACATTTTCTTAATCCAGTCTGTCACTGATGGACATTTGGGTTGATTCCAAGTCTTTGCTATTGTGAATAGTGCTGCAATAAACATACATGTGCATGTGTCTTTATAGCAGCATGACTTATAATCCTTTGGGTATATCCCCAGTAATGGGATGGCTGGGTCAAATGGTATTTTTAGTTCTAGATCCTTGAGAAATAGCCACACTGTTTTCCACAATGGTTGAACTAGTTTACAGTCCCACCAACAGTGTAGAAGTGTTCCCATTTCTCCACATCCTCTCCAGCACCTGTTGTTTCCTGATTTTTTTAATGATTGCCATTCTAACTGGTGTGAGATGGTATCTCATTGTGGTTTTGATTTGCATTTCTCTGATGACGAATGACGATGAGCATTTTTTCATGTGTCTGCTGGCTGTATGAATGTCTTCTTTTGAGAAGTGTCTGTTCATATCCTTTGCCCACTTTTTGATGGGGTTGTTTTTTTTCTAGTAAATTTGATTGAGTTCTTTATAGGTTCTGGATATTAGCCCTTTGTCATGCTCATGGATAGGAAGAATCAATATTGTGAAAATGGCCATAATGCCCAAGGTTATTTATAGAGTCAATGCCATCCCCATTAAGCTACCGATGACTTTCTTCACACAACTGGAAAAAACTGCTTTAAAGTTCATATGGAACCAAAAAAGACCCCGCATTGCCAAGACAATCCTAAGCCAAAAGAACAAAGCTGGAGGCATCACACTACCTGACTTCAAACTATACTACAAGGCTACAGTAACCAAAACAGCATGGTACTGGTACCAAAACAGAGATATAGACCAATGGAACAGAACAGAGCCCTCAGAAATAATACCACACATCTACAGCCATCTGATGTTTGACAAACCTGACAAAAACAAGAAATGGGGAAAGGATTCACTATTTAATAAATGGTGCTGGGAAAATTGGCTAGCCATAAGTAGAAAGCTGAAACTGGATCCTTTCCTTACTCCTTATATGAAAATTAATTCAAGATGGATTAGAGACTTAAATGTTAGACCTAAAGCCATAAAAACCCTAGAAGAAAACCTAGGTAATACCATTCAGGACATAGGCATGGGCAAGGACCTTATGTCTAAAACACCAAAAGCAACGGCAACAAAAGCCAAAATTGACAAATGGGATCTAATTAAACTAAAGAGCTTCTGCATAGCAAAAGAAACTACCATCAGAGTGAACAGGCAACCTACAGAATGGGAGAAGATTTTTGCCATCTACTCATCTGACAAAGGACTAATATTTCAATATTTTGAAATATTTCTTATACTTTATGTATTTTGTCCAGAAGTTATCACTGTTTCATCTGCTATCTGTTAATCCAGTACAAGACTACTCCATTCCTGGAATAAAGTATTCATTTTATAATCATGGTGTTCAGAAGACTAAAATTTTGAGATGTGGTTGAATACAGAATAGAGCTGAAACATCATGTCCCCATTGTAGACACCCTCCATATATTATATAAGCCTAATGCTACAACTTCCTTTCGTATCCACATGATCCTGCTGAGTTTAGCTTCTTCATAGCCAGTATATTGCAGTGCTCCGTGTCTTGTAAAAAGCTCTTTGGTGCCACAACAGGCAGGGAATTCTCTTCCTTTGCTAACTCTACCATCACCAAGGTTACTATCAAGAGTCTATAGGACTCTTCGGCTGGGCACAGTGGCTCACACCTATAATCTCAGTACTATGGGAGGCCAAGACAGGAGGACTGCTTGAGCCCAGAAGTTCAAGACCAGCCTGAGCAATACAGCAAGACCCAGTCTCAATTTGTAAAATTATATTAAAATTTAAAAAAGAATTTTTTTTAAGAGTCTATGGTTCTCTTGGAGCAGATTTCAAGAATTCTAGTGCAAACAAAGTAAACTATTAGTTATCTTATAAAGTTTATTTTCATCATTTCATTCTAATTAACTACACTTAATAATCTGCTCCTCAATGTGAATGAAAATTTCAGCAGTATTCTAGCTACAAGAGTCAGTAAACCATTGCCTAAAGAATCTAACTCATGTGGATAAGCAAACTACTCATCACTATTTATCTCTTTAACTAAAGGGTTCATTCAATCTTTGGGCCCTTGCTAGTATTTCTTAGTCTTTTCCCTGCCAAGTTCATGCTGGTAAACTTGATAGGCACAGTAGCAGGAAAATGGTATTTTTGCATATCTATCTTCCTCAGGAATCTGCTGAAACTCAGTGCAGATAATACCTATCTTCCAATTCTAACCACATGCTTGAGAATGTGCACATGTGTACATGTCATACTAACCTATCTTCCTTTTCCTGTTAGCTCCTGGCTTTACCACATAACAGCTGTGCATTCAACCCCTCTGTGCCTTTAATCCTCAACTGTAAAACAGGAATAATAAACAGGATTACTAGGAGAATAGGATAAGTAAAGTGCTTAGGACATCTGTCACGTAAGGAGAGCTCAGAAAATATCAGTTATTCTCATCTATTATACTATGATTTTTGCAATATTCAACACTGCTTCCAACATCATCATGAAGAGTCAGCAAAGCAACATGAAGTGACCTAGGACATTCAAATACATGAGGAAAATCTTCACAACACACCAGTAATTGTGCAAAAGAGGTAGGCACTGTGGCAGAACAATCACCCTTAAAAATTCATATCAAATTCCTGCCTCGGCTGAGGCTTTGCACTGGTTAACAAATTTTCAGACCTCTTGCCTACCTCTCAAAGCCCAAAAACTGTGAACTAAGCATATGAAACTCAGACAGGCAACTGAACAGTGGGAAAAGAGAATATTTACATTGTGTGTATCAGACATAAGTGAAAAAAGCTGAGATCTCAGTGAAGAGTGATTCATGGGTGACGCATATTCAGACTCAAACTGCAAACTCTGTCTCTTGGGCAGCAGCTCAAGTCTTACTTCTTTTTCACTTTAGCTGGGCCACTTACAGTCAGCCTTATGCTTGTGTCGTTCATGAAATACCTTCTGATTTGGTCAGTTTATACTCAGAATCCAGGACTTCCCCACTCTGACTCTCTCCTTTCTGAGATACCCTCCCACCCCCAGTTTCCAGCTGCTTAGGGATCCTGAACTCTGTCCTTCAGTTCTCCAGTGCAAAAAGACTACAGGTTTTCCCACTGCACTCTCTCATCAAGACCAAAAAGCTGGAAGTAAAAACTGGAAACTCAAAGCATGCCTTTTGTTTCCCATTTCAACTCCCCTCCTTCCAATTTCTTTTTTTTTTTTTTTTTTTTCCTGAGATGGAGTCTTGCTCTGTCACCCAGGCTGGAGTACAGTGGTACGATCTCGGCTCACTGTAAGCTCTGCCTCCTGGGTTCAGTTCACTATGTTCTCCTGCCTCAGCCTCCCGAGTAGCTGGGACTAGAGGCACCCGCCACCACTCCCGGGTAATTTTTTGTATTTTTAGTAGAGATGAGGTTTCACCGTGTTAGCCAGGATGGTCTCGATCTCCTGACCTCGTGATCTGCCAGCCTCGGGCCTCCCAAAGTGCTGGGATTACAGGCACAAGCCACCGTGCCTGGCCCCCTCCTTTCAATTTCAACTCCCCTCCAGGGTCTCCCTGCCTTTGGCACTTTCCAAAACCTTCAAGTACTTGTTTTACATTTTCTCCAAAGATAGTTACTAGCTATGCAAAGACCAGTCTGTTAAGAGCTTACATGGTCACACAGGAAATAGGGTCTGTCAATGATACATATTCCAGAGGGATTCAAGCTCAAGTGGAGATGTTCTTTTCTATTCCACACAGCCAGGGAACACTAACTCATGAACAGGGTAATACTTTGAAAGTTCATCCTATTAAATGACAAAGAGTCTTCACCTTAGGAGAGGAAGTCACTTCCAAGCAGAAACTACAAAGGAATGGGTAAAGACTGGCCAAAGAATAAGTCCAGGAGCTTGTTTGGGATGAACAAACTATGCAGACAGCCTGAGAACTATGAAAACACACAGAAAGTATGGTAATAGAAAGGGTCTAGAAAAGGAGAAGATTCTCATTCAAAGAGGTAGGAAAATGGAAACCAAGGCAGAATTTTTTTCTTTTTTTGAGATGGAGTCTTGCACTGTCGCCCAGGCTGGAGTGCGGTGGCGCGATCTTGGCTCACTGCAACCTCTGCCTCCCGGGTTCACGTCATTCTCCTGCCTCAGCCTCCCAAGTAGCTGGGACTATAGGCGCCCACCACCATGCCCAGCCAATTTTTTGTGTTTTTAGTAGAGACAGGGTTTCACCATGTTAGCCAGGATGGTCTCGATCTCCTGACCTCGTGATCTGCCTGTCTCAGCCTCCCAAAGTGTTGGGATTACAGGCGTGAGCCACTGCACCCGGCCACCTGGCTAATTTTTTTTTTGTATTTTTAGTAGAAATGGGGTTTCACCATGTTAGCCAAGATGGTCTCGATCTCCTGACCTCGTGATCCGCCCACCTTGGCCTCCCAAAGTGCTGGGATTACAGGCATGAGCAACCGCACCCAGCCAGCAGAATTTTTTTTTTTAATAGAATCAGCTGATAATGTAATTTACTCAGAGATCCTGGTGGAGGATATAAACGTTCAGACCCAAAACAGCCAACATCCAGACGAGGGATGGCAGAGCCTCTTAAGTCTGACCAACTGGCTGCCCAGGGAGATGTAGAAAGTAAGACCTAAAGGCTTTGTCATGGTAGACATCAGTAATCACTCAGAACATCGTCATGAGTGATTACTGATGTCTACAACAGGAAGAGAGAGGATCAGCTCAGTCTCAGGTATTCACAAGCCAAAATCAAGAATAAGGTTATGGGACTTGAAAAGAGTAAGATAGGACAGATTTGTCAACATCATCATTATTAATATTACTGAGTTTCTTCAATATGCCCAGATGATGTTTAGAGTAATTCAAATTTAAGTGAAATTAAAAAGGGATATCAGACAGGCTAAAATAAAAAAGTGCCTTGAATCTTAATAAGCCCACAGTATATGAACTGCTTCTAATTAGATTCAGGAATATGACTCCTTTTGAAACCAGCTAGGAGAAAACACTTATTCAGAAGATTTCAATAAAAAATTAATAACCACTTGCTTCCACTTTATCATGCACAGTCCTCAATGGTGGATTTTAAAAAACGAAAGTACAGTCTGTCTCAGGAAAATTATACTTGTGAGTCCTTCAAAAGCTAGGACATTTTAATCAATAAAGTGTAAGGGCAATTTACTGACTTACATAAATGAACAAAATATTTGCTGTTCAAAATAAGTGAAGTCTGTCACTGAAACTGTTAAGGGTTTATATAATATACTACTAAATTAACAAAGAAAAAAAGCAGGCAAAGGCTGCCCTCCAACCTGATCTTCATGCTCCAGGGAACCAATTCTTTATCAGGATAATGGTGGCTGAGGTTTCCATAAGTTATTTTGGCACTATGCCTTTCTTTTTTGGAGAGAGATGACTTATCCAAGGTAAATCCAGTTCAGAAAGGGAGCATCTATGCCTCTAACTTTTGATCCATGTAGCTTTCCCCTATAGCATATTATGACTTGCTATAAGAGGACAGTTAAACAGGGTAATTAAAGAGGGCAAGTTTCCCAACTAAATGACAACCATTAAAATTAGACATGCGGTTACAAATCAGTAAAAAGAGTGAACAGACATAGATTTTCTTAAGTACTAGTAAATTTCTACTTAGGTCCTAGGAAGTGGTGTTTACTTTATAATTACATGTTAAACTATATATATGATAGGTATTTTTTTCAGTATTTTATGCTACATTGCACAATTTTAAAAAGCTTTAAAGAAAAGTGTAAGCTTCTAAGCCTCATAGCCGTGAATTCAAATTCAGACTCTATTATTTACAAGTTGGATGAGTTTAGACAACCTACTCAACCTCTCAAAGCTTCAGTTTCCTCTTGTGTAAAATGAAGATAAATGATAGATAATGATAATGATAGCACATATTTCACAGGATTGCTGTTGAGTGTCAAAGAGAATATGCCATTGGAATGCCTAGCACTTAGTGGCCCTCTCTGGGCTGGTCTCTCCATTGCAAAGGCCCAAAACCTGCCCCCTGCATTGTTTCCAAGCTGACATACATCAATGTATTTCCAGATTGCAACTACACTTGGTATTTCACCTCTTAGCTGACAGTGTGCAGCTGTTCATACTGCTGTAGGGCAACACACAGCTGAATGCAAACACAGTCCTTTTGCCTTACCTAGGAGCTCCACGTATCAGGGTATGCCCTATAGTTGAGAGACAGGCAAGTTTGGTGGATAAAGAAAGCCAGCAAGTGGACAATCGAACATAATTTGGGATTACTGGTCATCAAAGTCTAATTCCAGTAAGAAATCAATTCAATGGAAAGCCTTTATAGCAAGCAGACAGATTTAGAGAGGCTGTAAGGCACAGAAGAAATCACTTAGACTTGGGAGTCTGACAGATGGGTGTTCAAATCCTATCTTGGCCACTAACCAGTAACACAATTATAGTGGATGCTGTAAGTGACTCACTAGTATCTTTTTCTAAACTATTCAGCAGCTTAGCCAATGATGGAGATTTCCGATTTTTGCCAATAACTGGCTCAGCAATGAGCATATGACCTAATCCCCAGCAGTGATAACCTACAGGAAGTCTAATAGGAAGGTTATAGGAAGAACTTCCTCTCCCCTAGAAGTTTAAGAAAATAAGAAAAAAAAAAAAATCTAGATTAATTAGGACCATGCGTTATAACTATCCAGTATCCAATAAATGGTCTCTAGTTCTTCAGAAGACACCTTAAAATGAGTTCTTAAAGTATTAAAATATCTTTTTCTTCATTGAAAAATCTATAAAATAGGCCCAAGTGTTTTAGGGTTTGCCAGAACTAAAATGTACCCTAGGGATCACTAGTTTAGTGGTTCTAAAACATTAATGTGAGACATTTTGTGTGAGGAACTCATTATGATATAACGATAGCAGCAGGAGGCAGAGAAATTCTAGGCAGACAAGGGCAGGTCCCTGGCAAAGCCACACCTTCCAGCCGAAAAGCCTGAAACCCATGACCCAAAGTGAGAACTTCTATCCCTGTGTTCCCACTGGAATGTTGCCTTATCCTTAACTACTCATGGCCTGCCCTGCCCCCATCCTGTGTCTATCAAGACCCCAGACTCAGTCAGAGAGAAGCAGAGAAGTGGCTGGACACTGGAGAGAAGCAACTTCACTTCAGAGGGCTAGCTTGACAGCTTGACTTCGAAGAAGAGTCTGGCTGGAGACGGCCAGACTTGAGGGGAAGATTACCTGCCCATCCTCTCCCCTTTCCAGCTCCCCTTCCTACTGAAAGTCACTTTCATCGTTCAATAAAATCCTCCACATTCACCATCCTTCAATTCCTTCACGAGACCTCATTTTTTCCAGATGTCAGACAAGAGTTCAGGAGCCACGAGTGCAGATACCAAAAAAAAGCCTGTCACACTGACCCTTTGCCATCACTGGTAGAGGGCAGCCACCCCACCCCATGAGGCAAAGGGCCCACTGACTATTAACACTTAAGCTGTCTGTGGCCAGCAGAGCTAAAAGAGCATTGTGACATGCCCTCATGGGCTTTGGGTGTCACGGGCACCCCCACCTGGATGCTGCCATGGAGCCCACGCAGAGTTTGCTCCTGCTGACACCCAAAAGCAGCCAGCAGGATCCCATGCTCGCTTGCCTGCATGCTCCTTCCCACAACGGGTTGAGGATGGCAGGCCGAATAAACAGAGTTTTTTCCTGCCAGCACCCAAAAGCACTCACTCCAGTTCCTGCACTCGCATGTTCTCTCCCACGAGGGGAATGAGGCACCCCTGTCACAAGTCCCGCAAAGGGGTCAAGAAAATATCCTGTGTCAATTAGAATGTAGTTCCCTGAGTTTTACCCATAGATTAAATCAAAGGGAGCCAGGAATCTGAAATTTTAACAGGTATCCCAGGTTATCCTAATGCAGGTGGCCTAAGGCTCACACTTAGCTCTCTCCACTTAACTCCCCAAACAGCATCCTACCTCTGGTCTCACCATCTCTACTTTTGCAGGTTACAGTTTACTCTGCATAAACAGCCAATGTGATCTTGAAAACTGATATCTAACCACATGGCCTCTTTGCTACAAACCTGCCATTGGCAACACTCAATTAAAAAGCTTAACTAAGCAACGAACATAAACTTCTGTTTCTCTCCCCAATCCCAATTATTTATAACACAGGAAGACCCTGAGATATATATAACATATCAGGTTACAAGAATTCAACTTAATGAGGAATTTTAACAAACCTAGTTTGACTTACATGGCATTTATTTGCGTTTACAAGGATCATTTTAAATACATCATGTCTTGTGAGCAGCTGAAAGCTGGGAAATGACACATCATGCAAGGAGCCTTAGATCTGTACATTTGATGTGTGTTTATAGTTTGCTAGTTTGTTATACTGATTATCTTGTGCATCACTTGCATTGGTTTCATTGATTTCTTCTGTATGGTTTATAGTTTTCTTGAATGAGGCTTGGATTAAAGTTTCAATTACATAAACATTGAGTATAAATGAATATTTGTTAAGTAGAATATTAAGTGTACTATATGTAAAACTAGAAAAAAAAAACTGAAGGAACATAGGTAATAGGCCTGTTACAGGGTAAATAATGCATGGGTAAAGACTGCATAACGTCTTGTTATGTCATGCGATGATGAGTAATTCCTGAGGAAACCGTGTCCATTTTAACAGCTCACGTCAAACTTAACTGTTTATGTTATTTGTTTAGCAAAAATTGGTGTTAATTTTGAAATTTTGCCATGCATTCAAAATTTTGCTACTAAAATTAATAGTAACTATACTTGTGACTAAGGAGAATTTAGAATTTTTCCTAGGAAATTTTTAGGAACAAATTTTTTCCTAAGGCAGAGGAAGATAATAACATTTGCTTTCTGCAGATGAAAAAAAAAAAGTATAGTATTTATAGTATTAGAGCAATGCAATTTAAAGCAATGAGAGGTTTTTCTCATATCTAATAAATTGGAAGACTTTTTTCTGTCACTTAGGTGTTGTGTTTTGTTTTGTTTTGTTGAGACAGGACCTTGTGCTGTCACCCAGGCTGGAGTGCAGTGGCCTGATCTTGGCTCACTGCAGCCTCGATCACCTGGGCTCAGGTGGTCCTCCAGCTTCAGCCTCCTGAGTATCTGGGACTATAGGTGCATGCAAGTAATAACTCCTGGGCTAGGTGATCCTCCTGCCATGCCCAGCTAATTTTTTTTTTAATTTTTCGTAGAGATGGGGTCTCATAAAATTGCCCAGGCTGGTCTCTAACTCCTGAGTTCAAGGGATTCTCCCGCAAAGACTTCCCAAAGTATGAGGATTATAGGCATGGGCCACCGCAGCCAGTCTAACTGTCATACTTGATGTTGGTCAAGATACTAGAAAACTCACATTCTTACATAGTGCACTTTGATTTTCTTACCTCTAAAAGGAAGCTGGTGTTTGGTGAGAAATAAATGAGTTAATCCACACAAAGTGCTTAGAATAAGATATGGCATATAATAAATTGTCAATAAATAGTAGTCATTATTATTGTTTTTGCTATTATTAATCAACATGAGTAGGAGTATAAATTTATACAGATTTTCTGGAGGGCAGAATGTTTCAAGAATTTGATTAGTAAGGAGAAATTTACATTCAAGGATATTAATCACATCATTAAAACAGCAGAACACTAGAAATAACACAAATGCCCACTAATAAGGAAATGACAAAATAAATGATGGCATCTATGTGAGTGCAGCCTTCTTTTCCTTCCAAATCTTTGGCAACAGAAATAATATTTGTAAAAATTTTTAATGCACGGGTGAGCACTTCTGATTTAATGTTAAGAGTGAAGGAAATAACATTGTCTAATTAGTATGATCCTAATTTTGTTTAAAAGAAACTGCATATATACATAAAACATACATGTGTGCAAAACAGTACAAAGTTCCACATTATTATTCATAATGGCCTTCTCTAGAGCACAGATGATTGTAGGTGATTATTATGGATCTTTAAATAGTTTTCTGTGTTTTCAAATTTTTTGAAATAAGCACAAGCTAAATTTTCTAAATCAAAAAATTAGAAAAGATATGACATCACCTATTTCAGATCAGGTATCTAAAAATATAATATACATTTATTTTTTTTCCCCAAGAGTACATGTTTTTATACTAGTCATTTTATGTCAGCAACTTGGTATCCTCAAAATATTACTTACTCTTCAAAAACAGTTTCTTAAAAAATCTCAAATTCCTAGAATTGAAGATTCAGTATAAAGCCAACTGCTACCTGTCAAGCTAGAAGACATCCTATTTTGAGAAGGTCAATAAAAACTACACAAGCCTAGTGACAGAAGAAGTCAGAATTTCAGGACAAAGGACCATAAAATATACAGATAATGACAAGCTAAGAAGAATTTTTTTAATCAAAAGCTTTTCTCTGAAATAATTTTTTTCATATACAAATGAAATATTTTAGGAAAGACTAGATGCTGGCTCTGCTGTCCTATCAAATAGTTTCCTATTGAGTCATTCATTCCTTCATTTCATACCATGAAATTAACTAAGACATCAGTAGCCATCAGGTAATTTCTTGAAACAAAATACAGAGCTAAGATTAGAACAATAACAACAACAAAATGGAGATTAAATGTTCTATGTCCTCTATGTAGCTGACCTCATATTAGAAACAAAAGCTTCTCCAACCATGTCTATGTTTGTTTGCAATATTGCCACTTAGTACAATAAATTCTACTGTATAGAAAAGTATGCTAATAGGTGTAAATAATACAGAAAATAAGTGTGAACTTGTGGTATAGCACAAAGCTTACCAGCCCTGAAAATTAAGAACGGATATTGAAACTCCAAATCTTAACTTCTCCATACTATTCCAAATATCACTGATTAAAGAGCTCCTCAGGTAAAAGGATGAAGCAACTCATATTTCAAATGGGATGGGGGTGGGGATGGCTGGAGGCAATATTGATTATTCTCTCAAATTTTTGCCAGTTATTCATGAACACTTTTTCATTAAATGAGAAATAAAATTATTCTCTCAACTTTTCCAGTTCTGATGATGCCATCCAGATGCCCAAACTTTCTTCCGGATAATTTAAAATTACTAATCATTCATCAAAGGCAGAAAACTCCTTGCCTTCAGTTTAATGTAAGCCTCCGCTAACCTGCAACTCGTCATCATCATGCTATAGAACCACCATGTGCTAGATGCCGGAGATAGAAAGATGAAAGAGACTTGGCCACTGCTGAGAGCGGAGAGGGAGTTAGGGAAACACATCATGAGAAGTACTATTTAGGCTGAATCCCGAAGACGGAATGGAGAGATGCTGGCAAAAGGCATTTCCAGTAGAGGAAACTTAACGTGCAACATCCAAGTCCCGTGTTTGAAGGGACCTCACATAGTTCAGTGTGGCAAGAACGTGGGGATTTGTGTTTGCATGGAAGTCTACATGGAGCAGAAGGAAAGAGGATGACACCCGTAATAGTTTGGAAAAAGCATATGAAGGCTGTACATATACAATGTGGTACCAATATTACTCTCTGTAACACCCTTCTCATGATTCAGAAAGAATATCATGGAAAGTAAGAATTCAGCTTACTGATGAGTTAGGATGCGTTTAACCTTTCTTGCTTATGCATATCCAGTTCCTCTTGCATTATCTGTTGAAATGCTATCCTTCCTCCACTGAATTGGTTTTGCTTAGAAAGCTTTTAATTCTTTTGATGGAATTCTAGGATTTTAGAACTATTAGGTGTCCTGATATCATCTCTTACATGATAAAGCAACTGAATTTCAGAGAGGTTAAATATGGGAAACCAGCTTACTGGTAAGTTCTGTATGACATTTATCACCTATTACTTAGCTTGCTATTTCAAGAAAGCATACCATGTAATCCAATCTTACAGCATGCCAATACGTAAAATGATATATCAGAAAAATCTGTATGTTCGACTCATTAAAGAAAAAGACAAAAATGTATTATTATTATCATTATGAGTACTACTAATACCATCACCATCACCAACATTTGTTGAGCACTTACTATATGCACAGGACAGTCTGTCTTCACAACAGAGGATAGACAACACAGTCAGAGCTATGATTAGAACTCGGGGAGTTTGTCTTGAGACCCTGTGTTTTTAATCCACTAAACTATATATTACAGTTACAGTATTTGTCTTAGTTACAGTATGTTATGAAAGCTGAATGAAAAGAAAATCTTCAAAACACCAATTTGATTCTATATAACAGCCATACTCTAGTGTAAAAAAGGAAATACAACAAAACAAAACAAAAAACCCACATGGATTTCTATTCTCAGTGACCATATACAAGTTTTTATTGCCCATACAAAATGGCCTTAGCTTCTGTGTTAGGATTGAATCATTTCCAAAGTTCGTTACCATCCTAAGATTCTATAAACCGCCATGGAAGTAGAATTACAATCAATATGTGCATTGTTTTTCCCCCATTCTTGAGGGAGTCAAGAAGACTTAAGCTTCTATCAAATTTTTTCCTAAGAGATCCACACAAAGGAACCCGAGAGAAGTAAATTCATTATTACCAACCATTCAAATCCATTTCAGCATTTTTTATTCAATCAACATGTTGTAAACATTACTGAGATTATCACATGATTACATTCTCCAGGTTCCTGTGGTCCATTACACTTCAAAATTGCAGGGAAATAAAGCTTCTAAACAGAAACTATATAAACTGATTTCACCAAAATACCAAGTTTCAAGAGTCATATCTTTTTTTTTGAGATGGAGTCTCGCTCTGTCGCTCAGGCTGGAGTGCAGTGGCACGATCTTGGCTCACTGCAACCTCCGACTCCCGGGTTCAAGCAATTTTCCTGTCTCAGTCTCCCGAGTAGCTGGGACTACAGGTGTGTGCCACCATGCCCAGCTAATTTTTTGTATTTTTAATAGAGACGGGGTTTCACCATGTTAGCCAAGATGGTCTCGATCTCTTGACTTCGTGATCCGGCCGCCTGGGCCTCCCAAAGTGCTGGGATTACAAGCACGAGCCACTGCGCCCAGCCGAGATTAATATCTCTTTTAATGCAGACAGATAGAACAGCTCAGCCTGGCTTTGTTAGCCCAGAGTCCATGGGAATATTAAGCCAAATTCAATTTCACTTTCCAGAATCGCAAATGGTCCTGGACTCAAAAAATCTTAAAATCCAAGCAATGCCACACAGAGACACCAAACCATTGAGTTTGCATCGAAAACAAAATATATCCAAAGATCCAAGTATATATACCTACTTTACTAGAAGCAGAAGGTGGAAGTGCCCTGGAATGGAAATCAAAAGCTTTGTTCTAAGCAGCAAAGCTAGTCTCCCACATTTAACTTCTCTATAATTCAGTTGCTTTATTATGCAAGAGATGATGTCAAGACATCTACCAGTTCTAAAATCCTAGAATTCCATCAAAAGAATTAAAAACTTTCTAAGCAAAATCAATTCAATGGAGGAAGGATAGCATTTTAACAAATGATACAAGAGGAACTCAATGAGTAAAAAGTTAACCTCAACCTAACCTCACCCCTTATATAAAAATTAATTCAAAATGAATCATGGATTTAAGTGTAAAACTATGAAAACTTTTAGAAGATAACATAGGAGAAAACGCTGTCGATGTAGGGCTTGATGAAGACTTCCTAGACATGACACAAAAATCTTGATCCATCCAAAAAATAGATAAATTGGACTTCATCAAAACTTAGAACTTTTGCTCTGTGAAAGAACTCTTAAGAGGATGAAAAGCAGCTATGGACTGTGAGAAAATATCTGCAAACCACACATCTGGCAAAGGACTAGAAAATTGAATATATAAAGAATTTTTACTACTCAACATTATAAAAACACAATCTAATTAGAAAATGGGCAAAAGATATAAAGAGACATTTCAATGAAGAACATATGGCAGATGGTAAATAAACACATAGAAAGATGTTCAACATCAGTAGCGATTAGTTGCAAATTAAGACCACAATGAGATATCACTACATACCAATTAGGACGGCTGAAACTAAAAATAAGAAAAGTTAACAATATCCAATGCTGGCAAGGATGTAGAGAAACTGGATCTCTCATACATTCCTAGTAGGAACAAAAATAGAAGAGCCACTCTGAAAAACAGTTTGGCAGTTTCTTAAAAAGCTAAACATACACTTAAAAATGACCTAGCAATTACACTCTTGGGCATTTATCCCAGAGAAATGAAAATGTTTGTCCAAACACTTCTACATGACTTTTACAGCAGTTTTATTTGTAACAGCCAAAAACTAGAAATAAATAAAATGTCCTTCAGTGGGGAGATAGTTTTAAAAAAAAAAAAAAAAAAAAAAAAAACTGTGGTATATTCATACCACGGAATACAACTCAGCAATGAAAAAGAACAAGCTATTGACAGACTTGAATGGATCTCACCTGCCCATCTCTCCAAACTCCTCTCTTCCCCCTACTCTTTCCTTCCCAGATACACTGGCTGCTTGTTACTTAAACATGCCAGGCACATGCCCCCATCTCAGGGCCTCTGCACTTCCTGCTTCCTCTGCCTGGAACACCCTTTCTCTAGATTTCCCCATGGCTCACTCTTTCACCTCCTTCATGTGTTTGCTCAAATACCACCTTACAGATCACTACTTCCTGGGAAACTCTAATTAAGGTACAACCCATTACTCACATTCTCTTCTTATTTTTCTTATCTCATCCTTCCTGCCTTATTTTTCTTAATAGCATATATGTCATCTGAACAACAGATAAAAATCTCTACTTTCTTTACAGCATCTTAGGATGGTAACGAACTTTGGAAATGATTCAATCCTAACACAGAAGCTAAGGCCACTCTGTACGGGCAATACAAACTTTTACATGGTCACTGGGAAAAAGACAATGCACAAAGAATATGCTTTGTTCCATTGTATCCTGGTGCCTAAAAATGTTCCAAGGTCATAGTAAATAGACAAGTAGTACTTGCTGAAAGAATGAATTAAATATAGTTCATTCAATATATAAAGATAGTATATACTGGACTCTGCCTATCTTAGCGCCTCCCAAACTTCAGGTCACTCACACACCAACTGCAGTAATTTTCACAACAGATGCTCACCACAAGTAAAATTGTTAACTTGTTTAAGTCTACTGCCTATGTTTTTTACTTAAATACCTACTTTAGCCTCATCCTAAGCAATAAGTATTTATAAAATTACAAATTTAGAATGCTACTTATATACTTTTCATAATATACAATGCATTACTATTACATATAAATGTTCAGTAGGATATCCCTAAAATCATTCTTGATGCCTGCCAATCAGCAGTCTGTGCACCACACTGAGGCAAATGCTGTCCTTCGTTTGTCCTTCTAGTTTGCCAGACTTAGTGTAACAGGGGTCATAAGAAAGCAGGAACCCATAAACATGGTTAAACTTTAGAGAAATCTCAGAGATGAGAATGGCAGCCAAATAGCATTCCCCTTCTGACGTCTGCTGGAAAGGTGCGATACCCCCAATCCTTACTGTTTACAACCACAAGTGAAAGCCAATAGTAACCCCTTGTCTATGCGGAGCTTTTCAAAGTTCACTAACAATTCCCCATCTCTGATTGTTTCCATTCCACAACTGAGGAAACTGAGGTTCAGAAAGGTAAACTGATTGACTCAAGGTCACATGATGTATGATTTTACCCAACATTTTCTGAACTGTGTATCAATTCATGCACAATAGGTTACAGCATCAAATAAGCCCAAACACGAAGCAGCTCAACACAACCATGCTTCTTGCTAAAGTCACAGTCCTGGGAAGGTGAATATGTAGATAGGATAGCTCTCCTCCACAGAGGCTCCACCATCATAACCACACAGCTTCCAAATCAACTTGGTCATCACCACCTAACAGGAAGGGAAAACACATAAAGGAAACATACAGGAGTTCTTTATAAGCTGGACTGGCCTACAGCTCCTCTACTCACATTCCGTTGGTCTAGAGCTATTCCGTGGCCTTGTCCAGCTGCAAGGCAAGCTGGGAGATCCAGCACAGCCATGTGTCCAGAGAAAAGAAGAGCTGGCTTCAGTTAACAGATAATAGTTCCTGGCATGTTTTTAAAGAAAGCTCTGTCAAGGCTTTCATCTGTATAATTTATTGTAAAGTACATTAGAAAAAAATGTATATGTATCAGTAATTTACCAAGCCCATAATTTCATGGACACTATTATTTATAGAGGGGCTCAAACAAGGATTTAAATATTTTTTAATAGTGAACAGATTTAGAAGAAAAATGTGAAGTCAATCATACTGATAATTACACATCACAAAAAGCCCCGAAGAGGTATTACTATTTCTTTACCCTAGATGAAAAGTGTTAAACCAGTTGTCTGAGGCACAAAGCTAGTAAGTGGCTTACATGTCACATTAGCCATGGAAGAATCCTGCAGCAGGTGCTCTCAGCACTCCATCTGCAGGGCCTCAGATGGTTCCACCATTTTTATACAGACTCACTGTGTACTCTTACTCCCAAGAGCAGCCCCAGCAGGTCTTTGTCTTGAGATGCTGAAGACAACATGCCCTTAAAGAAACTTGAAGAGGGTACATAAATACTTCAACTCTCTTGCCCCTAACTGCAACTCTGAGGTGTAACCTACACAGTTTCCATAGCTGTCCTGTGGAATTAAGCAAAGTTACCCTCTTTGGGATTCAGTTTAATAACACACCCTTCTCAGCCTCCTTCCCTTCAACTTCTCCAAACCCCTTTGAGTTTTTCCTGAGAATACCTCCCCGAAAAATCACTTTCACATGAATCCTTTTCTCAGGATCTGTGACCAGGAAACAATAAGAAAACTAGTAGGGTTACTATGGTCCAAAGTTCCCCAAACAAGAGTCACTCATACACAATTCTTGCTACATCTAGAGAACACTAATACCAGTATCGGTTTCTTTGTGATGTTTATTTTAACTTAAAGATAGAGGAAACTTTAGAGCACTACCTATACTGTTTGTATAAGTAGAAGGAAATAGCAGTATAATTAAAAAATAAAAGAATAAAATAAAAAATTTAAAAAAAAATTCTGATTATTTGAAGTACAAAGTCCTAAGCTGAAGATCTTAAAAGCACACAAGCACAAAACTGAAAATTTCTCCATGACAAAACCCTAAGGTTCCAAAGAGAGTAACAGTGAATTCAGCACTGTATGACTCACTGGCATTGGATGCTGCATCCCTGCGTTACCTAAACTCATCTCGTGTACTGCCCATGGATGTGTCCCATGCTCTGGGCAGCACTGTTTCAACAGCCATTTTGCAAAGTTAAGCATGTATCTAGCACACAGCATAATTCCTGACACATGATAGATGTACAATAAATTTTACACAGAGTTTAGTAAGGAAACTGAGTCTCTTCCCTAAAGCCACCCTGTTAATCAGTGGGCCAGAAACAGGAAAAACTGAACCTTTTCTCTGCATACCATCTGCCCGCATCTAGAACAGAGATGTGATTGATTCATTCCTAAAATTCCACTACGACTCTTCCTAGATGACTTCATCTACAGCAGTAAATCTACACATTTATATAGATTTTTCACTCTCTTAAGTTTGTTTTCCCCATTCTCCCCAAAACTCATTGAGCATTCCATGGAACATTATTGCTGGCTAATTTTCACCCACTATTTGCCTACTGGCATAACCGTACCCACTTTTTATCATGCTCCTTTTCAACTACTGCTATTACTCCTTTTTTTCTTTCATTAGAACCCTCAGAAGTGATTTCACTTTTATGTTCATTATTGTTCATTTATAATCAGCTTTTGATTGCATGCTGATTGTTCTTAAATTTCAACTTTAGACTGCTGAAGAAAAACAGTGCTTGGTGTTATGCTTCTGATTACCAAAAATCAGCTGAATTAAGTTACAAAACTGAATTTCAAAAGGCCTGGAACATAGGCATTAAAATGTAGTGTTTTTGTTTAACCTTGGGTGAGCTGTCTGAATAAAGAGAATGGTTAAAAACTAAGTGAGATTAAAAATAATAATGAGGTTTGCTGGATTTATTTAAACTCAAAATAAAAAATACCAAAATTCATACATCTGAATAAGGCTCTACATTTATTCCAATCTCTTGCTATTGTTTAAAATATTTCTAGAGCTCCTGTTTGGGAAATGACATCAAGCCTGTGCCCCTTTCCTTGGAATATTCTTCCCAGTTGCAACTCGTCTGTCTTTGATTTCGCTTGTAGAAATGGAAAGAGCTTCTCAAATCCAACACTAGCAAATAAGGTGTAGGAAACAATGTTTTGGTTGGAAAACAAGTGCAGGAAGCATAAAGCAAAAGAACTCATGGCCGTGGTCCATGAGCTAGCTCTCCAAGCAGCCAAAAAAGCATGCATCTCCAGCATAAGTTCAGAGACTCCAGAAATGCCAAGGTGAAAAAACAAAGGCTCATCTGGTCATATATTAAGTTGGTGCAAAATTACAAATTTCAAAAACCACAATTACTTTTGCACCAACCTACAATTTCAGATATGTTTGATCAAAAAAATCAATCACACCCACATTGTCTCAAGGCAGGGTGGTTCTGGAGGTCTGTGAGGTCGAAACTATTTTTTTTTTTTTCTTTTTTTTTTTTTTTTTGAGAGTGAGTCTGGCTCTGTCGCCCAGGCTGGAGTGCAGTGGCCGGATCTCAGCTCACTGCAAGCTCCGCCTCCCGGGTTTACGCCATTCTCCTGCCTCAGCCTCCCGAGTAGCTAGGACCACAGGCGCCCGCCACTTTGCCCGGCTATTTTTTTTTTTTTTTTTGTATTTTTTAGTAGAGATGGGGTTTCACCGTGTTAGCCAGGATGGTCTCGATCTCCTGACCTCGTGATCCGCCCGTCTCGGCCTCCCAAAGTGCTGGGATTACAGGCTTGAGCCACCGCGCCCGGCCCGAAACTATTTTCATAATAATACTAGGATGACTTTGTCACTCTCATTCTTCACAAATGTACAGAGCACAAAAAGTTCATTAATGTGTGTATTAGTATCCTAGGACTGGCATACAAAGTACCACATACTGGGTATCCTAGGACTGGTATACAAAGTACCCACATACTGTGTGGCTGAAACAACAGAAAGGTGTTCTCTCGCAGTTTAGGAGGCTTAAAGTCTGAGATCAAGGGATCAGAAGGGTTGGTTTCTTCTGAGGGCTGTGAGGGAGAATCTGGTCCATGCCTCTCTCCTAGCTTCTGGTGGTTCACAGGCAATCTTTGGTGTTCCTGGCTTGCAAAAGCGTCACTACTTTCATCTTCACATGGCTTTCTCCCTGGGTGTGTGTGCCCAAGTATAAATTTTCTCTTTTTATAAGACACCAGTCATATTGAATTAGGGTCCTTCCTAATGACCTCATTTTCACTTGATTTTCTCTGTCTCTCTATCTCCTACCTTCTTTCTCCTTTGGAGATAGAGTCTTGACAGAGAAAATTGAGTTACATTAGGTCACATTCTGAGATACTGAAGGTTAGATTTCAACACAGGAATTTTGTAGGGGACACAATTCCACCCACTATCAGGCATAATTCAGTGGACCCATGTGAGTGGCATCCTGAAGAGATGTGCAGGGCAACAGCTGTGACAACAAGGAAGTTGTTTAAAACCCCTGAGGCGCAGTTTGCTCCTCTTTAAAATGGGCTTAGTAGCCAGGCAAGGTGGCTCACACCCGTAATCTCAGCAATTTAGGAGGCTGAGGTGGGAGGATCACTTGAAGCCACAAGCCTGGGCAACCAAGCAAGACCTTGTCTCTACAAAATTGAAAAAAAAAAAAATTAGCCAGGCATAGTGGCATGTACCTGTAGTCCCAGCTAATCTAGAGGCTGAGAACAGAGGATTCCTTGTGCCCAAAAGTTCAAGGCTGCAGTGAGCTGTTATATGATCTTGCCACTGCACTCCAGCCTGGGTGACACAGCAAGACCCCATTTCTACATAAATAAGTAAATAAAATAAAATGAGCTTAGCAATGGCTATAATAATGCCTTCCTCCTAGGGCTGCCATGAATACTCAACATGACAATCCTCCTCAAGTGCACAGTGCCAAGCCTGGTCCACAGAATGTGCCTGATAAACATCAGGTGTCTATTTGTACATGTGCTTCACTTCAGGTTATCCAGACACTATTAATAGCCATTGTACAGGCAAGTCCAACAGGAAAGGGCTGTGTGTGTGTGTGTGTGTGTGTGTGTGTGATGGCACCCTGCAGGGGAATGGCATCCTTGTTCCTGGCAAACAGGTTCCTGCCTTGCCTTGCTCCCTGAGTTACTGGATGGGCATCTGCCACCTGTGACACGGAACTAGAATAAAATGAATGAATGAATATAAATGATTGTCAAATAAACATTCATCAAGTCTACAATAATCATACAAATACACTAAACAACATGGTCCAAAAGTACTCAGTGTTTGTGTTCGTTTTTGAACTTGGTGGTGAAAGGAGGTGCTCCCTACCATTTTCACTTTACAAACATTTATTCTGTGATTTAAACCACAACTACTATGACCGCCATCACTCACTGATCACCAGAAATTGGGTAAATCATTATCTTACTTGTTTTTATTAATCTTTTTGAAACATATGTAGAGCTTACATTTAATTCAGTGCTTAATATTAGCGGTGTTTTTGGTCTCTGGAAGTTTGCTGATGTTTCTGTGACCTGAAGTATGCTGAACTTAAAAACTCTAGTTTACACCAATTAGCCTACGGAAAACTGGTTTGCTTTATGGTGAAACCATTTCTGTCCTCCAAGGCTGTGTAATTAACGTCTTATCCTCTGCCTACATTCAGTGCCGGAATGGGTATGGAAGCAGAGAACAAATTGGAATGCCTTTAGTGAGGACTTACAGTATCCCCAGAAGCCTGGTGTGCTCTCACAACACCAAACACATCTCACTGTAATTGTCCATTCCTCATCAGTCTCCAACAAACTAGACTGTGGGTTCCTTAAAGGTAGCAACTGTCTCATATCCCCAAGCTTTCTACAAACCCATCATCTACTGGGCCTAATAGTGGACCTGTGCTGCATCTGACCCACTGAAAGAATAAATGAATATGAATATTTAACAGAAATAGTATCAGGAAAGATATTTCTTAATAGACATTTTAGTTGGACATGGGAAACTGAAAATGTAGCCCAAGCTACATATCAGACAACATTTCTGCTCAGGTGAATGTTAACATAAGGTATACCTCCATTGAACACTCATGTTCATAGCAGCATTATTCATATAGCCAAAAAGAGAAAGCAGCCCAAGTGTCCACCGACAAATTAATGGATAAACAAAATGATATATATGCATATCATGGAATATTATTCAGCCTAATAAGGAAGGAAATTTTTGCACATGCTACAACACAGATGAACTTTGAAGACATTATGCTAAATGAAATAAGCCAGTCATAAAAGAATAGCTATAGTATGAATCTTCTTAGATAAGGTTCCTAGAGTAGTCAAATTCACAGAGATCAAAAGTAGAACAGTGATTGGCAGGGACTAGGGGAAGAGACTAGGGATATGGGGGAGATAGCATGGAATGGGTATAAAGTTTTAGTAGGGGAGGATGAATAAGTTCAGGAAATGGATGTTGGTGATGGCTGCCTAACGATATAAATATAAAATAATGCCAGAGTATGGTTAAAATGGCAAAATGGTAAAAATGGCAAAAATGGTTAAAATGGTCAATTTTATATCCTGTATATTTTAATACAATAATAAATACATAACAAAAATTTTAAATTAAAGAACATACGCATTCATTGTTTTAGTACCTTTAGAAGCTTTGGAAATCAAAAACAAGGTTTCAGAGACAAAAAAGGCACTTAATGATCCAAATTTTTAATGAAAAATGCAATTCCTTTGCCACCTCCCTCAACACCCTAAAAGTGGATCACAAAACACTGCTTTGCGTCAATAATTAATTTTACCTAAATTATGTCAATGTTGCTTAACGTCAAAATTCCAGGAAAAAAGATTCTACTGACCTGAAAAGAAGGACTCCGAAGTATGCAGGAGGAAACAGATTCATCCTGTAGCACAGGACAAAACATCTTCAAGAAAGGAACACTGTGACTCTCGGCTTACCATCAGCATAACATGACTGATATACTGCCAATATTACGCAAAATGAAATACCACCACTAAATATTCTCATTTGGGGCCCTCTAACATAAAGAAAATTTAGTATTTTTCTCTCGTCTTCCTATAAAGTTTAACTCTGTAAGTTTCCCCCATATTAAAATTATATTTTATATAAAATATAGTCATAAAAGCTATTTTATACTGGTCATAAAAGCCTCATCATAAACTCACATCAAACAAAAAAGGAAGGCTCCATTACACACTCACAACATGCCATGCTGTGAGTTTTGGATGTGGGACTCCAATCCTAAAAGCGCCCTCAGGCCCAGGCTCGCTTAGGACCAGTCACAAGCCTTCTGCCTCCATATCCAACCATCCTACTCAACACTCAGCCATTCAGTCCTTCTGCATCATTTTCAAATTCACGAGGATAATCTGTTTACAACTTCGCCATCTCAAAATTTACTTAGTTTTTCTAATGTGCCAAATAGCATGTATATTTTTTTCCATGGTAATTATAAAAAAGTTAAAAACTGAAAAATTCCTTTTTTCCCTGTATTGTTGGCTTTCAGTTTTAATGACACATCACTTTAAAAGAGCCCTGAATCTTAACAAAGAAACACTCATCATTAATAGTTTATTCCGGCCGGGCGCGGTGGCTCAAGCCTGTAATCCCAGCACTTTGGGACGCCGAGACGGGTGGATCACGAGGTCAGGAGATCGAGACCATCCTGGCTAACACGGTGAAACCCCGTCTCTACTAAAAATACAAAAAACTAGCCGGGCGAGGTGGCGGGCGCCTGTAGTCCCAGCTACTTGGGAGGCTGAGGCAGGAGAATGGCGTAAACCCGGGAGGCAGAGCTTGCAGTGAGCTGAGATCTGGCCACTGCACTCCAGCCCAGGCGACACAGCAAGACTCCATCTCAAAAAAAAAAAAAAAAAAAAGTTTATTCCCTTAGTCAAAAATAATTAATAACTCTCCGCTTTCTTTGTATTACTTATTAAAGGCCTACGTAAGCCCTCAGGCTGAAATGAGAAGGCATACGAGAACTGGTTTTCCCCTCTTCCTTTCAAAGGTAGGAAAGGACTTATTAACTCAAGTAAGTCCTTCAAGTCCAGGTGGTATAACACAGCATCTCAACAACAGGTAGGAGAACACAAGCAGAAGCTGGTGACAAAAAGCGAAGGATAAAAAACAGTTCCTTATAAAAATGTGAAGAGATCTCCACTGATAAGGAGAAAACCTTAATATTTTCTGGTAAAGCTAAAATGCTGATCTCTACTTCCAATCAATGCTGTGGGCACATCAATCAATGCTGTGGGCATGGGGAAGGGAGGGAAAGGGAAGGTAGGGGAGAAAATGGTGCCCTAAATGGATCAGGCCACTCCCCAGACACTGTACCCAGAGCCCTGAGCCCTGCTTCAGGCAGGGAGGAAAGCATGGTGCTGTTCCTCTCCACAGGCCTCCCGATTTAAGCCACAGACAGTAAGATGGAGGTGGACACCTTACTTAAAACCAGACAATATTGAAACAATAAGGTTTGGCAGGGCGCGGTGGTTCACGCCTGTAATCCCAGCACGTTGTGAGGCCCAGGTGGGCAGATCACCTGAGGTCAGGAGTTCAAGACCAGCCTGGCCAACATGGTGAAACTCCGTCTCTACTAAAAACACAAAAATTAGCCAGGTGTGGTGGTGAGTACCTGTAGTTGCAGCTACTTGGGAGGCTGAGTCAGGAGAATCACTTGAACCTGGGAGGCGGAGGCTGCAGTGAGCCAAGATCTCACCACTGCACTCAAGCCTGGGCAACAGAGCGAGACTCTGTCTGAAAAAATATAAATAAAAATAAATAAATTCAGCTTTCAGAGATACTGAAATGTGAAAAAGAAAAAAAAAAAAGGAATCTTACAAGGAAATATAAGTAATTGTCACAAGATCACAAAGCTATGGAGTGCTGAAGGCAAGAGTTAAACCCAGGCCGTCTGATTCCACTCACGGTGTATGTCTAGCGTCCTGGCGTAATGACTCATGGCACTGAACCAGTGCCAAAGCCGCCCAAATGATCTCCATTCTTGCATTTCTCCAACCCTCTCCACACTATATCCAGAAAGAGTACTCTAAGCATTAAACTGCCCTTGCCACTTCACTGTCTAAAACCCTTCAATGGCTCCCCATTGCCCTCCTCGAGAATAAGCTTAGCTTCATTGCAAGGCCTACCAGGATCAGCAATCTTGTCCTTGCTGTTGTCTCTGGCCTCATTTCTCACCTCAAACTCTACAAGGCAGCCCTCCTGAACCTCCTTAGGGCTCTCAAGTCACAACTCTAGGACTAAGACAGCCCACAAATGGAAATACAGCAAGCACAGGGAGAAATGGATGGCAGCAGAAAAAAGATGCCAGTCTCCCCACTCCCACCCAGGACCCAAACTTACACAAACCATTCCTCGTGCTTTGCCATGTCTCCATTATCAATTCACATATTATGCCAAATCCCTCCAATTTTAAAATAAAAATTAAATTCAGAGGTAAATGTTAGAAATCTATGCATTCATGGCCACTGCCTAAGTCCTATTCTTTTGGAATCATTTCCAGAAAGGGTAAAAGCTGACCATACCCAGTACACTGATCAAAGTCTGAACTCAGAATACCAGGAAACTCCGTCCTCCAACACCATCCCCCAAAGCCCACTCTGCAAAGGCAATGAAATTTCACAATTTCTCCAGCATTCTTGAAATGCTGAGGGCAGTAGTTTGTGCTAAGAGGACATTGAAAGGCATGTCCCAGGTGGCCTCTGGTTCATGCTGTGGCTACTGCCAATTCTTTAAGTGTTCCCTCACCTCAAATCTTTGATGCACGAGGTCCAGCAGCCGTCACTCATAAGTCAACCTTGAGACATGTAAATGTTTCTGAAATGAGTTCAACAACCAGGATGGTACAATTAAGCTTCCCATGTGAGCCTCCCCACTGCCACGTCAGGCCTCACCAGATGTTAAACCCAACTATGGGATCCTGAAGATAATCAGAGCCCGGCAGGCAGACCTTCATCCCTCTAAGCCTCAGATTTCCCAGAAGTAAACTGGGAACAATAACTCCTATTTCACATGGCTACTGCAAGGACTAAGTGAAATAAAATGTATGGAAGCACCAAGCCAGTGACTAACCCTGAGATGGGAGCACATGATAAATGCTTACTGAATCTGGGAAAGCAAAATTATTCTAGCTCAATAAAGCCTTTAGAAAAGGCCAGCGAATTTAGCTTCAAATTCAGTGCAACAGAAATAATCATCCTGGGCCCACCATCAGGTCATATGCCAAATGTCTTAAATATCGTCTTATTTAATCTTTGTAACCATCTGTGCAAACGATCCCCTTTTCGAGTAGCAGTAGATCGAGGCTCAGTCAGGTTCAATAATGTGCTCCAGGTTGCAGAGAAAGAAATGGGATATCCCATAAGAATTTGAACTCAGTTGAATTTGAACCCAGACTTCGTATTTTTAATCCCCCTACTACTCTGTTGCCAAAACCCCGAAGCCAGAGAAAGACGAAGGTGAATAAGAGTCCAGAGAGGGCAACCATGCTGAGTTGATTAGCACACCTTCATCAGCACAAGTCCAAATGACCAAAGGCGAGTGTCACTCAAGGGCAAAGAGATGGGGAAAGGTAAGCAATCAGTTTAACTGCCTAGTTCAGCCCAAACAGGATCTTTCAGAGACAGAGCTTAATGATTTAACAGGGTAAGTCCTTTATCAGCATGAGGCGGGTAACTCCCTGGCACTGTGATTTTAAGCAAATGACTATAGGGCCTCTCTATGCCTCTGATTGCTTCTATAAAACATGGTGACTATGAAATCTTCCTTGCAGTGATGTTGTAAGGGTTAAAGAAATAATGTGTGGAGATTACTGCATACAGTCTTGTTACATACTACATGCCTAAGGAATAGTTCTACGATTATGAAGGCCCTTTCACAACTAGGATTTCTATAGCCCCTTCCTTCTTCCTCATTTGCTGAAATGAGCCACATCACCCCTCAACTTTGCCTGTTCCTTACCTCCCTCTCCCTTCTCTGTGCCCCCCACTCATTCACTGAGACCACAAATGCTTACTCAATACCTACTCGGGCCAGCTGGGGAATCACTCACCCTGTTACATTAAGCTGTATCACTTTGCCTTTGTGGAGCTTACATTCTTACATTTGTAGGAGAGCCGGGAAGACAGTCGATAAATAACACTAGCAGGTACAGTCAAGTGTGATAAAGAACAAAGCAGATAAGATTACAGAGAATAATCCCTGGAAAGGCGGGGCCGGGTAAGATAATTAGGAAAAAGCCTATTTGAAGAATCAACTTTGAATCAGAAAGCTGATGAAGAGAGAGATCAGGCAACGAATGATCAGAGGAAATAGTGCTGCAGACACAGGGTAAGTGGTTGACAGAGGCCAATAGTGTCTTACAAGGCTAAGAACACAGCTCAACTGCAGCACCCACTATGGTTTAGTATAACTACGGGTTTATAGGCCAGTTGTACCAATCTGTGCCCTCTTAAGGTGGGAGCCATGTGTCTCTTCTTCCTGTCTGCATTCACTCAGTCATATTTATCTGCCCAACATTCTATTAAGCATGAGGTGTAATAAGCATTCAGAAAATATTTGCTACATAAAAGATATTTGTTTGATTTTCAGTTGTGGGGGTTAAATTATTCCCTGCTGAGTTCTGGGCTTTCTGAAGCCCCATTCAGACTTCCTTGTATACCTGAAAGTGCCATTGTCCCTCAACTTCTGCTACCCACCGCCTCTCCCTTCTCCATACTGAACTGCTCACTACAACTATTCTCCCCCTGTTCTCTCACCTGTCTCTGCATGAATTCACCTGGACTGCCTTCTCCATCACCTCCACCTTCCTCACAAACTCTCAGGATTAACTTACAAATTTCATTAGTGTACTGATCTTATCATTTGTTCAAATATTTCCAAATCTCTCAAGTTCTTCAGTAAAACTTTTCCTTCAAGTAATAGAAAGTGATGCATCAAGTGACAATTGAAGATTGAGTGGTAAGACAGTTGAAGGACAAATGATCTGAGGTTACTTCTGTAATTTCTTTTCCTCCCCCAAATATGCCATATTCCTGTGACTTTCTGGGCTTTGCGCCTACAGAACTAGACCAGGGTACAAGGGCAGGAAAGTTTTCACCACTGTGGGTCTGTGCACTCAATCACTCACCCATAAAAGAAATGCCTTATTTACAGTAAAAAAAAAAAAAAAAAAAAAAACAATTTGGGACAAAAGCTATCACTTAATGGTCTTCCCCACAAGGAAGGTCAACAGTTTAGCATCTATATTATTTGAGATGGATTCCCTTTTCTAAAAGCAGAAATTGCAGCTGTACTTCATTTTAAAATAAGAAAAATGTCAAATATGTATTCTCCTAGGCAAGAGGCAGATATAGGTAAGTCACAACTTCCAATGCGGCTGCCACAGCCTCATTTAGCTGATAAGAACTTGCACATAACCTTTAGTCCTTCACTTATAAAAGCCATGCATGCATCTTTCTCCTCCCACTTCCGTAAAGGCAGAAAATTAGGCTGGAGCCATTCTTTCTGAGTATACAACAGCAGGGGCATGGGTTTAAGCAGTTTTCTTCGACAACATACATTCCTCTGTGAGTCCCTGGACAGAAGCTCCGGGCTGCATTGAAAACATACAACAATGATTCTAAAATTGGAGGCCTGGCCAGGCACAGTGGCTCACATCTGTAATCCTAACACTTTGGGAGGCCGAAGGGGGCAGATCACTTGAGGTCAGGAGTTTGAGACGAACCTGGCTAACATGGTGAAACCCCATCTCTACTAAAAATACAAAAATCAGCCAGGTGTGGTGGCGGGCATCTGTAGTACCAGCTACTCAGGAGGCCAAGGCAAGAGAATCGCTTGTACTCAGGAGGAGGAGGTTGTAGTGAGCCAAGATCATGCCACCGCACTCCAGACTGGGTGAAAGACTGAGACGCTTTAAAAAAAAAAAAGTAAAATAAAATTGGAGGCCTGAAAAGCAGTGCCTCTCCTACAAGAGAGCTCCATGAACTTCAACTAGCCATAAGAGAGGGCAAATACCCTAAAAGACAACAAAACCGTGCTTAGACTTAACTAAGAACCATTTCAAACTCAGTGCCCTCAGCCAACATTTCCCCTAAGACTTAACTGGTAGCATGCACTTGCCCACCATGGCAGTACCTTGCTGTATTACACCACCAAGTACTGCACACTCTGTTCACTTGGCTATATGGACACAACAATATGGTCCCTGTCTACCACGATTTAGTTCTTTGGAAAGACTTCTAACCATGGTTAGACTCTTACTGCTAAATTCACTGAACACTACTCTGCTAAAAGTTTCAAAGTCGGCCTAACTTAGATTTATAATAGGGGGTATGTACTGTACATTAATTACATGCTTGTGCTTTGGCTGCCAGGACTGGGATTCAGCCTCTGTAGGGTTTAAACCCCCTGAAAATTCCTTAGCAGACCCTGCAGGTCTCCATGCGATTTGGCCCTTGTATTCCTCTCAGACCTAGTCTACTACCACTTTCCCCCTCTAATTACCTAGACATGCCCAGCTCATTCTCATCTCAGTCTTTGCACTTGCTGTCTGCTCTGCCTAACGGCACTGTTCCCTTTAGTCTCACTTAGCTGGCTACCTTTCATCACTCATGTCTCAGTTCAAATGTCAAAAAGGCCATCTCCAGGATCACTTACACATAATGCTGAGCAATGTCAAGTATGTGTATGCATATATATAATTCCACCTACATAAAGTACAAAAATGAACAAAACCAGTGTTATAAGTCAGGGGACTGGTGGACCTTTGTAGGGTGGAGGTAATGACAGGCAGGAGCACCAGGGGGCCTCTGGGTTGTTGTTAAATGATCATTTTCTTGATCTGTACCTAGTTAGCTGGGCGTGCATTCAGTTTATGAAAAGTCATCAAGTTGTTCATTTATAATTGTGCATTTTTCATGACATCTTCTATTTCAGTTTTAAAAAATTATGCCAATCAAAAACACACTCTGTGAAATAGGTCTCCTCTGATCATCCAGTCTAAACTACCCTACTGTGAAGCTATTCGTTCTCCATCTCATGACCCTGACTGATTTTCTTCATAGAATTTGTGATTGGCTGAAATCATTATATGTGTTCTGGCTCACTCTCTCCCACCTCCATTAAAATAAAGTATCACATGGCCAAAGACTCTGCCTGCCTCATTCACCACCCCCAAACCCCAGGGCCTACAACAGTCCTGCCAAATGGTATGGGCTGAATAAAAACTATATGAAAGATAAGAAATGACTAAAGTGGACCCTTTAAGGACACATTATCAATCAAAAGTCAAAATAGTAAAGCTAAGAGCAAAGGTTAAAAAAAAAAAATCAACGACACTAAGAATCAGGAATATGTGTCAAATGTTAAATTTAACCATAGGGAGGGGGAAGACAAAATGTCATTCCATGGGTATCTTTGAGAGACCAGTTAAAGTTATTTCTCTAAGCAGAAACTGGGTCTTTTATTTCTGTAGAGACAACAGTTTTTCACAAGGCCTGGTGGTATAAAGTAGGTCTGGGCCAAGAGTGGCAACAGATTTCTGGGATACTTGGTGAAGATTCTTAAGTATGATGGGAGAAGTGGGCCATGTTTACCCGTAATGTCTGCCACGGGCAAGGGACTATGCAGACATAATATCAAATCAGTGTACATGAAACAGATCATAGGAAGCACCCAAGAATTTGAAAATAGGCTTTCCTACAAGTCATGAGCAATACTCACCATTTTTATGGACAATTCTAAGATGGTCATAAAGAAAAAAATAAAAATGTATCTCTGGTGCTAATGACTTGGATGTTACACAGTTACTACTGGTCTGCAGATTAATTTGCATGTTGATATAATTTATTTTCACGAGGAAGGATATACTCACCAGGAAACAGCATGGTGTAACAGAAACGTAAAGGTAAGCCTTTACTCTGGAATACCACAAACTCTCACTGTAACCTTGAATGCGTCATCGAACTTCTTTAGGCCTCAATCTCTCTACCCATGAAATGAGCTGGCTGGACTAAATGATTGCTAATGTCCATTTTCAGTTGTTGGACATTGTATATATTTCTATCTTTTAAACAAAAAACCTATTTTTGTCTTCTAAGACATTACAGAATAACACATCATCCACAAGTATGTAAATCATAGTAACCAGATGGCGTGTGTGAACAGATCTTTTTACCCAGTTTTCTTGAGAAACCAAGAGTATCTCTCCCCAACCAGATTTTCTCCTGCGTTCAGCCTCTTGTTTCTTGGTTAGGCACATAGGCTTCACATACTTCAGCTAAACACTCTGCATTTTAGGGTTCTCTGTACAATTTATGAGTTTTCACTGCCCTTGGGCCCCATGTTTCTCATCAATTCAAGGCTACACTCATGGTTAGCACCCTAGTTCTTGCTTTTTCTAACACTTAAATAATGAATAAGACTTAACTCACCTGGAGGTATTCTCCTTACTGTATTACAACAGTAATAACACTAACAAGTTATTAGTGAGTTTTAATTAGACAAAACTGCCATTCCTTTGCTACCTCACTATACTGTCAAGCACCTATTAAGAATATTACAGTAGTAAGTATTAGCACCTTTTAAATTTACATTAACAATAACAGAGAAATGGGAAAGCAGGAAACGAAAGGAGAGGGGTAAAAATAGCTCACAGATGTCATAATGAACCAAAGTTTAGAGTAACTCAAAAAACCGTCAATCGCTATTTTTTAAATTTTCTAAAAAACTATACTATGCACATCCTGGTTAAAATTGTATGAGTGATAATTTGCCTCTCATCAATTAAAAACGGGGAAATAGGCAAGGCATTAACTCTGCTGTGGCTGAATCCCTGACTGTGCTTTCTTTAAAAGGGGAGAGAGATAATCTACGGAGACTAACCAGTTCAGTGGTTGAGTGATTTCTCCAAGAGTCATCACCAACTCAAAACTTCCCTTAAGTCCTTCTGACTACTGTAACGCTTGCCATCTGCACAAGGTAAAAATCTCCTAGAGGCCAAGTTCCAATCGCTATCCAGCCCACCACTGACCCTCTTTGGTTTCATTCTCCATCGACAAGGAGGACATGGACAGGGTCAACTGTCTAATGCGTTTTAGTGACAGGCCTGATTTTTCATTGAAAAGAGGAGAAAGATCGTTTCCCATTTTTCTCCTTGACCCATGGATTTGACCAACTCAGGCACCTTAAAAGTCTGCAAAAGCAGGTAGCCCGCAGGAAGTTCACCCGGGGGGGTGAGTTCCTAGTTGGGCTGAAATGGGTTTCCAGGCATGTTTATCACGTGGCCTAAATGTGCTCAGGGTTAGTGCGAGCCGTCTGAAAAGCAGAATTAGTATAGCTGACAATAAAACCTCAGGGCTCCAAAACCCGGTCCGAGAAACTTTTCTTAAACTTGCATCCAGCGCCTGCTTCAGCGCCTTCGCCGTGAACCTGAGGGGCAGACAGCGGAGACTCCCGTGCTTTGGGCCGCTCACACCCCGAGGCACCCGGGGCCACCCCCGCGCCGCCCCTGCCCCACACTGGAGCGGGGGTCCCTCCTGGACCCGGGCGCGGCGCCGCTGCGCCTCCCGAAGTGGGGCGCCCGAGGGGCCGCGCACGGGGCCAGCCGGAGAGCAAGAGCAGCAGGGAGCTAGGGAAGCCCGGGCAGGCGGGCGCCGCTGTCAGCGCCCGCAGCTCCTGCCTCCACGCTCACCTGGGACCCGACCGCCAGGAAGCGGGGACGCAGTGCTAGGGCTCGCAGAAGCTTCCCGGCCTGCGTTGCCACGGGGGACGCCATCTTAAACAGGAAACCCAGCAAGGGGCAGTAGGGCGGGCGCGTGCAGGGGAAGGAGGCGGAGGAGTGGCGGGAGGAGGGGTCGGAGCAGAAGCAGGCGGGAGGAGGAGGCAGAGGCGCGCCTGGCCAGGCCGGCCCCCTGGGTCTCCGGGGCGCAGGCGTTCCTAAGGTCGCAGAGCTCTCGGTCCCCGACCTGGCCCCGGTTCACGTTGAGCGGTCCCAAGGCCTCAGGGCCTACTGTGCAGTCCGCGGGTTATGGTCCTGAGCAAAGACAGAGCCCGAGCCCTGCGGTCTTGGGGCTCAAACAGTCCCTGGATGGCCAAACAAGCGAATATTCGCCATGGCAGTGGGTGCTGGAAGGGTGGCTCACGTAGCTGACACTCTCCGCAGAGACCCCTGGTCTAGTCTTGGGGTCCCGGAGTCCTATCTGGAACAGTGGTGTTGGAGCTGAGACTTTAAGGAATAGGGACGGGTGAGGAGCCTGCAGCCCAGGGCTTCAGGTGGGTCAAGGAGAGGTCGGGGAGGCTCTCCATCCCTTAGGGAGTTGTGGGTGTTTTGTTTTGTTTTATCCTTAAACCAAGATCAACGTAAAGCTATTAGAGGATTTTAAGCCCAGTAATCAGAATGATAAAAGCGACATTCATCTGGAGTTGTGAACCCCAAATACGTGACACAGGTCTCAATCAATTTAAGAAGTTGGTTTTGCCAAAGTTAAAAACGCGCCTGTGACACAGCCTCAGGAGGTCCTGACGACAAGTGCCTAAGGCGGTCGTGGACACAGCTTGGTTTTATACATTTTAGGGAGATATGAGACATCAATCAATGTACATAAGATGTACATTGGTTTGGTCCGGAAAAGCGAGACAACTGGAAGCAGGGAGGGGCTTCCAGGTTGTCGGTAGATAGGAGACAAAGCATTGCATTCTTTTGGGTTTCTGATGAGCCTTTCCAAAGGAAGCAATCAGCTGTGCATCTATCTCTGTGAGCAGAGGGATGACTTTGAATAGAATGGGAGGCAGGTTTGCCCTAAGCAATTCGCACCTTAACTTTTCCCTTTAGCTTAGTGTTTTGGGGGTCCCAAGAGTATTTCCCTTTCATAGAGTTTACACGAGTCTAACCAATGTACATGTAATAAAAACGACAACAGCAAAGTTACTGAATATGTGCCAAGCACTTGACAAATATAAACCTGTTTAGTCTTCATAGCAACCTTTTAAGCGGGTACAAGTGTACAATTTCCATTTTGCAGAAGAGTAAACGGAGGTGCACAGAGAGGTTAAGTAACTTGCCAGAGGTGGCAGGTCTGATAAGAGATGAGATTCACATCCCTTCCACCCACCCCCAAATTAAGCACTATTTTAGATTTTTTTTTAACCTTACTCATTCTTGAGCATATGATCATGAAAAAAGGTACAATGTAACACAAGTAGACAATTGTTGCTACTAGCTTCTTTCCTAACCTCTCTGTTCGGAAAGTGGGGGAACTGAGGATTTTTATTTCAATATAATTTCTAGCCCATTTCGAGACCTAATTTTACCCACTAGATTTAGCATCTTTTGATGATGATAATGATTGCTTAAATCAATTATTGCCACGATGGTGGCAAAGTGGCAATGGTCTAACTCCATCCTTCCTTTATTAGTTTGTATTCTACTCAGAAAAACTGCGCTGTCTTCCCATCATCTCCACTGATGAAAGAAAAACTTCAGCTGAATTAAATGTAAAAGAGTTTAATTGAGCAATGAACGATTCAAGAATCGGGCAGTCCCCAGAATCACAGATTATCGCAGAGACTCCAGTGCAGCCACGTGGTGGAAGAAGATTTATAGACAAAAAAAAGGGGGAAATGATGTACAGAAATCAGAAGTGAGGTACAGAACAGCTGGATTGGTTACAGCTTGGCGTTTACCTTAAACAGTTTGAACACTCAGCAATGTATAAATGGTTGAAATATGGCCACTGGGATTGGCCAAGACTTAGCTATTGTTTTAGGCGCATACTTCTAAGCTAGGTTTTCAATCTTGTCTACCTATTAAGCTAGGTTGCAGTTCGTCCACAAGGACTCAAATATAGAAGTACCAAGTCCTTCTTAGGCCATATTTAGTTCACTTCAACACTATTCTTCAGTGAATTCTTTTATTCACTTGTATCAGTATGGACTCATGTTTCTTTTTTATTAAATAGCAAACGGATGCTCTTTCCTGATACGTATACTCTGCTGCCTTTGTTTTCAGTTATTTAATCTTCACAGGATCCCTGCAAAAGGGGTCCTACTGTTATTCCCATTTTGCCAGAGAGAAACTGGGCCACAGAGTTCCACATGACATTTACATGACTCTAAGGTCATGTAACTTGCCAAGGGTGACACAGCTTGGGATCAAATTTCCCAAAGCTGGACTCTAATCACTCTCCTTAACACCCTCCTCTTGACAAGACTGGGTTTGAGTTTCCATATTGTTCATCATTAGCCCTACTGGGTCCGCTGGGATAGAGCAAAGACTTGCTAACGTTTGAGAGTGAACGTTTAAACTTGTTGAGAGCTCTGAACATTTTGCCAAAAGGAGGAAGACCACCTATAGAATTAATCAAAGGCTGTTATTTCAGACTTTACTATGCTAAGGGAGTTGGCTACTGTCACTTTCCTTCCAAATGAGACTAGAAGGCATTTGAAAGAAGTGTTTGTTTTATAGAGATAAAGGAGAGACTCTTAAGACAGTCTTTGATTGATGAGTGTTCTTTTAAGATGCGATTTTTCTATTATGGTGGGATTTTTGAAAGTGGAGTGGGGAGAGGCTTTCTGATTGTCATCCAAGTATATTTGGTATTCTTTGGTTCACTGTCTACTGGTGCGTAACTTGGGGACTTTCCAGGCTTATCAGCCTCCTAAGAGTTTTCCTGTCTGACTTGGAAGACTGTCTGATCCTCGGCTCTGGGGTCCAAATCTTTCATCAGCAATTCCTCAGTGTCTTTACTCACATTATCTCTTTGTGCCTTCTCTGCAGCAAGTGGGTAGGGGAGAAGGGACAGAAGGAAGAAAGATAACCATTCATATAGCATCTCCAGTGCCTAACACTGGACTTGGATTAGAAAAGGTAATCAATAAACATATGTGGAATGAGTTGCATTATAGATTTCCTTGTAAGATTTCTCCCTATTTCTTACTCCCCGCTTCCATCCTCCAACCTCCCCAAAATAGGAATCTAGATTCTACCAGAGTTCTGCCCTGTGCTTTCCTGGAACAAACATTAAGTTTTCAGCCAAACTGGACCTCCACCCACTTGAACACCTGTGGCTAGGGAAATGCCTGCTTCATAGGGTGCCAGTAAGTAGTCAGTGATCAGATGTTACATGTAAAGACCTTGCACAAGTAAAGACTTCATAAATGTTCTTTTTCTTCCTCTCGTGGGTCCATAACAAATATTTGCATGATATCGAATGTGAAACACCAGGGCCAATTTGAGATGTGGATTAGGAGACCCCTGACACTTTGTAATTTATCTTGATAGCACTAGAGAATTACAGAGATGTACAAATGCCAGACAAAAGTATTAAGATGTACAAATGCCAGACAAAAGTATTAAGAGTCTAAAGTGGTTGCCTCCAAGAAGAGGATAGAGAGTAGTGGTCAAGGAACCATTACATTTTGTTTTAGAGTTTCAAGTATTGGGATTCCTGGACTCCATCTCACACTCATGGAATCAGAATCACTTAGGATGGAGACTGGGACCTGCATTTTAAATAATCTTTTCAAAGTGATCTTTAGTTTGAGAAATAAAAAAGCAAACAAACCAAATCATAGGCATGAACTCTCAAGATGTTTCCTGGTGAATCCAAAGATGAGTTACTCTGGTATCCCCCATTTGTTTCCTAAATGTAGGACAAAAAGCTGATAAATCATAGGTGGAGATGATGACCGATGCTTTGAGAGAGCCTTGACACCTGGTACAAAACCCATTCTCTACCCGTGGTCTAAATCAGCTGGGACATGTAGAAGCATTGGCTTAAGGTGAATGAATAGCTATTCTATGCTTTTGCTATGTCAAAATGGCAATTGTGAACTGCTTGAACAGTAACTACGGCCATAGGCAATAGCACTATTGAAAGCATTCTGCACTCTCTGGTATCAGATTGAAGCACAAAGTTAGACATTGCAAGTGTTGACTCTACGATTTAAAAACTCCATGGCCCTGGGCAGTTACTTAACAGTCTCAATTCCTTTATCTGTGAAAAGGGGATTATGATATGATAGTACCTATTTTGCCAATGAGATGCATTCTCAAACACTTGAGATCCCAGTGGCTGTTACCTACCATGCCTTCATTATTTGACTAAGAACTCTTTTTTGTGTGTTTATTTCTTTAGTATTTACATCTGTGAGCCTCAGTTTTCCTATTAGTAAAATGAAGGTCAAGTATGACATCTTATTTGAGCTGTGAGTTGACAGTGTAACACTTCTCATAAACTGCATGCATTTGATATATGAAGTTCTAAAACTCTACGATTAAGCTTTGTATTTCTAGCACCTTGGCTATACTGTTTCTTATTCAGTTAATCATTGCAAAAAGAAAAATAAAAACATCAGTAGGCCTACGTGCCTTCTCTTTCATCTTAGCAGTGCCTGTTAACAGTGAAATAATGTGCTCATTTTCATATTCGCACTGGTTACTCCAGGGGCCCAGATTTACCAAAGAGACATATCATGAAACCCAGCAAAGGGATACTGCATCTGGCAGTTCCGGTGGTTGTTTACCATTACCTTTTCACTTAAGCATAAAAACTGTTTGACAAATAGTAACTCATTATAACCAGAAGAGTCGAATAGAATGTTTTAAGAAACAACCCTAATTTTCATGAATTACATATTTGAGTTCATGCTGCTGCGTGTCAGGAATGAAAATCACTATTACAATGATGAAATAAAGGGCATCTGTGGATGTCATTTGGTTATTTATTTTTTAATGGATAACAGATTTCTGGAATTTACAGGAGAAGAAACTTTTTGGCCTTTCATTATATGCATAGGTAATAGCCCTGTTGCAATTTGTGACAACCATTTTAACCAGTGCTTCAGTTGTATTGTTTGCCAGTGGCACAGAAAGAATGGTCATTGTGCTTAAGTTATTTTTCCCTCTTCAATAATGCATTAAAATGAATAATTTTGATGGTATTTCTCAGCAGCTTTATTTAAATGACAGTCGGTCCTCTGTATCTGTGGGTTCCACATCTATGACTCAACCAACTGCACATTGAAAATATTCTGGGGAAAAAATAAAAAATAACAATACAATAATAAAAAATGATACAAGTAAAAAAATACAGTGTAGCAACTATTTTCATAGCATTTACATTGTATTTGGTATTACAAGTAATCTAAAAATGACTTAAAGTATACAGGAAGATGTGCATACGTTGTATGGAAATACTATGTCATTTTATATCAGAGATTTGAGCATCCATGAATTTTGTTATCCATGGGAGTTCCTGGAATCAATCCTCCATGGACAGTGAGGGACGACTATGTAAGGTGCCCAGAAGAAAAGGGATTTATGACAAAAAGTGTCTCCTTTGCCAAAACTGAAGTTGCTCAAGAGAAATTCTCACTGCACCCTGGAGAGAATTCACAGCAAGCAAGTTTAGAGCAGTGGTGACAGGTCAAAGTCAAGATGAGAAAGAAGGAAGAGTAAGGAACATCATTAACTTAGGGAAGGCCCAGCTGGAGACAAGGTCAGTAGAACAAGAGAACAAGATGAAATGGTGGAAACAAGGGTGATGATATTCTTTTGGCAGGGAGTTTGGAGCTGGATGAAGAAGATGGTAAAAGCTGAGGAAAGAACATTTACACAAAGGACTATGGATGCTCTTGAACTAAAAGAGAAAAGTAGCATTAGATTGATTGTGGAAAAGAAGTTAGAAATAAAACCTAAATTCCTTTTGCAATTGGAACCTGTGGAGTTCAGCACCTTCAATATTATTAAGAAAGCTTCTTTTAAACAGTAAAGTAAAAATTAAAGGAACATTCTTTTACAAATGTCCTGCCTCATTAGAAAGTGAGCAGCCACAGCACTGATTCTTTTTCTTCTTCTCTTTTTTTGTTTTTTGAGATGGAGTCTTGCTTTGTCACCCAGGCTGGAGTGCAGTGGCATGATCATAGCTCACTGCAGCTTTGAGCTCCTGGGCTCATGCAATCCTCCCACCTCAGCTTCCTGAGTAGCTGGGACTACATATATATGCCACCATGCCCAGCTAATTAAAAAATATATGTTTTTATAGAGATAGAGGCTCACTGTGTTGCCCGGGCTGGTCTTAAATGACCGGACTCAAGCTATTCTCCCTCCTCAGCCTCCCAAAGTTATGGGATTACAGGCAAGAGCCACTGTACCCAGCCACAGGCCATGGTTCTTAGCTTAGGTATGTAACAGAATTCCTTTGGGCCATCCTCTCCAGAAATTCTGATTCAGTAGGTCTGTCTTGGGGCTTAAGGATCCGCATTCTTATAAATAATGCCCCTACTCCACTGTCTTTGTTGTAGGTGGTTCATGCTTCATGGTTGGAGAAACACCAACATTAGCCAGGCGCGGTGGCTCAAGCCTATAATCCCAGCACCTTGGGAGGCCGACGCAGGCAGATCACTTGAGGTCAGGAGTTCAAGACCAGCCTGGCCAACATGGTGAAATCCCATCTCTCTTGAAAATACAGAAATTAGCCAGGCATGGTGGCAGGGGCCTATAATCCCAGCTACTTGGGAGGCAGGGGCAGGAGAATCACTTGAATTCAGGAGACGGAGATTGCAGTGAGCAGAGATCACGCTGCTGCACTCCAACCGAATGACAGAGCAAGACTCCGTCTCGAAAAATAAATAAATACATAAATAAATAAATAAAGAAGCGCCAGCATCGAAGGTAGCACTTTGGCATAGCTAGAGGGAAGATCAGCAGCTATCCAATTCCCACCTTTCACATTCCTTTCACATTTTGTCTTCCCTTTCTTCCCGTACTTCTACCATCCTCCTCAAACTTTCCCCATCCCCTCTAAAACCTAATTTACTACATGACAGCAAGGAGAATGGACTGAGGCTCCAAAAGATGCCTCTATGCTCTTCCCTCTATCTGAAACACCCTTCCATGCTGTTCACCAGCATGAGTTTCTCTCATCCTTTGAGTTTCAGTCACCCCCTTCAGGAAGCCTCCCTGAAGCAGAAGCTAGGGGTATCTCAGTGGTTATTAGAGGTTTGTTACTGCATTTGCTACTTGTCTGCTTCATCCTTCAGGATTTTAAAATCTGCAATGACAAGGACCGTGTTTTTGCATTGTTATTACTCTGCCCACAGTACAGTGCCTGGAAGACAGGAGGTGCCCAACTGCTATTGACTGGATGGGTAAATAAATAAAGATGAAGCTGGTGCAAAAATATCCCTAATTAGAAGATGCAAAGATTCATGAGTGTCTAGAAATCTGCCAGTAGTCCCCAGTGAGAAAGGAAGTGGAGGCCCATGAAGGGAAATAACCTGCCCTGTGTGACGCACTACACTAGTTGTTTTTACATACAGTTTCTCAGAGTCCTTGGACACCTTAGAGCTCCACCTCGCTCTTTCTCCTTCCCCCTCCTTTTATTGAACACTTAGGTGCTTTCTGAATGCTTTACAGAAATTATCTTAATCCTCACCACCGACGTATTTTACAGACGTACAAACTGAGTCTTAAAGCAGAGAGTAAGTGGCCTGATGTAATGAATAGGAGAAGACCAATTCCAATCAATCTGGAATTGATTCTAGGCCAGAACTGTCCAATAGAACTTCCTGCAATGAGGAAAATATTCTATATCTGTGCTGTACATTATCACAGTCGTTAGCCCTATGTGGCTATTGAATATTTGAAATATGGCTGGTGCGACTGAGAAGATCAATTTTTAATTTCATTTCATTTTATTTAATTTATACTTAAGTTTGAATAGCCACACATGGCTAGTGGCTACCATACTGGTCAACACAGGCTATCTAATTCTGATGTACAATCTCTGCATCATCATTCCATTTTCTAAAGTGGGTTTCTCCCATAGCAGTCGTTAAAACAACAATTTGGATACAAAGAGATTATTTAAGAGGTGATCCTAGACAGCAGGAGAAGGATTGAGGAAGTGAGATGGAGAAGGTGAAAACTAATAAAAGACTACATTGATAGGGTGTAGGCACTTGAGGTTTTTTTGTTTGTTTGTTTGTTTTTTGGAAACCTTCGAGAGACTTATGGAAAATGCTATACAATTGTTTCATTGAGGAGCACAGAACTGATCATGTTTATTCACCAACTCTCATGCCTTATTGATTGAAGGATGCTCTTAGGGGCATTCACACCTGCTCTGAACTCCTTCTTCGTCTCCAGCCTGCCTCCCCTATGGGCCCTTTCATGGCCTTATACCTAGATAAAGCCTTAGGGCAAAGAGATTCAGGTGCTCGAGGCTGGGTCTATCCTCCTGAGCTGCAAATAACTTCCAGGGTGGATCAAGGGGGATGTGGGGTCAAGGTAGACTATATTGCCTCTCATTTACAACGAACCATATTAGATCATTTTAGTGTTTTATTTGGAATAGGAAGAGAGGCATTTGAGTCTGTTAGAAAAAAAGATTCTGTATTTTGAAAAAAAGTTTTGGAACTATAGCTCTAAACTATATTCCTACCTGTTTTCCTGACCACCTCAATTACTAACTTGTGTCCTGTTCCATATTATTTCTAGCACAGCATGGATTCTCTAAACATTCCTGCAGTCTGGGCCCTGCAATGTAGCTGTAAAAATGGTGCCCTGGGATTTTCTCAGTGCAGACATAAGGAGACTCAAGCATTCTAGAAAGTGTTTGTTTGGTTGACTTTTATTGATGTGTATAAAAAGATTAGAGACAGCAAGAGAAGAAAATCTGAGAGAACCTATACTTGGTTTAAAAAAAAAAAAAGATTTTACAGCAGAAGTAGATAGAAGTGGTGCAAATAATCATTTCTCCTCTTCTGATATCAAGCTTTGTTAAGTTCCTGGAAAAGCAAACGTGATTATGACAGAAGTAAATTGACTGAAAGCCAAGTCAAAGAGGCAGATAAGCTTCTGAAGGAGGTCTGCTCACTTCAGCAAAGAAAGCAGGGCAAAGAATCCTAGCCTTGTCACCTAGTTAGGCCCCTAGTTCCTACAACCATGGGCTGAAATAATGTGGAGAACTCTTGATATTGTAGGCAAAATGAATGTTAGCAGAGTTCCATCAGACATAATGGCTGGCCATGAGCTAAAGAGAGTTTAGCCACCACAAAGAAGAACCTGCCTGTAGAGATATCTCTAAGCTAAAAGCCGCTGCAAGTTTCCTTTCAAAATTCTACCTTGAAAATTTGAAATAACCTCAGATCAGTTAGCCAAAGAGTTTCCAGAAGAGTGAAGTTCATAATGCCACAAGGAAAAAACTAGAGGGAGACTAAAGTAAAATTTCATTTTTAAATTTTAATTCATCTAGCTGAGGTTGGAAAGAGTAAAATTTTTACATGAAAATATTAAGTATCTGGAAACTCTTATAAAAAGAAAAATTAAAAAGCACAATGATAGACAAAAAGGATGAGAATAAACAATTCAGAAAAAAAGATAGACGTGACCTATAAACAAGAAAAAAATGGCTAACTTCCCTGACTGCATTGAAGAAATGCAAAATAAAATATAATACTGCCTATTAAAGTTGTACATTTTTAAATAAATTAAAATGCCCAATGTGGATACAATTGTGGAGGCAGTGAGCACTCTCCTTCTTGTTGGTAGAAGTGGAAACTGAATTGTTACATCCTTCTAAAGGATAATTTGGCAATCTATTAATATATTCAGATCCTAGAATAGTTTAAAGCCTCTAGTCCAATAATTTATTTTATCTATATATTGTCTGTTCATATATTTTCTCTTTATATATCTATAATCTGTATCTACATATATATCTAGCCTACTGCCTATCTTTGTAAATAAAGTTTTATTGGAACTCAGCCATACCTGTTGGTGCATGTATTGTCTATGGCTGCTTTCCACCTGCAATAGTAGAATTCAGTAGTGACCCTGGAGACCATACAACTAAAAACATGTAATATGCAGCCCTTTGCAGAAAAAGTTGCTAAGCCCTGCACCAGAATATAAACTTATTGACATGTAAGCTCAATGAGTGCAAATAATTTGTCTGCTTTGCTTGCTGTTGCATTCCCAATGGCTAGAACAGTGCCTGGCACACAGTAGATGCTCAATAAATATTAGTGAAATCATCAGTTGCTCCTGTTAAAGTATATTCATATTGTTTTTACATTTACTGGGTTTTGAGTTTTACAAATAATGTTGCAGTGAACACAGATCTTTGCTTACTTTTGCAATTGTATCAGACAAAATATTTTAAAAAAATAGTTAACAACTTTAACAACTTGGAAAAATACTGTTGGTATCTCAAATTTTTAAAATAGACTAAAACTTTTATAGATGACTCTAAACTTTGTTTTTAAAACTCCGTGTGTGTGTGTGTGTGTGTGTGTGTGTGTGTGTGTGTGTTTATGTGTGGTAACTATAAATAATTTGAAGGCTAGGAGGTGGGTGGGGTGATTTTCATTTCCTTTCTTTTCTTTTTTTTTTTTGAGATGGAGTCTCGCTCTGTTGCCCAGGCTGGAGTGCAGTAGTGCAATCTCAGCTCACTGCAACATCTGCCTCCCAGGTTCAAGTCATTCTCCTGCCTCAGCCTCCTGAGTAGCTGGGATTACAGGTGTACGCCACCACGCCCACCTAATTTTTGTATTTTTAGTAGAGACCAGATTTTGCCATGTTGGTCAGGCTGTTCTTGAACTCCTGACCTTATGATCCACCCGCCTCAACCTCCCAAAGTGCTGGGATTACAGACATGAGCCACCACGCCTGGCCCATTTCCTTTACTTTCTAACCTTTCTACAATGAACACAAATTGATAGGAAAAAAAGAAAATCTATTTCTCTAAAAAAATTAAAAGATCCTTTTCCTTTTGTGACTTCCATGTCCTTTTTTTTTTTTTTTTTTTTTTAACTGTAATGCTTTCCATTACTACAAATGAAATCCAAATTCTTCCACCTAATGCTTCTTTCTATAGAGCCTCTGGTTTAAGTATGTATTTCTGACTGTCTCTGCAATGACTCTCCTGCACTGATGGTTTATTTACCCAGACTGTGATATTCTTTGTCCTCAGAAAAGGCCATATACATTCTACTTTGGCACAGGTATTCACAGCTTTTGACCTGTCCAGAATGCTGCCCTTTCCACCACCTTCCTGAGCCCACTGCTGCAGTGCTTAGCTCTTTCCAGTAGCCTTCCTCAGTCCTTCTCACAGTCAAATCCTCTGCCTGTAACCTCCTGCAGCATCTAAACCCAGTTGCCTTCAGGAGACAAAGCAAAGAAACCTAAATGAATAAATTAAGCCAAACAAGGGAATAAGGAGTCATGGGAGCCTTGGTAACATGTATGTGTCCTATCTAAAAGCAGTCAAATAAAATAAAGAACTGAACAATGAGATCACTTGGACTCGGGAAGGGGAACATCACACACCGGGGCCTATCATGGGGAGGGGGGAGGGGGGAGGGATTGCACTGGGAGTTATACCTGATGTAAATGACGAGTTGATGGGTGCTGACGAGTTGATGGGTGCAGCACAGCAACATGGCACAAGTATACATATGTAACAAACCTGCACATTATGCACATGTACCCTAGAACTTAAAGTATAATAATAAAAAATAATAATAATAAAAAAAGAAGACCAAACAAAGGCAAGGATGTTGACTAAATTTGCCCTGTAGACCATGACGTTATACTGCCTGATCTTATAACCTATTTGAAACTTTACTTTAAAGCCCATGGAGTTCAGGAATGCAGAGAGAGCTGGGGGAAAGTAAGAATTAACTTCAGTTCATCATAGCATGATTCACAATAGCAAAGACATGGAATTAACCTAGGTGTCCATCAATGGTGGATTGGATAAAGAAAATATGGTACAGGTACACTATGGAATACTATGCAGCCATAAAAAAGTATCATTTCCTTTGCAGCAACATGAGTATAGCTGGAGACCATTATCCTAAGCAAATTAACATAGGAAAGCCAAATAGCACATGTTCTCACTTGTAAGTTGGAGTTAAGTATTGGGTACACATGAACATAAAGATGGAAACAAGAGACACTGGGGACTGCCAGAGTGGGGAGAGAGGAAAAGGGACAAGGGCTGAAAAACTGCCTATTGGGTACTATGCCCACTACCTAGGTGATGGGCTCCTTCATACCCCAAACCTCAGCATCACACAATATAACCACGGAACAGACACCCCTGAATGCACATGCACCCCCTGAATCTAAGGTAAGTTCAAGTTATTAAAAAAAAAAAGATGAAGATGGAGATAGGTTGATAATGAGAGAAGAACAAGCGGTTCTGGGATTAAAGAGAAAGGTGAGGCTAGGGCTTAAGAATGGAGTAAGGGTGTCTGTGGTAGAAGATATACAGTAATTTTTTAAATGAAATTCTAATATTTTATTTTTTAAGATACAATAAAATATCTCTAGTATTACTATGAGTTAATCAAAACAGTCCAAGAAAAGATTGCTTCTTATTTATTTACTTATTTATTTATTTATTTTGAGACAAAGTCTCACTCTGTTGCCCAGGTTGGAGTGCAGTGGCATGAACTCTGCTCACTGTGACCTCCACCTCCCAGTTTCAAGTGATTCTCCTGCCTCAGCCTCCCAAGTAGCTGCAACTACAGGTACTCACCACCACACCCAGCTAATTTTTCTATTTTTAGCAGAGACAGGGTTTCACCATGTTGGCCAGGCTACTCTCGAACTCCTGACCTCAAGTGATCCACGCACCTCGGCCTCCCAAAGTGCTAGGATTACAGGTGTGAGCCACCAAGCCCAGTCTCTTGCTTTATCTTCTATATCTGCCCCAAACTTCTGCCTGTTGTAACAAAAACAATAAATGGCTAAGCTGTGTTGGATCTATGTTATGTTCAGGCACTGTGCTAAGCAGTTTTACTAGAAATGTCTACCTCATTTCGTTCTCCGAATAGCTTTATGAGGTAAGTGCTATCGCACTGTTACAAAATTAGAAGGAAAACATACAGAGGAGCAAAGTAGTTCACCTTAGATGACATGGCTAAGAGGTTTCAGGACTGACATTTTAACCTAGACTCCAGTCTAGAGTAGTTCCTTTTGTTTCTCCGGGGTACAGTTCTGAGGTAAAAGAAAGGGAAGATTTGGTAACAAGGGTGTAAATGAGAATTTAATTCCCTCTGCACTATTGTCCTTTTGGGCTGGACCATTCTTTGTTGTGGGGGGCTGTCCTATGCATAGTGGGATATTTAGCATCATCCCTGGCCTCTACCATTATATGCAGTAGCCAATTCCCCCTCCTTTACACTTGTGACAATTCAAAATCTTTCTGGATACTGTAATGCCAAATATCCCCTGGAAGCAGGTGATATGGTTTGGCTGTGTCTTCATCCAAATCTCATCTTGAATTGTAGCTTCCATAATCCCCACTTGTTGTGGGTAGTTACTGAATCATGGGGATGGGTTTTTCCCATGCTGTTCTCATGATAGTGAGTAAGTCTCAGGAGATCTTATAAAGATGGCTTTATAAAGGGCAGTTCCCCTGCACATACTCTTCCCTGCTGCCATGTAAGACGTGCCTTTTGTCTTCTGCCATGATTGTGAGGCCTCCACAGCCATGTGGAACTGTGAGACCATTCAACCTTTCTTTATAAATTACCCAGTCTCGGGTATTTCTTCATAGCAGTATGAAAAGGGACTAATACACAAGGGTGGGGAGGAAGAGTAAAATCTCCCCTGGTTGAGGACCAGTATTATAAATATTTGTTCTTAGAGCAGAAATACTGTAACACTTAATATTGCCAATCTCACCTTTTTGACCTTTAATAATCCAAGATATATCTCCTCCCTCCACTAAAAAACCCACTAAAAACAACAGAGATTATTGCATGAAATGTTTTATTTTCATATATCTCATCTTTTAGAGTGGATTAATTTTTTAAAAATATAACAAGAGAGAAGCAAAAAGTTTTAACTCATCAAGCAATCATTAAATGAATTAAAATAGTAATTCCATTGTCATTAGTTTGATTTTAGCCAAGTCGAGGAAGCACTATTCTAATATTCTGCACAAAATAGCAAATTTCAATTTGAAAATTCTCCAAGCCATTAATGGTCCTGCTATCCATCTGATTTAGTAAGGGTTCAGAGGATTTGTGAGCTAAACTTTCTCAGGAAGTCATTTTTATGCTATCAGCATTAGCCTGTGTCATTAAGATTAGCTTTTCCTTGATACAAGGAGTTTTTATGTTATTGTCTGTGTCTTGTGGAAAATAATAATTTTTAATGAAAGAAACCTAAGATTAGCTCCAAATTCCCCCAGTGTGATTTCATCTCATCAGTCTATGCAAGGGGAGAGTTTGGTGTTCCAAAGAAAATCAATTCAAACTACTAAAAACAACTGAAAAGTATGAAAAACATTTTTAAATATTTGAGTATGACTTAAAATACATGCTTTATTTATTGGTCAGTGTGAACAACCCCAGAAGGAAAAAGAGTGCTGTTGTTAAAGGTATCTGGCATCATGGACCCAACCATCACCAGGAGTTTCTCACTTCATCTCTGGTGAGTTTCTCTATTTAGCATTCCTCTTTCGAAGCAGTGGTTTTCTCAAGATGAGGAACCTAGGAGCTCCAGTGTCACATCCATACTTCCCTTTGACCAAAGAGGAAAGACAGCCCCAGCTCAAGTCTCAAAATATCTAAAAGACCCTCATGAGGTCAGCTGAGGTCCCAGATGTATTGCTGGAAATCTCAGTGGCCAAAGAGATGGCTGCTATGCCATTTGAAGTCAGATTCAGGTACAAGAGGTTTTATTAAGGAAAATTTCTCAGTAGAAAATGGTAAGGGAATAAGAAGGCAGGATAAGGAAGAGAAAATTACTGGTCAAAGCTGCAATTTCAGATGAAGCACCAGCCTAGGCCCACAGAGCGCTTAGAGCATAAATTGCATGTCAGAGTTTGTCCCCTCTCACAGCAAGGGAGCTGGGCAAAACATCACTGTGCCCGTCATTGGTTACAGTTTGCCTTGGTCAGCAGGATGTAAACCCCGGCTCTCTATAGGCAAGTCATCCCTGTTAGCTCAAAGGCAATCCTCTGAAGAAGGTTGCAGGTGCAAACTTTGCAGCAAAAGGAAGAAGTAGTTGGGGACTGGGCACACAGCATTTGGTAGAAGGGATCTGAAAGGGCCACATGGTGTTCCCTGCACATGCCAGTTCCTAAGGGTCCAAAGTGTTGGGTCTGTATGATTGGCAACCCCAATAAGCACCATGCTTTTGAGCCAGGTAGGAGAGGTTTACCAAAAGAGGGACAATGCTGTTGCTCTTTTGAAGAAGAAAGAAGTGATGGGCAGACAAAATCTGTATAGCTTCAGCTGATTTGGACTTACCAAATTTGACCCCAAGCAAGTTGCATTAAGGTCCGATAAACACACACTTAGAAAAGGACAGTTGCATTTACTGAGCATCTAATACTGTTTTATCAACAGCTTTATTGTAGTAAAATTTGCATACAATAAATGGCATGCATTTAAAGTGCACAATGTGATAAATTTTGACATATGTATACATCCATGAAGCCGGCACCACAATCAAGGTAATGAACATCTCGTTTACCCCAGAAGTTTCCTGTGCCATCTCACTCCTCTGTATTCCTCCATCCTCAGGTAATCTCTCATATGCTTTCTATCACTATAGATTATTATGTATTTTCTAAAATGTTATATAAATAGAATCCTAGAGTATATACTCTCTTTTGTCTGTTGTATTTATTTTGAGATTAATTCATGTTGGTTTCTGCATCAGTCGTTCATTCTTTTTTATTGCTGAGTAGCATTCTGTTGTAAAGATGTACCACAATTTGTTTGTCTGTTCAGCTGTTGATGGCCTCTAACACTTTTATATGTCATGTTACATTTATATGTCATATTCTTTTCACACAACTGTGAGGTAAGTCTTATTATGCCCATTTTAGGGAAGATGCATTTAGACTTCAGAGAGAGAAACTAAGTTACCTAATTGCTCAGCTAATAAGAAGCAGAGCTTAGATCTCTGTTTTTTAACTCAATAAAGCCTATTTTTTTCTTATCTCACCATCTTTCTAAGCACAGATCTGCACACAAAGTTAGACACTCATTAGTTGATTTTTATCTACTCTAATTAGCACAGCTTACATATTCAGAAAAGCTTCTCCAATTTTATGCACTTACTTTCAGCTTTGATGCTGCATTTATACCACAGTTGGGAAATAACCTATTTTCTTCTCTCTTTTCTCTTCAAAATAATAAACCAGAAGAATTCAGTATCCAAAATTTGGTCATTTTTACTCTACTATACTGAACGATTAGCCCATTTTACTATCATGCCAAATGGCTCACAATTTAACAAATCAACAGTAAGCGTGCTCTATTCAGATGCCTTGAAATTTCAAAGTAAGATGGCAAATGATACTAGATGAAAAACATTAAGAATTTCAGCAGATTTTGCAGTGATGAAACTTTATCTTACCTCTTAGAAAATGCCATTGCAACGGTGAAAACCCCATCTCTAGTAAAAAAAAAAAAAAAAAAACACAAAAAATCAGCCTGGTGTGGTGGCGGGTGCCTGTAGTCCTAGCTACTCGGGAGGCTGAGGCAGGAGAATGGCGTGAACCCGGGAGGCGGAGCTTGCAGTGAGCCGAGATTGCGCCACTGCATTCCAGCCTGGGCGACAGAGCAAGACTCTGTCTCAAAAAAAAAAAAAAAAAAAAAAAAAAAAAAAAAAAAAATGCCATTGCACTGACTTTAGTGCCCTAAACTTCTAAATTGCATTTCACTTACATGTTTTCACTTGTGTATGTACAGTCTCCCCAATTCAATTGTGAACCCTTTGAGAGCATCTAGCAAGCCAACTCTGTATAAAATCTAGATGTCCAAGTTCAAAGCTCTAATTCCACTCAACCCAGATGGTATACTTTCTAATCCTGTTGGCCTAATGTTTCCAAATGGAAAGAATACAATTAGAAAGATTTTACTTGAGTTATAGAAGCCTCATAAAGCAGTGAGAGCCTAGAAGCTAAGGAGTCATGGGGAAGTTAAATAAAGTCTTAGTCATGAAGATCCTGTTTAAGCTCTGTCTATATCCCCTAAGTGCTTGCCTCTGTAATCAGCTTACTGAAAACCCTTTAATTCTCTCCACCTAAGGTCATTTCTCTGTCTTTGGAAGCAAGCTTGGCCAGCATGCAGGGCAGGCTAGAAGTGCAGAAAGGTTAATGCTCCAGGAATCAATCCTAAACCAATAACAGAGAGTTGGTAGATAAGTACCCTAGCACCTTTGCTTCTGGGGATGGGTAATTCTAAAGCTGTTCTACTTTGTTTTGAGTTCCCCCAGTGAGTTGGGTTCTGTTACCCACAGCAGTTACCTGCTCAAGACATCACCCTTTATTATCTTCCTTCTCTGTCTCATGTCTCAGCTTTTCGCCCTGTGTGTCTTGGAATCACTTCTCAAATAAGCTTCTAGCACCAAAATCCCTGTCTCAGAGGCTAATACTGGGGAAAGCCAAAGACAGACGTTAACCACCATGGTACGTGTATAACATGTTGGGTTAAATATTTTATATACATTTATCCGTTCAATCCCCATAATGAAGATAAGAGGTGGATATTTTTATTCTCATTTGATGAATGAACGAATCGAAGTCTGAAAAATTTACCCATGTTTACACCTTACGTGGCAAAGTCAGGTGCCCCGCACCCCCAAATGAGTGAATCCCAACCCTATGTTTTGTATTTTTGTTTTTTTTGTTTTTCTGAGACAGAGTCTTGCTCTGTCACCCAGGCTGGAGTGCAGTGGTGTGATCTTGGCTAACTACAACCTCTGTCTCCTGGGTTTAAGAGATTCTCATGCCTCAGCCTCCCAAGTAGCTGGGATTACAGGCACCCACCACCACACCCGGCTAATTTTTGTAATTTTAGTAGAGACAGGGTTTCACCATGTTGGCCAGGCTGGTCTCCAACTGCTGACCTCAGGTGATCTGCCCGCCTTGGCCTCCCAAAGTACTGGGATTACAGGCATGAGTGACCATGCCCTGCCTCAACCCTATGTTTTATACACTATAAAAAGTCTCAAGCTAGCTTCCTTGGAATTGTGGAGTACAAAATTAACACAACTTCACCTGTTAGCACTGGAAAATGTCAACATCTTTTTCTTATATTTATGGCAGTGCCCAGGAAAGGACTGGATACATTACAGCTCCCAGTAAAAGCTGGTTAAACTGCAAGGATTTTTTCTTTATTTGTTGTGACTCTTATGAAACCTTGACAAGCAGTTTAGAATGAACATTGGCTCTGCTAGCTGTGTTTGCAGAAGTAATATCAAAATGATATCCTATTCATGTTTCTGCAAGAGTAATGTCTACCATTCATTCTGGCCTTACTGATGGTGTGCTGATAAAATTACTGTAAGTGAACATTCTCATTCTGTGCCTCTCATTATTGAGGAAGGAAACTCAAGGAGTTCCAAATATATTTTATTTTTTTAATATGATAACATGCACACACAATTTTCCTCATTCTTGAATATATGCAATTTATCTATCAGAGTAGGTTTCATTTTTTATGCACTTGCTTTTATTCCTTTCTCATCCATATGTCAGAGAGAAGGGATTTTAATCACTGAAGGAGCATTTGTATAATAAAAGTGATCTCTGCAATTCCTTCAGAGAAGAGCATGAATAAATAATCTGTACATTCTTAATGCATTGCTCCAAATATGAGTTTCAATTTGCACAGAAGTTTCAATAAATTGTTTTGTGTCCCTAAAGGCCTACAGATGCCTCATGGGATACATTGTAAAGGATTCCATTTAGAAAGAATTTTGCTTATGAGTAATATATTCTCTACACTTTTCTTCCCTCTGTTAATGCCTAATGACATTGAATAATATAATCATTCTTTCTTTTTCTTTTAATAAGTGATAGGTACAACGTGAACTTCAGTCTAAAGTTTCTGAATTATTCAGAATTCATCAACAACTTTTCATTCAAGGATTTCAAAGCACAGCATACAACAAAAATTGAGGTCAAATTGTGATGTGGTTTGGCTCTGTGTTCTCACCCAAATCTCATGTTGAATTGGGATTTTGAGCATTGGAGTCAGGGCCTGGTCGGAGGTGATTGGACCATGGAGGTGGTTACTAATGGCTATGCACCATCCCCCAAGTGCTGTCTTGTGATAGAGTTCTCACATGATCCGGTTGTTTGAAAATGTGTAACATCTTCTCCTTCTCTCTCTATCTGTCTCTCTCTCTCTCTCTCTGTCTCCTGCCATCCATAAGAAGACATGCTTGCTTCCCCTTCACCTCTGCAATGATTGTAAATTTCCTTAGGCCTCCCCAGCCATGCCTCCTGTACAGCCTGAGAAACTGCGAGTCAATTAAATCTCTTTTCTTCATAAATTACCCAGTCTCAGATAGTTCTTTATAGCAGTGTGAGAATGGACTAACACAAATTGTAACTTGAATTTGTATAATAATTAACTTTGCATTTAACAAGTTATGCACACTACACTAAGTTTTATGTATTTTGTCTTTACAATATTCCTATGATGTGGGTACTATACTCATTTTATTGATAAACTAACTGAGACTGAGAAACGATGCTTTGCAGGAGGTCACACAATTATTAAAATGTTTAAATATTAATCACAAATTTTGTCATTTTATACCTTTTTAATCAGTACTATATAGACATTCCCCTGCAGGTTAACCTAAATGTCAAATAATTTCTCTCTAATAGTTGGTACTTGTTCTGAAGGCATTAAATAGCTTGTGATTTACATTATGTTGTTGAAGGCTTTACATAATACTTTGATTGAATTATTATAAAAGGAATGGCAGTTAACATTGTTGTTACATCTCAATCCATGTTAACCAATTCAACTTAGACAATAACATCAAATTTTTCATGTTTTTGTTGCTTTGGTGGTTTAGAAGATTTCAGAAACTCTTTACATATATATGCCAATGATTCATTTCTAGATTCCTTGTGCTGGTAGTGTGGGTGAAACATACTGTTTAAAACACAAATTAATTACAATGGGCAGAATAAAAGATTCTACCTCTTAAATTTATTTATTCATTTTATTATGATGATGATTTTTTTGAGACTGAGTCTTGCTCTGTTGCCCAGATTGGAGTGCAATGGCGTGATCTCGGCTCACTGCAACTTCCACCTCCTGGGTTCAAATGATTTTCTGCCTCAGCCTTCTGAGTAGCTTGGACTACAGGTGAGCATCACTACTCCCAGCTAATTTTTTTTGTGTGTTTAGTAGAGACAGGGTTTTGCCATGTTGGCCAGACTGGTCTCGAACCCCTGACCTCAGGTGATCCACCTGTCTCAGCCTTCCAAAGTGATGGGATTATAGGTGTGAGCCACCACACCCAAACTACCTCTTAAATTTAAATAATTGTTTTAGCTTAAGGATGTTATGAAGCTTCAAGTCTGTTATCTAGGAAGCTTGTAACACTCTAACATTAATAGAGTATCATTTTTGTAGTTGTTTATAAAATTTCATGTGAAAAATGGGACAGAAGGGAGCCAGCATGTTTTAAAAAATATTTTTGGACCTCTAACCTGTGCCAGGCATATTCCAAGGTGTTAATTACTTTCATTGCATTGTGGTAACAGTTTGAGAAGCAGAGTGCTGATAGTCCACATCCATTTTATCAAGGTTATGCTAGGTCAAGAAATTTGCCCAAGCTGAAGTCACTTGAAAGTGTCAGGGTGGGGATTTTTTTTTCCTTTAAATTTTTTTCTTTATAATTTTTTTATGTGTGGATATTTTTAGTAGAGATGGGATTTTGCTATGTTGCCCAGGCTGCTTTTGAACTCCTGAGCTCAAGCAATCCGCCGCAACCTCCCAAAGTGCTAGGATTACAGTTATGAGCTACTGGACCTGGTCCGGTGTGGAATTTTAATCATGGACCATCTAACTTCACAGTGCAGGCCTTTTCTGTTTCAGCATATCCCAAAACATGGATGACACAAACCAGTAATTACAAAGATGATAATCAGTGCTATGTGAAAATTACGTTTTTATATGGGCCAAATAAATTTGGTTAACAATAGGTGGAACAAAGTCAATCATATTTCTTTACTATAGGATTTCTCAGAGCCCATAATATGCTAATTCACAAACTAAATCTGAGTTATGGCAGGCTCCTAGGATTCCAACCCCCCAGCCTACCTGTCCTATCTGATATTCCTCTGAGTGAGGGTGGGATTTGTGAAACTGATGGGATAGCACTCCTGTGACTAGGCTATATGATGTAGCAAAAGTGAAGGATCACAAATCAGTTGACTTTGCATTAGTCAAAAAAGAGAATCTCCTGTGTGGGCCTGACTTAATAAGAGGGACTGGGCTCTTCATGCTGACCTTGAAGAACAGACAGCTAAATGTGACAGCCTATGGAGAGAGTCCATCTCTCTTTGCTGAGGGCCTCAGTTCGACCTCTACCAGGAGCTGAATTCTACCATGTGAGCTTGGAGGAGGACCCCAAATTCCAGAAAAGAACGCAGCTAACACCATTATTTCTCACTTGTTAGACTCTGAGCAGAGGACCCAGCCAAGCTAAGCTTGGACTCCTGACCTTGATAAAAAATGGTCGTTGTTTTAAGCTGCTAAGTTTGTGGTGATGTGTTATGCAGCATGGAAAACTCATACAGAGATATAACATTTTGTTTTCAAGAAGTCTTTCTTTTTTCCCCCAGAGTATCTTATGGGACTGGTTTTCCATAGAATCAACTTTGGGAAATGCTGTGTTTTTTATGGCATTCTTTTCTCCTTCAGAGAAAGACTGATGGTTAGGCACAGCCTCTGTAACCAGGAATGGCTGGAGCTTGTGATTAAGAGGAGAAGGGATGCACGCCCCTTTGGTGAACCTGGCATCCATGTGGGATGAAGGTTGAAGCTGATGAGTTAGTGAGATGAGGTTGACTTGATGGTTGGTAGTGAGGTGAGGTGAGGTTGAGTGGGATGGTAGTAAAGGTTGAGTTGATGAGTTAGCAATGTTTAGTGAGAGTGATGGTTAATTTTATGTGTCCACTTGACTGGGCTATGAGGTGCCCAGATATTTGGTGAAATATTATTTCTTGGTGTATCTGTGAGGGTGTTTCTAGATGAGATTGACATTTGAATTGGTGGACTGAGTAAAGCAAATTGCCCTCATTAGTGTGGGCAGGCTTCATCCAATCTGTTGAGAAGGCCTAATAAAATAAAAAGCTGTGGCAGAAAAAATTCTCTTTCTCTGTCTATTTTCAAACTGGAACATCAGTCTCCTCTTGCTTTGGGTCTTGGGTCTCCAACTTGCCTACTGCAGATCTTTGACTAATCAGTCTCCATAATCATGCAATCCAATTCCTTATAGTAAATCTATATCTATAGTTGTATCACTTATTGGTTCTATTTCTCTGGAGAACCTAGACTAATACAGCTGGGTTCACAGTGACAGAGAGTGGTAGGGACCTGGAGTCATGAGTGGACTACTCAGACAGGTCCTCACATTATGATATTTATCCTGGGGAATTATTACAGCTCCAGGCACTTCCCGTCTCATCCTTACTGATTATAAAATTCACACTATCAATGTCCCAGAATTGATGAACGATTCCTTCCAAAAACACTAAGAGAAGGAAATCAAAGTGCCTACAATTTACAATGATGAACACAAGAGTTGGATACACCATTTTTTGAGTGGGTCTTATTGGGCCATCTTCCTTTTAGAAAACATCATATTTGTGATGTTTTAGACATGGGTAGTAAAAGAGAAGGGCATATCCTAGACAACATCTAGGTTTCTGACATGTTAATAAAATGAATGATTGACAGTGGCTATTCCTGAGAAAGGATCTCAGTTAAGTGGAGAAAGATCATTAGGTAAGTCATGTTGAACTTGAGATGCTTTTGAAACATCCAAAAAAAAAAAAAGGAGCTGTTGAGATCTGCCTGGGCAACAAAGTGAGACCCTGTCTCTACAAAAAATAAAAAAGTTAGCTGAGCCTGCACACCTGTCATCCTAGCTACACTGGAGGCTGAGGCAGAAGGATTAATTGAGCCTAGCAGTTTGAGGATGCAGTGAGCTGTGTTCACACCACTGCACTTCAGCCTGTGTGACAGAACAAGACCCTGTCTCAAAACAACAACAACAACCAAAAAGGAACTGTTAAAATTAAATATGTGGTCTCTCCCAGGCTGAGCATATATATATGTGCTCCATTTGCATAAAGATCATAATTGAATCTATGATCATGAATGAGATTATCCAAGGAGGGGGATCGAAAGAGAGGCCCTAAGATTCCTGAGGAATACCTATGGCTAATGGGCTGGTAAAGGAGGATGAGCCTGAAAAGATGACAAGAACCTTTTGTAAAAGCATTAGAAGATAGAGTTTGAGTTCCTACTTGAAGGATAATTAAGTTTCTGACTATAGATATCAGTAGGAAGGACATTCAGGGATAGAGGGAAGATAATGAGCTAATCATTCAGGGCAAAGTGAGCAGGGCAGATGAAGGCAAGGGCAAGTTACATAGTTTGATTGTTGAGGCTGAGAGAGAGAGAATTTAAAAAGGAGATAATTGCCTTATAACAAGCAGTCTGAAATGCCATTGTACAGATTTGTGTTCATGTAGCGGACTTGTGGTTTTGAAACTCAGGAGGCCAGGTGTTAGTGCTCTGCACCTCGTGCCCTCACATCACTGTGGCACCTTTGCTGCTATCTTTTCACGTGTGGCTAACATAGTATTTTGAGACATGAATTTGTTATCTATAGAGTCACAGATATGAATCTATATTATGTTTCCTCTGTGTATTTCCTTCAACTCAAATAGGAATATGCTGTATACACTCATGTCCTGTTTTGTTTTTCCACAGTGAAGGCTGCAGGTTGGAAACTCAAATTACCTGGAAGGATGAGGCAGGGAACATACGTAAACAGGTCAAGTGGACTGGGTGCAAGAGAACCAGGAGATGATGAGGTCTGTAGTAAACTGAAGAGCCACTTTTCTCCTTTAAAGGATTTAAATCTAACTTAAGCAAGAAAACAAAACACTGTGCAAGCCATACAATGCCTGTCTGTGCACTGTAGTCAGCCCCAGGCCACCTGTTTATGACCCCTTGACTAAATTTTGGAGGAATTGGGTGAAGAAGATAATAGAAAAGCAAAAAGTCTAAAACTTACAGGTATACATACCAAAATGTGCTAAAGAAGTAAAGGGGAGCCTATGATTTCCTCTCCCCATCCCTCAAGATTAGAGGTATCGCTCCAGATTGGGGAGGGGTTGGAGAGACAAAAGGGAAGTTTAGAAGGTGCCTGAATCCTGCCCTCAGGGCTGCCTGGAAGGTAGTAAAGCCTCAGGACAGTGGCTGTCCATGAACAGACACAGCATGGAAGCAGCAGAGACCCTGTGCACTGGAAGGGCCAGGTGGACAGGAAGAGTGTAGGGGTAATCGGTGCTAATTCCTTGATCCCACACATTACTGAGAACCAGGAAAACCCCTCTATTGTTGAGACTTTTGGCTCAACTGAGGATCCCTGCACTATGGCTCAACCCTGGAAATGTGGGAGAGGTCATGAGTTAGACTGAGATTTTCTTTCCACAAAAAAAAAAAAAAAAAAGGAATAATCAGAAATTAAGCTATTATTTTAAAAATACAAATACAGATATATGACAAATTTTACCTACCTGGGTCTAAGGCCCAAGATTCATATCTGTTATGTACATTCTGGAGTTCTACAGAAAAATTATCTGGAAGTAAACTGAATTCACTGCTGTGGGTGACCAATTACCCTGATTTGCCAGGGCTCTCTCAGTCTTTCAAAGCTAAAATGCTAAAGCTGGGGAAATCCCAAGCAAAGCAAGACAAACTGATTCCTCTATCACTGCCAATGAAGCACTAGCACATTCCTGCCCGGAACAAGTGTAGGTTTTTGAAGAGGAGAGTGTTATGATGAGAGCTGTGTTTTGGATTAATCTACTTGCCGTGTGTATAATGAGTGGGAAGAGAAAAGAGGCCCTGAGACCAGTTCCAGTTGGGCAGTGGCTCTGATGAGAGAGAGACAGGAGTCTGGATTAGGAAAGAGGGTGTCAGAACATAGAGTAGAGGCAAGATTCAGATGATGCTGTAGTGATAAGTGATTATGTCACCAAACTGGGGGATGTGGAGTCAGGTTTTGGTGACTAAATGAAACCTTAGCCATGCTAGCTGATTTTCAGGCAGTACCTCCATCAGGCTATGCCAGTAGTTCTCAACCAAGGAGAGACATTTGGCAATGACTAGATGTTGTTGGTTGTCTCAACTGGTGAATGCTACTGGAATCTCATAGGCAGAGGCCAGAGATGTGTATAAACATTGTACAACACACACGACAGCCCCCACAAGCAAGAATTACCCATCCCTAAGCGTCAACCATGCTGAAGTTGAGAAACTCTAAGCTATGTGAATCAGTATGAGAAACACATTACTATTATCATATATAACATATATTCTAGGTCTATGTAATGATGCATGCTCTTACAGAAAATATTTGTTACATTAGACAATGAACTTTTTCAAGTCAGGTGTTTTTGTCTCTGATTTTCCAGAACCTAGTACATAATAGATGCTGAAAAATTGTTCAATGACTGAAGAACAATAGCCATCACTTTTTTGTGCTGTTACCATGTGTTGGGCACTTCTTTATAATAGAACTCAGTGTTCACAACAACCCTCAGTGTTAGGGTTATGATCCCCTCATTTTATGGATACAAATCTGACGATCAGAGAGGTAAGTCACTTTCTATTAGGTTGATGCAAAAGTAATTGCGGTTTTTGCCATTACTTTTGCATCAACCTTATAGTAACAAAAGGAGCCAGTACTGAAACCCTTGCATTTCTGACTCTGATGTTTATTTTGCTAACTACAACACTGAACCAACTCTCTTTTAACCTGGACCCAAATTGTGTTGGCCGTAATCAAATTTCCAATTACCCGAATGCTCTAATAAGGCCTTTATAAGCTTCATAAACTATCCTCTCCTCGTTATTTTTTTGTTTATCGCCACTCTCTAAACTTGCTATTGCCATATGCACGTTGAATTTATAAATGTACCATATTAGTCAGGAACATTCTTTTTTTTATAGCAAAAACATTTCTAGATGTAGTCCTGGGATTTTTGTGTTAATATTACCAGTTGGATAGCATATTTTATATTATTTTAGTAGATAAGAAATCCTTGATGATAACAGTGAGCAAAAATTGCCACTCCTCTTCCCACTAAAAAAAAAAAAAAAAACTCATTCTATTATTTTGGGGTGAAATGTAACCTAGTGCATTTTCATTTTATTCGCTGCTTATATTATTCTCTCAGTAAATTTATTCAGGAAAGAAAAAGAAAGTTTACTGAGATGGGGAAAATTCAACAGCAATGTACAGTGAGCTCTAAAGAATGTATACTGTCGTTTACTGCTGTTAGGCTGTCTGATGGTTGATTGCTTTCTGAAAGCTCTAAAAACAGGAGATCAATATGCTGCAAAAGTCTGTTTTAGCATTGCAGGAATTTTCACCACACTGTAGTGCTATCAGTAGGTGGCTAGAATAGACTAATCCTGCAAATAATTCATAAAAAACCCCTCCACATTTTTTACCATCTGGTCCCAACTTAACTTTTCCATCTCATCTACTGTCCCCATCTACACTCCTGTCTCATAAGATCAAATATCATTGACTGAATGTGCCCTAAATATCCACCTACCTGGATGTTCAGATCTTTTGGTCTAAAGCATTCTACTCTCCTAGGTAAAGACCAGTTAGTTCTTCAAAGCCAAATTCAAATACCACACCAAATATGAGGCCTTTCCTCACCTGGTTCTCTGTAACCAGCAATCATTAACTCACTCACTCAACACATTTTTAGTGAGCCCTATGTTAGGTACTGTTGGGAAAGTGACAGATAAAACAGATATGGTTGCAACCGTTCTGGAGCTTATGGCCAACAGCAGCCCAGAAACATTAACTACTGCCTTTCCTAGATTCCCACACTGTTGCTTTTTGTCTCTGTTTATGTTCTATTACATCTTTATTATTTTTTATCATGGGCCTACCCCTGAGCATCATAAACAATTCAGTGTCTTATTAATCTTTGCATTTTCTCAGTCCCATCCAGTGCCTGTAGGCACTCAGCAGACTTCTGTGCAGTAGGATTAGGTTTTCTATGTGATACCTGAAATAATCCAGTAAATCACTTATGTAATTCTGTGGTTCAATTTTAATTAATTAATTAATTTTTCATTTTTTTGAGACATGGTCTTGCTCTGTCACTGAGGCTGGAGTTCGGTGGCATAAACCTGGCTCACTGCAGCCTTGACCTCCTGGATTCAAGCAATCCTCTCACCTCAGCCTTCCAAGTAGCTGGGACTACAGGCATGTGCCACCACACCTGACTAATTTTTAAAATTTTGTAGGGAAGAAGTCTCCCTATGTTACCAGGCTTGTCTTGAACTCCTAGGCTCAAGCGATCCTCCCACTTCTGTCTCCAAAAGCACTGGGATTATAGGTGGGAGCCACCATGCCTGGCCAGCTTTTATTTTTCTAATACTGGTCTCTCTTTTCTCTTTAACTGTTGCCCTGGATTTAAGTGGAAAACTAAGCAAATAGTTTTGTCTATTCAAGGTCCCTTGGTTTCTTCTGATTTTAAATGCCCCAAAATTTAAACTTGATTTACTCTAGATCTATGCTACTCAATACATGTGGCTATTGAGCACCTGAAATGTGATTAGTTTGAATTGATCTTTGCTATGAATGAAATCCAATGAAATATACACTGGATTTTAAGGATGTAAAATATCTGATTAATACTTTCATGTTGACTATATATTTAAATGATAGAACTTTGATTATATTGGGTTAAATAAACTATATTATTAAAATTTTTACCTGTTTAATTTTGCATTCTCAAATGTGGTTACCAGAAAGTTTTTAATTGCATGCATGGCTTGCATGATGTTTCTGTTGGACAGAGCTACTCTAGATTATTGTCCTTCCCCTTCTCTGGCTCTTCTTCCCAGAGCAGTTGCCATAAGGGGGCTCCTGTCTCATTCTGGTATTTAGGGTGACAGTTCTTAATGTTGGCTTTGCCTGTAGCTAGCTTGTTTCACCTTGGAGTCCAAAGGTTGTATCTGCTAGGCACATAGGAAGACATAAGGGTCTAGATTCTTGGTTTTGTTTGTTTGTTTTTTGGTCTCCCTCAAGACTATACCTGTTAGCAGGGCTTCCCAGTTTCCTTCCTGGAAATATCTGGTTGTGTATCATTTCTGTCTCCATCTATAAAGCAATTGGTCTCAGCTTCTTAGCCCAATCTTCATGGCAGAAGAGCTGCAAATGGGGAAAACAACTTCATCCCAAGAAGCAAAATACAGTTTGATATTTCAAACTGTCATTTCCTTCATATATATTGATTGCTTGAGTGAAAAACTCGAAACATTGAGCCATAACTTGAGTTCATCTCATGGGAAATAAAACTTAATTTCTGTCACTGTCTCACTCACTTTCAAGGCCAGAGGAGTTTTCAAAGAGGATGCTGCAATAAGCCTCACAAGAACATAGGCTTTCTTGTAAATCACTCAATGGGTAAATGTTAGTTTTGCAGACCCAGATTAAGTCCCCAGGTAAACCCAGGCATTTATAATTTCCCCAGGATTTAAAACCTCAAGCTGTGAGAATTCTCAGTTTTCACTTGTGACCGGACAGAATGGAAAGATTCCCTCTATGACTACTTGGTCTGTATATTTCATACCACTCTGGGCTCCAGTTTACATCCTAATTTAACGATTCAGTGTGCAAAATTTCCTCTTTTAATACCCCATCCATCACTAGGTTGTAGCTTCAAATAGACCATCGTTATCAAAGCTTCTTGGTGAATCCCTTTGAAAATATTGCTAAGCAAAATCGCCATTCTATTTTACAACATGTCAAATGATTGTCCATGGATGCTTACTCTGCCCTTTCAATGACTAATCTGTATAATCTGTAGTCCTATCGATGAGCTGTTTTCCTCCTCCCGGGCCCTACTGTTGTTCATACCATTTCCCTCCCTGGTAAATGTGACAGTTGTAGCTGTTGTTATTTTTCTCAAATGAGTTTAAATTGTGAATTACATCAGCTCATCACAGTCAAAGCAAACCTCTTTTTAATTGCAGATCTCAAATGTCCCCCCTCTAAATTAAAACAAAATGCACACAATGTTGCCAACTGTTTTTCCAACTCTTCCAAAATGGAGTATATCCAAAATGCTACTGATGCATTGAGCCACATTAAGACATATAAACATTTAAAATCACTTACAACTTTTTTACTGTTTGGGGGAAAATGTTAACATTTTAGTTGTGGGGGTTGCCTGTGAGGATGAATGTGAGTCTGTTGATTTCTATTTGTGCCCCTTTGAAGTAAAAAAGAATTTTGCCAATTTTCAATAATCCACCAAGGAGATTTCTATGGGTTTGCAGTCAGATATAAGTGGCTGCATTGCTCTAAGAAAGGACTTTGGGGATGTCCATTTTAATAGCTATGTAACCTTGGGCTTGTCCTTTAACTTCTGTGAACTTTATCATCCTCATTCGTAGACTTTGAATGGCAATATATGCCTTGCAGAATTTGGGGAATAATTACAAATAATGAATGTAAAGTGCTTGACTTGAATAGGCACTCAGCAATGAAGCTGTCATGAAGATCCACAAAGCGACAGCATCCAAATGTCACACGATAAGCAGGCCCCTGAGTCTTTTGGGTTTCATGAACCCAAATAATTTCACGTATTTTTATTTTTAAATTAAATTTAGTGTTTAATATTTTTATGGATTCAAAGGGTACTCGAGCAGTTTTTTTTACGTGGGTATATTTGTGCAGTGGTGTAGTCTGGGCTCTTAGTGTACCCATCACCTAAATAGTGAAAATTGTACCCAATTTCAATTTTTTTTTTAATGGAACTGATATAAAATGGACAAAATTTACTTTTATTTTCTTAAGTGAAAGCAACAAAGAAGAAAGCAAAGCCAACTAAACTCTCATCATTCTTGCAAAAGAAAGAAATTTAGCAACAACAACACAAAAGGAAGGACAAAATCTAAGAAAATAATACGACTCTTTAAATTAAATAAATGTAGATTCATGACAAAAGTTTTTAATTTTTCATTTCACCATGAATGAAAAAAATTCATCCAAAGCAGGCATTGTTGAACTGCTGAATACCCAGGAAAGGCTGGAACCCCTTTCTTTGTTCATGTGTTTGTCCAAAGCCTGTGTTTCTCTCCTTTGACTCTTGTTTTCTGAATGACCAACATATTAGAGCCATATCTAATAAGGGAAATGGGATGATGGTGAGCTTCTTTTTCCCATGGAGGCTGAATTTAAATGCTGCCAGGATGTGTTGCTTTCTGATCTATTTTCAGTGACTCTTCATCTGACCTGAAAACATGCATGGGTGCTTGTTCACTGATGTTCCCATCTGTACAGATCTGCTCATATTCTCAGATTTAACAAGCCTTATTTTATCACTTTCATTTTCATTTCCTATTTGCAGAATATCACAAGTGAACTCCCTGAAAATTCTATCATCTTTGGTTTTGTTTACAATTTCTTTAGAAATAATGGTGGCCCCAGATATTTATTTCTCCTCTATGACTTGCAATGATTCATTTCTTAATTTTTAAGGATGTAAATCCTACAAAGTTGGACCTTTGGTTCAACATATATGTATCAAGAGCCAAAGTATGCATTCTGTAACCATATGCGATTGTGTTCCATAAGAGAGGAAGACTTTGAGGAAGAATATTATATGGTTATAGAATTAGAATTTGGAATTTAAAGATAGCCTTATAAACAACAGACCAAGACCTTCCATTTTAGACTGGAAAATTGTCTAAGGAGGAAAAAGACCTGCCAACAGTCATGTAGCTATTAGACCCAGGATAGAGGATGATGTGGTTTGGCAGTGTCCCTACCCAAACCCATCTTGATTTGCAGTACCCATAATCCCCACATTTCATGGGAGGGACCAGGTGGAGGTAATTGTGTCATGGGGGCTGTTTTTCCCATTCTGTTCTTGTGATAGTGAGTTAGCTAGTGAGTTAGTTCTCACGAGATCTGATGGTTTTATAAGAGGGATTTCCCCTTTGCTTGGCACTTCTCCTTGCTGCTGCCACATGAAGAAGGACGTGTTTGCTTCCCCTTGATTGTAACATATTGTAAGTTTCCTGAGGCTTCCCCGATCATGCTGAACTGTGAGCCAATTAGACCTCTTTCCTTTATAAATTACCCAGTCTGGGCTGTCTTTACTAGGAGCATGAGAATGGGCTAACACAGATGACTATAGAACTATATTGTGAAGGATATTGTATTAGTGATTGAGCTGTTACAGAATGTTTCGTATTCTGTAATTACTTAACTAGTAATGTGCTTGGAGTTTTGGGTTATGACTTATCTATGATGTACATGTGATTGTCATGAAATTTAAAGATATGAAATGCTTTTAAACTGAAATAATAATTATAAGACACAGTCAAGAAGAGAAATAGCCACTGAGGCATGAATATTCCATTTGTACCCTGAACCCAATTTCTGGTTAGATTTTAAGCATATTCACTGCATGGGGAGACAGTACCTAGAAATGACTGCTTCAGTGCCAAAAATACCGGAGTTTGAACCCTGGCTCAAAAAAATGACTTTTTGTATGAACTTCAACAATTGCTTAATCTCTTTAAGTTTAGTTTCTAATTTCTAAAACAGCAATGCTGACCTCAGAATTTTTTTTTTTACAGAAGCTAGTATTGTGATAATAAACAAGTAGAATGTATTCACTCATTGAAGCAAGATTATATCTTGAAGGTTACTGCTCTGAATAATGTTTTCATTAACAAGATATTAACTGAGCTTTTGAAGGTCAAAGTTAGGTGATCATATATGACAAAATTACAGGGAAAATTATGTTAAAAGTTTGAACAAAATGAAATATGTGGTGAAGCCATACAGCATGGTTCATGGCATCATGTATAATGATATATGGTAATAATGGTATGTGACAGGGATCAGCAAACTACAACACAAGGGCCCACTACCAGTTTGTGTAAATAAAGTTTTATTGGAACACTGCTATGCCCATTTATTTACATATTGTCTATAAATATGCTGCTTTTGTGCTACAACACTAGAGTTGAATAGTTGTGACAGAGATTATATGGCCCACAAAGTCTAAAGTACTTACAATCTGGACTTTTACAGAAAATGTTTGACAATGTATGGTATATAATGATGCTGATACTATGGGGTTTTTTTTCTCTCTCACTGAGAAGGCAGCACATAACCAAGCATCCTTTATATTTCCTTAGCATTGACTGCAGTGCCTTGCTCTGCATTCTGCACCTGTTAAGCAATCTACACATTCTATGGTGTGCTTTTACTGTCAATTTCCTATAACTTTAATAAAAATAAATTATTACATAGGATAGTGCTATGGTTTGAATAATATATTTGTCTCCTCCAAAACTCGTGTTGAAATTTAATCCCCAATGTGGTGTCATTGAGAAGTCAGGACTTTAAGAAGGGATTGGGTCATGAAGGTGTTGCCCTAATGAATGGATTTATGCATTCATGAATTCATAGATTCATGTGTTAATGGGTTAGTGTATTATTAAGTGAGTGGGATTGGTGGCTTTAAAAGATGAGGAAGACGGATCTGAGGTAGCACACTCAGCTCCCTCACCATGTGATGCCCTACATTGCCTTGGGACTCTGCAGAGAGTCCCAGCTAGCAAGAAGGTGCTCATCAGATGCCGTCCCTTGACCCCAGACTTCTCAGCCTCCATATCTGTAAGAAATAAATTCCTTTTCTTTATAAATTACCTAGGTTTAGGTATTCTGCTATAAATAATAAAAAAATGGAGTAAGACAAATAGTTAAGGTGGACAAAGTATCTTCCAACATGGGTGTTGTGAAGAGCTACTTACATTCCTAAAATCTGATTCATAAAACATTTATCCTAGCACAGACTTTTTGGGTTTAGTTCAGTGATTCTCAAACTTGAACATACATCAGCATTTCCTGCTGGTATGGTAAAAACACATAGTTGGCTCCACTCCTAGATATATGATTCAATAGAGGCAGTGTAGGGCCTGAGAATTTGCATTTGTAACAATTTCCCAGTGATGCTGATGCTGGTGGTTCATGAATCACCTTTGGGGACTTCCACATCTGGACTGCATGGATTGATAGAATCGTAACCTCTGCAAGAGGCTAGACATATGTAATTTATACATTTAAATATATCCAGCTTCTATCACAGAGCCTGGCCCATGTTCACCCAGCACTCAATACGTATCTGTCAAGTGGATGAATAAAAAGCCACTGCTGGTTGCCTGCCAACCTGGTAGGTGAGAGACTTGGTTTGAAAGCTCTGCCTTTGGTTGTGCCAATGACTGTGAAAAATTATCTAGAAACTTAAGAAAATCTACATGGAACTCCTTGTGGTATGCCCTGAAATACAGACTATAGAGGAAATATTTTAGTGGCTCTGCAGGCTACATGGTCTCTGTTGCACCTACTGAATTCTGCCACCATAGCAGGAGAGCCACCATAGACAATATGTAATGAATGGGCATGGTTGTGCTCAAAGCAGGCATTGAGTAAGATTGTTTGCTGACTTCTCTTTTAAACCATGAATTTTAAATGATTGCATAGTATAGATGGTACATACATGGACACAAGTGCCATCAATGCCCTTTAATAAATGTTGTTGTATTATAATATACATGTAGAGAATTGTATTTATTGTCTGTTGCAGTTTGATGAATTTTGTCAACTGGATATACTTGTGTGACCTGTACCCAGGGTATAATTGCCTTTTGGTAGATATGAATTGTTTCTAATTTGGGACTTTTACTAATGATGCTATTATGAGCATAGTACCTGATATACTTTATTTTATTACTACATTTGAACATTGGTTGTATTAGTTTTCTGTTCCTTCTATAATAAATTACCATGTACTTGGTGGCTTCAATAAATACAAATTTATTATCTTACAGTTTTGCAAGTCTGAAACTTGGTTTAAATCCAAGGTGTTGGCAGGGCTGTGGTCTTTTCTGGAGGCTCTCAGGGAGAATCTGTTTCCATGCCTTTTCCAGCTTCTAGAGGACACCAACATTCCATGGCTTATGGCTCTTTTTTCCAACTTCAAAACCAATAACCTTTTATTTCTCTGATCATCCTTCCATAGTCACGTCTCTCTGAACCACAGGAAAAATTCCTTGATTTTAAGGACTCATGAGATTGAATTGGACCTATTGGAGAATCCAAGATTTTCTACCTTCGTCAAGATTCTTAATATAATCACATTTGCCTTTTGTCTCATAATGTATTTACAGGTTCTGAGGACTAAGGTGTGAATACTTGATGGGGAGTTGGATATTAGTCAGGCTAGCACATTGGTTATATGAATTAATCAACAAAGACTACTCTAGTTTGTAGGAAAGCAGAGTTTCAACATTTTTGCCAAATTTGCTTTTTCAAATTTTTAAAACAATAAAAAAAATATACAATAGCATAATCAGTTAGCTAACATAGATCATCTGAATAATAGATACCCTTGTAATGAAAATATATATTAAGGTACCATTTACTCTTTCAGTATCATGAAACAAAACCCAGCCTACTCAGGTAGAACGTAAGCCGTATGCTATGTAGAGCTCTAACAGAAGACATTCTTTAGATTGCTATCTGTCTGTTGACCAACACACGCTCTGACAATAGCTCCTTTATGTCCTCTCCTTTCACTTGACAAGCTCTTTTGCACTCTTTGCCTTCTCATCACACATCATTTTTCATGTGATTGTTTGTTGAAGACTCATACACAGATGCTCTGTCTGGTCTCTAGTGGGGCAAAAACACACAGGACAGAAACACGCAGACTGGGTGTGTTTTCTACTCTGAGATCACAAGCCTGAACATTACCATTTTTTGAACATCTTCCCAAGGGATAGTGCAAAGGGAAAAAGGGCAGAGTTTCTCATGTGTAAGAACTAATTTCAAAAAGTTCCGCAAGCATCTTTAGAGAGCTGTTCTTTAGAGACTCACTCTCCAACCAAGATCACTCTAAATGGAAAGAGAATGAATGGAAGTGCGTTCAGAGAGCGCAGCCTGACCTTCTCGGGTAGTAAGGAGCCTTGTAGGAGGGATGGCTATAGAAGGTTTAGCTGCTCGGTCTAAGACAAAGAAAACCCAAAGTCGGTGAGAAGAAGGGGTTAGAAGAGCTGTCTTTAAACATCTAATGAAGTATAACATAAAAGAGGACTTATACTGGTTTTGGAGAATGCTAAAGTAGCAATTTTCAAACTTCAGTTGTTCATTTGCATCACTTGGGAAGTTTCTGAATGCAGATTCCTAGTCTCCATTTACTGAAGGTTCTGAAAGGGCGTGGGACATAAAGCCAAATTTTGAACAAAGCACCAGAGTTGATACTGATAGAGGTATTTCAAAGATTTTATATATATATATATATATATATATATACACTGGCATCTTACTACTTCTTATGCACACATCTCCTGAAATTGTTTTGCACTTGCTGCTCCCTCTGCATAGAACACTCTTCCTCCAGAAACCACATATCTTATTCTCTCCCTTCCTTCATTCTGTTCCTCAATTTAAATTACTCAGCTGGGTGCAGTGGCTTATGACTATAATCCGAGTGCTTTGGGAGGCTGAGGTGAGAACATTGCTTGAGCTCAGGAGTTCAAGACCAGCCTGGGCAACATAGTGTGACCTCGTTTCTACAAAAAATTAAAAATTAGCTCAGCATGGCGCTGTGTGCCTGTACTCTCAGTTTCTCAGGAGTCTGAGACAGGGGAATCCCTTGCGCCCAGGAGTTTGAGGCCACAAATAGCTATGATCATGCTGTTGCACTCCAGCCAGAGTGACAAAGCAAGATTTTGTCTAAAACAAAAAAGAGAAAAAAAATATATATATATAAAAATATATATATAAAATATATGTATTTATATATAAAAATATATATAAAATATATAAAAAACATTTTATATATATAAAATATATATCTAAATATATATATTCATCAGATATTTATTGAGCATTTTCAATATGACAGGCACTGTTATAAGAGTAAGGATATAGAACTGAATAAGACATACTGGCTTCCTATCCTCAAGTGGCTAATATTCTAGAGGGGGAAGGTGGACAATGAACAAATCCATTAAGAAAATGTATAGTATGTCAGACAGCAATAAGTGATAAAGAAAAAAAAAAGCAGGAAAAGGAGCTAGGAAGTACTGGAGAGAGGAATGAAGTTGATTTTTAAATAGGTGAACTTACGTCATTTTTTTTCTTGAGACACTATCACTTTGTCACCCAAGCTGAAGTGCAGTGGTGTGATCTCAGATCATTGCAGCATTGACCTCCTGGGCTCAAGTGATCCTCCCACTTCAGCCCCCCAAGTAGCTGGGAACAGACGTGCGCCACCACGCCTGGCTAAGTTTTGTAGTTTTTGTAGAGACGGGTTCTCACTGTTGCCCAGGCTGGTCTTGAACCTGAGCTCAAGTGATCTGCCTGTCTCAACTTCCCAAAGTGCCAGGATTACAGACATGAGCCACCACACCCAGCCAATTTTTTTTTTCTCTTTTTTGTTTTAGACAAAATCTTGCTTTGTCACTCTGGCTGGAGTGCAACAGCATGATCATAGCTATTTGTGGCCTCAAACTCCTGGGCGCAAGGGATTCCCCTGTCTCAGACTCCTGAGAAACTGAGAGTACAGGCACACAGCGCCATGCTGAGCTAATTTTTAATTTTTTGTAGAAACGAGGTCACACTATGTTGCCCAGGCTGGTCTTGAACTCCTGAGCTCAAGCAATGTTCTCACCTCAGCCTCCCAAAGCACTCGGATTATAGTCATAAGCCACTGCACCCAGCTGAGTAATTTAAATTGAGGAACAGAATGAAGGAAGGGAGAGAATAAGATATGTGGTTTCTGGAGGAAGAGTGTTCTATGCAGAGGGAGCAGCAAGTGCAAAACAATTTCAGGAGATGTGTGCATAAGAAGTAGTAAGATGCCAGTGTGACCTTGCAAATTGAGCAGGGAGGAGTTAGCTGAGACTATCTGTGAGGTGAGACACTCTGTTTATTCAATAGGGACATGAGGGAGGGCAGACTCCTTTGGAAAAGCAATTGATACATTTATTCTAAGAAGAAAGAACTTCAAGCCATCTTGGAAAGTTTGCATTCAAGTGCATTGGTATGTCTGTTGTAGGGAGAATTCAAATATCTGGTTGGTTGTTGAACCAAGTCACTGGTTTTCAAAACTGGCTGTGCCTCATAATCACCTGGGAAGGTAGAGGTGGCCATTTGCTCTAACAGCACTTCTGTGTGTGTGTGTGTGTGTGTGTGTGTGTGTGTGTGTGTGTGTGTTTGGCTAATTATCTCTCCATGATTTGAAGTTTTGATGGGACTGATAATTGAAATACCTCTCTTTCCACGGTCAAGAAATAGAGATATAACCCAAGTCAAGTTAGTCACATCCTTTCTATTGGAATTTAATCAATTTAATCTTGACTATAGTGACACATGCATGGATAACAGTAGGGGCCAATTCTTTTTTACTATGACCTGTGGAGAAGCCATCCTTTAAGTTTTGTTTCCCAGATTCCCATAACCCTCAGTTCTTATTCTTTCCAAGGTCTGAATTTTAAGCATTTTCTTTCATTCTCTGAGCCACACTATAAACTTCCAAAATATTTATTTTCCCCTTAAAGAGGCTAGAGTTGTTTTTTATTGCTTGCACAACAACAAAAAGACAGCTCTGATACAGAGATTCACAAACATACATATTTCCAGGTATGACTCTGATTCCATTGAATAAGATATTCAGGGATAAAATTCTAGGATTCAGTATTTTGAAAGGCTCTTTAGGTAATGCTGATTCAGTTCTGGTCCTGCAAAATACAGGCTGGAAATCCTGGATTCGATGCTTCAGACATATCCTTGCCATGAACTTCTGTGCCTCCTGGCTGATTTGGAGAAAGACCGTCCAATTCTGATGCTAATTATATTTCTCTCCTTCCTTCCAGTAGTCATTCTCCTCTCAACCAGGTTCATTAACTAGTGAAAACTCAAGCCAAGTGAAAAAATTGTCTGGACCTCTATGTTAAGAGCCATGTGTAGACAAATGTCAAAGGAAGGAATGTTTGCAGGAGTCCCTACTTTGCCAGGGTCTGGCTTTGGGAGGTTGGGTAACAAATTCCCGTAACTTCATGTACTTGTAGAGAGCACACTTTCCAATTATGCTTCAGGAAACCCTATGTTTTCCAAGAAAGATACAAGGGGGCTATTATGATATATATATATATATATATATATATATATATGCTTATTTACTTATTTATTTTCAGTTTGTTCTGTGTATTCTACCTCCCAGTGTGAGTCCCACAAGGGCAGTGTCTTAGTCTGTTTTCTTTTCATTTAACAGAATACCACAGACTGGGTAAATTATAAACAATGGAGGTTTAATTTGGTTCAAGGTTCTTGAGGCTGGGAAGTCCAAAAGCATGGTTCTGGCATCTGATAAGAGTCATCCCATGGTGAAAGGTGGAGTGCGCACACAAAACAGAGAGAGGCACCAGGGGCTGAACTTACTTTAAGAGGAAGGGTCCAATCTCTTATTAAGCCCCACCTCTTAACATTGTTGCATTGGAGATTAGGCTCCCAGCATGTGAATTCTGGGGAGTCACATTCAAACCATAGCAGTCAGGGACCTTTTCAATTTTGTTTCCCTCTGTATGCTCAGCTTCTAGAATAGTTTCTAGCTCTTAGGAAGCTTTCATTAAGTAGTTTTAGAGTGAATTAATTTTTAAAACATCAGACCTTTACAGAGGTTTTACCAACAGTTCTGTTATTAAATATTATTTTGAAAGCCTCTCAACTATAATCAGTATTGTTCAAATTCAATGCTACAGACAAGCTACATCAGAATTACCCAAGGAACTTAAGATGTAGTTTCCTGAGATGTTCCTGAAGGGGCTGTTACAGTGAGCCAGGGGATTCGTATGGTATGTTTATGATTATTACTATTATGATTGACGTTATTGCTGTAGTGATGGCTGTTTTGAATTTGCGAGGTTTAAATGCACTTGACTAGATGATTGCTAAAGTCCCTCCCTGCACTGACATCCTAACAGGATGGTTCTGATGAGAAAAATAAGCTGAGACTTCACCTAAGTGACCCTGAGATTCCTTCCTTTCAAAATTTGGCTCTCTTCACAAGGAGTTGCTATATTGCCTCAGAGGATTTTGCTTCCTTGCTTTAGGGATAGGGAAAAGAAATCCCCTGAAATAATTTCAGGGCTTTGGGATTAAAAAAAAAAAAAAGGCAAGCAGAAGGGGGTGATTTCACATTCCTCTTGGGACTCTGGGATTTCGCCAGGATAGTAGAAGTTCTCCAGGATAGTAGAAGAATTAATAAATAAGACATTTATTAAAATGTCTTAGGTATGCTTCTCCTTTGTGGCAAGCACTATGGATTAGGCAGCAAAGAAGGTAGACAGATTTTCTGCTCCACAGAGCTTACAGTCTGGTGGAGGAAACAGATATTAGATAAACAATGGCATAAATAGGGATTTAAATTTGTATCAAGACCAATTCCTTATTTGGGAATATAGCAGTTGAACCACTTTATTCTTAGTGGTTTTTGTATGAACTATATTTTAGAATAACCGAAAAGCCCCAGGTGATCAAGGAAAGTTTATTTTTGTATGTGAAAAAATTCTTACTAATAAAGGAGAAAGGAGTGATAGAATCCACAAATCACTATTTTATTTCCCTCAAATAAATAGTGAATGCAGGCTACACTCATCAATGAATGGAGTCATTAAAAGGAAAGTTTGTGGGGAAATTGGCAATGAAGGAATTAGGCTGTTACATTCCTACTGTTACCTAGCATTAATTGTCTCAGTATTCTGGAGGCCAGAAGTCCAGTATCTGGCAGCACTGCGCTCCCTCCAGGGATTTTAGGGGCAAATTCGTTTCTTGCGTCTTCTAGATTCTTGGTTTCTGCCCCAGTGTTTCTTGGCTTGTGGTACATCACTGCAATCTCTGTCTTCATCTTCATAAGACCTCTGTGTTTCTCTTTCAAACTCTCTCTGCCTCTCTTCTATGAGAATATATATGATTGCACATATAGTCCACCAAGATATCTAGGGGAAATTCCTCTTCTTAAGATGCTTCAGTGAATTACGTCTTTTGCCATATAAGGTAATATGCATAGATCTGAGGATTGGGATGTGGACATATCTTTTTTGGGGCCTCCATTCACTCCACCACGTGTGTCTCCCGGTGGGATGCACTGTGAAGCACATAGCCTCACTTGCCACCTTTCCTTGACAGAAAAGCTTTTCTGTGTTTAACCAAACCCTTGGAGCTTATAATCATTTACAGAAAATATTGGAAATAGAGAAATAAATGAAATAATCCAGGCATAGTGGCTAGCTCCTGTAATCCTAGGGCTCTAGGAGGCCAAAGCAGGAGGATCACTTGAGGCCAGCCTGGGCAAACTAGCAAGACCCAATCTCTAAAAAAATTTAAATTTAAATTTATGAAAGAGTAATAAGTGAAATGACTTTCTAATCAGGTAAACACAAAATGTGGAATGTTCTACAGGACAATGGACTTTTTTTTTTTTTTTTTTGGTACGAATCAATGGCATGGAACAAGGTAGAAAATGGGTTGTTCTAGATTACAAGATTTAAAGACACAGCAACCAAGTTTTGTTTTGGATCCTATATGAATACTAATTAGACCAAACTAGCTCTAAAAAAGACATCTTTGAATTGATGGAGTAATTTGATTTAGAACTGGGTGTGAGTTGGTACCTAGGAATTGGAATGAATTTGATTAGCAGTGACAATAGCATTGTAGTTGTGTCACGTACTTCTTGTGTCCTGTGTCACATCCACTCAGTCCACCTTTTCCTCCCAGCTGTTGTGGCTACCCCTAGTGTTGCATAGGTAAAACTCTGTAGCACCTCCCCTAAACCTCACCACATACCTCTCTTTCTGCTCTGGGAGCCTCTGTTTCCCTGTGGGACACCTGTGGAGACTGTTCTAGCTATTCTGTCTCTTTCTGAAGCATTCCATTGCAAATCTGGGTGTGTAAGAGTTAATGCCCCGTTGGGTGATTCCTGACCAATGGGTAGGAGAACCAGTGGATAAATACTTCCCATTGTGGTCACTCAATACGTGATCTAAATTGCATTCTATAGCTCCTCTGAGAGTACTCAGCAGAACCCAGCCCCATGTGCCCATGGAATTGGTTCTCTGAGAATGTACCCTTGGGTAGGCTTTCCCTCCTTCCCTGTTTCACTCTTCTCAGCCCCACACTCCTTGGGATCACTTCCCAAAATAACAACTTACATGCAAGCCCTTGTTTCAGGCTCTACTTTTAGGGGGAACCCAGGCTGAAATAGTGTTTTTTGTAAGAAAAAAAAAACAAAAAACAAAAAACAAAAAAAAACCTATCAGGCTGGGTGTGGTGGCTCATGCCTGTAATCCCAGCACTTTGGGAGGCTGAGGCGGGTGGATCACCTGAGGTCAGGAGTTCGAGAAAAGACTAGCCAACATGGTGAAAACTTATCTCTACTAAAAATACAAAAATTAGCCGGGAGTAGTGGCACATGCCTGTAGTCCCAGCTGTTCGGGAGACTGAGACAGGAGAATCTCTTGAACCCAGGAGATGGAGGTTGCAGTGAGCCAGGATTGCACCACTGCACTCCAGCCTGGGTCCAGCCTGGGTGACAGAGTGAGACTCTCAAAAAAATAATAATAATTTTAAAAAATAGCTGATTTTTTTTTTTTTTTTTTTTTTTTTTGTGATGGAGTCTCACTCTTATTTGCCCAGGCTGGAGTGCAATGGCATGATCTTGGCTCAACACAACCTCCGCCTCCCGGGTTCAAGGGATTCTCCTGCCTCAGCCTCCTGAGTAGCTGGGATTACAGACATGCGCCACCATGCCCGGCTAATTTTTGTATTTTTAGTAGATATGGTGTTTCTCCATGTTGGTCAGGCTGGTCTCGAACTCCTGACCTCAGGTGATTCGCCCGCCTCGGCCTCTCAAAGTGCTGTGTTTACAGGTGTGAGCCACTGCGCCAGGCCAGCTGATTATGTTTAAGGGATGCATATTGAAGTAATTAGACATGAAATGGCATGATGCCCGGCTTTAGGTTTAAGTGTTTCACTAATATCAAAGAAGAAAGAGAAGAAAGAGCTAGATGAAACAAATGTAAATTTATAACGACTGTTGAATCTGAGTATTGAGTACACAGGAGAATATTGTCGAGTACTTTACGATTTGTTATAACAAAACATTTAAAAGGTTAAAAGTATTACAAGGTCTGTGAAATAGAGGAACAGACTACTCTGAAAGTACATACTAGAGGACCTAGTCTAGGTGGGAGATCAAAAAAGACTTGTCTGATGAAATGGCTTTTAAGCTGTGACTGAAAGGATGAAATGGATTTTTCAGACTCTTTCTCCTAAGGCACTTAAGTTGCCTTCGTGAATCCAGCCATAGTTTTAGAATTACTTCTGCACTCTTGCTTAGAACACAGGATCCTAGGCCTGCCACCCAGGACCTTCAAGGGCTGGCTCGCATTTTAGCACTTACTGCTTTTAAATGGCTCATTTCCTCTGTATTGAGTGTCTGCTCTGGGTGGCAAATCATTTTGTGTGAAATATATTCATTCACCTGTATACACCTTACAGTATCTCCAAGTGACTCTTTGAAACCTATCTTTTCTTTGTTGTGAATGATAGAGAGGAAATAGGAGGGCTATTTTAGGGTGGTCCAAAGTTGAATGAACTGTCTGGTAAACGTGACTGAATAACTACCTTCCTTGCTATTTGCAACATTGGAATGCTTAGATCTATTTGATGCCAGCAGATTCAAGTGAGGTCGTCCGTGCTGTCATTTTTGTACCGTAAATGAAGCTGTGGGGAGAAACATTTCCCCTATTAGAGTACATTCATCCTCTATGCCCAACAGATGAAAGAGGATTTCATAGCTGTATAGCTGATTGGGTTAGGAAAATGCATTTTGCCTATAATTTCAGTAAATAACCTGTCAAGTCAGTCTTTTTAATTTGATTTGCTTTGTAATGCCTTATTTACAGCAGTTTTCTCCACTGATATTGACATTTTAATTCCCAATGCTTATTGATACTTACCCTTACTATCATGAAGTATTACCTTGCATGCTTAACTTGCTTTGTGTATCACAAAGGGCTTTCCATATCTCATTTAGCCCTCATAGCAACCTTGTGATGTTTTTTCTTTTTTTCCTTCCCTTTCTTTTCCTCTACTTTTTTCTTTCCTCCCTTCCTCCCATCCATCCTCCTTGCCTCCCACTCGTTCCTCACTGCCTTGCCTTCTCTCCTTTTCCATTCCCTTTTCTTTCTTTCCTTTCATTCCATCATTCATTATTCTTTGTCTCCCCCTCTCTTTCCTTTGCCCCCTCCTTTCCTACCTTTCTTAATTGTAGCAAATATTTTTTAAACGTTAGTTTGCAAGTTTGATAGCTTGAGTTCAAATCCCGGTTGTGTCATTCCCTATCTGTATGACCTTAGGTAAGTTACTTGAGCTTTAAGCTTGAATTCACCCATTCATAAAATGAGCATAATAATAATGTACTTTCACAATGCAGTAAGTGCTTATTTGTTTACTGGGCTCAGTCTCTGGCAGATGGAAAGCAATCAAAACTGTTTTCTATTGTTGTTATTCCCATTACTTATTACACTGTTCAGATACAGCAATGACGTGACCAATGTAATTAACATGCCCCTGGAGTTTACAATAGGCCTATCGAGATAACTGAGGCATGCAGCCAGTAAGTGGCAGAACCAGGGTTTCAATTTGGACCATGTTGTTTTCAAGGTAAGAGCCTTCTTTGCTACTCTGCTTAATGCTTTAAACAAAAAATTATCAATAACTCAGGGTTCTTTTTTTTGTTTTTAGGAAGTAGTCTCAGGATTTGTTATAATTCTATGTTGTTGTTGTACCTATATATATGTATATCTAAAAAGAATTCCCTAATTACCGGATATGCAGAACTTGTTACTACACAGGTCAAATTCTTGCCCTTCAGGAGTTTGATATCTAAGAAAGAATTATTGAGTCAGTTATATTTTTGTAATTGAATATAATTTAAACCTGTCTTAGCTATCTGCCTATTGTTTGAACAAAATTTGATTCAAAATAATGTTTTTCCAAGTTTTGCTTGTTTAAGATAAGGCCATATTGGAAAAAATCCATAATTTCACGTGATGGCTACTTGCCTGAGTGATAGATGACTGCCTCATGCCTTCAACAGGAAAAGTGGATGAGACTATTTAGAATTAGAGATTAGGGCCGGGCGCGGTGGCTCACGCCTGTAATCCCAGCACTTTGGGAGGCCGAGGCGGGTGGATCACGAGGTCAGGAGATCGAGACCATCCTGGCTAACACATGTGAAACCCCGTCTCTACTAAAAATGCAAAAAATTAGCCCGGCTTGGTGGCGGGCGCCTGTAGTCCCAGGTACTCGGGAGGCTGAGGCAGGAGAATGGCGTGAACCCGGGAGGCGGAGCTTGCAGTGAGCTGAGATCGCGCCACTGCACTCCAGCCTGGGTGACAGAGCAAGACTCTGTCTCAAAAAAAAAAAAAAAAAAAAAAGAATTAGAAAATAACCTGATGATTTCATAAATTATGGCAACCACGTAGCATGATTCTAACCTAAACCTCTTGTTCAGTAGCAGTGCTTCCACTGGCAGCGTCTCATAACCTGTGGGTTGTGGGGTGTGCATCCCATTGCCATGTTGGCACTGTGGTTGCACTGTACAAATGAATATTTATTCATACCAATCACTATTTGCTTAAAACTTTTATGCACTCACCACGTGTAACACAGCAGTTAAGAATGGGTAATCTATAACTGCCAAAATCTCTGCTTTACCCTTTACTAGTTACATGAATTTTCTGAGCCTCAGTTTCTCATTTGTAAAATTAACAATGGGTAATGGACTTCATGGTGTTATTGCAAAGAATTAATGAGAAGTACACATAAAACATTTTGTGTAGAGTTTGGTATACAGGAAAAAGTTATTTTTATTCATCTATTTATTAAATATTTTTTGAATACCTCATATATACTGAACAAAGGCCAAGTGCTGAAGATGCAAAGGTGGATAATACCCTCTTTAGTTTACCTTCAGAGTTCACAAAAGATGGCATAAAAAATATTTTCAGATAGCAAGTCAGGATTATGGAAAAAAAAATGATCAGTGCTCAAAGTTTCCCAATTCACACAGTTGGAGCAATATATGTCACTTATATAGTCTGACAAGGCATTTAATTTTGCCATACGTATTTCAATAACTGACTTCAGATCTGACAGTTTCCTTTAAGGTGCAGTGTCTGATGTTTCCATTTATTTCAAAGAAATGTCTTTCAAACAATACTCTGCAAAAGTTGTATGTTAGAACATTATCAATTAACCTAATGCAATTAGAGCTCAACGTTGCTGATGTGATCAATGTAAAACCTCTAGCCTTTGAATATAACACAGAATAATTTATAGTTAAACTCCACTGGATTTTTCAAATTAGATTCCATGTTATTTTAGCTGAGTAGGAACTTTACAGAGCCTCAAGGCACTCAGAAAATATAAGCAACTGAAAAAAGAAAACAGAGACTGACAGCCTTACCAAAAACCAATCAAATTTGAAATTTAACAGAAACTTGGCAGTCACATATTGTTATGATACCACTTACTATCAAATCAGTACTGGCCATAAACTGGGTTTGTTAATTATTACAGCCTCTTACTCCTGTGTGGAGGTGAAATGGGGAAGAAAAAAAAGATGGTCATAAACCAAAGACTCAGAAGGGCACATGCCAGCTTCGATGGAAAATATTTGCTGGCTTCAGGGCATAGCAATGCACATCCTCACAATTAATAGCATCTTTCCCTCATCAGCAATGCCAGTAGAAGAAGCCACGTGTTCTAGTTTCTTTGTTTGCAAATTAGAGAATATTGGAAAATTATCCTGTACTTTAAAGATCAAAACCAAAATGGCCTGACCAATCTGGATTGATGTTTCAGTTTCTTTTCTTTTTTTTTTTTTTCCTTTTTTTTCTTCTTTTAGAGAAAGGAAAAGGGCCTCACTCTGTCACCCAGGCTGGAGTGCACTGGTATGTTAATAGCTCACTGTAGCCTCCAACTCCTGGGCACAAATGATCCCCTACTTCAGCCTCTTGAGTAGCTTGGACTACAGGCACATGGTTGGCTATTTTTATTTTTTATTTTTTATTTTCTTTGTAGAGATAAGGGTCTTGCTTTTTTGTCAGACTGGTCTCCAACTCCTGGCCTCCAGCACTTTGGCCTGTCAAAGTGCTGGGATTACAGGTATGGCCACCATGCCAGGCTTCAGTTTCTTCTAAATGAAAACACAGTTTAAGTGAAATGCAACATGAGAATTTTGAAGTCAATTCATCTGATAAGCCAAGTAATTTACAGAAATGATCCATGAAGATAATGTGCAACAAAAAACAGATGCCAAATTACACTGGATATTTTCTGTTTTCAGGGACAATCGGTGGATCTTTTCCCCAGTGCTGGTTTGCTTGTTGCCTTGCTTCCTAACATCACCTTCGTTGCCCGAATCCTTTCCTCCACCTTAAATTATCCATTTTTATCTTTTATCCAGCTAATCTGAGCAGTGTAGTGCCAAGGTACATTTCCAGACTAATTTTCCAGCTATTCCCATTCCACTCATTCTGCTTTCCGACTTTGTGGGACTTTCACTTCCCCTGATGACCTTTTACTGTGACCACACTTTGACATTGACTATCACTCTCTGCTTTGCTTATTTTTGCTGTGTAATAAAGTCCCACTCATTCTCCTCCAAGACCCATTTCTAACATTCCCTCCTCTATGAGGCCTTGGCTGCTGTCTACAGGTTACTTGTTCCTTCACTATTCACATTATCCTACATTTGTTCATGTGGTTTTTGTCTGCCCGAGTGGACTGTGAACTCCATGAGGGACAGAACCTAATCTCACTCACTTTTGTATTTCTAGGACCCAGCACAGGCCTGGCACAAAGTAGGCAGTTTATAGATATTTGCTGGATACTGGGCTGCTGTGTATGGTGGTTAGCATCTTACCCAAAGACATCTAGCCAAGGGAAAGGGCACTAAAATCCAGCTTGTGACCATATGTCTAGGCCTATTTCAGCCCTAAGGAGGGGCACCTGTTTTGTAATTTCTTTACCTAGGAGGGCCCCTTTTTGCAATTTCCATAGGGACATAGTATGTGCTAGTAACTGACCTTGTTGAATAGACGTATAAAGAAACAAGTAAATGAAGTTTCCCATAATCCTCTATAGCTATTAATATTACAAAACAAATGAACAAAAAGATGCAAAAGAAGCTTTTTCACAAGACTGAAATCATCTAGTCCAGTTATCAAAACTGATCAAATTTGGCAGGTAACTGCTCACCTTATATGCTATTCAACTTCTGTTTGACTAATTCTGTGAAAAATAAATCCTCACATTTGCATCTTAGGTTAGATAATTCTGTTGTCAGTGGCATCTGAATAGTATTATTTTGAATGCAAGCATTTTTTATGACTATGATTTTTTATATTGGGACTGTCCATCTCTTTCTGTCCTACACATTAGTGGTACCCTTTGGACATTCTGTAGGGTTACTGAAATGTGTCTACAAATGGTTCATGGTCTATTATGTAAGCATCTTTGTGCTCAGTTGTAAAAAAGGATGATCCTAAGGTCTTAATTATATGAGTCATTGCAATTTTAAAAAATCAAAATTTCTAGGTGGAAGTCAGGCTGTTTAGTTGATTTAAAAATATTTCTGCTAGCGTGGATTTCTTCTAGCATGTTGAAAATGCTAAATCCCATGTTGTAACATCTCACCAGAAATTATCAGTAGACCAGAAGGTAATGTGGAATATGATCTCATCATTCATCCATTCATTCACTCATTCATTTACTAAAAAATTACTTACATTTCTCCAGTAATGTAATGCTTAACATATGGTAGACAATGAATATGTGTTGACTTGAATTTATTCATATATGCATTCTTTCATTCTTTTATCAATATTTATGGGGCTGCTACCTAAGGCCAGACATTATGTGATCGATGCAGATACAGTTTCTTGGCCTGTGAAAGCATCACACCAATCTCTGTCTTCGTGTCCACATGTTGTTCACCCTGAGTGTGTCTCTGGATCCAAACTGTATCTGCGGTTTCTGTATCTGCATTGATCACCAATATATTTCTAGGACTCAACATAATGCTTAAAATAATGGATATATTTTATAGTTTCCTCTCTGAATGACAGCAGGCCTTATGAGGCATTTAATGAGTGATTCTCAGTCCTGGCTACACATTAGAACCACGTAAGGTGCCTCTTAAAAATACCCGTACCTGGGCCCTAACCCTAGACCAATTAAATCAACATCAGTGAAGGTGAGACCCAGGCATGGCTACTTTTTAAAGCTCCCCAGCATATTGTGAACTGCACCCAACATTGAAAATTACTGAGTGATTCTGTGCGCTTTTTTTAATGTCACTGGTACATCACTGCTCTGGGTTGAATACTGTCCCTCCAAGATTTACAGGTTTAAGTCCGAACCCCCAGCACCTCAGAACGTGATTACCTTGTAGAGGTAATCAAGTTAAAATAGGACATTAGAAGGAGTTTTAATCTAATATGACCTATGCCCTTATAAAAAAGAAGTTCGGATCCAGAGACACACACAGGATGAATGCCATGTGGACACAAAGACAGAGATTGGGGTGAGGCTTCCACAGGCCAAGGAATACCAAGACAAACCCCCAGAAGCCAGGAGAGAGGGATGGAACAGAGTCCTCCTTCGAAGTCTTCAGAAGGAATCAACCCTTGCAGTACATGTGTATTTTGGACTTGTAGCCTGCAGAATGATCAGAAAATAAATTTCCTTGTTTTATTTTATTTTTTTGTAGAGACAGGGTTTTAACATGTTGCCTAGGCGGGTCTTGAACTCTTGAGCTCAAACGACCTGCCCGCCTCAGCCTCCCAAAGTACTGGGATTACACTGCACCTGGCCAACTTCTGTTTTTTAGGCTTCCTCCATCTCCGACCATGTGGTACTTTGTTACAGCAGCCCTAGTGAACAGTACAATCAGCGCCTTTATAAATGCATTTTTTAAAGACCTAACTTTAAAATGTTCTGCTTCCTTCAGTCCCCATTCCCTTCTCTGGGCCATCTCCCGTCTCTGAGCCCAGGCCAGACGCTGTCTCTCTGCTTCTTCCATGGTGGCCTTATCTTTACTAAGAGTCGGTGTTGAAACACATGACCAGCCCACCTGGAGCTAGAGACTTACAGGCTGACTTCGTGATGAATAATCAATATGCCATAATTCCACTTGCCAAGCAAAGCTCGGCGTCGACAGCGGCTGCTTCTGGCAGATCGATAAAGTACTTGAAGACACTTGTTTCAGTGGCTCTTTAAATTCTGCATCATCATTTGATTTGCTCTGATAACATTCAAGTCTTGCCTCTTTAAGTTATTGTTTTAGCAAATTCAATTTACAATTACTTTCAATATGAAAAGCTTAAGAGATTCGGTTTAATGCCTTATTAGCTGTAAAATCAACTGCTGTTTCAACTAGGCGGAGTGAGGAGCGGTGAAAAGGCTTCGGTTCTTGGCGAAGCTTTCCCTCTGAGCTTCTGACCAGGGGCAGCTTCTTCAGTTGTGGAGCTATCTTCACAATACTTGCTTTCTAAGCTCCTGGTCATTGGACCCAAATTCAAATTACATTTCCCTCCCGTGTCAGGGATTTCTGGGGTAAAAATAAGCTACTTTGAAGACAGGTTGCTCTCAGCCATGATTTTTTGCTCATCAAATGTGATCCATGCAACAGGCACCTTTGAAAGCTCACCATGATAATTTTATTTTTAAATGGAGGGACTAAATGGCCATTACAGAAAGTCAGCCTGATTGGAGTGTGGGTTGGGGGGAGAGAGAGTTTGTTACTGTGTTGTTTGAATCATTTATAATAATGTACTTTTGTGTCTCTGGATAACTACATATTAGGAGTGAAGAAAATCCTCACTATATGAAATATAAAAGACCTTCTTACTACGGTGTGCAAAGTCCTGTAAGCTCTTCCCAGCACCTGCTGCTTGGCCCTCTTCTTCAGTCACGCACCCCTAGTTCATTGTCCTCCTGCTCAAATCTTTGCTGCCCCCATGAGAAGAAGCTGATGCCACATCATGGCCTTTGTATCTATCGATAGAATGCTGTTCCCTCACATTTTTCCTGGCTGTCATATCTTCTTCTGATTAAATGTCACCAAACCAGTAAAGCCTTCTTTAATCATCTTCTCCCTCCCTGCCTCAGTCACCCTCTGTTCCTTTATCTTGTTCTGTTTTTATCACAGCATTCACCTCTTTGTGTGTGAAATTATTATTTATTTGTCTGTTTTCTAATTGTCAGTCTTGCCCTCTCCACCCTCAGATGTGAGAATGGAAACTTTGTGGGAGAAGGGACCTTTGTCAATGTTCACCTCTGTTTTTCCAGTGCCAATTGATGGGCACAAAGTTGACATTGAAAGAATAGTTGTGGGTGAATAAATGACAGAAACAGTGCTTTACTTAGTGCTGCATAACACACTACCTGCAAAGTAATTAGCTAAAAACAAAAACTATACATTTCTGGATTTCCTGGGTAGCAGGCAGTTCTGCTTTCTGGCCTGGGTGGGCTCAGCTGGGACAATTAGGGTGCCCGGCTTCTCTAGCTACATACTGTTTCATGCTAGGCTTCTTCAGGCATGGTGGTCTCAGGATTTAAGAACATGAGAGCTGGCCGGATGCGGTGGCTCACGCCTGTAATCCTAGAACTTTGGGAGGCCAAGGCAGGTGGATCACCTGAGGTCAGGAGTTTAAGACCAGCCTACCAACATGGAGTCTTGCCTCTTTAAGTTATTATTTTAGCAAATTCAATTTACAATTACTTTCAATATGAAAAGCTTAAGGGATTCGGTTTAATGCCTTATTAGCTGTAAAATCAACTGCAGTTTCAACTACGCAGTCTCTACTAAAAATACAAAATTAGTCGGGTGTGGTGGCACATGCCTGTAATCCCAGCTACTTGGGAGGCTGAGGCAGGAGAATCGCTGGAACCCAGGAGGCGGAGGGCGCGGTGAGCCAAGATCATGACATTGCACTCCAGCCTGGGCAACAAGAGAGCAGAAGCTGCCAGCAGCTTAAGAAGGCCCAGGCTTTAGGACATACACAAAGTCACTTCTTCCAGATTCTGTTAGTCAAAGGAAGCCATAAGGCCAGACCAAATTCAAGTGAGTAGAGAAATACATTTGGCCTCTTGAGAGTGGTGGCAATGGAGCATGGGACCAGGAACAGGATTCATTAGGGGTTATTATTATTATTATTATGTAGTGATCTGCCCCAAGCCCCAGGTGATATAGTTTTTGTGGGAAAGTTCATTCTGAGCTATATATCAATGTCAGGTTTTGGAACATAGGATTCATATCTTATATATTCATATCCCAGACATTTGCATTTGTGCCGCCTGTCATAATACCCTGCACACTATTAACAATAAATGCCTCCTTGGTTTTGCTGTTGCTACTGTACTTATATTGCTATATTTAGGATACATTTTTATGTTTACACACACATCAGTGGATGTGCAGGGATTCTCCAAAGGCCTTGGAAATTTCAAGAAAATGGGAGTGAAGTCTGGAATAAATTATATTGATTTTATTTCAGACATTTAAATTTGTTTCATCTATTGCTTTTGCTATTGAAGAGTTGATTTCAACAAGGCAGACAGAGAAAAAATAAATTGGTTTTATTGAATTCACAGTGACCTGATTAAAAAAATAGTCATTACAAGAAAAATAATCTTACATCCTATTTTATTACAGATTTTTTCCTTCAAAAATTTATTGGTTTAATATAGTAAGAGAAGACGACGATGAATTTTATTTAGCATTGTGTGGAATGGTTTGGGGGCAGTTAGAAAACACATTTCTTGAACTATTGCTTATTCAGATGATTGTAAAGATTATTTTGATCAGGAAGGCACCTCTAGCTGTTTGATGCTTTTATACTGAATGAACAACAGTCCAAAGGTCTGTAAGACAAATCACACTGGTACAGATTTAGATCATTATTTCCTGAAAAGAAATGTTGAAATGTTAGTTGCTACTCAAATTCTTTTCTTAAAACAAAATAAAACATTCGAGTTTGACTTAGAAAATTACTAGACTGCAGATGGGAATAGAGGAGAAAGTAAAAATCACCTGATGTCTTTAAACTTCATCTTGAGTGTTTACAATTTGGAAATAGCATTCAATGTTCAATTAAAATTTGAATGTCTCTATTTGTACTCAGGAGATGAATAGATTTGGATATACTTTCTGATAACTCCTTCACTATCCAAACTGCTGCTACTACTTACTATCTGAAATCAGCAAACAAATAGATTTGGGATAACACAGACTCCCTTGTTATCTGAACTTGCTGTGCAAAATCCCAATAACTGAGAACTGATTTGGATAGCGAGAGGTACTTGGATATAGTTTATCTATACTCTTTAATGGCATTGGTAACCCTCTGATCCCATTGTCTATACTGTTCGTAAGTTACTCTTTTCACTTAAAAATATACTGTGAAAGGAAGATTGCAGCTGGGGAGCATAGTTTGTCAATCTCTCTAAATCCGCACATAAAAATAGAGCAACCAGACAGCAAACCCCTCACACTATGTTTAGCACAAAACCACGTCACAAGATCTCTTCACAAACTCCATATCCACTCCATGGGGTGAAATGTGTGTAAACAAATAATAAACATGATGCGATAAATGCTCTGTTCTGAGCTCCCTTGAGATGAGATCAGAGTACAGAGAGTTCCTTAAAGACTTCATGGAGCTTCAAAGAATATTTACAAAGAAAAATGGCATAATAGCAACTTAGGGGGCAACTTTCACACGTAGAGTTCTTCATTCAGTATTCCCCTCATGCTTCTTATGTTTAGTTTACTCATTCAAACATTTTTTCCCTTGTCAAACTTGGTTTGCATGGTCAGTATAATACTAGTTGTACATGTCTGGTATGAAGTTTTAAGAGTTGCTTTTTACTTTTGTAAGATCAATTATGAATCTTTCAGGAGAATATGTGATCTTGTAGATATATCAAGGTGGATAGTAAAGACTACTGAATCTAATCCTTTGTTAAAGGTGGATTCATTCTTTGTCTATTCAATGCTGACTTTACTTTTACACAATATTTTTCAACCAAGGGCACCATACCCACAAATAATTGCAAGTTTTAAATATTATTCAATGTTTAGATGCAAAAGGAGACAATGGTTAAACCCATTACTCTTATCCTTTGGCCCTTGATATATTTCATATTATGTTAGATAGAGTTTAAGAGACTACTAACTAGTTACAAAAGCTTGTATTGTTTCTTTATAATACAAGTCAGTCATGTTAATTTCAGAAAAAAAAAATAGAATACATATTAAGAATGGGATAAAAGATTACCCAGGATTCCAGTTTGTTGTTGTTGTTGTTGTTGTTGTTTAGAAACCGCGTCTTGCTCTGTGGCCTAGGCAGGAGTGCAGTGGCATCTTCTTAGCTTCCTGCAACCTCGATCTCCTGGGCTCAAGTGAGCCTCTTGCCTCAGTCTCCCAAAGTGTTGGGATTACATGCCTGGCCTCATTTTCCACTTTTTGACAGTGATTGCTATTAATGTTTTAGTATTTATATTTTTCCAGAGTTTTTAATGCAAATACATTGTTTTACCAAAATGAGATAATGATTTATATTGTTTTTTAAGCTTTGTCTTTTTAAAATTTCAATAAATAATGCTCTGCAGCTTTGTTTTCAATGGCTTCATAGTATTTTATTGTATGGATGTACCATAAATAAATTCACTTATTATTTATTATTGTTAAATGTTTTGATTGTTTCCAAAATATCAAAGTTTTTTACTTTCAAGGTTTCAGTGAGCTGAGATCGCACCATTGCTTTGCAGCCTGGATGACAAGAGCAAGAATCTGCCTCACAAAAAAAACAAAACAAAACAGTTGTAATAAAAAGCTACACATTTTTTTTGGCTAATTTGTCCAATTGCTTAGCTAAGAGTAATTAATAGACATGGAATTTATGGAAAAAAATGTACATTTTAATGTTTTCAATCAGATTACCAAAGGCCCTTCGAAGTGTACCATTTTATCTCTAAGTGGTAATATATTATGGTGCCCTATTATTCACACCTTTACAAGTAATGGGCTTTTTCTCATTGTTATTTTAATTTTCGTTTGTTTAACTATTAGTAAGGTTGAACATTTTTGTTAGTTTATATTTATTACATACTAGTAAACCAAAGGAGGAGTTAATAGTAAATGAGAAGAGCTCAATTAAATTAGGCCATGGAGAGCTTATTGACTGGTCCCTTGCTCAGTGATGTAGCATAAAAATAGAAGACTTTTAAAATAAACTTTCGTTTACCTATGTTGAAATAATATGCTGCTTTGAAAAATAATTCAGTAGCCCCCTATGTACTGAAAAACAAAAAATGTATGAGACACATTGTCAAGTGTCTTAATACTTAACATAAAAAAGTCACAAGGTACGACTTTCAAAAGCGCTTTCAAAATTAAATTTGTTTACGTACTTGAAAAGTTAATTTTATTATATATTTTATTTTCTTATTGAAGTGAAAAATGTAAAAAAGTTTATCTGTGATGACTCCCTCTCACCTCTACCCCAGTCATTTCATTCTTTTCCCTGGAGGGTATCAGGTTTTGAGATTTTAAAAATCATTCTTTTAGTGATACAATTTTTATAAAAATTGATTCATATAATATACAGTGTTCTGGGCCTTGCTTTTTTTTTTTTCATTTGACAGTATAACTTTCAGGCCTTGCCATATCTATACATAAGATTTCCCGACTTGTCTCTTATGGCCCCAGAAAATTCTTTTATATGGATGCAACATTTACTAGTCTCCTGGTAATGGGTATTACAATTTTCTCTGATCTTTTGCTAGTACTAAAAAAGAATGCTGCAATTAACATGTATGTGTATGTGTGTGTGTGTGTGTGTGTGTGTATATATATATATATGCATACATATAAAATTTGAAAATGGATTTTTTTAAATGTCTAAAAGCTTTAACAATAAACAAGGAGTACCTCCATGGTAGTGGGGAACTGGGTGTGCCAGGTAAGATTTTACTGTTTATTTCATGAACTGTTTTGATTGTCTAAATTTTTTTCTTGAGGTTTTAGTACTTTTAATTTTTTGAAAATGATTTTTTTTTTCTTGAGTTTGAATCTCGCTTTTTTGCCCAGGCTAGAGTGCAGTGGCATGATCCTGGCTCACTGCAACCTCTGCCTCCAGGGTTCAAGCGATTCTCCTGCCTCAGCCTCCTGAGTAGCTGGGACTACAGGCATGCACCACCACACCTGGCTAATTTTTGTATTTTTAGTAGAGACGGAGTTCCACCACGTTGACCAGGCTGGTCTCAAACTCCTGACTTTAGGTGATCCATCCGCCTCGGCCTCCCAAAGTGCTGGGATTATAGGTGTGAGCCACCACATCCAACCTGAATTTTGAAATTATAAATTAGTACAGCCATTATGGAAAAACAGTATGGAGGTTCCACAAAGAATTAAAAATAGATCTACCATATGATCCAGCAATCTCACTACTTGGTATATATCCAACGGAAATGAAATCAGTCTGTCGAAGAGATATCTGTACTCACATGTTCACTGCAGCACTATTCACAATCGCTGAGATAAGGAATCAACCAAGTGTTCATCAACAGATGAATGGATAAAGAAAACATGTACAAAATGGAACACTATCCAGTCTTAAAAAAGAGGGAAATTCTGTCACTGGTGACAACATGGATGAACCTGGAGGACATCATGTTAGGCAAAATAAGCCAGGCACAGAAAGACAAATACTGCATAATCTCACTCATGTGTGGAATCCAAACAGTTGACCTCACAGAAGGAGACAGTAAAATAGTAGTTACCAGGGGTCAGCCAGGGGTCAGGGGGCTGGATGGAGAGATGTTTGTCAAGGGCCACAAAATTTCAATCACAGGAGGAGTGAATTCGAATGATCTATTGTACTGGCTAAAAGAATAGATTTTAAGTGTTCTCACCACAAAGAATGATAAGTATGTGAGGTAATGCACGTGTTAATTAGCTCAATTTAGCCATTCCAGAATGTATACATATTTCAAACATCTTATTGTACACAAATATATGCAATTTTTGTCAAATAAAAATTTTTAAAAAATCAATAGATTGAAAAATTAGTATTTTAGATTCAGAATTATGATGTGGACAGATAAATACCTTTGGGAAATTGGCACTGGAAATAATTTTGATGGAATGTTGCCCACTGCTAAAACAAATTTTCCCTCCTCTGGGTGGTGGTGGTGCTGGTGGTGATGCAGATAAGTACAGTAGGTCATTGAGAAAAGAGGAGTTTTTGTCCTTTAGATTCTGAGTCCTAAAAGGAATAAAGCTGAGAACTTGATTCTGTTCTTTTGACTGTCAAATTCCTCAGCTGAGAGCCAAGGTGACTGAAAACTGGCGGGCAAGGGGTTCTGTAGCTGAAGGAATTATTTACATGTAAACATTTAATATCTCTCTAACATACTGTATTGAGGCATATTTGTAAGTCCACAAGTAATCATTTCCTGAGAAACTAAAGATTAATATGTTTAAAATAATTTATCTCATTACATGTTGACATCAGACTTTTTACTGGCTCTTAATATTTCACATTGTAATGCTTGATTAGGTTGAATATTGAACATTAGCAAGTGTAGAAACATTTATGAAAAATGACATAATTTATTTCGTGAAACCAATTCCAAATACATGAAAACATGGGGTTAGAATTAATTCATCAAGAATATCAATAAGCTGATAAAGCAGAGACATTTTCATTTCAATCATAATCTTTAAGCTATATTCACAGAAAAATTACTTATTAAAGCAGCCGTATGTGTGATTAATGGGTTGGTAGTGGTACTAATTACTCATTAGAATGCAAGGACTAAAATACCCTAGGACTTGAAAAAATATAATGATTTTTTATTCAAAGGGTTGGCTGGGTCCCAAAGTCTCAATGGATTTGTATTTTGAGCTATAAGAACACGGTTTTGATCTAAAATGAAAGAGAAATTATTTTAGGAAGTTCTCACTTGGTACTAACATAGTGAAACCCTTCTTTTTCATATGCTTATTTAATCAAAAGATCCCCCTTTGAGATCAATAACCAGGTTACCATTTGTCTACCTGCGTTTTCAAAGTTGAAACATTGGGATATGTATGTTTTTCTTTTCTTTTTCTTTTCTTGAGACAGGGTCTCACTCAGTTACCGAGGCTGGAGTGCAGTGGTATGATCATAGCTTATTGCAGCCTCTAACTCCTGGGATCCAGCTATTCTCCCACCTTTGCCTCTGGAGTAGCTAGGACTACAAGTGCCTGCCACCATGCCCCTGTTTTTTCTTCTGAATGCTTGATCATCTACGGACAAACATTTCTCCATTTCCCATGAGTGATTGTATGGGTGCTATTTTACAATGGTGGCCTATGTGACTGTTTAAATAATAACCAAATTTAAAAATTCATAAGTTCAATTGAGCATCAAATTAGCAGCATTAATCATTATTAGAATATAAGTAGTGCTTGTAAGTATTTCTTACATATTAAAAATATTTTCTCCATCATTACCACTGAACACTGCAGCTTGGAGTGAGGATAGAGATTAGGCAGAAGAAAACCTGCTATTAAGTAAAGATGCATCTTCTGAAACAAATCTTAACAATAAGAAACAATTCAAAGGAAGTTAGATTATTTTATGATTTGGATATTACAATCATGCTAAAATTCCGAGTATCAACTATAATTTTCACATGAATAACACCATTAATTTTTATAAGCTAAAATGCCAAAAAAATTCCCCACCCCACAAAATACTTTCATTTTAATTAAGCACCATAGAGATTTGCTGTGAATCACAGTGGTGTTTGCTTTTGACACTGGAGACAGAAAAGAGAGCTCAATGCTTTATTTTTCATAAAAAAGTAAAAAAGTCAAGAAAGATTCTAAATATATCAAAGAATAGCTTACATACATTGAAACACCAAAGTAACATTGTGAGATATGAAAGAGTATTATCTTGTGAGTGGTGAATTTAGAAAAGGTTTTGTCTGTGTAGGAAAAAGAGGGTTTAGCAACTCTGCAACTTCCTTGTTTCATGGGGATAGTAGGGAAGTGTGGCAAAAGCGCCATCACGAACAAGCAAGTAAGAAATAGCAGAATGATATGAAGCAACTATAGGCATTAACTTGAATGCTTTGCTGCCCATAAATCTCATTAAATGTATACTTTTAAATAAGATTATTTAATGTAACAGTTGAATGTGTAGCAAGCCACAGTTCATTCTCTCAAATAGGTTCCTTATAATTTTATTTATCTATTTTATTTTACTTGTATATTGGAGCAGTTGGACTAAAATAATGTATCATTCTATAGGGACAGTAGGTCAAGATTTCATTAGTAATGGAAAACTGAAACAATCCTTCTTACACAAGATTGTCAACCCAAAAGCCCCACTGAAAAGTCTATTGGTTATACAAAACTAAATTTGTTAAACCTACTGCAGTAACAGAGAACACACCTTACCAAAGTCTTGGTAGCATATGAAAATAAGAAATTAGGTGAGGACACGTATAGGTGTTTAGAGTGTGGGCTGTGCAATTTTAAGGTGAATCTTGCCAAAGAGGACACTGGATGTGATGGGGCAGAGTCCATGACAGAGGACGTCTGGGCTGGTGGGCGCCGTGAGATGAAAAGTGGGAAAGCAGCCACAGTGAGCACGATGTTAGTCTTGCTAAGTAAACAGTCTTAGTTTATGCTCTTTTCTTCCAGAAGCAAGCCTCTAAGTTATTTTTTTTTCTTTCTTAGTATTGTTTAATGTAGGGAAAGTATGTCCCACCCCAGAATTGTTTAACTTGGGGTCAGGAAAGGATGTTGGTCTCAGTGTTCTTTAACATGATGAGAAGGAATTATGTTGATGCCAGTCCGCCTGTAAGGTGCCCCCCAGAGAACTCTGCCTGTTAGTATTCATGTCCTTATGTAATCATCTCCCTTTGAGTGTCAGCTGGGTTTACTGGCTTCTCATGAATAGAATAGGACAAAAAAAAAAAAAAATAGGCTGAACTTCTGAGATTAGGTTACAAAAAACCATGACTTCGGCTGGGCGCGATGGCTCACTCCTGTAATCCCAGGACTTTGGGAGGCTGAGGTGGGTGGATCACGAGGTCAGGAGACTGAGACCATCCCAGCCAACATGGTGAAACATCATCTTTACTAAAAATACAAAAATTAGCTGGGTGTGGTGGTGGGTGCCTGTAATACCAGCTACTCGGGAGGCTGAGGCAGGAGAATCCCTTGAACCCGGGAGTCGGAGGTTGCAGTGAGCAGAGATCGCCCCACTGCACTCCAGCCTGGCAACAAGAGAGACTGTCTGAAAAAAAAAAAAAAAAAAAGAGCATGACTTCTGCTTTTCTGCTTTTCTGCTTTTCTGCTTTTCTGCTTTCTCCCTCTCCCTCATGTTGCTCTTGCTCTGGGGGAAAGAGGCTGTGAGTAGCTCCATGGAGAGGTCCATGTGTCAAGAAACTGTCTCCAGCCAACAGATACCAAGAACAGGAGGTCTGCCAACAACCATGTGAGAGAGCTTGGTCACAGATCTTCTCCAGTCAAGGGATGAGATGATTGAAGCCAGGCAAGAGACTCAGAGAGAGAGACTCAGGTGAACTGTGCCTGAATTCTTGAGCCTTAGAAACTGTGCAATGTCAATCAAGAAAAATGATAAGACAGGTCTCATTCATTTTAGGAGGTTTATTTGCCAAAGTTAAGGACACACATCCAAGAGACAGGTCTATGCCTTTCTCTGAAGATGATTTTAAGGGGTCAAAATTTAAAGGGGAAAGGGCGGGATATTGAGAAGCACACGATTTTCATGTAAGAGAGGGATAAGGAAAAATATGCATTCATGCCTTTGTCTGGCTCAGTGAATCTGCATTTTTTACATAAGATGACATGGACAAAATGGGACAGGGGAACAATCAGATATGCATTTGTCTCAGGTGGACAGGGGAATGACTGCACTTGTAAAGATCAGCTGTCAATTTACACTGGGTGAAATGTAAAATTCACTCACTATGAAATGTGAAATGCCATGGTGATATTTTCACAGAAACACTTTGGGGTAAAGATCTTGGAGCTCACGAGGAATTTCCTTGTGGACAAAATCTGGGGGAATTGTGTAGCTTTTTTCATCTTGTAGCCATCTTATTTAGGAACCAAAAAAAAGTGGGAGACAGATTTGCATGACCCGGTTCCCAGCTTAACTTTTCTCTTTGGCTTCACGAGTTTGGGGTCCCAAGATTTAATTTCCTTTCACAGCAATGATAGTATTTGTTATTTTAATTTACTATGTTTCTGGATAATTTGTTATGCAGCAATAGATAACTAATGCATGTTGACGTCATGTTTTCAGGATGCATAAACTTTCTACTGAAATTTTTACTTATTTCAGAATATGCAGATTTATTGTCCAAAATGTTGGTTAATTTACTAATTTTGCATCAAAACTTAAGAGATATGCTTCACATGTTTATTATGAACATTTCTTCGTACTGCTGTGTAGAAACTGTCCATATTTGAAGCAGATAGTGACTACTCTATGGAGAGACAGCTGAAGGGTATGATGTGGAATTAATGCTTTCCTGAGGAACACACTGGATTAGGACCTTGGAAAGAACTACTCTCTAACCTAAGGAGTATTTCTCTGCAGCGTTGTCTCTTTGGCACATGGTAGGCCTGAAGTCTACTTGAGAAGAACAGATATAAACCCAATATCTGTGTCAGATGCAATTTCCCAGCCTTGGCCTCAAAGGAGGATTTCTGGACTCTCTGTTACAGTGAGTCCTGAATTTCCCTACTGCCCGTGGTTGCTCTTCCCATCACCCAATATCTTCTGCTTAAGGGAACAGTTTTCTTCTCCCATCACCAACCCAGGGAAATTCAGTTCTTGGGAGGCAAACACAATTTCAAGACTTTATCATTGTTTAAATTTGAAAGAAAAACATATCAAAGGTGTTCTGATAAATTTTAAAAGTGATGTATGGTCACTAATTGGGGCTAGCAAAACTGGAGGGCAAACTCAGAGAAATACAGCTTCCATGCTTGTGGAGGCAATTGTGAATGGACGATTGCCAACATTGTCCTGGAAAATTTCAAGATATCAAGTTTCTCTGAGCCACTGTCAACAAGCTAATAAATTCAACTGTTTATGGTGGGGGTGAGAAAGACACAAGAACAGCCAAAATACTTTTGGGTTCTGCATATTTCCCAGTTGGCTTTGGCCTTAGATTTGGTTTTGCATAAAGCAGAAACTAAATTCTATTTCTTCCATATTCTTCCATATATTCAACTTATTGTGGGCAATACACATCTACTTTGATTGTCTGCTTTTTGGTTACTGAATTTTATAAGCTCTCCTCCATCACTAGTTTTCTTTTCTGGTCTACCAACTTTTGTGCCCATTAGTTACTCATCTGCTCTTCCCCACCGCCGCCCCCCGCCCCAGTTTTGCAACATCTCTGAAATTGTTGAACAGGGATAAAGAAACTGGTTGACAATCTATAGATAAATATGCATAGAGCAGGTGCTGTGCAAATAACTTTACCATGCATTAACTCATCTGCCCTCACCCTAGCCACATCCTTCAGGATAGACTCATCTCACCGTCACCCCTGACAAGCTGTGTGCCTTGGTTTTTCTATTCTCTGAGCCTTATTTCCCTTTATCTGCTGTTTCTTCTGCCAACTTGAAAGCTTAACAAATTCACAATTCACACTGAGAGTCTTTCCAAGTCATTGCTAAAGTCTTTATTTATCAAAGCCAATAGTTTTCCCACCCTGTTTATATTTTCTAACTTTTAATAGTCTTTACTCACAAATGGGTCTCACATCTATTCATGTAGGCTGTTGCTAAGTCTGCCGCAAAATTGGCTTCAGAAAACCTTCAAGGGCCCCAAATATCTGCATTCCCATATTGTTCTGTTTGTAGCTAAAGCATCAAAGGCCTCTGTCTGAATCATTAGAAGGCAAAGATAGTGAGCCTTTACTAGCCTATAGCCTGGTGTAGATGACTCTCCCGGGTAATCCAGAAAATCTATCCAATTTTCTGGGAAGCTGGATTCAAGATGAGGGGATTCAAGGGGGCAGAGTGTACTTAGAACCTTGGATGTGGAATAGGCAGAGCATTGTGAATGAAGGTTGGACCCAGGTAAGTCAGAGTTTTAATCAAAAGGCCACACAAGAGTGCAATGGTTCCCAAATGAACTGTACATTGAAATCACCTGGGAATCTTTTACACAATACTGAAATTTGCTTCTATTCCAGACATTCTGATTTAATTTTCTGGAGTGTGACCTGGCATAATGATTTTAAAAAATTGATCGGTTCTAACGTGCAGCAAAATTTAAGAACCATTAGAGTAATGGTTAAAGGCTTGCACTTTGAATCTAGACAGATCTTAGTTTCAATCCCAGCCCAAAACCATATGACTTTGGGCAAGTTATTTGACCACTCTGACCTCCAGGTCTTTTTGCAAATTAGAGACAATAATAGTACCTGGCACTTAGGGTTACTATTAATAATACTAAATATATGCTTAGCACAGTGTCTAGCACACAGTAAGTACTCAGAAGACTCTAGCCAATATTATTTACTACTACTACCACAGTTTCAATGTTAGAAGAAGGCTTGGCAGTGGTTAAAGGGGAGATATACTTAGTAACCAAGACACCATGGGGTGGAGAAAAACATAGCTTCTCACCAGCCCTGCCTCCAGCAATCAGGCAGTGGGAATAATAGAGAAACCTTCTGCGTGTGTGTGTGCTTGTGTGTGTGTGTGTGTGTGTGTGTGTGTGTGTGTGTGTGTGTGTGTGTGTGTGTGTGTTACTCCCCTGGGATTCTGCCTTGCAGGATCTCATCAATCAACCCGTTTGACTTATTACCATTATGTATAATTTTGAGGTTTGTGTCAAAGGAACAGGTTTGTCGTGGTTGCTCTAATTATGGGGAAATCATGTGTAATACGTATTACACATGTATTTTTATGGCAGGTCTTTTATGAAACAGGCTTAGTTTCTACCAATTTAACAAAGGAAGATGGGGGTGGTCTAAAGCTTAATTGGAACAATTTTAAATGCATGTTGGACTGAAGACTTACAGATTCAGATGTTTCAAATCTGTGTTGAAAACCGCTGAGAATATACTCAGAATCTTCAGGATTTAATTCACACATAGATACGTATATTTTAGATTCACATTATCCTTTATTTTATTTTTAACTAGAGTTAAGCGTAATTTTGCAGATACTCGTATTGTTAGCAGATGGCTGCATTCACACTAATAAACAGCATTTTTCAATTTAATTTTTATTTGAGTTAATTATAATTATCTCAATTATCAAAGATTCATATGCAGTTGGAAGAAATACCATATGCCCTTTACCTAACATATTTCAAAACTATATAGTACAATATCACAACCAGAATGTGGATATTGATACAGTCAAAGACAACATTTCTGTGACTTCAGTGTTCTTCATGTTGGCCTTTTGTAGCCATGCCAACCTCCCTTCCACCCCCTCCTTAGTCCTTGGCAAACATTAACTTTTTTGTTTTCCATTTATCTAATTTTGTCATTTTCAGAATATTCTATAAATGGAATCATATAGTAACTAACCTTTTGTGATTGACTTTTATCATTATGCATAATTTGGTATCCAGGTAATACTAGCTTCACAAAATGAATTGGGATATATTCTCTCCTCTTCTATTTTCTGGAAGAGATTTTGTGTAGACTAAGTGTAAATTCTTCTTTAAACATATGCTAGAATTTTCTGATGTAATGATCTAGGCCTGGAGATTTCTTTTTCTTGGAGTTTTAAAATTACAATTCAATTTTCATAATAGCTTTATGGCTATTCAAATGATCTACTTCATATTGGATATTGGGTGAATTGTGGAAATTCATTTTTTTTAAGGAACTTGTCCATTTTATGTAAACTGTCAAATTTACGTGTGTAGAGTTGTTCATAGAGTTTTCTTATTATGCTTTTGATGTCTGCAGGATCTGTAGTGATATCCCCTATTTTATTCCTGATAATGATAATTGGTGTCTTTTCTCTCTCTCTCTCTCTCTCTTTTTGGCCAGTCTTATTAAGGTTTGTCAATCATATCGATCCTTTCAAAGAACTAGCTTTTTGTTTCACTGATTTTCTCCATTGTTGGCCTGTTTTCAATTTCATTAATTGCTGCTTTCATCTTTCTTATTTCTTTCCTCCTGTTTGCTTTGTATTTATTTTGCTCTTTCTTGGTTGTTGAGGTAGGAGCTTACATTCGGGATTTGAACATTTCCTCTTTCTAATGCTTGCATTTAATGCTTTAAACTTCCCACTCAGTATGTCTTTAACTGTGTCCCCACACATTCTGATATGTTGTATTTTCATTTTCATTTAGTTCAATGTAGTTTTTAAATTTCCCTGAGACTTCCTCTTTACACATGGATTATTTAGAAGTATGTTGTTTAGCTTCCAACTGCTTAGGGATTTTCCTGTTATCTTTCTCTTATCAACTTCTAGTTTGATTTCATTGTGGTTGGGAAGCATTCTGTATGCTTTCAATTTTTTAAATTTGTTGAAGTTTGTTTATTGACTGAGGATATGGTCCATTTTTGTATATGTTTTATAGACACTTGAAAAGATTATGTATTCTGCTCTTGTTGGGTGGAGTGTTCTGTAAATGTTGATTAGATTCTGTTTGTTGATGGTGGTGTTGAGTTCTATATCCTGGCTGATTTTTTACCTATTTGTCCTATCTAACGGTTGAAGAAGAGTATTAAACTTTCTAACAGTAATTGTGGATTTGTCTGTTTGCCCTTTCATTCCTATTAGTTTTTGCATCTCATATTTTGCAATTTTGTTTGGTATATACCTATTTAGGATTGCTATCATTTGGCAGATTGACACTTTTGTCATTATATAATGTCTTTCTCTGTCTTTGGTAATTTTTTTTGTGTGCTGATGTCTATGTTACATGATATAATGCAGTGACTCCTGCATTCTTTAAACATTTGAGATATAATTCATATATCATAAAATTCCTTTTTTAAAAGTATGCAGTTCAATAGTTTTAATATATTTACAAAGTTATGCAACAATGACCACTCTCTAATTCCATGACGTTTTCATCACTTCTCTTCAAAATATCATGTCCACTATTAGTCATTTCCCATTTACTCATTTCTCTAGCCCCTGGCAGCCACTAATTTGTTTTTTTCCTCTATGGTTTGCTTATTATAGCTATTTCATGTAGATGGAATTATACAACAGTATCCTTCTGTGTCTAGCTTCTTTCACTTAGTACAATGTTTTCAAGACTCTTTTATGTAATTTGCGTAAATTTATACTTCCTTCCTTGTTATGATTGAATAATATTCCATTGTATGAATACAGCACCTTTTGCTTGTTAATTCACCAGTTGATGAACATTTGGATTGGTTCTACTTTTTAGCTCTTTTTAATAATGTTGTTATGAACATTTGGGTATAGAGATAGGTTTTTAATTCTTTTGGCTATATACCCAGGTGTGGAATTGCTGGGTATCCGTTTAATTGCTTGAGAAAGTGTTAAACTTCTTCTTCTTTTTTTTTTTTTTTTTTCAGACAGAGTCTTGCTCTGTCACGCAGACTGGAATGCAGTGGCACAATCTCAGCTCACTGCACCTCTGCCTCCTGGGTCTCCTGGGTTGAAGCCATTCTCCTGCCTCAGCCTCCCCAGTAGCTGGGATTACAGGCACCCACCACCACACCCAGCTAATTTTTGTACTTTTCTAGTAGGAATGGGGTTTCACCACATTGGCCAGGCTGGTCTCAAACTCCTGACCTTGTGATCCGCCCACCTCAGCCTCCCAAAGTGCTGGGATTATAGGTGTGAGTCACCACGCCTGGCCTAAACTTTTTTTTTAAGTGGCCACACCATTTTACCTTTCAAAGTATTAGGATTCCAATTTCTTCACATCCTGCCAATACTTTTTATTGTCAGTCCTTTTCATTCATGCTTTCCTAGTGGGTATGAAGTGGTACCTTATTGTGGCTTTGATTTTCATTTCTCGAGCATCTTTTCATGTACATATTGGTTATTTGCATAAATTTCTATTTAGCACTTTTGCCCATTTTTAAATTAGTGATGTCTTTATATTATTAATTTATGAGTTGTTTATATACTCTGGATATTAGACCTTTATCAGATGTATGATTTGCAAATATTTTCTTCCATTCTGTGGGTTGTCTTTTCACTTTCTTGGTACTGTCCTTTGGAGTACAATAATTTCCAATTTTTATGTATTCAAACTTACCTAATTTTTTGTTTCATTGCTGTCATATCTAAATGTTAAATATTGCCTAATTTAAGGTCATGAAGATTTTCACCTATGTTTTCTTTTAAGAGTTTTATAGTTTTAGCTCTCATGTTTACATCTTGATCCATTTAGAGTTTTCTTTTTTTAATATAAGGTGTGAGTTAGTGTCCAACTTCATTTTTGTGAATACATTTCTTTTGATTAATGCTTCCATGATATATCTTTTTCCATATTTTTACTTTAACCTACTTATATTGATATATTTAATGCAAATGTTTTGTAGATAGTATGGATTCTATTCCTTTATTTGCTGTATTTAGGCCATTTACATTTAATGAAATTGTTGATGTGTTAGGGCTTAAGCCTGCCATTTTATTTTCTGTTTTCCGTTTATTCTGTCTGATTTTGCTGTTTTCATTTTGTTTCTTTGGTTTGTTTTCCTTTCTGTCATCCTGTGGGCTGCTTGAACATTTTCTAGATTTCATTTTCTAGAATTTGGTTTAGCTATAGTGTATCTTTTTATTTTTTGAGTCAGAGTCTCACTCTGTCACTCAGGCTGGAGTGGAGTGGCACAATCTCAGCTCACTACAACCTCTGCCTCCTGGGTTCAAGTGATTCTTGAGCCTCAGCCTCCTGAGTAGCTGGGATTACAGGCATGCACCACCACACCCAGCAATTTTTTTGTATTTTCAGTAGAGACGGGGTTTCACCATGTTGACCAGGCTGGTCTTGAACTCCTGACCTCAAGTGATCCACCCACCTTGGCCTCCCAAAGTGCTGAGATTACAGGCGTGAGCCACTGCGCCTGGCCTATCTATAGTGTTTTTGAAGGTATCACTTTGTGTAGTGTTTTATAGCCTACTGATGTCATTTTAGCAGGTTGAATAAATTATAGAAAATTTGTCTTTCTTTATTTTTTATTTTTATTTTTTTAGAGACAGAGTCTTCCTATGTTGCCCAGGCTGATCTCAAACTCCTAGGCTCAAGTGATCCTCCCACGTTGGCCTCCCAAAAGTATTGGGATTAAGGCTTGAGCCACTGCTCCCAGCCAAGTTTCTTTACTCTTTCTTTTTTATAATTGTTTTAAATATTTTCTGTGCACACATTTACTATCACATCAGATAATGTTTTCATTTTTGTTGCACTCATCAAATGTAAATGAGAAAATTGGAGAGGAGAAGGAAAGTCTATTTATTTATCTGTGTTTTTGTTTGCCATACTCTTTCTTCCTGCTTGATATTTTACAGTTCCTGCTTTTGTCATTTCCTTTCTGTTTAGAGGATATCCTTTAATCTTTTTTCCAGGGTAGCGCTAGAGGCAAATTCTTTTAGTTTTCTTTTATCTGAGAAATGTCTTAATTTCCCCTTTATTTATGGAGGACATTTTCTCTGGATATAAAGTCCTGGTTTGGCACTTCTTTTTTCCAACACTTAAAAGATATTGTGAGAATTCCTTTTGGCCTCCATTGTTGCTGATGAGAACGCCACTGTCATCTGCTGATGAGAACGCCACTTGTCATCACCTACAAGACCTTTTTGTCTTATAGGTGTCATTTTTTTTTTTTTTTTTTTTTTTTTTGCCGCTTTCAAGGTATTTTCTTTGTCTTTTAGTTTTCAGAAGTATGACTATGAAGTTTCTTGGTATTTTAGACTGAATTATTTCCACTACCGCTGCTCCTCCCCATCAAATCCATATATTGAAGCCCAAATCCCCCAATGTGATTGAATTTGGAGATAGGACCTTTAAGGGAGATAATTAAGGCTGCTAAATGAACTTATAAGAGTGGGGCCCCAATACTATAGAACCAGTGTCCTTTCAAGAAAGGGAAGAAACACCAGATCGTTCTCCCTTTTTCTCTCTCTGTGGATGTAGAGGAAAGGCCATGTGAGGACACAGTGAGAAGGTAGCCATCTGCAAACCAGGAAGAAAGGCCTCACCAGGAACCTACCCTGCCAGCTCATTGATCGCGGACTTGTGAACCCCGAAAATACGAGACAGCTCTCAGTGAATTTAGAAAATTCATTTTGCCAAGGTCGAGGATGCACACTGGTGACACAGCTCAGGAGGTCCTGGTGACATGTGCCAAAGAGGTCAGAGCACCGTCTGGTTTTATACATTCTAGGGAGACCTATGACATCAATCAACACAAACAAGATGAGCACTGGTTCAGTCTGGAAATGTGGGACATCTCGAAGCAAAGGTGGGAAGACTAGAAGTGGGGAGGGGGCTTCCAGGCCATAGGTAGATAAGAGACAAATGGTTGCATTATTTTGAGCTTCTGATTCGCCTCTCCAAAGGAGGCAATTAGATATGCATTTATCTCAGTGAACAGTGGCGTGACTTAGAATAGAAGTGGAGGCAGGTTTGCCCTAAGCAGTTCCCAGCTTGACTTTTCCCTTTGGCTTAGTGATTTTGGGGCCCCAAGATTTATTTCCCTTTCCTTTAGCATCCGGACTGTAAGAAAATAAGTTTCAAAATAAGTTTCTGTTGGTTAAGCCATCTAGTCCATGATATTCTGTAATGGCAGCCTGAGTAGACTAATATACTTGGTGTAAATTTTTCTGAGTTTACCTTGTTTGTGGTTTGATACTCACCTTGATTCTGTAGGTTTACGTCTTTTGCCTAATTAGGAAGTTTTTGGTCATTATTTCTTCAGATGCTTTTTCAGCTCTGCCCTCTTTCTCCTCTCCTCTTGGGACACCAATGACGTGAAGGTTGACTCTTTGGTTATAGTCCCATGGCCTCCTGAAGCTCTATTTATTTATTTTTAAAATCTATTTTATTTTATTTAGATTGGGTAATTACTATTGCTTTATCTTCCAGTTGACTGTTCTTTCATCTGTCCTACCCATTCTAATTTTGAGCCCATGCATTGAGGTTTTTAAATTTTGGTTAATATATTTTTCAAATCTATAATTTACATATTGCTGTTCTTTGTATTTTCTATTTCTTTGGAGATACCGTCTATTTCTTTGCTGAAATGATGCTTTTTCATTTGTTTTAACAGTGTTCTTAATTGCTTGTTAAAGCATTTTTGTGGAGGCTGCTTTAAAAGTTTTTGTCAGTTAATTCTAACATCTATGTCAAGTTTCGTGTTGGCAGCTATTCATTTTTAAAATTCAATTTGAGATATTTCACCAGTTCTTCATATGATGCATTTTTTTATTGAAATATGGGCATTTTGTTCTGAAGGTTTTATGTTCTGAAGACTCTGGATGTTATGTACACTTTCTGTTTTAGCTGGCTTCCTCTGATGCTAGTGGGCAAAGTGAGAGTTCTAGCTCCCCAGTGGCCTTATATTATGAAAGGGTGAGGGCCTTTACCGCCCTGTGGGATACAAGTCTTGCCTTTTAGCTCTTCCTTCCTCCACAGCACAGTGCTTTGTTGTGCTTTGTTAAACAGCCTCTCAGGAGAGAAGCCTGGGCTCCTCAGTCAGCCTTGATTGCTATGGCTCAGGAAGGGGCCACAGTTATTTCTGTGGTATGTGGCTGGAGTAGACCAGTTATTTTCTAAAAGCTTTCCCCTTGCTGGGCAGCCTGTTTGCTAGCCTTTAGCTGAAGAGCAGAATTTGTGGGGATACTTTTGTCTGTGCCTATTAGCATTTCTGGATTTCTGGCTTCGTCAGTGGCAAGTTTGAAATATGTGAAGTGAAAAAGCAAAGACCAAAACCCCCAAACTAAACAAACCCAGGGAACTTTCCACTATGTTGTTATTTGGCGGTTAAGTTACCTAGCTCATCTGTCTTCTCTCTACCTTTCAGAGTCTCCTAATGTTTGTTTTCTATATAATGCCCAGGGTTTGTAGTTCTACTTAGCAGGTGGAATAGGAAGAAGTATGTCTACATCTTCCCTGATGTGGAAGTCCCCTGAATTCTATCATTTAACTGCTCATGATTTAAATTTTATTCCAATGTGGATTTTGGCTTTTCTAGATTTGACACAAACAGTTTTTTCTTTTTGCATGCACATCACCTGAACCAAGAGAGCACCCTAGGCCACGTGTCAAATACCCTGTGGCAATAGGTTAACATTGTTAAGTCTCCCTAATGAAGCATGTTGACAAATATGTTATACATACAATTCAGTGCTGACTTTATATTTCTGCATTTATATCTATACATATTATATAGTTTTATATACTGAGTAGCTTGTTAACATACTATCAGCAACCCATTCCATTTGGAATTAAAACTTTTCTGGGGTTTTTAAAAAGCTGTAGAAAAAGCAGAAATTAGCACTCTAAAATTGGTTTATTTTATAGGCAAATGTCAACTAATTACTCCAATAGGTTGAAAATTCTTGCTCATTTTAACTAGGGTTATGTTCATTTTCAGAGGAAAAAATCCCCTTCTGTCAAAACATGTACCCCTTCCCCAACGACCTCCTTGTTATAAAAACTTAAGTGTTGCCTCATCTGGATTTTCCTATCATAGTCTTATAAATGACCAGATTATTAAGCATAGCCTTCCTGGGTATGTTCATGAAAATGAAGATTACAGTTTTCAGTCAACGGACACCTCCTTAGGAACCTGTGGATGTTGGATGTACAAGCCCCTGCCTGGGGCTGATGATACAGTGGGCAGGCTCTGACAGAGAGTCATCTGATTCAGCATCTCCTTCCAACCACTGCCTTTTCCACTCACTGATATTGTGTCCAGGGCATGCTCAGTTTTCCTGTCTTTCACTGTTCTCAGTTCAGTTACATCTTAGGGAATCCCTTTCTTATTGGTGCTTGTGCCTTTAATTTAATCACGGTCCGCAACTCTTTCTCTTCCAAATGCTTCAAAAATCTCAAAATCATAGTTACTTCTTATACAAGTATGAGGCAAAGACCTGGAGAAAATCAAAAAGTGATTTTGCTAAAATATGTATATTAATAGTGGAAAGAGAGAATAAGATCTCTGGTTCTCTAACAAAAAAAATTATTCCTGTCTTTGTTACATTTCTGTAACTCTCTCTCTCTTTGCTATATTTCTATAATCTCCCTGGGGGCAAGGAAGGGAAAAATAAAACACCACTAACAATGGGTGATTAATGGCAGGAATAAACCCAAATCAAGAGCAAAAAAGCCATGCACAGACAAGTGAAGTTTGGTAAATAGCCAGTGTCCTCTAATGTGAATCCTTTTTGACGTTTCTGGAATACAACCCACCTGGTGAATTCACCTGAGAAGAGGAGTTGAGTAGGTTCTCCTTGGTATTCTCATAGAAAAAGGTGAAAACATATACTATTAGTTGATATTTGTTGTAAAACAAATGAAGTCTTTTATTTCGGTTGAAAGTGATGGAGAGACAATAAAAAATCCTGAAACATAAAGGGAAAATTTTTGGCTCATGTACTTACGAAACAAGCTTGAGGCACAGATGGATCCAGGTGCTAAAAAGTTGAAGGCAGGAATTCATTTTTTACATTGCTTGACTTTGCCATCCTGTGTTGGTTTAATTTCCAAGTAGGCTTGTCTTTAAAAAAATGTAAGCAGCACGAGGTTTGCATCTTACAAAATTAGAGACCCTTGGGGAATTAAGATATTTTTCCCAATAGTTCCACTAAAAGTCATGCACATTGACTGTGACTGGAACTGCTAGTGTTATATGCTCATCTCTTGACCAATCAATGAGGCCAAGGGCTGGAATCCTCTAAATTTCTGACTTCTTGACCTCTGTTATGGAGTCAGTTCTATTTAAATATAAACTGAAAGTAAGAAAGGCATTCCTCTCCTCCCCTGCCCCCCAAAATTGAAATGCTATCAGCAGAAGAAGGAGCAAAGGATGCCAGGAGGTTAAATCAACATATATCTACTACCTACAGAGAAGATTGTAATGTGGATACATAATGAGGTCAGGGAGAATTAATCCCAAGAACACCAAGGCTATCCTTGCTATTGTTGGTTTAGGCATCTCTTCTGAACTAGGGGTAGGATTCTCAAGGTTCCAGTTATTCTTAAAATCTGTTTTAGAATCTTTCTAAAAGTATTTATCTATCTTGTCCTTTTCAATTAAAAAGCATGAGTTTTCAAGATGCATTTTAAAAAGAAACTCTTATTCAATATTGTTTCTTCTACTTTGTTTAACCTGTACCATCAAGGCAATATGAACCCTATTTGTGAATATGCTTTATTCTAGCAAAGTTACAGGCTACATAAGTTTGGGGACTAGACTGGAAACTTAACCACATTTTAAAACTATTTTTTTAATGGAAAAAAGATTCATGTTCTGTGCAACTTATTTACAAATGAACCATTGGAATACAATTGATTTGCAAGCATATAATTCTAAGAAATCTAGAAGATGTATCAGTGAACTTCAATTTCATGGAATCGTTTTGATTAACTTAGTCTTCCTTCTCTATTCAAGTAACCAGGCATCTTCCCAGGGCAAAGTTATAGTTGATATGATGAGATATACAGGGGTTGGATTAACCATGTTTATTTCTATAAAAGGACCTAGAGATGAGTGTACCTTAAACAGATTCCATTTCCTTTCCTTGGCATGCAGAAAAGCAGTGTTTATATTGGTCATTGTTGTCTGCTGCCTTTGGTTTTGTGACTTTCAAGACTGATAGTAGTGTTGTTATAACACAGCTTAATCTTTCGGTAAGAATTCATCCATTTATGTATCCATCCATTTATTCACTGAGCAGACACAGGCATAGGACTCTAAAAGGTGAAGCCAACTGGGTCATTGGGCTTCAAGCTTCAAGCTTAAAAGAACCTTGAAGTGTTACATGCAACAATGTTCATGGAAGTAGCAAGAGGCCTCATCGCAAATGTTGAACTTGCCTAGAATTCAAGGGCTGAGAGTATAACTACATTAGAGAGTGAAAGAATATCCTCAACCTGAATCTGAAAGCTGCATGATTCCGAGGCAGAGCTCAGAGAGCTTTCTAGGCTTTGGGTCGATGAATATAGAAACAAGGAAAGATCTCAGAATTTCACAGTCTAGTGGCGAAGTTGATGTGTAAAAATGTATTATAAAACAAGGCAGAGAGAAACATTTGCTATGCTGGAATTATAAGCTCTGGACCAAGAAAGGACCTATGAGACACATAACCCTGCATTCTTGACCTTGTCTGTAAGTATGGCAGCATTTGGTTCCTACCACCTCTGCCTTCATCTCTCTGGTATCTTACTCTTTATAATTGCAAACAAGGAGACTCCCTGGGCCCAGAGATTCAAAAACTTTCTTGGCTCCTAGTACCTGTAGGACAAAAGAAATGCCTAATGATTTTGTTTGTTAAATAGTTAGATCCAAATGGTTTAAAACATATAATGCATTTATGTCCTAAAAAGTTGGTAGCTGTTTGAAAAAATACACAAAACTTGAACAACAAAATACACAAAAATTGAACATTTTGTTTATCTAATTCTTAAACATCTATAGTATTTACTGATGATGTGTGTGCCCATTGGACACCACACAACTTCTGAAAGCTTGGCATCATATTAGACATTGCCACCCTTATTTCCCATTCCACATTGATTTTTGCATGGTACTGGCTTTTTATCACAGCATTGGCTGAAAAGCCAGCTTTGTAAATGTATGATGTTATCAGAAGGAGCTGGTGCTCATCTTTAGGCTGTGAACTACCTCCCAGTAACTCACACAATGTCAAAAGATCTTGAGTACTGCTGTACTCTTACAAATTTAAAATACCCTGTTGCACCCCTCTGTTTGCCGTAGCAGCCCAGTGCACTCTGAGAACTCCAGCTTTAGTAATCTTTTCTTTATTCACTTGGGTATGAGAGCCCAACTTCTAGTACTATCGGTAGCCTCAATCCCCAAATTTGAATTAAGATTTGGCCAGGGACTGGAGAATTCTGCTGAGTCAAAAACATGAACTTGAAGAGTGACCAATAACTAAATCAGCATTCGTTTTGTTGAACTACATTCATGGGGATGAACTATCAAATCTGAAGAGAATAACATAATACGCTCATTCCTTAAATCTAGAGTCAACATAGCTCACTGTATTTTTATTCTTAATGATTCAGAAGCCCGTCTGAGTTTTGGGGTCCTTCACTGTGAGCATTTATTAACACAGGTCTAATAAATTCAGTGAGACCCAGTGTATAGATCTATCATCAGAATGTTGGTTTTATATTAACTGTACTATACAATATATTATTTCTTTAATTTGAGTAATGTTGCATTAGTCCAGGGCTGCAGATGACTTGGGAATAATTATTTTTTCTGACAGTGGTGAAAGAGAATGAGGCATAGATTTGTAGAAACAGAAAATCCTGGTGAAAATGGAAACACAATAGACTTGCCAAAGTTTTTGGTTTGTTTGCTTATTATTATTTTTTTTTAAGGAGAGGATGTGTATAAAGGAGTTAATGTATTTTAAATATAAAAAAGATATATATATATTTTGAGATGCAGTTTCACTCTTTTTTGTCCAGGCTGGAGTGCAATGATGCAATCTTGGCTCACTGCAACCTCCGCCTCCCGGGTTCAAGCAATTCTGCCTCAGCCCCACAAGTAGCTGGGATTACAGGTGCATTACAGATAGGATTTCATCATGTTGACCAGGCTGGTCTTGAGCTCCTGACCTCAGGTGATCCACCCACTTCAGCCTCCCAAAGTGTTGGGATTACAGGCGTGAGCCACCGCACCTGGCCTACTTTTCATTTAAGGAAATCTTGTTGCTCTGTGATTCCTCACCCATGAGATCCATAGCATTCATAGGTTAGGAATGGACAAGTATCATCTAGAAGAAAGAGATCATTGTTGATTGAGTGTTGGGTCTGGGCTGGGGCCCAAGAATTTGCATTCTAACATGTTTTTCTAACATGCTGATTTTTAGAGTACTTTGAAAACAACCTAGAGAGATAATAGTATTGAAAGTCAAGTTTACTGAGATAGAATAAAGATTTATAAATTTTAGAGTTTCCATTCCCATATCAATACCAAAACCTGGAGTTCTAAAACTGGTTTTATCGTAAATAGATGTAAGTAGGCATTGCCAGACAGGACAAAAAATCCTGCTGCTACTGGACAGAGGTGGGGAAGGAGACAAAATGACTAAGAAGAGATAGAATGTTCTTACTCTTGGCCAGGTGTGGTGGCTCATGGCTGTAATCCCAGCACTTTGGGAGGCCGAGACGGGCTGATCACTTGAGGCCAGGAGTTGGAGACCAGCCTGGCCAACATGGTGAAACCCTGTCTCTACTAAAAATACAAAAATTATCCAGGCTTGGTGGCATGTGCCTGCAGTTCCAGCTACTGAGGGGGCTGAGGCAGGAGAATTGCTTGAACCAGGAGGCGGAGGTTGCAGTGAGCTGAGATTGTGCTATGGTACTCTAGCCTGGGCCACAGAGCGAGACTGTCTTAAAAAACAAAAAACAAAACAAAACAAAACAAAAAAACAAAGAATGTTCTTCCTCCCTTTCCCCTAACACCATCTTAGAGTCTAGTGTAAATCACTGGAAGTAGCCGGGCGCGGTGGCTCAAGCCTGTAATCCCAGCACTTTGGGAGGTCAAGACGGGTGGATCACGAGGTCAGGAGATTGAGACCATCTTGGCTAACACAGTGAAACCCTGTCTCTACTAAAAAATACAAAAAACTAGCTGGGCGTGGTGGCGGGCGCCTGTAGTCCCAGCTACTCGGGAGGCTGAGGCAGGGGAATGGCCTGAACCCGGGAGGCAGAGCTTGCAGTGAGCCGAGATCCTGCCATTGCACTGCACTCTGGGCGACAGAGCGAGACTCCGTCTGAAAACAAAACAAAACAAAACAAAACAAAAAAAAACACTGGAAGTAGCAATTAGTGGTTAATTTGGAGAAATCAAGGCCTAGCCAAAGGTGGGGCCCATATTCTTGCCTCAGTTGCTTTAGGTCTCTCAGGAAGCTCTGTGCCATCATGAGATGAGTGCAGAACTTGCCATGGTGGATGGCATCCAGGGGCAAAAAGGGGGTCTGAGACACGGCTCTTCTTTTTCTGTATGGCTTGTGCACGATGTTGAATACATCTAGGAGTTCCTATGAGACTCTGGTGGCTGGGTGAGGGGATGCAAAAGGTAGCCAAGAATAAAGAGTTGGAGAGCACCCCAGGGAGTGGACACAGCACAGTGCACAGATCTGTAGAACCAGGTAGAATTTGCCACTTGGTAGACATGCAGAGGGTCAGCAGCTCTCAGAAGGAAAGAAGGAAGACTGTCCATAGGGAAGAAGCTGAATTCCCCAGGAGTGGGCTTCGTGTTGCCCACATGGAGACAACAGACCAACCGCACACACTTGAGCACAGAATCCAGTGCATGAAGGCTGGGAGAGAGGAGCAACAGCACACTGGGAGAGTGCTGGGAGCTTGCAGAGAATGTCGACACCAGAAGCAGACAGCTCTTCCATTCCCTGGGCTCAGAGCCATTCAGGAAAAATGAGGGTAAAACTGGCAGGACTGAGCACCTAATCCCAAAGCTCTTGGTTTACCTGCATGTGACTATTCTAAACTGGGCAAGCAGAAGTGTGTCTTTTCACAACAACTTGTCAGAATGGGAGCGCCAAAGAAAAAGGAAGGCAGATAAAGAAAACAACAGTATTCTGGGAGAAGGGGCGGCAGTGCTAGGGATTACATTTTAATCCTATCATGTTATTTCCAGGACAGATATAATTCAGAGGTACCTCAAGATGCTATAAATAATGTGATTTCAAATGTTTGTTTGAAATGCCACACTCTTGTCATCTTCACCTTTTATTTAGTTCCAAAATTTCAACAAATGACCCTGAAGAGCTCTCTGTTGATACTTTGGGCCAAGATCTTGATAGACACTGGAATCTTAGGTGGCTTCCACCATGGCTGGGATCTGAGCTGGGGCCTAGGCACTGCTGACCATTAGGTCTTGGGCATTTCTGGAGAATTTCTGGTGAACTGGTGAGGGGGGCTGAGGGAAATTGGCCTGGGGGTCTAAGGAACCGCCTGAGGGGGAGTTCATCTTACAGAAGGAAAGCAGGCAGTCTGCAAATGTTCCTTTCACAAAGCTGTGGTTGTCGAGGGAGGAGAAGAGATGGTGTAGTGAATGATATTCTAATTTATTCCTAGTCTGGCTCTTGGATGTATCTCTTTATTTTCAGGTACAGTCTCAAAAAACCCTTTAAATGCCTTTGTACATTGGGGCCCAAGAGCACTGCTTGCAGGCCTTTATTGTGAGCAGAGGGACAGGTGCTCTTCTTGCTTTGCCACTGAATACCAACAGCTTTGCATTCTTGACGGGTGGGGTGGCCATGGAGAGCATTCAGAGGAGAAATTAGATAGAGTCTGATGTCCCAGTTGGCAGGGCAGCATAGCCACAGAGCCTGGTAGATCACAGTTATTTGGGAGCCCATTTGAAATACCCCATAAGGACTTCTAAGGACTTCCAATAAATATGACAGGCCTTCTGTGAAGTACAAATGGCCCTAAATGAATAGGTGAGGGGAAAATGAAAATTTAGTCACCACCCTGAGAATCACTAATTCAAATATTTTATTTAGAAAAATCTTTTTTTTTTTTTTTAATTTTTTATTTTTAAAGGATTTTAACAGTTTAAAGGCTGGGAAACTGCCTTTTTATCAAGGCTAGACTTGCAGGGCTCAGTGCAAAATGAAAACACAGGGTCCATGTTCAGAAACCAAGACTTTCAAGGCAGCAACAGCAGAGCATTAAATCGAGTGCAGTGTGCTTCTGTGCGCAGGGCCCCGTGTGACTGTGCAGGTCGCACAGCCATGAAGCTGGCCCTAGGATCACTTACCAGCCAGAACAAACAGACAAAAATAAAATGTTCTTTATCCATCTCTCACTTTTTCTCCATCTTGCACCTCAAGTTCTAGCCAAATTAACTTTAGATCCTTTGAAAGTGTCTGAAGTTGGGTTCCCTGAAAGGTATCTTTACTTGCAGGTGATTTTTTTGAGGAAGTGCTCCAGGGAGGCCGGTGAGAGCCTGGAAGAAGCAGGACAGGCGGAGGAGGAAGCTGAGCAAATGTGTGGTCTTTGTTTTCTCTCTCTCTCTTTTTTTTGTACAATTTTAAAATTTATTTTATTTTGCTATGTTTCCATCTTTCTATGTTTCCCAGGCTAGTCTCAAACTCCTGAGCTCAAGCGATCCTCCTGTCTCAGCCTCCCGAGTAGCCCAGCCAAGTGTGCTATCTTGATCCCAGGAGAAGGCCCATAAAGGGAAGGCTTCGGCTTGAGTCCCCAAGGGAATTTGAGTGTAATTTCATCTCAGAGTTATCCCAAGCTAAGGTAAGGAAGATGGACATTCACATCCCGGGCACTGACTAGTATTGGTTAGTAGCTGCCTAGTGCCTCTGGGCAAACCTGCTGGGCTCCTGACTAGCAGCAGGTTCTGGCCATTGAAAGGCAGGGAGTGGTAACTCCCATTTGTCTTTCAGGTCACCCCTTAGTCCCTGCATCTCTGAGAAGCCTTCCTTCCCTGATTCCCAGATGTCCCCAGACGATGCAAGCTTCTTGAAAAAAATGTCCTTGTCTTGTTCATTTTTGTGTTTCTAAAACCTAGGAGGCACCTAATGAGTATTTGTGGAATGGATGAAGAAATGAAGGTACCTCATCTAATGAGCGAGCATCAGCCCAACAACTTTTATTCTCTTCTAAAACATCTTGGGCTTGCTAGGGAGACATAGTCTTAAACTTCTCTTTCAGGGTGCTTTAGTGCCCCACGCTATTACTATTAGATTTGTTTCCAATATATTAAAAAGCTGATAAAAATTAATGCCTTAAAAACTCAAAGTATAGCCACATAAACAGTTCCACATACATGAACCGTGAATTCACCAGTGACTTAAAATATCACAATACCGCCAGTGAATCAGTGTTTTATAAGCCATTAAATCTCTCTTTTTTATGTGAACAGAAGGTGCATCCAGGACTTTTAATTGTTAAGAATTTTCCTTTTGATTCCCAGTGAGGACAAAAGCTATATTCCTTTTGAAATGGGTACAACCCTGTAATGGCATGCTTTCCTATTTGGATATGACAGATATCCTCTCAGGAACTAAACTCATTTCTGCACGACATACTTGAGACTTGGAGAAGTAAACTACAATTTATCTCCTCTAAATCGCACTCCCCAGTTCAGAGCAGGAGGCAGATAACCTCAATGTGAACTTTGCCTATGGATGTTTATCTACAGGCTCCAAGTAATATGGATTTATACTGGTAATATACAGACCATTTGGCAGATAACGTTGAGAGCAAACATTTTATTGCTGATTTCTTGTGAATTATACATGGCTGTGTTTTAATGGATTCTCCTTCCAAACCACAGACTCACAACATGAGTAGTTATACAGATTTTTATTATGATCTTGAATATTGACTTTTAATTATGCAGTAGTTAACAAAACAAATAAGGCTGTCACTTCCATCAAAGGAGCATTAAGGATGGAGGGTATCTTTTGACATCTCTTCTACCTTTCTATCCCAGTGCTACTTGCTTTAACATCACCCATGCCAGGCGTAAAAAGGGAAAAATTTCACATTACTTTAAGAAGACCCTAGAGCGGTTTTTAATTATGTTTATTGCAAAATATACAGGGCTTACAGTAATGATAGCTGAAGGACACCTTAACAACCGTATTCAAGAGTAAGAAGGGATGTTCAAAGAGACATGTGAGACATTATTTCCATCTCAATAGAAGACAGACTGGAGGCAAAATACATTTATATTGAACCCAAAGAAGGTAGACAATTGAATGAAATTCCTGACCACAAGAATATCAGGGGAAAGAAGTCATTAAAAAGAGCTAAATTCCAAGAGCTAAATTCCGCTCTTTTTGATACCTTTCGGTTCTTAACATGGCCTAATAGAAGATTCAGTAACTCAGTATCTGACAGCAATGGCCCAAGAGTTTTGTAGATCTGAGGTCAGCATCCAGAAACGGTGACCCGTCTAACACCCCTCCCATTCTAAGACTCAGTGATCTCATCCTTGGAGATAATAAGAGGTGATGAGAAACTTCTATGTGAACTGTATATTTTTAGATTCTATTTCTAAGTATGAGGAGGGTTAAAGGCTTTTGAATTTCTTTTCTGACAATTCAGGCAAGAAAATAGGTCAAGAGCTCAGTAAGACCAAGAAGATCAGTGATTTATTTCTGTACGGCAGTTGGTGTTCTTTTTAACCCTTTCTCACAAGAATATCCTGAAATATATCCTGTGAAGAAATGTTAATGTTGAAGATAAACGCAGGATATTGAGGTCTTGGTGAATGTTGGTTTTGTAATAAATCTTAGTAGAAGGTATGAATGGGGTCCAGTGACTCTTTGACAATAGTATAGTTGGGATGAAATCAGGTTAATGTATTTTGTTTAGACCTATAGAAAATTTGAGCTGGAAAGGACCTCAGAAATCAAATATAATTATATTATTATTCATTTAGATTTCATTGGTGGAGCAGCTGAATCATTTGCCATCTGGATAACTGCACAGGTGCTGCAAATTCAATCCAGTATGATGGTGTTTCCATTCCATTACACTCTTCTAGGATGCCAGTTCTCTCTGCAACTTACCTTATAGAAAAAGCTAGAATTTTGTAGTTGTTTATTTCTTATCCCTATAGCAAAAAATGTAGAAAGATGATTTTTTTCATCTCAATCTGTGAAAAATGGCAACTACTTTAATGTCTTATACCAGGTTAAAAATTTTCCATCAATTCGGTGCCACCATGGCAACTTTCTAAACAAAAGAGCAATAAAAGGGTGGTGCTCATTATTCTTAAAAATCATCGTTACAGAAAACAATAACTTGGTCAGTACTATGAAACAATATCTTTACAAACTCTAGCCAAGCAACATCATCTATATGAAGATCCATTGGGCTCCTTCCTATTTCATCAATTGACTTCCCTGATTTGTTGGTTGAAATGGAATTAAATCCTGACTATATTGATGAAAATTGGGAAGTTCTTGGAAAATGGTTACTTTGAATGGAGAATGAATATATTTCGCAAGCTAACATTCAGGTGAGGGTATTCTCCTAACACAGAAGAACTTTAAGGTTGCCTCCACACTTTCGAAGAAATAAGTGCCTTCCTAGTAGAATTTCAGCCACCCTAGCCAATTATCAGTAATTATTTCTACCTTGACAATGAAATCAACCTTCAATAAGGAAAAAAAACATGACCATACTGCAATTTGAGGAATCCGTGTGTATTTCAGAGTCTCCAGGAACAATGTGTTGTTAAACAAAATATAAAATGTGCAATAAACTTTAGGTATAAAGGACTTTGTTGGCTATAAAATTTTATTTTACTGCTATCCTCCTATGGCTAAACATGTTGGAGATCAGTAAAGTATTAAAATATTTAAGATGACAGAACATGAAACCTAATTCTAGAAATATAGCAGTGAGAAGGAATGACAAGGGGCACACACAGAATGCCTATTCAACAGCTGCATACTTTCCATCGTTTCAGTGTGTACTTAATTTTAGAAGATACAGAGGGTAGAGTGAGCATCCATGGTTGATCATCGCCATTACACTCTACACGGAGACACCAGTTGAAACTGAGAGTGATACCTTTATGTCAGAATCACAGTGTTGGAGCAAGTCCCACGTGGTCACTTCTTTCTTGTTTAAACACAGTCAGGATGTTGGAGAATTTTCCTGAGGCTCAACTTACTGTTTTCATGAGTCTATGGGAGCTTATAAAAATACATACTATTTAAATTTTCCTAAATGTGCATGGAGGCAAAGATTTTTATTTTGAAATGGAAAACCTCTTCTTTTCCATTGTTAAGGAGAGCCTTTGTTACAGAAATAAGTCTCCCTGTGGAAAATTATAGTTTTCAGGTGAGCTATCCCTACTAATCAGACTCAAGGTTGATTGGGACATTACAAAATTGTATGATTTTTCCTTTGGGATAAAAATTACTGAATGAGAGAAGCAAAATCCTAAAAATGAGAAGATGATGGTGTTTTCTACTGAACCATTTGCAAAGTAGAATTAGAAAATTCTTTGAATATTCTGCCAGACTTATATGCATGATTAATTAGGATGGCACCACCAAAACCAGCCAGATTCCTTGCTTTTAGAGTATCTGTATTAAATTTGAACCTGATTTTTCAACCTCTAATTTTCTGTTATGTACACATGGTTTATTGTGGTTTTGTTGCTTTTGTTGTTGCTCTGTGTGTAGATACGTGTGTGTGGATATGTGTGTGTGGAGGGTGGGTGTTTCCTTATCGTACTGTTAGTTTGTAGCATACTTCCTAGCACATAGTGGGATATTAACTAATATATCTTAAAGAAAGACACTTGAGAACATTTGCTTTTGTACTGTATTTATGAAAGTAATACTCATTTTAGAAAAATATAAAAGAGGATAGAAAAATAGACAAGGAAACTAAGTTTACCCATAATCTTACCAATCAGAAATAATGTTATTAGTCTTTTGTGTGATTCCAATAATCTAATATATATATACACACACACACACATACACACAGGTATTTTTAGAAACACATACACACACACACACATACCAGACACTCACAATTGGTATCTGTATTAGTTCATTTTCACATTGCTATAACGAACTAACTGAGACTGAGCAATTTATAAAGAAAGGAGGTTTAATTGATTCACAGTTCCACATGCCTGAGGAGGCCTCAGGAAACTTACAATCACGGTGGAAGGCAGAGGGGAAGCAAGGCATATCTTCCATGGTAGCAGAAGAGAGAGAGAGTGAGGGGGGAACTGCCAAACACTTTTAAACCATCAGATCTCATGGGAACTCACTCAGTATCATGAGAAAAGCTTGGAGGAAACTGCCTCCATGATCCAACTACTTCCCATTAGGTCCTTTCCTCCACATGTGGGGATTACAATTCAAAATGAGATTTGGGTGGGGACCCAGAGCCAAACTATATTAGTATCAGACCAAATATTCAGCTATATACTCTTTTTGTCAGTTTTACTTTAATGAGTTGAAAAATATCCTATCAAATGAAAAATTTTTTATAAAGTTTACCATGCCCACTTACGAATAAACTTTAAAACCACGAGCTTCAAAAACTAGAGTTGAAGAAAGCTCCCCTGTATTTCCTTTACTGGCCAGTAGTGACATTTATTGAACACTCACTAAGTCATAGAAACTCTTCTAAGCACTTACTCATAAAGTCCAGGTTTAATCTCTACAACTTTTGAAGTAGATGCCATTAGGATCTTCCTTTTATGAACTAGAGAGTGTGACAAATTTGCTCAAATTCACATAATGGCAGGTTTGAGAGCTGAATTTTCAACCCAGGTTTGCTGAATCTAGACCCTCAGGTCCAGGTTTGCTGAAACTAGACTTATGAACCTCTGGGCATATTACTGCCTTCCATGGCTATGGTATACATCTGGACAAGTCTTTGGCCCTTTCACCCTTTGATCATTTGGTCCTATTTATCCTATTGGTAAAATATCTCCTGTTCTTCAATCTCCCATCAGTACCTTAACTCACTGGTTCTCAACCAGGGCCAGTTTGCCCTCCTGGGGACATTTGGTGATGCCTGGAGACATTTTTGTTTGTCACAACTTGAAGGCAGAGGTTACTAGTATCTACTGGATAGGGACCAAGGATATTGCTAAGTACCCTACAATGTACAGGACAGCCCCTGCAGCAAAGAATTATGCAGCCCAAAATGTCAGTAGCATCAATGTTGAGAATGCTGCCTTAGCTCATTTCCTCAGCCTCTTTTGTCTGAACATAAATAGCCTTCTAATCAGTTTCTTTACCTTTCGTTTTATCCTTATGCACACTGCTGCTATGACTAGCTCTTTAAACACAGATAAATCATGCTGTTCTCTTGCTCTGTTTAGCTCTGTCACTCTGGAGGGCTACCTGGTTTCAAATTATGATTCAAACAGTTCTGGATTATATGACTTTGTGCAAGTGATTCACATCACCTGGCTCAATAAAGTTCTTGTGAGGATTTTAACACCTTGTAGCTAGCATAAATTAAGTCTTCAATAAATATTGTCCACCATTTAAAAAAATCTTCGAAGGCTTTCTACTGCCTACAGAAGGAAGCCTATCTTTGTCAACAAGACATTCCTTCACCGTGTTATATCACTCAGAGCCTCTTCTCTGGGATACTGCCCTGGTTGCCCTGTGTCCAGTCCTGCAGGACTACCTGTCACCCTTTAGATTAATGGAGACTTGGGTGTCAGGTGTCTTTGCTCAGACTCTACTGCCAGGTTGAGAAGTCCATCTCCAGCTCCTCTGCTTGGACACATGTGTCCTATCCAAGACTTAGGTCAAATGTAACCTTTTCTATTTAACCTTATCCAATAGCTAGTCAGATTTACTTACTCCTTCCCCTACATTTTCACAACATTTTGGTTATATCATCTCTCTTTCCATCCATCTATTCATCCATTCTTTGATCCTTTCATCCATCCACCCACCCATTCATTGGCTGTAATACATAGTAATTAAGAAGGCAAGCTCTGGAACCAGATTTTCTTAGTTCAAAAGTCAGATTCCAAAACAAAACTGAGTAACTTTTATCAAGTTATTTGGCTTTATGAAGCCTTAATTTCCTTGCATCTAAAATAAGTAACTAATATTATACAATTAATAAATCGACTGTGAGGGTTGAACATATGTAAATCATTTACCATATTGTCTGTTATGTACAAACCCTAAATAAATGTTAGCTCTCACCCATCTGTATTTGTTAAATTCCTACTCTGTGATGGGTCCTCTTTACATTACGCCTTACATTATAATAAGTTGTGCATGTGCCCAACTCTCCCATTAGGTGATGAGCTTGCAGAGTAAAGGCCGCCTCCCTGCCCCTTAAAAATAATCTCCTCTCCACTCGAACACTTGAAATATAAGTGAAAAAATCATTTTCATCAACATCTAGCCTGTGTTTCATAGTATCCTTGCTGGCCAGTATTTCGCTGTTAAGATGCTATGCATCTACTAACGTGAGAAGTACGGCCAGTCAAAAGGAGCCTGCTATTCTCCTGGATTGGTTGCTTCCCGCTCCCACCCCTCTCCTCCGCATTTCCAACCCACATTTCAGCTGCCTCTCTGGGAATCATACAATCACAATGAATCTCTTCCTGATTATAATAATGGCCTTCAGCTTCCTCCATTATGCTGGAGCTGAAGAGATGATGTCAGTGACATATTCCTGTAGGAACAACTCAGTGACTGCTTAATTTTCCATGTAGATTTTGAATGCTTTGCATTTTGTTAAAATCCAGATTACAATCTTCCACTAAGCAAGTGGTCCAATTTGATTAATATAATACATTCTCCTTTGTTGCCAAACATTGCCAAGGGCAAGGTATTACTTAGGGAACCACCCCCTCCTCCCAACATACACACATATAAATGAAAAATAAGTAGATCTGCACAATCATTATTGACCTAAAATAGCACTTAGAAATGTATTTTTATTGTGAAAAATGACCAAATAAGAGTTGCTGACTGTTTGTAGCCCTGTAATGTAAGTCAGATAAATTGGTGCCCAGAAGTCTGACATTTCAAAAGCCTGAGAGTATGTTGCATTTTTTCTGATATGCCATTTTTGTAATTCTCCCAGCTATTTTCCTTTAGCAAGAAGCAATTCTTCTGTGCCCAAGCAGCTCAATTAGAGCATTGTAAAAGTTGTCATAATGACTTTTAACATAAGTGCCCCTGAGCAATAGGGATAATTTTGGAGGGGAGCAATTTCTGCTGTTACCTTCCTGGTATGGAAAATGGTGCTAGCTTGCTTGGAGAAGAAATGCACCTCCGTAACTGAACTCAGTTAACCTGCTCAGAGAACTAAAAACACACTATCTCACCTAGCGTGGTTTTCCTGTTTTGGTCTTTTCAACATCTTTGCACCTTCTGTAGCCAACAGCACTTTCCTTTTCCTCACGGTGCACATATATTAGGTGACTCCACCTCTGTGGTGGTTTATAACAGTACTCCCCAGCCTTTTGGGCACCAGGGACCGGTTCCATGGAAAGCAGTATTTCCATAGATGGGCTGGGGGTGGGGGATGGTTTTGGGATGAAACTGTTCCACCTTAGATCATCAAGTATTAGATTATCATAAGACATGTGCAACCTAGATCCCTTGAATGTGCAGTTCACAATAGGGTTCATGGTTCTATGAAAATCTAATGTCCTGCTGATCTGACAGGAGGTAGAGCTCAGGCGGTAATGCTCACTTGCCTCCTGCTGTGTGGCCCAGTTCCTAACAGGCCACAGATTGGTACTGGTCCATGGCCTGGGGGTTAGGGACCCCTGGTTTAGAATATACCCACAAATTATCCCCTTGGATATGAACTGGCCTTTGTGATTTACTTCTAATAAATAGAATGCAGCAGAAATACCACTGTGACATTTGAGCCTAGGTCAGAGGTCAGTGCATTTTTTTCTGCAAAGGCCCACGTTGTAAATATTTTCAGCTTCACAGGCCACACCCACATGGCCTCTGTCACAACTACATAGCTCTGCTGTTGTAGCATGTAGCAGCCATAGATAATATACAACCTTGGCTATTTTCTGATGAAAATTTATTTCACCCTGAAGCCACCATGCTAGAGAGGTTATGAGGAAAGAACACACAGAGATGGAAAGAGATGCCCATGAAGCCCCAGCGTCCAAGCCATCTTCCCTTGCAGGTATGTGAGGAGGAAGCCTTCAAGATGAGTCCAGCTTAGCCACCATCTGGATGCAACTACACTGTGAGACCCCCAGTGAGAACAGCTTAGCTGGTGCCGTCAACCCCCAGAACTGTGACAGATGATGATGATGACAATAATGATATAATGGCTTTGGGATGGGCACATGATCTAGACCTCACCTGTCAGTACATTTTAACTCCCTGCCAATACTACTTTGTACAGGAAGGAACATGTGCCTCAGTTTGATCCAATGAGATGCAGTTCCTTGATCTTGAGGAAGAGTGGAGGAACGCTCCTTTTGCTATATTTCTAACCAGACAGCTGAGGTTGCTCGTGGACATTTTGATACCACATGGGAAGAGCCTGTCCAAGAGAATAACCAACAAAGAAGGAAGCAGGGCAGATAAGCAGAGAGCTAGAGAGATAGATTCTGAAGGCATCATTTGGGTATCATGATAGAGTTGTTCCTGAACACTAACCCTGTACATTTCAGTGATAGGAGCCAATTGTTTAAACTTTTCATTATAGTAATATATATATTCATAAATCATGAGTGTGTAGGTTGAGGATTTTAACAAGTTGAACACAGCCATGTAGCCAGGACCGAGGTTAAGAGACCAAAGTTTGCCACTCTTCCAACTGCCTATCTCTTGCCTCTTTTCAGCTTTTCTCCGAATATAACAACTAGCTTTGACAGCTTATATTAGTTGTTTTACTTTTTGTGCTTTTTACCAACGTAATCATACAGTATGCACCCTTTTGCATCTGATTTCTTTTTTCTCCCTTTTATTTTTAGTTGACACATAATAATTGTACATATTTATGGGATACAGAGTAGTATTTTAATACATGTATACAATGTGTAATGATCAAATCAGAGTAATTAGCATATCCATCACCTCAAATGTTTATCATTTTTTTTTGTATTGTGAACATTCAAAATCCTCTCTTCTAGCTTTGTGAAAATATATGGTAAATTATTGTTAACTGTATTTGCCCTACAGTGCCATGGAACATGAGAACTTATTCCTCCTATTTAGCTGTAATTTTGTATCTTGAGCCAAACTCTCCCTATCCTGCCCTGCCTCATACTCACCCCAGCCTCTATAACCACAATTTTCCTCTCTGTTCAGTTCTTTAACTCCCACATATGTATGAGAACACATAGTATTTATTTTTCTGTGATGACTTATTTCACTTAACATAATACCTTCCAGGCTTTTTCATGTTGCCACAAATGACAGGATTTTATTCTTTTTAATGGTTGGATAGATGCTATTGTGTATATATACCACTTTTTCTTTATCTATTCATTTGGTGATGAATATTTAGGTTGATCTCATATCTTGGCTATTGTGAATAGTGTTGCAGTAAACATGGGGGTTCACATATATCTTTGTATAAGAATTGCCTTTTCTGTGCATCCTCTTCCGCATTTGCTATTTTTTGTTTTTTTGATAATAGCCGTTCTGATGGGAGGGAGATAATATCCCATTGTAGTTTTGATTTATACTCTCCTGATAATTGGTGATATTGGGCATTTTTTTTCATATACTTCTTGGCCATTTGTATATCTTCTTTTGAGAAGTGTTCTTTCAGATCCTTTGCCCACTTTTAAATCAGATCTTTTTTTGTGTGAATTGTTTGGTTACTTGTATATTCTGGATATTAGTTCCTTATCAGATTAATAGTTTGCAAATATTTTTTCTCATTCAACACATTGTCTCTCTATCATGTTGATTGTTTCCTTTGGTGTACAGAAGCTTTTTAGTTTGATATAGTGCCATTTGTCTTTTTTGTTTCTGTTGCTCGTGCTTTTGAAGTCTTAGCCATAAAATTTTTGCATAGACCAATGTCCTGAAGTGTTTCCCCTATGTTTTCTTTTAGTTGTTTTATAGTTTCAGGTCTTATATTTAAGTCTTCAGTTCATTTTGAGTTTATTTTTGTATATGGTGACAGACAGGGGTTCTTTCATTCTTCTACATATGGATATCCAATTTTTCTACAATCTCTTTTTGAAGAGGTTGTGCTTTCCTTAATATGTATTCTTGGTGCCTTTGTCAAAAATTAGTTGGCTATAAACACATGGACTTAATTCTAGATTCTCTGTTGTGTTCCACTGGTCTATGTGTCTGTTTTTATACCAGTAATATGCTGTTTTGTTTGCTGTAGGTTTGTAGTATGTTTTGAAGTCAGGTGGTGTAGTACTTTCAGCTTTGTTCTTTTTGCTCAGCATAGCCTTGGCTACTTAAGGTCTTTTGTGGTTTCATACAAATTTTGAAACAGTTTTTAAAAGTTCCTATAAAGAATGCCATTGATATTTTGATATGAATTGCATTGAATCTGTAGATTGCTTTGGGTGTATAATCATTTTAACAATGTTAATTTTTTCGTTCTATTAGCCTGATATGTCTTTCTATTTGTTGTTGTTGTTGTGTTGTCTCTTCAATTTCTTTTATCAGCATTTTGTTGTTTTCACTATAGAGAGCTTTCACCTTCTTGGTTAAATTTATTTCTTGGTATTTTACATATTTTTTGTAGCTATGGAATTGCAGTTTGATTTCTTTTTAAACTAGTTTATTATTGATGTATAGAAACACTACTGATTTTGTATATGTTGATGTTGTATTCTGCAACTTTACTAGATTTATTTGTCAGTGATAAGAGTATTTATCTTTAGGTTTTTCCATACACAAGATCATGTACTCTGTAAAGAGGGACAATTTGACTTTCTATTTTCTAATTTGAATGCCCTTTAATTCTTCTCTTGCTAATTACTCTAGCTAGGACTTCCAATACTGTGTTGAGTAGAAGTGGTGAAAGAGGGCATCTTTATCTTTCTCTACCTTTTAGAGCAAAAGCTTTCAGCTTTGCCCCATTCAGTACAATGTTAGTTGTGGGTTTGTCATATATATGGCTGTTTTTGTTTTGAGGTATGTTCCTTCTATATTTAGTTTGTTTAAAGTTTTTTTTTTTTAAATCATTTTATAAAATTTTTTTCTGTGTTTATTAAGATGATCGTATGATTTTGGGGTTTTATTCTGTCGATGTGATGTATTACATTCATTGATTTGCAAATGTTGAAGCAACCTTGCATCCCTGGGATAAATCCCAGTTTAGCATGATGTATTTTGTTTTTTCAATGCATTGTTTGATTCAGTTTGCCAGTATTTTGTTGAGAATTTTTACAGCTTTCTTCTTCAGGGATATTGGTCTGCAGTTTTCTTTTTTTGTTGTGTCTTTGTCTGGTTTTGAGATCAGTAATGCTGATCTCATAGAATGTGTTAGGAAGAATTTCCTTCTCTTCAGTTTTTGAAATGGTTTGAGATTTAGTGTGACTTCTTTAGAAGTCTGGAATTTAGCAGCAAAGCTATTCAGACTAGGTTTTCCTTTTTGGGAGACTTTTTATTAACAATCAATCGCATTAATTATTATTGGTCTCTTCAGTTTTTCTGTGTCTTCCTGATTCAGTCTTGGTAGGTTATGTATGTCTGGGAATTTATACATTTCTTGTAGATTTTCCAATTTGTTGGTGTATAGTTGCTCATAGTAGTTTCTAATAGTCCTTTGTATTTCTGTGGTATCAGTTGTAATGTCTCTCTCTCTCTCTTTTTTTTTTTTTTTATTTTATTTATTTGGGTCTCTTCCTTTTCTTAAGTTAGCTAATGGTATGTTGATTTTGTTTATCTTTTCAAAAAAACCCACTTTTTCTTTGTTGGCCTTTTGTATTTTTTTTTTGTCTCAATTTCTTTTAGTTGTGCTATAATCTTTATTAATTTTTCCTTCTATCAGTTTTGGGTTTGGTTTGTACTTGCTTCTGTAGTTCCTTGAAGTGCATAATTAGGTTGTTTATTTGAAATCCTTGTACATTTTTGATGTAGTCATTTATTGCTAAAAATTTCCCTCTTGGTACTGCTTTCGTTGTATCTCACAAGTTTTGGTATGTTTCTATTTTCATTTGTTTCAATAATTTTTTTTATTTCTTTCTTAATTTCTTCATTGACTGAATAATCATTCAGAAACATGTTGCTTAATTTCCATTTACAGTTCTGTAAATGTCTATTAGGTCCATTTTGTCTATAGTGCAGTTTAAGTCCAGTGTTCCTTGTTGAGTTTCTGTCTAGGTGATTTATGCAATACTGAAAGTGAGGTTTTGAAGTTCCCAGCTCTTACTATATTATTAGAGCTAACTTGTTACATACCTGGGTGCTTCTTTGTTGGGTACATATATAATTGTTTTATCTTCTTGCTGAATTTGTCCTTTTATCATTATATAATGAGTTTATTTCTTTTTATGGTTTTTTTTTCACTTAAAATCTGTTTTGTCTGATATAAGTATAGCTATTTCTGCATGCTTTTGATTTCCATTTGTGTGGAATACACTTTTATATTACTTCACTCTAAGTCTATGTATGTGTTTATGGGTGAAGTACCTTCTCATAGGCAACATATGGTTAAGTTTTTTAAAACATCCATTCAGTCAGTCTTTATCTTTTAACTGGGAATTCAAATTTTACAATCAAGGTTTTTATTGATGGATGAGAACTTACTCTTGTCATTTTGTTCATTGTTAACTAATTGTTTTATATATCTTTTGTTCCCTTATTTATGTCTTGTGATTTATCTTTGTGATTTAGTGGTTTTCTGTAGTAAAGACATTCTCCAGGTGTGAAGATGGTATTTTACTTTGGGACCTCAATTTTCTGATGGGTCCAAGAAAAGCCATTGACTTTCAATTTCGTCAGCTTTTTATTGTTGTTTTAAGGATGGAAATGACTGGAATGTGACTACCACTTTACATATCAGAACTGAAATGGGAAGCTCATACATTAAATTTTTAGAGGACTCACTTTTTATTCTTTTTAGAATCATTTTTGTGTTTTCCTGATATTAATTTACAAAGTTCTCATTTTTTAGTAAGGACTAGTGACCCTGGAATGATAGTCAAGTCTCTTTTAACTCCATTGTTCTAAATTTCTTTTAAAAACGTGTTTTGAAACAGGTTCCTGCTCCATCACCCAGCCTGGAGTGCAGTAACGCAATCATAGCTCACTACAGCATTGAACTCTTGGGCTCAACTGATTCTCTTGCCTCAGCCTCCTGAATAGCTGGGACAACAGGCAGGTGCTACCACACCCGGCTAATATTTTTTACTTTTTGTGGAAGTGGAGTCTCACTATGTTACCCAGGCTGGCTTCAAACTCCTGAGTTCAAGTAATACTCCTGTCTTAGTCTCTCAAAATACTGGGATAGACATGAGCCACCATGACTGGCCCATTATTCTAAATTCCAATCATTCACGAGTCTATGAAAAAGTTATAACAAATGACTACTTTGGAGTTCAATAAGCTCAGTAACTCACCCTCAGTCACACAACTAACTAACCCCATAGAAGAGACCCAAATCTTTCTGGTCCTCTGGACACATTGCCCAGTGATCTTGCCTCTGCATCTTTCCAAGCTCTAGTTTCACTCTATAATTTTCTTTCAAAACATGGTATGACTGTGAACCTAGTGTACTTTCTGTTATCTTGTTAGGAAAAAATTATAAATCTACATAATTCAATAGCATATACATTATTTGCTTTCCTTTGTAGATTCCAGGGAGCCTACCAACTTACAACACATTAAAAAATAATTTAAAGGCATTAGAAAGGTACTTTTTGGTAGAGCAAAAGTGTAAATGTATGAACAGTTTAAAATAACTTTTTTGGTTGTTGAATGATCTTCACTTTGAATACCGAAGGAGTCTGATTTCATTCTATTGGTTTTTCAATGACAGGTATGTCCTTAAAATTCAACTATTTATTTATTTAGGCTGTCACTAAAGAAAATTGCTGACATGGTAAGAGCCCATGGTATAAGTGCCCAGCCTGAAAATATGTGGAGTGTTTAGAGAGAATATCAAAAGAAGATATGTAAGAGAATGTGAATTAAGCCAGCAATTGTGTCTTTGAAAGGAGAGTGTTGATTTGGGGCTTCTGATCTTATGTTACTCCATTTCACTACTGATAGTAAAGATGTTCAAAGGCACCTAAAAGTCTGAACTATTAAGAAGCTATACTACAAAATCAATGTTAGTTTTGTCTCTCTCCCCTTCACAGACAGGCTTTTTTTTTTTTTTTTTTAAATCAATTCCTGTTTGGGGCTAATTGTTTAAAAGCCATGACTTCATTTTCAGGTTAAATACATGTCTGTTCCATTCTGAGAATTATTAAAAAAAAAAAAAAAAAAGGAAACCAGTCTTTGAGTACTATGTTCAATTTACTAAAAATATCTAGAATACTAAAGTATTTCCAAAGTCAAATCTTTGGTGTGACAGATGTAAAATAACATCCACAAGCTGAAGGGTCTTAGAAAAGCATTCTGCAGCTGCTTCAACAAGAGTACTGGGTGTCATTTATAATTCATGCAAGTATATTGAAGCTTTCTGCTGTCATCCAAGAAAGATGGTTTTCAAAGCTACAGAGTGCAATAATCCAATATTCCTTGTAGAGAGTACCATATATCTCATATAGATTTTACACTGGAGATCATTTCCATGCTGATGACCTCAAGAATACAATGTGATATTTTCAGAAAACACAGATTTATGCCATGTGCTATTTCTGTGGGCTTGGGGGACAACCATTAGATCATTAAGTTGAAGGTATATTTCTAGTCAACCTTCATCCACATTGCAGTGGTCACTAAAAAGAATGGGTATCTAAATGCTTCAAGAACTTCAGTTTTTGTGTTCAATATATTTTGCAGTGGAAAATGACTTTGATGATCAGAGTGTACTCCTATAGAAGGGAAAATGACCATGAGAATAATTCAATCATTTCTTCTAAAGTATGGGACTTTGAATATTAGATCAGCTTATATTCAAAATTAAATATTTAAATTTGATTTAAATATTAAATTATTTGCAGGCCAAAAAAAGTGAGCTTCCTAAAGTGACACCCAATACTTTTGTTAAAGCTGCTACAGAACGCTTTTCTAAGAAAGACCCTTCAGCTTACGGGTGTTATTTTATATCTGTCACACAAAAGATTTGTCTTTGGAAATACTTTAGTATTCTAAATATTTTTAGTAAATTGAACATAGTACTCAAAGACTGACTTTCATTGCCACTATCAGAACAGGTTAATGTCACAGGTCAACCAATAACAGGAAGTTATTACAAGCTCTGATTAACACTGCAGTGCATTTGAAGACTACGTAGTCAAAAAATAATCAAATACATTTTCGATAGACCAATCTGTGCAATGTAATCTATCATCAAAATCCAGTTACGAGAAATCGTCCATCCATAGTAATCTTTTGAGTAGCACCTGCCCTTCAATATTGCCCTCCTTTCTTTTCAGGATTTCACCAAATGGTCTGCTGCACTGTGCTGGAATTTCGAACTCCCCGGCATAGTAAACAACATCTTCTCAAGGGTATACAAGGCATTAGATAGAGAAAAAACCCATTATAGAGCTGTGAAGCCTTTATGATATAGTGCTATGCTGCAACGAAGTAGACACAAGAGTATTTGTTGAATAATAAAAGGTATCAATGAATGAACAAACAAACTAATGAGCTGATGTGTTGATTAAATGAATTTACTTCTTTCAGATTTACTTTTCTAAACTAAAAAAAAATTGTTTTAAACTTTGTTCCAAAGTTATACAGTTCTTTTTTTTTTTTTTGAGACGGAGTTTCGCTCTGTTGCCCAGGGTGGAGTGCAGTGGCTGGATCTCAGCTCACTGCAAGCTCCGCCTCCCGGGTTTACGCCATTCTCCTGCCTCAGCCTCCCGAGTAGCTGGGACTACAGGCGCCCGCCACCTCGCCCAGCTAGTTTTTTGTATTTTTTAGTAGAGAGGGGGTTTCAACATGTTAGCCAGGATGGTCTCGATCTCCTGACTTCGTGATCCACCCGTCTCGGCCTCCCAAAGTGCTGGGATTACAGGCTTGATCCACTGCGCCTGGCATACAGTTCTTAAAAAAATAAACTTTTTTAAATTTTTGAATTGCTTTATATTTACAGAAAAGTTGCAAAGATGGGGAAAGTTGCTTCTCCCTATAATTAGCTTCTGACATTAGTATGGTACATGTGTCACAATTAATGAACCAGTATTGATGATATGTTATTATTAACTAAATTCTATACTTTATTCAGATTTCCTCAGTTTTTACCTAATGCCCTTTCTCTGTTCTAGGATCTATCCCAGAAACCACATTTCATATTGCTGTCATGCTTCCTAAGGTTCCTCTTTGTAGGGACAGTTTCAGGGCCAAAATTTTAAGGGCCTTGAGTGTTTTGAGTGGTACTGGGCAGGTGTTTTTTAGGATGTCCCTCTACTGAGCTTTGACTGATGAATTGCTCATGATTGAATTGGGATTATGGATATTCAGAAGAAAGATCATGGATGTAAAGAACCCTTTTTATCACATCACATCAAAGATACCATGTCATCAACATGACTTATTACTGATGATGTTGACATTGACCACTTGACTGAGATAGTATTTGTCAGATTTCTCCACTGTAAAAGTTACTTTTCCCCACTTTCCATGCTATACTCTTTTGTAGGAGGTCACTATGCACAGGCTGTACTTAAGGAGAGCTCCATCTCTTTGAGAGCAGAGTAACTACATTAAATATTTGAAATCTTTCTGCCCAGGAGATTTGTCTATTTTTCCAATTTATTTATTCAATCTATTGTTATTCTTTTAGATTTGAGACCTTGCTATGTTGCCTAGATGGGTCTCAAACTCCTGGGCTCAAGTAATCCTCCTGTCTCAGCCTTCTGAGCAGGTGGGACTACAGGCGTGCAGCACTGCACCTGACAATCATTTATTTATGGCAGTATGAACCCATGGACATTTGTTTTATCCTTAGGTTATAACCCAATATTATATTATTTTGTTGCTAAATTATGTCAGTTTTAGTCATTGAAGGTCTTTTGTCTGACCCCCGTGTTGTTTTGATGTACCTCTATCATTGCGGGATTTCTTTTTCCTTTTTTGCAGATATTTCTTTAGTTTCTGGCACTACAAGAGGCTCCAGTTTCATCATACATCCTGCCCCAGCCCAAGATTCAACCATTTCTTCAAGTAGCCCTTGCTCTTTTTTGTTGTAGTGTGTAATTAATAATCAAGTTCTTGGCACTAAGTTCTTTAGGAATTTTTTTAGTTCATATGTTTGTTGATAAGATATTGATAACGATTCCTTTAGTGATCAACAGATGTAACTTTTGGCAAATTATCTGAAACATGGAAATAATAGTTTCTACTTCATAGGACTGTTGTACATTTTAAATGGATTCACTAGAATAGTGCATGGAGTAACAGGAAACAAATAGTAACTCTAAATGGTATTATAACAAATTCATTGGAAATAAATAAACATTATTTTGTTTCCAAAAGTCAATCTGAATTCTCTGGAGGTTTTGTTTTTGCTTTGACATGTTCTCATTGCTATATACATAGACTAAGAAGTTAGAGACTCTGATTCTAGACCTAGCTAGGTTGTTAAAAAGAATTCACTCCAATCATCTAATGCCTCCTTTTCTAAAATGGGTATAATACTATTTGCTGATTGTAACCCCACAGGGTTAGTCTATTGGTATAACTGATATAAAATGAAGTTTATACAAATGTGTAGGTGGTGATATTACCACCATTTTTGTCAGTATCATAGACCTCTGATTCATTCATTGCTCTTTGCAGCTCCACCTTTTTCCCCCTTTTCTGAAAAAGTGTTGGCCATACTATCTTGAATCTATCTATTTATTATAAACTTTAATTATGTCAGGTTTTGAAAAACTAGTATTCAAGTTTAGACAACACAATTGCTTTCAAACGCTATTACAACAAATCCACATTGTGCAACTATTTTAGAGACTTAAAATTTAGTTACCATTTTTCTAATTAGTTCACAGACAGTAGTAAGCTGATGAGCCCTCCTGGTTCTTGGTCTTGAGAAATTTTGATTAAACTAAGCATAACTAAGCCTACTGAGTTACTAAGTCATAAAGAAAGTAGAAAAATAGACGTTTGGGATAGTAAGGGATAGCAGGAGAGCATGGCATTTTAAAAATGCCCTAGTATCAAATTATTGAAGCAAAGCAGTTGGCTACTGTCCTTAAAAGGAAGGGACATCAACGGTCTAGACAAGATCAAATATCAAAGTTGATGGGCTTTGCAATCTGACTATCTCGTTTTCCTCTTACCAAGGTAAAGCAAGGTGCTTCGACACACCTGATAGATTACAGACAGTATCAGTGTCACTATATGAGTAATGTTAATCTCCATAGGATGTATCAACCTTCAAAAACATTTAAGAGGTTTATGTAATTGTTTACTACCTGGTTATTGGGCAGTATGGATAAGAAAAAGGTGAATATTTAGTATTTAACTCTAAATCCTTTGAGCCTCACTTCCTTCAAAATACCTGGTCAGATCATTTGCAAAAATTCACTCTAGTTGATTTTAAGACTTAATGGCAACATGTTGAGAAGGAGAATTGGACTGGGTTCCCATGCTAAATATGTTTAAAGTCACTTCTCTGATTTATTTTCTTTCTTTCATGGACAGCAAATTCAAACTTAACTATTTGTATGTATCAATGAATACCTTTTGTTATGGGTGCAAGATTTATTTGCAAATCGGCAAAATGGTTAATCAAATATGTTGTGTGCATTATATGATCTCTTAACTTTTCTGTGTATCTGATTCATAAACAACCAAATATATTAATACTTCTTTTTTTCTTTTTTGAGACAGAGTCTCACTCTATTGCCCAGGCTGGAGTGCAGTGGCATGATCTTGGATAACTACAACCTCTGTCTCCTGAGTTCAAGTGATTCTCGTGCCTCAGCCTCCTGAGTAGCTGGGATTACAGGTGTGCACCACCACACATGGCTAATTTTTGTATTTTTAGTAAAGACGGGGTTTCACCACGTTGGACAGGCAGGTCTTGTGCTCCTGAACTCAGGTGATCCACTCGCCTTTGCCTCACAGAGTGCTAGGATTACAAGTGTGAGCCACCGTGGCCAGCCAATAATTCTCATCAATCCTTAGATGAATGTGGTCTTAACTATTTTTTTTTTGAAATATTCGAGATTTATATTGAAGACAGAGCTGATATGCCAGTCGAAGTATTAAAAGTATATATGTAATCCCAGCACTTTGGGAGGCCCAGGTGGGTGGATAACATGAGATCAGAAGTTTGAGACCAACCTGACCAACATGGAGAAACCCCATCTCTATTAAAAATATAAAATTAGCCAGGCATGGTGGCACACACCTGTAATCCCAGCTACTGGGGAGGCTGAGGCAGGAGAATCGCTTGATCCCTAGAGGCAGAGGTTGCAGTGAGCCGAGATCACACCATTGCACTCCAGCCTGGTAGAGACAAAAGCAAAGCTCCTTCTAAAAAAAAAAGTATACAGTGCTGGAGAGACAGCAATCGAGGATGACACAGGCTTGCTGCTGAGTCAACTAGACAGGCAGTAGTGCCATTCACTGAAAAGCAGAAGCCAAAGGGAAACTGGAGCCTAATCAAGTATTTTAAACATGTCAAGTTTGAAATGCCTATGAAACACCCAAGTGGAAATGCTGAGTAGGCAGCTGGGCTCCAGGTATCAATCTAGTCTGGGAACTGAGTTTGGAAGACCCCAGCAAACATCAAGCTACAATGAGGCTTAGGTCACCTGAAGATTCCCAATTCCATGCAACAGAGGGCCTGAGACTGACATGGCCAACATTTAGACAAGAAGTCTGCCGAGGCTCAATCCAGGTCTCAGGCCAGAATTGTTAGGGCAAGAAGCTCCTGCCACCTAAGAACAGAGCCTGGCCTGGTGGGTGCCATGCTGATTCCCTGAGGAGGTTGCTCAGGAATGAAGGCAACATGGACAAAGGACCCCGGTGAGGGACTGGACCCGGGGATACCAGACTCCTGAATCTTCTGTACTTCCTCTAACACAGGTGGTCAGCACACTCTTTCACTCGTTATCCAATTTTATCAAAAATAGAGATTAGGGCAATGTGACATAACAGCATTAAGCACTAAACTGTTTGACAGGGATTCCTCTCAAAAGTGAAAACCAGTGTATGAGTATATAGCTTCTCCACTACTCTTTGTTACCAATAGCCACTTAATCTAATCCTAAAGGCTGAGTACAATATTCTTTCTACAATACCTTGAACACTCCAATTTATTGTATATTTTCTAAATGTATCTCTCTCTCTCTCTTCTGAAAGAGAGAACACTTCATCAGAAAACAAATGGGGTCTTGTGCCTATCTGATGGTCTCACACCTTCACAACAGCTCCAAATCCTTGGACCAGACAGGGACAGACCAACCCCAGGGTTCTCTGCCAACAGAAGTCCTGGAAAGGCTCTGCACTCAAAACAAACCCCTACACCACCCCAAGGGAGAGGGATTGTTCCAGGTTGGGGGAGAAGCTAAAAGAAACTGAACCTAAACTCTTCATCATGAGTGTCCAGAGTGGCTTTGGCTCTCCATAAAGGGCGAGGCCTGCAGACCCTTTGGCTCTTGTTTCTGGTGGCTCCATCTACAGGCTACACCTGGGCTGAATAAGCAGCAGCTCTGTGAGCCCGCAGGCCCTCACACCATTCGGCTTCTATCTGAGCCCTGTAGTCTCCAAACAAGGAAGGCATCAGCTGCCTCTTCTGGGGCAGGGACGTTCTTTTGCTGCGCAGGGTTTGGATTGCTCCAATAACCTGCTCTTCCTGTGTCAGGGTGGGTTTTTGCCTCTTGTGGCCCAGTTCCAGTTGCTCCACACATCAAGCCAATTCCTGGGCCAACTGCTGCACCTGGGCCTCAGCCCTTAGGGGAACTTCCTCTGGGGCAGGTTTCTCTGAGGCATTCTAGCCTCCATTTGCCACAGAGGCCGTGTTCCGGGTTTTCTTCTTATTCTTTTGTATTTTTGACGCTGCGCTGCCTTCATCGTCTAACGTCTGGAGTTGGCATTACTGCACATGGGTTGCCCTGGGCAGAGGCAGGCAGTGGGAGGATTCCGGGTGCTGGAAACTGGGCCAGGAAGCTGGTGTCTGCGGGACTCACGGGGAGTACCCAGGCCTGGGGACGCCACCCCCTCCCTGGCAAGATGTCCTAGGGCCACCATGTGCCGCAGTGGCCACCAGAACTATGACGGTCTTAGCTGTTAATGCATGTTTATTTTAGATTTGCCATTTCAACTGATTTATTAGTTTCTTTTTTCTCCCAGCCTCCTAGCTACCTTTACAAGATTGAAAATGGAATCCCCTACCAGCATAAACATTAAGGGCGAATTAACTTCAAGACTGTGTAGAGACAGGAAGACTCAGATCCATGTGTACATGTGTTACCTGGGAATGGGGGTGGGTTTCAGAAGAATGGAAAATATAATTTTTTCCCCACTGATTACACTTCCTATGTTTCATTTTCAGCTTTCTAATAATAACATAGGGGAAAGGAAGAATTTGAGAGTTTCTCAGAAGCTTAGGCATTCTTTGAAGAATCTGAGAACATAGAAGCTCCCCTGGCTGCTTTCCATGATTGAAATCAGTGATGCATTGGTTTCTTTGTGTGGGCTTTTGAAAGATCATTAGAAACCAACCTGAGGATCATGAGATTCTGGTGGACACAGGAGCAATGCATGGCAATACACTGCATTCTAATGCAACCTACTTTAAAAGGTAAATAGATAAAAGAAAATAAAGAAGACTGAAAATGCAGAAAATTCAACCATACAGTCCTTTTCAAATTAAATATCTCTTCCCCTCTAATTCCTCTGTTCTAGCAGAGGAGGGGAGATGAGCTGCCACTCCATGCTCATGCTTAACAAAATTATGTTAGGTTGGTGCAAAAGTAATTGCAGTTTTTGCCATTTAAAAATAATTGCAATATTATCTCCTAGAATTTTTATAGTTTCAGGTCTTAGGTTTAAGTCCTTAATCCATCTTGAGCTGATTTTTTGTCTAGGGCTGGATGTTGGCTTAGGCAAGGATTTCATGACCAAGAACCTGAAAACAAATGCAATAAAAACCAAGATAAATAGCTGAGACCTAGTTAAACTAAAGAGCTTTGGCATGCCAAAAGGAACAGTCAGCAGAGTAAAGAGACAACCGACAGAGTGGGAGAAAATCTTCCTAATCTATACATCTGACAAAGTACTAATATCTAGAATATACAATGAACTCAAACAAATCAGTAAGAAAAAAAAATCCCATCAAAAAGTGGCTAAGGATATGAATAGGTAGTTCTCAAAACAAGATATACGAATGGCCTACAAACATAAGAAAAAATGCTCAATATCACGAATGATCAGGGAAATGCAAATCAAAACTACAATGTGATACCACCTCACTCCTGCAAGAATGGCCATAATTTAAAAAAATCAAAAAACGGTACATGTTAGCATGGATGCGGTGAACAGGGAACATTTCTACACTGCTGGTGGGAATGTAAATTAGTACAGCCACTGTGGAAGACAGTGTGGAGATTCCTTAAAGAATTAAAAGTAGAACTACCATTTGCTCCATCAATCCCACTACTGGGTATCTACCCAGAGGAAAAGAAGTCATTATTCAAAAAAGATACTTGCACACACATGTTTATAGTGGCACAATTCAAAATAGCAAAATCGTGGTACCAACCCAAATGCCCATTAGTCAACGAGTGGATAAAGAAACTGTGGTATGTATATATGATGGAATACTAGGCAGCCATAAAAAGGAATGAATTAACAGCATTTGCAGTGACCTGAATGAGATTGGAGACTATTATTCTAAGTAAGGTAACTCAGGAATGGAAAACCAAACATCATATGTTCTCACAGATATGTGGGAGCTAAGCTACGAGGACGCAAAGGCATAAGAATGATACAATGGACTTTGGGGACTTGGGGGAAGGGTGGGAGGTGGGCGAGATATAAAAGACTACAAATATGCTGCAGTGTATACTGATCAGGTGATGGGTGCACCAAAATCTCACAAATCATCCCTAAAGAACTTACTCATGTAACCAAATACCACCTATACCTCAATAACTTATGGGGAAAAAAAGTAATTGCAAAAACTGCAATTATATTTGCATGAACCTAATAGTTAATATTAATAACAAGGGCCTAGTTTGGAGAGTCAGAGGAATTCTTAACCATAATTCAACCAAGACATACAGTATGTGCCTTCTCTTTGGTGGAACAGTGAATATACAGGCTACTGGCCTGTACTGTGTTTCGGCCAAACCACATTCTTTTGAAAGTCACAGTTTTAAATGACAGTCTGCCAGTGAAAATACAAATTAAAAAATATATTGACATATCTATATTCCCTCCCAAAAGAATACACATTTGGAATAGATAAAGAGCTCTTAAAGTCAATGAGAAAAAGAGCAATAGCCCGGTAGAAAAGTGGGAAGAAGGTTTGGACACTTCAGAAAAGAGAATATATTAAAATGGTCAATAAACGGAAATAAAAGGTGCTCAACTTTATAAGTCATCTGGGGTATGCAGATTAAAACCATGATGCAATATTACACCGCCCCTACCAGAATAACTAAAATGACTAAGTTGGAAAATACTCAGTGCTGATGAGAAAGTGGGGTAGTTGGAACTCTTATACATCATTCGAGGAACATCCACGTAGGAAAACAACTTGGAAGTGTCTAATAAAGCCCAGTATATGCATCCCCTATAACCCAGAATTTTTACTCTCAGGTGTATATCCAACAGAAATGAACAGAAATGTGGGTGTATGTTCACCAGAAATCATGTTCAAGAATGTTCATGGTATCACTAGTCGTGAGACACAAAAACTGGAAATGTTCATCAACAATGAGTAGGATAAATAAGTTGTGTTAATATTCACACAATTGAAAATTATACAGCAGAAAGAATAAATAATCTAAATCTACACACAACAGCATGGAGAAATCTCATGCGTGGAATATTAGATCATAGCCTAGATAAACTTACCTGGAGCAGGTGCCACTGAAGCCATAAACTGGTAGGATGAATTGTTGGAGGCTCACTATGGACTAGCTTGAGAGTAAAAATTTGGGGAGGCCCAGTCTGAAGGAGGCCCCTCACACTTTCTTGGATTTTATCTTCAGGAAGCCCACCAGATTTTCATGGTGATGATCTTAGAAAACATCTCTCATATCTTGGTCAATTGGGGGAAAGTACCATTTTGAAATAATCCTAGAGCATTCTCCATAGCCAAGGTTTACTCCTCAAGGGAAACAACTTTACCAACATCTTATTTGATCATGGAGAAGGGCAGTTAGCCCCCTACATCCCTCTCTAGGCTTCCTGTATTACCTAATGGAAGGAAAAAAAAAAAAACACTAAGAAACACTTCTGAAGTCCAGCTCAGGGACTTGAGCCCACTAAAAGACTGAGATATGCTGACCTCCTCCAAACCTTACCACCACATCAACACAGCTCCAGAATAATCACAATGGGTTAGAATGGAAAGAGCTACAAAACACAGACTCTATTTAAGAAAGAATTCTTAGGGAAATCCAATGTGGAGAAAACAAGGGCACTGGGGAAACTAAAGTCTCTGCCATCTATAGCTATGGAAAACATGAAGCACAACCCATCAGCTGGACGGATTGACATAAAACCTCATACTAAAGACCTGTTTTCCTCAGTTCTCATTATCTGATACATCATGTTTGACTTTTAACAAAAAATCATAAGGCTATACAAAAAGAAAAGGAAAAACACAGTCAGAAGAGACAAAGTATGCATCTGAACTACACTTTGATATGAAACAATGTTTGCAATAATCAAATAAATAATTAAAAATAACTATGATTAGTTATGTTAAGGACTGTAATAGAAAAAGTATAAGTATGCAAGAGCAGATGAATAATGTAAGCAGAATACTAAAAACTCTGAGAAAGAATCAGAAGAAAATGACAGAAAGTAAAAACACTGCAATAGAAATGAAGAATGCTTTTCATAAGCTCATTACTAGACTGAACATAAACAAGAAAAAAAAAACAATGAATTTAAAGATATATCAAAGGAGACATTGCAAACTGAAATACAAAGAGAAAAAGGACTGCAACCTCCATTCCAATATCCAAGAACAATTACAAAAGTATAACATGTAAAATTGAAGTACTAGAAGAAGAGAGAAAGAAGCAGAAAAGTGCAAAGGAAGTACAGTAGTTCCCTCTTATCCATGGGGTATACATTCAAAGACCTCCAGTGGATGCCTGAAAATGCAGATAGTACCAAACCCTATATATACATACTATGTTTTTTCCTACATGCACATATCTATGATAAGGTTTAACTCATAAATTAGGCATAAGAAGAGATTAACAATATAATAAAATAGAAAAATTATGACAATACTCAGAACCAAGCACAACAGAAAACTTATGAATTGTTTATTTCTGGAATTTTTCATTTAGTACTTTCAGAACACAGTGACTCATGGGTAGCTGAAAGTGTGGAAAGCAAAACCATGGATAAGGAGGAACTATTGTACTTGAAGTAATCATAGCCAAGAAGTTCCCAAAATTAATGATAGACACCAAACTGCAAACCCAGGAATCTTAGAGAACACCAGCAGGAATAAAAACCAAAAATCTACACCTAAGCATATCATGGGAGAAAACCCAAGACAAATAATTTTGAAAGAAGCCATGGTGGCAAGGGAGTGAATAAGTGTAGAGGGGCAAGACTAAGAACTATTTTAAACTTTTTTGTCAGAAACCATGCAAGCAAGTAGAGAATGAAGTAAATATTTAAAGAAATAAAAGAAAAAAATCTCACTAACCTAGTATTCTATATCCATTGAAATTATCATTTAAAGTGAAGGAGAGGCTGGCCGTGGTGGCTCATGCCTGTAATCCCAGCACTTTGCAAAGCCAAGGCGGATGGATTGCTTGAGCTCAGGAGTTTAAGACCAGTCTGGGAAACATGGTGAAACCTCATCTCTTCAAAAAATATAAAAAATTATCTAGGTATGGTGGCACATACCCATAGTTCCAGCTACTCGTGGTGGTGGGAGGGTGTATGGTAGGGGGCAGTGTGGGGTGGAAGGGAACTGAAATGGGATAATCACTTGAGCCCAGAAAGTCAAGGCTGTACTGAGCCTTGATTGTGCCACTGCACTCCAGCCTGGGAGACAGAATGAGACCCTGTCTCAAAAAAAAAAAAAAAAAAAAAAAAAAAAAGGAAAATTATTAAGGATAAAAATGGGCATTAAATAATGAGAAAGGGGCAATTACTCAAAAAAATAATAATTCTTAAGTTATTCAGGTAACAACACAGCATCTAAATACATGAGACAAAAATTTATAAAATTGCACGAAGAAATAATCAAATTTAATATGTAATATTATGTTTGGAGATCTCAACATCCTTATATTAATAACAGCTAATTTCAACAAGCAAAAATCAGGAAAATGTTCAACTGAATAGCACTAACAATGAACAGAGTCTAACTGTTCAAGTAACAGCAGAATAGTTAATCAAGTAACAGCAGAATACATATTCCTCTCAAGTTTGTGTGGGACTTTATCCAAAATAGACCACATCCTGGGCTGAAAAACATACCCTCACAAATTTAAAAGAATAGAAGTCTTACTGCATGTATTCTTAGACTATAATGAAATTTAACTAGAAATCAGTACCAGAAAAAAACTCGAAAATCCCCCAAAAGTTTGAGATTAAATAACATACTTTTATATAACACATAGGTCAAAGAGGAAGTCTCAAGGGAAATTTAAAAATATTGTGAACTAAACAAAATGAAATGTACATCAAAATTTATGGGATGCTCAAGAAGAATAGCTATTGGATGCTTGGCTTCATACCTAGGTGATGGGTTGATCTGTGCAGCAAACTACCATGGCACACGTTTACCTATGTAACAAACCTGCACATCCTGCACCTGTACCCTTGAACTTAAAATAAAAGGTGATTAAAAAAAAGAGAAAAGATAATTCTTTTCACCCACGGTTTCTTGTCTCCTAATAGTCCTTCCGTTGTATCTTTAAATAAATGTCTCAAACCTTAAGATATTCTTAAAATCTGAGATTGCAGATGTATTTTGCATTACAAGTCCTATTTTTTTTTTATATTTTAATGCATGGAATGCTGTAAAAGCAGTGTTTAGAGGCAAATTTATAGCAGCAAATGCATATATTAGAAAAGAAGAAAGATCTAAAAGCAATAATAGAAATGTGCCTTAGGAAAGTAAAGAGAGAAGAGCAATTTAAACCTAAAGTAAGCACAAGAAAAGACATAAAACTTTGAGCAGAAATCAATAAAGTTGAAAACACGAAGTCAACAGAGAAAGTCAATAAACCCAAAAGGCAATACCTTTAAAAGATCAATAAAATTGATAAATCCATAGCCAGGCTAACCAAGTGAAAAAGGGAGAAGACACAAATTATAAATATTGATTCCATAAACATTAAAAAGACAATAAAAAATACCACAAACAAATGTATACTGACACGTTTGGTAATTTAGATGAAATGGATCAGTTCATTGAAAGATGTAAACCATCAAAACTTAGGGAAAAGAAATACATTACCTAAATAGATCTATATTTACTTAAATAATTGATAAATCATTATTAATCTTTCAAAAAAGAAAGCATCTGGCCCAGATTCTTTCACTGATGAATTCCACCAAGCATTTAAGGAAGAAATAATATCAGTTCTCTATAATCACTTTTAGAAAATAGAAGTAAGAAGTATACCTCCTAAGTCATTCAAGGAGGCAGGCATTATCTTAATATCAAGACTGGGAAAATACGCTACAAGAAATGAAAATTACAGCTCAATATATTTTATGAATATAGATGCAAAAATTTTCAATAAAATATTGGCTAATTGAATCCAAAATGCATAAAAATAGTTATACATCACAGTAAGTGGAATTTATTTTAGGCATGCCAGACTGATCTGACATTTAAAAATCAAAATCAATTAATGTGATACACTATATTAACTGGCTAAAGAACTATTTTATTAGTCTGTCAATTGATACAGAAAAAGCATTTGGCAAAATCCAACACCTCCAACATCTATTTATGAGAAAAAGTCTTAGAAAACTAGGAATAAAAAAATCCTCAACTTAATCTGGAACATCTAAAAAATAGGCCTTCATGATATTTTATGGTGAGAAATGATATACTTTTCTTCTATTATTGGGAACAAGACAAGGTTGTTTCTTTTGTCACTCTTATTCACCATCCTACTGGATGTCCTAGTTAGTGCAACAAGGCAAGAAAAAATATATATACAGATTAGAAAGAAAAAAGAAAACTACGTTTGTTCACAGATGACATAATTATATATTTAGTAAAACTGAAAGAATTCCTGGAACCAATATGTGATTATAGCAAGGTTGCAGGATGCAAGGTTAATAGAAGTCAATTGTCTTTTCATGTACCACCAGTGAACAAGTGAAAATTGAAGTTGAAAACAAAATACAATTTTCATTCCTTCCCCTAGCAAAAATGAAATATCATCAACAAAATATGTGTAGGACATATACCATGTATATGGAAAATGTTAAGTCTGATGAAATAAATAAAGGAAGATCTAAATAAATGGAGATGTACCACTTTCATGGATAGGTGGACTCAATAATGTTGAGATATAAATTCTTCATGAATTGATGTATACATTTAATGCAATTCTAATAAATTCTCAGCAAGTTATTTTGTGGTTATTGACAAATGTATTCTATTTTTTAGCTTCATCTCAAAGGATGATTTTAAAATTTATATGGAAATGCAAGAGACCCAGAATAGTCTACATAATACTGACAAAGAAGGACTAAGTTGGAGAACTGACACTACTCAATTTCAAGTAGTACTATAAAGCTACAGTAATTAAGACAGTGAGGTATTCGTAAAAGAATAGACAAGTGGATTAATAGAAAAGAGGAGAGAACCCAGACATGGACACTCCCAAATATAGTCAACTGATCCTTGACAGAGCAAAATAAATTCAATTGAGAAAAGACAGTCTTTTCAACAAATAATCATCAAAAAATTGTACACATACATGCAAAAATGAATCCGGACATATACCTTATGCTTTTCACAAAAATTAATTTAAAATGGACCTTATTTCTAAATGTAAAACAAAAACTAGAAAACTTCCATAAGATAATATAGGATAAAATCTAGGTGACATTGGGTTTGATCAAATCATGATCCATCAAAGAAAAAAATAAAAAAAAATTGAACTTACTTAAATTTAAAAACTGTTATGTGAAAGATATTGCTAAGTAAATGAGAAGATAAGCCACAGAATGAGAGAAAATATTTAAACACATATCCAGTAAAGGAGCTAAATCCAAATGACACCAAGGCATTTAAATAATTCTATGTAATGAGCAAAAGATCTGAACATTCAACTCACCAAATAAGATATACAAATGGCATATAAGCATATGAAAAGATGCTCAACATCTTATGTTATTAGAGAATAGTAAATTAAAACAACAATGGGAAACAACTACACCATTAGAATGGCCAAAATCCAAATTACTGACAACAACCAATGCTGTTGAGAATGCAATGCAAGAGAAACTCTCATTCATTCAATTTTCAAATGTGACTATAAACGGTGCAGCCACTTTAGAAGACATTTTGTCTGTTTCTTATAAAGCTAAGCATAGCCTTGCATTGTAATCTGCAATTGTGTCCCTCTGTATATACCCAATTACACTGAAAAATTATGTCTACAAAAAAATCCTGAACACAAATGTTTATAGCAGGTTTATTGTTACTTGGTAGTTACCAAAATGGAAAACAACCAAGATGTCTTTCAATAGATGAATGAATAAACTATAAGATACCTGTAAAATGGAATATTATTCAGCAGTAAAAAGAAATGAGCTTTCAAATCATGAAAAGACATGGAGGAAACTCAAATGCATATTGTTACATGAAAGCAGCCAGTGTGAAAAGGCTACATGCTGTATGGTTTCAATTAGACGACATTTTGGAAAGAAGCAAAACTATAAAGAAGAAGATCAGTTTTTGCCTGGTGTTCAGGGAAAGGGAAGATTAGGTTAAGCACAGGGCATCTGGGGAGCTGTAAAATGATTCTGTGCAATATCGTAATGGTGGACATTTGGCAACATTATGCGTTTGCCAAAAGCAATAGAAGTTTTTTGACACAAAGAATTACCATAATGCAGGCAAATTTTAGAAAATAATTTAGAAGGTCAAGGGATTCCAGGAGCAATGCAGACTTTACAGAAGAAATTCCCTGCATTACAAAGTATGAGATAACCTTAGTAAGGTGGAGAGAGAAAAAGGTCTTAACATAAATATCTTTGAAAAGGAATGGAATCTGTCAGACTAAAGGCAAAATGAGCTGCACAAAAGCACTGTACTCTAGCTGATAAAAATTATTTCTCATTGGATTCTGGTTAACAGGTCTTATACTGCGATACATATATACAGGAATTGAACAATTAAGCCTATAAATGGCAAACATGGGGAGTTATATTTCTCACAGTTGGTGTGGAAATTTACAGATCAACTAGGGGAAGAGTCTTGAATAATCCATGTGGTAATCATTACAGTTGTAGACATCAGGGAGAACTCACGTTTAACTTAATATAGATACAGGTGGTTATATATAGAAATATTCAAGGATGTTTATGTAAATACACAAAAGCACAATCATGACACACCCAAAATAAATAACACCCTGGTAACTATGGGCACACTTAATACTCAAATGCTGGAGTGCAATGGCGCAATCTTGGCTCACTGCAACCTCCGCCCCCTGGGTTTAAGCAATTCTCCTGCCTCAGCCACTGGAGTAGCAGTGATTACAGGCATTCGCACTTTTTGAATTTTTAGTAGAGATGAGGTTTCACCATGTTGGCCAGGCTTATCTTGAATGCCTGACCTTGTGATCTGCCTGCCTTGGCCTCCCGAGGTGCTGGGATTACAGGTATGAGTCACCAGCCCTGTCCTGTTGATTTTCTTTTCTTTGTAATTATACTTTAAGTTCTGGGATACATGTGCAGAATATGCAGGTTTGTAACGTAGGTATACACGTGCGATGGTGGTTTGCTGCACCCATCAACCGGTCATCTATATTAGGTATTTCTCCTAATGTTATCTCTCCCCTAGTTCCCTACCTGCCAATGGGCCCTGCCTGTGTCCATGTGTTCTCTTTTTTCAACTCCCATTTATGAGTGAGAACATGCAGTATCTGGACTTCTGTTCCTGTGTTAGTTTGCTGAGAATGATGCTTTCCAGCTTCATCCATGTCCCTGCAAAGGACATGAACTCATCCTTTTTTATGGCTACATAGTATTCCATGGTGTATATATGCCACATTTTCTTTATCCAGTCTATCATTGATGGGCATTTGGGTTGGTTCTCAGTCTTTGTTACTGTGAACCGTGCTGCAATAAATATACATGGACGTGTGTCTTTATAGTAGAATGATTTATAATCCTTTGGGTATATACCCAGTGATGGGATTGCTGGGTCAAATGGTATTTCTGGTTGTAGATCCTTGAGGAATTGCCACATTGTCTTCCACAATGGTTGAACTAATTTACACTCCCACCAACAGTGTAAAAGCGTTCCTATTTCTCCACACCCTCTCCAGCATCTGTTGTTTCCCGACTTTTTAATGATTGCCATTTTAATTGGCACGAGATAGTATCTCACTGTGGTTTTGATTTGCATTTCTCTAATGACCAGTGATGATGAACTTTTTTTCATATGTTTGTTGGCCACATAAATGTCTTCTTTTGAGAAGTGTCTGTTTATATCCTTTGCCCACTTTTTGATGGGGTTTTTTTCTTGTAAATTTGTTTAGGTTCTTTTTAGAATCTGGATATTAGCCCTTTGGCAGATGGATAGATTGCAAAAATTCTCTCCCATTCTGTAGGTTGTCTGCTCCCTCTGATGATAGTTTCTTTTGCTGTACAGAAACTCTTTAGTTTAATTATATCCCATTTGTCAATTTTGACTTTTGTTGCATTGCTTTTGGTGTTTTAGTCATGAAGTCTTTGCCCATGCCTATGTCCTGAATGGTATTGCCTAGGTTTTCTTCTAGGGTTTTTATAGTTTTAGGTCTTACATTTAAGTCTTTAATCAATCTTGAGTTAGTTTTTGCATAAGATCTAAGGAAGGGGTTCAGTATCAGTTTTCTGCATGTAGCTAGCCAGTTTTCCCAACACCATTTATTAAATAGGGAACACTTTCCCCATTGCTTTTATTTGTCAGGTTTGTCAAAGATCAGATGGTTGTAGATGTGTGGTATTATTTCTGAGGCCTCTGTTCTGTTCCATTGGTCTATATATCTGTTTTGATACCAATACCATGTTGTTTTGGTTACTGTAACCTTGTAGAACAGTTTGAAGTCAGGTGGCGTGATGCCTCCAGCTTTGTTCTTTTTGCTGAGGATTGTCTTGGCTATGCAGGCTCGTTTTTGGTTCCACATCAAATTTAAAGTGGTTTTTTTCTAATTCTGTGAAGAAAGTCAGTGGTAGCTTGATGGGGATAGCATTGAATCTATAAATTACTTTGGGCAGTATGGCCGTTTTGATGATATTGATTCTTCCTATCTGTGAGCATGAAATATTTTTCCATTTGTTTGTGTCCTCTCTTATTTCCTTGAGCAGTGATTTGTAGTTATCCTTGAAGAGGTCCTTCACATCCCTTGTAAGTTGTATTCCTAGTTTTTTATTCTCTTTGAAGCAATTGTGAATGGGAGTTCACTCATGATTTGGCTCTCTGTTTGTCTATTATTGGTGCATAAAAATGCTTGTGATTTTTGCACATTGATTTTGTATCCTGAGACTGTGCTGAAGTTGCTTATCAACTTAGGGAGATTATGGGCAGAGACGATGGGGTTTTCTAAATATACAATCATGTCACCTGCAAACAGAGACAATTTAACTTCCTCTCTTCCTATTTGAAAATCTTTGTTTCTTTCTCTTGCCGGATTACCCTGGATATGGTGAATAGGAGAGGTGAGAAAGGGTGAATAGGAGAGGTGAGAAAGGGCACTCTTTTCCTGTGCCGGTTTTCAAATGAATGCTTCCAGTTCTTGTGCATTCAGTATGATATCGGCTGTGGGTTTGTTATAAATAACTCTTATTATTTTGAGATATGTTCCATCAATACCTAGTTTACTGATAGTTTTTAGCATGAAGGGGTGTTGAATTTTATGAAAGGCCCTTTCTGCATCTATCGAGATAATCATGTGGTTTTTGTCATCAATTTTGTTTATGTGATGGATTACGTTTATTGATTTGCATATGTTGAACTAGCCTTGCATCCCAGGGGTGAAGCTGACTGATAGTGGAGTATAAGCTTTCTGATGTGCTGCTGGATTTGGTTTGCCAGTATTTTATTGAGATTTTGCACCGACGTTCAACAGGAATATTGGCCTGAAATTTTCCTTTTTATTGTGTCTCTTCCAGGTTTTGATATCAGAATGATGCTGGCCTAGTAAAATGAGTTAAGGAGGAGTCCCTTTTTTTCTGTTGTTTGGATAGTTTCAGGAGGAATGGTACCAGCTCCTCTTTTTACCTCTGGGAGAATTTGGCTGTGAATCCGTCTGGTCCTGGGCTTTTTTTGGCTGTTAGGCTATTAATTACGGCCTCAATATCAGAACTTGTTATTGGTCTATTCAGGGGTTTGACTTCTTTCTAGTTTAGTCTTGGAGGGTGTATGTGTCTAGGAATTTATCAATTTTTTCTAGATTTTCTAGTTTATTTGCATAGAGGTGTTTATAGTGTTCTCTGATGGTAGTTTGTATTTCTGTGGGATCAGTGGTCATCTTCCCTTTATCATTATTTTATTGTGTCTATTTGACTCTTCTCTCTTTTCTTCTTTATTAGTCTGGCTAACAGTTTATCTATTTTGTTAATCTTTTCAAAAAACAGCTCCTGGATGCATCGATTTTTTTGAAGGGTATTTCATGTCCCCATCTCCTTCACTTCTACTCTGATCTTAGTTATTTCTTATCTTCTGCTAGCTATTGAATTTGTTTGCTCTTGCTTCTCTAGTTCTTTTAATTGTGATGTTAGGGTGTCAATTTTAGATCTTTCCTGCTTTCTACTGTGGGCATTTCATGCTATAAATTTCCCTCTAAAAACTGCTTTAGCTATGTCCCAGAGATTCTGCTACATTGTGTCTTTGTTCTCATTGGTTTCAAAGAACTAATTTATTTATGTCTTAATTTTGTTATTTACCCAGGACTCATTCAGGAGAAAGTTTTTTTCAGTTTCCATGTAGTTGTGCTGTTTTGAGGGAGTTTCTTAATCGTGAATTCTAATTTGATTGCCCTGTGGTTTGAGAGACTGTTATTTCTGTTCTTTTGGATTTTCTGAGGAGTATTTTATTTCTAATTATGTGGTCAATTTTAGAATAAGTGAAATGTGGTACTGAGAAGAATGTATATTCTGCTGATTTGGGGTAGAGAGTTCTATAGATGTCTATTAGTTCCCCTTGGTCCAGAGCTGAGTTCAAGTCCTGAATATCCTTGTTAATTTTCTGTCTCATTGATCTGTCTAATATTGACATTGGGGTGTTAAAGTCTCCCACTGTTATTGTGTGAGATTCTAAGTCTCTCTGTTGGTCTCTAAGAACCTGCTTTATAAATCTGGGTGCTCTTGTATTGGGTGCATATCCAGCTTTGATCTGTTGCTGGTGATGAGCTGCATTCCTTTGGAGGGGGAGATGCACTCTGATTTTTTGAATTTTTTGAATTTCCAGCTTTTCTGCCTTGCTTTTTCCCCATCTTTGTGGTTTTATCTGACTTTGGTCTTTGATGCTGGTGACATACTGAGGGGGTTTTGGTGTGGGTGTCCTTTCTGTTTGTTAGTTTTCCCTCTAACAGTCAGGACCCTCAGCTGTGGGTCTGTTGAAGATTGCTTGAGGTCCACTCCAGATCCTGTTTGCCTGGGTATCAGCAGCGGAGGCTGCAGAAGATATAATATTGCTGTACAGCGAATGCTGCTGTCTGATTCTTGCTCTGGAAGCTTTGTCTCAGGGTGTACCCTGCCATGTGAGGTGTGAGGTGCCAGTCTGCACCTAGTGGGAGATGTCCCCCAGTTAGGCTACTCAGGGGTCAGGGACCCACTTGAGCAGGCAAACTGTCCATTCTCAGATCTCAACCTCCATGCTGGAAGATCCACTGCTCTCTTCAGAGCTGTCAGACAGGGTCATTAACATCTGCAGAGGTTTCTGCTGCCTTTTTCTTTTTTTTTTTTTTTTGCTATGCCCTGTCCCCAGAGGTGGAGTCTACAGAGACAGGCAGGCCTCCTTGAGCTGTGGTGGGCTCCACCCAGTTTGAGCTTCCTGGAGGCTTTGTTTACCTACTTAAGTCTCAGCAATGGCGGGTGCCCCTCCCCCAGCCTTGCTGCTGCCTTGCAGTTAGATCTCAGACTGCTGCACTAGCAATGAGGGAGGCTCCATGGGCATGGGACCCTCCCGGCCAGGTGTGGGATATAATCTCCTGGTGTGCCATTTGCTAAGACCCTTGGTAAAGCACAGTGTTAGGGTGGGAGTTACCCGATTTTCCAGGTGTTGTGTGTCTCAGTTTCTAAAGGGATTCCCTTCCCCCTTGTGCTTCCCAGGTGAGGCAGTGCCTCACCCTGCTTCAGCTCTCGCTGGTTGGGCTGCACCAGCTGACCAGCACCGATTGTCTGGCACTCCCCAGTGAGCTGAACCCAGTACCTTAGTTGAAAATGCAGAAATCACCCATCTTCTGTGTCGCTCGTGCTGGGAGCTGGAGGCTGCAGCTGTTCCTATTCGGCCACCTTTCTCGCACCTGAAGTGAGTATTCTTAATCACCTGCTTTAAAGATAAGAAAAACATATAGAAATTAAGCAATGTACATAATTCATTTTTAATGCATTAACAGGTCAGGATTTAAGTTTATAACACCACTTTAAAAACTAATAATTTATTTTATAACAGATTCAGTGTACATGTAATTGTCACTGATTATTATAACCTACAAGGATGGAGAGATGTATAAACTTTGAATAAATTGAGTCCTCTAAACGTCATATATACAAAAAATCCATAGCTGGATTCTCTTGAAAAATTCTACATCAATCATTTCCAATCAGGAACGTCTCAATTGGTCCCACAGTTATAACACTGTAGAATTATATAATTGCAAAAAAAATTTGTAAATAAAATCACATTGTGGATGTGCTAACCAGGGCAGTTCATCTTTAAAAGAGCCCTAAAATTAATGATTTTATAAAATAACAACCAAAACCTAATTATACTTCTAAGCTATAGCATAATTAATACTTTTATGTATCAAATTTTCTCAATGATAATACATTTTGTATTAACAAAATTTTATTTTTAAAAGCAATTTTAGATTTATAGGAAAATTGAGCAGCTGGTACTAAAAGTTTTAATAATATCTTCTCTACCCAGTCTTTGCACACTGTTACCCCGATTATTCATCTTTCACTAGTATGGTACATTTGTCATAATTAATAAAGCAATACTGATACATTGTTATTAACTGATTTCATTCTTTATTCAGATTTCCTGAGTTGTTACCTAATATCCTTTTTTCTGTTCCAGGATTTCATCCAGTATATCATACTAAATTTAGTTGGCCTCTCTATTTAGACTCCTCTTGGAGAGAACATTGTCTTTCTTGCTCTACTTGTTCCAGCTTCAGCTTTTGGGAGCTCTTTCAGTAGACTTCTTTATTCTTTTGACATATTGTTACCAATATGACTTATTTTTAATGCACTTGTTTACTTTCTGGCCCTACAAGATGCTCCAGGATTATCTTGTATATTTTCTACTCCTGGCTTAGAATCAGCTGTTTCTCCAGGGAGCCTTTGTTCCTTTTATTATAAAAAGGTATTTAAAAATCAACATTTGGCTGGGTGCAGTGGCTCATGCTTGTAATCTCAACACTTTGGGAGGCCAAGGCAGGTGGATTACCTGAGGTCAGGAGTTTGAGACCAGCCTAGCCAACATGATGAAACTCAGTCTCTACTAAAAATACAAAACTTAGCTGGGTGTGGTGGTGGGTGCCTATAATCCCAGCTACTTGGGAAGCTTAGGCAGCAGAATCACTTGAATCCGGGAGGCAGAGGCTGCAGTGAGCCAAGATCATGCCATTGCACTCCAGACAGGAGTGAAACCCTGTCTCCAAAAAAAAAAAAAAAAAAAAAGGCCAAATAGGAGCAGATCTGGTCTACAGCTCCCAGTGAGATCAATGTAGAAGATGGGTGATTTCTACATTTCCAACTGAGGTACCTGGCTCATCTCATCGGGACTGGTTAGACAGTGGGCACAGCCCACAGAGGGCGAGCCAAAGCAGGGTGGGGGGTCACTTCACCTGGGCAGTGCAAGGGGTCAGGGAACTCCCTCCCCTAGCCAAGGGAAGCCATGAGGGAAATCCGCCTTGAGGAACTGTTCACTCCAGCCCAGACACTATGCTTTTCCCACCGTCTTCACAACTCTCAGACCAGGAGATTCCTTCAGGTGCCTACACCACCAGGGCCCTGGGTTTCAAGCACAAAGCTGGGCGACAGTTTGGGAAGACACCAAGCTAGCTGCAGGAGTTTTTTTTTTCATACCCCAGTGGTGCCAGGAATACCACGGGGACAGAACCGTTCACTCCCCTGGAAATGAGGATGAAGCCAGGGAGCCAAGTGGTCTAGCTCAGTGGATCCCACCATGACAGAATCCAGCAAGCTAAGATTCACTGGCTTGAATTCTCACTGCCAGCACAATAGTCTGAAGTTGCCCTGGGACACTTGAGCTTGTTGGGGGGTTTGGGGTATCCGCTATTACTAACGTTTGAGTAATGGAGCTGACAAAAATTTTGAACTGACCAGAGTCCACCACAGCTCAGCAAAGCTGCTGTAGCCAGACTGCCTCTCTAAGTTCCTCCTCTCTGGGCAAAGCCTCCAAGAAATATGGGACTATGTGAAAAGACCAAACCTACATTGGATTGGTGCACCTGAAAGTGATGGGGAGAATGGAACCGAGTTGGAAATCACTCTTCAGGATATCATCCAGGAGAACTTCCCCAACCTAGTAAGGCAGGCCGACATTCAAATTCAGAAAATACAAAGAACGCCACAAAGACACTCCTTGAGAAGAGCAACCCCAAGACACATAATCATCAGACTCACCAAAGTTGAAATGAAGGAAAAAATGTTAAGGGCAGCCAGAGAGAAAGGTCGGATTACCCACAAAGGGAAACCCATCAGACTAACAGCAGATCTCTCGGCAGAAACTCCACAAGCCAGAAGAGAGTGGGGGCCAATATTCAACATTCTTAAAGAAAAGAATTTTAAACCCAGAATTTCATATCCAGCCAAACTAAGCTTCATCAGCGAAGGAGAAATAAAATCCTTTATAGACAAGCAAATGCTTAGAGATTTTGTCACCACCAGGCCTGCCTTAAAAGAGACCCTGAAAGAAGCACTAAACATGGAAAGGAACAACCGGTACCAGCCATTGCAAAAACATGCCAAAATGTAAAGACCATCAATGCTAGGAAGAAACTGCATCAACTAACAAGCAAAATAACCAGCTAATATCACAATGACAGGATCAAGTTCACACATAACAATATTAACCTTAAATGTAAATGGACTAAATGGTCCAATTAAAAGACACAGACTGGCAAATTGGATAAAGAGTCAAGACCCATCAGTTTGCTGTATTCAGGAGACCCATCTCACATGCAGAGATACACATAGACTCAAAATAAAGGGATGGAGGAAGATCTACCAAGCAAATGGAGAACAAAAAAAGCAGGGGTTGCAATAGTAGTCTCTGATAAAACAGACTTTAAACCATCAAAGACCAAAAGAGACAAAGAAGGCCATTACATAATGGTAAAGGGATCAATTCAACGGGAAGAGCTAACTATCCTAAATATATATGCACCCAATACAGGAGCACCCAGATTCATAAAGCAAGCCCTTAGAGACTTACAAAGAGACTTAGACTTCCATACAATAATAATGGGAGTCTTCAACACCCCACTGTCAACATTAGACAGATCAACAAGACAGAAAGTTAACAAAGATATCCAGGAATTGAACTCAGCTCTGCACCAAGTGGACCTAATAGACATCTACAGAACTCTCCACCCCAAATCAACAGAATATACACTTTTCTCAGCACCATGTCACACTTATTTGAAAATTGACCACATAGTTGGAAGTAAAGCACTCCTCAGCAAATGTAAAAGAACAGACCACAGTGCAATCAAACTAGAACTCAGGACTAAGAAACTCAATCAAAACTGCTCAACTACATGGAGAGTGAACAACCTGCTCCTGAATGACTACTGGGTACGTAACGAAATGAAGGCAGAAAAAGATGTTCTTTGAAACTAATGAGAACAAAGATACAACATACTAGAATCTCTGGGACACATTTAAAGCAGTGCGTAGAGGGAAATTTATAGCACTAAATGCCCACAAGAGAAAGCAGGAAAGATCGAAAATTGACACTCTAACATCACAATTAAAGAACTAGAGAAGCAAGAGCAAACACATTCAAAAGCTAGCAGAAAGCAAGACATAACTAAGATCAGAGCAGAACTGAAGGAGATAGAGACACAAAAAACCCTCCAAAAAATCAATGAATCCAGGAGTTGGTTTTTTGAAAAGATCAACAAAATTGATAGACTGCTAGCAAGACTAATAAAGAAGAAAAGAGAGAAGAATCAAATAGATGCAATAAAAAATGATAAAGGGGATATCACCACTGACTCCACAGAAATACAAACTACCATCAGAGAATACTATAAACACCTCTACGCAAATAAACTAGAAAACCTAGAAGAAATGGATAATTTCCTGGACACTTACACTCTCCCAAGACTAAAGCAGGAAGAAGTTGAATCCCTGAATGGACCAATAGTAGGCTCTGAAATTGAGACAATAATTAACAGCCTACTAACCAAAAAAAGTCCAGGACCAGATGGATTCACAGCCAAATTCTACCGGAGGTACAAGGAGGAGCTGGTACCATTCCTTCTGAAATTTTCCAATCAATAGAAAAAAAGGGAATCCTCCCTAACTCATTTTATGAGGCCAACATCATCCTGATACCAAAGCCTGGCAGAGACAACAAAAAAAGAGAATTTTAATCCAATATCCCTGATGAACATCAATGTGAAAATCCTCAATAAAATACTGGCAAACCGAATCCAGCAGCACATCAAAAAGCTTATCCATCATGATCAAGTGGGTTTCATCCCTGAGATGCAAGGCTGGTTCAACATACAAAAATCATTAAACATAATCCAGCATATAAACAGAACCAAAGACAAAAACCACATGATTATCTCAATAGATGCAGAAAAGGCCTTTGACAAAATTCAACAACCCTTCCTGCTAAAAACGCTCAATAAATTCGGTATTGATGGAATGTATCTCAAAATAATAAGAGCTATTTATGACAAACCCACAGCCAATATCATACTGAATGGGCAAAAACTGGAAGCATTCTCTTTGAAAACTGGCACAAGACAGGGATGCCCTCTCTCACCACTCCTATTCAACATAGTGTTGGAAGTTCTGGCTAGGGCAATCAGGCAAGAGAAAGAAATAAAGGGTATTTAGTTAGGAAAAGAAGAAGTCAAATTGTCCCTGTTTACAGATGATATGATTGTATATTTAGAAAACCCCATCATCTCAGTCCAAAGTCTCCTTAAGCTGACAAGCAACTTCAGCAAAGTCTCAGGATACAAAGTCAATGTGCAAAAATCACAAGCATTTTTATACACCAGTAACAAACAAACAGAGCCAAATCATGAATGAACTTCCATTCACAATTGCTTCAAAGAGAATAAAATACCTAGGATTCCAACTGACAAGGGATGTAAAGGACCTCTTCAAGGAGAACTACAAACCACTGCTCAATGAAATAAAAGAGGACACAAACAAATGGAAGAACATTCCATGCTCATAGATAGGAAGAATCAATATCATGAAAATAGCCATACTGCCCAAGGTAATCTATAGATTCAATGACATCCCCATCAAGCTACCAATGACTTTCTTCACAGAATCGGAAAAAACTGCTTTAAAGTTCATATGGAACCCAAAAAGACCCCGCATTGCCAAGACGATCCTAAGTCAAAAGAACAAAGCTGGAGGCATCACGCTACCTGACTTCAAACTATACTACAAGGCTACAGTAACCAAAACAGCATGGTACTGGTACCAAAACAGAGATATAGACCAATGGAACAGAACAGAGTCCTCAGAAATAATACCACACATCTACAGCCATCTGATGTTTGATAAACCTGAGAAAAACAAGAAACGGGGAAAGGATTCCCTATTTAATAAATGGTGCTGGGAAAACTGGCTAGCCATAAGTAGAAAGCTGAAACTGGATCCTTTCCTTACTCCTTATACGAAAATTAATTCAAGATGGATTAGAGACTTAAATGTTAGACCTAAAACCATAAAAACCCTAGAAGAAAACCTAGGGAATACCATTCAGGACATAGGCATGGGCAAGGACTTCATGTCTAAAACACCAAAAGCAACGGCAACAAAAGCCAAAATTGACAAATGGGATCTAATTAAACTAAAGAGCTTCTGCATAGCAAAAGAAACTACCATCAGAGTGAACAGGCAACCTACAGAATGGGAGAAAGTTTTTGCAATCTACTCATCTGACAAAGGGCTAATATCCAGAACCTACAAAGAACTCAAACAAATTTACAAGAAAAAAACAAACAACCCCATCAAAAAGTGGGCAAAGGGTATGAACAGACATTTCTCAAAAGAAGACATTCATACAGCCAACAGACACATGAAAAAATGCTCATCATCACTGGCCATCAGAGAAATGCAAATCAAAACCACAATGAGATACCATCTCACACCAGTTAGAATGGCAATCATTAAAAAGTCAGGAAACAACAGGTGCTGAAGAGGATGTGGAGAAATAGGAACACTTTTATACTGTTGGTGGGATTGTAAACTGGTTCAACCATTGTGGAAAACAGTGTGGCGATTCCTCAAGGATCTAGAACTAGAAATGCCATATGACCCAGCCACCCCATTACTGGGTATATTATACCCAAAGGATTACAAATCATGCAGCTATAAAGACACATGCACATATATGTTTATTGCGGCCCTATTCACAATAGCAAAGACTTGGAATCAACCCAAATGTCCATCAGTGACAGACTGGATTAAGAAAATGTGGCACATATACATCATGGAATGCTGTGCAGCCATAAAAAAGGATGAGTTCGTGTCCTTTGTGGGGACATGGATGCAGCTGGAAACCATCATTCTCAGCAAACTATCGCAAGAACAGAAAACCAAACACCACATGTTCTCACTCATATGTGGGAACTGAACAATGAGATCACTTGGACTTGGGAAGGGGAACATCACACACCGGGGCCTATTACGGGGAGGGGGGAGGAGGGAGCAGGGAGGGATGGCTTTGGGAGTTATACCTGATGTAAATGACGAATTGATGGGTACTGACGAGTTGGATGGGTGCAGCACACCAACATGGCACAAATATACATATGTAACAAACCTGCACGTTGTGCACATGTACCCTAGAACTTAAAGTATAACATTAAAAAAAAAAAAAGTTTAAGGAAAAAAAATAAGGTGTAAGAAAATTAGTAAAATGCATTGCTAGCACTCTGTCCTGAAAGGAATGAGGCACATCCCCCATATATCTCCCAACTTCCTGAGCCCAGCACAAACACATTCCTCCATATTTCTCTCAAACTTCAGAAAAACACCACCTAGGAAATCCCCGATAGGACACTGCGGGAACCAATAAAAAATGCTAAATGCGCTGTAACCGAGAGAATTACCTTGTTCCCCTGTAACTTTACATATCCTGTTTACATCAGGCTATAAAAAGCAAGCACTCGCATTGTTCGGGGCCCTCTTGTATGCTGTGGAATGGAGGGACCAAGTTCGAACTTGCAGTAAAGATCCTTGCCGCTTGGCTTTGACTCTGGACTCTGGTGGTCTTCTTCGGGGAACAAACGGTCTGGGCATAACAGTCCTTGTAATAAATAAGTATTTAATAAAATAATTTCACTTAAATGAAAAAAAAAAGAATACTCACTTCTGCTTTTCTTTTAGTGTAAATTAAGACAATCAGTGTAAAACTCTTAGCACCAAGCTTAGCATATTTAATATTAGCTGTTGAAATTATTATTATCTTGCAATGCCTGAAATTAATGATTTTATAAAATAACAACCAAAACGTAAATTAAATCTGTAGGTTGCTTCGGGTGGTATGGCCATTTTAACAACATTATGCCTTCCAATCCATGAACACAGGCTGTTTCCATTTATCTGTGTCTGCTTTAATTTATCTCATCAATGTTTGGTAATTTTCAGGGTACAAGTCCTCGCTAGTTAAGTTTATTCCTAACGATTTTATCCTTTTTGATGATATTATAAATGAAATTATTTTCTTAATTTCCTTTTGGGATAGTTTATTGTTTGTGTATAGAAATGCAAGATTTTTGTATGTCAATTTTGTATCCTGCAACTTTATTGTTTAATAGTTTATTAGTTCTAATTTTTTTTTTTTTTTGGTGGAGACTTTCCATATATAAGATCATGCCATCTGCAAAGAGAGATCATTTACCTCTTTTTTCTGATCCTTTTTCTTTCTTTCATTTTCTGCCTAATTGCTCTGGCTTGGCAAACAAATGGCCAAGAGGCATATGAAAAGATTTTCAGCATAACTAATCATCAGTGAAATGCAAATCAAAGCCTCAATGTGATGTTAGGAAGTGTCAAAAACAAACAAACAATAAAACCCAAACCTGAAAGATCACAAGTATTGGTAAAGATGTAGTGGAATTCGAACCTGTTGGTGGGACTGTAAAACTGTGAAGCTGTTATGAAAAACATTATGAAGATTTCTTAAAAAATTAAAAATAGATCTACCATATGATCCCACAATCTCACTTCTGGATGTATATCCAAAGGAAATAGAAACAGTATGTCAAAGAGGTATGTGCACTCCCATGCCTAGTGCAGCATTATTCATAATAGTCAAGGCATGGAAACAACTTAAATGTCCATCAACAGGTAAACGGAAAAGGAAAATATGGTATATATGAAACTTCCCAATGGGTTCACCTTGCCTGCTGCCTAGACAGAGTCAATTTATCAAGACAGGGGAATTGCAACAGAGAAAAAGTAATTCACAAAGAGCTGGCTGTGTGGGAGACTGGAGTTTTATTCTTACACAAATCAGTTTCCAGCATTAGGGGATCACAGTTTTTAAGGACAACTTGGTGGGTGGGGGAAGCCAGTGAACCATCAGTGCTGATTAGTTGATTGATCAGGTCAGAGATGAAATCACAGGTAGTGGAAGCTGTCTTCTTGCACTGAGTCAGTTCTGGAGTGGGGGCCACAAGATCAGATGTGCCAGCTTATCAGTCTGGGTGGTGCCAGCTGATCCATCGAGTGCAGGGTCTGTAAAATATCTCAAACATTGGTCTTAGGCTTTACACTAGTGATTTTATCCCCAGGAACAATTTTGGGAGTGTCAGAATCTTATAGCCTCCAGCTGCATGACTCCTAAACTATACTTTCTAATCCTGTGGCTAATTTGTTAGTCCTACTAAAGCAGTCTAGTTCCCTGGCAAGAAGGAAGTTTGGGAAAGGGCCACTATTGCCTTTTTTTTTTTTTTTCTTTTTTTGAGATGGAGTCTTACTCTTGTTGCCCAGGCTGGAGCACAATGGCATGATCTTGGCTCACTGCAACCTTTCCCTCCCAGGCTCAAGCGATTCTCCTGCCTCAGCCTCCCGAGTAGCTAGGATTACAGGTGCACACCACCACACCAACTAATTTTTGTAGAGACAGGGGTTTCACCATTTTGGCCAGGCTGGTCTTGAACTCCTGACCTCAGGTGATCCACCCGCTTCGGACTCCCAAAGTGCTGGGATTACAGGTGTGAGCCACTGCACCCAGCATCACTTTTGTTTTAAACTATAAGTTTCTCCCTAAGTTAGTTCAGCCTATGCCCAGGAATGAACAAGGACAGCTTAGAGATTAGAAGTGAGATGGAGGTTTTTTTGTTTTTTGTTTTTTTTTAAGACAGAGTCTTGCTGTTACCCATGCTGGAGTGCAGTGGCACCATCACTGCTCACTGCAAGCACCACCTCCTTGCAGATTCACGCCATTCTCCTACCTCAGCCTCCTGAGTAGCTGGGACTACAGGTGCCTACCACGCCCAGCTAATTTTTTGGTATTTTTAGTAGAGACTGGGTTTCACTGTGTTAGCCATGATGGTCTCGATTTCCTGACCTTGTGATCCACCTGCCTTGGCCTCCAAAGTGCTGGGATTACAGGCGTGAGCCACCGCACCTGGCCCAAGATGGAGTTTGTTAAGTCAGATCTCTTTCACTGTCTCAGTCATAATTTTGCAATGGCAGTTAAGACATTATGCTAAATGAGATATGCCAGTCACAGAGGGAAAAATATGGCTTGATTCCACTTATATGAGATTTCTAAAATAGTCAAATGCATAGCAGCGGGGAGTAGAATAGTGGTTGCCAGGGGCTGGGGGAAGGAGAAAATGGGGAGATGCTATTCAACAGGTATAAAGTTTCAGTTATGTAAGATGAATGAGTTCTAGAGATCTGGTGTATGATCCTGTAACTGCAGTTAACAATATTGTATTGTGTCACAATTTGGTTAAGAAGGTAGACCTTATGTTTAGTGTTCTTAGAACAACAATAATAATAATGATGATAATAATCATACTAAGAAATTGGGCACCGGAGGCATAAACTTTCCATCTGGTTTGAATGAGCCTCCAACTTAAATAGTAATGCGTAATAGATTTAAGGAAAATGGTAATATAAATTAGAATGGTTATTTTCAATGATTTATGAAGCCCTGTAGAGGAGGTCGTTATTATTATCATTGCCATTATTATGCTGCTAATGAGTATCCTAGTCTTTAACTACTCCATGACCTTGGGCAATTTACTTCACGTTTTGGGAAGAAGTTCTTACCTGTATGATATGACGAGGTTGAAAGAAAAGAGTTTCAGGGTTTTCCCTCCAACACTTATTGTATTTTATTATCTTTTGCAAAAATGTGTGTTTTTTTTTCCTGTCTGCCCCTTTTTATATCGGTAGAGTCTCCTTTATGAATTTTCATTCCCTATAGTTTTTCTTACTGCCTTAGTCCTTTTTTTCAAACTCAGTGCTATACAAACCAAATTTGCAATAAAGTTATCTCTAAGGACTCTACATAAAACAATATTCAAGAGCTTTAAACTCAGAGTGACATTTAAGGATAGAAACAGCCAGATAAAAAGATAAGTTTCTGATTTACTCTAAAATGAATTCTCTGAATCTGCATTTCTGAAGTCTAGCAGAAATGGTTGCTTCAGTCATTATGCATGGCAAGGTAAAAGCTCCAACGCCAGGAGAATTTAATCCAAGCTTTTCCTTGGTTCTGTGAGCTACAGAATTGTGTCTCCTTTCCTGATGATGAACTTTCCTGTGAATTCTCTTTCTTTGTGACTTACATATTCATGGCGACAGCCCTTACCTTCCAGGTTAACTAATGGCAAGAACGTGGTGACAGATTCTACTGCTGGGGAATGTTAGTGGGTTGGGTGGTGAAAGATCATATTCGATCAATTCAGCAGAGGATCTTGAGCAGCCAGAGTGCTGTTGACACTCAATTACGTTAGAAAAAGAGACATGATCAACATGAGATTAAAATATATTATAAGAAATATATCAAAATGAGAACAATAAAGGAGGAGTCACGAAATCCACGAACAGAAATGATAAGTATCTGTAGTGCTTTAACAGAAATGATGGAGGATTCAAAAAGGCTAGAATATGGCTCTTACTCTTAAGCTTCAGATTTAGCTGAGAAGACAAGCCATCCAAAAATAATTAAAACAAACAAACAAACAAACAAAAATAAGTAATGTGTGATATGGAGGAGTTTGTAAACTTGGTGAAGAAGTTGTACATTGTGGAAGCTGTGGAACTATACATCATGGAAAGTGTGGAATTGTTCATTATGGAAAGAAACTTGGACTTTAAGAAAAATAATTTCATCAAAATTTCTAACTAATATTTCTCATTATTAAACTGCCTTATCCATTCATTCTGATTACTTATTCATTTAGTTTTTTTCAATTGTTACAGAGTGCCTTCTATGTGTTAGGCAGTGTTCTTGGTGCTGATGAACAAAATACAAATTTAATGGTGAGGCTAAAAAATGAGATAAATAATATGTGGATGATGTGAAGTTCTACAGAAAAAAAAATGAGCAGGGAAAGGAACAGGGAGCTTGTGGGAAAGCGACATTCAAGCAAACAGCTAGAGGTGGTGTGGGAGTTAGTTATGTGCATCTCTTAGGGAAAGACAGTCAAGGTAGAGGAAAAAGCCAGTTCAAAGGCACTGAGGCAGGCATCTGGCTGGCATATTCCAACAATACCAAAGAGATCAATGAGGCTGAAGCTGAAGGATAAAGAGAAGGGATAGTAGAAGACACAAGGTTGAAGGTGGAGGACAGTCAGATCATTAAGGACTTGGGAAATGCTGGCAAGAATTTTTACTTCTTTTTTTTTTTTTGAGATGAAATCTTGCTCTGTCGCCCAGGCTGGAGCGCAGTGGCTCCACCTCAGCTCACTGCAAGCTCCGCCTCCCAGGTTCATGGCATTCTCCTGCCTCAGCCTCCCAAGTGGCTGGGACTACAGGGGCCTGCCTTGACGCCTGGCTAATTTTTTGTTGTTGTTGTTGTATTTTTAGTAGAGACAGGGTTTCACCGTGTTAGCCAGGATGGTCTCAATCTCCTGACCTCGTTGTGATCCACCTGCCTCGGCCTCCCAAACTGCTGGGATTACAGGCATGAGCCACCGTGCCCGGCCAAGAATTTTTACTTCTATCATGATTGTGTTTGTGCTTGGAAGTCATTGAAGGGTTCTTAGGAGAATGTTATGGTCTGACTTATGCTTTAAAGGATCACTGTGGCCCCCTTGTTGAAAATAACACTGTACAGGAGCAGGCAGACTGTAGAAACCATTCGTGAGAATATTAGAATAATCTAGCTAAGAGATTGTGGTAGCAGTGAAATTAATGAAAAAGTGGCTAGATTCTGGGTATATTTTGAAGGCAGAGACAAAATAATTTACTGACAGATTACAAATGTGGTGTAAAAGAAAGAAAAAAAGGATACCAAGGTTTTTTGTTGTGTTTGGACATTATTTTGAAGAGCCAAAGTATGAAGACAGTGTAATCAATAAATATATATACTTGTCTAAACATTCAGATCTGGAGTTCATATATTAAGTTTTCTTTGGTATGCAGTTTGGAGCCAAGACACACACCACTTCAGGTTATTTACGAACATTCAGTAGTGATCCACGTAGACTTGGTTGGAGTATGGGTGTTCTTGGTTTGCTTTGTTTTGTTTTTACAAGTACTCAAACTTTTATGACAGCTTAGTTGAGGCAGGCTTTGCCATTCTGTTTCTCTCTCTCTCATTTTAATTAAACTGTTTTGTTTTAGATAAATGTAGATTTACATGTAGTTTTAAGAAGTAATACAGAGATATCCTGTGTAGCTCTTACTCAGTTTCTCTTAATGGTAACATCTTGCAGACTTATAGTATAATATTGCAACCAGAATATTGACATTGATACAATCAAGCTACAAAACAATTCCATAACCACAATGATCTCTAGTTTTAGGTGCCCTTTTATACCTGCATTGGATGCTGGATTTTCTCAACCCCTTTGTTGGACTTGCGACAGGGGTGCCCCTTTACTGGGCTCACCACTCTCAATCCCTTTTAGGAGGGACCACGTGAGTGAGCAAGTGCAGGATCCAGCCAGCTGCCACTCCAGGCACTGGGAGGAGCAGGCTCTGTTTACTCAGAGCGAGCAAAGCCAGCCACTCTGTACTCCAGCAGAAGCAAATTCCATGTGGGGCCCACAGTGGTGCCCAGGTAGGGGTGCCTGCAACCCCAAAGTCACAGAAGGTGTATTACAATGCTCTTAGCTCTGCTGTCTGCAGATGGTGGTGTGTTATCAGCTCCGTTGACCCCTTGCCTCATCACGTGGGGTGGCTGCCCTCCAGTGGTGAAGGCAAAGGGCCAGTATGACAGTCTTTTTTGACTACCCTCATTCGGTGGGTCCTGAGCTCTTGTCCAGCATCCAAGAAGAATGAGATTGTGTGGACACTTGAAGGATGGTGAAGGTGGAGAATTTTATTTAGCATTGGAAATGGCTCTCAGTGGAGAGGGGAGCTGGAGAGGGGGTGGGACAGTCAGGTAGTCTTCTCCTGAAGTCCAGTCATCTCTTCCCTGAAGTCTGGCTGGTTCTCCTGTGAAGTCCAGTTGTCTCCCAGAAGCCAAGTTGCCTCTCTCCAGTCAAGCCACCTCTCTATCCTCTTTTGACTGAGTCTGAGGTCTTTATAGGCACAGAATGGGGGGCAGGTGGACCATAGGTAGTTTAGGAAAAGGCAACATTGAATTGGCAAAAAGGCATTATTCAGAAAGAACCAATTGGGAGAGAGTGGGCAAGCAGGAATAGTTTTCACTTTAGGCTGGGGGTTTCAGGCTGTTTGCCTTCAATGTGGGGTTTCAGTGGGGACCTGCCCCAGTCTACCTAATGACTCTATCACATCTACTTCCCTTTTCCCACTCCCTGTCCTTAACCCTTGACAACTGTAGCCTCTTTTTCTAAAAAAATTATTATTATAATTTAAGTTCTGGGGTACATGGGCAGAGGTGTAGGTTTGTTACATAGGTATACACGTGCCACGGTGGTTTGCTGCACCCATCAACGTGTCACCTACACTAGGTATTTCTCCTAATGCTACCCCTCCCCTAGCCCCCCATTTCCCAACAAGCCCTTGTGTGTGATGTTCCCCTGCCTGTGTCCATGTGTTCTCATTGTGTGACTCCCACTTATGAGTGAGAACATGTGGTGATTGGTTTTCTGTTCTTGTGATAGTTTGCTGAGAATGATGGTTTCCAGCATAATCCATGTCCCTGTAAAGGACATGAACTCATCCTTTTTTATGGCTGCATAGTATTCCATGATGTATATGTGTCACATTTTCTTTGTCCAGTCTATCATGGATGGACATTTGGGTTGGTTCCAAGTCTTTGCTATTGTGAATAGTGCCACAATACGTGTGCATGTGTCTTTATAGTAGAATGATTTATAATCCTTTGGGTATATATCCAGTAATGGGATTGCTGGGTCAAATGGTATTTCTAGTTCTAGATCCTTGAGGAATTGCCACACTGTCTTCCACAATGGCTGAACTAATTTATATTCCACCAACAGTGTAAAAGCCTTCCTATTTCTCCACATCCTCTCCAGCATCTGTTGTTTCCTGACTTCTTAATGATCGCTATTCTAACTGGCATGAGATGGTATCTCACTATGGTTTTGATTTGCATTTCTCTAATGACCAGTGATGATGAGCTTTTTTTTTTCATGTGTTTGTTGGCCGCATAAATGTCTTCTTTTGAGAGGTGTCTGTTTATATTCTTTGCCCACTTTTTGATGGGGTTGTTTTTTTATTGTAAATTTGTTTAAGTTCCTTGTAGGTTCTGGTATTAGCCCTTTGTCAGGTGAATAGATTGCAAAAGTTTTCTCCCATTCTGTAGGTTACCTGTTCACTCTGATAATAGTTTCTTTTGCTGTTCAGAAGCTCTTTAGTTTAATTAGATCCCATTTGTCAATTTTGGCTTTTGCTGCCATTGCTTTTGGTGTTTTAGACATGAAGTTTTTGCCCATGCCTATGTCCTGAATGGTATTGCCCAGGTTTTCTTCAAGGGTTTTTACGGTTTTAGGTCTTATGCTTAAGTCTTTAATCCATCTTCTGTTAATTTTTATATAAGGTGTAAGGAAGGGGTCTAGTTTCAGTTTTCTGCATATGGCTAGCCAGTTTTCCCAACACCATTTATTTATTTATTTAGTTAGTTAGTTAGTTTTTTGAGATGGAGTCTGGCTCTCTCACCCAGGCTAGAGTGCAGTGGCCCAATCTTGGCTCACTGCAAGCTCTGCCTCCTGGGTTCACGCCATTCTCCTGCCTCAACCTCCCAAGTGGCTGGGACTACAAGTAGCTGGGACTACAGGTGCCTGCCACCTCGCCTGACTAATTTTTTGTATTTTTTGGTAGAGACAGGGTTTCACCGTGTTGACCGGGATGGTCTCGATCTCCTGACCTCGTGATCTGCCCACCTCGGCCCCCCAAAGTGCTGGGTTTACAGATGTGAGCCACCATGCCTGGCCCAATACCACTTATTAAATAGGAAATCTTTTTCCCATTGCTTGTTTGTGTCAGGTTTGTCAAAAATAGATGGTTGTAGATGGGTAGTGTTATTTCAGAGGCCTCTGTTCTGTTTTATTTGTCTATATATCTGTTTTGGTACCAGGACCATGCTGTTTTGGTTACTGTAGTCTTGTAGTATAGTTTGAAGTCAGGTAGCATGATGTCTCCAGCTTTGTTTTTTTTGCTTAGGATTGTCTTGGCTATGTGAACTCATTTTTGGTTCCATATAAAGTTCAAAGTGGTTTTTTCTAGTTCTATAAAGAAAGTTAGTGGTAGCTTCATGGGGATAGCATTGAATCTATAAATTACTTTGGGCAGTATGGCCATTTTGACGATATTAATTCTTTCTATCCATGAGCATGGAATATTTTTCCATTTGTTTGTGTTTTCTCTTATTTCCTTGAGCAGTGGTTTGTAGTTCTCCTTAAAGAGGTCCTTCACATCCCTTGTATGTTGTATTCCTAGGTATTTTATTCCCTTTGTAGCAATTGTGAATGGGAGTTCACTTATGATTTGGCTCTCTGTTTGTCTGCTAGTGGTGTATAAAAATGCTTGTGATTTTTGCACAGTGCTTTTGTACCCTGAGACTTTGCTGAAGTCACTTATCAGCTTAAGAAGATTTTGGGCTGAGATAATGGGGTTTTCTAAATATACAGTCATGTCATCTGCAAAGAGAGACAACTTGACTCCCTCTCTTCCTATTTGAATACCCTTTATGTCTTTCTGTTGACGGATTGCCCTGGCCAGAACTTCCAATACTGTGGTGAATATGAGTGGTGAGAGAGGGCATACTTGTTTTGTGTCTGTTTTCAAAGGGAATGCTTCTAGCTTTTGCCCATTCAGTGTGATATTGGCTGTGGACTTGTCATAAATAGCTCTTATTATTTTGAGATATGCTCCATTGATACCTAGTTTATTGAGAGTTTTTAGCATGAAGGGGTGTTGAATTTTGTCAAAGGCCTTTTCTGCATCTATTGAGATAATCACCTGGTTTTTGTCATCAGTTTTGTTTATGCAATGGATTATGTTTATTGATTTGCATATGTTGAAACAGCCTTATATTCCAGGTATGAAGCCGACTTGGTTGTGCTGGAAAAGCTTTTTGATGTGCTGCTGAATTCAGTTTGTCAGTATTTTATTGAGGATTTTCACATCAGTGTTCATCAGGGATATTGGCCTGAAATTTTCCTTTTTGTTGTGTCTCTTCCAGGTTTTGGTAACAGAATGATGCTGGCCTCATAAAATGAGTTAAGGAGGAGTCCCTCTTTTTCTATTGTTTGCGATAGTTTCAGAAGGAATGGTACCAGCTCCTTTTTGTACCTCTGGTAGAATTCAGCTGCGAATCCATCTGGTCCTGGACTTTTTTTGGTTGGTAGGCTATTAATTACTGCCTCAATTTAAGAACTTTTATTGGTCTATTCAGGGATTTGGCTTCTTCCTGGTTTAGACTTGGGAGGGTGTATGTGTCCAGGAATTTATCCATTTCTTCTAGGTTTTCTAGTTTATTTGTGTAGAGGTGTTTATAGTATACTTTGATGGTAGCTTGTATTTCTGTGAGATTAGTGGTTATATCCCCTTTATCATTTTTTATTGCATCTATTTGATTCTTCTCTCTTTTATTCTCTATTAGCCTGACTAGCAGTTAATCTATTTTGTTGACATTTTCAAAAAAACAGCTCTTGGTTTTATTGATTTTTTTGAAGGGAATTTTGTGTCTCTATCGCCTTCAGTTCTGCTCTGATCTTAGTTGTTTCTTGTCTTCTGCTAGCTTTTGAATTTGTTTGCTTTTACTTCTCAAGTTCTTTTATTTTTGATGTTAGGGTGTCAGTTTTAGATCTTTCTTGCTTTCTCTTGTGGGCATTTAGTACTATTAATTTCCCTCTACACGCTGCTTTAAATGTGACCTAGAGATTCCTGTTGTGTCTTCATTCTCATTGCTTTCAAAGAACAGCTTTATTTCTGCCTTCATTTCATTATTTACCCAGTCGTTATTCAAGAGCAGGTTGTTCAGTTTCCATGTAGTTGTGCGTTTTGAGTGAGTTTCTTAATCCTCAATTCTAATTTGATTGTACTTTGGTCTGAGAGCCTGTTTGTTATGTTTTCCATTCTTTTGCATTTGCTGAGGAGTGTTTTACTTCCAATTATGTGGTCAATTTTAAAATAAGTGTGATGCAATGCTGAAAAGAATGTATATTCTGTTGATTTGGGGTGGAGAGTTCTGTAGATGTTTATTAGGTCTGCCTGGTCCAGAGCTGAGTTCAAGTCCTGAAAGTACTTGTTAATTTTCTTCTTGTTGATCTGTCTAATATTGACAGAGGAGTGTTAAAGTCTCCCACTATTATCGTGTGGGAGTCTAAGTCCCTTTGTTAATCTCTAAGAACATGCTTTATGAATCTGAGTGCTTCTGTATTGGGTGGATATATATTTAGGATAGTTAGCTCTTCTTGCTGCATTGATCTCTTTACCATTATGTAATGCCTTTCTTTGTCTCTTTTGATCTTTGTTGGTTTAAAGTCTGTTTTACCAGAGATTAGGATTGGAACTCCTGCTTTTTTTTGCTTGGTAAATATTTTCCATCCCTTTACTCTGGGCCTATGTGTGTGTTTGCTCATGATATGGGTCTCCTGAATACAGCACACTGATGGGTCTTGACTCTTTATCCAATTTGCTAGTCTGTGTCTTTAAGTTGGGGCATTTAGCCCATTCACATTTAAGGTTAATATTGTTATGCTTGAATTTTATCCTATCATTATGATCCTAGCCGGCTGTTTTGCCCATTAGTTGATGTAGTTTCTTCTTATTTTTGATGTTCTTTACAATTTGGTATTTTTTTGCAGTGACTGGTACTGGTTGTTCCTTTCCATGTTTAGTGCTTCCTTCAGGAGTTCTCGTAAGGCAGGCCTGGTGGTGACAAAATCTCTAAGCATTTGCTTCTCTGTAAAGGATTTTATTTTTCCTTCACTTTTGAAGCTTAGTTTGGGGATATGAAAATCTGGATTGAAAATTCTTTTCTTTAAGAATGTTGAATATTGGCCCTCACTCTTTTCTGGCTTGTAGAGTTTCTGCCAAGAGATCAGCTGTTAGTCTGATGGGCTTCCCTTTGTGGGTAGCTCAGTCTTTCTCTCTGGCTGCCCTTAACATTTTTTCCTTCATTTCAACCTTGGTGAATCTGACGATTGTGTGTCTTGGGGTTGCTCTTCTCAAGGAGTATCTTTGTGGTGTTCTCTATATTTCCTGAATTTGAATGGTGGCCTGTCTTGCTAGGTTGGGGAAGTTCTCCTGGATAATATCCTGAAGAGTGTTTTTGAACTTGGTTCCATTCTTCCCATCACTTTCAGGTACACTAGTCAAATGCAGGTTTGGTCTTTTCACATAGTCCCATATTTCTTGGAGGCTTTGTTCATTCCTTTTTATTCTTCTTTCTCTAATCTTGTCTTCTCACTTTATTTCATTAAGTTGATCTTCAATCACTGATATCCTTTCTTCCGCTTGATCGATTCAGCTATTGATACTTCTGTATAATTCACGAAGTTCTCGTGCTGTGTTTTTCAGCTCCTTCAGGTCATTTGTGTTCTTCTCTAAACTGGTTACTCTAGTTAGCAATTCATCTAACCCTTTTTCAAGGTTCTTAGCCTCTTTGCACTGGGTTAGAACATGCTCCTTTAGTTCATAGGAATTTGTTATTACCCACCTTCTTAAGCCTACTTCTGTCAATTCATCAAACTTACTCTGTCCAGTTTTGTTCCCTTGCTGGTGAGGAGTTGTGATCCTTTGGAGGAGAAGAGGCATTCTGGTTTTTGGAATTTTCAGCCTTTTTGTGCTGGTTTCTCCCCATCTTTGTGGATTTATCTACATTTGGTCTTTGATGTTGGTAACCTTCGGATGAGGTTTTTGAGTGGACATGCTATTCCTTTTTGTTTCTTAGTTTTCGTTCTAACAGGCCTCTCTGCTGCAGGTCTACTGGAGTTTGCTGGAGGTCCACTCCCAACCCTGTTTGCCTGGGTATCACCAGCAGATGCTCCAGAACAGCAAAGATTGCTGCCTGTTTTTTCCTCTGTAAACTTTGTCCCAGAGGGTCACCTGCCAGATGCCAGCCAGAGCTCTCCTTTATGAAGTGTCTGTCGGCCCCTACTGGGAGGTGTCTCCCAGTCAGGATACATGGGGGGATCCACTTGAGGAGGTAGTCTGACCCTTAGCAGAGCTGGAACACTGTGCTGGGAGGTCTGCTGCTCTCTTCAGAGCTGTCAGGCAGGGATGTTTAAGTTTGCTGAAGCTGTGCCCACAGCTACCCCTTCCCCAGGTGCTCTGTCCCCTATACGCTCTATCCCAGGGAGATGGGGATTTTATCTATAAATCCCTGACTGGTACTGCTGCCTTTTTTTGTGAGATGCCCTGCCCAGAGAAGAGAAATCTGGCAGTCTGGCCACAGGGGCGTTGCTGAGCTGCAGTTGGCTCTGCCCAGTTCGAACTTCCTGGTGGCTTTGTTTACACTGTGAGTATAAAACTGCCTGCCCAAGCCTCAGAAATGGTGGACGCTCCTCCCCCAACCAAGCGTGAGGGTCGCAGGTTGAACTCAGACTGCTGCTGTCCTGGTAGCAAGAATTTCAAGCCAGTGGATCTTAGTTTGCTGGGCTCCACGGGTGTGGGACCCGCCGAGCCAGACCACTTGGCTCCCTGGCTTCAACACTCCTTTCCGGGGAAGTGAACGGTTCTGTCTCACTGGTGTTCCAGGTGCCACTGGGGTATGGAAAACAAAACAAAACAAAACGAAACAAAACAAAACAAAAGCTCCCGCAGCTAGTCCGGTGTCTGCTCAAATGGCCACCCGAGCTCAAATGGCTTGAAACCCAGGGTCCTGGTGGGGTAGGCACCACAGGGAATCTCCTGGTCTGCGAGTTGTGAAGACCCTGAGACAAGAGCAGTATCTGGGCCCGAGTGTGCACAGTTCCTCAGGCTCAGTCCCTCACAGTTTTCCTTGGGCAGGGGAGAAAATTCCCTGACCCCTTGCACTTCTTGGGTGAGGCGACGCCCCATCCTCCTTTGGTTCCCCCTCTGTGGGCTGCACCCACTGTCCAGCCAGTCCCAACGAGATGAACTGGGTACCTCAGTTGGAAATGCAGAAATCACCCACCTTCTGTTTCGATCTTGCTGGGAGCTGCTGACCGGAACTGTTCCTATTCGGCCATCTTGCCTGCAATCCTACCTCTCTGTTGTTTATATCACACTTAGAACACTATAATTACTTTAAGAAAAAAATTGGTGACATTGAAATGTGTTTAGAGAAGAATTGTTTAGAATCAGGGAGGAGCACAAAAGCATGACCTATGAAGAAAAATAACCAAGAATACAGTATTTATCACAATAAAAATCAAGCTCAGGGTAAAATATTTAGCTCTCTGATTTTGAAGGGCTCCCATGTGTCTGAGGACTTAGAGTTGTTCTGTAAGACCAAAAGATACAGTGTTTTTTTAAAAAACGGATTCCATTTCAATTTTAGGAAGAATTTTTCAAATTCAGGAAATATTAATACTTTCAGGAGGTTTTTTTTTTTTTTTGGAGTCTCACTCTGTTGCCCAGCTCACTGCAACCTCTGCCTCCCAGGTTCAAGTGAGTCTCCTGCCTCAGCCTCGTGAGTAGCTGGGATTATGGGATTATGGGGTCACCACACCCAGCCAATAGTTGTATTTTTAGTAGAGACGGGGTTTCACAGTGTTGGCCAGGTTGGTCTCAAACTCCTGACCTCAAGTGATCTGCCTGCCTCAACCTCCCAAAGTGCTGCGATTACAGGTGCGAAACACTATGCCTGGCCTTTATTTCAGGAGGTAAGTTCTCTCTTTGTTGAACTGAAGAGAGTTTAAGAAATCACTATGTAATAATTCAATATTTTTCTAGAGGTTTGAACTTCATAATTTTTTTCAATGATAACATAGAAAGTATTTTTTCCTTTTGCTTCTTCCAGTGGCTTTATTGAGTTTATTTTTTAACTGAAAATAAAACTTTGTGCGATACTGTAGATAAGATGCAGCTATAACAAATAATACAGAAAGCTCCTAGGTACATTTTGCCCAGTTTCTCCCAATGGTGACACTTGTCAAAATTATAAGAACTAGGATATTGACCATGATAAAATTCAGCAATCTTATTCAGATTTTCCAAGTTTTATTTATACTCACACGTATGTATATTTGTATGTATTAAATTTTATACCATTTTATTACATGCAGGTTCTTGTATCCACTGCCACAGTAAAGATACTAACAGTTCCAACACCACAAGGATCCCCTTGTTGCCTTTTTATATCCACGCTTACCTCTTGCTTTCCACCCTCCTTCTCCAACCCCTGCTCCTGATCCCCTAACTCCTGCCAACTACTCATCTACTTCCATCTAAATTATTTTTCGTATTTCAAAATGTTACATAAATGAAATTAACAGTGCTATGTAGCCTTTTGGGATTAGCTTTTTTCACTCAACATAGTTTTCTGAAATTCATCTAAGTTCTTGCTTGTATCAATAGTTTGTTTCTTTTATTGCTGAGTAGTATTCCATGGAATGTACTTGTCACAGTTTGTTTAATCATTCACGTGTTGAAGAACATCTGGGCTGATTCCAGTTTTTAGTTATTGCAAATAAAACTGCTATGAATATTTGTGTATGGGTTTTTCATTTTGGTAAACATAAATTTTAATTTCTCTGGGAAGTTTCTCCAGGAGTGCAACTGCTGGGTGTTATTGTGGTTGCATGTTTAGTTTTAGTTTTGTTTTGTTTTTGTTTAAGAAATTGCCAAGCTGTTTTCAGGAATGGCCAAACCAGTTTACATTCCCTGCCTGTCTTTTTAAACATCGTAGTTTATCTTCTGTTTGTGGAATCCTAGCTGGGCTAAGTGAATCCCAGTGTGGGAAGGATTTTAGAAACCTTGCCGAGACACAAAAAATAAAGTATGTTCTTTACTAATTTGAAGAAGAGAAAATCTTGTTTAACTAAACCTGTCTATGTAATAAGGTCATAAAAGAGGCTACACAATAACACAGAGAGGATCGTTCTTTTGGATTTTCAGAGAAGCCTTTGTTAAAATTCCACATGACCCAATGCTACTTAAAACCAAAGTCATGGGAATTGAAGGGGAAATATAAAGAATCAAAAATCTAATTCACAGTGAGTTAAACAGTCTGCTTTGTGCCTGGATTCTTGTGTACTTACAGCTGTCTACAGCACATTCCATCTAGAGTTGCTAGATGCTCTCCTGGAAGGTATTAGCTTTCCCAGACCTGCTTTGATGTCCTAGCAGTACCAACATGAACAGAGTGTCATGGGCTGCGAGGAGATGGGAGAATGCTGACACCTTCTTTACTTCCTGTCAGGACTCTTTGGAATTAAAGATACATTTTAGTTATTGTTTTCATTTTGAGAACAATAAGCTCATATAATTAATTATGATATTTACAGTTATAGCCACCATTTTGAGTTTCTACTATGTGCCAGGATCTGTGCTAAATTATATACATTATATACAATTCTCAAAATAAGCCTTCAAAGAAAGTATTTTTTTAAATCTCCAATTTATAAATGAGGGAGCTTAGGTCATCAAGATTAACCACATATATTCATTAGACTACTATGAAACAAATTCAAAAGACTATTAATTTCCATACTAAGGAACTCCAAATGCTCAGCTTCACCTATGACTTCTCTATCTACCGTGATTCATTACTGACTGCTGGGGGCAGGGGAAGAATTAGAAGGATGGGTAGTAGAGGAAGAGTGGCTTAGGGTACATAAATATGATAATCATACTTATAATCATATTTTGATTATGCCATCATTTATTGAGTTCCTGCTATGTGCTGGGTTTTCTGCTAGTTTTGATATATAAGGTCTTGATTTCCAACAAGAATATTCGTGTGTAAAACAGTCATGTAAATACATGAGGAAACGGGCTTGGAAAGGTGAAGTAATTTTTCATAAAGTCACACACCTGGAGAGAAATAATTCTAAGACTCAATCAGTGATCTACCTGACTCTAAAATTCTTGCTCTATCTGTCTGTTTGCCTATCTCTGTTTATGTATATCAATGGGAAACACACACCCACACCCACACCCGTACTCACTCATGCACACACAAATTTGTTATTAGAGAAATTAAGATTCTTGGTGATATGGTTTGGCTCTGTGTCCCTGCCCAAATCTCATCTTGCAGCTCCAATAATTCCCACCTGTTGTCAGACGAACCTGGTGGGAGATAATTGAATCATGGAGGTGGGTCTTTCCCATGTTGTTCTCATGATAGTGAATAAGTCTCACAAGATCTGATGGTTTAAAAATTGTAGTTTCCCTGCACCAGCTCTCTCTTTGCCTGCTGCCATCCATGTAAGATGTGACTTGCTTCTCCTTGCCTTCTGCCGTGATTGTGAGGCCTTCACAGCCATGTGGAACTGTAAGTCCATTAAACTGCTTTTTCTTCCCAGTTTTGGGTATGTCTTTATCAGCAGCATGAAAACAAACTAATATGGTAAATTGGTACTAGTAGAGTGGGGTGCTGCTGAAAAGATACCTGAAAATGTGGAAGACATTTTCCCCACTATCTTGGGGATTAATACTGGGCTCCTTATAAATTATGCAAATTTCAGTAGTCAGCCTGAATGTCTCCTTAGAAAATAGGATTTTCTTTTCTATTGCATGGTCAGGCTGCAAACTTTCCAAACTCTTACACTCTGCTCCCCTTACAAAAATTGAATGCCTTTAATAGCACCCAAGTCACCTTTTGAATGCTTTGCTGCTTAGAAATTTCTTCTGCCAGGTACCCTAAATCATCTCTCTCAAGTTCAATGTTCCACAAATCTCTAGGGCAGGGGCAAAATGCCACCAGTCTGTTTGCTAAAACATAACAAGAGTCACCTTTGTTCCAGTTCCCCAAAAGTTCCTCATCTCCATCTGAGGTCACCTCAGCCTGGATTTCATTGTCTATATCATTATCAACGTTTTGGTCAAAATCATTCAACAAGTTTCTAGGGAGTTCCAAACTTTCTCACATTTTTCTGTCTTCTTTTGAGTCCTCCAAACTGTTCTAACCTCTGCCTGTTACCCAGTTTTTGTGGTTGGTAAGTCTGATGGAAAATTTTGCGTAGTTGTCTTCAACAGCTAACAGAATATAGAAGAATAGGACTAGTGCAGTATTATGCTCATTGACCTGGTTTTTTCATGTTTATCAATCCCTCCTTAGTCTCAACCATTCCCCTTTCTACTTATTTACTACAAAATTTTTTTTGTGACTAGTGGATAAACACTCATTTACTTGTAGCTGGTGGTACATAATTCCCACTATCTATTATATAGGAGCTCCATACTGTCTCTCATTTTCTTTTCTTTATAATAGACCCTTATCAAATATTTGAATGATGATGAATGAAATATTAGATTTTTCCCTACCACACTATTTACCTTCTTGGTATCAATTGCTCTTTAATGTTTCCACTGTCTCCAATAGCGACTTTCAAGAATATCTGATTGAAAAGGTAATTCCCTGTGCTTAAAATTGAGCATTCTGTTTAGTTCAGTTTAACAACATGTGATAATTTAGCGTTTAAGTGGGGAATCTTGATAGGTGCTCAGGGTGAGGAGACGACTAACACATCACCTGACTTTTAAGAAGCTCCCTATTTGCTAGAGGGTGCAAATGAGTTATTGATAAGGGCAGTTAGAGAAACCTGCAGAAGAAATGAAGGAAATTCATCATATCAGATCATCAGAAGAGATGGACAAAGATGGCTTTCCACAGGGGATGATACCTAACCTGGGTTTTGAAAGATGAATAAGAGTTTTCCTTTCAGATAAATTAGCAAGGACTGTCTTAAATAGAAAACATTTTTGTTCACTGAGTTAGCTCTGGAAATTGCAGGAAATGTTATGTGGATTTTGAAGATCTAGGCTCAGAATCAGAACCTGGGTTTTGATGTATTAGGACTGGGAGTTTCACCTCTACAGCATGCCAGGTAGAGAAGTGGTTGGTACAAGTAACAAATTTATAAACAATGGCTGCTTCACCTTTTATTCTAGTTCCTGGATGAACCTGGACAAAAAAATGACAGAATAGAGATCTTTGTGGAATACATAAATAAAACTATGTTTTTAAATGGTTTGAAATTATGAGTTCAAATCCAAATTTTCTCAACTCAAGGCATTAAGGTGTTTCATCTTCTTCTTATTATTATTGCTTCACTGTGGGTAGGATGCATATTAAAAGTGCACAACGTTAAGAAGTTGAAGGACTTAGTTTGACAAAAACTGTAAAAAGCCCCTCCATCAACTCTAAGGATTATTATATCCTTAGTAGAAGTAATTGCACATGCCCACACTGATAGTGGAATGCATTTCCTGGAGTGCTGTGTTGAGAAAGATTCTGAGGCAATATCAACATTCAGTAGAGAAAAGCCCCATGTTCAATTATTCACATGCGTATATATGTGCATGTGTGTGTGTTGCTGGGGGCAGAGGGGAGTGTGAACCATGTGCTGCATTTCTGCCATCCCTCAATCAGGAAAATAATGAATGGGTGCCCAGAATAACTTGGGAAGCCTGATCACCTTATTTTTTAATAATTATACCCCATCGGTACCCACATCGTATTTTCAGCAAATTAACAAAAGATGATTTTGCAGTGTACTTCCTTGTCATAGTATTAACATTCTCACAAGCACAACCATAAAATCAGTTGACATTTACTCTTAATTTACACAGAATAATGGTGTTGGTTAGAGAGTGATTGATTACATATGAAGTTTAATACACAGTTATTTTTTACCTGGCTTTCTATTATCTATCTTTTATATCAGGAAAACAATTTAATTTGGTGAGATATCCATGCAGATAACCACTGTAGCTTGCACTTATACCTTGATAACGCCCTACAGGGATGTCTATACAAAGGAGAAGGCACTCAATAAATACAGATGAAATGAAAGAATAATTCTGAGTCATATGACAGGGGGAATGTGAAGGAGGCTAAAAATGGGAAAGAATTAAGATAAGATTCTTGAGTTGAATTTATGTGGCATAAATGAAATATGGGATGGTGAAGAGTACTCTACTGTTTTACTGTCACTTCTTGGAGAGGGCCTGTGTAATTCATTTAATGCTTCCCTTCTTGTGACTTATGTCATCCCAGATTCACAGTAATGTAAGTTTACAGCATTCCATATCAACATATACTCTCTCTCCACTGTGTTTGCAACCTTCTCTACTCCTGCTGCTTTCCTAGAGGAGAGGGTTAATTCCCAAAAGGTACCACATAGGGAGATGTTATAAGCGGAATTGTTCCAGATAAACAATGTCGGTCATGCAATCATCCCAATATGCATTGCTCAGTGAATTTGTGCAAGTAGAACCTCCTCGTGGGCATGATACTGGTGGTGTCCAGGAAACTAGGGTGTGGCTAGGACTGGAACAGCATAGGTTGAACTTTGCAAAATTAACTGTGTTCATTTTCATTAAAGTGTCTTCCTTATATCCTATTCTAACCAGAAAAATAAATATTTTACTCATTATAGATAAAATTTAGTGAGTGCTCGCTCTGTTGTCAGATACTATGCAACTTGATTCCATTTAATGCTTCCTAAACCCTGTCAGTTAGTGATATGGCTTGGCTTTTTGTTCCTGCCCAAATCTCATCTCAAATTGTAATCCCCAAGTGTTGAGGAAGGGGCCGGTGGAGGTGATTGGATTATAGGGGCAGTTTCCCCCATGCTGTTCTCCTGATAGTGTGTGAGTTCTCTTGAGATCTGATGCTTTAAAAGTGTTTGGCAGTTACCCCCTTTGCTCTCTCTCTCTCTCTCCCCCCCCCTCCTGCCGCATTGTGAAGAAGGTACTTGCTTCTCCTTCACCTTCTGCATGATTGTAAGTTTCCTGAAGCCTCCCCAACCATGTGAAACCGTGAGTCAATTAAACCTCTTTTGTTTATAAATTGCCCAGTCTCAGGTACTATCTTTGTAGCAATGCGAAAACAGATGAATACAGTTAACTAACATTATTTTCTCCAGTTTGCATTTTGGAAAATTGAGACTTAGGGGGCATAAGTAGTTAGTGTAAGATTGCATAGCTGAGTGTCATGGCCTAGTTTAAATCAAAGGTTGCCTAATAACCCATGTTTTTATCATGCTAATCACCATACAGCATAGCCTTCTGTGCAGAAACTGTGGTTGACATCTTCCCATTTACCTGACTGATTTAATAGTCCTTCCTAACAGCCGGCTGCCTGGGGAGTTGTGTCAACCCTATAGAGCAAACATTGGGAATTCAGTTTATAACTTGAACAAAATATCTACATGTCAGGGAGAGTCCCAGAGAAATAAGACACTGGTTTATTCCCCTTATCCTCCTTTTTCCAATCTTTTATTCTGGTCTTAAAGCTGCTTGGTTGTAACTAATAAATGTTACCGGGTGAATAAATGTTCACCCAAAATACTGTTTTTGACATAAATAATGTAATGTCCAAACGATGCAGAAACTGCCTTAAATAAAACATGTGAATGCTGGGTCTTTCTTGTAATAATTTGAAAAATATCAATAATGTTGTCAGTTTAACAACAAAACATGCTATCTGCCCTTTTCATCTTCCTGGCTATATTAGAAAAAGAAAAATGTGCCCCTTCATCACATAAAAAGTATACTTTTCACCACAATTGTCTTAAGAGTTGTTCTTGAAGTCCCACATTTAATTTTAAAGTGAGCAAATGCAAATGTGTGAATTAGTAACAAGAATGTTTACTGGCTTTAGAATTAAATTACATGAACATGAATCTCAGCTGGGAAACTTTGGGCAACACACTTACTTTTTTTTAACCTCTGTTTTTTCATATAAAGTGGAGATAATTATACCTACTTCAAAACGTTGCTGTGAGGATTAAATGAGATAATGAATGGGTATGAATTTGTTAACCAATGTAAATTTCATAGTGGTGCAAGCAGGAAAGAGCTTTATTTTGTTTTTGCCCCCAACATGATCTTTAATTTCTCGTTCCTTAAGGCTATCTAATTGGAGCCCATGGCTGTTGGGAGCCTTCAGTGATAACAATAATTTCATTCAGATAGTTGTCTTAATTTGGATTTCCCCAGAAATGATCTTGAGAGGAGAATATGGGTGCAGTTAGTCTATCTGGGAAGTGGGTGCAGGTAGTACAAGTGAAGAAAAGAGGAAAAGAGGAAAACATAAAAACCAACAAAAGCTTTAGAGCAGGTCATTACTGTGAGTAGCTGGGGCTCCATCTCTCTGAAATACCACGTGGAAGACACCTTGGAACATTTTCTCTGGAAGAAGGGGATGTAGGAGTGCCATTGGTTCCCCAAGTGGATCCTCTTGTCTGCTCTAGTGCACACATCCCCTCTTACTCCGAGCATTGAATGGCTCACTGCTGCCCCCTGCTCCTTCTCCTGAGAATTGTTTTTAGTTTAGGCCACCCTCTCACTCCAGTTGCCAAGAGCGGATGAATGACAGAGACACTCAAGGCCAGCCCTTTGCCTCAACAGGGGACGATTCTGATGCGTAATTTAAGCTACAGAGCCCTTTTCTACTCACGAATCTGGCTAGATGGACCTGTGATCTTACACTAGCTTGGTTCTTTTTTCTTCTCTCTTCTGTTTTATTCCCTCCTTTTATGGGTTTCTCCTGAGGCATCTCTATCACTAAAACTCATGCATCTGAATTTCTGTCTCAATCTGTGCTTCTAGGGAACTTGACATAAGTCGGGGCAATTATTTAACTATGCTCATCTCCCACTGCTTGAGGGTTTGGAGGCACTGACCAGCCGCTGCCTTCGTGGCCCACACCACAACTTATTTCTGATGGGGGCTCATTGTTTTCTTCATGGAGCGATATTGAGTGTGGCCCCATCAGGTTGGTCTGAGACAGGTGAAGATTCTTGGTACACGGGAGACTTGTCATGCTTGCCATGTAGACGGTTTCCACTGTTGCCCTCTCCTCTCCCTGTTACTGGGGTTAGGTGAAGACTTGGTACATGGGAGACTTGTCATGCTTGCTGTGTAGACGGTCTCCACTGTTGCCCTCTCCTTTCCCTGTTACTGGGGTTGGCTGCAACCAGTTTACCATCTTCAGAAGATCGCAGACAGGAAGTAAGTAGCAGCTTCTTGTTTTGCATATGCTCCCATAGTTAAGAAATACATATAAAACTCCTTCAAGAATTTTGTCACCGAGTTCTGTGTTGGGGAATGGGGATAGGTTGGGGAGCACTAACATATTTTTCTGTCCACCTGCAAGCAATCTGCCAGGGAATGAAACCTTAATCTGCCCATCTGATAATCAGCCTTCATTCACTTCATGGAAATGCCCTAACTTGGTTTGTGCAATAGCCACTCAGCCAACAATTTCCTGATTCAGCAATCTCTCTTAGCTCTAGTCTTCTGCCTATATGAGCTGGATGAGATGATGGGCATGTGGGTAAAATGACCACTTTGGCCACTTTCTTTTTTAAATATGAGGTTTTCTATAGGCTTTTGGGACTTTGGGACTTTAGTTGATTTCCAGAACCAACAGAAAGCATTTTAATATTATTTTATAGATGTAAATTAAAACTTAGACACTCACCAAGTTGTAGCTCTTAGTTTAATTACAACATCATTCTTTGGAATGTTTGAAAAGTCATTGTTTCTTAGTGTTTTCTTTAATAAGGTGACTTAGCATGTTTAATAAAAAGACCACAGGTGTGAGAAGGAGAGCTGGGTCATCATGCTCCTAGCCCTGTGACATTTTAAAATAATTTCACCTTCCAACAGCCAATACATAGGATAATAAAAGCTGTTTAACATATCCCACAGGTTGTTATAAGTCTGAAATGAAGGAAAACATGCAAAGCATATTTGAAAGCAAAAGATAATGAAATGTCAGTTAATCATTAATAAAGTAACTCAATTTTAAGGGAGCCTATCAAAAGGCAATTTCTCCTTTCCTTCAGAGATGCTCACACTGATTCAACAAGCTGCTGTGACTGAGACCTGACTCATTTTTGGCAAACAGATGCCACTCTAAATAAAGACAAAGTGATAAACATATGTAAATATTTCATATGGAAGCAAAGTCAATATGGACAAATGCAAAAGACACAATTCCAATACTGGAATGCCAGGCTATGCATAGTCACAGCAAAAAACAACATGGATATTGGAGTTAACCCCATGCTGTTATTTAAAAGCTTACCAGAAACCCCTAAAAGGCATGGGCCAGGCATAATTTTGCCATTCTTCTCTAACTTCATCATGTCATATGCTGTCAATTGGGTGAGGCACAGTATAGAAAAAAGTGCCCTGTGTTCTAATTCCTGCTCCTCCTGACCTTGGATTTGATACTTCCTTCTCCTTGTTCTTTGATGGTCAAGGTGGCATGGTAATGTGTATCTCTGTTCACAGAATAGTTATAGATGATATGAGATAGTGTATGTGAAAGTGTTTTGGAAAACATAGTAATTCTGTAGAGGTATAAGGTAATATTAAACAAGTGATAAAAAATAAAGTTCTAGAACAGAGTGAGAAAATAGCCTGGAGGAAAGGAAGCCAGAAAGTGTCCTATTATATCACACTGTCATAAACTGCCCAAAAAGAGCAAATGTCTCTCTCTCTCTCTGTGTGTGCGTGTGTGTGTGTGTGTGTGTGAGAGAGAGAGAGAGAGAGAGGAGAGATTGCTAAAGCTTTGAAGACTTTTTTTTTTTTTAAAGACAGGGTCCCACCCTGTTACCCAGGCTGGAGTGCAGTGGAGCAATCATCGCTCACTACAGCCTTGACCTCCTGAGCTCAAGTTATCCTTCCATCTCAGCCTCCCAAGTAGCTGAGACTACAGGCACCCACCACCGTGCCTGGCTAATTTTTATATACTTTTTTCTAAAGATGGGGTCTCACCATGTTGCCCAGGCTGGTCTCAAATTCCTGGGCTCAATTGATCCACCTGCCTCAGCCTCCCAAAGTGCTGGGATTACAGGTGTGAGCCACTGCACCCGGGCCCTGAGGACAAATTTTATATGGCGTGGGCATTCACCTGCCCAGTGCCACCAAGTTTGACAACATCTCACATGTGGAGGAGCCCTTCCAAATAGCCCCTGGTCAATACATGAAATCAGTTGTTTAAATGTAAACCAATGACAAGTCAAACCATTTCTGAAAAACAAAAATTTATTTATTATGGAAAATTCCAAATGTATACCAAAGAGATAGAAAAGTGAATTCTATACACCCATCACTCAGCTTCAATATTATTACCATTCTAGAAAGACTATTCCTTTAGAAATATATTTTTTGATTTAAAAATTTTTATTTGGAAATAATGTCAAATAAAAGTAGTAAAGACCATTCCTTTAAAAATATATTTTTGATTTTAAAACTTTTATTTGGAAAGAATGTCAAATAAGAGTAGCTTAGATGGAATAATACAGAAAACTGTAACATAAATAGAATAATTTCAAGTAAGAACAAGAATAGCATAAAGAACACCCATAAACCCTTTATCCAGTCACCCATTGTTAATATTTTATTACTGTTCCTTTATCATTGGCACATACTTCCCCGCAGTTCCCCCTCCGCCTCATTCTCTGTACATTTCTTTTTCTGAATTTAGGATGATTTGTACCCCTCATAGGCATTTTCTTTTCTTTTTCTTCAGGTTCCATATCTATTCTTTTTTTTTTTTTTTCAGGTTAAAGATTTATTCTTTTTTTTTTTTGAGATGGAGTTTCGCTCTTGTTGCCCAGGCTGGAGTACAATGGTGCAATCTTGGCTCACTGCAACCTCTGTCTCCTGGGTTCAAGCTATTCTTCTACCTCAGCCTCTTGAGTAGCTGAGATTACAGACACCTGCCACTATGCTAGGCTAATTTTTGTATTTTTAGTAGAGACAGGGTTTCACCATGTTGTCCAGGCCGGTCTCGAACTCCTGACCTTAGGAGATCTGCTCGCCTCAGCCTCCCAAAGTGCTGGGATTACAGGCTTGAGCCACCATGCCCATCCTGTTTTTGAAAATTTTATTGTATTTTAAGTTCTGAGATATATGTGCAGTACATGCAGGTTTGTTAAATAGGCAAACGTGTGCCATGGTGGTTTGCTGCACCTATTAACCCATCACCTAGGTATTAAGCCCCATGTGTATTAGCTAGTTGTCCTGATTGAAATAATTTACATTCTCACTAACAGTGTAAAAGCATTCCTACTTCTCCACAGCCTTGTTGTTTCTTGAATTTTTAATAATTGCCATTCTGACTGGTGTGAGATGATATCTCATTGTGGTTTCAATTTGCATTCTCTAATGAAAAGAGATGTTGAGCTTTTTTTCATATATTTCTTGGCCACATAAATGTCTTCTTTTGGTAAGTGTCCATTTTCTTTGCCTACTTTTTAATAGGGTCGTTTGTTTTTTTCTTGTAGATTTGTTTAAGTTTCTTGCAGCTTCTGGATATTAGACCTTTGTCAGATGGATAGATTGCAAAATGTTCCTCCCATTCTATAGGCTGTCTTTTCACTTTGATGATAGTTTCTTTCGCTGTGCAGAACTCTTTAGTTTAATTAGATTCCATTTGTCAATTTTTGCTTTTGTTGCAATTACTTTAGATGTTTTTGTCATGAAATCTTTTCCTATGCCTATGTCCTGAATGGTGTTACCTAGATTTTCTTCTGGGATTTTTATAGTTTTGGATTTTACATCTAAGTTTTTTTTTTTTTTTTTTTTTTTTTTGAGATGGAGTCTCGCTCTGTTGCCCAGGCTGGAGTGCAGTGGCCGGATCTCAGCTCACTGCAAGCTCTGCCTCCCGGGTTCATGCCATTCTCCCGCCTCAGCCTCCCGAGTAGCTGGGACTACAGGCACCTGCCACCTCACCCGGCTAGTTTTTTGTATTTTTTTAGTAGAGACGGGGTTTCACCGTGTTAGCCAGGATGGTCTCGATCTCCTGACCTCGTGATCCGGCCGTCTCGGCCTCCCAAAGTGCTGGGATTACAGTACATCTAAGTTTTAAATCCATCTTGAATTAATTTTTGTACAAGGTGTAAGGAAGGGGTCAAGTTTCAATTTTCTGCATATGACTAGCCAGTTTTCCTAGCCCTATTTATTAAATAAGGTATCCTTTCCCCATTGCTTGTTTTTGTCAGATTTGTCAAAGATCAGATGGTTGTAGATGTGCGGTCTTACTTCTGAGTTTCTGTTCCATTGGTCTATGTGTCTGTTTTTGTACCAGTACCATGCTGTTTTGGTTACTGTAGCCTTGTAGTATAGTTTAAAGTCAGGTAGTGAGATGTGTCCAGCTTTGTTCTTTTTGCTTAGGATTGTCTTGGCTATATGGGGTTTTCTTTGTATGGTGTGGGCATTTATCTGCCCAGTGCCCTACAAAGAAATTCCATATGAAATTTATAATAGTTTTTTTCCCAATTCTGTGAAGAATGTCAATGGTAGTTTGATGATAATAGCATTAAATCTATAAATTACTTCTGGCAGTATGGCCATTTTCACAATATCAATTTTTTCCTATCTATTAGGATGGAATGTTTTTCCATTTGTTTGTGCCCTCTCTTATTTCCTTGAGCAGTGGTTTGTAGTTCTCCTTGAAGACGTCCTTCACATCCCTTGTTAACTGTATTCCTAGGTATTTTACTCTCTGAGTGATTGTGAATGGGAGTTCATTTATGATTTGGCTCTCTTTATTGTTGTTGGAAAGGAATGTTGTTGGTGGAAAGGAATGCTTGTGGTTTTCACACGTTGATTTTGTATCCTGAGGCTTTGCTGAAGTTGCTTATCAGTGTAAGGAGTTTCTGGGCTGAGATGATGGGGTTTTCTAAATATAAAATTGTGTTATCTGCAAATAGAGACAATTTGACTTCCTCTCTTCCTATTTGAATACCCTTATCCTTTATTTCTTTCTCTTGTCATGGCCATTTTTAATTTTTCACTGTGTATTTCCTAAGAATAGGGATATGCTCTTACATGACTACAGTACAGTTATCAACATCATAACTTTATATTGGTACAATTTTATTATATGCCAGTTTTATCAGTTTACCCAAAGATTTTTTAAATAGTACTTTTCCTTCTCTATTACAGGATACAGTCTAGAGTCAGGTATTGCTTTTGGTTGTCATGTCTCTTTACCTCCTTTAATGCAAAATATCCTTTCTTTGTTTCTGTACAACAATGATACTTAAAAATATACTCCTCAATACCCATATGTGTTAATGGAATGATCTTCATTTGGGCTTCATCTAATGTTTCTTCCTGATTAGATTTAGGTTATGCATTCTTGGCCAGAATATTGCATAGGTGATGGCGTATCCCTCTTGGGGTGCCACATCTGGAGGCAGGACTCCCATCTACTCCTAATTGGTGTTAATTTTGACCATTCGGTTAAGGTGTTGTCTGATTTCTCTACTGTGTAATTAATATTTTTTCCCTTGCAATATTTAATCTGTGGAGAGACACATTAAGAGCATGCACATATTTTTCTCCACATCAAATTTTCTCCCTACATTTCTGTATTCATTCATAATTCTTGGCTTATCTAATCTTTATAAACAATGGCTGCAAGTTGCTGATTTTCTATCCCAGTACTCCTTCCACATTTATTAGCCAGCACATGGTATTCTGCCATAAATAAGAGTCCTCTCATCTTCTCTTTTTATTTATTGTTCTACATATTTATTATCAATATGGAATAATACATTTCTTTATTCCCCAAACGGTTTTTAATAGATCAGTTAATTATTGCGGAGTTGAAATTACCCCATATTTGGCTAGTGGGAGCACCTTTAAGCTGGCTTCTGTATCCTTGGGCATTCTCCCATCAATTCTTTGAGCACTTACTTGATAGCATACCAAGATGCTCCAGGCTCATCTTACACCTATTTACCCAAGCCCTGGAATCAGCCACTTCTTCAAGGAGTCCTGGTTCCTTTTAGTGGGGAATGATATTAGATAGCAAGCTCTAGGTACTAGGTGTGCTCATTGTTACTAGGTGTGGCATTTTGACCCTTTCAATGTACAGAACTAGGAAATACATGCTATATACAGAGACATATTTATATATACACACTTGCATATGCATACATATATACTTAAATATGTACACATATTCATGCGCATGTACATATATTTACATATCTTTGAAATTTTGAATTCACACCAATACTCACAATTTTCAAACCATCCCTACGTGGCTCTTTCTTGTCTTTCGCCATTTCATATTTGTATGTACCTTCTTTCTCATTGAGAACCCTGGCTCCTAAATTGATTCATTTGCTCAACTGTCTAATACATCTAAAATAATTTCACAACTTTTCCCACACCATTACCAAAAAAAGCTTATCCAAAGGAGTTCAGGGTTTGCTTACAATTCTTGTTACCACCCTACTCTACTCTGCTGCAAACTGAGGGTGTATGGTCAATTACTTGGATTTTTTTTCCTTTCTTCCTTTATTTCTTTATCTTTTTTCTCTCCCTCCCTTCTTTCCTCCCTCCCTTCCTTCATCTCTTCCTTTCTCTCTTTTTATTTTTTATTCTCTTATTCTTTCTCTCTCTTTTCCTCCCTCCATCTCTTCCTCTCTCCTTTCTTTCTGTTCCATTTAAGAGCAATTATAGCATTCCTTTGAAATACGATTTAATTCATGTGGTTCACTTTACTTTCAGTTTTAGTCCCCTCCTCCTTCCACCCTTATTGATTTAGTTATTTGTATTATATAGAAGATTAAAGGCTTCAGAAAGTCAAAACTATATACAAAAAGGAATATTGTAGGATGTCAGTTCCTTCCTCGTCCCCTCCACTCCTTTGCCGGCCCAACATAAGAATATATATGAATGAAAATGTTCACATTAAACACAGTGATATGGTTGCCTATAGGGGAAGGAGAAGAGAATGAAGTTAAAGGGGAACTTATTGATCAATCAATTGATCAAAATAGGGTTTTACCCCAGGGATCATTGATGGTTATATACAATGAACCAGGGGATATGACTAACTGCACTCTCAAATACTTAAGTATAATTTCCCCCCACCCTGCTCAAAGCCATTAAGACAGACGGCAGAATTACACAATGTATGTTCTGCTGAACACTGGTCCCATGAGCTGAGTGCAGGGAAAAAGCTGTTTCTGGTTAAATAAGTATGGATAACATTATATGTTTGATCTCTTCTTGGAAGTCTTTTTGTCAAAGTCTTTTCTGACAATTTCTTTTGTCAGAAACGATGGTTTCCTGACATGGAATTCTTTTTTATTTGTATAAATTTCAAGGGTAACAGTGTAGTTTTGTTATATGTACATGGATATTTTGTGTAGTGGTGAAATTTGAGCTTTTAGTGTAACCGTCACCCGAATAACACACATTGTACCCATTAAGTAATTTCTTATGCCTCACTCCCTTCCCACCCACCCACCCACCCTTCCAAGTCTCCAATGTGTGTGTGTGTGTGTGTGTGTACACACACACCACATATATATATATATATATATATATATATTTTTGAGATGCAGTCTCACTCTGTTGCCCAGGTTAGAGTGCAGTGGCACAGTCTGGACTCACTGCAACCTCTGCCTCCCGGGTTCAAGTGATTGTCTTGCCTCAGCCTCCCCAGTAGCTGGGATTACAGGCACCTACCGCCATGCCTGGCTGACTTTTTATTTTTAGCAGAGATGGGCTTTTGCCATGTTGGCCAGGCTGGTATTGAACTTCTGACCTCAGGTGATCTGCCTGCCTCGGCCTCCCAAAGTGCTGGGATTACAGGCATGTGCCACTGTGCCTGGCCACCAGTGTATATTATTCTATTCAATGTCCAAGTGTAGAAATTATTTAGCTCCCCCTTAGAAGTGAGAACATGCAGTATTTGACTTTCTGTTTCTGAGTTTTTTCACTTAAGGCTCCAATTCCATCCGTGTTGCTGCAAAAGACATAATTTCATTCTTATTGTGACTGAAGAGTATTTCATTGTGTGTGTGTGTGTGTGTGTGTATATATATATATATAAAGAAAACATTATATATATATAATGTTTTATAATGTTATATATATATATATAATGTTTTCTTTATCTAATCATCTGTTGATGGAGCTTAGGTTGATTTCATATCTTTGCTGTTATAAATAGTACCGTGATAAATGATTGAGTTCAGATATCTTTTTGATGTAACAATTTCTTTTCCTTTGGGCAGAAATCCAGTGGTAGGATTGCTGGACGAAATGGTTGTTCTATTTTTAGTTATTTGAGGAATCTCCATGCTGTTTTTTATGGATTATACTAATTTACATTCCCGCTAACAGTGCATAAGCATTCTACTTGCTCCACATCCTTGCCAACATGTGTCATTTTTGAATTTTTAAATAATAGTTATTCTGACTGGTGTAAGATGATATCTCATTGTAGTTTTAATTAGCATTTTCCTGATGATTAGTGATATTAAGCATTTTTTTTTTCATATGCTCGTTGGCCATTTGTATGTCTTCTTTTGGAAAATGTCTGTTCATGTTCTTTGCCTACTTTTTAATGGGGTTATTTGGGGATTTGTTGTTAAGTTGTTTGACTTCCTTGTATATTCTGGATATTAGTCACCTGTCAGATGCATTGTTTGCAAACATTTTCTCCCATTCTACAAGTTGTCTTTCACTCTGTTGATCATTTATTTTGCTGTGCAGAAGATTTTTAGTTTAATGAAGTCTCATTTGTCCATTTTTGTTTTTGTTGCTTGTGCTTTTGAGGTCATAGTCATTCATTCTTTGCCTATAACAATGTTCATAGAGTTTTTCCTAGATTTTCTTTTAGTACTTTTATAGTTTCAGGCCTCACATTTATATATTTAATCCTTCTAGAGCTGATTTTTGTATGTAGTGAAAAATAGGGACCCAGTTTTATTCTTCTGCGTATGGCAATTCAATTTCCCCAGCACAAGTATTGAAAAGGGCGTCCTTTATCCAGTGTATGTTTTTGTCAACTTTATCAAAGATCAGATTACTATAGATATGTGGCATTATTTCTGCACATTTTATTTTGTCTCATTGATCTATGTGTTTGTGTTTACTACAGTACCATGCTGTTTTGTTTGTCATAGCCTTGTTATGCAATTTCAGGTGAATTAATGTGAGGCTTCTAGCTTTGTCCTTTTTACTTAGGAATACTTTTGTTATTCAGGCTATTTTTTGGTTCCATAATAATTTTAAGATTCTTTTTTTTTTCTAATTCTGTGAAAAATAACCCTGGTATTTTTTTTTTTTTTTTTTTTTTTGAGACTGAGTCTGGCTCTGTCACCCAGGCTGGAGTGCAGTGGCCGGATCTCAGCTCACTGCAAGCTCCGCCTCCCAGGTTTATGCCATTCTCCTGCCTCAGCCTCCGGAGTAGCTGGGACCACAGGCGCCCGCCACCTCGCCCGGCTAGTTTTTTGTATTTTTTAGTAGAGACGGGGTTTCACCGTGTTAGCCAGGATGGTCTCGATCTCCTGACCTTGTGATCCGCCCGTCTCAGCCTCCCAAAGTGCTGGGATTACAGGCTTGAGCCACCGTGCCCGGCTAACCCTGGTATTTTAATAGGGATCATATCATATCTGTAGAATGCTTTGAATAGCATGGTTATTTTAATAATATTGATTCTCCTAATTCATGAGCATGAGATGTTTTTCCATTTGTTTTTGCAACATCTATAATTTCTTTCATCAGTGTTTTATAGTTTTCCTTGCAGAGACCTTTCAGCTCCTTGGTTAAACATTTTACTAGATATTTTATTTTTTGTAGCTATTATAAATATGATTGACTTCTTGATTCAGTCCTCAGATTGATTATTATTGTTGTACAGAAATGCTACTGACTGTGTATATTGATTTTGTATCCTAAAACCTCACTTAATTAACTTAGCAAATCTCAGAGGTTTCTGGAGATGTCCTTAGAATTTCTAGGTACAAGCTCATATGTCAGTGAACAGAGATAATTTGACTTGCTTTTTTTCAATTTTGATGTCTTTTATTTCTTTCTCTTGCCTGTTTTCTCTGGCTAGGACACCCAGTACTGTATTAAATTGGAGTGGTAAAAGTGGGTATTCTTGTCTGTTCAACTTTTTAGGGGCATTTTTTTCAACTTTTCCCCATTTAGTATGATATTGGCTATGGGTTTGTCATATATGACTTTTATTATATTGAGGTATGTTTCTTCAATGCCTATGTTGTTGAATAATTTTATCATGAAGCAGTTCTTAATTTTATCAGAAGCTTTTTCTGCAGTTATTGAAATGGTCATATGGTCATTGTCCTTAATTCTGTTTATATGATGAATCACATGTATCAATTTGCATATGTTGAACCATCCTTGCATCCTCGGAATAAAACTCCCTTGATGTTGGTGTATTATCTTTTTGATGTGCTGTTGGATTCAGTTTGCTAGTATTTTGTTGAAGATTTTTGCATTTATGTTTATCAGGGATATTGGTCTCTAGTTGTGTGTTTATGTGTGTGTGTCATTGTCTGGCTTTGGTATCAGGGTAATATTGGCTTGGTAGAATGAGTTAGGGAGGATTTCCTCCTCCGTGATTTTTTGGAACAGTTTTGAGAGGACTGGAATTATTACTGTCTACCTCTTTCCTTAGGTCTAGTAATCTTTGTTTTATAAGTCTGGGTGCGCTACTGTTCTTTGTACATTTGGTAGAATTTGACTATGAATTCATTTGTTCCTGGGATTTTTGTTGTCATTGGGAGATTTTTTTTACATTACTGATTCAGTCTAATTACTCATTATTGGTCCATTCAGGATTTCTGTTTCTTTCTGCTTTAATCTTGGGAGGTTGTATATTTCCAGGAATTTATTAATTTCCTCTAGGTTATCCAGTTTGTGAGCATATAGTACTTCATCGTAGTTTCTGATGATCTTTTGTATTTCTGTGATGTCATTTGTAATGTCTCCTTATTCATTTTTGACTTTATTCATGTGGATCTCCTTTTGTTAGTCTAGCTAGTAGCTTATCAATTTTGTTTATCTTTTCAAATAATTTTTTAAAATTTTGTTAATCTTTGTATCTTTTTTTGGTCTCAATTTCATTTAGTTCTGTTCTGATCTTTGTTATTTCTTTCTTTGGCCAGCTTTGAGTTTGCTTTGTTCGTTTTCCTAGTTCCTTGTTCAACATTAGGTTGTAAATTTGTGATTATTTTTATTTGATGTAGGCATTTAACACTATAAACTTCCCTCTTATCACTGCTTTTGCTGTATCCCAGAGGTTTTGGTATTTTGTATTTCCATTTTCACTCATTTCAAAACATGTTTTAATTTTTGTCTTAATTTCATTGTTTACCCAAACATTGTTCAGGAGTTGTTTAATTTTCGTAGTTTACAGAGTTCCACTTGGTATTAATTTCTAGTTTTATTCTGCTGTGGTCTGAGAAGATACATGATATAATTTCGATTTAAAAAATGTGTTAAAACTTGACCTGTGGCCTAATGTATGGTCTATCTTGGAAAATGTTCCATGTGCTGATGAAAAGAATATATGTCTTGTAGTGGTTGGGGAGAGTGTTCCGTATTAACTGTTAGGTTTATTTGGTCTACAGCCCAATTTAAGTCTAGTGTTTCTTTCTTGATTTTCTGTCTAAATGATTTGTCTAATACTGTGAGTGAGGTGTTGAAGTCCCTCACTATTAGTATTACTGTCTATCTCTTTCTTTAGGTCTAGTAATCTTTGTTTTATAAGTCTGGGTGCGCTCGTGTTGGGTGTATATATATTTAGGATTGTTATATATTCTTGTTTAATTGATCGCTTTATAATGACCTTCTTTATCTTTTTTTTTACATTGTTAATTTAATGTTTATATTGTCAGATATGAATACAGCTACTCCTGCTCACTTTAGGACTTTAGGTTTTCATTTATTTGCAATATCTTTTTCCACTCCTTTACCTTCAGTCTATAAATATATTTAGCTATAAGGTGAGTTTCTTGAAAGCAGAATATAGTTCATTCATTTAAAAAAATTTATTCTGCCAATCCATATCTTTTAAGTGAAGGATTTAATCCATTTACTTTCAAGGTTAATATTGATATGTGAGGTTTTGTTCCTATCATAATGTTAATTGTTATCTAGTTGTTCTATAGATTCTTTTTTTGTTGTTGTTGTTTTTCTGTTTGTCTTTGTGATTAAGTGGAGTGGTGTTGTATTGCCACTTGATTTCTTTCTCTTTCTCCTTTGTGTAATTATTTAATAAGACTTTTAGGCTGGGCGCAGTGGCTCATGCCTGTAATCCCAGCACTTTGGGAGGCCAAGGTGAGTGGATCACATGAGGTCAGGAGTTTGAGACCAGCCTGGCCAACATGGTGAAACCCTTTCTCTACTAAAAACACACACACACATACACACACACACACACACATTAGCCGGGTGTGGTGGCAGGTGCCTGTAATCCCAGCTTCTCTGGAGGCTGAGGCAGGAGAATCACTTGAACCCGGGAGGCAGAGGTTGCAGTAAGCTGAGGTTGCACCATTGCACTCTAGCCTGGGCAACAAGAGTGAAACTCTGTCTCAAAAACAACAACAAAAAAGTATTGATAATTTTATACTTTCCTGTGCTTTTATGATGGCAAATACTGACCTTTTGTTTCCATGTTTTGTACTCCATTGAGCATTTTTTGTAAGACTGGTCTAATGGTGACAAATTTCCTCAGCATTTGCTTCTTTGGGAAATACGTTATTTCTCCCTCATTTATGAAGCTTCTTTTTGCAAGACATAAAATTCATGGTTGGAAATTTTTGTTTTTCTTTGAACACTTTGAAAATAGGGTCCCAATCTCTTCTGGATTGAAAGGTTTTTTTTGGGGGGGACGAAGTATCACTCTGTCACTCAGGCTGAATGCAGTGGTATGATCTCGGCTCACTGCAACCTCCGCCTCCTGGGTTCCAGCAATTCTCCTGCCTCAGCCTCCCAAATAGCGGTGCCCGCCACCATGCCTGGTTATTTTTTTTTCAGTAGAGACAGAGTTTCACCATGTTGGCCAGGTTGGTTTTGAACTGCTGACCTCAAGTGATCCACCTGCCTTGGCCTCCCAAAGTGCTAGGATTACAGGCATGGGCCACCGTTCCTGGACTTTTGAAAAGTTTTTGATGAGAAGTCCACTGTTAGTCTTATGGGGCTTCTTTTATAGCCGACTAGAAAATGTTCTCTTGGTGAATTTAGGATTTTTTCCTTCACGTGAACTTTAGATAGTGTGATGACTTTTCTAGTGAAGTACATCTTGTAATGTATTTTTCTGGTGTTCTTTGAGCCTTTCATACTAGAATGTCTAAATCTCATGATAGACTAGGGATATTTTTGGCTATTGTATTTTAAAATAGGTTTTCTAAACTTTGAACTTTTTCTTCTTCCTTAAGAATACTGGTGATTCATAAGTTTGGTCATTTCATATAGTCCCATACTTCTTGAAGGCTTTGTTCATTCTTTTTTAAACTCTCTTTTATTTATTCTTGTCTGATTGGATTAATTCAAAAGACGTGTTTCAGGTTCTAATATTCTCTCTTACACTTGGTCTATTCTACTATTGAAGCTTTCAATTGTATTTTGCAGTTCCTTCAGTGATTTTATTTTATTTTTTCCAGAAGTTTTGCTTTTTTAAAAAAGATATCTATCTCCTTGGTAAATTTCTCATTCATATCCTGAATTGATTTTCTGATTCCTTTGTATTAGTTTTCAGATTTCTCTTGTATCTCGTTAAGCATATTTAAAGTGAATATTTTGAATTCATTCTCTGGCATTTTAGAAGTTTCCTTTTAGTTAGGATCCTTTGCTAGAGAATGGCTATGTTCCTTTGAGAGTGTCATAACACCTAGGGTTTTCATACTTTCAGAATTATTATGCTGATTTCTTCACATCTGGAGAAACAGTCTCTTCTTATTTTTGAATTTAGCTTTCATTGGGGCAGGACTTTCTTTCCTTGAGGATATGATTGTGAGGTATTTTGAGTAGGGCTGTTGACTTTGCTTATGGGTGCATTTGGTAGTGAAGACTGTATGATTTCCTTGGTTATGAATAGCCTTAGTATGGTGGCTTTCTCAAATGCCAGTTGTAGGAGCAGTGTACTGAGTGTGTGAGTGGATTCATGGCATCCTGGGTAGCTGGAATGGCATAGGCAATGGTGGTAGTAGAGGTCCTAAGAGGCTTGTCTCATTCCTGAGCACTGTGCAGTTGTGTCAGCAGATGTTGTAATGGACTGTGTGGGTTGACCTCTAGGCCAGTAGTTGGCGCTTGCTGGTAAAACCCAGCTGTGGTGGTAGCAGTAGGTTTGTGCTTGATCTTCGTAAACTGAGAGAAGTATTCTGTTGTCCCAATTAGTGGATTAGGCCCTAGAGGACTCAAGGCCTAGGTCCTGCCCCTCTGTCTAGGAGTGGGTGGCAAAGGTGGGCAAAGCCAACCAGGAAAGACTTGAGGTCCCTCAAGGTAAGTACCAGCCCTGACAGGGGTGGCAAAGGAGTCTTAGACCAAATATTTGAGTTATGAGTGATCACTGCTGCACTGAAGTCTCTGTACTGGGAGTGAGGGACAGTATCAGTGCCTCTTCCTTAGCAGTCAGGAATGAGGTCTTCTTCCCTTTCACACCCCTGCCCCAGTGTTCAGAATAGTCAGTTAGGTTCGACACTACAGTTTGCTTTTAGGCTGCAATGTAGCCCAGGACCACAGGAGATGCCACTCCAGTGACTCAACACTAAATCTCTGTGGCAACTGGCAGTGCGTGCAGTGTGGAGTCTCCACCCACAGCCCCAAACACTCGGCTTTCAGGCTGTGTTACTCTCTAGGGCAGCCATGCTGCATTTCTGTGCAGAAGGAGGGAAAGAGACCACCCTTTGTGCAATCCTGGGCTGAGGCCATCCTGCCAGTGGGGTCATAGTCGTCCCTCAGAGTCCCAGATAGAGCACACTCTAGTTCGTCCACACCAGCCTCCTTGAGCAGCAGCAGTGGTTGTTCCTGCAGAAGCGTGTGGAGCACAGTTACTCTCTTATTGTCTACTCATGAGGCAGAGTGAGCAGAGACTGTCTGGCCAGTGGTGGGGGACTTCACTCTTTATCTGCAAAGCTCAGCATAGAGTTTGTATGACTGTTGAAGGCAGAGTCACTTTTTACTGCCCCAAACAGGGAGCTCTCAGGCTCTCCTGCTCTTTGTGGTGGCAGCACTAGAGGACCTCTTATTGGGCTACCTAGTTGGGGCAGGGGGCCTTTCCTTTCCTTTAAGTCCAGGCTAAAAGGCTATTCCACCAGTGGAGTGGCAGTCATCACTCACAGACTGAGAGAGGCAGCAGTCTGGCTAGTTTGTGCCAACTTCCTGTGGTTGTAGCTGTGGCTATGCTTGGAGTGTTGTGTGGAGGAGAAACAGGGGTCTCCTTCTCTATGCCTGGGCTGTAGCACAGAGGCTGCTCAGCTGGTCGGAGGGAATTTCACTCTTTGAGAACTGAGCACAGAATTTGTGCTCCTGCTGGAAATGGACTCACTTTCACAGCCCCATGCCGGGAGCTCTTGGGCTCTAGAAAGTCCTTTCGTTTTCTTTATCCCAGGGGCTGCCCTTTTGGTGTGCTGTACTCGTCTTTCCCCCCAAGAAGTAGCACTACCTGAGGGCTACACTGCTGGGAATCCTGCAACTCCTTTAGGTCCAGCTAGCAGTGTTGCTACAGCCCTCCTACTGGGCACTGGGTAATGTCAGAGGGAGCTCCAGGGATATGTAGATACCAGAGTTGAGGTTCCTAGGGCAGGATACAGTACCTGACAGCTGTGCTGTCACAGTGGCATCCTGCTGCAGCCAGTGAGTCTGGGTGTTGGGTGAGTGACCCAGTGTGAGTTTACAGTCTGCTGCAATGCTCTCAAGTATTCTCCAAACTACCACCCATACTAGTGCAGTCATGAAGACAGAGGAGCTCTCCCATAGTTCCGATCCTAGAAGTCTGCAGTAGGGATGAGGGCTACTGAAACACTCGCACTTACCTTTACATACTGAGTCCCTCCAAGCTTCTAGCTGATTATGACTAAGTTGGCTTTTCTCTTCTTCTTTTTCTGTGCTTCAGGTTTTTCCTGTGAGCCCTCCACTGGGTTCTAGTGTTCTCTCTTTGATATTCTATTTGAGGTATGATTATTCATTATTTTTGTTCTTTCTAGGGATAACTGATGTCCAGCGTCTCTAGTCAGTTATCTTAAACCCTCTGACATGGAATTTTTTGAATGAATATTTACTATAAACATCATTCAGAACTAGTTTTCAGGGGGACAAATTTTGGAAATTTTGAGTTCGTTCATGACTCAACCATCATTTATTGAGCACTTACTCTGTTCTGCATGCTGTTTGTGGTGTTGTGCATGGACAGTCAATGACACAAATATGAAGTACTTGTCCTTGTGGAGCACTGAGGTTGGGAAGATGGCGATAAGATAGGCAGAAATATAACAGTCGGGGACATGATGTCCATTATTGTATCCATTCTGGAAAGACGTAAAAAGCCTGATAATCACCTTTCTTCCTTGGGAAGGCTGCAAAATGCTGACCCAAAAGGAAAGAAAATGAGGGAATAAATGCTCCAACCAACCTGGGGATTAAGCATCCAGTTGAGAGGGAATACAATGAGGGACTTCAACCTTCTACATCATCTGTATACATTTGAGCATGAGCCAAAAATTAGGGGGTATAAAATTAAAAAGTAAGGGAAAAATTCTTGAGTTTTTAATCACATCCCCATGTTGATAAAATATTTATGAGTTCTCCTTCAATTAATTAGAATAAACTATGTAACACTGCAAGAAACAAATTGAAAATTTAATAAAGTAAGTTCACTTCCAATTTCTTTTGAAGAAAGAAGCTAATTATATTTAGTTCTGTAATTATAACTTTAATTAAAATATAATGCAAAATATTCCATAAAGTGAAAACAGTGCTGAGTAATATAATGGAGCCTTTAAGACAATTTGTTCTTTAGATGAAAATTTATAATTTAAAACAAAGCCTTTAGTGTACCCTTTCCTCCAAATTTCATCCTTTTGGTATGAATTAAATTTAACAACCTTCTTATAAAGACTAATTAATGTTTATTTACTGTTTTAAACCTATTTCCTCCTGTTTGTTGTGTGCTAAAATCTCCTTTTCATTTGTTATAGCTATCTTCCTTTTCGAGTTTGTTTAAAGAGATACTCCCGTTTCCCCTTTGCATATCATAATGTATAGCACATCTCTTTTGAGTTAGAACGTGGCTTGAAACTTTCAATGACTTAAAACTTGAAAGCTCAGATGCTCTTAGAAGTGTGTTCGCATATCAGTCCCCTTCACCTGGCTGGCACAGAGATGATTTGATTGCTGCAGGCAAACATCCCGGTGGAAGGAAATTTAGATCCTCTAAAATGAAATTAGGAAGGTGATAAAATGACCTTCTGGTGATGTTTTTAATAATCATTTGCTCTCAAACACTTCTCAGAGGAATAGAGTTGACTAATAGTTTGCCCAGATGTTAGACTTAAATTCCAAAGTCTACTAGAATGTGGGGCCATTTGCTGTGATGAAAGTCATATCCATTTCTAAAGGCCTTTTAAATTGCTCTTTAATTTTAAAGCTGCTCTGCTTTTACCCAAATCACAGAGGTTTATGGAAGGAAAATGCCTAGCTTGAAACTCAGAGTTTTTCTACTCAGCATCTCTTTATACTTTACCATTCGAGGAAAGATTCACTGGCTTTTCATCTGAATCAATTCAAAATGACTAAAAAATATTTATTGAATGCATACTGTATAGAAGATATTATACTTTCTGTGCAAAAATATCTCCCTGAGTAGTTGTTAAAAATCAGATTTCTACACTACCACTGCCTCCCACTCACATATTCAGATTCAGTTCATCTTGTGTGAGTCCCAGGTGATTTTTATTCAATTAGTTTGAGAGACATTGTACTACTGGGTGTCTACAAGCTTCCAGAGTTGAGTAATATTAATACAAAGAACTTACAACCCTAGTGCCTGATGTTGTTAATTCAATGAGGGAACATACATATTTACAACTCCTTTTGCTTTCTATTGGGACAGACCTTATCTTGTTCTTTCTGGAGTGGAGAAGATGGTTGGGGTAAGTGAGGAGAGGAAATTGTCTGCTCTTTGGATGTGGAGAATGGAAGTCCTGTTGCCTATGATTTGGGTCTCAGTAAATGTCATGGTGAGGTACAAAGTAATCAAGAAAGGCATTGATTGGGGGTGGCTAGGATGCAAGGAAGTGATGTACCCAGAATTAGTGTCTTGCTTGACGCTTTACTTTAAGGCCATAACCTTGGGTGCCTATTCCTGAAATACCTAACCACTCAGATTTTCAAACCTCCTGAGTTTTGCAGAAAAGATTGGTGGCTTTTGAAGGGACTTTATGTGCTTCATTTTGATCTGTTTTACTGTGTCTAGCTTAGGGTCTGCACATACTGGATGCGCTAATGTTTACTGAATGTTTAATTATCATGGATAAAAATATTTGAAAAAGTAAAATTTGCTCATTCTAATAAGTTAAACCACAGCAGAAACACAAAAAAACTCATTGTCTTTTGTACTGCCCATATCCTTGAGGTAACAAACGTGAACAGGTTGGGATGAATACTTTCATATCTTTTGCTGTAGGTAGGTTTTAATATATTTTAAACCAAATGATATCATACTAAACACAATAATCTGCATTTTTTTTTTTTTTTTGGTGGTTTTGTGAAAGCATACGCCTCCCTGCAGGAACTGTTAACTGCAAGAGAGCACAGAAACCTAAGGTAGGGTGTTTCACGGGAGGCTAGATCTGTGACCCTTACAATTCTAGATGCCTAGCAGGAAGATTACAACTCAGTGATTCTCATGGAGGCAGAGCTGGGGGCTATTTTGCCACCCTGCTCCCCAGGGAACATTTGGCAGCACCAGAGGCACTTTGTTGTCGCCCGTGGGGGGTGCCCCTAGTATTTTGTGGGTAGAGTCCAGGGATTCTGCTCACCCTTCTACCATGCACAAGGGAGCCACTGCCCCTACCCCACCCCTGCCAACTCCCCACACAGCAAAGAATGAACTAGCCCAAAACGTTAATGGTACCAGATTGAGAAATGTTAGAATAGAGAACACTGAGGACTCTGTCCCTGAAAAGACAGGGATTTATTTTCACTCTTGTGAGAAATTCTACCAGAAAAGGATACAGAGCTAAATATCTCCCGTCAGTACAGAGCTTTTCAGTTTCTAATGTACTTTCTTGTATAATCCCTATTTGGTGCTCATAAATTGTGTGACTGAGGGCAAGTATCTCTATAAGCCTCTGTTTCCTCATCAACTAAATGGGCCTCATAATATCTATTATTTACAGGGCAATTCAATAAGAAGATGCACTATACCCGGCCCATGGGCAGTATTCAGTATGTATACGTTGTTACCATTATTTATGATTTGGGTTTCATCAAATGCGCAGAAGCCCCTCAATGTGTTCCAAGTATAAAGACTTTTAATTTAGGGAAATAGAGATTTAGGCAATTTTGGGGAGGATGTGGTAGCAAAGGTCAATGGTCAGGAGAGATATTTCTAATCATCTCAGTCAGCAGCCTTGAACTCACCAGGTCTAGACACCCATGGAAAGCTGCTGTAACTCTCAAGAGCTCCAGGGTGCTGCAGGAATCCCTACTGTGCTGTTCAACCTGCCTTCTAGGGGAGAAAGTCTCCAGCAGACACCTCCCACCACTACAGGTGTCCACAGCACTGAAGCGGGGGATGCACACAGGTGTCCCCAGAAGCCACTGCCAACCTTTCCTGTGCTGCGATGCCTCTTTATGATCATGGCCTAATTCTCCTTTCTGCTTTCCAAATCTTGTACAAGTACTTCTCTCTGGCAGAATCCAACCTGGAGATGTTCCATGAAGGAAATTCTGGAAATTATGGTTCTGACTTCTTTGCAATGTAGAGGACACCACGGAAGGGGAAGACAAGGATGTTGAGGTGACAACAGACAGTTTGGCATACTTACTGCAATTGCTCTTATTTCTGCAGTTCTCTGAAATAGGCATTATCTTCACTTTTTAGGTGAAGAAATGGTCACTCAGAGAGGTGATTATATTCTTCTGAAGTATAATTTGTGACAGACCTGGATTCTGAACGTAATATTTTCTCCACTGCACCATCATTCTCTAGATGTGGTACAAAAAATTAGCCACGACTTTGGAGTCATTAAAATAAAAAAGGCTTTATTTCTCCAAACATTTTTCTTCCGTAAGTCTAAATTTCTTTATTATTCATTTGGGTTAAAATATTAAATTCCTCTTTTAAAGTCATAGTAAAGTAATAGGGGTGGCCATAAAAACATTACTGATGATTAATGTCTTAGTCCAAATATCTTCAAATATCCAATATCATCAAATTAGAATATTAAGTCAAAGGAATCCTATTGTCCTCCTGGCTGGTTTCACTACAAAGCAATGCAATAGAAAGAAAGTGGACTTAGAGTTTGACTTGGCTTTTGTGATTTGCTCTCTGAGTGACTTTGGGCAAAATAGTAGCTTTGCTGAGGTCTGGTATTCTCATAAATAGAAGGGAGATGACATCATTGCCCTCAAAGTTTCAATATGAAGATTTAATAAGATAGTATCAAGAGAGCATGGAGAAGCACCTTATTTCTTTACACACTTGTGCTAAAGAATATTTGAAATGCATCACTGGGTTAGGTGCTATGCTAAGCACTAGGAGGATAGATGAGGTCTTAGCCCCTATGGGGCATATAACCTAGTGTCTTTGGGAGGGAGACAATATGAATAAATAAATAAAACTCTAAAGAAGATAGCATATAGCCTCACAATTGCAATACAGAAATAAACATGGTGATAGGCTATAGAGTGGGGATATGGTAGGATGTTTTGGATGGGTTGATCCACGCTAAGGTGGTAGATATTTGATCTGAGACCTGAAGTATTACATTAACTCTTTCTACAAATATTTATTTAAAAACCTGTTATGTGCCAGACACTATTCTAGGCACTGGAGATAAAGCAGGGAACAAGACAATCTGTACTTGTAATTTTAGTGAGGAGATACAGATAAACAAATGTATAAGTAAATATAGAGGGTGATCTATTTTATGGAGAAAAGTGAAGCAGGGCATATGGCACTGCTGGGAAAACATTTGAGCTGACATCGAAGGGAGTCATAGACAAGCCATGAAACTATCTAGGGGAAAAGCACTCTAGGCAGTTGGAAAGGCAAATATAAAGGTCCTGAGGCAGCAGCATGCCTGTTTGAGGAAAGCTAGGTTGCCAATGTGAGTGGAAAGAAGGGAATGAGGGAGAGGATAATAGAAGAGAAGCTCAGAGAGGTAAAAGGGTCTAGGTTATGTGGTCTTTTGTGGTTGATGGTGAAAACATTGGCTTTTTGTTTGAGTAAGATGGATGACAATGCCTGGTGGTAAAAAATAGACTGTAGGGAGCAATGTGGGATCAGGAATGCACATTAGGATGCTAGAGCAAGTATACACATGAGACAGGATGGTGCCTTGGACCAGAATGGTAGCAGTGGTGATAGTGGTAACTATTTGGATTCTGGATATGTTTTATTTTATTTTATTTTATTTTATTTTATTTTATTTTTGAGACAGAATCCCACGCTATCACCCAGTGCCATGGTGTGATCTTAGCTCAATGTAACTTCCGGCTTCCAGGTTCAAGCAATTCTCATGCCTCAGCCTCCTGAATATCTGGGATTACAGATGTCTGCTACCACTCCTGGCTAATTTTTGTATTTTTTAAGTAGAGATGGGGTTTCACCATGTTGGCCAGGCTGGTCTCAAAGTCCTGACCTCAGGTGATCCACCTGCCTTAGCCCCCCAAAGTGCTGGGATTACAGGCGTGAGCCACTGTGCCTGGCCTAAATTCTGGATATATTTTAAAAGCAATGTCAACAGGGAGGATATAATCAAAGGTTAGATTTTGGGCAAAAAAAAAAAAAAGGAGTCAGGGATGACTCCAAGATTTGGGACCAGAGTTGTTCAGAAAAGGTAGAGCTGTCATTTATTGAGATGGGGAAGCAGGTTGCAGGGAGGGAATTAAAAGTTCTATTATGGTCTTGTTAAGTTTAAGATGCCAGTTAAACATCCACATGATAAGTGGGAATATGAAGTTTTGGGAAAAGTCAATGGTGGAGATCTAAGTTTGGGGTTTGAAAGCATATAGATGGTTTCTAAACCCATGAAACTAAATGCAATCACTGACTGTAGATAGAGTAGCTGAAAGGCCCGAGGTCTAATCTCTGGGGTGTGGCAATGTTTACAGGTGGAGAAGAGAAAAGTAGTTAACAGAATGGATACTTTAGGAAAGAAAGAGAAAGCCAAGGAAGGAAGTGCTTAAAGAAGGAATGTAGGTCAATTTGTTCAAATGCTGTGAATAACTCAAGTAAAATGAAGACTGAAATCTTGTGGATTTAGCAATGTGAGGTCAATGGTGACTTTGGCCTGAGTGGTTTTGATGTAGTAATATAGATGTAAACTTAATTGGAGAAGGATTAAGAGAGATTATAAGAAAATAAATTAGACTCTTTGAGAATTTTGTTGTAAAGAAGAACAAAGAAATGGGCAATTACGGGGAGTGTGGGAAAGAGGCGTGTGGTCAAAAGAAGGTAGAATAGAAATGGTAGACTCACAAGAACTTCAAAGTAAAATGATATATCAGACTTACCTAGAGAGTTTGCTCAAATGAGATTGTTAGGTTCTACTCAAACTTCAAGAGCTCATCACAGTCACCCGTGTATGGGGGGAGGTGTTGCACATTAAAACCAGACAGCTGGGCCCCCCTCTAGAGTTTCCAGTTCAGTAGGTCACGGGTAGGACTCTAGAATATGCATTTCCATCATGATCTCAGGTGATGCAGATGCTACTGGTACAGGGAACACACTTCGAGTATTACTGCTCACGTACACAAATTCCTTTGCTGACCCTTCTATCCAAAGTAACATCCTATCCTCCCATCCTTTTCTTCCACTCTTTCACTATGTGCATCTGCCTTATTTGTTTTTCATTATTTAAATCCCTGTTGGCATAGTTTCTCTAGGAAAGGAGACCTATCTGTCTTGTTTACCATTGTTCCCCATGTGTAGCATCATAGTTAGCATACAATGGAAACAAATTTTTAAAAAATGAATTAAATAAAGAAATGAGAAGTTCCAACAATAATAAGTATTGCTTTATACAATCTTTGAGATGCCTAATATTTCCTTGGAACTCTTTATAAAGATAAACAGAAAGCCATGTTTTGCCAAATGGCAAACTAAGAGTTAAATTTCAGCCTATGAGACACCCAGAGGCATCAGAGCTGGTTATTTACATTTCAAAATTCATTGTAACCAGCCTAGTGATCCCTAATGTGGCTGTTATGTGGTGTTTCAAATATGATCACATAACTTTCAAAGAAAATTCTGCTTGGAAAGCCATGAGTTGTTTTGTCATTAATTATTTACGTCTAGGTTCACAACTGCCACCATTTCAGAAACTTCCCTAGTTGAAGAAATAACATTAGAGGCGTGCTTCGATCTTCAATGCACTAATTAGCCTATAAGCCAACTCATTTGTAGCTGGCTCAGTCTAACTCATCCAGGTTTTACATGGGGGATATTTAAGGCCCATTTAGTTGGAAAAATTTACCTGCCAATCCAAGTCTCTGAAAAATACAGCACAAAACACAACAGGGTTGCCAGGTTTCTGTTACAGTTTTTTCATGAGTGTTAAGTGAAAACATCTCTGTTTGATAGTCATCATTTGGCAATGACCATTTCTTCACTAAGACAACATGAATAAAATATGTTACATTTTGTCATTAGCAGCTCATTCAGGGAAAAGAGAAAAATTGGACACTTAAGAACATTTTACTTTCTGTCATTTCAGACTAAATGATGCTCTTAAATGATGGCTAGTCAAACCTACAGAATCTCTTAGTAACATGAAAATAAGTGTGAAGGGATGCCAAAACCCAAAGGAATCTTAAACTTGCCTTCATCAAGCTTGTCACATCATTGCTACTGGTAGTAAAAGCATTTTTGTTTTACGTTGTAATGTCTAAAGAGAATAATATATTTTTTTTTTGCCAGAGTAAAAAGTGATAATGCAACATTCATCATATTTTTTTGATATAAAATGGTCTAAAAAGGTTGAAAACTGACATTCGTTATTTTAGAGCTAATTTAAAAGCCTTGTGCATTTACAGAAGTTTTTCTGGTTGCTTTTTATAAAGTTCCAGTGTTCAATAGTCATTCGATTTTCAGAAGCATGTTTTTACATGGATTTCATGGATTTTGTTGGGTCCTCAGAATAAATGCTCAGGTTTTAATGATGGTGGTAGTACCTGACCAATTGATTGGTATATTTATTTTCTTATAGTCACTCAGCTGCTGCTCCTGTTGCATTGCAATGACCAAAGAAACAAATACTTGTCCTTTTTCCAGTTCTATAAGATTTAATCACAGCCCAAACTTTCACTCCTTTCTCTTTTTTTCCCCTCAAGGTCTCCAAAGCACTGATCTAATGAAAGAAAACTCAATCTAGGAGGTGAAAGAGAAACCAAGATTCCAAGACACAGTTGAAATGGATTGCCACGTTTATATGTATATCGATTTTTACATGACTACATTCAGAAACAAAATACCATCCTCTGTGATTAATTTATACAGTTTCCCTCTCAGTTAAATTAAAAACAAAGTGAATCCACAGCAGCAGATCCCCTTTTAGTTACAGATCTAACCTCTCTCAAGAAGCAAACATGGATTTATATCTCCCTCATTTGATGGTCAGCTTAGGACAACAACTGAATTCTTTGACACTATTGGGAATCTGCACAGTGAAATACATGTGATTTCTACTGAAAATTCCTATATATGTCAAACTGCTACATTGGAGAGGTAAGAGATTCTAATTCTGCCATTTAATCATCTTCTGAATATTAGGCCGGGAAAGAGGAAGTATAATATGACTTAAGTTTTTGAGGGGACTGGGGATCTATGCACCTCTCTCCATGATTGTGACTGTGACTTAGCTAGTGCAGTCATGCAGCATGGCACACATATTGGCTGGTAAAATACAAGATAATTAAATAAAGTACATGAAACAATGTACTTTTTTTTTTTTTTTTTCTGAGACGGAGTCTGGCTCTGTCACCCAGGCTGGAGTGCGGTCGTGTGATCTCGGCTCACTGCAAGCTCTCCCTCGCAGGTTCGTGCCATTCTCCTGCCTCAGCCTCCCGAGTAGCTGGAACTACAGGTGTGCGCCACCACGCCTGGCTAATTTTGTTTTTGTATTTTTAGTAGAGACGGGGTTTCACCGTGTTAGCCAGGATGGTCTCGATCTCCTAACCTCATGATCTGCCCGCCTCAGCCTCCTAAAGTGCAGGGATTGCAGGCGTGAGTCACTGTGCCCAGTCGAAACAATGTACTTTATTTAGTGGCTACAGATTCATTTTTATATGTATTAAAATATTGCTAGAACCACAACTCTTTGGTTTCATGCATAAAATTATCAGGACATTGTGAAAAAAAAGGCCTTAATCTGAAACAAAGTTAAAGACAATTTTAGAGAAAATACTACAGTGGGGTATGCAAGTTATGCATGAAGAAAGTGAAGGACTGACGTATGGGAACTACTGCTAGGGTAGAGTTATTTTTCTTCCTTTTAAGACATTTTGGTGAGCCTTGTCTGTCTTTTCTGAAGTATTTGGAGAAAAGGGAGGGAGGATAGAGTGGGAATGGACCTGGCCTCTTAGAGAACTATAGTTATTCAAAGTTCACCGAGTAGAAAAAGAGAAAAATTCAAAACTACATTTTGAAAAAACAGATACAAACATTTAGAGAATAATGTCATGAACACCAATATAGCTATCACCCAGATTCAACAATGGATTTTGTTGGGTTCTCAGATCAAGTCATGACCAATCTTGTTTCAATTGCATCCCATCCATTTCTTTTCATCCTCCCAGATTATTTTGAAGCAAATCCCAGGTATCATATCTCATCTATATGTATCTCAGCAGTAATCTTAGAAAGATAAGAACTTTTTTTAGAAACAGAGATTTCCAGTTGCTTATCTGGCAGGTAAGAAACACAGAAGTTGCCACTCTGTCCTAACAAGTACAAAGAAATGAGGTCATCAGACCCATCAGAGAAATGAGGTCACAGGGAAGACTACTGTCCCCAAAACTGGAGAGATTGGGAGCTACAATCCAAGATGAGATTTGAGTGGGGATACAACCAAACCATATCACCATGCTAACATCAATCAAAAGAAGTGGAAGTAGCTATACTAATTTCAGACACAGTAGACCTCAGAGCAAGGAAAATTATCAGAAATACAGAGGAGGTGTTACATAATGATAAAAGTGTCAATGCTCCAAGAAGACATAACAGTCTTTAAGGTGTGTACGCCTAATGACAGAGTGTCAAAATACTCGAAACAGAAACTGATAGAATTGCAAGGAGAGTCCACCCTTATAATTGGAGATTCCAACACTCCTCTGTTAGAAGGGGACAGATCCAAAAGGTAGAGGACATGGTTGAACTCAACAGCACCATCAGTCAACTTGTATTGCACATATTAGAAAAGAAAAATCTCAAATCAATAATTTAAGCCTTCACTTAAATTATTGAAAATAGAAAAGGAAGAGCAAATTAAATCCAAAGTAAGCAGAAGAAAAGAAATAATAAAAGCTAGAATGCACATCAATAAAATTGAAAAACACAAAGTCAATAAAAAAATAAATGAAATGAATAACTGGTCCTTTGAAAAGATCAATAAAACCTCTAGCTGGGCTAAGAGAGAGAGATGACACAAATTGCTAGTATCATACATTAAAGAGGGGGCATTACTACAGAACCCATTGATGTTAAAATGATGATAAAAGGTTATTATGAACAGTTCTATGCTCACAACTTGATAATCTAGATGAAATGGACCCAATATCTTGAAGAATACAACTTGTCAAACCTTGCACAAGAAGAAAGAGGCGATCATAAGCCAATATCTATTAAAGACATTGAATCAATAACTAATAACCTTTCAAAATAAAAAGCACCAGACCCAGATGGGTTCACTGCTAAATTATACCAAACATTTAAGGAAAAAAATCATGCCAATTCTCTACAGTCTCTTCCAGAAGATTAAAACAGTGGGAATAGTTTCTAACTCAGTCTAAGAGGCCAATGCTGCTTCAATACAAAAATCAGACAAAGATATTACATGGAAAAACCATATACAGTAATACCTCACACATACATAGGTGCAAAAATCCTCAAAAAATATTAGCAAATTCAATCCAACAATGTATAAAAATAATTACGCACCATGATCAAGTGTGGATATCTACAAACTGATTTTAAAGTTTCTATGGAGAGGCAAAATACCCAGAATAGCCAACTTGATATCGAAAGAGAAGCAAAACTGGAGGCGGTAAAAAAGTGGTGTGGTTGACAGGGGTTAGGTGAGAGGAAAAGATGAATAGATAGAGAGCATAGAGGATGTTTAGGGCAGTTAAATTATTCTGCATGATACTTTAATGTGAATACATGTCACTATACATTTGTCCAAATGCACAGAATGTCCAACACTAAGTGATCCCTAATGTAAACTATGGACTGTGGGTGAAAATTGTGTGTCAGTGTAGGTTGGTTGCATTAAACATACACTCTAATGTCAGATGTAGAGAGCAGGGTATGTTGTGTGTGTGGGGGACAGCGGGGTGGGTGGGGAGCAGGAGGTAGATAGGAACTCACTGCACTTTCTGCTCAATCTCACTGTGAACCTAAAACTGCTCAAAAAATAAAATGTATTAACAATAAAAAAGCCAAAGTAGCAGTGTCACTGTTACAACATCAAATATATGAGTAGTTCCCAAATACCATAAATATTACTCAATGTTCAAATTTCCCTGAGTACCTCATGAATTATTTTAGATTTTTACAGTTTGCTTGTATTAAGTTCCAATAAAGGTCCATACATTGCTATTAGTTGATTTGTATTGAGCTGTATTATACCAACGTGTCCTTGGTGCTTAGTTTTATTTTCTATTTTAGTGAAGATAAAAGGCAATTTTTAATCTATTGGAACCATTTACATTGCAACCTACATTTCTTAATTTATTAAGCTTCAAGCACTCAAATGTCCTCAAGAGTCTGCCAGGTAACATACATACTGGAGAAGTGGGCTAGATGAAGACTGTGACCAACAGGAGGGCTCAGGTTCTTTCTTTAGGTGGCAGCACTTTCTCAGCCCTGGCCACTACTACCCTGTAGAAATTTGTGTAGTAGGGGAGGGAGTATGACTAGATATTTGAGAGAAGCTGGCAATCTCAATTTTCATATAATGTCTCCTGAGTTTTAAAGGTTGTCAAATAATGCAAAATTTTGAAAAACCAGTATGCAGGTCAAACAAAACACATCTGCAAATGTATCCAGCTTATGACCTACCAGCACATTATTTTTGCTACAGATAATTAAATGGACTGCTGTCATTTCTATTGCCTTCTATCTTTTCATTCTGGAAGTTGAGGGGAAACATACTCCCCTTCTTATGCCCTTGTCTCCCTCTCAATTCCAGACTGTGACTCATATTTTAGGAAAAGCTGATCTGGCCCAAATGCTTCACTTTACTTATGGGATACTGGGGCTCAGAGAAGACAAGTATGTTGCAAAAAACCAACTGGCCTTGTGGATTGTCTAAATCTTTAATCTAGTCCTGATGCCAGTGCAGGGTACTGTGCACCATAGCCGCTTATTAGTAAAGCAATGGTGCAGCACCATCATGCCACTAAACACGTTTCTGCTCTAGGAGCATAAACTTTCCCACGCCTTGGCATCCCATGACTTGTTTTGTTACTTGGAAGCAGAGAAGGAAGAAGGGAACTAACATTGACCAAGAAACTAGACAGCTCTGGACCCTGTCCTAGATGCATTTTGTTATCTTAATAATTAACCATCACACAAAATCACCAAGATGTGGATACTATTATCTTTTTGAATACATGAAAAAAAGTGAGGTTCAAAGATTTAAGTCACTTTTTCTAGGCCACACAGATATTAAGTAACAGACCCAGGTTTGTGTAACTCTCAATCCTGGGTTCTTTCCATAACTCTATTAACTTCACACTGCCTGTCATTTCCAAGCTCCCAATGACACCCAATGTCATTTTCTTAATTTCTGCCATACTGTAAGCTAAGACAGATGGCTTAGGGAGTAGTGCTGCTTTCCTAGAGGACAGCCAAGGACCATAGCAGCATGTTGTCTTGGAGGTTTCTCTCCCATCATCGCTACTATTCTCTTTCCTCCACTTCAAGTCACCTTTTTGGAACTGACTTACCAATCAGGACCAATTTACTTTCTAGGTTAGTGTCCCAGCAGGAAACAGATAAAATATTCAAATGAGATAATTGAGTTAATTTTTATGAAGGGGACATTACATAGGTATGGGTAGTGTTAAGAGAAACTCACAAACAATGGTGTAGGACTCCATGGCTAGTGACAGCAGGGAACATTTCCTGCTACCAAACAGCAGCCGTAGTCTTGGAAAAAGGCAGCCACTGCAGCCTGACAGCCTGGTCGGGGAGAAACTAGGGATGAAAACTGTGATGCCCCTCCCATATATGAAAGGAAGAAAGAAAAAAAGAAGGTAAGAAAGAAGGAAGGAAGGAAGGAAAGAAAGAAAAAAAGAAAAGAAGGAAGGAAAGAAAGAGAGAAAGGAAAGAAGGAAGGAAGAAAGAGAAAGAAAGACACGGAGGGAGGGAGGAAGGAAGGAAGGAAGGAAAGAGGAAGGAAGGAAAGAAGGAAAAGACAAAGTAGAAAATGGAACTGGAGGTGCAAACAAAGAATATTCTGATTATTTCCTTCACTTTTCTACAAGCTGCTGCCACCTAAGCAGACATGAGCCTTGTTCTGAAGGGCACCTCTGTTAGAAAAGATCAGATGCTTCCCTCTCATTCTGAGCTTCACTGCTGTTTCCCTGGCTGGAATCCCAGCCAGCTTGCATCCAGACACACCTTCGGCTCTGCACTGGCATACGTGAGACGCTCTACCATCTGGGTCAGGCAACCAATATTTTCAAGCTCATGCTATAGGATCCTGAGAAGAAAAGCCGCCTTCTTTCCCAAGCACATCTGCACAGTTAACATCTGCATATTTCTGCTCTTTCTAGAGACTTGACCTGTGTTTTTACTTCACTTTCTTGCTTTCTTTGGCCCTGCTCTTTTACTTGAATTCCTAACAATATTACTCTCCCTCTCTACCTCTCTGCATCCAGGCCCAGAGTGCCAGCAAATCAAGTTATTTTCATTTTATGAATATGCATATACAAAACCCAAGATATTTTCTGAGAGAAACTTCAAATTTGATCTGCAGGAAATATGCTGTTATTTCTGCCAATGGATAGAAGTATTGCTGAATTAAACCAAAAGCCAGCCGGTTCTGTGCTCTTGGAAAGTGTTTTGCCATTTTTCAGGGAAGAACTTTTTCAGTGTGCTGTTGTTGCTTTTACAAACTATTTTTTGTTTTATCAAACAAATAGAGAAAGTTGGGGTTTTGCCCTCCTTCAAAATACTTAGAGAAGACAATGCACAATCGATTTCACATGATGTAAACCTTAAGTCCCTTGCTTCAGAAATCTGTTTCCTTCCCAACTACACCAGAATCAGCACTTTCCTTCTCATGTTAGGTCCTCTTTGTGCAATCAGCAAAAATGTAACAATTTGATTTTTTTTTAGCTCCTCATAGCACTTTTCTCACTTATACTTGCTTGACAACAGCACATAAAGAGTTGGTTTCCCCCCATTGGCAACACAAAACGTGGTACAGACATGAGTGATTAAAAAAGACAGAGCAAGAGCAAAGGGCTCATATCTTAGCAATGGTATCATTACAGAAGTTTAATGCTTATACCAGTTGAACTTTCTGGCAAGTTAGACTAACGTTAGAGTAACATTAAGTTAGTTATTAAATACTGTGTATGCTACTTATAAATGCTGATTGGATCCTATTGGTTGATGATGTTGTTGAGTTCTTTACACTTGCTAATTTTTTATCCAGTTGTTCTCTCGGTTGTTGAGAGAGGGGTGTTGAAATCACCAACTATAAATGTGTATGTGTCTGCTTTTCTTTTCAACTATGTTGCATTTGGTAGCTTTGTTGTTTGATGCATATACATTTAGGATTGCTATGTCTTCTTGTTTGATTGACCTTTTTAATCATTATATATTTACCTTTTTATTGTATATATTTTATCATTATATACTATATATCTTTTTATCAATAAATATATCATTAACGTTATATATTATATATCATTGTATGTCATAATGTATTATTATTATATATTTTATCACTATGTCTTTCTATGTTTCTGGTAATTTTCTCTGCAGTCTACTCTGTTATTAATATTAAGATAGCCACTTTAACTTTGATTTTGTTAATGTTTTGAGGATATATCTTTTTCTACTGTGTCATCATTTCATCAGTTGAAATGATATATAAAATCCCAGGCTCCTTTCATACCCCTTTAAACTCTGATATTTATTATATATAGTCGTGAGCCATATAACAATGTTTTGATCAATGATAGTCCTCATATATGATGATCCCATAAGATTATAATGGAACTTAAAATTTTCTGTCACCTAGTGAGTTTGTAACTGTCATAATGTTGTAGCACAATGTATTTGTTACTCATGGTTTTGTAATGATGCTGGTATAAGCAAACCTATTGTGTTGCCAGTCATATAAAGGTATAGCACATAAAATTGTGTAGTGTATAATGATAGTGGTAATAAGTGTGTACAGTGTTTTTTAAGGTCTACAGTAGCATATGGTAATGTCCTAGGACTTCACATTCACTCACTACTTACTCATTAACTCATCCAGAGCAACCTCCACTCCTTCAAGCTCCATTCATAGTAAATGCCCTATCCAGTGTACCATTTTTTATCCTTCACACCACATTTTTACTATACCTTTTCTATGTTTAGATTTTTTTTTTTTTTTTTTTTGAGACAGAGTTTTGCTCATTGCTCAGGCTGGAGTGCAAAATGGCACAAACTCGGCTCACTACAACCTCTGCCTCCCTGGTTCAAGTGATTCTCCTGCCTCAGCCTCTCAGGTAGCTGGGATTACAGGTATGCGCCCCCATGCCTGGCTAATTTTGTACTTTTGGTAGAGGTGGGGTTTCACCACGTTGGTCACAAAATACTTCCCATAGTGTTACAATTGTTTAAAGTATTCAGTCAAATAACATGCCCTGTAGGTTTGTAGCCAAGGAGCAATAGGCTATATAGTATATAGCCTACACGTGGAAGAGGCTATACCATTTAGGTTTATGTAAGTACATTCTCATGTTTGTGCAATAATGAAATTGCCTAATGATGTATTTTTTAGAATGTATCCATGTCATCAAGTGACACATGACCATAATTTTCTATATTTCCCTCTATATACTTTAGAACTGTATCAGACAGTATTATACTCTTTGCTTCAATCATCAAACATAATTTAGAAAACACAACAGGAGAGGAAAAGCCTATTGTAATTACCCATATTTTTGCTTGCCATGTTCATTCTTCCTTTTTGATATTCCAAGTTTCCTTCCTTTATTGTTTTCTATTGGTTTATAGCTTATTTTAGCCTTTCCTTTAGAGTAAGTCTGCTGTTTCCAAATAATCTTAGTTTTCCTTCATCTGAGAATGTCTTGATTTTTCCTTCATTTGAGAGATAGTTTCAGTGTATATATTTTTTCTTTCAGCACTTGCAAGTGTTGTGCCAGTTCCTCCTGACTACCTGCTCCGATGAGAACTCTGTCATTCTAACAGTATTCTTTTGTAGATAATGTATCATTTTTTCTCAAGTTGCTTCCAAGATTTATTATTTTTTTAAAAAAATTTTAGCTGATTGATTGTAATGTGTTCTGGCACAGATTTTTAAATTTATTTTTAGTTTATCTTGCTTATGGTTTGCTCAGCTTCTTGAGTCTGTAGAGGTTTGTCTCTTGCTAACTTTGGCAAGTTTTCAGCTGTTATTTCTCTGAGTGCTTATTTATTCTTGCTCTTTCTTCACCTCTCCTTCCAATAAAATCAATGTCAGATTTTTTGTGATAGTCCCAGAAGGCCCTGAGAATTTGTTCATTTTGGTTTTAGTCCTTTTTCACTATTTTGTTCAGATTGGATAATTTTTGTTGTTTTATCTTTACTGATTTTTCTTCTGTCCCTTCTATTCTGATGTTGAGCCCATTCATTGAGCTTTTTATTTTCTGTATTGTATTTTGGAGCTCTAAAATTTGCTTTTAGTTTTAAAATATCTTTGATTTGATTTTTAATTTATTGCCTAAGAGCTCTATGTTTTCATTTGTTTCAAGCATGTTTGTAATTGTTTGATGAAGCATTCTTATGATGGGCTGTCTTAAAAATCTTTGATAGGTAATTGTAATATCTTTGCCATCTTGGTGTTGACATCTATTGATTTTATTTTTCTTAATTCAATTTAAGCCCTTCTTGGGTTTTGCAGGGTGAGTCAGTACATTTTTGAAATCTAGGCAGTTTTCTTTATTTTATGAGACTGTGAATCTTGTTTAAACCTCTGTTTTAGCTTGCTTTCTCTGAAACTACTCTGACAGGGGAAAAAGAAGGCACAGTCTTGCTACTTCCAGTTGGAGATAGGCATCAAGGTTCCACAGTCAGTCCCTGTTGATACCTGTGGTAGAGACTTCTCGTTCTTGATGAATTGGGGTGTAAATCTGGCTCCTTGCATGCTGTCCACTGACATTGCAGTGGGGAATGGCCTCATTACTGCTGAGCAATAATGAACATCTTGACTCTTCCTGAGACCTCCTCTGACACCACCGCAGTGGGTAGCTGGAAAGACACCTCATTATTGCTGGGTGGAGATGAATGTCCAGGCCCTCCACTTGGCATTATATGATATCACCCTGCCAGAGATGTTGTAGTACCTCCTTATAGTCTTGGAAGGGTAGAAGTCTAAGCTCTCCATTTGACCTTTGATAGTATGGGTGGGGTTGGAGTCACATTTTTTTTTTTTTCTGTGGTATTTTGCTATAGAGGTGAAGTTGGTGTTTAAAATTTTCTGGCTTGTTAGGCTGTGCTTTTCCTGGTCCTTTGACTAGAGAGAGAAGAGTTTTAGGGGGCTTTTTGAGGGTCTGTTTCCTTTGTCATTTTTGAATTGTTGAGTTCCTCACCTCCAAATCTGGTATATATGAGGCAAAAAGAACAGCCAAGGAACTTACTACTGTGTTATTTTTCAGGGTTCCAAACATTCAGTTTGTCTTCATGGAGTAACACTTTTTCCTGTAGAGGTACCTATAGTATTGTTTGTGTAAGGTGCTTTGGCTTTGGTTCTGGATGGGCATAGTAGTGTAATCTTCATATGATGTCTTTGGCTGTAATCAATATCAGTACTGTCTGTGAATTCCTTATTGGCTTATGCTGCAGTTGTTTGTGGAGGCTGCCACACAACTATGATGATATAGGGACCTTCATGGGTCAGTCCTCAAGCCTCAAGAGGAGGAAGAGTATGCAAACACTGATGGTGGCAGCGGTAGACCTCAGGCAGGCCTATAAACAATCTCTTGATAGACATGTACAAGAATTTTTCTAGATCTGTTCTGTCCAATGCAGTAACCACTAGCACATGGGAATATTAATTAAAATCAAAGTGAATTAAAACAAAATATGTCCTTTTTCACAGTAGCCACATTTCAAGTGTTCAGTAGCCACACATGGCAAATGGTTACCACATTAGAAAATGAGGTTATAAAATACTTTCTTCATCATCAACTGTCTATTGGGTAGCGCTGGTTTAGAGTACATATTTAGGAGCAGAGTTACTGGTTTGAAGAGTATGAGCTTCATTACCTTTATTAGAAAATGATAAGATGTTTTCCAAAGTAGTTGTATTGATTTATACTTCCATTAGCAGTTGATAAGAATTCTTATTGTTCCATATTTGTGTTAAGAAATTTTGTCATATTGATGGGTATGAAAATGAAAAGGTACCATTTTCTCATTAACTAAAGAAAGTGGATATATTTTTATGTGTTTATTGACCGTTATAAAAGAGGCTGTTTAAATCTTTCACCCATTTTTCCATTGAGATGTTTATTCTTTTCTTATTAATTCATAGGTGTTTTAAAAGTATATTAAACATTAATCTTTTGTCTATTAAATGTACTACAAATGCCTTTTTCACTTTGTAGCTGTCATTTTTCTACTGTTTTTCTTAGTCAGAATAGAACAGACTAAACTGGGATAACAAATGAATCTCAACTCTTAGTGGAGTAATGAAGTCTGATGTTAGTAGCTGTACCTTATAAAACACATGGCCTTTACAGTTGCTGCAGCAAGGGAAGGAGAGCTGGAGAGTTGCATAGGTTATTTTTTAAGTGCTGTGTTTGGAAGTGGCTTATGCCACTACTGTCCAAATCACATCTGGCCCCAATCTAATGTGAGGGAGGTTGGAAAGTGTAGGGAAGTACATGAATATTTTGGAGGATTCACAGTATCTGCCACATGGTGCCATTTAAGGAATGGGTGCTCTAATTTTAATGTAATTGAACTTAATTCTCTTTCATTATGATTTTTTTCCTCTATCTTATTTAAAGAGTCCTTCCCTACTTCAAGGTCAGTTTCAGAAAAAAGTGGAGGATTCCTTGAATGGAATGGTGAAGCCATTTTTTCTACATTGCCTCTAAACTTGCCACCCTTTTGCTGTTCAAACTTAGGTCTTTAATTCATAAGAAATTGTCTTGTTTTAGTTAGGGGTTCAATTGTATTGTTTTAGCACCTTTTATAGAAAAACTCGTGTTTCCCACTAATCTGTGAATCAAATATCCATACATTTCTGAATATGCTTCTGGATTCCAGATACTGTTCCACCACTCTATTCATCTATTCCTGGGCTCATACCACCATATCTTAAATATTAGATTTTTATAAAAACTCTTGATGTCTTTTAAGGCAAGTATCTTACCATGTACATCCTATTATGAGCTGTCTTGGCTATTATTAGTCTTTGACCTGCTCTTTGAATCACATAATCTTTTTGTCAAATTTAAAAGTAAAGCCAGTTGGTATTGAATATATAGATCAGTTTGGGAAGAATTGTTCTTTACAATATTAAGTCTTCCTGTCTATGAACAATGATAAATCTGTACATTTATTTGGCACTTATTTAATATATTTTAATAAAGCTTCAAAAGTTTGTGTTGTTAAGGTCTTGTATATCTTTAGTTAAATTGATTTGTTGGTACTATTTAAAATGTTATTTTTAAAAAACTTACATATTTAAACTGCTTATCATATGGAAATTCAGTTGGTTTTTCAGTATATTGTATGGTCTTTTCTTTGTAATTTTTAGATTTTTTTTTCCTGACTTCCACTCAATAACAAGGTATAGAAACCTAATTTTATTTTTTACTCCTAGGAGGTGTAGTTTTATTTCTAGTTTGTCTGCTGAGGGTGTAAATTTTTTAGCTCCAGGTATATGTGTAGTGTCTCCTATTAGATTTACTACCCTGAAAGTTTTTTCTCTTGTCTTCATTCCTCATGAGGCCATGAAAAATGAAGCCCAAAGTCATTTGGGCTTAGAAGATGCCCTCAGGGTAAAGGTGAGCTTTGATCCTTCTTTACCTGGGCTCTTGTTCTTCCTTAAGCCCTCTGGAAAATCCTTATATTTTTGCCAGTTTATCAATGCATTAAAATAGATGTTTATTTTTATTTGTATTTGGTTTTAGTCAAGAGGATCAATCAATTAGTTTATATAGTCTACTATGCTGCCAGAAGCTGAAATTGTATCTGTGTGTGTGTGTATGTATATATATATATAAAGTATATATGTATGTGTATGTGTATGCATGTATGTGTATAATATATGTGTGCATACATATGCACACATAAATGCATATATATACACATATACATACATATATATACACACACAGTTTTAAACCCCTTAAAACCCAATATTTATAATAATTCCAAAAAATGTAATTTTTTTAAAGGCTGAATTTAAATGACTTGTTTCCATTGAATTATAAATCTCAGCAGCGTTATTATTGTTATTCAACCTTCTTTACTGATTTATTTTTTCCTTCTCCATTTTTCTTTCTTATTTGGTTATTAAGTCAATAAAGTATTTTAAGACCTATGGTCAACAAAGTTGGCTTATCCTTCTTATTTGGTGGATTGACATTTTAAAACAATCTACCCAGTCTCCTAACACCACGGCCTTTATATTGCACATTCTGTGACAGTGAGAGTTAACGCTAACCTTGCTAGATCTTGCAGAGTCAAGTTGTCTCTGATAAAAACTTTCCTCCCATTTCTGCCAATTAATCAACAAGTGGCTTTTGAGTTTCTACCAAAAATCTGTTACTGTGATAATGGCAAACTTGTTCTGCTAGCCAAGGGGTGTTAAGCCAGATTTTCTCAAGGGTGAGAATCTGACTAGACTGATTTTGTGTGATTACCCTAATCCTGCCCTTTCTTTCACAGATTCCCTGTAGGAATTTCCCAGGGAGACTAAAGGGTATAGTTAATTGCTTTTGGAATCTTTTCCTCTGTGGATGGTAAAGCAACACATAGAACATTGAGATAAAAATTTAAGCCCATAAGCAAGTTGTGCCTATTGAGTTCAGGAAAATTCAAAATTAGTAGTTCACTTGGTGTTTTATCATTATAATAAATATGAAAATACTTAAAGCAATGTCCCAATTTATAAACTCCTTCTTTATTGATACATAGAACATTGGCCCACAAAATATCACCCGTGCTATATAATCTCACCATTAAAGAACTGTCCTAAATATTTTTCTATAATTACAAAAAATACAACAAATATCTTTCATGAAATTAATATTTGCCCAAATTGCTACAATACTTCTCTTTTAGTGGTCAATAAAGTTAATTGATATATTTTTCTCTCATCACTGAAAAATATTTATGTTTTTACACAATTGATCCTTATTTGCTGTTGAAAAAAATTGAAATAGAGATAAGGAGACAGACAAAACTCATTTCAATACTCAGAAATAATTACTCAACATTTTCAAAAATGTTTTATTGTAAAATAACTTCATAGTTATAGGAAGGCTGTAAGAATAATACAGAGAACTCCCATATTCCCCTCAATGATTCCATATGTATATATTCAATATTCTACCTGTATATCTATTTACTATTTTTACTTATGTCACCATTTTTATATATTTATTTTATTATTTTTTATATATACATATAAACTTTTATATACATACATATATATATTTATATACACATAAATGATTCAGAAAAATATGTATATACATACACACACACATATACATTTTTTTCTAAATTATTAATCATTTGAGTGACAGTTGCATCTATCATAATCCTTCACTCTGAAGTGACTCTGAAGTGCTTCAGGGTGTATCTCCTAAGAACAAAGTCATTCCGTTACATAACCACAATTCAATTATCATATTTGAGAAACTAAGCATTGATATCATACTCTCATTTAAAATACAGCTGAAATTCAAATTTTATCAATTGTTTCAACAACATTCTTTATAATAATTTTCCATGATCCTGAGTTCAATCACCAATCATGTATAAAATGTAGCTGTCATGTTTTGTACCTTTTTTTCAATCCTCAGCCTTTCTTTATCTTTCATGACATTGACAATTTTGTGGAGAACAAACCAGTTGATTTCTAGAATGCCTTTCAATTGGTTTGATATTTCTTAATTTTGAAGTGGCTTTAAAAAGGTTATATGAACTCACTTTCAGTCCTGCTTTCCTATTCTTTTGAGATGCTAATTTATTCTGACTTTTGGTCCCTATAACTCTTCCAAGATTGTTTTTATTTAGGTCACTAGTGACCTTCATGTCACAAAATTCAATGGTCAATTCTCAGTCTTTCATTCAACCTCTTAGCAGAATTTGATAGAGTTTATCTCTTCAGCTTACTTGAGAGTACCATACTGCATACGCATTCCTAGTTCCACCACACCAATTAGTTGCAAAATCATGGAGATTCTATCTACTGTGAACCTCTATCCATTCTCTCTCATCTGTTGCTACTATAACTTCCTGATATGGTTTTTGTGTGTCCCCACCCAAATCTCATCTTGAATTGTAACTCCCACAATTCCTACCAGTGGGAGGTGATTGACTGGCTCCTCTAGTGGGAGGTGATTGAATTGTGGGGGTGGGTATTTCCTAAGCAGTGTTTGTGACAGTGAATGAACCTCACAAGGTCTGATGGTTTTAGAAACAGGAATTTCCCTACACAAGCTCTCTTTTGCCTGCTGCCATCCATGTGAGATGTGACTTGCTCCTCCTTACCTTCCACCATGATTGTGAGGCCTCCCCAGCCATGTGGAACTGTAAGTCCGTTAAACCTCTTTCTTTTGTAAATTGCTCAGTCTTGGGTATGTCTTTATCAGCAGTGTAAAAAATGGACTAATACAGTAAATTGGTACCAGTAAGGTGGGGCATTGCTGAAAAGATGCCCAAAAATGTAAAAGTGACTTTGGAACTTGGTAACAGGCAGAGATTGGAACAGTTTGGAGGGCTCAGAAGAAGACAGGAAACTGTTGGAAAGTTTGGAACTTCCTAGAGACTTGTTGAATGGATTTGATAAAAATGCTGATAGTAACATGAACAATAAGGTCCAGGTTGAGGTGGTCTCAGATGGGCACAAGAAACTTGTTGGGAACTGGAGCAAAAATGACTCTTGTTATGTTTTAGCAAAGGAACTGGTGGCATTTTGCCCCTGCCCTAAAGATTTGTGGAAATTTGAACTTGAGAGAGATGATTTAGGGTATCTGGCAGAAGAAATTTCTAAGCAGCATAGCATTCAAAATGTGACTTGGGTGCTGTTAAAAGCATTCAGTTTTATAAGGGAAGCAGAGCATATGAGTTTGGAAAATTTGCAGCCTGTCAATGTGACAGAAAAGAAAATCCAATTTTCTGAGGAGAAATTCAAGGGCTGCAGAAATGTGCATAAGTAACAAGGAGCTAAATGCTAATCCCCAAGACAATGGGGGAAATATCTCCAGGGCACATCAGAGGTCTTCCTGGCAGCCCCTCCTATCACAGACCCAGAAGCCTAGGAAGAGAACATGGTTTCATGGGCCAGGCCCAGTACTCCTCTGCTCTGTGCAATCCAGGGACTTGGTGCTTAGTGTCCCAGCAACTCCAGCCATGGCTGAAAGGGGACAAGGTACAGCTTGATCCATGGCTTCACAGGGTGCAAGCCCAAAGCCTTGGCAGCTTCCACATGGTGTTGAGCCTACAGGTACACAGAAGTCAAGAATTGAGGTTTGGGAGCCTCTGCCTAGATTTCAGAGGATGTATGGAAAGCCTGGATGCCCAGGCAGAAGTTTGCTGCAGGGGTGAAGCTGTTGTGGAGAACCTCTGTGGAAGGGAGATGTTGGGTTGGAGCCCCCACAGAGTCTCTACTGGGGCACCATGTAGTGGAACTGCAAGAAGAGGGCCACTGTCCTCCAGAACCCAGAATGGTAGATCCACCGACAGCTTGCACCTTTTGTCTGGAAAAGCCGCTGGCACTCAACACCAGCCTATGAAAGCAGCCAGGAGGGAGACTGTACCCTGCAAAGCTACAGGGGCAGAGCTTACCAAGACTATGGGAACCCACCTCTTGCATCAGTGTGACCTGGATGCAAGACATGGATTCAAAGGAAATCATTTTGAAGCTTTAAGATTTGAGTTCCCTGCTGGATTTTGGACTTGCATGAGTCCCGTAGCCCCTTAGTTTTGGCCAATTTCTCCCATTTGGAACAGCGGTATTTACCCAATGCCTGTACCCCTATTGTATCTAGGATGTAACTCACTTGCTTTTGATTTTACAGGCTCATGGGCAGAAGGGACTTGCCTTATCTCAGATCAGATGTTGGACTGTGGACTTTTTAGTTAATGCTGAAATGAGTTAAAGCTTTGGGGGACTGTTGGGAAAACATGATTGGTTTTGAAATGTGAAGACATGAGATTTTGGAGGGGCCAAGGGAGGAATGATATGGTTTAGCTCTGTCCCCACCCATATCTCATCTTGAATTATAGCTTCCACAATTCCCACATGTCTTGGGAGGAACCCAGTGGGAGGTGATTGAATTATGGGGGTGGGTCTTTCCTGAACTGTTCTTGTGATAGTGAGTCTCATGAGACCTGTTGTTTTTAAGAACTGGAGTTTCCCTGCACAAACTCTCTCTTTGCCTGCTGCCATCCATGTGAGACGTGACTTGCTCCTCCTTGCCTTCTGCCATGATTGTGAGACCTCCCCAGCCACGTAGAACTGTAAGTCCATTAAACATCTTCCTTTCGTAAATTACCCGGTCTCAGTTATGTCTTTATCAGCAGTGTGAAAATGGACTAATACACCTCCCTAATTTTACATGTGAGTGAATCCCGTTTATATTTTTACCATCTAGCCTTCGGGTCTCTAGAAATCAGTTTTTCCTTTGTAATTCAGCTTACAGTCTTCTGTTGAAGTTACCTTTCTGAAACTTGATTGCAAGCAATATAATGAAGTTGTTAGGAGTGTGGGTTCTGGCATAGAAAGACTCGAGTTGGAGTCTTGGCTCTGTAGAGCAAAAGACAATGAGTGGGAATGATGATCTACATCCAGGGTTGGCAAATCTGGCTTGCTGCCTGCTGTGTAATAAACTCTGTTGGAATGTAACCACACCCATTTATTTGTGTATTATACATGATTGCTTCCTCCTACAACTGCAGAATTAAGTACAGTCATCTATCACTTAATGGGGGATACCTTCTGAGAAATGCATTGTTAGGCAATTTCATTAATTATTTGAACATCATAGAGTGTACTTATGTAAACTTAGATGGGATAGCCTACTACATACCTAGACTAGATGGTATCACTTATTGCTCCTAGGCTACAAACCTGTACAACATGTTACTGCCCTGAATACTTTAGGCAATTGTAACACAATGGGAAGTATTTGTGTATCTCAACATAGAAAAAGTACAGTAGAAATATGGTATAAAGGATAACAAATGGTATATTTGCATAAGGCACTTACCATGAATGGAACTTGCAGGACTGGAAATTGTCACTAAGGAATAGAAATTTTCCAAGTGATATGAATTTTTCAGCTCCATTATAATATCTGAGACCACTTTTGTGGTCTGTCATTGGCCTAAATGTCATTATGTGGTGCGTGGCTATAGTTGTAACAGGGATGATAGGACCCACAAAGCCTAAATTATTTGCTATCTGGTCCTTACAAAGGAAGTTTGCAAATCTCTGATCTTTATCACAGAAGTGCCAGAATAATTAAATATAATAATACATGAAAAGAAAATACCAATGTACCTGACATTGTAAATGCTTAGTAATTGTGAGTGATTGTCATTATCATGTTTATAATCTCTACTCACTGACCTCTGTGTTGTCAATTCACCCAATTAATCAGTGATCTTCATTCCTATTATTCAACATAAAGACTCATGCTCATGGTGTAGTGCAAATATGGAGTTGGCATTTCATTTTTACCTATTTTGTCTTCTACCACAACCCCAGTTGTCTTATAGATAGTTCTTCCTTAATGTCCATTCCTCAAATATCATAGGCCCTGTGATGGTTAATACTGAGTGTCAACTTGATTGGATTGAAGGATACAAAATATTAATCCTGGGTGTGTCTGTGTGGGTGTTGCCAAAAGAGATTAACATTTGAGTCAGTGGGCTGGGGAAGGCAGATCCATCCTTAATCTGGTGGGCACAACCTAATCAACTTCCAGTGAATATAAAGCAAGCAGAAAAGCGTGAGAGGAGAGACTGGCCTAGCCTCCCAGCTTACATCTTTCTCCTGTGCTGGATGCTTCCTGCCCTAAACTTCAGACTCCAGGTTCTTCAGTTTTGGAACTCAGACTGGCTCTCGTTGCTCCTCAGCTTACAGGCAGCCTACCGTGGGACCTTGTGATTGTGTAAGTTAATACTTAATAAACTCCCCTTTATATGTATCATATTAGCTCTGTCTCTCTAGAGAAGCTTGACTAATACAGATTTTGGTACCAGAAGTGGGTGTTTTGCATGCCTGGCTCCACGCCAGTGAGCCAGGCTTCTTACACATTTAAAGTTTGAGGATAGGTTGAGATTGATTTGGCCCTAAGACCTCTAATCATTTGCTTTACTGAGTAAAATTGCATGGGGTGAGGGCTATTATGATGGGAAATGCCAAATGGAAGCCATTGGAGCTGCCTTTACCTAGAAAAATAGTAAATCAAAAACAATATCACACCCCTGGAGGGACTGCGGACATTAGTGCCATCATCAAGGACTTGAAAGACTTAGGGGTGGAGATTTCCACCACATTTCCATTCAACTCTCCCATTTGGTCTGTGCAGAGGACAGATGGATCTTGGAGAATGGCAGTGGATTACCATAAGCTTAACCAAGTGGTGACTCCAATTGCAGCTGCTGTACCAGATGTGATTTTTATTGCTTGAGCAAATTAACACACCTCCTGATACCTGGTATGCAGCCATTGACTTGGCAAATGCCTTTTTCTCCATTTCTCTCCATAAGGCCCACCAGAAGCAATTTGTCTTCAGCTGGAAAGGCCAGCAATATACCTTTACTGTCCTACCTCAGGGCTATATCAACTCTCCAGCTTTGTGTCACAATCTTATTCAGAAGGACCTTGATCATTTTTCGCCTCCACAAGATATCACACTGGTCCATTACATTGAGGACATTATACTGACTGGATCCAGTGAGCAGTCTTGGAAACACACTGGACTTATTGGTAAGACATTTGCATGCCAGAGGATGGAGAATAAATCTGACTAAAATTCAGAGAACTTCTACTTCAGTGAAATTTCTGGGGCTCCAGTAGTATGGGGCCTGTCAAGATATTCCTTCTAAGGTGAAGGATAAGTTGCCACCTTTGGCCCCTCCTACAACCAAGAAAGGCACAATGCCTAGTGGGCCTATTTGGATTTTGGGGGCAACACATTCCTCGTTTGGGTTTGTTACTCTGGCCCATTTACCAAGTGACCTGAACGGCTGCCAGTTTTGAGTGGGGTCCAGAATAGGAGAGGCTCTGCAACAGGTCCAGGCTGCTGTGTAAGCTGCTCTGCCACTTAGGCCATATGACCCAGTAGATCCAGTGGTGCTTGAGGTGTCAGTGGCAGACAGGATGCTGTTTGGAGCCTTTGGCAGGCCCAATAGGTGAATCACAGTGGAGGCCTCTAGGATTTTGGAGCTATCTTCTTCAGATAACTACCATCCTTTCGAGAGACAGCTCTTGGCCTGTTATGGCGCTTTGGTGGAAATTGAACATTTGACCATGGGTCATCAAGTCATGTGACTTGAACTGCCTGTCATGAACTGGGTGCTTTCTGACCCATCTAACCATAAAGTGTCATGGCACAGCAGCAGCATTGCATCATGAAATGGAAGTGGTGTGTGTGTGATCGGGCTCAAGCAGGTCCTGAAGGCACAAGTAAGTTATGTGAGGAAGTGGCTCAAATGCCCATGATCTCCACTCCTGCCACCCTGTCTTCTCAACCCCAGCCTGCAGTGATGATGGCCTCGTGGAGAGCTCCCTGTGATCAGTTGACAGAGGAAGAGAAGACTAGGGCCTGGCTTACAGATTGTTCTGCATGATATGCAGGCATCACCAGAAACTGGACAGCTGCAGCACTCCAGCCCCTTTCTAGGACATCCCTGAAAAACAGCAGTAGAGGGAAATCTTCCCAGTGGGCAGAACTTTGAGAAGTGCACCTTGTTGTGCACTTTGCATGGAAGGAGAAATGGCCAGATGTGTGATTATATGCTGATACATGGGCTGTAGCCAATGGTTTGGTTTGATGGTCAGGGACCTGGAAGAAGCATGATTGGAAAACTGGTGACAAATCTGGGGAAAACATATGTGGATGGACCTCTCTGAGTGGTCAAAAACTGAAGATATTTGTATCACATGTGAGTGCTCAGCAATGGGTGACCTTAGCAGAGGAGGAGTTTAATAATCAAGTGGATAGAATGACCCGTTCTGTGGACACCACTCAGCCTCTTTCACCAGCCACCCTTGTCATCGCTCAGTGGGCCTATGAACAAAGTGGCCATGTTGGCAGGGATGAAGGTTACGCATGGGCTCAGCAACATGGACTTCCACTCACCAAGGCTGACCTGGCTACAGCCACTGCTGAGTGCCCAGTTTGCCAGCAGCAGAGACCAACACTGAGCCCTTGATATGGCACCATTCCTCAGGGTGATCAGACAGCGGTCTGGTAGCAGATTCACTAAATTGAACCTCTTCCATCATGGAAAGGGCAGAAGTTTGTCCTCACTGGAATAGACACTTACTCTGATATGGGTTTGCCTATACTGCACATAATGCTTCTGCCAAGACTACCATCCGTGGACTCACAGAATGCCTTATTCACCAGCATGGTATTCCACACAGCATTGCCTCTGACCAAGGCACTCACTTTATGGCTAAAGAAGTGCAGCAGTGGGCTCATGCTCATGGAATTCACTGGTCTTACCATGTTCCCCAACATCCTCAAGCAACTGGATTAATAGAACGGTGGAATGGCCTTTTGAAGTCACAATTACAATGCCAACTAGGTGACAACACTTTGCAAGGATGGGGCAGAGTTCTCCAGAAGGCCATGTATGCTCTGAATCAGTGTCCCACATATGGTACTGTTTCTCTCATAGCCAGGATTCACAAGTCCAGGACTCAAGGGGCGGAAGTAGAAGTGGCACCAGTCACCATCACCCCTAGTGATGCACTAGCAAAATTTTTCTTCCTGTTCCCAAGACATTACATTCTGCCGGCCTAGAGGTCTTAGTTCCAGAGGGAGGAATGCTGCCACCAGGAGACACAGTAGAAATTCCATTAAACTGGAAGTTAAGGTTGCCACCTGGACACTTTGGGCTCCTCCTGCCTTTAAGTCAACAGGCTAAGAAGGGAGTTACAGTGTTGGCTGAGGTGATTGACCTGGACTATCAAGATGAAATCAGTTTACTCCACAACGGCGGTAAGGAAGCATAGGCGTGGAATACAGGAGCTACAATAGGGCATCTCTTAGTATTCCCATGCCATGTGATTAAGGTCAACGGGAAACTCCAACAGTCCAATCCAGGCAGGACTACAAATGGCCCAGATCCCTCAGGAATGAAGGTTTGGGTCACTCCACCAGGAAAAAAACAAAACAAAACAAAACAAAAAACAAAAAACCCCACGACCTACTGAGATGCTTGCTGAAGGCAAAGGAAATACAGAATGGGAAGCAGAAGAAGTCACCAATACCAGCTATGACCACGTGACCAGCTGCAGAAACAAGGACTGTAATTGTCATGAGTATTTCCTCCTTCTTTTGTGAAAAACATGTTTGTGCATGTATACACTTCTACTAAGAAAAATCTTCATTTTATTTCCTTTTCCTTTATCATGTGACATAAGATGTACTGACTTCATATCAGCGTTTAAGTATTGTTAACTTTATGTAATAGTATTTGCGTTGGGGATTGTTGCATTTCCCGTTGTTCTAAGGATAGTTGTATTATGCTAGGCATAATTATGTCCTTATTATTGTCTTTATTTGAAGATTATTTATGATCTCAGGAGATGTGTATGGGTTCAAATTGACACAGGGTGGACTTGTGATGGTTAATACTGAGTGTCAACTTGATTGGATTGAAGGATACAAAGTACTAATCCTGGGTGTGTCTGTGCGGGTGTTGCCAAAAGAGATTAACATTTGAGTCAGTGGGCTGGGGAAGGTAGATCCACCCTTAATCTGGTGGGCACAATCTAATCAGCTTCCAGTGAATATAAAGCAGGCAAAAAAACGTGAAGAGGAGAGACTGGCCTAGACTCCCAGCCTACATCTTTCTCCTGTGCTGGATGCTTCCTGCCCTCGAGCACTGGACCCCAAGTTCTTCTGTTTCAGGACTCAGACTGGCCCTCCTTGCTCCTCAGCTTGCAGACAGCCTATTGTGGGACGTTGTGATTGTGTAAGCTAATACTTAGTAAACTCCCCTTTTCATATATATCTATATATGGATATATATCTTACATATATTATATATGTTTATATATATACACATATAAATATGTATATGTGTATATACATATAAATATATATATCTATCCATCTTAGTTCTGTCCCTCTAGAGAACTCTGACTAATACAGGCCCCAAATTCTTTTTTAAAAACTTTTTCAATTTTGTAACTGATATATAATAGACGTGCATTCTTTTACCTTCTCTTTGAAATGGGCTTTTCCTCCTCAATTGCAAATTTCTGTGAAATTCAGTACTATTGATGCAGTCTTGAAGTGAAGCTTAAAGATGTAGAGAACTTTGTGACTTACAAAACATTAGAAGTATGGACTTTTTAAGCCAAAAGAGAATCATAAAGTTGAGCTGTCTTGTTTCTTATAAGTCAGGAAATTTCTTTCCTTCATTCAGTGCATCAGTTTTTAGTGAAATTGTATTTATTCTTCTTTTTAAGTGTTTATTTGTCACATCCATTTATTCTCATTTCTACTGAACCCTTTCATGCAAACATTCATTTCTTTATCCACTGACTCCATCATTCATTCATTCCACTGATGTTTATCAAGCATCATTAAATGGTATGTATTGAGCAAGACACTGAGGATATGGCAGTAAATAAGATTCAGCACCTGCCCTGCAAAGTTATGATGAATATTTATGGAAATCTATGTTCATTAGTAATAACAAAAACTAAATTCTGACGTCAGTAGTCAAGCTTATTGCTTATTCACTTTTTCTCCTCTCTGGCTCTAGAATTAAGCTTTTTGGGGTTGCAGATGCTTTGCATTAGGATATATTCATCTGTCTCTATTTATATGTGGTCTGTGGGGAAACATCTCTTCTACTTGTACCATGATCTTCTCATAGTTCATCTCAGAAATTGGCACTGGTGGTTTGGTTTTAATCTGATGATTTTCAAAAAGCACCTTGCAAATTTCCTGGCATTCTATACAGTTTCTTTGACTAACACTGCAGGATAGAAAAGGAATGGGAGCAAGAAGGTAGGCTCCTTCCTTCAACTAGAACAATGTCATATTTATCATGATACATTAATCACTTACAAGACCTTCAAGGACAGAGTTCTGAGGTTTTGAAAAAAGTTTAAAAAAATTAATATCCTATTTATAATAAATATTCACTTAATTTTGAATTTCTTCAGATAATTATAGTTCAATATGAAAAATAATAATAAAGATCTTTTATGAACATTTACCATGTGATTTTTAATTCTTCCAACAACAGGAGGTACCGTAATTTTGCCTGTCTGTTCAGGCGAATAAGTTTGGGGTCAGAGAGCTTTGAAGTGACTTTTCCTATATCCCCTGGTTTATAGGGCAGAGCTAAGAAACAAAGCCTGACGTGTTTGACTCAGTGCTTTGCCTTTAACCACTCTACTCTTCTGCTTTATGTACTTTGTAGACTGCTCTCCCCCTTTCACCACCCTGCATTATTTCACTCTCTTTTGATTTTTTTTCCAAGTCACATGTGCAGAAGTCCTTTGCTTTTTGTTTGCCTTTGTCTGTGTGTTTGGTTTCTGTTTTCTTAACAAAACACATTTGCATGCCTCTGATTCCTTCTCCCACCAATCTGTCCCCCACACTTATCAAATTAATCTACCCCAATACCATTCTCTTCATTTCTTTGTCTTATTTAGAATCTTCTAATTATCCCTATTTCCTACAGTGACATTTCCCAAAGCATGTTCTTCAAGATGTTAATATTCTATTTAAATGAAAGAAAAAGGAAGAAAGAAAAAGAAAGGAAGAAAAGAAGAAGGAAGAAAAAGAAGGGAGGGAGAAGAAAGGAAAGAAAAAGAAAAGATAAACTCGTAAGTTTGGAAAGCACTTTCATGACAGAAAGATTTATCAGACTATTATGTTAATATCCATGTGACACTAAGAAAGAAATCATCTGTTGGAGATAAATATAGAATAGTTTCAAAATCTGCTTTCTCTACATCAGAGTGTCTGGGTTTAAGTGACCTTTCCCAATGTTCTATGTTCTTTGTCAAATGACTTCGTCTCTCTGATTTTAGTTCCCTGATCTGCAAAACTAGATAATGATTATGACCTCTGAAATGGCCTGCAACTATCCTCTCACACTGTGTTCACACAGTGTCTCTTCCCCCATGAGAAAGGACTGACTCGTGTAGCCCACAGGATGTTGCAGAGTTGTATTCAAAGCTGAGTCATGAAAGACACTGTATCTCCTCCTTGCTCTGTCTTGGATAACTTGCTCTGGAGGAAGCCAACTGCCATGTCATGAGGACCCTCTAAGAGCCCATTAGAATGCCCATGTAGAGAAAAAACCTTCAACCAATAATAACCAGCACCAACATGGCAGCCATGTGAGCAAGCCAAGTGGGAAGTGCATCCTAAGGACATAATCAAGCCCTCAGAGGACTTCAGCTAAGGCTGATGACTTGACTGCAACTAAATGAGAGACATTGAGTCTGAACTCCCAGGCAAGATGCTACCAAACTCTTGACCCATAGAAAAGGTGAGAGAATAAATGTTCATGGTTGTTTTAAGTAATTTGTTACACAACAATAAATAATAAATACAATGATGATGATGTTGGTGATGATAGTATCTACCTACCAAAAACGACAAATGATAATGCAAATAGTAAACTTAGCCATGGTTCAGAGCAAGAGTAAGCATTAAACCAAAGTTCTACATTAATAATAGAGGTAAAAGTCATATGAAGCATATCTTAAATACATGATTTCCTCTTCTTATGGAGCAGTAAGGAAATTGTGCTTTCTGAAATATACTTTGAAGAATCTTCTCTAGAGTCTAAATATTCTAGGGGTTTATATGAGGCATCCTTATCTGGGTCTCATCCATTTCCCCAAATTGTTCTCTAACTCTGCCAAAATAGACCTTGTATTTTGCACATTCTACCTGTAAACTTATTACCCCATTCAGCATCATAAGGCTTGCTCTTCATGTTCCCTTCCTTCCTATAAGACATGTTTTAAATCCCACCCTCGTGAAATTCCACACACAGATGATTTCTGTAGGGCCAAGACTATGTGTGAGGTTCTCAAAGGTGGAATAAAGTATTAATTATTCAAATAATCTTGGTTTGAATAATTAGATGGTGTTACACAGTGGCAGGAAGTAAAGAAGTGCAGGAATATACCTCATATAGCCAAACAAAAACAACAAACTTTTAAACTAAAAACAGTGCAAAACCAGCCACCGCAAACCTTAGATAGTAAATACTGCAAATAATGAAAAATTACCAGTGTAAATAAGTCATGTGTAGATACGAAGAAGGAGTTAAGTAAGTACAATAAAAGAAAAAATATGGACTGTGTGGTAGTAGGAAAAAAATCCAAGACACTAAGTGTTAAGCCTCCTGCTGGTTTCTTCTTTTTGGTGATCTGAAATCTACTTGGTAATTTAGTTGCTTTTCCTCAGAGGAGAAAGAAAGAAGAGAAGAATTTGAATATTAAATACCATTCAATTACACTGAAAAATTGTTTTGAGAAAATGCTTTTTGGAAAAAAGGTTGTATTTTTTTTTTTTTTTTTTCCTGAATCAACCAGATATCTTTTCTCTTATGGCTGAAGTTTCGTGAAAAACACATCCAGAATCAATGAACTGAAAAGTTATTAAATTTGTTATTTCACATACTTGAGTAATGAAGAAGCCTAAAATGTTACGTAATTAGAGGTAGATAACAATGTAAACATTTATTTCCAATGTAATAATTTGGTATCAAAGAGATAGCCGACTCTTTCACTAGTATCCAAGTTAAAGTTGTAGCCAGTCTGTAGTGTAGGAAAAAGGTAAGAGAAAATCATGGAAAGAGGGAGCTGACTGTTGAAAATAGTTTTCTCATAAGGGCAATGGTGGTAACCATGAGAAAACTTTCAAATGGCATTAATTTGGGACTATTTGCTGAAAATGGTGGAGTCACAATTTGGAAGGGCCAGAACCCACCTCCCACACAAACACCTTATACTGAAGTGAGTGAACAAATAACAATTGAGATTTTAAGGTTGCTTCTTATAGCAGCTAACATTTCTTAACCTGACAGAAACTGAGGCACTGAAAGGTGACTGCATGCCCATGGCTCTTTAGTGAAGAAAAGGATCTGGAGACTTCACCCTTTTCTTCCCCTTATTTTTGAAATCCAATTTGTAAAGGTCTCTGTTTGCAAGTAATCACTTGTTCCTTCTCATAGCTTACCTCAGGTGAACATAAAAACTTCATCAAATGACCAAGAAATTAAACCAAGTCATTATATCATAAAATTAAAGTGGCAACTATTCAAAAACATTTAGAGCAGCTTCATAATACAGCACATCTATTTACCTAAATGAAGTCACATTGCTTTAACTTTCTACTTTTACCGAGTAATTGGTGAGGTCAACCTGACATGATACAAAGGGTTTCACAGTCTCACCAGTAAGAATTAATGTACTTCAGACAATCCTGTCTCTCCTTCCCCACACAATTTGCTCTGCTTGAAATTTAATTTTATGGGAATTTCTTACTTTAACAATCTCACAATGTAGGGCATAGTGTCTATAAACACAGTCCTAAATAGAAACCCTAATAAATCACCGTGTTTTGGACAAGAGCCATGTCTACAGTATAAATTGGAATGGAAGATAAATGATTCTGCAGAGGGACATTCACCTAAATAGGTTTATCCTCAGTAAAAATGACAATTCCCTACCTGGGTTGTAGGAATATAATGGAATCTCCAGGGAAGTTGGAAAGTCAAGATGTCAGTAAAGTGAAATTAAGCACTTTCTATTCAATAGCCATGCCTGGGTTAATTCTGACCAAGTGTCAAGGATACCAACAGCAAAATGTCTAAGCAATGGAGACGTTTCTAGCCACATTTTCTTCAGGTGAGGCTAAGATGAGGATAGAAACAGAAATTTGTATCTGGGGAGGGAAAAGTCAAGAGCAAAAGACAAGCAAAAGACAAGAGCAAGGCCATGCTGTCCCATTTAGGAGAGACAAGGGAAGGCGTAGACTTAGCCCAAAAGAGTAACTATGTCAGAGGAGAGAAGAGATGTCTAGAACAGAAGATGGAGAACATGGGATGTAAAATTTTTTAAACCGGGATTTAAAGTCTAATTCTGCTATGATAGTATAACTCTTGGGAAGCCACCTTTTCTCTCTAAGCCTATTTCTTTATTTGTATTATGGTAATATAGAATTGCATCTGATGGGAGTTTATCTTAGGCAAATTCAAATACAAGCACTCTGTAAGAGGAAAAGAAATAATTTAATTAGTGCAAGAGTTCTGCTAGCCATAAATGGCAATAGCATGTGTGCCAAAGGTCTGGACTATTGTTCCTGCATCACATGTGCTTCTCACAGTGTATGCTAGACTGTAAGCCTGCTGAGACCAAGAATATAGTCCCTGTGTTTAACAACAGTATATACAACACCTATGATAATGCCTGATATGTAACAGAGGTCATAAATATTTATGAAAAGAGGTAAGGAAGAAGAACGCTAAGGAAAAAAATGAAGAAATAGCATGCATCTTGCTATACTGAACATGTCTCTATTTTCTTGAACAGCATGAGCCCAAAGAGAAGCCATCCACTTTACCAGGCATGAGTGGAAGAAGCAGCAACAAATTCTAATACTTGCAGGAAAACTGAGTGTGTTGGAGTTTTTGAGAGAAAAAATTCTCACGGGTAATTTTGGCTATATACAAGTTTCTCTTTATGTACTTTAGAACCCCACTGCCAAGTAAGATGCAATTCTACTGTAATAATAATTGTAACAATATCTGCATAACCTAACTCACCAGGCTCATATAAAAACCCAATAAGATTAAAATCTAGAATGGCACGCTGCATAATCGTGTTGTAACATGCAAATGCCAGGTGTAAATGATTTGTATAATTATCTGACCCCACCTACTAGCATACTGTCTTCTACTGACTTCTGTTAAAAAACACAATGACAGTGTATAGTTTCTTTAGTTACCTGACAAAAGGAATGTCTGTGGTTGAACTACTGGAGATGGTGATACCCAAAGGTTAGGAAAATTAGCCAAGGGAGGAAATATCTGCTACTCATTCCATCAACTGGATAGCCTTATAGCACTATTGACATCCTCATCTGGGCTCTTTGGAGTTTATCAATAGAGATGTTCATAAACAAAAGCTATTGCTGCCGTCATTAAGCTTGTAAGCATCCATTCATTACTACTGTACTTTCTTCATTAAGTTCCTTTAATGTGGCTCTCTCCTTTATCCTCCTTTCTCAGACCTCCCCTTGTAAGTAATGCTTGTTCAGCTTCTTTAATCTTCCAGACCCCTAAATGATGGAATGCCATGAAGCTCAGTTCTCAAACCTGTGAACAAAAACGTATCTGAGACAGGTCTCAATCAATTTTGAAAGTTTACTTTGCCAAGGTTAAGGCCACGCTGCTCATGACAGAGCCTCAGGAGGTCCTGATGACATGTGCCCAAGGTAGTTGGGGTGCAGCTTGATTTTATACATTTCAGGAAGACACGAGACATCAATCAATACATGTAAGATGTACACTGGTTTGGTCTAGAAAGGTGGGACAACTCAAAGTGGGGACTTCTGGATCATAGGGAGATTTAAAGATTTTCTGATTGGTAATTGGTTGAAAGAGTTATTATGCAAAGAAAAGAATGTCTGGGTTATGATAAGGAGCTGTGGAGACCAAGATTTAATTATGCAGATGAAGCCTCCAGATAGCAGGCTTTAGAGAGAACAGATTGTAAATGTTTCTTATCAGACTTAGAGTCTGTTCTATCAGTCTTAAGGTTTCTGTTAATGTTCATGGTAATGAAGTATATCTGACCACCTTCTCCTCCGCCACTTCCCATTATAGCCTGAAGTAGTTTTTCAGGTTAACTTTGAAAGCCTGCGACTGAGAGGAGGGGTCCATTCAGATAGTTGGAAGGGCTTAAAATTTTATTTTTTGTTTTCAGATCCCTTTGCTTTCTGCATTTATTTTCAAAGTAGTCTTGTCAACCTAGAAAATGGATTTAAATACCATTGTATATGTCATCCCAAATCTATAACACAGCTTACACATGCCTCCTGAATGGTAGATAAAGTATCAAACTACCTCCCATTTGGAGGTCTAACAGATCACTTGAACTTACGAAGTTCATTACCAAACGTATTATTATTCTTCTAATGCCTGCCCAGCCTCTCTCTCAACTCAGAATAAGACTCAAAGTCCCCTATAGGGCATTACATAATGTGATGTCACACTAATTTCCTGATCTCATTTCATATTGCATTTCCTTTTCCTTCGTGTCTCTCACCACAGCCAGTACAATTGTACCTCAGGACCTCTCCACTTGAGTTCTCTCTACCTGGAATCCTCTTCCTCCAAATAACGATGTGGTTTCTTCTTTCATTTCATTCAGGTTTCTGGGAAAAATAATCCCTAATTGAAGAGTTGTATTCTGACCACTTTATTTAATATAGAAATGTTCTCCACGTTAGTTTTGTCACTCTTTATCCAATTTTTCTGCTTTATTTTTCTTTGTTGCAGTCATTATTTTCTTGCATATAATTTTTCTTTACCTCCCATACTGGACTATTTAAACTCCATGTTCATAGAGATTCTGCTTAGTAAAATCTTATACGTGCAGCTCTTAGCATAATTTCTGACTCATAGTAGGAATTCAGGAAATATTTGTGAGATGAATGAATAAATATTGTTTTAGATTTTCTTTACACATAAAAGTGTCTATTCAAATTTTTTTTCAGATAATGATGTCTTTGTGGTTCTGGCAATTGCTCTCTTACTTAGTAATATGCCCTGAACATCTTTCTATAATATATCACCAAATATAGAGCTAAATCACTTTTACTAGTCTCAGAGTATTTCATTGTATGGAGGTGCTGCAATTGATTTATTCAAACTCAACTGATGGACAGTTGGATTGTTTTCCTTTTTTTTTTTAATAAATAAGCTTATATTGAAATCTTTTGTAATGCAATTCATCAAGCAATTATTGAGTATCTGCTATACGCAATTCACTGGCCTAGACAATGGGATGGTAAAGTAGAGACAAATGTGACATGGTTCCTGCATTCAGGGAGCTCATGACCTACTCAAGGAGACAGATGATGAAAAATAAGAATGACATATTTTAGGGAATTATAGAGTACAGAATTATAGAGTACGTCAAGGGCAGTAGAGAATATACTGGGGCGATTCAGGGATGGAAACTATCAGGAGATACAAGATTCAGAAAAGCTTTTTGGAAGGTCTGTATGTTTGGACTGGGCTTTGGCAAAGATTTCAACCAGCAGAGGGTCTGAGGTGAAGAAAGTGTGTTACACATTTAGAGGATTGCCGGAACTATTCTTGGATACTTTAGCTCTTCAGTTTGACTGCAACAGAAGGTGGGTGAGCAACAAGGTCAAAAATGTAGGCTGGGGCAAGAGCACCTACCAGGTCCCAATCATTGTCAAGCCAAAAGATACAGGGATAAAGAATAATGTGGGAATCGATCCACATGATTTACCCATCAGACTTTTCCTTTTTCGGAAGAAAGTTTTTCTGGGCACTCCTGGTCTGTGGGTAAACAGACTCATTATTTCCAAATGTTCTGGTATTTGAAGAAAAGCTAGAAATCTGTTTTTTTATTTTTATTTTTGTTTTTTATTTTTGAGACAGAGCCTCACTCTGTTGCCCAGGCTGGAGTGCAGTGGCGCGCTCTTGGCTCACTGCAACCTCTGCCTTCCAGGTTCAAGCAATTCTCCTATCTCAGCCTCCCGAGTTGCTGGGACTACAGGCGCCTGCCACTACACCCAGCTAATTCTGGTATTTTCAGTGGAGATGTGGTTTCACCTTGTTGGTCAGGCTGGTCTTGAACTCCTGACCTCAGGTGATCCACCCGCCTCGGCCTCCCAGAGTGCTGGAATTACAGGCATGAGCCATCGTGCCCAGCTAAAATCTGTGTTTTTAAAATATGAAACCTCCCGGCTTTTAACTGCTGACCACTTACTCTTATTTTTTCAAAACCTCATTTTGTGAACCATAAAACAACAACAATAAAATTTCCAATCGACCCACTGCTAATGGGCTATATGTATCCTGTGAACCATCAATTTGTAAATTCTGCCCTAAGGGCCCTGAGGAGACTCTGTCCCCTAATAATGGTGAATTTCATTCTTTTTGGACCTTGAATACGATAGCAAAATTCCATTTTACATCATAATCTAAGATGCACATATATAAGCATATATAAATGAAACAAAACTTTTAGAAAACAGTACTTAATCCTAACAATTTCCTTAACTAAAAGAAAATCACTATGATTTAGACTAGTTCAGTTTATTCTCTTCTGTTCTTCAAAAAAGAAATCTTTCTTTTAACCTACACAGCGAACTTCAGGACTCACCATGATTGCAAAATTCATTGAAAACATTGTCCTGACTATAATGCTTCTTTTGCCATCTAAACTTATGTTATTTTGTAATACCTTTTAGGAGTTTCTTTCTCAGGTGTTTAGGAATTGGGAATCCAACTAGAACATAAATAGCTTTCAGGCAGGATTTCCTCCTTTCTCTTAGACTCAGAATCACAGCAAATGTAGCAATTATTCAACAACTGGATGTTGGAATTCGGGCCTCTGAGATTCTCCCCAAGTAGATTTTATGGTCTGAGTTTCAGAGACCTTGGGTTTGTAAACTGACTCCTTGACCTAGCTGGAAGAGATGGTCATTGACTTTTACTTAGCAAACCATTTGTCACTAGTTCATCCAGCTTCCCTCCAAAAATGTGTCCCTGAACCTCAGCTTGAAATTGAAATCCTCTTGATCTTGAGGTCAAATTGGCTCCGCTCCTACAGCTCCTATCTCAACCCCAAGCCACGTCCTGGTTGTTGGACTGATTGTGAAGGACAAGTCATAAAGTCCTTCCTATTTTAAGCTTTATATAATCTGAACCCTTTCTGGTTACAAAGAAACACAAATGATTTTAGTTATCGTGGAATTAAATGTAGTCTAGAACGTTCAATATTTGTCAGGTCATGTTGCAAATCAGCCACTGTATTCATAATGGATGTGTCACCATCATAAATATGACAAAAGGACATTTTCAAAAGATGATTATCCACACTGATGGGAGAGAAATATGAGCTCAAGAAATTAACATTCTCATCGCTGCCTTGCTTCTCTGCTTTGCATTATTTAAGGATCTCTGGTGACTTGACTGAAGTCCTCCCTGTCCCCTAATGCCCCCTGTGTGCCAAGCTTTTGGAATACAGCCCACCTTGATATCAAAAGAAAGATCCCTGTTAGAGAAGTTGACATTTCCCCCTCTCATCTCGAGGTTAATGGGGAGACCTGTATTCAAAGGCACCTTCGTCTCAGTGGGAACACCTTAAGACATCTTCGGTGTTGATTTACATTGCTTTCAGGTACACGTTGGATAAAAGCAGATGGGAGTGAGAGAAGAAGCCAGATGCAGAGTAGATCCAAGGGAAGAACTGAAATGCAGAACATGTTACTTCTTTGTTTAGCTACACTGTGTATTAACTAGCCAACACTGTATTGAATACTTGCCATGCACAAGACTAGTTTTGTCCTCTACTCTCTTGATCACTCAGATCTCCTCGAGAGCTTTTTAAAACTACCAATATTCTGGCCTCACCCATAAACACTCTGATCCAATTGGTTGTGAGTGGGCACCCAGCAACATGGAAGTTTTAAACACCTCTCCAAGAGGTTTGAATGTGCAGCCATGGTTGAGAACCACTGCATTAGATGCTATTCATAAACTTTATATTATTAGCTCGTTTAATCCACAGGTCTATAAGGTTACTATTATCATTATCCTCAATTTTCAGGATTTTTACACTACGCAGTAAAATAAAGGTAAAGAGAAGTTAGGTAATATGCCCGTGTCATACAGGTTGGTAAGGGGTGGAATGCAAACGTGAATCTAGGTAGTTGGATTTCAGAGTTCTAAGTAAATTTAACGCAAAGATCAAAGGAAGGAGGAACACTTACAGTCAGGCATTTGGGACAAAAGTAGCAAAAGGCTGACTACATAGGTGGATAAGTTATAGCAACGGAATCTCCATTGTATATACCTCCGCCCTAAAGGAATATGGGAAGGAGGGTGCTTAAAGTATCAGCAGAATGGGCTTTAGAGTGTGCAACCTGTGCATGAGCTTAAAAGGGTCCCATACCTTGTTTAACGCTCTGCTGTTCCTGTCTTGAAATTTTTAATAGCTTTGAAATAAGAAACTCCACATTTTCATTTTGCACCGGACCCCAAATATGTGGGCATTGATACTCAGGCCAGTCCTGAGTGTCAGACTCATGGAAATGAAATTGCAGCCATTTTCTCTAGTTTGAATGCTGTGTGTGATGAGGGAGGTGATTGTCTCCCTGCAGGAGTTTCAGTGGAACAGCAATCCCTGCCATCCCTTCTTTGTGAATATGTAGTTCCTAGAGCTGGAAAAGCAAACATCAAAGTCTCTGACAAAGGGAGAACAGAGCTGTGAATTGCATAGATTCAAATATAGAGTGGGGAGAACCCAAAGAAAAACCAGCAGTGTCCTAAAAGGCCCTCCATGCATTGCTGCACTGAATCTTTACAATTCTACGAGATGAGAATGAGTATTTTACACCCTTTTATAGATGACGGAAATGAGATACAGATAAGGTAAGTAATTTGTTCAAGGTCACAGAGCTGTGAAGGACAAATTGAAGCTTTCACCTGACCTGCGTGCTTTCCCGCACACTGTGCTAACTCTGAGAACGTAATGCATTTGTTTCTTAGGGGTGCACCTGAGCTTCAGGATATTACATTCCCTAGAGATGCTTTTTACCAAACTTCTCTCTCTTAGTTCTTTACATGGAGGGAGTTGAGTATCATAGGAAACATGAAAAAGAGATCAGGAATTAGAATACCTGGGTTCTTTTCTAGTTTCATCCTTGCTGTTTACTAGTCAAACACTAAAAGCAAGTCATTTTATTAACTATTTTATTTTTATTCCATCATCACCCATTGAACAGTTATTCATGTGGCACCTTCAATACCTTAGGTACTGTTCTTTCTTGAATTTAAAAAGGGTGAGGATTCAGTGAGATGATGTTGTATAAATATGACCTGTTATTACCTGGAGTCTTCTTCTGCCCCTATTTGGCTGTTCCCTAAGTTCCCAAGTGTGACTTGTGATTACACGATCAGCTATCTCCTTTTTTTTTTTTTTTTTTTTTTTAACCTTTCAGCTTCATACACTTCCTTTAAAACTGAGATCAAATTTGTAAACCTGACTCATTATGAGGATGGTGATTCTAAGGGTAGCTAATGTTTTTGGAGTATGTAATATGTGCCAGATGCAGTGTCAACAGTTATTTGCATCAGTTAATTTAATTTAACCCTTAGATAGTCCGATGAGATAGGTACAGAGGAGTAAAGCTAGGGAAGGATTAACAAGTTTCTCAATATCACTCAGATGCCAATGCTAGGGCAAGAATTCAAACCATACGTTCCATGGCATTAATGACCAGGTTCTTAAATCCTATAGTACTGAAACAGTTCTTCAATATTTCTATTTTTATATAGATTATATATACATATTTATATTACATATAAATATTAGCTTTTCACTTATTATTCAATATTGTTTCGAGTGTTGTTATTGTACACTGATATGGTATGTATGTTTTGTGTTAGCTTCCAAGTGCCTAGAAGAAGCTATATTTTTACACTTAATGTCTCATGTAGCATTTGTAATTGTGTCTTTCATGGTGCAGATATTAAAACATATTGATTGACTAAAATGAGATCACTTGGACTTGGGAAGGGGAACATCACACACCGGGGCCTATCATGGGGAGGGGGAAGGGGGGAGGGATTGCACTGGGAGTTATACCTGATGTAAATGACAAGTTGATGGGTGCTGACGAGTTGATGGGTGCAGCACACCAACATGGCACAAGTATACATATGTAACAAACCTGCACGTTACGCACATGTACCCTAGAACTTAAAGTATAATAATAATAAAAAAAAATTCTACTGGAAAATATATAATACCTAATCACTGGGCAAGTAAAAAAATCTATAAAATAGTTTATATAATTTTTTTTGATTAGACACCAATTTTTCTTTGCCTGAATTTCTAGAATTTTATTTAGAAAAATGGGTTAGTTAGTAATTTTAACATTCCAAAAAGAGCAGTTAATATTATTTAAGCATTTTTCCATATCACAGTTATTATCCAAGTGCTCTACCTGTCGTAAGCCATTTAATCTTCACTAACGTGGTGGATGTAGTTTGTAATTCACTCGTTCCTTCCTGACTTACTCTGGGCATTTAGATTTCCCCCTTGTGGCAACTGTATTAGCCTGTTTTCACGCTGCTGATACAGACATACCCGAGACTGGATAATTTATAAATGAAAGAGGTTTAATGAACTCACAGTTTCACATGGCCAGGGAGGCCTCACAATCATGGCGGAAAGCGAAAGGTAGGCAAGAGAGAATGAGAACCAAATGAAAGGGGTTTCACCTTATAAAACCATCAGATCTCGTGAGACTTATTCACTACCACAAGAACAGTATGGGGGAAACAGCTCCCATGATTCAGTTATCTCCCACTGGGTCCCTCCCACAACAAGTGGGAATTATGGGAGCTACAATTCAAGATGAGATTTGGGTGGGGACACAGCCAAACCATATCAGCAACAAATGCTTCAGAGGAGGGGAGCCTGTCCCCAGCTTCAGGATGGGTCTGATTTGTTTCCTGTCTCCTTGACAGTAACTGGTATAGGAATCCAGGACAACCAACCATTGCTGTACAGAAGAATTGACTCAGGAAAGAGTGTGCATCTCAGTCCAGGAGAAGGAGACAAGACACAATGTTTACAGGGAGCATTTGGAAAAATGAAAGCCACTGGAAAACATGGCTTCTCTCCACCAAGGACATCACCATGGTAAAACTATGGCAGCTTTCTTACTACCAGCTCAAGAATGAAGCTAAGAGAGAAGAGAGACAGCCAAGAGAATCACAAAGAAACTGAGTTCAGGTATTGATTAGTCTTGCCTATCTCTAGAATTTTCAGATATGTAAGGCAGTAAAAATTTCCTTATTGTTTAAGTTGGTTTGAGATGGGTTTTCTGTTCCTTGCCTCCAAAGCCATCAAACTCTCACATGGATATTGAATATTATGTTATATATTAGAATTAGATATAAGAAGATACACCAGAAATTGAAATATGACAATTACAGAAGTGCTAACATATGACATTTGTACAGTGCTGTACAAGAGTTGCCAAAGCATTATGTGTAACCAGCTCCTGATAGCTCAGTTGTAAGCTATGGCTACTAAAAAAGAGAAAACATTGCCGACCAACATGGACCAGCCCTGCCATTGCCAATAAACAGCCGATTCTCCCCAAACATGAAGGAGATTCATGGGATATGACCGTGAGTGCAAATCTCCTGAACAAATTCCCTGTCCTGCCAGAGTCTCAATGTTGTGTCAAGTACGTGGTCATCTTCCCTACTTGACCTGGTCTTGACCTTGTGCTTACTTAGGTACATACTTGGATAACTGCTAGATGCAGTTCCCTAGAGGAGTTCCCTGTAAATCTATAACAAACCATGTCACTCACAGGAGCACTCTTGTAGCTACAGATTGCTCACAGGGCCAAAAGCAACTTTTGCACGTTTTCAGATTAGTGCTATGCTTTAAATGGCCATGTTGCCCTCGTCTGAGAGATGACATTGAGTCTGTAAATGGCTAAATGCCCAATCTTTTCCTGACTTCCTCTTTGGAAATGAATCCTTCCTTTCCCCAGTATCCTGTTTTTTGTACTTCCATTGCAGCATTAGCCAGAGTTCATCTTAAATCAGAATTATTTATGCAAATGATCGTCTTCTTAACTAGATTGTCGTCTAGCTGAGAGCTAAAGACAGTGTCTCAATTTCCCTTCTAGTCTTTGGATTATCAAAGAGTGGACCTGCTGGTTGACTGTAACATCAGATCAAAAAGCCCCAGAAGTCTCATGGGGAGCTCAGGGACGATGAGGGCTCATAAACAGATTTTGAGAACCACGCAGTAGAGACAGAGATGATGTTTGAATTTTTAGAACATATTTACATACCAGAGAAATACAAAGCTAGGTGTGCTTCCTTCTCTTGATAAAAGAAATATTGAGTAGCAGATATTTATAATTTTTATTGTATGTATCTAAAAATATTTTGATATTTGAAGAACATAGAAAATAAAGATCCCACAGAGACAGAGCTTATATAATTACTGTCACTATAGAAGCTGAAAATGCCAGGCACTCACTTATCCTGGCAAGGGCTGTTGTACAGTCAGGACAAGGGCTAATGATAAGCTTGGCAAGTCAGGCACATCCATCCCAGACTTTGGTGACTTAGTTAGGATCTCCCGCTAGCAGACCTTGAAACAAGGTCTTTGGCTCATGTGTTTGTTTTGGAAGTCAACCAGGAAGCTCAAGTGAAGGAATGGGGAAGGTGAAGGAGGCGAGAGAGCAAAGCCCGTTAAAAGGAATGTTAATGAGTGGGTTACTGCTGTAGACAGGTGGGTCTCGATCTTCCCGAGAATCATCAAAAATCTTCTAGAAAGCATGGTAGAAGTGCTGCAGTGAGAAGCGGGGCTATTTATTCACCAACTTCCATCCATCATTGGTTGAGATTTTTCCCAGCACACAGGCTAGTGGAGCTCTTGGGTACATAAAGAAAGTCTTCAGGTGGCAAAGTAGAAAGATAGAGAGGGAAGATGATGGCATATTGATGGCAGGTCAGCTCAGAGCTGTGCTGAGAAGATATGAGGTGGGCGGGGTATTGACAGCAGCTGCCTCATTCTGGGAGCCAGATGCAGAAGAATAAAACTGGGGGAATCTCCTGTGGTGGTGAAACCCTGGTTGAAGCACTCAGGGTCTTGAATCAGCATTGGCTCCCAGGATAGAGTGCTAAAGTGGTGATGATGCACTCCAAGGTTATTTTGTGTAATCTTCACAACTCCGCCATATTGGGTGAGGAAAAAAGAGATCCTTAGGGATGAAAAATTAACTTGTGTAAGGTCTAGAACTACTACTGTAGTAAAGATAATTTTTCAAAGAGTGCAAAACAGATAACCAACAATGATAATGATTCTTAATATTTAGAGGTAATTAAGACTATATTAATAATAATAATAATAATATCATTATGATAGTTCTTTGCCTGTGTAGAGTTTATATCAATGTGCTTTTCCAAACACCTCATTTATTTTGCTTCATTCATGGGGAGACATTTCTATTCTCTTGTATAGATGGGAATACTGAGCTTCCAACATGCAATAACTTGCCAGGAAGCCATGGAATTAACTGCAGTCTAAGCACAATTCTCTTCCCAGAGTGCTTACCTTCCTTCCTCCCTGTAGGCAGCAGAAGACAAATGTACTATGCAAATAGTACAATTCATTTCTTTTGTAGGTGTATGTCTCTCTGTATTCAATTCCCATGAAACCTTTCATGAGGTTAAAGTACCTGTTTGCAGAAGTTTTGGAAAGCCCCACGGTTGCAAAAGTAAACACACAAGCTTCATACATATTCTAGTCTCCTTAGTATAGCAAACCGTTGATATAACCACCTGCTATTCTTTGGGGGAAAAGAAAGATTTAGAGGGAATGTGAAATCTGGAGAAATGGTTCCATTGAGAATTAGCTCTCTTTTAAGAGAAGTATCGGGCTGTTACAACTGGATATGCATGAGTTTTTATTCAGGGCTTAAAATAGAACAAAATTAGATCTTATGAAAGATTTATGCAGCAGCAATTTGCTCATCTGTACATTTGGATTTTGTGTGTGTTCTCTCATTTTGGAAAGTGCAGTGGTAAAAGTGAAGGGCAATGACAAAACTTAGATATTTTGACTGTGCACAGTGGTCCCCATCACCTACAGAAATGTGTGGTTCTACCAAGGCAGGCTATGTAAGGCTGGAGGATGGGAAGTGTCACTGTGCAGTCGGCATCTTTCTATCATCGGACTCCAAATGCACTGGGGTGCATGCAGTTTTAAATACACACGAAGCCATCTGGTCAATTAAGTCATCACCTTTGTACTTTTGACCAGTTGGCTTTTTTTCCTGATGTTTTAATGATAAAAAATGAACATGAGAAGTAATGAAATGTTAGGTCTAGATCATCAGACTGTCACAGTCAAGATCAAGAAAGAGAATTTCCCTTGGCCTTCTTCCTTGATATAAAAATCAAAAAGTTGTGAACAGAACAGTAAAAAAAATTGTTATTAGTAACTGGTATCAAATAACATATGCATAATTGTTTATTTGGAATCGATATGTATTACAAAGCACCAAGAAATCACTGTGGGCTGGTTAGGGCTGTATCAAGATGAACTTTTATGCAGAGTGCCTATAGTAAACAGCACTGGGCTATTCTTTAAGTTAGCTATTCTGGTTATCTGTTGCTGCTTCATGAATGAAGCCACACTGGACTAGGTGGCTTAAGAAAATAACCATTTTATTTATTTGGTCCCAAACTGCATCAGCTGGGGCAGCTTGATGAAGGCTGGAGAATCTGCTTCCAAGATAGCCTCAGCCACATGGCAGGGAAATCAGAGCTGCCTGTTGGCTGGGGTATTGACTGGAGCTCCTGATCTGGGACTCAGTTCACACGATTAGGTTGGACTTAGCACAGCCTGGCAATTTTAGGATATTCAGATCTTACATGGTAGCTGGCCTTCCCCAGAGTGCAAAAGCAGAGGATGCTATACATTCTTAAGACAGTCACAGAACAGGCACATCATCATTTCTGTTACATTCTGTTGGTGATTTGATTTAATTATGGAGAATAAATCCTCTATTTCTCTGGAAGAATTGTTAAACTTGGGTAAAATTTCTGACATACTATTATCATTTAGCACACACACAGAATCCTTTCTTCTGAGCGGGGAACAAATGCAACCTAGGAATGGAGGAAAATCTCTTTCATTAGAATTCAGACTAAGTATTTCTGGATACACCTCCATCAAACATAGTTATCTTCACCAGCATCATTAAAATTTGATAATTTGTTACAGTACTTAACTCTCTGGAAATATATCAAAGCTCATGTCCCTACCCTTGCTAACAGGACTTTTAAAGGAAACCTTGTGAGTTCATGCCCTAAAATAATATTCCCTGTTGATCAAAGTATCAGGCCTTGCAAATTTCATGATCATTCCCATAATTAAGATTTCTGCCTGATGTTAATTTCCCTAGGGACTGCCCAACTTCTTGGGAGGGATATTTCCTAATTTATGATACCTCGTTAATGAGGGCTTCTGTAGCATCAGGCAAGGTTTCTAAGCCTATAGCCTAAGTCATGACAAAATAGGAGGGTAGCTAACAATTATTGAGCACTTCCTATCTGCTGCATGCTGTGTAAAATGATCATAAGCCTGATTTTTTTTTCAAAAGAAATTGTAATACAAAATAATGAATCATATGAATTATTAATGGTCATTTAGCTAGGAAGTGGCAGAGCAGGATTCAAACCTGGGCAGCTTTCATTGCAGAGTCTGTATATGACCTCTGGCAGGGCCATCTGCAATGGCGACTCACTGTAGATGGGTGGTTCTCAAAGCATGTTCAGGGACCACCAGCAGCAGCATGGCCTGGGGACTTGTGAGAAATGCAGACTCTTAGCCACTTCTCAGAGTGAGTGAATCAGAAACTTCGGGGACGGGATTTAGCAATGTGTGTTTTCTCCATCGTGGTGATTCTGATACATTCTCAAATTTGAGACTCATGTTTTAAAAATTGTCACTTCAAGAAAATGCTCTATTAATCATAGGACTGACTGATTAAAGCTATCATGCCATGGTCTTCTCAAGGCACCTCAACAAAGGCCAACGTACCTCACAGAAATGATCCACATTCAACAAACATTCTAGCTGTAGCTTGACTTAATGATCATGTCTTTCGCATTTGGCTTGGAATACAAATTTGCTCTATTTCCCAACTCTCCAGTTGGTTCTATGCTTCAGTTTCCTCATATTAAAATATAGATAATGATGCTTGTTCTCTTCTCTCACAGAAATAGTCTAAGAATTAATGAGCTATATTAAATTCTTTCAGTTCCTGGAAGAAAGGCAGTATATAAACACTATATTAATATTTTAAGCAGGTTAACTTTTTCTAGGTGAATAAAAGCCTTTATTCTTTTGGTCATCAAACATGTTGCTTTTTCTCAAAAGAATTTTTTGATTTTTAAAAAGGTTTTTTCTAAAGATACCAACCAGATTTCTTTCCAAGTACCAAAGGGAAGAGTATCAGGATGAGAAAACATTTTTATGAGAAGAGCTGAAGTTTTAAAATTCCTGGTTTTACTAGTGATAAGAGGCAGCGTGGTGTTGTAGCAAGAACACTGAGTTAAGAATCCAGTAATGTCAAGTTTAAGTTCTCCATGCTGCTTTTGTGGTGTGCAAACTAGGGTAGCCTCTTCCACTTTTTAGGTCTCAGTTTACTGAACTATAAAAAGTGGCAGTATATGAAAGACTTGGAGTCTAGGCACTGGCGTCAAAAACCTGGGTGTGAATCGTGGCTTGACCATTCACTAGCTGTGTGACCTAAGATTACTTACTTTCTTTCCTGGATCGCCTATCTCCTCATATGAATAAGAAGGAGAACAACATAATTCAATAAGGAAATGAAACTAAAGAGCTCAGCTCAGTGCCTGGCACTCGGTAATAAGCCCTGGCTATTATTATCATTAATAAAAAATTCAGGTATAGACTAGATTATCCCCAGAAGGCCTGGCTGCTTTGGAATTTTAGGATCTTCTCTGAAGTTTCTCCCAGAATCTCCAGTTGCTTTCTTCCCTGAGGATTCAACTTTCTTCATTCAACATTCTTCATGTATTTATTGAGTACTTACTATGCACCAGGACCATTAGAAGCAGTATCTCTAGTCAACATAGAGAAAAATACCTGCCCTTGGGGAACTTAGATGCAAGGGGGAGCAGGCCTTTCATAAACATACTATTCTAGGTACACAAATACTCAATACATATGGGGCCAATTGAATGGAATTTCTTTTTGTGTTGAAAAATCTTCAACCTAGATAGAAAACTATTTTTCTTAGCCTTCATCTATTCAGAGATAAAAACTTCCCTTTGATGAGTACTTGAGAGCTCTGCTCTTATATATATATATATTTAATTCTATTTTTAAAGTGAAGGCTTCCCTCTCAGTGAATGAGTAAAGGAAGGAGGTGGGTGGAGGAGGTGGGCAGGAAGTGGGTGTCCCTTGCTTCATCTTGCCTGAATTGAGGGAAGACTTGACAAATTAGGGTAGATTGGGAGCATGACAGCTTGCTTAACAGGAAGCAGAACATATTTTGAAATCTATCTGTTTAGTTGCCAATCCCTGTTTGTAGGTTAAGAAGAAAGAGGTTTTGACATTTGGGTACCAGTTTGTGCAAGGGAGTCCTCATCTATCCACAAGCTTTAGGAAATCTGAAATGATGTTGTCCCAATCTGTTTGGAGGAGGATGTTGCTAAACCTTTCTGGATTCAGAGAGAAAATCTTCCTCCTAATGCTCTCTCTTCATGATACAGGAAAAGCAGTGCCAGGTCTCGGCTGACGTAAACATTTTAAGCAGGAAGGAGTGCACTTCTTTTATTTCCTAACAACATAAATTAAATATCACAGTAGACATCAGGCTGGAAAAAGTTACAGGAACCCAAGGTTCTTTCAGCAGTTTATTAATGCAGTCTGGCCAGAAGGTTCAGAGGGGCAGTGAGATCACCAGCTGGTATGGAGCCCTGAGTGATCCACAGACAGTTGGCTGGGACTCAAAAGACCAATTGTTCTGGTTCTGAATGCTGTATTTTGTCCAGCCCACTTAGGTCTAGAGATGGTACTTGGAAATACAGGCACAGAGGCAGGACCAAGGAACCTTATCAGCCACTTGCAGCAGCACTGAGCCGTGGTCAGGGCAAGCTGGGAAGCATCAAGATCAGAGGTCAGACCAGGCTGGTGAGAGAAGTGGCCAACATGGTACCAAGGCTAGAATAGAGGCTGTGCCAAGGTGCTTGTCCACATGGAAAAATGGCATACAGTTTATAATGAGGCTTGATGTCAGAATAAGCTCAAGTCCAGATTGCCAGACTGAGTTGGAGACCAGTTTGCTGTCCAAGGAGACATCAGGGTGTAGCAGATGTATTAGTTTCTGAGAGCTGCTGTAACAAAACTAGGCTTATAACAGGAATGTAATCTCTCATAGTTGTAGAGGCCAGAAGTCCAAAATGAAGGTGTTGGCAGGGTTGCTTCCTTCTGGAGGCTCTGAGAAGAAATCAGTTCATGTATCTCTCCTAGCTTTTGGTGGCTACATTACAGTCCTTCATGTTTCTTGACTTGCAGATGCATTACTCCAGTCTCTGCCTCCCTCTTTACATGGTCATCTCGTCTTGGGTCTCTATGCCTTTTTTCTTCTTTCAGGGAAATCTCCTCTGGATTTAGGGACCATGCTAAATTCAGAATGATTTCGTCTTAAAATCCTTAATTACATCTGCAAAGACTCTTTTACCAAATAAGGCCACTTTCACAGGTTATGAGGTTTAGGAGTTGGACATATCTTTTGAGGATGCCACTTATCAACCCACTAAGTGGATATACAGGTAGAAGTCAGAAAACTTGGGTTTTAATTATAATAATATGACAATAGCTATCCTTCAAGAAAATTTTAAATCAATTGTCGAGCACTCATTTATGATCAACAAATATTTATTGAATATCTTCTATATACCAGGCAGTATTCTAGGTTCTCAGACTTAAGTAACAAACGCAACTGGCAGAAATTTAAAGGCCACTCTCTATTGGATATAGGTGGAGACAGACAGATAAATAAGTTGAAGCATATGGAATGTCTGATGATGATGAGCACTAGAGAGAAAGTAAATTAGGGAGGAGGATGGGAGTGCCGGGGTACTGGAAGGTGGCAATTTTAAATAAGATGGTCCTGGAAAGCCTTAGTAAGAGCTACCATTTGAGTAAAGTATCCAAAGAAGGGATGGATGAGCCCAGTAGATGCCTGGAGAAAAAGTCTCCTGGGTGCAGGGAAGAGCAACTGCAAAGGACCTGAGGCTGGAACAGGGCCTGGTTCTTTTGAGAAGTAAAGAGGCCAGCAAGGCAGAAGGGAAGTGAGCAAGGGGAAAAAGTGGAAGAAGATGAGGTGGAAGAGATAACAGGGGGCAGATTATGCCCACAGGCCTGGCTGTTTCCTGTTGGGACTTTTTGCTCTGAGTGGAATAAGGAGGCATGTGGTTCTTCATGTATGCTGCAGCTGGAGCAGCTAGCATATGCTGAATGGGAAGCCATAGGCATGACACAACCCAATTCCATGATTGCCGGGTCACTTCTGCAGCTGTATGGAAAACAGACTCATGTGGATGCCAGGGTAGAGTAGGAAGACCCTAGGGACAATTGCCCTAATGAAGGCGAGGGATGATAGGGGCTTGGACCAGTGGAGATTGGGAGGAGTCATGGGGTTCTTCATGTATGCTGAAGCTGGAGCTACTAGAATATGCTGAGGGTTTAATATGAGGGATGAGAAAAAGGAGTCAAGACTCCCTCCAAGGTATTGGGCCCCCAAACCAGAAACATTTATTGAGATGAGGTGGTGCTAATGACTTCACATGCATTAGACAACCCATTGCTCAGCCCTGTAAGATTGGTAATATTATTATACCCATTTTACAGATAAAGAAACAGTCTTTCAAAATTTAAGTAAACTGTCTAAGAGCATGTAGCTATTAAGAGTAAGTACCTGAAATAGGATTTAGGCCCAGTTCTCTCATATTTATAATCCCAGATTCCTAACTCTCAGAGCTCTAGCTTTTTCCTCTGTGTAAAGAATCTTATTATCTACATTCACAAGATTGTAAGAGTTATAAGAATGAAAGTAAAAATGCTTCATAAATTGCAATGTACTATCCAACTATGTATCAGTTATCTATTTCAGTGTAACAAAATACTCTAAACTTAGTGATGTAAAATAACAATATATTATTATCTGTTATGGTTCTGGAGGTGGACTGGGCTCAACTTGGTGCTTCTTGATCAAATCTCTCTTGTAGTTTCACTCTGATACTGCTTAGGCTAGACTCATCTCAAGGTCTCGCTCATGTATCTGGTGGTTGGTGATGGCTTTTGTTAGGACCTCAGCTGGGGTTGTTGGCTGGAACACCTATGCATGGCTTCTCCATGTGGCCTGGACTTCCTTACAGCATGGTGGCCCAGTTCCAAGAGCAAGCATCCCTGAAAAGAAATAATTAGGTAGAAACTGTGCTATCTTTTATGATCTAGCCTTGGAAATCATATAGAGTCACTTCCGCCATACATACTACTGATAGAGGCAGTCACAAATTTCCACTGGGTTCAAGGGGAAGGGATATAGACAACATATCTTTATACAGGAGTGGCGAAGTCATATATTCACAGCATGTGGGATGGGAGATATTGTTATCACCATCTTTGGAAAATACAATCTACAACAAAGTAGAAGATATTATTGCAAGGGAAGTTTATCAAGGCAAGAAGGCTCGACAAAATGAGACAGATTGCATTCTCAGTGTAAGCCAGGCACAAGCAAACACATAGAGAAATTTAGAGCAGGTAACTAGAAACAGTCTCCCAGGGTAGTAGCAGAGTAAGCAGACAGCATTACACAGCCAGATGATGATGGATGTCTGGGCCCAGATCCAGAAAATTCTGCTCATTGTTGCATTTTTTTCCCATCTTTTTTTATGATTTGTTCCTGAAACTATGAAAAGAGCTCCAGGTAATACATCTTATAGAAAAAAGGAAAAGCTACAGGGACGCATAACAAAAAACAATTCCCCATCATTCCACCACACAATCAGAATCCATATTAATGTGCTGGTGTTGGGTATGTTGTCTTCCTGGGTGGAGATCAGTGCAGTGAGTAAGGGCTTTGAGCTTGAAAAATCCCACAAACCTGGTTGAAATCCCAGTTCTGTCTCTTTTAGCTGTATGAGCTCTTGGGCAAATTATATAACCACTCTGTGCCTCAACTTCCCAGTCTGGAAAATTGTGATGATATTAAAATAATCCTATAATGTGGCACAGGGGCTGGAAAATATTAAGTTCTCAATGCACATTAGCTTGTAAAATCACTATTAAATAAATATATGATTCTTTTCACAAAATGGGATCATTTGCAAAACAGCACGCATGCTGGTATGTACCTGCTTTTTCACATAATACATTTATCTTGAATACCTTCCTCTATGACTCTGGAAACAAACACTTGTATCATTGTGTTTGGGAGATGCACATCTTTCATTGTGTACATGAACTACAATTTGCCTATTTGTTTAACAGCTTCTAATTGTTGGATGTTTAGCTTTTCTTTAAAAAAGTTTTGCCTATTATGTATAGCCCTGCAATACTCAACTTAAGTACTTGTCTAAATATTTTCTTATTGCTTGGAATATTTTTTCAATAAACAAATGAATATTGACAAGTTTCTAAAAGTGGATTAACTGGCCCCAAATGTCCAATTCAGTTATTTAAAATTTACATTTCATTATAAAAATTTCAAACCCACAGCAATTTAGAAAGGACAGTACAATGAACACAAACATATAGCTAGCAAGTATATTCAGCCTGATTACATTCTGCCATACTTGATTGGTATATGTTTTTCTTAAGTATTTAAAAATAAAACATATCTATCATGATATTTCACCCACTACTGTAAATATATGTCTCATAAAAGTGAGAACTTTTCCCATATAATTATTGTACCTAACAAAATTAAGTGCAATTCCCTAATATCTAATATACGGTCCATTAAAAAAATTCCCAGTTGTCCAAAATGCCATTTCAGCTTTTATTTCTTAACATTGAACACCAACTTTTAATTTTTATTTTATTTCTTTTTTTTAGTTTTTTTTTTATTATTATACTTTAAGTTCTGGGATACATGTGCAGAATGTGCAGGTTTGTTACATAGGCATACATGTGCCATGGTGGCTTGCTGCTCCCATCAACCCATCATCTACATTAGGTATTTCTCCTAATGCTATCCTTTCCCTAGCCCCCCGCCCCCTGATAAGCCCTGGTGTGTGATGTTCCCCTCCCTGTGTCCATGTGTTCTGATTGTTCAACTCCCACTTATGAGTGAGAACGCTTTTCAAATTAGGATCCAACCAAGGACCAGTTATTACGTTTGATTGTTGCATCTCTTAAGTGTCTTTCCATCAAGAGCAATCCCCTCCACCTTTGTTCTCCTCTTTAACATTGACTTGTTGTAGAGACCAAGCTGTTGATCGTCTCCTCTTCTAAACATTAAAAACTTCTGTTTCTCAAAGAAAGTTCTCAGGTTGCAGGCTTCTTCTGGGATATGTGAGCCCTTCGCCTGCAGGTATGGGCTGCTCCAAAGTGAGGCTCTCCTCAGCAGATAGATGGCCTTCATTGTCAAGGCTGGCTCTAGCAGGGCACTTGGGAGGTCCCACCCTTTCCACAGGGATGTTGGAGTCCACTGTTCAGTACAGGGTCTCTTCAGAGAAGAAGTAGTTTTGGAAGACTTCATTCTCCTCTATCATCAGATGCAGGTAAAGTCTCTTCTGGGTAGATTTGTGCTCCTGCTGGTGGGGTGGGTGAGAGCAGATCTTTACAGTCAGAGATACGCATTAAAATCCTGGTTCTGCCTGTTACTAGGGTAACTTGTTACCTTGGAAAAACCACTTAAGCTTCCACTGTATTTAGCCCTCTAGTGGAATGCACTGAGTCCTTTGTCATGCATCTGTCTATTTCATACACTACTGGGTAGCAAAGATACTGCCACTGAGAAGTGGGCAGGCCTTCTAACCTCCATAACAGGCCTCTCAAACTTTCATGTACTTCAGGATCACTTTTGGGGTGAGGGATACTTGTAATAATCAGAGATCTCTGAGATTCTGATTCAGTGGACGAGACCCAGGAATCTACTTTTTAAATTTGTTTTAATTTTTTTTTTTATAAATTTAGGGGGTCCAAGTGTCTTTTCGTTACCTGGATATATTGCATAGTGGTGACGTCTGTACTCATTAATGAATTTCTCCTCTCTCATCCTCCCCACTCTTCGGAGTCTCCGATGTCTATCATTCCACACTCTATGTTCACATGTATACATTATTTAGCTCCCACTTATACATAAGAACATGCAGCGTTTGACTTTGTTTCTGATGGTCTCCAGTTCCATTCATCTTGCTGCAAAGGAAAACATGATTTCGTTCATTTTTATGGCCCAGTACTATTCCATTGTATATATTTCTTAAAAGGCACCCTAAGGGATTCTGACTTAGGGACCCTAAGGGATTCAGGGTCTATGCTTGAAAAAAGTCTTATCTGGGAACTTCCACTTCCTTGTTAGCAATAGGTAACACTTCATAGCAATTACAATTGTACCAGGCACTCTTCTGACCACACACATTAACTCACTCAACCCTCACAACTACTCTGTATACTAGATACTCTTTGTACCCGTATTTTATACATGAGGAAATCAAGGCTCAGAGAGTTTAAGTTACTTGCCAAGGTTGACACTGATAGTGGGTAGCTGAGCCAAGTGCTAGCATTCTGTGATTTTTTTTTTCTTTTAGAAGTAACAAAATAAATGACCTGGTATTTTAACTTTGAGAGAGATGGCACTATCACAAAAAAATAACCATGTGATATTTCTGAGAATGTTTGGGTGATAAGGAGCTCTGAATTCAGGGCTGCCTTCCAGAAAACAAGCTGTCAGCTTTAAGGGTGAGAATTGATATAGATGCTTCCAGTGAGAAATTTCAGTACCTGAAGATTAGACAATATCATCAGGTTTTGCTATTTTGTTTAACTAATGGAAATATCAGTCCTTCCCAGTGTTGTTACATTATTCAATTTGGGAATAAGAAACACACGATACTGAAGGATGCTTTTAGAAACTAGAGTTGAGTCTTTGGCCATCTTGTTCTGACATCATTCTGGTGAACCAATCCAGTTTCCTTCTATGCTCTGAGAGAGGACGTTGTGGTAGGGTTGCCTGTTAAAATACAGGACGCCCAGATAAATTTGAATTTCAGATAAACAATGAATATTTTAGTATAAATGTGTATACTTATAGATGTATGTATGAATATGTCTCAAATATTGCAAATATTTGTTTGCTAAATATGACAACCCTAGATTGTGGTGCATGGCAATGCTTCTCAAACTTTACTCTGCATGTAAGTCAGCTGCGAATTTTGTTAAAATGCAGACTCTGAGTCAGTCGTTGTTATGTTGAAGCTGCTGTTCTAAAGACCACATCTGAAAGGCAAGCATGAGCGGGGCTATTTCTCGAGCTTGGCTAGAATAGAAGAACCACCTGTGGTGCCTATTGAAAATATGGATACTTTGCCATAACAAAGTACTGCAGTTTGAATGGCTTAAATAATGAGAATGTATATTCTAACAGTTTTGGAGGCTGGAAGCCCAAGATCAAGGTATCCCCAGGTTGGTTTTCTTCTCAGATTTCCCTCTCTGATCAGCAGACAGCTGCCCTCTCGCCACCTCTTCACGTGGTTGTGTCTCTGTGTCTGTGTGCCCCTGGTGTGTCTATGTGTCCTAATCACCTCTTTTAATAAGAACATCAGTTGTATTGAATTAAAGTATACGCTACTGGTCCCATTTTAAGTTAATTACCTCTCTAAAGTTCCTATCTCCAAATGCGGTCATTGGGTTAGGATTATAATATATGAATTTTGGGGACACACAATTCAGTCTGTAACACCATCTGAGAACCACTGAGACCAGACTTTCTGTGGGAGGGACTTTCAGAGGCTACCAATTTGATCAGCTAGAAGCCCTGGTTGAAGAAGAACATCCCAGGTGAGTTTTATCAGGTCAGGTAAATTTAATAAATCTGGTATAGAATAGTAATTCTTCAACTTGAGCATCAATTGGAATCACCTGAAGAACTTGTTCAGCGCCCCGAGATTCTGACTGAAGAGGTTGAGGTGGAGCTCAGATTCGGCTTCTTAAGAAGACACGCTTAAGGACACCACCTTAGACAAATTTCTCAACCTGTCCCACAAGCGGGGGCGGAAGGAACATGTTCATCATGTGGCTGTGGTGTGGATTTCCTGAGAGTAGGAGGCAAAAGCTCTTGGGAGCTTCAGGGCCCTATATTAGATGAAGGTGAGTCATGGTATTGAATTTTCCACCAGTTATAAAGCATGGGAACCAAAGTCAATATATTTTCATGAGTAGCAAAACAGTGTGTATTTTTTTTTTAATCTTTAACTTTTTTGTTTGTTTGTTTTTTGAGACAGAGTCTCACTCTGTCGCCCAGGCTGGAGTGCAGTGGCACAGTCTTGGCTCACTGCAAGCTCCGCCTCCCGGGTTCATGCCAGTCTCCTGCCTCAGCCTCCCAAGTAGCTGGGACAAAAGGTGCCTGCCACGACGCCCAGCTAATGTTTTGTATTTTTAGTAGAGACGGGGTTTCACCGTGTTAGCCAGGGTGGTCTCGATCTCCTGACCTTGTGATCCACCCACCTCAGCCTCTCAAAGTGCTGGGATCACAGGCGTGAGTCACCACACCTAGCCTTAATCTTTAACTGTTATTTTTAAGTTCAGGGGTACATGTGCAGGATATGCATGTTTGTTACTTAGGTAAACATGTGCCATGGTGGTTTGCTACACAGATCATCCCATCACCTGGATATTAAGCCCAGCATCCACTAGCTTGTCTTCCTCATCCTCTGCCGCCTCCCACCATCCCCTGACAGGCACCAGTGTGTGTTGTTCCACCCCCCACCCCCCACACCATGTGTCCATGTGTTCCCATTGTTCAGCTCCCACTTATAAGTGAGAACATGTGGTGTTTGATTTTGTGTTCCTCCATTAGTTTGCTGAGGATAACGGCTTCCAGCTCCATCCACATTCCTGCAGAGGACTTGATCTCTTTCCTTTTTATGGCTGCATGGTATTCCATGGTGTGTATGTACCACATTTTCTTTATTTAGTCTATCATTGATGGGCATTTGGATTGATTCCATGTCTTTGCTAATGTGAATAGCGCTGCAATGAACATACATATGCATGCGTCTTTGTAATAGAATGATTTATATTCCTTGCGGTATATACCCAGTAATGGGATTGCTGGGTCAAATGGTATTTCTGCCTCTAGGTCTTTGAGGAATTGCCACACTGTCTTCCACAATGGTTGAACTAATTTATACTCCCAGCAACAGTGTAAAAGTGTTACTTTTTCTCCATAACCTCACCAGCATCTGTTGTTTCTTGACTTTTTAATAATTGCCATTCTGACTGGCATGAGATGGTATCTCATTGTGGCTTTGGTTTTTAGAACTTTCTTCTTATTCTATTCATGGATGAGTCAGCAAAGTGTCCTTCATTTTTGCCACCATAGTGGTCTTTATTAAAGAACACATTACTAGACCCCATGAGGCCAGTTTTCTAAATGTGATGTGCGTTGAAGATAAAATCCACCTAGTTTGGGAATGGAACAGAGTTGAATGGCCTCCAAATCATGTGATTAAACTTGCAGTCTCCTGAGAAACTGCTTTCTTGTAACAACTATGGTTCCTGAGACACAAGTTACTTTGATGTTGATCATGTTAATAAACTTGTAAATAAAGTCTTGCAGAAGAAGAAATCAATAGCTTTGCTTACAGGCCTCTAAAGCACTTACGAGAGTGACCCTCTCTGGTGAATTAACATTCCAGAACTTCACCAATCCTGGTAAATACAGAGGCCTTAATAAAATGTACTTTTCTCTATACTGTAGTTTTATGAGTTTCTTACTAAAAACCAGTACTCTGCCATTTTCTCTCTTTTCTAAAATTGGATGTTAATGACTAGCTGGTAAGCATTTTTAAAGGTCGTATTTATAATAATGGGGCTATAAGTTGAGCTTAGTCTTCAGTACAATGGGTTTAAGAATATCACCTATTAATTCAGTGAGAATTAAATGTGTGCAAAGCTACTACTATATACTTGGTGAAGTATAATAGCTCCATAAATGACATTTTATTTGTATGGTTATATACATGTAAATATGTTGTCTTTTTCTGCACATTTAAACTTCAATGCTTTTTTTTTTTCTTTTTCTTCCTTTCTTTGCTCTTCCTAGCCAATTAATCAAATAATGATGTTTATCTTAAAATAGGGTATTTTGACCAGAAACATTATGAGGTGGGCTTTTTTTGTTGTTGTTCAATTTCTGAGTGATAAGGAAACTGAGGCCCAGAGATTAAATAGCTTGATCAAGTTTAATCAACTTGTTAAGACAGAGCTGACTTTGAACACAGGATTCTGATCCCAGCAGAATTGGAGTCCTTCTGTTTTCTCCTCCAGATGTACACTCACATTTTATTTTTTCCACCACACTCCATTCTCAGAAGACTGAGCACTTGGGATGCCTTGGAGAACTCCCTTGATTTTGGCTTCCTGTTAGGATCAGCCAATGGGGAGCACTGGCAGGACATGGGGTAGTGGTTGGGGGTAGGAAAGGGAGACTGCGGTATTTTATTCCCTTGGGTTCCTTCTCAAAGGGATCACTTTGGACTGGCTGTCACCTTAAACAGAAACCACAGCTCCTAAGAAGGCAGCTCTCTCTGTAAGTCTTTCTTTCCAGGTTTTGATAATAGTTCCCTCCCATTGTCCCCTTCCAGCTAAGAAGTGGGAACAGCTCTGTGGGTACTAACATCAGGGTACTGTTACCGCTTTTATAGTTTTCTTGCACCCTCTGTCAACAATTCCCTCATCAAAACTCTCCTTATTATTCTATTTGACTGTGCCATTTGTTTCCCACTGGAGCCCTACCTCATAGACTCCACCTTATTCACTTCCTTAACACTTCACTGGACTTGGAGGATATTTAAGGGACTGCCTATGACCAACATTCTAATTCCATCCATAGCTCAGATAAGCGTAGACTTCCTTTGTTCACAGAGGGAATTCTGCCATGGTTGCTCTCTCCAAGGCACTAAAGGAGAGATGGAAAACCAGCTGGAGTTCTAACATTTACCTTCTAACAGCTGCCTTCTTCATGTGAAATCTTTGAAGAAAGGCTGGCCCAACCCAGATGGCAAAGAACAGATAAATCGAGGATGATCCTGGGGACTAAAAACTTAAGTGAACTTTGTAATTTTTATCTAAACGATACAATATGATTAAAATATAAAGGAGTTTGCTCCCAAGGAGAAATAAAGGGGCCTTAACTAGGTCCCTGCTTGGCAGCAGAATTTTATGCCTCTCAGTATTTGCATGGTCAATTAATCCCTTAAAGTGATGACTAGTAGGCAATTTATTTGGATGGTACAAGGGGCTAATTGGTAATATTGTTACACAAAATCTTGTGGGCGAAAATTATGCCTGTCTTTTAAAAAATATGCCCTTGGTATTTGAAGGCAGAGCTCTAGTGCCTTGGGCCTCGGAGGAATTCAGACTGCTGATGTCAGAATTAATGAAGAATATGGAAACTTAAGTGTAGGATGGATGGAGTGAAAAATGCTTTAAAGATTAATGACTTTAGACTAGTGGGAGAGCCACATTTTCTGGTGATCAAAGACTCTGAGGCTTTCATCTGCAAGTGCCTGGGAGAATGTTGAACATCTTGGAATTTGTCATATCGCCTTTGGTTAAATTCAGCCTGCTATTCAGCAAAGTGCTCCAAGAAAAATCCCCCATCCTTCAGGGTCTGATCTGTTCATTCATTCAAGAAATATTTTTTGAGTGCCTACTCTGTGGCAGATATTGATTAAGAAAAAAACACTGAGGTCAGTGATGAACCAAAACACATACATTCCCTTTTCTCATGGAGATTCCAATGTTGTGAAATAGACAAGTTTTCTTAAATAATAGAATATGTATTTGCATTCTTAGGTAATTATATTTTTTTCATAATATTATGTACGAGGATAACAAGAAGTCCTCTAGTTTCAAAATATGTCGAACATTGGAAAAAATATAATAATAAACATTTTATAGCCAGGAGCAATGGTGGGAGCCTGTAGTCCCAGCTACTTGAGAGGCTGAGGTGGGAGGATTGCTGGAGCCCAAAAGGTCAAGGCTGCAGTAAACTGTGATCACATCACTGCACTCTAGCCGGGGTAACAGAGCAAGACCGTGTCTCAAAACAAACAAACACGAAACATTTCAAAAGTAGAACTAAATGCCTCCAAAGTCAGAGAAGTCCTCAGTGACCAGAAAAAAAAGGAAAAACAAAAAGAAACCCCTGAAAACCAGAGAGAGGAGTGTGGGAGTGTGGGCTAAAGTTCAGGTTTCCTTGTCTGTGGAGCAAGAGAGAAAAATCCTCACAGGTTATACATAACACGGAACAGGTCACTGTGTGTGAGAGTCAACCAACATAGCGGACAGTGTATTTAAACCCTCAAACTAAGGTAATGATCCAAAAGAAAGCAAAATTGTGTTCTGAGGGCATCAAGCCAGATAATGTGGCCTAAGGTGGGCCATGCCTCTGCTATGGAAGCTTCCCAGAAGACACTATACCTGGAGTGACTCTGAAGAATAGGCCTGGTGCAGTGGCTCATGCCTGTAATCCCAACAGTCTGGGAGGCCAAGTTGGGCAGATCACTTGAGGTCAGGAGTTTGAGACCAGCCTGGCCAACATGGTGAAACCCTGTCTCTACTAAAAATACAAAAATTAGCCTGGTGTGGTGGTGCTTGCCTGTAATCCCAGCTGTTTGGGAGGCGGAGGCAGGAGAATCGCTTGACCCCAGGAAGCAGAGGTTGCAGTGAGCTGAAATCGCATCACTGCACTCCAGCCTGAGTGAAAGAGTGAGACTCTGTCTCAAAGAAAACAATAAAATAAATAATAAATAAAATAAATTGGATGAGTGTAGTGGCAACCAGGGGTGGGCAGTCTTAGTGGAAGGTTGGTTGTGTGAGTCAGGTCTGGGTTGGAGGGGCCAGGGAGTGTTGAAAGGACTGAAAGGATGCTATGGCTGGAAAGAGAGAGAGAGAAAGGAAAGTGTGCATTATGAGACTGGAAAGCTAAGCTAATAAAGACTCAATCTTAATGGGGGCAGGAATTTTACCTGTATCTGAAAAGCAATGGGCAATTATTAAGCATTGTAAGCAGTGTGGCAACATCAGAATTACTATTTTATAGTCATCTGCTTGCTACTTTTTCTAGTAGGGACTACAGCAGGGTATGAGTAGAAGATGATCCAGGAGAGAGAACGCCATGAACAGGACATCATGGAAGGCAGTGGGGGAGATAGCTCCTACAGAAGGACGCAGGACTTTGCTCAGTACTTCAGTTACATTTCTGGTGCTAAAGAGGAGTAGATAGAATACTCCAACATTGGCAAAAAATCTATACTGTATGTGTGGTTTCTGATTGATGCATTGAAAAATACAAGATCCCGTAGGAGCTGGATTTAAAAAATAAGATATGAAATCCGGAATACCTAAATAAACCACCATCACCACTACCAAAATTTGTTTCTAAGAAATGAAGAAGAAAAGGCCAGTTGCATTGGATTCTAGAGCAGAAGTGGGTATATAATGTAGCTGGAAATCTACTTCAGGGTTAACACATAGCAAACCTTTTTTCAGATCCTCTATCCTGTCCTATTCTCTCACCATTGCACCTCCAGAAGCCATTTTTCCTCTGGTTCAATTTCTTCCCCTAATGCAGGTTCTGCCCCCTCTTTCTTCCATGTCTTCATTTGCCTATTTTTCTTTCTTCCAAATGTTTACATTAATAACAAAAACTGACATCACTTACTAACAAAACTAACATAAAAGTAAAACCTCATGGCTATGCTAAATAACTCTATTGGGACAATTTTTTAGTTCTTACAAAAACTTTGTGAGATAGGTACTTAATATCTCATTTGCAGATAGGAGGAGTGAGTTTCAGGTAAGCCAGATGACTTGGTCAAAGGTCACACAGTGATGACAGAGTCAGGATTTAAACCCAGGCAGCCCATTAAAAAAAAAAAAAATCAGAATTAGGTCTTGATATGAGCACCCATAGACCGTCATACTTGTGCTTAAACTTTACATTGAATATAAATCACCTACAAAACTTGTTAAAATGCAGATTTTGATTTTGTGGCCCTGGAATGGCACCCAAGTTTTGCATTTTCTACATGCTCTCATGTTGAAATTGCTGGTTCATGGATCCCACTCTGTGTAGCATTAGTGTATGACAACATTCAGGGAATATTTATTGAATGAAGTAATTCAAATAAAGAAAGGCTAACATGTATATGTCAGTGATTTCTTTCTTTGGATATCTTGTTGTTGCCTTGCACTTATGGCTGTCTGAATAGTAATTATTCGGTTAAATATTGAATGATCACTTACTATGGATAGGGAAGACCCAGTGCGAAAGATGCAGAGATGAATGGATATGACCTCTTTTCTGGGTTGGAAGCCTGAGGTGCCATTTTCAGGTGGGCAAAGACTCTGGCCCAGCACAGGCTCCTGGACAAGTTGCCACACAGCCTGCTTTCCCTACCACTCGTCTTCATGACATGATCTACCAGGGCCAGTCTGTGCTAAGTGTTTTATTAATACATGTATCACTTCATTAGTACATGTATTTATAGTACATGTATTTTATTAATACATGTATCACTTCATTCCATTCAACATCCCTGCACTGTAGGTACTACTATTTTTCCTCATTTACATATGAGGAAACTGTGGCAGAGAGCAGTTAACTAGCTTGCCAGATACACAACAAGGCTGACATTTGAATCAAAGAGTTTCTCATTATAGGGCCCAATTTCTTATTTATTTATATACTTGTTTGTTAGTTTATTTGAAAAAATATTTTAATTTTTACAGATTCAGGGGGTACTTGTGCAGGTTATTTTTTTTAAATGGATATATTGTATAATGGTGAGGTTTGGGCTTCTAGTATTCCCATCACCTGAATGGTGAACATTGTACCCAATAGGTCATTTTTAAGCTGATACTCCCACACACCCACCCACCATTTGAAGTCTCCATTGTCTATTATTTCCATCTGTATGTCTATGTGTACTCATTGTGAAGCTTTCACTTATAAGTGAGAACATGCAGTATTTGATTTTCTAAATTATTTCACTTAGAAATAACTTAGTTATTTCACTTGAAGGATAATGGCCTTCAGCTTCATCCATGTTGCTGAAAAAGACATGATTTTATTCTTTGGTATGTGGAGTACCATTTCTTAATCATAATGCTCTTCTGCCAGTCTGGAATGATGAGATGGAGAATGATGCACAGGTAGAAATAGAAAGTAGCAAGCATACAGAAAGTTGTCTTGTTTGGTCTTTTAAATCTTGAGAAATACACAAAATGGAAAATATAGAAAAGCATATAACAAATGGTGGGATATTCACATTGATAAAGGCTTTTTGTCAGTCTATTTCATATTTTTTTAATGTAAAATAAACAAAACCTAACAGATAATGTTGACATTCCCTTTATGCCTCCCAATTCATAGTTTCTCTCCTACCCTTCCCAGAGCTGTGCTTGTTTCCTTCCAGGTCATGTTTTTCTATTTCTAGGAAATATTTTTCTGTATTCTTGAAAGTGTTTTTCTATAATATTATATATATGCAACACAACATATATATTGTATTGTTTGAGTGTTAAAAATATCCAGAAGTTATAATATACTATATGTAACAATCTGCAACATACATTTTTCACTTGGCCTTATGTTTTCAAAGTCTGTGTTGAATCATATAGGTATAGCTTTTCAATCTTAAATTCTACTACATTCCATCTTATCTCTTCTACTGTCAATGGATATTTAGCTTGATTATAATACAATTTCATGAATGCTGATCTAAACATTCTTGAGCAGTCTTCTGAGACATAAGTGCAAGAGCTTCTATAGAATCTATAGGTAGAAATGGAATTGTTGAATTTTATGTTCTTTTAAAAATTATCGATATATTGACAACTCTTTTCAGAATTGATTGCGGCAACTTAATTCCTTCCAGAAATGTATACTGTTATCAACACTTTGTGAAGTCTGATATTTTTCTCCCTATTTGAAGAGTATAAATTGGTATCCAAATGTTAATTTAACTTGCAGTAGTTTAGTTGCTGATTCAAGTTATGTTTGTTTTTGTTTGTTGGTTTGTTTGTTGGCTGTTGGGTTTCTATTTTGCCTCTTCACATCTTTGGCTCATTTTTTCTACCTAGTTTGTAACAGTCCTTATCTGTTCTTAATACTATACTTAATACTTAATCCTATTTGCGGTGCATTACAATAGCTATTTATATTCTCTTTGTTATTTGCTTTATACTATCCATAAGTCAATACTTAACATTTGGAAAAATTATGTTTTTTCTTTTGTGAATTGTACTTGTCACTTATGAAGGGCTTCTTTGGGGAGAGGAAGCATAAAAGAATGGTTAGGAACTTTGTCTCTGTAGCAAAGCTGCCTGAGATAGAAGCTGAGCTGTCTGCTATCCTATCCTATCCTATCCTATCCTATCCTATCCTATCCTATCCTATCCTATCCTATCCTATCCAATCCATCTTATCACATTGCATTGATCTGACCTTCATACAATGTTGAACAGTAGAGGTGTTTGGAGGAGGTAGGGTTAGCAGAATTCCTTGTGAAGTAGCAGCATGGTCTTGATTGGGAATTACAGATTTTTTTTTAGGCCTGCCCTATGTAGCAGACATGAAGATAAGAATAGCTTTTGTTGCTGGTGCTTCATCCTTGCAGGGATTTTAGTCAAATTATCATTTGGAGAGAGTGGTCCTACTGTATGTGAGGATAGCAGGCTTAGGTTAGAAATGCTGAAAACTATTTTGGGTCCATCCACCACGAATTTTCTGTTTAACTTCATACGCATTTTAGTTATCATTTTATTTATTGCTGTCCCTCACTAGGCTCATGAGGATAATGTTCATGTCAATATTATTGATTGATAGAGTTCCAAAATTCTAAAATAGTATCTGGCATATTTTAGGTAGATATTTATCGAATGATTGAATTAATGATCTCACTTTGCCTCTTGGTTCAATTATATCTGTAAAATGAGGTCAGTGGAATTTGCTCCACTCCCCTGAAAGAGTTGACAAGGTTAAATCAGATAATGTGTTTTGAAAAACCACCCAGTTTATGATGATCACAGGTCATGGTGGACAGCAGTAATCAAGGAAGCATAAGTAAGTGGCACGTTTGTCTGTCTCCTTCACCAGAATGGGAATTCCATGAGAACAGAGATTTTCTATGACTTACTTGTTCCTGTGACCCATGTGTCTGAAATAAGTGCCCAGAATTTGGATACTTGTGGATAAATGTAATAGAGTAGAATTTAATCAATATCTTTATTTGACACAGAAAAAATAAAGGCCGAAGTGAAGTTGAATTCAAGAATCTGTTGTGAAAGCATATATATGAGTGAGAGCGTATAGGAGAAGAGTGGAAAAGAAGAAAGCAGAAGAAAAAAATGGATCGGAAAACCATAAGCGAGAGTGAAGGAGACAGTGTCTAGGATTTTAAAAAGACACTAGACTGAAAAGGTCAATTTGATGTTTGGGGTTGTCTTTGAAACTGAATAAGATCGATCCAATGACCAATAAGATTGCATAAAACTGGTCATTAAGATGGTAAGGGAACCACAATTTAACTGTAAATGCCTGATTTAGGATTTGTAAGTCAATGAAGAGAGATGAGAGACAAGAGTCTGCAGACCTCTGACCTTATGCATTCTGTGGAAGTGCTTTAAGACTTGGACAGTTGCCTGAGCTCTGAAAACAATAATAATGTATCCTGAAGAACTTTGAATTTATACTTGGGTTTTGTCCATCCTAACATTCTCTGTATTCTCATAAAAGTAGTTTTAGTAGGCATCTGTTGTTTTTTTCTTGTCCTGCATTTATTTTCTTTGTTTTTTGTTTTTTTTCCTTGCTAACAGCTTCCCAGTTTGTTTTGAGGAATAACTTCCCAGTTTTATTCCTTTGACTTGTGTAATGATTTACTGCTCTTCCATCTCCAGGAGAGGCCATAGGACCCAGGCCAGAGCAATGAACATAGATCTTGGTCACAATGTTTTTTTCAGTAATGTTCACAAGGCCCAATATAGACAAATACATTCAATCTTTGGACTTCTGGTCTAACTGTTGTAAAACAGGAGTCATCTTTCAACTAGGATTACTGTATTGACTGTTAACCAAAGAACAGAACCTACCCAAGAAAAGTCAACCAAAAAAAAAAAAAAAAAAGCTAATAGGGAGTAGGGAGAAGCTAAGTTGTGATGATAATGTTTAGGCACATCTGAATCCGTTCTTTCCTAAAGTTCTTCTGCCCGAGCCATTGCAATTGTATCGGCCAGTAAATTCTCTAGTACATTTGATTTGAATGGAGATTCACTTGCAGTCAAAAAGCACATTGATTACTACACTTTGATTTTTTAAAACTTTTCAATGGAATTGATTCTTGAGAGCACAGCCCTTATACCTAGAATGAAGAAAGTCAGAAGTATATGTCATGCACCAAGTAAAAAATTACTTCTAGATTTTTTTTTTATTAAAAACACATTTTTGGAAGCTTCAACTCTTGTCAGTGTTTGCACATCTATAGCAAGGTATGGTTGAATTAGATTACGTACAGGTCAGAAGTGTAAAATTTTAAGATAGCTTTTCTTGCAATGATCCCATGATATTGCCTGGTATTTTCTGGCAATTCTTGATGAGGAGATTAACTCTTGCCAAGTTTGAGAGTACACCCTGTCATTTATCCCACTTTCTTATTTCTTTTCATGTTCATGTTTCTTAATGCCCCAATAACATTAAAAGACACTGCAGCTGTGATAATGATGAAAATAGCTATTATTTTGAATTCTTACAATATTAAGCTCTTGACATAAGTCGTTTCAGTTAATCTTCCCAAGAACACAGTGAGGCAGGAATTAATATGCAGTATATAATCATGGTTTCAGCATGAGGGTCTTGGGATTATTTAGTTTAACCTCACCTCACCTACCCCTCATATAGATAGGAATCCTCTCCACTCACCCTAATTAGTGTCGAGAGTTTCATTATCATTTTAGGGGCCTGCCCTGAAAGGTTGTGTATTAGCGAGGTGTCACTTGGGCTAATTAGGTGACATCTACCAAGTTGTTTTCCATAAATAGGCATCACTCTTGCAGGGTGTTTGCAGGTGATATACTGCTCTTTTGGCTTTCCAATGAAAATAATTTGGAAGGTTCTTCCTTTTGTGATGGCTAAGCAGGTAGTGATGAGAGTGATCATTTATATTCCACCTGACCCTTTAGTAGATGTGAACAGTGCCACTCCAAGTGATCCTTCCAGGAGTTTGCAAGCTGGTTCTTGAGGGGTAGGATAATCTTTTATCTTTCAAGGCAATTGTCTCTAGGATCAGATTCTAACATCTCAGAGCCTTTTTTTTTTTTTCCTTAAAGTAATTCTTCCACTTTACTTTGGTCTCTATGCTGCCCCTCCCTCACCTCCTTCTCTTTCTTTTTGCAATTATTTTTTCTCTTGTTCTTTCACAGTTGACAGGAAGGATTCATTAAACTCATAATTCAAATTATTAGCAACCAAAATTTTTTTTAAGTTGCCCTTTTTTTTAAGTTTGACTTCAGAATCAAAAACCTAAACTTTAAATCATGCCAGGAAGTAAAGGGAAATTCTTAAAATTAATCTTCAGAATTCATAAAGAAAAAAGAAAAAGGAGTTAATCTTCCTTTATAAAACATTGTGAATATTCATATTCTAAAACCATTTCAATCCTCGTTTTACAGATCAGGAAACCAAGGCTCAGAGAATGAGTAATTAGTAATTAGTAATGAGTCAAAGGTCACAGAGTTAAGAAGCTGTATGTAGAACTTGGAATCAAGCCTAGATGTGACTGAATATAAAACCTTGCTACTATCCATTTAGCCCAAATGTTGTGGGCAAGATCTGGTCCATGATGCACTCTTAGGAAAATGATTTGAGAAAAATGTCATTAATAATGGCTTTTAGGAAAAAAAAAGAATAAGCCACAAGATTTGTCAGTTCTTTTCTACAGGTTGTTGTAGGAATGAGCCAACAAACCATTTAGAAGTCCATGTGGATTTCTAAACATATAACCTATAATATCCTTGACAGTGAACATTCTTCTCTGAAATTCATAGTTTGTAGACGAACTTCTGGACATTTGTTTTGCTCTGTGTTTAAAAATAACTTTGATATATTCTATATGTAATTTTACTGATTAAGTGGTTACAACTGTACATATTTATAGGCCATTCATAGATTTATTTCTCAATATCTGGTGAGTTATGGTTGCATATTTTAAATAATTTTTAACCTTACAAAATGGAAACTGTTCTTTCAGTATAAACAGTTATTAGCTGTTTACATTTCTTTCACATGAACATTTTTGATGTATGAAAAGTGTCTTTTCATCAGTTCTTGATAAAGCCTCCTGCTTCATTTCTTGTGTCAGAATACAGGAAACAAAGAGGTATGTATTTAATATCATGAAAGGATCTGGTCACATCCAAAGTAGAACAGATAATTCTACAAGTTTCAACATGCACAGGAATAACTCATAAACCTGATAATGAAATGCATTTTTCATTGGCAGTTTCCAGTTTCAGTAACTGAACATTGCTTTGCACAAAGTTAGAATCTCAAAATTCAGGGAATGCCTGAAGTCAACTTGTTGCCATATAACTGCACATTTTTCAATCTGTAGTAAATTGTAACTTGTAATTTCCTAGTATTTTCTGTGGAAAATTTTCTTTCATGGCTTGAGAATTAAAGTACTAGAGGTATGGATATACAAATGTTTCATACTGATAGGTGATGTAGACAGCATGTCAGTTACTGCACATTGGACAGAGTCGGACATGGTATTTCATTTGCTGGACTCTAGATAATGTTGGAAATGCTTCTTCATGTTCTTTATAGTGACAATGAAGTCATTTTGTTTGTTTGGCTTCAGTTTGCTTTTTTTTTGGCTTTTTTTTTTTTTTTTTGGCTTAAAGATTATCGTGAAAGACTCCTTACAATACGATGGTGATATCAAAGTTGGAAAGGAAAGCTAATGTGAAAAATGTCAAAATCCAAATGAAAATCCAACAGGATGAGCTCAAATGGAGGAGAGAATTCCATTAAGTGTAGTTGTGATAACAATAAAAGTTCAGAAGCATAAAAATTCCTAGAATATCAGGTTAATCTGGTTTAAAATCTGCTCAATAAGGGGAAAATAGAGGTCCTAGATGACAAGTGCTGCCTATAGAACTAGCTGCTTAAACAGATGATGTGACCACAGGTGCACGCCTTGAGTCACTACACACAGTATTATCAGGTTATAACTAGAACATGGACTCCTTTCTTAAGGACATTAGTGGCAGGTGAGAAAAGTAAAAAATTCTGGGATGGCTTTGTCTAAGGAGGATCCGGAGAGACTGTTCAGATGTGGAGTTCGTGTTTTCTCCTCCTGTGGCCTGTTGACACTTCCTCATAAATAGAATAAAATAAATAAATGGAATCCAATGTAATTCTCTCTCCTATTTGTTTTTTGTTATTATTCTCTATATTGATAAAGAGAAGCACCACTGTTGGGATTAAAAGAGATGATGTGCCACTTAGCTATGAGTTTGGTCCATAATAAGCTCTCAATATATGGCTTACAGTTATAATGATTACCATATATCTCTTCATTTAATCCTTCTAAGAACTTTACGAGGTAAGTACTACTCTTATCTGCATATTTAGATGAGAAAACTGAGCATCACAGGAGTTACGTTGTTGAATCAGGGCAACCTTGTGTAAGCTTCAGAGTAGGAGACAAACTGAGGTCTGTCTGACCTCAGAGAAAGCTTATGCTATTAATCAGTAATCAATAATCCCCACTGCCTCTCAAGACTATCCAATATGATTGGATAATGACAATGAAGTGGGAAGAGGAGGTTATAACCTCCATATCCCTTTTAACTCATTCTAAAAGACTTGCCACTTTACTTTGGGTCTTTAAAGCTTCCAGTACCATTCCTTTGTACTTTGAATGTCTTCTCAACTGCAGAGAGAGAGAGAGAGAGAGAGAGAGAGAGAGAGAGAGAGAGAAACTATGTTAGCTATTAAATTGGATACATGGCCATATACTATTTTCTAACCGAACTTTTTAGTACTTCAAAGACTTGAAGTACAGTTTAATGGTGTTTTAGCTGTCACTGGAATTAAAAGTCTAGTGCCATTGTGTGCTGAATTTGGTCCCCCCCTTCAGCTGATATTTAGAGAAGTAATTATTCTACTTGAGGCTTGCGGGATGTGTGTACCATGAAACAAACAATAAAGATAGACCTCTTGAGGTCTGCCGTGGATTATTTATTTCCCCCTCATATTCCTCACTGAGAACAATTCGCAGCCTACATTTTTGATCCACTATAACTTTTTCCTTAATAGAAAGGTAAAAACACTTCAGAGCTAACTCTCCCAAATTTATATCATCACTAAATCACATAGTAAACAACAACAACAAAATCTGGTCCTTAAGGCTGCCAGCACCAGGGAGCAAAAGGAGAGGTGGCTCTTGCCAGGCCCTGATTAAACACACTCGAAGTGGTTGTTCTTCAAAGAGGCTCGTACTATGGACTGAGCAGAATCACAGTTGGCCAGTAAGGAATTCATATATTTCCACGTCCCCTCCTCTGACCATACGAAGCTTAGACAATCTCCCTCTGCTTAAATTTCTCAAGTACTTATTGCTTGTATTTAATCAGTTGAGGTTTGCTGGTTGTTGACTCCATCTTTCAGTTAGGGTAGCATGTTTGTTTGCTTTCTCCCTTTCCTCGTGGGTTGCATAGTCATTACGTGCTAGGTTGTGTGCAGCAGAATGGGGATGAATAAGACAGACACAGCTCCTTGGCCTTCAGATGTGGACTGGCAAGTTTTCTGTCTTTTTCTTTTTTTAAGAGACAGAGTCTCACTTTCTCACCCAGGATGGAAGGCACTGGCATGATAATAGCTCACCACAACTTCAAACTCCTGGGCTTAAGTGATCCTCCTGCTTCAGTCTTCTGAGTATCTGGGACTATAGATGTGCATCACCATGTCTGGCTAATTAAAATTTTTTTTAATAGAGATACAGTCTTGCTATGTTGCCCAGGCTGGTCTTGAACTCCTGGTCTCAAGCAATCCTCTTGCCTTGACCTCCCAAAGCACTGGGATTACAGTGTGAGCTACTGCACCTGCCGAGTTTTCTGTTTTCTATATGATTCAACATAGCTTCTGATTCGAGGCACTCAGGAGATGATTAATAAATACTTATTAACTTAAAATGCCTAAGAATGAGCCACGAAGGTGATGAAGTCCTGATTTCATCCCACCAATAACCATGGAAAGCTTTCTGAATCAACCCCACTTGTGGCATGTGGAACAGGAATAGCAGAAGTTGTAACCTATTGTAGGTCAGAAATATTTGCTGTGTTCTAGGAGTCCTGGGACAGAAAGGTAAGAAATGGGTGAAGTGAACAGAGTTACAAAAAAGGAAAGAGCTGTGGGACTTACGGGTACTGGAAAGACCATGCTGCATCAAAAAGCGTCCAAGTTCAAATCTCTGGAAATAATCAAATAGAAGCACAAGGAAAGCTCCACAAATCTGTAGCCTGCTAGTTAATGGGCTCTGATTATAGAGAAACTGAGGCAAGTTCAGAGCATCAGGGATGTCAGGGGTTCAATGATATCTTATGAGATAGTGCTGGATACTTTATCCTATGTAAGAGAGAACTCAAATCAGAAGGTAACATTTTCTTCGGTAATCTGAAAAGACTGACCAGAGAAGAATAAGAACTAGTGTTCGAAGTCAGTATTTGGAATTCACAGGGAGATACATTCTGCTTGAGTTCATTTGCTTGAGAGATTTTGAATGAATTCTGATGAATAATAAGTTACTCTCACTCAAGGTGTTTAGGCTTAGTTTGGGAAAAATAGAGCCAGCATGTTGAAGAGGGATTGGATTTAAGGATGTTCATGGTCTTTTGCCAGTTTTGTTATTTCACAATTACTTGAAGACCAAGGTACAGAGAGATATTATAGATGCATGGATGTGTACAATCATCATTTACCAAACAGTTCCTTGCAGATGAAGTAGTAATCAGCCATAGATGGATATTTAGAACAATAAATGTGTCTTCTATTACTAAATAATCACTTTACAATCTAGAGGTTAGAGAAAAAAATTGAGGTAATCTGTCTAGTGAATTAGTTATCTATCATTTGCATAACAAATTACCCAAAAATATAGGGGCTGGTATAGTTTGAATATACGTCCCTGCCAAATGTCACATGAACTGTAATCCTCACTGTTGGAGGTGGGGCCTAGTGGGAGATGTTTGGGTTATGAGAGAGGACCCCTCATGGCTTGGTGCTGTCCTTGTGATAGTGATTGAGTTCTCACGAGATGTGGCCAATTAAAAGTGTGGCACCTTCTACCTCCCCTTGCTTCTGCTTTTGGCTTGTGATGTACCTGCTCCCAATTCACCGTCTACTTTGAGTAAAAGCTCCCTGAGGCCTCTCCAGAAACGCAACAGATGCTGGCACCATGCTTGTACAACCTGTAGAACCTTGAGCCAATTAAACCTTTTTTCTTTATATATTATTCAGCTTCAGGTATTTCCTTATAGCAATGTAAGAACAGCCTAATACAGGGGCTTAAAACAACAATGTTCATTTATTATCTCATGGGTTTTGTGAGTCTGGAATCCTAGAGTGGCTTAGCTGGGTAGTTCTGGTGCACGGTGTTTCAGAAGGTCATGATCAAGATGTCAGCCAGGGCTGCAGCTGTTGGTAGGCCTGACTGAGCCTGGAGGATCTGCTTCCAATGTGGCTCACCCACATGATGGGCAAGTTGGTGCTGGCTGCAGATAAGAAGCCTCAGTTCCTCCCAGCATGGTCTGTTATAGAGGGTTGCTTGGGTGTCCTTGTAGTATGGCAGTTGGCTTTCCCCAGAGTGTCTGATTCAAAAGAAAGAAGCCACAACACCTTTTTTTTTTGACTTCAGAAGTCACACTTCATTTTTGCAATACTCATTTGGTTTCACAGACCAGCCCTATTCGCTGTGGGAAGGGAATACACAAGAGAATAAATATGAGGAAGCAAGAATCATTGAGGACTGCCTTGGACATCGGCCGCCACATCTGATCAGTCCTACCCTTGTAGATTTATTTCTCACATATTCTTCCAAGTTTGAAATATCTTGATCAAAGAGAGCTTCAGCATAATTTTACAGTTCAGTGCGTGTTTTTTTTCTCTTGTGCTTTTTAATTTGAACTCATTTTTTATACAGGTATTTTGAAGAACAGCTTGATAACGTTCCATCCTGGATCTCTTAGTGTGCAATTACTCAGAAAACCTTTTATACCTAATTATCAAAGGGCACATGGATTGGGAAGAAAAACTCTCAGACCAGATATTAAGCATCCTAATATTATTGGTCCTTTGAAATTTCTAGCTAAGGGTTAAATGTTCAGTTCTTACAACTTCTGCCATGTAATTAATATGTACATAATGCATGGAAATTCATGTTGTCCTTCCTGAGTTGCTGATATTTAATCTACTGCTCAAGCGTTCACCAACTCTACTATTTTCTCAGGAAAAGGGACACCAAAAAGGTTTTATTGAGTTCATTTTATCAGCTTTTTGACGGGTTTACTAAACCCAACAGAAGATTGCTGTGTCAGCGTGTATCACTTTTAAAAAAAATGGGCATTTGGATGAGGTATTTTTGTTTTCCTGGTTATATTTTGCAGCACTGTCAGTTGCTGATTTTTTCCCTTCTACCACAGATTGTTATAGTATTTAACGTTTATGTGTTCTCTCTCAGTACCAACTGGGGCCATGGCCAAAATTCTGATTGGAAGTGGGTGGAACGGTTGGAAACTATATATATGATGGCTGAACAGCTGAGATAATTTATGTTTTTGAGGCAATAATCATGAATAATGCAAATCTAGCTATTAAAATAGAATGAAGGGATGACATCTTACTGGGTGGGAATTTTAAGGTAAAGCTATAGTTTTAGAGTTATAATAATGGTACCTATGGCTAGGCATCAACATTGTTACTCACTGCGCACTCAATTTGAGGCCAAAAACGTAATATCTTTAATTTGACCCCAAGGAACATTGGCAGGGAATTCATCTGGTGGGGTTTCCTCAGAGAAGTCTCCCCCTCCCTGGCTCCCCTACATTGGATCAGGTGGTCCTCTGAGAGCTCCCACAGCCCTCTGTATGTCTCCATCATTAGCAGTTATTATGACTCATTGACATCTTAACCTATTTCACAAGAATGTTAACTTGATGAGGCAGAGACTACATTTACTTTAGTTACTGTTGAATTCCTAGTACTGTGTATGCTGTAGGTATGTTAGTTAGTAGGCTTTCAGCAGCAGCTTTCAGCATTTCAGTAGGGAAATCCAACTGAAACAGGCTTAACCATAAAAGATAACTAATTGCTCAATATCTGGAAAGTCCCTTTGTACATGGTTTCAGGCAGGACTGGATCTAAATACCCAAAGGTGTATGTTGTCTCTGTCTCTTGAAGCTTTTTTCCTTAGTGCTGGTGTTAATTTCAGGGAACTTCTTCCTTTTGGGCATCAACATGGCCACCAGCAAGCCCCTTTTTGAACCACCAAAAAGGTCGTATAATAACAATTCTCTGGAAAGGAGTCTTTGCCTTGCCAAAGCTCCAACCACATTCTGCCAGTGGCCCTTCCAGTGGCTACTACATTGCTGGTTTTCCCTATGATTGTGGCCTGTTAGTTTTCCTTTTTTCTTTTCCCTCTTCTTCAAGTGGTTTCAGCGCAAATCTTAGGCACTCAAGCACTTTACTTCGGTGAGACTATTTGGGGGTCACACATTCTCCTGAGCCATTCACTATCTTTGGAGGACTAGAAATATAGTGATTGACATGAGCTGTCTACAAGGGATCTGCCAAAGATGTGGAAACTGAAAGGTTTTGACTAATGACCAGGCTTAGGTAAGAGGAGAGCAGGGGAAGGCATTCTGGCCAGGTAAGCCAAAGGAACAAAGACAAAGAACCATGGCATATGGAGAAGCTGAAGAGGCAAGTAATTGTATTTGAACCCCAGCTTTCCGAATGAGAATCACACTTAACCTGCCATAGTACCACATTGCTCTCTTATAAATGCTATCTTGTGAATGCTATTTTATGCTATTCTTTATACTTTTATATGCTTAAAGCAACTTCAAACACTGGATAGGGTTAGATATCTCTAAACTGTCTGGAGAAAGCAGAAGGAGTTGATGTTTTTAGCACTCCACATATTGGTTGAGCAGATTTTACCCACCTGGGTGATAAAGTGAGGTATAACCCTAAAGTGGCTAAAGCAACAAAAGAAAGATGCCAAGTGAAGCAGTGTGATTTCTGAAAATAGAAGGAAGATATATTAATCTAAAAAGACAGCGATTTTCCTGAAATAAGTCTCAAAGCAGAAATTAACTAAGGGCCTTACACAAAGGATATTGAAACAAAGTAGTATGTTATTGTTTAACCCATAGACATTCAAAGATTTGAATGTTATTGGATCATTGGCTATACATAGTGTCCACAAAGGAGGTAAGTGTCAGACAATTCACATTACACTTTCATTAATTGTGTTTCTTGAAACCTCTCACATCCATAGTTGCTGATATTCTATCTCTCCTCCCAAAATCACACCCACATAACATTCTTTCATGTTCAAAAGCCAAACATCTGACCTCTCAGACATATGAAATATTACATGATGCCCAATGAGTTTACAAAGAGCACTTTGTCTTGTGTCTTTCCACGTCATCTTCTCTGTTGGAATGTTAAGTGCATGCAAAATAAACACTAAGTAGTTCAGAATATGATTTATTATTCATTGCCACTAAGACTTACAAAAAGCCTTACTATGTGTCAGGCTGCAATGCCAAGCACTTTTCAAGTGTAATCTAATTTAATTGACGAGTATTTGTATAGATTAATAATGGTGTGCATAGAGTAGAGGTGATTTATTTAGCTCCCTCCTTGGAATTCACATTAAGAGCAAGGTTATTATTTCCTTATCTCCCTCATGAATTAAAATAAGTGTCCAGGACATTGTTGTGTGTGTTCCCTCCCCCAGACCCATATCATTCATGATCTGTCTGTAACAGTGAACAAAGTGGCTGTGAGTTTCTGTCCCAGCCAGATGTTTCAGGCCATACTCAGAGGCAGACAAATGTGTCCAGTGGAACAGTCACCATTTGTACTACTGACCTTGTCTCTGGCAGATCAAAGTAGCCTCACTGAGTAGTTAGGAAATGCCTGAACTGTTCTCCAGTTGGGGAAGAGGATAGGGGTTCTTTCTCAACATAATGATTTAAGAAACTAACCAACAAATTCTGTTTACATTTTAGTTCCAAGATCTGAAAACAAATACTCAAAGTCTCTAAACCAAAATATTTAGGAAATAAATGGCAAACAAATTCCCTAATGTGACCAAACCCTGGCCAAACTTGGAACACTGAGTTTCCATTTAGTGAATAATTTCTTATACTGAAACCCAAGCTCCCATTTCCCAACTGCCTAGGAGACCTCAGGACTATAACCATTCCTAAATTGTGTCTTGTTTTTGTGAGTTCATTGCTGTAAGGTGCTATGGCATAAGTTTTGTCTTAATGTTGTCATTTTAGCCTTAGCTGAAATAATTTCCATCATTCTATTTGGTCAGACGTATTTCTGGTTATGCTCTGTAAATGTTAGACCTTTGAGTATAGAGGCATGCTTGGTAATGTTCATCAAACAAAAGAAGTTAAATAAAGCCCAAAGAATTACCAATCTGGGATTCTTACCTAGAAACATAATGATCCACTTCTATGACTGGCATGCTCCACAGGAAGGGAAAATCACAGAAAATCACTTCTGGCCAGCTGTTGCTTCTGCAGCATCTTGGCTGTCTCTGGCAGGAGGAAATGCTTTTCCTTCCCTCAGGCAGAAAATAATTTGGAATTTGGGGAAGCATTGAAGAAAAGGTCAAGTCTGACTGGAAAGGGCATAGAAAATAACTGGTGATGCTACTTTTGCTCTTAGGTATTACTGGCTTTTTTATTCTAGAAAGCAACTATAAAAAATCTCCAAAGTTTGCACAGAAGCCTTGGTCCTTATTATTCAAAAGCTCACAGTTTAAGCTACATGCTGGTAGCCTCAAAGGTCTGCAACAGGTAACAGCATTCAAATTTTTTGGGTAAGGTGAAAGAATAAGTCATAAGTCACTTTGCTAGTGAGTAAGCCCAGATAACTGCCCAGCATCAAGATCTCAATGAGGCTTTGATATCTTTGACTGTTTCCTATATTTAGCAACATTTGTGAATTTATTAAAACAACAACAGCAACTTTGCTTTTTTAAGAAACTGACTACCAAATAAAGGTACATGTGGGTCAAACTTGAAAGTTGGGTTATCGGGGAGGAAGACCATATAAGAGAAAATATGTATTTCTTGATGTAATTAAAAAGGAGGAAGTCAACCTATATTCATCAGCTTTAGAATTTGTGATGGTTTCGTTGTGTATCTCCTTCTCAATGTCAGGACAAAAATGTCATTTACTGTGTGTGCTTTGGTAGGTGATGGTCTCATTATGTATTTCCTTCCCAGTGTCAGGACACAAATGCCATTTAATGTGTGTGCTTTGGTACATAGTTTTATTGTAGTGTAAATATCAACATAGTTAATTAAATAATCACCATTTAGAGGGAACAAAATAAATTTTAAAATGACTTACCCTTCAATTATTCTCATCTTCTGAACACTGACCAAACTGGACACTTGCATCTTTACCCAGCCCTGACACATAGTATACACAGTATTTTCTGGGAATAAATTAAGGGAGAGGAAAAAAAAAACCAGGGGAGAAAAAGGGAAGAGTCAGTACAGTACAGGTTATAAGCCAACCATGCTTTTAGAGATGAAGAAAGAAGGACAGAGGTGACAGCACTAAAAATGATGATGTAAGGATCTCTGAAATTTCTCTTCTCCATAAAAACAATGAAAAAGCTGGCAAAAATGATCAGAACCAACTTTCTCAGACTTTGGAAATTAACCAAGGGCTTGCAGTAACCTGGGGAACATTTGTTCTAAAAAACAAGTGAATCTTCATAAGAAGAGTGAACATTGTTGCATTTTAATGTACTCTATTTCTATCTCCCTCTCTCCAGCTCCACAGTAGCATTGAAAACTAACAGACCACAGGCCGGGCACCGTGGCTCACGCCTGTAATCCCAGCACTTTGGGAGTCCGAGGTGAGTGGATCACAAGGTCAGGAGTTCAAGACCAGCCTGGCCAACATGGTGAAATCCCATCTCTACTAAAAATACAAAAGTTAGCTGGGTATGGTGGCACGTGCCTGTAATTCCAGCTACTCAGGAGGCTGAGGCAGGAGAATTGCTTGAACCAGGACCCAGGAGGTGGAGGTTGCAGTGAGCTGAGATCATGCCACTGCACTCTAGCCTGGGCTACAGAGGGATACTCGGTCTCAAAAAAAAAAAAAAAAAAAAGAAAAAAAAAAAGAAAAAGGGAAACCTAGCAGACCATAATCACAGTGAAAACCAGCAACATAGTAGCCACTGGAAGGGCTACTGGCAGAATGTGGTTGGAGCTCATTTCCAGACAATTGTTATTATATGACGTTTTTGGTGGTTCCTGGAAAGACCTCACTTGCAAAGCGGTCTTTATTTGACCCGACTTCCATCTCACCAAATGAAGAAATCTGTTTTCTTAAGGACATTTGTCAAAAACATTTAGAGCCAAATGTTTAACTTTGTGGCTGCCTGATGCAATAGACAACAGTTGGGTCAAATAATAGGCTAAACCAAAAAACTTAAAATAAAAAGCTGGAGAATGACAGTCTATAAAGGCTTTGGAAAACTTCAACATGTTGTTAGGAATTTAGAAGGTCATGCACATGTATAAAGCTGCACACAGGTCCAGGGCTAGGGCTGTGTGGATACTCTGGAAAGACCTGTGAATGTCCTAATTTCTCACCTTTGGGTGACCTTGAGGTTCTGTGCTAGCAAGAAGTAAAGACTAAGGTGAAATTGTCAACTGACTGGCTGCATATTCAAGGTATGCCCCAACATACATGCAGCGCCACTCAGCAAAGACTGGAAGAGCTATCGGTTTCATGTGTTTAAGAACACATCTGTTCAATTATTAGCAACCACTAAGCTAATGAGCAACATTTCACTGACCAAGCGAAATGAAGAGTACTGCTTTTACAGAATTAGTTCAGAAAAGTTACGGAATGAGAACACGAGAACAATCAGCAATAATAAACCCTGAGGAGGAGAAATTCTGGCTTTCAGAGTTTCCACATTATATTATGTAAAATGTCCAGCTTCCAACAAAAGTTATGAGAAATGCAAATAAATAAGTATGGCCCGACCAAGAATAAGTAAATTGATAGAAACTGTCCCTGAGGAAGCCCAAATGTTGGAATAAATAGTCAAAGACTTTAAATTGACTATTTTAAGTATGTCTTAAAAATCTAAAAGAAATATGTTTATAGAACTTAAGTGTCAGTGTTGGTGGACTGTAAACTAGTTCAACCATTGTGGAAGACAATGTGGCGATTCCTCAGGAATCTAGAACTAGAAATACCATTTGACCCAGGCATCCCATTACTGGGTATATACCCAAAGGATTATAAATAATGCTGCTGTAAAGACACATGCACACGTATGTTTATTGCGGCACTATTCACAATAGCAAAGACTTGGAATCAACCCAAATGTCCAACAATGATAGACTGGATTGAGAAAATGTGACACATATACACCATGGAATACTATGCAGCGATAAAAAAGGATGAGTTTATGTCCTTTGTAGGGTCATGGATGAAGCTGGAAACCATCATTCTGAGCAAACTATCACAAGGACAAAAAACCAAACCCTGCATGTTCTCACTTATAGGTGGGAATTGAACAATGAGAACACCTGGACACAGGAAGGGGAACATCACACACGGGGGCCTCTTGTGGGGTGGGGGGATGGGGGGGATAGCATTAGGAGATATACCTAATGTAAATGACGAGTTAATGGGTACAGCACACCAACATGGCACATGTATACCTATGTAACAAACCTGCACGTTGTGCACATATACCCTAGAACTTAAAGTATAATAAAGTAAATAAATAAAATAAAAAATAGAAAAAAGATACAGAAACAGTCTATATGAAATAAGTACTCATTGTTTCTACTTCAAAAATGCGAATTCTTTGTAGTTAAATTTGAATGGTATATATAGACATTGATTCATATCTTTTGCAATCCATTCAATAAATTGAGTTATTGCTGTTAAAAAAATAAAACTTAAGTGTCAGAACAATTTTGTACCAGATAGGGACTACCAAGAAAGATATGAAAATCATTTTTTAAAGACTAAATAGAAATTCTGGAGCTGAAAGTATAATAACTGGAATAAAAAATTCACTAGAAGGACTAAACAGCAAATTTGAACAGGTGAAAGAAAGAATCATTGAACTCGAGGATAAGTAAATGGAGATTATCCAGTCTAAGACACAGAAGGAACAAGGAAGGAAGAAAAATGAACAGAGCTTTAGAGACTTCTGTGGTACACAAGTGTATCATCCTACACATAATGGGAATCCTGGAGGGAGAGAAGAGAGCAAAAGGGGTAGATTGAATATTTAAAGAAATAATGGCTGAAATTTTCAAAATCTGATGAAAAAAATTTCTCTGTGTATTTAAGAAGCTCAATGAACTCCATGTAGAATACACTCAAAGAGATTCATACCTAGACAAATCATAAACAAATTGAACAAAGAAATCATCTTGAAAGTAGGAAGAGTAAAGTGACTCATCACTTACGAGGGATCCACAAGTATATTAACTGATTTTTCATCAGAAACCATGAAGGTCAGAGACAGTAGGATGATATAGCCAATGTATTCAAAGAAAAAGACCGTAAGCCAATAAATCCATCAAAACTGTTTGCAAAAATAAAAGAGAAATAAAGACATTCCAAGATAAGCAAAAATTGAGAGAATACCATATACAAAAATGAACACAAAGTGGATTAAAGACCCAAATGTAAGAGCTAAAACTATAAAATACTTAGAAGGAAGTACAACAATCAAAGAAAAAAATAGATCAAAGGACACCATCAAGAAAGTAAAAAGATAAGCCCCCAAGTGGAAGAAATAACTTGCAGTAATAGATACACACACACACGTGTCAAATGTATACCCCTGTCAGATATTAATGAGTTAATTTTTTATGTGGTGTGAGGGGGAGTTGAACTTTATTCTTTAGCATGTGGCTATTCAATTGTCCCAGCACCATTTGTTGAAAAGATGTTGATTTGAGGGAAACGATCATTAGCAGGTCACTGACATGCAAACATAGTCTTCATGCTTGATATAGTTTGGATATATGTCTCCATCCAAATCTTATATTGAATTGTAATCACCAGTGTTGGAGGTGAAGCCTGGTGGGAGGTATTGGAATCAAGGGAGTAGATCCCTCAAGAATGGCTTGGGCCATCTCCTTGGTAATAAGTGAGCTCTTGCTCTGAGTTCACACGAGATCTGATCTGTTAAAAGTGTACAGCACCTCCCGCCACCACTGTCTTTCTCTTGTGCTCCTATTTTTGCCATGTGAAGTGCCTGCCCCCGGTTTGCCTTCCACCGTAATTGTAAGCTTCCTGAGGCCTCTTTAGAAGCCAAGCAGATGCCAGCACCATGCTTCATATAAAGCTTGCAGAACTGAGAGCCAATTAAACCTCCTTACTTATAAATTACCCTATCTCAGGTGTTTTTTTGTAGCAACGCCAGAATGGCCTAATACAATGCTCAATGCTCCAACTGGGGAATTTCCCAAACTGCATTTTGCAAATTGGATTCATGTTAAACATATAACCATGGATGCTAGTTTGTTTGACAGGATGAACAGAGAAATAACACGTAGGAATATGGTATTTCTGAAAACTTGCTTTACTCAAGTATCACTGCAGCATTTTTTTCTATAGCCACTTACCAACTCTTCCCTCAACTTTTTCTATTAATTTATCTACAATACATAGCTAATTAGAAATTTTTAAACTCTATTAAACACATCATAAGTGTTATTTGTAAAATCACGAGTTTATTGTGTTTGTAATAGTTCCTCCAACAAATATTGGAATAAATACTCATTAAAGATAAAGATTATCCACTTAATTCCCCCCAATTTTTTAGGAGCATTAAGGCCTATGAATAACCTATTTGGGGAGACACTAGTGTTTGGAAAGAGCCTTCCTTCTGTGGAAAGTTATTTGACCAGAGTTTTAGTTTCCAATATATTGGGTTTGTGATCTTTGGTGAGCAAGGCAGATCTATGGCCTTATATGTAAACAGTGAGCAAGATATGTTACCTGTATTACCTATCATTACCAAGGGTCTTCTGGAAGCCAGGATCTTCCTATCAGACATTACCTGGTCAGGTTGTTCATTACCTCCTGTTGTGGGTGAATTGTGTCTCCTTCAAAATATATTTTAAAATACTGACCCCTGGTATCTGTAAATGTGACCTTATTTGGAAGTAGTCTTCTCAGATGTAGTCAATTTAAGATGACACTGGATTACGGTGTGCCCTAAATCCAACCACTAGTGTCCTTATAAGATGAGGAAGATTTGGACACACAGACGCCCTGGGAGAGTGCCAATGACAATGGAGGAATAGTTTGAGTGAGGTGTCTATAAACCAATGAATACTCAGGATTGCTGGCAACCACCTGAAGCTAGGAGAGGCAATGAAGAATCCTTCCCCAGAGACTTTAGAGGGAATGTGGCCCTGTTGGCACATTGATTTCAGACTTTTAGCCACCAGAAGATAAATCTCTGTTGTTTTAAGCCACCCAGTTAGTAGTAATTGGTTGCAGAGCCCTAGGGAATGAATACATCTGCATTTTCTCGTCTATGTCAGCTAGATGAGGGCAGGGATCTCTCATTTATTTTGTTCACTGCTGATCCTCAGATCCTGGAACAGTTTCTCACACACTGTAAATGCTTAATTCATATTTTTTGAGTGAATGCATTAATAAGGTCTCTTAACAGTTCTGAGAGTTATACACTTATTGTATTCTGAAGAAACCAAGCCTGGGAGAGTATGTAAAACATGTTCAAGGTTATACAGAATCCTAGATACATCTAATTTCAAAATCTCTGCTCCTTTCACTGTACTATGCCCACTGCAAAATAAAGAACTGGAACAAAATTATTTCTTGCCCCTTGCAACTGAAAGCAATGGTTCTCTGATAACATACCTGCTTTTTCGAGATGGCATATTGAGCCATCACTTCCAGAAGTATTTGTTGAGGTTGTAGCAAGACTGGGACACCCAATAGATCAAAGTAATGATAACTAGTTTTTAGTTTTTATTCAATAAATATTGAGTGAGCACTTACTATGTACTAGGTCCCTTAAGTACTTTACTCAATGAATCACTTTATATGCCTTTCACAGTAGTCTTACCAAGTGGAAATTATTATTTCCATTTTACACATGAAGAAACTGATGCAAAGAGAAGTTATACAGCCTGCTGAATGTCACAGGTAGGAAGAAGCCAAACCCACATTCAGTCCAGACATTGAAACTACAAATCTCAATTACCTGAAATGCTTGTACCCTCCCTTACATGTTCCATCCTGTCTTTGGGTCCTGGTTCAGCATCTTCCACGCTGGGGAGCCCTCCTTTCGTACTATACACCTTGTGGTATATTCCTCAAGCATTCCATACTCCTGCCCTTCTTTCCAGCTTGGTAGATATCTGATCCACCGCCTGAACTACATTCCTAGCCTCCAAAGCTTACACACAACAGGTATGACATGACTTAAGTTGGCAATATAAATGGTGCCAAACAAGTTGCTTCATGGATGCCTGAGACAAATTTTCCAGGATGATCGCATTCTGAACTAGTTGAAACGATAATCATGTTGCCATCAATCTTCTTGAAGTTTTTAATCACTTGCACAAGAATCTCTTGGTGACGCTTGCTAAAAATATACTTTCCTGGGTTTCACTTGAAACTTACAGATTCAGAACACCTCAAGGTGGGATCTTCCCAACATTAGCATATATGGTGTTTCCAGGGTCTGCAGTGTCTACTCCCCATTTAATGACTTCACTGGAAACATTTCCCATTGTGTTTCAGGTTTTACCTATATGTCTCAGCCTCTAAGAATATTTCTTTTCACCTGAGACTATAGACCCTCGCCTGTAGTAAGTAAGTGCTCCTCCGTGTTCCCATTGAACTCTTTGGTATTTAGCCCCATTATAGTAATTTGCATACTCTCATATACTTGCATCTTTGCTCATAAGTCTCCCTTTCACTTGCCTGTGAGCTCCTTGGAGTCAGAATCTTTCCCAGTCATATCCCATGTGCTTATCATAGTCCCTGACAGGTAGCAAGTGGTCAATAGTAAAATACAGGAATACACACATGAAAAAAGATAGTGGAATTAATGAGCAATTAGGAGCACTTAGTTTCTACTCAAATATCTACCAAGAGCACACAGGGACAGAATGCATCCATTTTATTTAGTGTTAGCATGGAGATCACATCTTTCCCCCACACCTGTCCATTTTCTCCGTTGCAGGATCTGAGTTAGAATGAATAGTTACAGAAAAGCAGAAGGAAACCTTGAGTGCTGATGGGATTGTTGGTCCTACTCATCTAGTTTGAGAAGGATGCAAATGCAGAAAATTTAGATGTTTATGGGACAACAGCCCCAGCCTTCTAAACGTTTCCTGGATACGTTTGGCATGGCTTCTGTTGGAATGCATGAAGAAACCAGGAATGACAACCGCATAATTTTGCAAATCACAGTATTTCAAACAAAGCACACCCTTTTGGCAATCTAGGATAACTACAAATTCAGGGAACCAGTGTCTCTCTTGTTTTAAAAATCTAGGATGGGGCCAGGAGCGGTGGCTCATGCCTGTAACCCCAGCACTTTGGGAGGCCAAGGAGGGCAGATAACCTGAGGTCGGGAGTTCAAGACAAGCCTGGTCAAAATAGTGAAATCCCATCTCTACTAAAAATACACAAATTAGCCAGGCGTGGTGCTGGGCACCTGTAATCCCAGCTACTCAGGAGACTGAGGCAGAGAATTGCTTGAACCCGGGAGGCGGAGGTTGCAGTGAGCTGAGATCACCACACTCCACTCCAGCCTGGGTGACAGAGTGAAACTCTGTCTCAATAAATAAATAAATAAATAAATAAATAAATAAATAAATAAAATCTAGGATGTTTTCATTTCCTGATAGCATCTAGTAGGTGCACATTTGTTATATAGGCACTCAATAAATACTTATGAATTGGACTTAACTAGCTAGCGACCTTCCTACCAATGCATGCGGGAAAGGAAAAAATGCCTTTGAAATTTCTTTCCTTTGTGGTCCACACGTTTATGCAAACCTGCCATGTTTATGCAAACAATGTACTGGTGGCTTGTAGAAAGATTTTTAGATTAGGATAGAAAATATGCTGAGGCTTTGGTCTTGGGTTTGTCCCTAACTAGCCCAGTGGCCTCAGATAAGACACTTCATTTATCCCCTTTTTTAAGGTCCTTATTTGCCAGAGGAAGATCATTTTAACCCCCTTGTTAGCTTATATTTTTGATAGAAGGCATTAAGACAACGTGCTAGTGAGAACTGATCTTGTATGAAATATACAGTCACTTAGTAAATATTAAGAATAAAAAAAAAATAAGTAAATGCAACAATGAGTATGAAGGAGCTTTAGTGATACAGAACTACACAGGAATATGAAGCCTCCCAAAAGCCCAGAAACTTTCAAAGAAAATTATTTTAGAAGGATTTAGACTTCTTCACACCTAGGCAAGAATCATTTAATCTGATCATTTGAGGACTGGTCTATGTCAAAATATGTCCTGTTGGAAAATGTCCACAGGCTGGATACATTTTGATAGGAGGAAAAACAGTAAGGACTTGCTATAGGAAGGAATGATTGGATATAGATCCATAGGTTACCCCAGCTTGGGATCTGAGGCAGCTTAACAATACGTGGTGATGGGGAGGGAGAGTAGAGGAAACTAAGCTGAAAATTCAGCCCTTTCTGCTACTGATGAGGTTTTCCTAATTCTATTTTTCCTGTGTGTGTGTGTGTATGTGTGTGTGTGTGTGTGTGTGTAGTTCTTTGTATTTGGCGTTGGGGTAGAAGCAATGGTGTGCTAGTTCATGTTTAACAATCAATTCTTCAGGAAAAACAAAGGCAACCTTGATTTGCATCATTAGCTGATTTTCATGATATAAATACACTGCCATGGCTGATTTGAAGCTGTCAGTGCTTTAACAACAGGCTCATAAAATTTCTGAAAGTTTGACAGTCATTTTTTTGAGCCAGTGTGAGCCAAATCCAGCAAAACACTGAATGAGTTACCTATGGAGTAATGCAAACTGATTATGGGAGGCTTCAAAGAGTAGAGAGAACTGTCTAACAGATCCCCGTGTTCCCATTACCTAGCTTCAATAATTATCAAACCAAGTAAAATTCCTTTCTCTGTACCCTACCTGCTCCTTCCATCCCCAGCCAGATTATTTTGAAGCCTATATCTCAATATGTGTCTCTAAAAGATAAGGAATCTTTAAAAATATAATACAATTACTGTATCAAAAATATTAACAATTCCTGAAAACCGTAAGTATCTAGTCAGTATTCAAATTTCTCTGAATACATATATATGTATTATATTTATTTATTCCTTTGAGGAATGCACAGTTGGTTATTCAAATCAGGAGGCAAGCAAAGTCAATACACTGCCTTTAATTGATATATCTCTTAATTCTCTTTAAATCTGTAAGTTTCTTCTTCCCTTCCCCATCCTTTTGTTTTCTTTGCAATTTGTTTGTTGGGAAAATCAGGTCACTCATCTTGTAGTTTTCCCTGAAATTTGCTGATGGCACTTTCGTGGTGTTAATGTGTCCTCCTGTCCCCTGATTTTTTCTATAAAGGGGTAACTAGATCTAAAGGCCTGATCCAATTTAGGTTCTCTCTCTCTGTCTCTCTCGTGTGTGTGTGTGTGTGTGTGTGTGTGTGTGTGTGTGTGTGAGAACAAGGGTCCTTCATAGAGAAGTGTAAAACTTTCTTATTGCCTCATATTAGACACATTGTGCCTGGTTGTTCATCTTTTAGTGATATTAAGATCAATCAGTGGGTTCAGCTTGAAACAGACAACACTCACATTGCCAAAAAAAAAAAAAAAAAAAGAAAAACACCCAAAATCTGAGATAAATATTTTCTTTCTCAGTCTCGAAAATGCCTTTTAACCACAAACACATAAATCAATATATGTGTATAAACAATTACTAAATCAACCCATCTATTTTATTCATGATCACTTCACATTTGAAAGCTCTTCCTGTATTTATTTATTTTTTGAACTGAATTTGGGGCTTTGACTAGGAAGCCATAAATCCAGTTTTTGATGAAATACGACTTCACCACAATGCCAGATTGGAAAGAGTTCCTTGCTAATTTTTCTTCTTCGCATTGCTTTGCTAAGTGGTGAGTATTCAGATTCACTCCGTTCGGGGCTAACGCACCGCTGATTTAGCTTGGACCTTCTCAAAAGTTTTTTCTTTAACATTTAATTTTTGATGGACAATGTATTACCAGGGACGTTCACATCTGCCAAGTTGTGCAGGCAGGATTTGAAGCGTGCCTAAGGTGTGGGCAGATGAACAAGTTCTATCACCTGGAGTGTGGTGGTTTCCCTAACTCTCCCTAGCCACTAGTTAGGCCTTAATGTACTTGGAAGGTTGCTCGTCTAATTTGAACTGTGTGAGACTTTGGCTGGAGGGCAGTTCTGTGTCCCAGTGATAAAAGAACACATAAAACAACCCAGTGCCTGATCATTCTCCCCGGCTGTCAGTGAATCATGTCTAATGGCATCTCCATGCAGTTTGCGCCAATTTGCTTGCAATGGCATCCTTTTCCGTGGGCTTGCTGCTCAGCAGGCCCTGAAGCAATCTATGAATAACTTCCCAACAGATGCTGTTTATGAATTGAAGCAAATGGCTTCCCTGTTTCTCTTTTTTCTCACTTCAATAATTTTCAGTTACATTACGATGAATATTTATAGTCCTGTAGCAGTGCATAAAAATGGAGAACAAGCAGACCTGGGCATTGTTTCATACGTGAGTGCTGTTCTAATAGGTTTTGGCTGACTGGTTTTAATAATGTTCAGTTGATGGACTGGAAGAGGATGCAAATTGTAGATCAGTCATTTTCATTCACTGTTTTAGCAGGATGGGTATTGACGGAGCGCTGGTTGCATCGGTCACATGCCTGTGACACCTTAACTCTCTAAGTTAACTCGTTTCTATGTGTCTGCCTCCTCTTTCTACTTCTTTGAGTAATTTCAACTAGTTGACTTCCACAGAGACTCTGACACCAATGTAAGAGCTCATTACGTTTACTTTACCACTCTCTACAGGTATTACCATTTGTGATTCCAACGACCAAATGCATTAGAAGCTGCGGCCCAACCAATATAACATGCCCTGAAATGAAAATGTAAAATCATAAGGAATACGTTGCTTTTGATTTGCCAGCTTATTTTATAGAAAGGTCTTGAGTCCCATTTTACTCTAAATGGCTTTTTCAAATGTTTCATATTTCCATGTGCTCTTAAATATTACAAAAACGAGAGGACTTACATCTAAACATCGCTCCTAAATTTGATTCCAAGAGAGCTACTCTAACTTCAGTGGCTTATGTTTCAAATAGCTGATATACCTTACTTGCATTTTCTATTTTACAATAATGAGTTAGTTAACTAGCCTATATTTTCCAAACCATTGACTGTGTCATATGGGTCCACATAGAAATAATGGTCTGTTTGGCTATTTGCTTATAAATAAGAGTGTTGAAAATTGTATGTAAATATGTATATGCATGCACAGTGAATATATATTGAAGCCTCCCAAAATATTCAAATTGCCCCATTTTCTACTCTTGCATTATGAAATACTCACCAACTACTCAAATGGAACCATATTTATTATGCATGCAAACTCACGATATCTTTACCACCTATCATTTGTATGCTGAACACAGAAGGTTGTGCTGTAACACAACAGTAAAAAATAAAAAAGACAATTTGGAGAGAAGGATGTTTCTTGCTCTAACTGCAGCAGATGCAAAGAGTGGTTTCCTTTGAAAAGGGGAAGTATAACACAATCCTGAAATATTTGAAGCATTAACAAAAAGTTTAAGAATTTAATATTTGATATGGAAATATTATTTTTAAAGAAACTAATATGCAGCATAATGTCTCAGAATACTTCAAAATCATGCCCCCAAAATACTAAACTAAGAAACTCTGGGAAGATTTTCAGGCCTGGAACAAAAGGTCTAAAAATAGACCAGGATTTGTACTTTTGCAGAACAATTCACCATAGTACTTTTCTATTGTCTTAAATAATAGTAAAATATTGTAAAAGTTACAAATGTAATAAGCAGTATGGGAATAAACAGTAAGGAAAGTTAATTGTTCCCCTCACTAGGAAACCTACCATTAGTAATGATTTGTATATAATTTGAGATAGTAATATGCATATGGAACATTCACACAGGAATATTTTTCTTCATGTGTCATATTTTCTCTTCCATAATAGAAAGTGTCTGGATCTTGTGTTCTTTTTGCACTTTTTTTTTTTTTTGAGACAGAGTTTCGCTCTTGTCACACAGGCTAGAGTGCAATGGCGCAATCTTGGCTCACTGCAACTCTGCCTCCCAGGTTGAAGCGATTCTCCTGCCTGAGCCTCCCGAGTAGCTGGGATTACAGGTGTCCCCCACTACACCTGGTTACTTTTTGTATTTTTGGTAGAGATGTGGTTTCACCATGTTGGCCAGGCTGGCCTTGAAGTCCTGACCTTAAGACCTCAAGGGAGCTACTCACCTTGTTCTCCCAAAGTTCTGGGATTACAGGTGTGAGCCACCGTGACCAGCCGTCTTTCTGCACCTTGTTCTTGATCAATACCTTTCCTGATTTCTAGGTAGACAAGCTTTTGATTGTTTTGTTTACTTATATATTATTCCTTCACCCTAGAGTTATTTTGAGTTTCATTTTAAGTATCATTTTTAAAGAGCAATGAGGAAAATTGTCACTTGCTGATGGGTTTTTCTGTAGGGGCCACAGTATCAGGGAATGAGTCCACTTCTTAATACAAGGGTGGTGCAAAAACATTATTTAGGTATGCAGAGTTGTGTGTGAGATTTAGGCATCAGGAAGTAATTGTGTTATAAGAAATAGGTGGATAAATAAGAGGATGAGGAAGTACTAGATACAAACATAAGCTTAAGTTGGGGGCTAAGATACTGCCCAGTAGAAAACTGTCAGGAATACTACATCAGAACCGTGCTTCAAGACACGGGGTTTAGGTCACAGAGAAGATGTAGTTTGGCCTGTTGTTTGTTTACTTTGGAGCTAAAACTACCTGAAAAATAAAGGAAGATAAACTGAGACTAGTTCAAAAATCAAGACAATTATCTCAAATAAATTTCTTAAAAGCCCGTTTGTTAATTTCATTTCACAAATCAGGAAACAGGCCTATAGTGTTCCAAGGTGACACTGTTCTGCTAGGCTTTGAACCTAGGTCTATGTGACACAAAAGGCTATACTCTTGACTGGCATGCTTCATCAGCCTGTCACATGAACCCCCTCGATGCTAAAGGTGGGAAGAGGCTACTAGATAAAACAAGCCGTAGGTAGCATGCACCAGATTAATGAGATGTTCCTGATTCACCTAATCACATCAACTAATTCTCCCCTTTCCCCAACTAAAAGGGCTGGAAGTCACCCCAAATCAGGCAGAAATTGGGGCAGCAAGGATTGTGAAAGTCATTTGCATAGTGCTTATATCTATGGGTGTCCAAAAAATCTAGAAACGGGCAAATATATCACTATTATTATTATAATATCATCAAATAAATCTTTACAGAAAATAAATTATTATCTGCGTTTCCAGAAATTGTGAACATCCTGTAGAGATACATTGAAGAAATGGATTTCTTTTATCTTTAAAAGAGTGCTTTGATACATTGAGGTATTAAATATATTATCCTTTGATTCCTTTATCTAAGGCAATTAAATTACACTGTTATGTTTTTCACATGTATTCTTTATTATATTTACTCACCTGTCCTCTGTCATATTTTACCCAGCCATTCATTTGCCCATCCATCTCTTAATGTATTTGAGAAATAATATTTGTCAAGCAATTACTGGCAGGCAGTATAGTAAGGATGAGTCTATACCGGTTCCCCAGTAAAGAAGACGGAGCATGACTGCACCTAAGGGAATACTACTTCTGATGAGGTTTCTAGAAAAGCACAAAGCTTATTATGACACTGTGAGAAACATGCTAGAATGAGCAAGGGTAGTAATAGTAAATGTGTCTGGGTAGGTTGGTTGAGGGAGGTACGGAGGATTTTAAGTAAACAGAGAGCTACGTGATATGTAAGAATTGGCAGATGCATGCCGGGCATGGTGGCATGCTCCTGTAGCTCTACCTACTTAGGGGGCTGAGACAGGAGAATTGCTTGAGCACAGAAGTTCCAGGCTGCAGTACACCTGTAAATAGCCATTGCACTCCAGCTTGGGCAACATAGTGAGACCCCCATCTCTAGTACAAAACAAACAACAAAAAAAAAATGGAGATGAATTGGCAGATGAAATGCCTATGAATGATACAAAAATGTTTCTTGCAGGGGTCCAGGATATGTAAAGTCCAAATAGGGGAAAAGATCATGGCCTTGGGAATAAAATGGAAGAAGTTGTATGTCTGTGTTACTAGAGGGCAATGGGTGAGTGGGAAGCCTAGGTGGAGGCAGAGACAGAGGAAGGACATCATCAGAGGTGGAGAATGGAGAGGTAAGGAGGGACATTCATGCTTGATTTTATATGGCGGTAAAAGCCATGATGTGCATGTTGGATTCCCTTATTCTAAGGGTAATAGGACATCAAAATAGATTTCAAGCAGAGTAATGACCCGAGATTTTCATTTTGGAATGAGCACTGTGAACACAGCATGGTAGATACACTGGGAAAGCAAGACTGAAGGAGAGAGCCCACTCACAATGCTCCTGTGGCCCAGTTTGGAGGCGGCCTGAGTTGTGGGCATAGAGAGACATACAGACTAGTGTTCCTAGTCAGAAACCACGCTATTGCTCCCCAGCATTTTCCCCAGCCTGATAATTCTGGATGCTTCCCTATACGGAGCTTGTCCCATCAGTTATACCTGAAGTCCCAAAGCAAACCTAACCTTTCTGTTTTTCCAGTCTTTGCACGCTGTTCTCATCTCTCTTGTTTCTCTTACATATATTCTATGCCAATCTTTCACACACTCAATTTGTGTAAATTTATAAATTTCATGTGAATTTGGGATAATCTTGAAGCATTTGGTTAAGTGTATAGGCTGTGGTATTGTATTCATGTGGGTTTAAGTCCTGGACCTGCTATTAAATAATCTAAGTAAACTCTGGCAAGTTTAAGTCTTAGTTTCCTTACTTTTAGGATGGGAATAACAACAACAACAACAACAACAAACAGCCACAATTATACTATGTAACTTCCAACATTAAAACCAACCACTATCTTACCATAATAATGTTCACATGATTTGATTCATGAGAACTTGAGAGGGGCCTAGGATTTATAATAAGCACCTCCAGGAGATTCTAAACCATATGTGGAGAAATGGCATGTTAGTCCATGTTACTTTTTTATTTGGTATAAATATAAATTCAAATATTTTGAGACAATATAAACTAAAAATTCTATTATTGGAAGAATCAGTTAGACTTTGTAAAACATTCATGCAAATTGGCAACTATAGATCCTCAATTATTTTAGATTACATGTAAACCTTATATTATTTTACTCCCACAACCCAACAACTGAGGTTAGATGTAGTTAAAAATGATCGTTGCTCCCATCATCATAACAGCATGCATTGTTAAAAAGTATGTTTTAAATAGCATAGAAACTACTGACAATTTCTCATGGAAATTACTTTTTTTGTCCCTGGACAAAGAGTTCAGAGCTAATCAAAAACCAATCTATATAAACTCTAATGTAAACCACAATTAAGGATAACAAATAGGTTCTTGTATGATGTTAAACAATGCATTTATAAAGATAACAATCCAAAGTAAAAACTTTAAAACTAAACCACTAAAGTCTAGAGGATCCATGCTGGTGACTTTTTTTTTGTCACTCACTCCAAATCTTTATGTAACCATAAAGTTACCAGCAACTGAGTATAAATGCTTTAAGAGCTGCCAATTCATAAAGTGTGAGTCCTGTGATATTTTAAAAGGTATTTTAGGTTTTCATGTACCGATGATTCATTTTAGCCAACTCTTGATACTCAGTTGCTGTGTTTGATAAGGTCGCTTGGTTCTGAGATTCCCCTGTGGGATGGGTAGGGAGACCCCTGATGTGCATGACTCTTAGAACTTGGAAGACTGGTAGATGTCTCTAATTCCTTATCAAAAGGGCTGAAGTCAATACCTGTAAGAACTCAAGCAAAGCAAGAATGTAGATGCTGTCCATTTCAGAGCAAGCATTTATAGGAAAAAACCCAGGCAACAGAGTCTTGGAATAATTTTGGTAAACATATTTAAAATGAGGGCATCATTTGAGAAGCAAATGGGGCTGTCATGCTGTACACCTTTAGGGGGCACCAATTCCATTGTGCACCAACAAACATCACACTGAAAGTAATTATTCTCATAGTATATTGTATAGAAAATGAAGGTAAAACACCGGTCTATTCCCATTTTATAGAGCTGTCATGAAGGTCAATCTGTTCATAAAGAAGCTGAGCATTTGGGAGAAATGCATACATTTATTACACATTTGTATTAGGTAGTTTATATTTAAATAGGAACCATGTACTAGAAGTAAAACAACCCCACTTTGGTATTTCTGATTATTGTTTAATATTTTATATTTTTAATGTGCTGTCTGATTAATAAAGTATGGATAAAAGGCACTGCACAAAGTTATAGCTGATATTATTAAATAACACAAACTTAAGCTGACGACTAGAGTTTGCACTACTTACATTTCTATTTCGAGTCACCGGCTGTTTATTTTGTATTTTCCTGTTTGAAGGTGATTTTCAAAGGGATCTCCATGTTGAATGGAGGCACACACACAGAGACAATTGTCTTTAAAATTCAGTCCATATCATATCTGCATGTCTGACTTGGACTTTGTCCATATAAATGGCTTTTGGGCTGTGGGCTCTTTGTTTTCAGTAGATGTATAGGGAGACTGAAGACATTGGTGAGTCAGACATCCTAAGCACAAGGCATGACTGTGCCAAAACGATAACCACCTGGCAAAATTCACCTTGTTGGGAATGAGGCTAAAAGTACCTGTTTCTCTCCACTGCCTAGAGAGTTAAGTTAGAGGATCATTTGATGTGTCTAGTTTTCTGCAGTCTATCCTAAGGTTAAGATTACCTGTTCTTTGCATTACTTAGATTGGCAAAAAGGTCTGGTTAAAACTTGTGATTTAAATTGTGGACTGCCTTGGGTATACTGGTATGCTTTTCATGGACTTAGTAGGAAGGTCTGGAAAAACTTGACAAAATGTACCACCATCTAGGATTCTTTGGCTTTCGTTTTCTCTTTTACTGTATATGCAGAAATAATTTGATGTAGTGAACTTGCTAACTAAATTCCATTTTTTTCAGCTATAATCAAGCAGATACTAAGAACCACTTACTAAGGATCTCTGATGAGGAGAGTGTTGTACCCTAGCAGTTTAAACATATTATCTCATTTATATTATGCAAGAACTTTATAAGATAAGACTAATGTTTTTCCTCTTTTAGAGATAGATAAACTGAGGTTCAGTATGATTAATTTATTCATGGCCAAAAATCTAATATTTAATCCAGGCATGTTGGACCTTTTTATAACCTATGAATCCTTCCTGCCATGCGATTTCATGAATATGGGTACATTTTTACCATCTGTGTAATAACAGAGTAACAGTAAATTACTTCCAATGCTTCTTGCAACATTTTATTAATACTATCTTGATACCATTGATCCAATATTTTGTATAGAATATAATTCAGTGTAATAAGCATCTTTTTTGTTTTATCTTTATCCAAGATATGCACTTAATAAATTACTAAGCCCATATTAGAATCTATTATGGAAGAATTTTTGCCTATCAGTTGAGCTTTCTCATGGTAAAAACCTGAAAACCAGCATTATCGAATGTTTTTATATACGACCTTCCTTCCAGATGTCAAACAAAACAGTCCTTTCGAATATGCAAACAGTATAGGCAGATGCAATGATTATAAGGCTTTGAGTGCTTATATTTTATTCTAGGAATTATCAGGACAGGATTTTATTTTCAAGGTGGTGGCAGTGCATGATTTGTGCTGAACTTTCAGAATCAGCTACAAATTTGTTTTTAAATGACACCTGTTGTATCTCTAGGGCCTACCCTGGGAACATACACACACACACACACACACACACACACACACACACACACGCACACACCAGAGTCCTTTCTTAACTCAATTAAGAACACCACAAGTGATAACTTCATTTTCCTGTGTTTTCTCCCAGCATGAGATGACTCAGTCAGAAATAGCTTGATAATATCGCAGATGTTCCTTTGCTCGGATTGCTGGTTATTGCTTATCTCAATGATATTTTAATACAAACACACAACTGTTCCCCCTGTTTTATGGCTGTCAGAATTTTGCTTCATATTTAACAAATGGAAGTTTACGAGCAGATGTATCATTGACTCAGATTTACTTTTCCCCTCATTAAGTTGCATGGAAAAGCTAAATGCTGAATTGAAGAGGGCATTAGACACATCTGCACTAGTAGACTATTGGAGTCAGATCGTTTCTCTGGACTGTCATTGCCCACCAGCTTGATAGACCTGTGAGCTTCATCCTCTGTCGTTAAGACCAAAAGACCAACATTTCATTCTAGGATCCCAGGCAAATATTTCCTCTATTTTTGCCAGTGACATATGTTTAATATCACTACTTTCCCCTGGAAATAACCAAACAGTTTCCTGAACCATCATCATCTTCAAATGATTTTTTTTCTGACCTAGCTCAGTGTACTGAGCAAGGCTGAAGAACCAGGTGCACGTGGCATTGAGTTTTGACTCCCTCTGGATTTAGCTATACAACCTTGGTGGATTCATGTATATTTTGATCTGGTCCCTTTCTGCTCTCCAGCCTCATCTTGAGCTACCATTTAACCTCATCCCGGTAACACTGACCTTTCATTTTCTTTCTTGAAACAAGTTGCAGGATTTGCCTTTGAGTGGGTGAAGCCTCAGAACACTAGGGGGTTGATATACCTGGAGCATTCACCTTGAGTGGCACTCAGCAATGTGCCAGGGTTGCCTTCCACCTGGTAGAAAGTCAGACTCCAAAACCTTTGAGGTGAGGCAGAAGGTTATTTAAAAATGACTGAGACTGGCAAAGTCTCTTTCCAATGACCTGCTGCAATTCTTACTCCAATAACAGTATGATCAGCAGCTAGGAAACTTCGTGGGAGTAGATTAGCCACCCGAAATTTATAGCTCTGATTGAATGTTCAGGAGTCTGGTTCCAAGCCTAAAATTCAACATGCAATCTTTCATATCCAACCATAGGCAATCACATACAAGGTTTTGCCTGGACGTCCTCATGAGGAAGCTGCTCAACCTACACCATACTTGGTGCACAGGCAGTGCACTGAAGTTTTCTGGAGGGAATTGCAGTCAAGGGCTCAAGCCCACTGGGCCAGCCATGCTCTTTGGCACAGCTGCTTTCCTTGCCCAGGCAACCTGGCTGATACCTTTTTATCAGGGGCTATGGCTGAGGCACTTTTCTCCACTTTGATTTTGTACCTTTTCTCCTCTCTTACACCTTTTTCCCTCTCTTGTCCCCCTACCCTGCCCCCTACATGAGCTCATAAAGAGACAGGTGCTCCTTGGCAATGTGCTGATTCCCCCATCTGCGGTGCATCCACTTGACCCTCACCCAGCACTGTTCTGTGGGGGAAAGTGACACACTGTGGGGCCGGCACCTCTTATGCACTGCTTAATTGCACTGTCAGGGTGAGTGAATAATGGCATGATTGTTCCTGTCAGTTTGGTTCATTGTTCTAATTGGCCACTTTGACAACTGATTGCTCCAAAGCTATGCCACTGTGCTTCCTTTTCAGTGTGCTTTCGTAATAATAGTAAGGAAAGCAAAAACTTACTGAACACTGTGTCCTAGGCACTGTTTTAATATTTTGTAAAAATTGACTCAAAAAATTCTAAGATAAGTACCCCATTCTATTCCCATTTTGTAGTTGAGATAACTGAAGCAATGAGAGTTTGTTTAACTTGCTTGATATCACACAGATAATAAGTGGGAAAATGAGGATTGGAACCCATGCCCACTAGGGTATAGAACTTCTCTTTTACTTCCCTTAAAACACCTTGTTTCCTCTGCTGTGACTTCTGACATATTCTCATCAGCCATTTGACTGTGTCAATATAAAATCAGCACAGTATCATTTTTCTTCTCAGGTCTTTTGCACATAAAATCCACTCACGCATTTATTTGTCCCGCTACCTTCTATTCATCAGTAAGATTTCAGGTGAAAGGTCATTTTCTCAGAGAAACTTTCCTTAACCTCTCTCTGCATTTATTCTTAGGACATCCTATACCTCTTCCTTGAGCGCTTAATCCTGATTGTGATCAAATAATTATCTGTTAAACAGTCTCTTCTACTAATATTCCATGCAGGTAAAGATGCTGGTTATGTGTCTCCAGTGAAGTGAAATACTCATCACTGAGCTTAATGCAAGAATTGTAGGTGAATAAATCAAACTTTTTGGTGTCTAAGTTTCCTCATTCATAAAGAAGGAACAAAAACATGTACCTTACAGAAATTTTGTAAAGATGAGCTATAATAATTCTAATAGCATGTAGCACAAAGCTTAGCATATAGTAATTGTTCAATAAATAATAGTTATTGCTAGATATGGTAGAAACAGTATTATTCTTCACAATGTTTTCTTCTCCTCCCCTCCCATTTCCCCCTCCATGGGATGATCATACATTCCTGACCCTTTGATGTTAGGCTACATCATGTGACTTGATTTGGCAGGTGAAAAACAAGTAGAAGTGATATGTGTTGTTTTTAAGTAGAAACCTTAAAAGTCGTTGAGTCATTGAGTGATTAGTCAGTGCTCCCTTTTCCCTCTACCATGAGACTTTCCCTAGGCCAGCAAATCTCCAGACATGAGCTGCTCTTTCACAGATGAGGCATACATGAGGTGATGCATAGCCCATCTTCAGTTGATTGACACGGATGTGAAGTGTGATCCAGAAATAAAACTTAATTGTTGCAAGTCAATGAGATTTTGAGGCTGTTTTTACCCAATAGTAAAAATGAAACTAAGCTTACTAATATATTAGCCCAATAGGTTAATGTGTATGCAGCAAGTCTTTTGGAAGAGTAATTTTATTTTTTTTAATTTTTTTAATTTTTTTTATTTTTAGGTCTCACTCTGTCACCCAGGCTAGAGTTCAGTGGCACGATCTCAGCTCACTGCAACCTCTGCCTCCTGGGTTCAAGCGATTCTCCTGCCTCAGCCTCCCGAGCAGCTGGGACTACAGGCATGTGCCACCATGCCCAGCTAATTTTTTGTATTTTAGTAGAGACAGGGTTTAACCGTGTTAGCCAGGATAGTCTCGATCTCCTGACCTCATGATCCACCTGACTCGGCCTCCCAAAGTGCTGGGATTATAGGCGTGAGCCACCGCACCTGGCCTTGGAAGAGTAATTTCTATATCATTTTATTGTGACAAAAACATGGAATTCATTTTTTAAGGGCATTTTCTTTCAGTATCAAGTATCAAGTGTTTTCTTAAACATTTGAGACACACACCTAAATATATATACAAAATAAAAATAATAGCTAGCAATTATCAAGCATTTACTATATGTTAAGGATGTTTACAAGTGCTTTGCAAATGTTAAAGTATTTAATCCTCAAAAACCTTGTGAAGTTGGTTCTGCTATGATATCCTTTTCACAGATGTGGAAAACGAGGCACAGAGCAACTAAATTAATTTTTCCAAGGCCAGACAAGTAGTAAGTGACAGAACCTGCATTTGAGCCCGGGTGTTGAGTTCAGAGCCTGCAATTAACTGCCATGCTTCATTATGTCATATGTAAAATGCTTCATTATGTCATATGTACAAATGTACAGACACAGGTAGAACACAAATACTCATAAAGTGCTAAGAAGAATATATATTTAAGTACAGTTGGCCCCTCAACAACACAAGTTTGAGCTTCTTGGATCTACTGATGTGCAATTTTTTTTTTTTTAGTACATATCTTGGGAAATGTTTTGGAGTCTTGCAACAATTTGAAAAACTTGCAGCTGAACCCCATAGACTAGAAAGAATAAAAATTAGAAAAAAGTTAAGTGTGACATGAGAGTATAAACTATGTGTAGATACTGGTCTATTTTATTCTTTACTATCATAAAATATACACAAATCTACTACAAAAAGTTAAAATGTATCAGAACTTACCCACACAAACACAGACTGAACATAGAACTATTTGCAGTCAAGAGAAATGTAAACAAAGGTAAAGACCTGTGTTAAAGCCTAACTGCAAAAATTAACTGTAGTACATACTGTTCTACTGTAATAATTTCATAGCCACCTCCTGTTGCTATTATGGTGAGCTCAAGTGTTGCGAGTATCCACTTAAAACGCTGTGTGATACTGATCATCTCTATGTGGGCAGTTCACCTCTCCAGTAAATTGCATATTGCAGTAAAACGTGATCTCTCATAGTTCTCATGTATTTTTCATGGTGTTTAGTGCAATACCGTAAGCCTCAAATAACACCATAGAACCCATTCTAGTGATGTTGGAAGTGCTCCCCAAAACAGAAAAAAAGTCATGACATTACAAGGAAACGTTGAATTGCTTGATATGTACCTGATTGAGGTCTGCAGCTTTGTTTGCCCATTTTAGACAGACATTTGACTTTGCAAACAGAAAACATAAACTTATGGTATCAGTAAATACAGTACAGTGCTGTAAATGTGTTTTCTCTTCCTCATAATTTTCTTAATAACGTTTTCTTTTCTCTAGCTTACTTTAAAAATACAGTATATAATACATATACAAAATATGTATTAATTGACTGTTTACATTATCAGTAAGACTTTTGGTCAACAGTAGGTTATTAGCAGTTAAGTTTTTGAGTAGTCAAAAGTTACACTCCAATTTTCAACTGTGCGAGGAGTCAGCACCCTTAAACCCCACGTTGTTTAAGGATCAACTGTACGTGTTTAGTATCACCATATAGAAAAGGAAAGGATGGACTGTATTGAGATTCTTCCCAGATCTCAAGTTCCGTCATTTAACTTTATTTTTGTTTTCCCATGAGTATGACTCAGTCAGGAAAAAGATTAGTCCTGCTCACCGAAATCTCCCAACTGCTGCCATACAAGAGAGGGTGGGACCATGGTTCAAATTCACAGGTCCCTGAAAAGTATACCTTTTTGGGAGTTTGCTTTTAAAGGGATTATTCAGCACTCCCCTTCATTTACTGATTTAACAAGGATTCTACAGTATCATAGTAAATGTCTGAACAATCATTCCCAAGTTGGATAGATGGTCCAATCTTAAAGGTCGACCCCCTACTGAAATTTCTGAGTTCTTTATAATAACATAGAAAATGTGTGCTTTTGTTTTGATGAAATTGTCTAAAATAAATATAAACACAGTTTGAATTAATTAGGAGGTGAGTGGAAATTTGATAAAAGCCAAAATGTTCGTGTTGTTGGAAGCAATTAGTTTTGAGTCAGCCAGACCTGGTTTCAAATTCTAGCTCTGCCTCTGTGTGAATGGGAACCATGTTGTTTGCGCTCCCTAAGTTTCAGATTCCTTATCTATGAATTGAAGATAATAAATTCCTAAATCACTGGGTTGCTGTGAAAACTGAATTTAATGTTATCTTCAACTAGCATATAATAAATGCCCTATAAATTAATAAAGTAGCTATTCTTTATAATTAATTATTGATTATAATTAATTACTAATTAAGGAACAAATTCCTTAAAAGAATCATTTTACATTGTAATATACTGGATAGGAACTTATTTACCCAGATATCTCTCAAAGGACTTCCTCATGGATTGATAATAACATGAATGTTACTGCACAAAAACTGGCTCCCTTTTGAAGGTGTTACGTCTGGCAAACTGGAAAAGCTCGGCTTACCCAAACTATGATTCCACAGTGTTTCCAAGCAGGGCATAGGTAAATGGATATTTCGAGGAAGAAACTGTTTTAGCACAACAACAAAAACAGGTAAAGCAGAGGCAATAAAATAGAGCAAAACAAATAGGTTTTATAAATATAAAGTGAAAACCAAACAACTGTGGCAATTACAGCTTTCATATGATTTATGTCTTTAATTTGTCTAAATCAGTGACCCATGCAGTATTGGCATAAAAATTTCAAATTCAGCAAAAACCTAAATCACTATAAAGAAACACTGAATTTTTATTAGTTATCCTTCTTTCATTGACTTCTCCCAAACAAAATGAATTCTTCCCTGAGTGAGGCAAAATGAAGTATTATATTTTACTAAGCTATAATTGATCTGCAATTCTTAGGATCCAATATGTCACAGAAACATAGCAACAGAACTTACCCGTGAAATTGACAGTACAGAATCACTGCCCAAAGGCCTTTTGCTCCTTGCTTCTGTTTAACACTAACACTAGGTATCAGTTAAGATTATTTAGTAGAAACTAACAGAAATGGACTCTGGCTAACTCGGGTAAAAACAAACAGAAAAAACGTCCAAAAAGCTTCTTGGGAAGATAAGATATAGCTCAAAGAGCCAAGAGACTAGATAAATATCCAGGATTCAGAAAGGACAGAAATCAGGGCCATCTCCATGTAAAGAAAAGATGTATGATTTCACACAGGCAGTGATGCCAGGGATCTAGAAGGTATAAATAAATGACCAGTCATTTCAAGTTCTTGCAGATGCAATGAAATAACTCTGGTGGATTCCAACCTTAAATTACTGCCCTCAAAATTCAAATACTGGGGGAAAATGGTTTGACTGCCCTTCATTGGCCAGAAGAGGGAAAGGCACCTTGATACACAGTGTAACGATGAGGACATGGTGTTCCCCACATTGAGGAACCCCAGCAGTCTCCAGAAATGATCAAAGCCCTGTCAATTAAAATGTTACTTTCAGCCCTGTGATACTCATGTTGGGCTAAACTACAGAGTTGTGCGGTAAGAAATCTGTGTTGTTTTAAGCCTGGTAATGTGTTACGGCAACAAGAGAACATTAATACGACTACTTTTTTAAGTATAAACATGTCTCAATTATTGCATGTGACATATGATATTTTAAAATATGATAGATGCTATGTACCCTCTTATCCTAAAGTGAGAAACTAAGTCACCAAAGCAGTACATGCTAAGAGATGGCAAAGCTGGTTAGTCAGGTTATGATAATACCCACCTCTGGCAATTAAGGTGGGAGGAAGATATGAGGAAATGCATGGTGTGGTACATCCCTTTGTTTTCACACCTTCCCTTATGGAGGAGGGGAGAGCTGTGTGTGCAACCTAAGCCCAACTTTAAGTGATGCAAGGAAAACACTAGTGGAGATAGATGCCTGTTCATTCTGGTTTAGGCCTATGGTGGTAAAACAAAGAGGACTACGCTATACAGACAGAATATTTTTTCTTTCTTCTCTCTCTCTTCCTCTCCTCATCTTCCTCCCATCCTTCTTCCCTTCTCCCCTCCTTTTCCTCCTTCTGCCACTTATCTTCCTCCTTCTTCTCCTTCTCTTCTTCTTCTTGATGGAGTCTTGTTCTTTTTGCCCAGACTGGAGAGAAGTGATGCAGTCAGCCTCAAATTCCTGGACTTAGGTGATCCTCACACCTCAGCCTCCCAAGTAGCTAGAACTAAAGGCACATGCCACCTCACCTTGCTAATTTTTAATTTTTTTTTCATAGAAATGCAGTCTCAGAATTTTGCCCAGGCTGGTCTTAAACTCCTGAGCTCAAGCAATCCCCCACTACCTTGGCCTTCCAAAGTGCTGGGATTATAGGTGTGGGCCACAATGCCTGGCCTCAGATGCTTCTTGGCTTTACATCCAAATAAGCCCTTTGTAAGTTGAAACTATTCTAAGTTGAAAATGCATTTAATATTCCTAACCTACCAAACATCATAGCTGAGCCTAGACTAAAATGTTCTCAGATCACTTACATTAGCCTATGGTTGAACAAAATCATTTAGCACAAAGCCTATTTTATAATAATGTTGATTGCTTCATGTAACTTAATGAATATTGTACTACAAATGAAAACAGAATGGTTTTGTGTGTACTTAAAGTACAGTTACACCATTATAAAGTTGAAAAAACATAGCCAAACCATAGTGAGTTGGAACCATCTGTGCTTATCTCCATATTAAGGAAAGATGTATGGTTTCACAGAGGCAGTGTGAAAGAGTTTCCACCCAGAGAACTTCCATGGGGGGCCACGTGACCCAGGAGGGTGTTGGAGAGTAGGAATTCCAGGGATAAGATTAGACTAGGAAGCATACCAAAGTTATTGCTAGAGTCATAGGAGCTGTGATTGGAAGTTCCCCATGGGAGGATGTCCTAGGAAGCACCATAGAGCCCCCACATGTAGGAATCTGCATTTGTATTCCTGCCACCCTCCAGGAGGCTCAACTCCTAAGCCATGACTTCCTCCTGGATTACAGTCTTCAGGCCTCAGAAATGGAGCTGGTAAAGAAGCTGTGTGTATTAATCAGAGTTCTCTAGAGGGACAGGACTAATAGGATAGATGTATATATGAAAGGGAATTTATTAGGAGAATTGACTCACACAATCACAAGGTGAAGTCCCACAATAGGCCATCTACAAGCTGAGGAGCAAGTAAGTCGGTCCAAGTCCCAAAACCACAAAAGTAGGGAAGCCAACAGTGCAGCCTTCAGTCTGTGGCCGAAGGCCCGAGAGCCTCTGGCAAGCCACTGATGTAGGTCCAAAAGTACAAAAGCTGAAGAACTTGGAGTTCGATATTCAAGGACAGGAAGCATCCAATACAGGAGAAAGATGGGAGGCCAGAAGACTCAGCCAGTCTAGCCCTTCTATGCTCCTCGGCCTCTTTTTATCCTAGCCATGCTGGCTACTGATTAGATGGTGCCCACCCACATTGAGGGAGGGTCTGCCTCTCACAGTCCACTGACTCAAATGTTAATCTCCTTTGGCAACACCCTTACATTCGCAGGAACAATACTTTGCATCTTTCAATCCAATCAAGTTGACACTCAATATTAACCATCACAGTGTGGAAGGATGGGACAGTGGGAAAAGAGAAGCAACCACACCTCCTGCACTCACTAAAAACTTCCCCTCCTGAGGTGAATTTGAACTAGGGAAGGAGAACAATTTAAAATTTACAGTCATAATATACTTTAAAGTGGACTTTGTAATTACTGAAATGAGATTGTTCTTGTGACTTGAAAGGGACCAGAGAAGCTTTGGGTCTTATCTCACTTTTCACGTAAGAACAGAAAAGAATAACACAAAGTACAGGTTGGAAGAGACGGGGAGGAAGCATACCAACTTTTTTCATGATGTATCTTGTTGAGTCCAGCATTTCTCATGTATTAGCTATAAAAACAACAGAGTGATTTGTAGACTCAAGGAAACAGATCAATAAGTAGAAATATCAAGTAAGAGAATCAACATTGAGAATTTAATTATTGACATAGAAGGGAGACTATACATAATTACAGTGAATCCAGATGAGATTAAAACAGTAAGAATGCTAATAGATAAATAAGACTAAAACAAGCAGCATAAAAATAAGTGGTGTCTCTAAGGTGGATATTACTCCCAAAGCAAAAAATAAAAATAAAAAAAGGGTATTCAACGATATAACACAAAATAATTTCCCCAAAATGAAGAGAAAATCACATCTGCAGATCCACGAGCACACATAGATTCAGCACGTCCCATCCTTCAGGTTTCCAGGCAGAAAAAGCAAATTATGTACCTGGGAGAAGAAATCCGGCTGGCCTCAGACTTTTCCATGTTGACATCCAAGGCCAGAAGACAGAAAGCACTGTCTGCAGTGCGTGAGGGAGAGACAGCACCACCCAGTGAGAGATTACCCACAAATGTTGCTTTCATTTCTAATGGTTGCAGAGCAATATTGTCAAACATGAAAGAAATCAGGAAATGTAGAGCCTGTGAGCTCTTGCTGGGGGAAAACTCTCCTGAAAACCAAAGCCAGCCAATGGAGAGACCAATCAGAGTAAGAATTCAGGAATGACAAATCCAGGAATGAGAAACAGTCTGGTGGGGAGCACTGACTGTGTTTAAATATAAATATGATATTTTGGCAGGTGTAGGAAAGTAACTTAGTCAACAGCCATCCTACCCTCCATTTATAGTGCAAGGTTGTGAAAGCAAAACTTTCATTTCCCAGTATCTCTTAATTTAGATTGTGCCAACCAGATGCTCTGTAGACAAAGGTTTTGAATGCGGAAATAAAGTGTAGGCACGCTGTCTTGACTTCTGCGTTTTCTGCTGCAGGCACCCGAGGGGAAGCCTTGAGTTTTCTGTTGCCGTTCTCCAATCATGAATTGTGGTATCAAGTTAGTTATCTTTCCTGCCAAGGTGGATCTAAGAAGCAGGGTGTAGCTCTGAAACCCATAGTTGGATGGCAATGGTTTTCTGATACCTGTGTTAGTCCCTAGAGTTGACCATTCCATTGTTGTTTGCCAAGATGTGGACCTTCTTAATGGTGACAGTGGTAATAAGTCTCACTTTGGACCCATTCTTTCATATTCAAAATGGAGTTTCTCAACCTAAGTATTGTTGACATTTTGGGTCAAATAATTCTGTCGTGAGGGCTATCCTGTGCAAAGTAGAATGTGGATCATCTACGTGTCAGATGTCTATAGCACCCACTCTCCTCCGGAGTTGTGATAATCAAAAATGTCTTCAGACATTACTCAATGTCCCCTAGGGACCAAATGCCTCCTGTTGAGAACCTCTTCTCTGTAATCATAGAGCTTGCTTCTACAACTCTTCCAATCCTCTTGTTAGGTTTTGTGTTGTGTAAGAAGAGAGGTTTAAAAAGTTCCACAGAGCAAGAATTTGGAACAAGGATCACAGAGTGGCTTTCTGTCCCTGGACCAGTAGAGTTTTGTTTAGGGAGACTGAGTCTGTATCTGGGTATGTAGCAAGAGTAGTGGCTGGACTTCCTGGTGCCCCAAATCTTCACCCTGTGATTATTTGAGGAGTCTCTTCCATCCCCACTGATATTGTGGTACAGGACTTGAACTATTAGAAAACCATGTGGCAGAAGTATATTCTAGGGAGAATTACTCTACCTCACCCAATGTCCTGTACATTATTTGATGATGATGATGATAATGATGATGATGATGACAAGGATTATGAGTGGCAGTACAGTAGTCTACACTTATCCTTGGGGAATTTGTCCCAGGACTCCCAGTGGATGCCTATCACAGATGGTACTGAATCCTAAATATAATGTTTCTTTTTCCCCTGTACAGACATACTCATGATAAAATTTAATTTACAATAAGATATTAAGAACAATCATAAGAAAATAGAACAATTATAACAATATGCTGTAATAAAAGTTATGTGAATGTGGTCTCTTTTTCTCAAACTTTTTTTTTATTGTACCGTACTTGCATATTTTTGGACCACGGTTGACCCTGGGTAACTGAACCACAGAAAGCAAAAGCTCAGATGAAGAAGGTCCACTGTAGGAGTAGTTTTGCCCCAGTAGGCACAGTCTTTATCCTATCTTCTAATAAATTATAAAATGACTTTCTTCTTCCACATCCCTCTCTTCTTTTCTTTATTGAATTTTGGGTGGACTCTTTATAGCATCACTTTTTGAATTGTAAATTATATGTTCATCTAGAAAAAATCTGAAAAATATAAAGAATACAACAAAAATTACCTGTAATCCCACTGGCCACGGATACCAATTGTTTACATTTTGCTGCATTTCCTTGAAATGTTTTCCTTTATGTTTCTCTATATATATGCATGTCAATGTTTGTAATTATATACTTTTTAAAAAACAAAACTGCCGGGAGGCCGAGACGGGTGGATCACAAGGTCAGGAGATCGAGACCATCCTGGCTAACATGGTGAAACCCCGTCTCTACTAAAAAATTCAAAAAACTAGCCGGGTGAGGTGGCGGGCACCTGTAGTCCCAGCTACTCGGGAGGTTGAGGCAGGAGAATGGCCTAAACCCAGGAGGCAGAGCTTGCAGTGAGCTGAGATCCGGCCACTGCACCCCAGCCTGGGTGACAGAGCGAGACTCCGTCTCAAAAAACAAAAACAAAAACAAAAACCAAAAAACTGCCATGATAAATATACACATAATTTACATCCTGCTTATTCACATAAAGGTATTTCATGTGATATTCCACATAACATTGTGATGGAAAAATACGAATTTTCTTTCCACTATTCCCTATGTTTTTGCTTTTTAGAGTCAATCTTCTTCCCCTTGTCTTGTGCCATTCATTTATTTAACAGATATTTGTTGAGTCTTTCCAATAGGGCAAATTCTGGCTTAGACACTGAGGATACAAAGCTCAGAAAGAAATGTTTTCTGCCCTTGAGGAGCCCTTTCAATTGGAGACACATGAGGAAACAAATCACTTCAATGCCATTTTCTTTGCTGCCACTACCATCCGCTGCTTCCTTGCCATTATTTAAAAATAGGAATTAAGCTCCTGATTGCAGAAAGGACTGATTCAGGCAGGAAGTTAGAAATCTCAGGCAGACATGCTGATACAGAGGCACCTCTCTAAGTCAGTGAGCTGTTCACATCCATTGGAGGTTAAGGACAAGTGCATCTTAGCAGAAGAAAGCAAGGGTCAGTACCTAATTGGGAGGATAACTGGAAAAGTGATTATAGACACAGCACAATCAGTTATTTGCCCAGCCAGACCCTAGAGAGGATTGGAAGCAAAAAAGTTGTAAGAGAGGACTGGCTAGTGGCACCAGCTGGTGAAACATATTTTCTGCAGAATGATACCTGTTGCCTTAGATTTCAATATCTGCAACATTTCTTAAAAATAGCATTGTAGCCAAAGTCATTTGCATCAATCCTCTGCTTCCAAGCAGCCATATCTCTCTTTCAGTCATCATGAACAGAAATGCTTGACTTGTAGTCATCAGATTTGGGAAAGATTTCTGGGAGTCAAAAACCCTGAAGGTCAAGAAGCATATTGAAATCTTACTGCAGTTCTCTCTATCCAGGGCTTAAATTGGCTAAACAATAATGCAGTGGGCTTTTGCTGCCATATAAGTAACGACATGTTTTTGTTCAGAGGTACTTTACAAAGTGTCCTTGACCCATCTTCTATCCATGAGGAAGAACCATATATATGTATATGTGTGTGTATTTGTTTGTGTATGTATATATACACACACATTTATATTACATATATACATTTATACTACATATATGTGTATATATACATACATTTATACACACATACATATACATGTATATGTGCATATATATGTATGTGTATGTATACACATATATATGTAGTATAAATTTAGGCAGTACAAGTGCAGTTTTGTTACATGGATATGTTGCAGAGTAGTGAAGTCTGGGCTTTTATTGTAACCGTCACACAGATAGTGTACATCGTACTGATTAAGTGATTTCTCATCCCCTATCCCTCTCCCACCCTCCTACTTTCAGAGTCTCCAGTGATTATTATTCCACACTCTTGATGTATATCCTTTATTTAGCTCCCACTTATAAGTCAGAACATGTAGTATTTGACTTTCTGATTCTGAGTTGTTTCACTTAAGATAATGGCCTTCAGTTCCACCCATGTTGTTACGAGAACCACATATTCTTTAGATGGGTCCATCACAAGGCGAGAGGTACTAGATCCAGGTTATGTGCCACCTCATGCCTGCTCAGTCTGCCTGCACCCCGTCACTTGGGGCCTCAACTACCTGCCCAGCATCCTATTGGAATGGCCCAGGGAAGGCTCCTGTTCTCATGTTTCCAAAGTTCCTGTGGACATTCCCTTCCCTAGGGACAAAAGCCTAGGCTTGGTTGTACTCACTGTGGCATGGTCCGTAGCAGTTCCAGCCTCCGGATCTGGACCTACAATGCTCTGGCTTTCCCAGAACTGCCTAGAAGGACCTTGTACCACGATATGAAAGTGCAGGGAAGATAATAGCCCATTGGGAGAACTTTAATCAGTAAGTGATAGGAGAGGGGAAAGGAGCCACAGATAGTATTGCTACCATTCCCCTTGATGGACCGTTCTTCAACATGGCCATTCCATGTGGCTTCTGAGTGACTGAGTGATGGCGCTGTGTTCTACTGGGAAGCCAAGGTCAGCTTGCCGATGCAGCACCCTGCTTTGGTTTCCCTTCCTTCCCTAATTCACGTCCCCATTTCTGTTACTCTTCTTACCCCAGGATTAAACTCCCTTAATAAAGTGTGAACACAGTTCTTTCAAAGTGTGTCCAAAGTGTGTCAATCAGGGTTGAATAGTTATAGCTAACTCTTATTTTGAGCTGTAATTAATTTCAAAACCAAATAAGAACTTAGTAGGCTGTTGTGGTCAGTTTAGGCTGTTATAACAAATTACCATATACTGGGTATGGCTTATAAATGGGAGTGACCTATTTCTCAGTTACAGAGGCTGAAAGTCCAAGATCAGGGTGCCAGCATGGTCAGGTTCTGGTGAGGGCTTTGCTCTTAATTATGTCCTCACCCAGCCTTCCTTGATGTATGCACGCAGAGAACAGAGCAAGAGAGATCTTGTGCCTCTTCCTTTCCTTAAAAGGATATTAATCCCATCATGGGGCTCCACCCTCAGGATTTTGTCTAAACCTAAATGCTTCTGGAAGACCTACCTGCTAATACCATTACATTGAGGAACAGGGCTTCAATATAGGAATTTGGGAAGTGGGGTGTTACACAAATATTCAGTCCATAGCACAGGCCATCTCCATTAACATTTTTGCAAAAACAATAAATTTCATCTTACAGTGTAACTCCTAGAACAGTCAAAGACTGCAATTTGCCTACAAGGTCATAGTGCCAGTGGGGTGGGAAGGACTGGAATTGAAGACCATCTATCTATCATTGGAGTCTCTTAGAAAAGTGTGCTACAGGGTGCTAGCTTTAGGTCAGTGGGTGTGGTTTTTGGGGGAAACATAAAAGTTTATGATGAGAGAGCTCAATTCACCGAAACATAAATTCTCTGATGGAAGTGAACTTTGTGCATTCTCAGTCCTTACCATATGTCCCCGCCAAATACATCACTGAAAAAAAATGAAAAGACCAATACATCATCCTGGGCATACCAACCTTCCAAACCATCAACTGGGTATTTCTATCAAGGTACAACATGTACCTATTCAACAAAATGTTCCGAAATGGAAATGGCACCAAGAGGGGAAAGCCCTCAGGCATAAATTCATCACATATGCTCAATACTCAATGGGATGTTTTCAAATTAAAATAAGACCCCTAAAGCAGAAACTAACATTTTACTAGAGGAAGTAAATTGAGGATATTGGCTGCTGCGAAATTTTGGCAGGGCTTTCTGAGATATGTGATATCAGTATAAGCATATTGCCACATTTTCATTTCTGTTGAAAAACTTAAAATGCCTTTCAGATGCAGTGAGTTAAATCTTTAATTCTCATCCCCTGTGGCCACAGGGAGCAAACCAGACCTTTTATAGCCAGTCCGCTGCTCTATCTGTTGGGGGCAGAATTTTCAACACTAATAAAATATTTTCTTATTCTCTGATTCAGTCCCAGCCCCAGGATTACTTTGCTGTAACTTTTCTTTGGCAGCTCATTTCCTTCGAGGAGTTGTTTGTTATAAAAACCAATGGGAAATGAATAATATACAAATTTTTAAGACTGTCCCTTTTCAGCTCCCTCATTATGGTCCACTGTGTTTTTAGGAGCATATGTATTAGTGGAGTGTTTGCAGTATTCATGACTTGAACTTCTAATTTATGAGCTCTTAAAGGTACACTAATCATCAGCATACTAATTATTAATATTGTGCTCTGAGGATTATTTTTTCTCTAGCTCTTATTGCAGGCAAAAAGAATGTTCTTAAAAGTAATATTTGGCAACTTCCAGACAAGCATGGCTAGGTCAGGCTGGAACATGGGCCTCTGGCATTGATGTGTGGATAGTAATATCATAAGAAATTATTTATTACATGAAATGCCAACCTTGCCAATTTTTAAATGTTAATGGCCTTATGGTAAAGAAAAAAGGTTTATACTCTCCACCTAGAGATTTCAGAATTTTCTAATCCTGGCATGGGAATGGTTTCATTATCTTATAAGTCATTTTTAGTTCTCTTTTAATTATAGGTGTTTATGAACTTTTATAAATTAAAAATCGCAACTTTCTGGAATGTTGTCTATAATAATTGAGTCAAAATGACTGAATTTGATATGCTGGATTTACTGATTTTTGGGCAGCAAGGATTTCCCTGTTGGTTCTGGGGGAAAACAAAGAACCAAAATAAATTTTAAGTAGATTATATGGATTTGTCTAAGCTAATCCAGAATGTTCAGCTGCATTCATAGGAAACCCTAATTTACTCAATAACTCGAAAATATCATCTTTAGCAAATTAGAACGAATTGCTCAGGGCCTAGCTTTTCCTAAGAGATTTTGCCTAAATGTCCATAAAGGTTTTAGTTCATTGCTGAATTTTTATTTATTGTATGTGAATTGTTTTTAAATGTTCAACTAAAAATATATCTCATATTTGGATAATATTCCTTAGGGGTAGTTTCCATTAATTTATTGCATACTAATTTAATTATTTTAGTGGGCTAGCCTTAAAGTTCTCATTTTAGAATACTGTTAAAACTCGCTCAAATTATTCATAGGATGTTACTATAGTTAACATGTTATGTGCATGTAATTTGTATGGATGATACCACTAAATCTAGTAGTAATCATTACCTAAACATGTGCTTAATATGAAAAGGCTACATGCTTTTCTTATCTGAAGTTACTTGTGATTTCAGGAGATTTAAGGTAATGTACTGCCTTATTAAAGTTGAGTACAGAGAGTAAATAGAAATTCTTGTGACTGTGCATAATGTTCAAGTTAGAATTTTCATTAACCTCTTTGGGAAACACATTTTCAGCAATGATTAAGTTGTAACCTAATAAAAATGCTAAACACAGTTTAGTAATCATAGAAGCTGACTTTCTAACTTCCCACCAGTACAAATAAATGGAACATAGATTTAAAAATCACTCATATTACTATTATCAAAGATAATTTTAACTTTTGGTATATTTATTTCTATTCCATTATCTACACATAGCCTGTTTGTGTTTTTAATAGTGCAACATTAAAATATATGATGAAATTCTATTTTACATGATACTTATGCTGTAAATTTTTTGTATGTAATTTCAAGTCCTTATTTACATAATAAAATGACTCTAGAGCGTTACACCGTGGACATACAGTAATGGTGATGTAAAGATGCCAGGCAAGTCCTTCTTCAGAAAACAGTGTCAAAAGACCCATATTTGGAATTTGCCACCTGTATGTCTTCTCCAGTGAAACATTTCTTCATATCTTTTGCCCATTTTCTAATTGTTTGTTAAGATTGTTTTGAGAGTCCCTTATATATACTAGCTATGAGTCCTTCAGGGAAATTCAAATTAAAACCACAATCAGATATCACTACACATCTATCAGAGTGGCTAAAGTAAAGAATAATAGCAATGCCAAATGCTGGTGAGAATGTGGAGACAATAATCACTTATGCTAGTGACAGTGAGAAATGATAGTCATTATGGGAAATAGTTTGATAGTTTCTTTCAAAACTAAACATGCAGTTACCATATAACCAAGCAATTGCACTCTTAGGCATTTATGCAGAGAAATGAGAACCCATGTTCACAAAAAATCCTGTACACAAATGTTCATAGCAGCTATTCATAATAGCTTAAAACTGGAAACATCCCAGATAACCTTTAACAGGTGAATGGCAAATTGTGGTGTATTTATTCCATGGAATGCAACTCAATAATAAGAAGAAAATAACGATTGATTTCTGTCATAACTTGGATGAATCTCTGAAAAAGTATGCTACGTGAAAAAGGTCAATGTCAGAAGGTTATGTAATGTAGAGTTCCATTTATACAACATTTTGAAATGACAAAATTGGAGAAATGGAATACAGATTAGTGGTTTCTAGGGGCTAAGAGAGATGGGGGTGAAGGGAAGTGCATTTGGTCATAAAAGGGATCCTTGGGGTTAAGGAAGTGTTGAGTAGCTTGATTGTGGTGGTAAATATGTGAATCTACCTATGCGATAAAATTTTATAGAATGACATATGCAAACACACACACACATGAATACATGTAAATCAGGGAAATATAAATAAGATCAGTGGATTATATCAGTCAGTGTTAGTATCCTGGTTGTGATATTGTACTGTAGTTTTTCAAAATGTTACATTTGCAATAAACTAAATAAAGTATAGGTAGGATCTCTATTGTTCCTTACAAATTCATAATCATTTAAATTATATTAATAACAAATATTTTAAAAAATTGGACTACTATATGTGGCATGACTGGCAAAAATTATATATTTTATGGCTTTTGTTCATGATTTCCCCCAGTGAACTACCCCAACCAGTCGTACCAGTTTGAAGTAGATTATAAAACCAAGAGGACAGAAATATTTGACCTTTAAAAAGGAATTCTGGAAGTGAGAAAGATGCAAAAGTATTGAAGTTCAAAGTCTGAGTACAAACTTTCCCCAAATCTCTGACTGACCCCAGAACTATAAACACCTGCTACTGTACGTAATAGGGGAAACCATTTTCATAGCTTGAATCTAGACCAGTCAAATTGCCTACTCAAATGAAAATAATAAAACAAGCAAACCAATAATTCTCAGATGTCTCAGAGTCACTACAAGGTATAATCTACAACGTTTAATTTAAAACAAGAAATTACTAGATATACAAAGAAACATGATGGTGCTTCTTTGCCTGAGTTTGCATGATAGTCAGTGGAAACTGACACTGAATGGACCTTGATGATATATTGAGCAGGTAAAGATTTCAAAGAGGCAATTTTAAATTCATTCAGGTAATTAAAGGATACTATAATATTTATAAATAAACAGATAGGAAATTGTGACAGAGAAATGTAAGCAATAAGAAAAAAACAAGTGGAAATTCTAGAACTATAAAGTACAATACTGGAAATGAAAAATTCACTATATGGGCTCATAAACAGAGCTGAAATGACAGAATAAAGAATCAGTGAAATTGGCCAGCACGGTAGTTTACATCTGTAATCCTAGCACTTTGGGAGGCTAAGGCAGGAAGATTGCTTGAGCCCAAGAGTTTGAGCTCAGCCTGGGCAACAGAGGGAGACCCTGTCTTTACAAAAAATAAAAAATTAGCTGGGCATGGTGGCACGCACTTCTGGCACCAGCTTCTTGGGAGGCTGAGGAGGGAGGATCATTTGAGTCTAAGAGGTCGAGGCTACAGTGAGCCATGATTGTGCCACTGCACTGTAGCCTGGGTGACAAAAGGAGACCCTGTCTTTAAAAAGAAGAAGAAGAAATTAAAGTTAGATCAGTAGAAATTATCAAATTTGAAAAACATGGAAAAAAACATTTAGCAAAAATGAACAAAACCCCAGAAAACTGTGGAACAACATCAAATAGTTCAACATGTGTGTGAATGGGGTCCCAGAAGGTGAAGAAGGAGAGAAAGAGACAAAAAAAATTTGAGGAAAGAATGGCCCATATCCTCTTAAATTTGCTAAAGAAAACCCACTAACTTAGTGATTCAAGAAGTTCAATGAAACCCAAATAATATAAAGACACACACACACACCCCGCCAACAATCCAATCTCAGTACACTAGAGCAAGACACCTAAAAAGAAAACACAAAAACCTCAGAAAATCTTAAAAGTGGCAAGAGAAAAACAACACATTACATGCAAAAAGTAGAAAGAGAAAAACAATATGATCAATTGCTCATTTATCACCAGAAATAATGCAGACCAGAAGACATTAGACTTACATATTCAACATACTGAGTAATTAAAAAAAACAAAACAAAACAAAACACTGGCAGCCAAGAATTCTATAACTAGTAAGACTATTCTACAAATGTAAAAATGAAATAGAAATTTTTAGGCAAAAACCTAGAAAATCTATAGCTAGCAGACTAGCAGTACCAGAAACACTAAAGGAACTTTGAGTGCAAGGAAAATGACACCAGATGGTAATGTGAATTTGCAGAAAGAAATAAGAAGCATTTAAAAAATGTGGTGAAATATAAAAGATTATACAAATATTTTATCCTCTCTCTTAAATATTTTTGAAAAGATATTATAGAGTTTATAAAGTACATTGGTATAATATATGTAACAACAATAGCATGGAAGATGGAGGGTAAATGGAACTGTATTGTTTTAAGATTCTGATATTTTAATAAAAATAAGAACTCAAGGCCACATGTGGTGGCTCACACGTGTAATCCTAGCACTTTGGGAGGCCAAGGCAGGCTGACTGCTTGAGCCCAGGAGTTCAAGACCAGTCTGGGCAACATAGCAAGACCCTGTGTCAACTAAAAATAAAAAAAATTAGATGGGTGTGGTGATGCGTACCTGTAGTCCCAAGTTTTCAGGAGGCTGAGGTGGAGAGATTATTTGAGCCTGGAGAGATGAGGCTGCAGTGAGGAGTGATTGTGCCACTGTACTCCAGCCTGGGTGAGAGTGAGACCCTGTCTCAATAATAATAATAATAGTTATTATTATTCAATATCAAATCTAAGAAAATTATCATGAGTTAACAATGCATGTTGTTACCCTTAAGCAAGCACTAAAAACATGCAAAGAAATATAGTTAAAAGCTAACAGAGGGTAAAATAACATACTACATTATTTGTGGAAAACCAAAGAAAAGCTAGGAAAGGAGGAAGAGAGGAATAAAAAAGGATGAGACAAAATAATAGCACAATGGCAGTCTAAAATCCTGTTATATAATAATCACATTAAATTTATGGATTAAATATTTTAAATGAAAGAAAAATAATATTGGATTGGATTTTTAAAAACCAAGATCTGTCTATAAAAGTTGTACTTTACAGACACAAATAAACTCTAAGTAAAAGGATAGAAAATGATACACACTATTCAAATAGTAAGTTTAAGAAGAGGGACTGGAAGGAAGGACATGGTGACAGAACAATTTGAAGAGCACAGAAGTATGGAAGTGTCTTCTGCCCAAAAGGCATGGTCTGAAGGTGGAACTAACTACGCCTGGCAGTCTTTAACCTCGGGATCCTACTGGGGTAACCCTGAGTTCTACTGATAGTTCTCTTTTCATGCTTTGAGGGTCAAGAAAACTCTTACACCATCAACAGCATCCTCATGAAGATCCTGCCAAACTTGGTGCAAACAGAGCGGAAACTGACCTTGCAGTGCGTCATAGATGCCAGCACCACTTTGTACATGAAGCCTCAGCACCTGGTGCTCTTTTAGAAGGATGGCTCAACCTTTTTACTTCTCCCTAGCGAACATAAAAGTGTTTTTCATTTCTCAGGAGTGGGTCTATGACTCAGGGAAATAGAAGTACATTGTGGTTCAGAACAACAAGGAGAAAACCACGCCAGAGTACCAGATGTTAGTGAAAGGAGTGGTCAGTCCCAGAGCAATGCAAGACAAGAAGGAGATGATAGAAGGCAAAGTCTTGATGGTGAATTGTTCTGTTCCAGAGGTAAAGGCCCAAATACTTCACAACTGAAAAACTTGAACTAGAAACAAAAAGAGTCAAGCAAAAAAGAGAGAAGACTTCTCAGAACCAGAATTTTGTATGCTAGAATTCCCCAGTTGAGAATTAAAGCAAGACCATGCTTTAATATTCCAATGTTAAGCTATGATCCTTGCTGGGATCTGGGTGGAGACCGTGTAATCCACCAGAAGTCACCTGGCCACCACGAGAGGTCAGAGTCCTGCTCTCCTTTTCACCATTTTTTTTTTTTTTTTTGGCGATTTTCTGGTTTGGTAGGAGGAGAAAGAGCCCAAAATTGGAAAGGGGCTGGGGCTTTCTGGATGGACTTCCAGAAGTTCATACATATATATATCCCAAACAAAAGTTTTTGTAAGCAATACTTGCCTTTAATGCACATGACACATTTTGATATTTTCTATTCTGTTCTATTGTAGTTTTTTAAAACACTGGCCATGACAGTAAATTGATTCATTGTGTGGCTGGCAGTTTGGAAACCCAGTGAGGGTCAGACACCAAGAAGCAGGGTCTGGAGGAGATTGTGAGGGAAGGCAGTCCAGGTCCTCAGCCTTTGCATTTGATGAGAAGCTCTCCACTTTTCTACCTCCACCAGCCCCCATCATCCAAGACATTGGACAAACAGGAAATGAATGAGGTGGCCTGAGAAATGCTCTCAGGAGAGAAAGAGGCTACAACAGAGGGGAGCCTGAGTGAGTATCCAGGACAGACAGGTACCCAGAAGCTCCCAGTGATCTGTAGGGGTGGGCTAGGACTGGTGAAGCTGAAGGATTAGGGGAAGGCACACTCTGCCATAAACAACTGCAAACATTCTCAAAGTAGAAAACCTAATTTGTCATAAATGACCTCCTTATTTTGACACCTCTCTTCATCCCTGCCCATTGTTTATGTATATAAAATATACATCCTATTTTAGTGATTATAATTCATGTTTTTGGTAAAATTTTCAGAAAATATGCTACAATATAAAGTGACAATCACTCATGGTACCACTATTGAGAGAAAACATGGTATGGACTTTTTTTAACCTATGCATTCACACACACACACACACACACAGAGAGAGTTTTTATTTTTCTTTATTTTTATATAAAACCTATTATTTCATAACTTTTAAAGACACTTAATATATTATAGACTTTTGTCTAGATTAGGAAATATGGATGTACCTCCTTTAGTGGCAACTTGGAATTATATTGTAGGGATGTGCCATAATTTATTTACTTGATTTTTAAAAATGAATATTTAAGTATTTTCCCAATTTTTTGCTATTAAAACCATCCTGCAATTCACATGTCTATATTTATATCTTGTATACTTTTGCAAGTATTTTATTATTATTATTATTTATGGAGTTAATTCTTAGCACTCAACTTGTTGATGCAAATGCTTTGTGCATTTTTAATATTGATAGATATTGCCAAATAGCTTCTCCAAATAGTTGAATACTGCCATGAAAAGTGATGAATTTATTTTCCCAAATCTTTACCAATATATACTATTATCAATGTTTTGTTATTTTTCCCAATCTAATTAAGGCACAATGATATAGCATTAGTATTGTGATTTGTATTTACTTTAGGTTTTAGTGAGGTTAAGTATGTTTCTTACATTTATTGGTCTATGCTATTTTCCCCTATAAACTGCCTGTTCATAAACACTGCCCATTCTTACTATTTTGACTGATTTGCTTGAGCCCTTTGTGAATTAAAGAAATTAACTCTTTGTCAGAGATACATTGAAAGAAAGAAAATACAAACTGGATATATGAATATCACATAAATTATACTTTAAGACAAAGAGTGTTGGTTGAAAGATATAATGTATAACATGAAGATTATAGTTAATAATAATGCGTTGTGTTCAGGATCTTTGCTAAATAAGAAAACTATAGCTGCTCTTGCTATAGAAAGGAAAAATGGGTAACTATGTGACATGATAGATATGTTAATTTGTTTCTCTATAGTAACCGTTTAACTCTATATATGTATTTTGTAAAATCAGGTTGTATATTTTAAATATGTACAATGACACTTATTTAAAAAGAAAACAAGATTTTTTTCAATCTATGAAAACAAGATAAAGTAGTATTAGTAGACAAAGAGGGATATTTGATTACAAAAAGGATCAGTACAACAGGAACAATGGTTCTATAAAACCGTTATAGAAGTCTGTGTACCCAGTAACAGAGCTCCACAATGCATGAAGCAAAAACTGTCAGAATTGAAAAGATAATAGACAATTTAACAATTATTAGCAAGTACAGTTAGAAATTTCAAAACTCCTGTCTCAGTAATTAAAACAAATAGGTAAAAAATCAGTAACGATATTAAAAAGAATTTGCATAGGCTGGGTGCAGTGGCTCACACCTGTATTCCCAGCATTTTGGGAGGCCGAGGCAGATGGATCACCTGAGGTCAAGAGTTGGAGACCAGCCTGGCCAACGTGGTGAAACCCCATCTCTACTAAAAATACAAAAATTAGCTGAGCGTGGTGGTATATGCCTGTAATCCCAGGTACTCAGGAGACTGAGGCAGGAGAATTCCTTGAACCCATGAGGTAGAGGTTGCCGTGAACCGAGATTGTGCCACTGCCCTCCAGCCTAGGTGAAAAAGTGAGACTCCATCTCAAAAAAAAAAAAAAAAATTTGAACAATATAAACAAACATGAAGAAACTGGCATTTGTAAAATAGTTTATGCCTAAACGGAATAATATACATTCTTTTCACAAACACGTGGAGCATTCACTAAGATATAAGATATACCCAATGCAGGGTCATAAAACAAATGTCAACAAATACAAAAATATTTAAATCATACAATGTTTTCCCTATAATAGAATTAAATTATGAACTTATAACTGAAAATTATCTGGAAAATCACCGAAATATTTGGATGATAAAAAATACAGTTATAAATAACCCATGTTCAAAAAGAAGTTACAAATTTTACTTCTGGGTATATATCGGAAAAAATTGAAAATGGTGACATAAAGAGATATTTTAATACTGACATTTACAGCAGCATTTTTCACAATAGCTAAAAGGTGGTATTAATCTAAATGTTCATTGATGGATAAATGGATAAACAACATGTGGTACATATGTACAATTAAATATTATTCAGCCTTAAAATTAAGGAATTTCGGACACATGCTGCAACATGGATACACTTTGAAAACATTATGCTGAGTGTAATAAGCCAGACTGAAAAGGACAAATATTGTATGATTTCATTTATGTGAAGCACCTAGAACTGTCAAATTTGTAGAGATAGAAAGTAGAAAGGTGGTTTCCAGGGGTTGAGGAGAAGGAACGAGGAGTTATTGTTTAATGGATAAAGTTTTAGTTTGGGAAGATGACAAAGTTGTTCTAGAGATGGATGGTGGTGACTACTGCACAACAGTGTGAATGTACTTAGTGCTACTAAACTGTACACTTAAAGGGTTAAAATGCTAAATTTTATGTATTTTTTATCATCATATAAATTATTTAAAAACTAGAAAACATTTTAACGGCAAAAATGAAAGAAAAGCATATTAAGTTTTGTGGATTGTGGCTAATCAGCGTTCAGCAGCACTTTTATAGATTTAAATGCTTGTATTTAAAAGATGAAACATCTCAAATCAAGATCTAAACTTGCACCATAAGAAGCTAGCAAAATCCAGCAAACTAAGTAGAAGAAATGAATTAATAAAAATAAGAGCATAAATCAATAAAAGGAAACTTTATGAACAATTTTATGCCAATAAATTTGACACTTTAGATGAAATGGACAAATATCTTGAAAAACAACTCACCAAAATAGCCTCAAGAATAAATGGAGCACTTAGATAACCCTATATTCATTGAAAACATTAAATTTGTAATTTAAAAATGTTCTGAGAAAGAAAACGATAGGACATGGTGTCTTCATTAGTGAAGTCTATCAAATATTTAATGAAGAAAGTATAACAATCTTACAAAAACTGCTTCAGAAAATAGAAGAGGGTTCACTTCCCAACACATTTTATGAGGCCAGTATTACACTGATACCAAAACCAGATTAAGATATTCCCAAAACTGAAAACTACAGGCCAATAGCTCTCATGAATATAGATGCAAACATTCTTAATATTAGCAAATCAAATTCAACATTATATAAAAAGAATAGCTCATCACGTACAAGAGGCTTTAATCTCAAGAATTGAAGATTTGCTTAATATTCAAATATCACTCAATGCAATTCATCATATTAATTGAATAAAGAAGAAAAATTATTTGGCCATCTTGATAGCAGTAGAAAAAATTGTTAAAAATTAACACTTATGATAAAAACTTCAGGAAACTAGCATTTAAAAACACTTTCTCAGCTTGATAAAGGCTTCTATAAAAATTCACAGTAAACATAATACTTAGTAAAAGACTAAATTTGTTATACCAAAAATATGGAAGAATGAAGAATGTCTGCTTTCACCATTTCAATTCAGTATTGTTCTGCAGTCCAATAAGGGAAGAAAAAAGATAAGATTGTACAAAAAGGACAAAAACTATCTTTATTTGCAGATGACATTGTCATATATGTAGAAAATCCTAAGGAATATATTTAAAAAGCTATTAGTATCTTCACAAGGTCTGAGGTCAATATACAAAAAAGGACTGCATTTCTAAGACCAGTAATGAACAACTGGAAAAAGAAATTAAAAGTACAATTGCATTGACAATGGAACCTGAAATAAGTATAGCCCTTAGAAATAAATTTAACAAAGATATGTGAGACCTGTATACTAATTATTACAAAACAGTGCTGAGATAAAGAAGACCTAAATAAATGGAGACAGATACTATGTTCGCAATCTGAAGACTCCATATTGTTAACATGTCCATTCTCTAATCAACATATAGACCCAATACAATTCCTACAAAAAATCCACATATGGAAATACAAAAGATCTGGAATCGCCAAAATAATTGTGAGAAGGAACAAAGTTGAAGGGCTTATACTAACTGATTTCAAGACTGACCTAAGTCTACAGTGAACAAAGCAATGTGGTTTTGTTTAAAACACAAACCTTTTTGGCACCAGGAACCGGTTTCGTCAAAGACAATTTTTCCACAGATGGGTTGAGATGGGATGGGACTCAAGCATATTGCATTTATTGTACATTTTATTTCTATTATTATTACATACTCACCATAATGTAGAATCAGTGGGAGCCCTGAGCTTGTGTTCCTGCAACTGGATGGTCCCATCTAGCAGTGATGGGAGGCAGTGAGAGATCATCAGGCATTAGATTCTCATAAAGAGCATGCAATCTAGATCCCTCTCATGCACAGTTCACAATAGGGTTCATGATCCCATGAGAATCTAATGCCACCACCCATCTGACAGGAGGCAGAGCTCAGCTTTGCTCACTCACCTCCTGCTGTATGGCCTGATTCCTAACAGGCCACAGACCAGAAGTAGTCCATAGGTCAGGGATTGGAGACCCCCAGTTTAAAAGATAGAGAAAGAAATCAGAGGAATAGAATAGAATCCAGAAATAGATCCGTACATGGTCAACTGATTTTCAACCAAGGCACCACATTAGTTCAATGGGAAAAGGAGTCTTCGTAACACACAGCCCTGATACAGCTGATGCAATAGACAAAATAATGCCTCCACCCCCACCCCAAAGATGTCCAGATTCTAATCCTCAGAACCTGTGAATGTGTTTGGTTACATAGCAAAGAGGAATTAAGTTTGCAAATCAAATTGTTAACTTTAAAATAGGAAGATAAACTGGGTTATCCAGGTGGACTCACTGTAATCACAAGTGTTCTTGAGAGGAGAGAGGCAGAAAGAACCAGAGAGATGGTAGAAGAGAAAAACTGGATCCAATGTTGCAGGCTTTAAAGATGGAGAAAGAGGCCATGAATTACAGAATGTGGGCTGCCTTGGGAAGCTAGAAAGGGCAAATATATGAATTCCCCCCCAGGTATCCCAGAAAGAGATGTAGCCTTGCTGACAACTTGGACTTCTAACCTATAGAATTGCACAATAATATATTTGCATTGTTTTAAAACAGTAAAGTTTGTGTTGATTTTCTATAGCTGCCATAGAAAAGTAATATAATTAAGTATCTGGGGTGAAATACAGAAGCATCTCAACGCTTATTTTTATACAATTTACAAATTAAATGGAAATAAATTGTAAACCTAAATATAAAACCTAAAACCATAAAACGTGTATAAAACCAAGAAAAAGAAACATTGTGTCCTTGGTTTAACCAAGGATTTCTTAAGTATTATACAAAAAATATTAACCAGAAAAGAAAACAATTGATAAACTGAACTTTATCAAAGTTAAAAACCATTTGTTTTTGAAAGACTCTTAAGAAAAGGTAATTGACAGATCAGTAAAAAATATTTGCAAAACCATATATCTGTTAAGAACTTGTATCCAGAACTTGTGAAAGACTTTTACAACTCAATAAGAAAACATGTAAAAATTGAGAATGTACAAAAATTTGAACAGACGCTTCACCAAGAAAGATATATGATGGCAAATAAGCATATTGTATGTGTTCCATACTCTGGTCATCAGGAAAATAAAAATTAAATTCACAAACAAGCACTGGATATCCACTAAAATGGCTGACATTAAAAAGATTCACCATACTAAGTGTTGGCAAGTATGTAAAGCCAATGGAACTCTCATTCATTGCTGGTGGAAATGAGAAAATGTTACAGCCAGATTGGCAGTTTTTTATGAAGTTAAGCTTGTACTTGTTTTTATGACTCGTCAGTTCCTTTTCTGGCTTATTATCTACCCAAGGAAAATGAACATGCATGGGATAAACTGCAGGGGATTAACTGCTCAACAGTTACTGTCCACCCTAGATTTGTCATGCTGCAGTGAATATTCAAAGCAGCATTATTTGTGAAATCCAAACACTAGAGTCAGCTGAAATTTTCATCACCTGGTGAATAGATAAAGAAAATGTGGTATATCCAAACAATAAAACACTATTAAAGAGTAAAAACGAACAAACCACTTATAAATGCACCAACATAGATGACTCTCAATAGATACTTCGTTGTTATACTGAACAATAGAACAGAAATCCAAAAGATTGTGTATTATATGGTTCCATTCATATGAAATTCTAGAAAAGGCAAAACTATAGTGGCAGTAAGCATGTTGGTGGTTGTCCAGAGAGAGACGAGAGAATTTACTGCAAAGGGGCAAGAGAAAACTGAGATGAGAGAAATGTCTGTGTTATGTGGTGGTAGTTACAAGGCTACATACTTTGGGCAAAACACATCAAGCTGTGCACTTTAAATAGAATTTGCATTTTATTCTACGAAAATTACACTTTAATGAATATCTTAAACCATTAAAATATAATGCCCCTATAACATTTGTCATGTTTATGCTAACAGTAATTAGCATTAATAATGAATAAAATTTACTGAGTTCCTACTAGTGGATGTGTACTTACTGAATTTACATTTTTAAATTATGAAACCCTGTGAGTCTCAGTGTGGAAATAAATAGGAATGCCTGGTCTGGTGGCTCATAGCTGTAATCCCAACACTTTGGGACGTTGAGGTGAGAGGATTGCTTGAGCCCAGGAGTTCAAGACCAGCCTGGGCAACATAGAGAATCCTCAACTCTACAAAATTTTTTTAAAAATCAGCAAGGTGTGGCGGCACATTCCTGTAGTCCCAGCTACTTGGGAGGTTGAGGTGGGAGGATGACTTGAACCCAGGAGCTTCAGGCTACAGTGAGCTATGATCACACCACTGCACTCCAGACTGAGCAATGGAGTGAGACCCTGTCTCAAAAAGAAACAAAAGAAAAAGCAGAACTGGTTATTTGAAATATATCAACTAGTATGGCACAGGAACCAATTAACTGAAAGGGGCATTGGCCAATTAGAAAGGTCTTGGTGTAAATAGCTGGTGTAGGTGAATTGGTACACAATTTCACATCATTCCTAGAAATAATAACAATCATGTCTACCTCAATATTGCCATAGAATTAAAGGAGGCACGTGAAATGCTTAGCACAGTGCTTGACACATAATTATCCCTGAATACAAGGAAGTTGTTACCCTGCATGAAATCTGAGCTTTTTCCATGGGGAAATCATGATAGTAGTAGTCAAATGTTGTTTCTACCTGTCCAACATATCTTCCCCTTTCTTCATGTAAGAAAACATTGTATTTTTCCTTTGGGTAACTGCCATGGTGCCCTGTTAAGCAGTGAATCCCATGCAGGCACTCAGGGAGAGCCCCACAGGTTCTTTGATTTTGTTACTATAATTCATGACTAATTTTATATTTTGTCTCTGATATTCCTATATTAAATAATTAGGTGTCTAAATCTGATTGTTTGCTTGCCTTTGCTGACTCTCACCCATGGTGGTTTGTGGACTTCTACTGGTTGACCTTAATGCTTTGGAAACATAGGGGGTTACACTGGCAATACTTTCCACCATGGGGGATTGCTTTTGCATTTGCTAAGAGCCAGGGGATGTTATTAGCCTGGGACAACTTTAAACCCTTTGGGGGCCACAGGATAAATCTAGGAATCTCAGGTTCTGCTCATCTAGTCATCCTTGACAGTCATGTTCTCCTGAATTCTAGAGACAAACAATATTCAACTGTATGCATACATAACCTCTGACAGTGTATCAGATGTCTCTTATACGGCATTTTATACAACCTCTTTGTGCCGTCTGTTACTCTAGTCACTGATGCAATGATGGCCTCTTCCAAGTTTTGACCAGCTTTGTGCTGGCACAACCTTATGGGTTCTTTGACTTCTAGGCTGCAGTGATTAGGTCAAGAAAGGGCCCTCAATCCAAGTCAGGCCAATTAGAATTTTATCTGAGATTTAGTAGCTCATCAATAAAGGTGCACATTTGAGGTTACTTGTTGCTATCTTCTGAGTCTTCTGGAAACATGGGCCTGAGAATGAAGCCCACATACCATGAGAAGAAGAATTAAAAGCTAAGTGAGGCAGACTCCTGGGGACGTTGCTTATGCTTCTGAGTCAGCTGAACTTGTGACCTTCTAGTTTTATGAGTGAGTAAAATATCTCCTCCCACCCCTTTTACCTAAACTAGTTTGATCTGGGTTTCCACCATTTGTAACCAAAAGAATTCACTCTTTCAGACATTGCTTTCACCAAGAATCTTTCTTCATGCACACAATTGTATTAATCTCTTATGGCTTACATTTTCTTATGCATTTGAAACGTTAGTTCTCATGATTCATTAATAATAGTAAATTTTGAATATTGTGTGATAAACCAGATTGAAAAGAAAATGTTCTTAGGCCATTGTATACAAGGCTATCCAATATTTCTGGCATTTTGGCCCTTTGAGGCAGTTTGCATTTGAACAGGTGATAGGCAATGCATGTATCTTTGGCCAGTCCTTTGAAACAAATCCTAACAACTTTTGGAGAGTTTTAAATATCTACTCAGACTTAGCCGGAGCACGTTGATAGTTCTTTATTGGAAGATAAAATAAAAACTTTTGTTTTTCTTATTGTTTTTTAAAATTTTATTTATTTTGGATTCAGGGGGTACATGTGCAGGTTTGTTACATGTATATATTGCTTAATGGTGGGGTTTGGACTTCTAGTGTACCCATCACCCCAAAAGTGACCATTATACTCAATAGATAGATCAAAATATAGCATAGCTGGCATTCAGGATATTTGCAACATTTCTTTTGTGGACTGTTTTAAAACCCGTATCCGTGAACATCCTGATAATCCTCCCTCTCTGTCCAGAAAACTTTGGCTTTTGAATCTTGGTTCTGCTACTTCTGCTGTAAGACCCTGAGCAACTTTCCAAATAACTCTGGGTGGGTTCCTTGCCTCAAAAATAAGGGTGATGATTGTACCTATTATGCAAAAGATTGTAAGGATTAAGTGAATAAATGAAGTAATGTGTTCAAAGGACTTAGAACAGTGTCTGAAACCTAGCTAAGTCTAGAGAAGGCTTTGCTATTGTTATTATTAAAATCCATTTTTCTTCTTGAAGCTGTGTTTTGATAGGCTGAGGAAGGGTTTGTAAGATATAGGTACAAAAATTTTCTAGTGGCCATTGTCATTAATGACTAGATGAATTAATTAAATGTTAGACCTAAAACCATAAAAACCCTAGAAGAAAACCTAGGTAATACCATTCAGTACATAGGCATGGGCAAGGACTTCATGTCTAAAACACCAAAAGCAATGGCAATGAAAGCCAAAATTGACAAATGGGATCTAATTAAACTAAAGAGCTTCTGAACAGTAAAGGAAACTACCATCAGAGTGAACAGGCAACCTACAGAATGGGAGACAATTTTTGCAATCTACTCATCTGACAAAGGGCTAATATCCAGAACCTACAAAGAACTCAAAAAAATTTACAAGATAAAAACAAACAACCCCATCAAAAAGTGGGCAAAGGATACGAACAGACACTTCTCAAAAGAAGACATTTATACAGCCAACAGACACATGAAAAAATGCTCATCATCACTCACCATCAGAGAAATTCAAATCAAAACCACAATGAGATACCATCTCATACCAGTTAGAATGGCAAACATTAAAAAGTAAGGAAACAACAGGTGCTGGAGAGGATGTGGAGAAATAGGAACACTTTTACACTGTTGGTGGGACTGTAAACTAGTTCAACCATTGTGGAAAACAGTATGGCGATTCCTCAAGGATCTAGAACTAGAAATACCATTTGACCCCGCCACTCCATTACTGAGTATATACCCAAAGAATTAGAAATCATGCTGCTATAAAGACACATGCACACGTATGTTTATTGCAGCACTATACACAATAGCAAAGACTTGGAATCAACCCAAATGTCCATCAGTGACAGGCTGGATTAAGAAAATGTGGCACATATACACCATGGAATACTATGCAGCCATAAAAAAGGATGAGTTTGTGTCCTTTGTAGGGACATGGATGCAGCTGGAAACCATCATTCTCAGCAAACTATCGCAAGAACAGAAAACCAAACATCACATGTTCTCACTCATAGGTGGGAATTGAACAAGGAGATCACTTGGACACAGGAAGGGGAACATCACACACTGGGGGAGGGGTGAGGGGAGAAGGATAGCATTAGGAGAGATACCTAATGTAAATGATGAGTTAATGGGTGCAGCACACCAACATGGCACATGTATACATATGTAACAAACCTGCATGTTGTGCACATGTACCCTAGAACTTAAAGTATAATAATAATAAAAAAAGAAAAAAGTAAATAAATTAATTAAATGAAATAGATTAGAAATTTTACTTATATGTATAACAAAGTTATTCATTTCAATGCATTTCCATGCCAAGTGTTTTGCCTAGAGTAGGGACTCAGTATTGGTCAAATGAAATTGATTCCCAGTAGTTTATAATCAAAGCATACACAGTAACTTTGTTTCCTTTATGACAGTGGCAAGTTCACATTGTCACAGGTGACTTGCTTAGCTAACTGTAGTTATGTCATCTGTGGGAAAAACCTTAACAATAACAATAAGAAACCATTTTAGCCATAAAATGAAAGCCTTTCTACAATGGATTGTGGCTTTCTCTGCCATCTTAAGTTGCAGTTTGAACAGAATTTCACGTTCTGTACAAGATGCCTGGGGGTTATCTCTTTCCCTATTGTCGAACCATGTGGAAAACAGAGGTATCTTGAGGTGCCTTTGCTGATTCAAGAGGAGTACGCTTTTTGAATACTCGCATACGATGCTGTTATTTTCTGTACTTTGCCTCAATATTAGACAGCACTTCTTGCAGAAAGTGTGCCCTAAGAGCTTTCTTTCTATTTATAATTTATTTGTTAATAATATGTACCGGAAAATGAAATAGCTAACACTGTTAAAAGTAAAAGTAAATAAGCCATTAGTGAGTACACTTTCCTAAGAATAAAATACCTTAGTTGGTGACCTTTATACATTTCGGTGCCTCAGGATTCTGTTGAGGGTCTTATTTAACCCAATCTCTCATCCCAGTTGAATGCCACATATGAGTTTGCTTGAAAAAGTTCCCCATGTGCGTGAACGATCATTACAAAGTGCTCTGATAATTCCATGAGCTCAACTGGTGGTCTTTATTTAATGTTAGTTTTTCTAACGGGTGATTTAGGTAATATAACTTTTCTTTGGTTATGTAACATATTAGTAGGAAAACATTAGGATTTAAGGGTAAAACTTCCTAAATAATATTCTCAATATACCACTTGCATAAGTAGTGGATTTTTCAATATTATAAACATTAAATTTTTGATGAAAATTGTCTAAGTGTTATGGTCTTTGCTAAATATCTGATAGATGCCTAAATTTGCATTTACATCTTGTTAAATGTGTAGAATAGGACATATATAGTGACTTAAAGCCAAATCAGGATTTGGCATAAAAGCCTTACTAGGCCCTTCTGTAAGAGGTAATAAGAGACATTGAGAAAAAAAAAAAAAAAATGAATACATTGCTTGTGGTCAACTATACACTCAGAAATTGAATCTCCCTTACAATGAAGTACAATAAGTCATTATTTAAAATAACGAATGAGGAAGTTCAGTGTCACTAACAACATAAAGACTTGATACAGAGCTTCCTAATTTCTTTCTCAATATTTGGGTTCTAGACAACAGCTGTGGCGGTTATAGTGGCATTTCCCTAAATGGTAATACGATTTCGGAAGAGACCTCTGCAATATGGAGAAGTCACAACTTTCATCATTAGGCATCTTATCTCACTTCCTCTAAGTCACATAATTCTCATTTTATGTTAATAGAAGTTAAACCTAATTATCAAGGGAGAGTAGATTTCTAAGTGATAGTCTCTTCTTGAAGAGTTGTGAGTGTAACCTCCATTAACACTGGGCCATGTTAAAAAGGCAGCTCTTTGAATGTTGGGATAAAAATACATCCCTCTAGTGGAGGGTTATATTTTATCTGTAACTGAGTAATTTGGACTCAAGTGACCTATATTGAGAAATAGATTTAATAGTGAAAAGACTGTGGATTGATGGATCCCTGCCAGGCAGGAACTGAAAGTTCAGAGCATTAGCAGTAGCTGGCAGAATATAGGACATGATGTTATTCCCAAAATTATCAGGAAGAGAAAATATAATAGAGAGGAAAAAATAGTGTGAAACGATTTCTACTCCCACCTCCCCGGATGTTCAAGCTAATGTTTCCTTAGATGAAGTTTTTGCATCAGATTTCACTTTTCAAAAAGTTCAGCCTTTTACAGACTCTCTCCCAGTAAGAAATAAACCGAAAGCTTTTGTTTATTTTTGTAGTGATCACTGTGTCCTCACTATACAATTCTCTGAAGCCCACTTGTTGGTATTCTAAGAAAATTTGCTGCCTCATATGAGATAAAACTAGCATACACGGTAATCTTCCAATATAAAGTTAAGAATGTCTCCTAGTCATCTTGCAAGCTAAGTGTCTCTAATAGCATTGCTTCTCCATGGAAACACTACTTTTGGGAGTAGACTATCTTGGTTCTCTTCCTCTCTCCCTCCCTCCTCCTCCCCCCGCCCTGCCTTTTTCCCCCTCTTTTTCCTCCTTTTCTTCCTCCTTTTCTTCCTTTTCTTCCACCTCCCCCTCCCCTTCTTCCTCCCACATTAGTTCCTGTAACATTGCTGAAAAAAAATCTGTCCCAGATTTTAAGCACTTGGAAATTCTGATGATAGGAAATGTATCCTGAATTTAATCTGATTATTAAAAAAGAACTGTAGGTCTAATTTATTAAAATAACTTGCTACTATGTTATTGACTTTATATCTTCAGAATGTGGCTCAAGTCATCTAAAGTAGGTGGTAAAAATGAAAAGAAAAAAAAACCAAAACCAAAACCAAACCAAACCAAACCCAGGCCATATCTCTTCAAAACATATTGCAGACTAGAAACTGTTTCAGAAATTTAGAAACTATATCACTGATTTGTTTTGCTGTACTAGATGCTAAAAAGAATTTAGATGTGTTTGTGGTGCATTATTCTATTTTTAAAGGTGATTTCGTGATGGGCAATCATCTAGCCACAAATGTTCCTCTGAAAGATGCAGAATCCTGAGTTGGATAAACTTGGCTTCTGAGTAAGTGTGGTGTTGTTCTTTCAACACAGTACTTGCATCTGTAAGATCACCGCCTGCATGATCTAATTATTTCTGGGCTTGGGGTCTATAAACCAGACATTCTGACACTTGGTTGCTACTTTTCTCAGCATCTGATTTTCTTTTAAGGATGTAAATTGATCCCCCACATAAGACAGTCTTAGGCAATACATGACTTCTTATTAAGTAATGACTAATATCATTAAGACAATAAAATATTTCCATAAACAAATAATTAAACCCTTATAAGAGCTAGGTCCAAATTGAAGTCCTATTCTCTCAGCCCTTTCAAGTTTTGGGACTGATTTTTTATTTAAATCAGTGATAACTGCAGGCTTAAGCATGTAGGATGGCTTCATTAGATGTTGGTTCAAAGAGAGAGGAAAAAAATGGCATCTAATGATCCCCAATGTCTGGCAATCATACCCTGTCAGTGAAAGGAATACAAAAAATATTGAAAGGTGAATAGAAAAATGTGAAGCTTTTAACAGTCTTCTAGATACTGGAGGACTGGCCATTACCGTCACTCAACAGCACTAACACCCATATGCCTTGGCCTGGGCTCATCTCATTTCAAGTCTCTCTGCCTTAAAATCTATGCATACCGATAACGAGTTCCAAAACAAACTGTAAAATGCAAAGCATCAAGAAGGGGAGCAGGTAAACATACATGCAAATATGCATGCATATACAATATATATACAAAACAAATGGAGTGTCCCTGGAAGCACACATAACACACTGGCAATGATGACGCTGCCTTTAAAATGAAACAGCGAAAGAAGATAAACTTAATTTTTCTTTATATTTTGTTTTTTGAGATGGTGTCTTGCTCTGTCACTCGGTCTGGAGTGCAGTGCCACCATCTTGGCTCACTGCAACCTGTGCTTCCTGGGTTCAAGTGATTCTTCTGCCTCAGCCTCCCGAGTAGCTGGGACTACAGGCACACGCCACCATGCCTGGCTAATTTTTTTGTATTTTTAGTAGAGATGGGGTTTCACCATATTGGCCAGGCTGGTCTCATACTCCTGACCTCATGATCCACCCACCTTGGCTTCCCAAAGTGCTGGGATTACAGGCATGAGCCACTGTGACCAGCCTATATGTTCCTTTTTACCTATTTAAATTTTAAAAAGATTGAAAGTACCTACCCCTGTGTAACTATTCATGATTCTAAGCTGGTATTTAAAGTTGATCTTCTCAGTTAGGTATTTCCTAATTGTGCATCAAGTTTGAAAGAAGATGCATGCCCAACTACATTGGCCAGAATCTCTGATACACATGTTGGTTAAATAATTTATTTATAATGTGACAGATAGAAAATGACCAGACTATGCTGGTGATTAAGGTCTAAGTCTTTGTTATTGTAGGTCCATGGATACTCTATTATGAAAGAGGTGAATCAGTGGGACACATTTTTTTACACCCAGCCCCTAGGTTAGTGCATATATGTGTCTTTGTGGAATATTATGGAATGTCTGAACATAATTACATAATGTGTAGGAATACTACAATGTGTCTGAACCACACATTGCAATTAATGCTCTAGGGTTAAATAAAAATTTTGAAGGGATTAGAAAATATACAGTCTCTATCAGATAGGTACGGCTGAGTAAAAATTCACCCAAAATATGTTGACTTAAAATAACAATTGTGTATTTGGCTCATGATTCTGCTGGGCAGTACTAGTGTGTCTTCTCGTGTGTCTGTGGTCAGCTGTGAGTGACCACAGTGGAGCTGTAGCCTGGCTTTGGTGGCTTTGCTGATCAATGTGGGTCTGGCAGGTATCTGGGACCTCAACTGGCATAAGTAGGCTAACTGGCCTCTGACCCACATTGTCTCTCTTCCTCGTGCAGGCTAGCCCAAGGTTATGCTCATGACTGAGGCAGAGTCCCCAGAGACAAAGTGAGAACCCACATTGCTTCTGGAGGCCCAAATCTGGAACAGGCACTCAGCCCCTTTTGCTGATTTCAGATGGCCAAACATTCCATAGTCAGTTATCATCCAGTGGACTGAGAAATGCGCTTTACCTCTTGATGGTGCGCCATCAAAGCCATATTGCCAGGGGAATGGAAAGGGAGCCATGGTGGCCACATGATCTTGAGTTTTGGGAAAAGGGTGCTGAGTGAGGTGAATCATACATATTTTTAAAATTTTTAAAATTTTTCCGCACAGTTTGAAAAAGGGTAATTAATTTTAAACTTTGTTTTGGGACTGTGTCATAATTTGATACCTTTTATTTATTTTCACATTCTTCTACCACAATAATAATAGCTGTTATTTACTGAGCACTCACGACATGCTGGATACTATGCTGCCCAGGAGGCATTTTAGATACATTTACATTTTGCCATTACAATGTAAGGTAGATATTCTGATTTTTCAGAAGGGTAAACTAAAAATTTTATGAATTCAATTATGAGTACACCACACTGGGGTCAGGGATAGTGACTGGGAGAAAGCAAAAGGGAAAATAATTTAAATAAGGGCAATCCAACCAGCCACTCTACCCAGTGAGAGTACGTCCTACAGGAACTCTGAGTTGGACTCTGTGACTTTGCTGTTGCCTTGGTTATTTACAGCTTCCAGGTGCTTCTGAGGCTGATGGGATTCTGATATTTTTGTTTCCTCTTATTAGTATGGTCATAAATACCAGCTAGTTCCTTTATCTCATCTTCAATCAGAGAAAAAGTGATCAAATTAGTGTTAAAGCAAAAACCATCTATCTTGTATAGACTATGAGTTGTCGTTCAATCTCTGGTGTACCACATCACTGGGGAATTTTCAAGGGTAATTTTGGCGCTATGTATTTTTCCTTGAAGAGCTAAGGAAACTTCAGTAGGATACAAATTCAGTTAACTAGGTTGTATTTTCTGGAAGGAGATTTTAATGTTTGTGTAATAAAATGCCTTTCTAAAGTGGGGTATAAAATATTTATTCTGCAATCTTCAGATGTACTAATTTGGTTAAACACATCAGAAAAATAAGTGACATTACTATGATGATGTCTACAGCAATGCCATTTTGTGGCAGAACTAGACTCTGCATTGTGTTTTATGAATGAATCACTAGTTAATTAAAAAATATTCTGCAGGGAAGATGATAGTTTTGTTATTAAGAAATCTTTGCTGTTGATTATTATAAAGTTAATGTGGAAAACAGTATATAAATTGAAGTGAGCAAACCACATTATCTTAAAAGCATTCTGCTTTTATTTTTTACTGTTTAAATTTTATTAAAATATAATTTACATGGAGAAATGTGCACATGAAATTGGCCATTCAACATGTTTTCACAAACTGAAAACAACTGTGTGACTAGCACTCACAAACAAACATCTTAGAAGCCCGCTCATGCTACCTATAGACACAAATCTCCCTACTCTCCAGAGTAACCACTATTTGGGCTTTTTAATTGTATAGATTAATTTTGCCTGTGTTGTATTTCATAGAATAGAATCCTATATAATATGTACTTCCTGTGTGTGTCTGAGGTCTTTCATTTACCATTAAGTTTGAAAGATTGGCCCACCAGACTACATGTCATTGCAGATGGTTCATTTGCATTGATGATGAGTGAATATACCACCATTAATCCACTAAACTGGGATGAGCATTTGGGTAGTTCCTACCCAAATGGTAGGGGCTGTATTGGGCCATTTTTGCATTGCTATAAACAGATACCTAAGACTGGGTAATTTATAAAGAAAAGAGGCTTAATTGACTTGTGGTTCTGCAGGCTTTACAAGAGGCATGGTGTTGGCATCTGCCTGGCTTCTGGGGAGGCCTCAGGAAGCTTACAATCATGGTGGAAGACAAAGGGGGAGCAGGCAATCTCACATAGCAGAGCAGGAGCAAGGGAAAAAGAGAGCGTGTGTGTGGAGGGGTGCCACACATTTTTAAATGACCAGATCTCCTGTGAACTCAGAGCAAGAACTCATTTATCACCAAGGGAATAGTCCAAGCCATTCATGAGGAATTTGCCCTCATGATCCAAACGCCTCCCACTAAGCCCCACCTCCAACGCTGGGGATTATGTTTCATAAATACTTTAATATATCTTTTTATGAACACATGTCATATTTCTGTTGTGAATATATCTAAGAATGGACGTTTGGGTTATGGAGTGTGCATGTTTACATCTTTGGTAAGAAACATCACTTTTCAAAAGTGGTTGCCAATTCACTGCCATCAGAAGTATATGAGAGCTCCTAGTACTTGGTATTTTTCTTCTTTTTTATCTTAGCTAGTATGGTTTCCTCTTACTTAAAACACTGTAATGATTGAAGTTTCCTGTACTAAATATATATAATCTCAATGTTTCAGGTTAACAATTCTAAGAAGATAATTATTAAAAGACACCTCTGATGATTCAAGGGAAGATATTACTCTTAAAAGGATCACACTAAACTCACCTTCATGAAAACATGACACAGAATCATTAAAATTTAATTTAAAAGTGATGGTAGCTGGTTTGTGTGTATCTTTTGGTTTTCTTTATCTTTTCAAACCATTAGTAGTGACTAATCTATACTGTATACTCATTTAAAAATACTCAATGCAAAAGAATCTTTTTCTTTTCCTCATTGTGTCCAGTGACTTTGGTTCTCTTTCCTACCTATGACCGAGGTCTCAAGTTAGAAAACAGTATTTTCAAAGCAGTCTTGTGCATTACAATCCTGTGACACAATTCTATGCAGAAGAAATGCCTGTGGTTTTATTATCTTAGCATATGCCTCAAAGAAGATGCCCATCTGTACATGCAAGATTCCCTTTTGCATCTGAAAAGATAAAATGTCTCTAAAAATAGTAACTCTCTCAAGGGCATGTAATTTTTGTAGAATTGAAGGTTTCATCAGTATTTTGTTTGGGAGCTATGACTTATAAAGTCAGTAATAGAATTCTTGTGAATTGCTTAACTAAATTAGGAATTTAAAAGTTAAAATTACAGAAACTATAGGGAGGCACTCTTCAAAGTCAATAGTGGTATGACTTTAAAGTCACCATTTCTCAGTTGTAAGTATTGTGCTGCAATACAAAAGGCTTTATCAATCAAGGATATAGTCATTTTCAGATAATATCAATTATTTTGACTTAACATTAGTGCACAGATTAACTATTAATTATTTTAGTTATTCATTTAAAGTAAGCCTTATGTAAAGAGACTTTATATGCAGGTCATGACGGTTCTGAGGTGTATTATTTATTTATTTATTTATTTATTTATTTATTTATTTAGAGACAGAGTCTTCCTCTGACCAGGCTGAAGTGCAGTGGCGTGATCTCGGCTCACTGCAACCTCCGCCTCCCAGGTTCAAGTGATTTCCCTGCCTCAGCCTCCTGAGTAGCTGGGACTACAGGTGTGTGCCATCACACCCAACTGATTTTTTTTTTTTTTTGTATTTTAGTGGAGACAGGGTTTCACCATGTTGGCCAGGATGGTCTCAATCTCCTGACCTCGTGATCCACCCACCTTGGCCTCCCAAAGTGCTGGGATTACAGGCGTGAGCCACTGCACCTGGCTGTGTATTCTAATCTTATGGGTGAATAGCATCTGATATGAACAGAATATCTTTGAAACTTGTAAGCCAAACTTGCAGCTTTGAGGGAGATAAAGAAACCATTTACCAAACAATATGGAAAACACTAAAATCCCCAAAGAAAGGGAAAATTAAATGTAACTTTTACTAGGAATTTACCATATTAACATGTTTAGCGTCCTACCTGGCACATAAGTGCCCAATGAATGATAACCAAAAGAAAAAACAATAATGTTAAGTGCGGCTACTGGCTCTATTTTACAAATAAAGATGTTGAAACTCGAAGGGATTAGAATAAATAATTTGTTCAAATCATACAGCTGATAGGTTTGAGAGGTAGGATTCAAACTTATTAAACAAGACTTATCAAGTGCTTCCAAGATGGCCAAATAGGAAAAGTTCCCGTCTGTAGCTCCCAGCAAGATCGACACAGAAGATGGGTGATTTCTGCATTTCCAACTGAGGTACCTAGTTCATCTCATTGGGAATGGTTGCACAGTGGCTGCAGCCCACAGAGGGTGAGCTGAAGGAGGGGGGGGTGTCACCTCACTCAGGAAGTGCAAGGGGTGGATTTCCCTTTCCCAGCCAAGGGAAGCTGTGACAGACTCTACCTAGAGAAACAGTACTCTCCTGACCAAATACTGTGCTTTTCCCATAGTCTTAGCAACCAGCAGACCAGGAGATACCCTCCCTTGCCTGGCTCGGCGGGTCCCATGCCCACAGAGCCTTGCTCACTGCTAGCACAGAAGTCTGAGTTCGACCTGTGACTCTGCAGCTTGATAGGGGGAGGGGCGTCCACCATTGCTGAGGCTTGAGTAGCTCACAGTGTAAACAAAGAGGCCAGGAGGCATGAAATGGGTGGAGCCCACCACAGCTTAACAAGGCCTACTGCCTCTATAAATTCCAACTCTGGGGGCAGGGCATAGTAGAACAAAAGGCAGCAGACAGCTTCTGCAGGCTTAAATGTCCCTGACAACTCTGAAGAGAGCAGTGATTCTCTCAGCACCACGTTCGAGCTCCAAGAATGGACAGACTGCCTCCTCAAGCTGGTCCCTCAACCCCATGTAGCCTGACTGGGAAACATCTCCCAGTAGGTGCCAACAGACACCTCAAACAGGCAGGTGCCCCTCTGGGATGAAACTTCCAGAGGAATGCTCAGGCAGCAATATTTGCTGTTCTGTAGCCTCTGCTGGTGACTACAACAGACTTGCAGCTGAGGAGTCTGACTGTTAGAAGGAAAATAAACAAACAGAAAAGAATAGCATGAACATCAACAAAAAGGACATCCACACCAAAAACCCATCTGTAGGTCACCAATATCAAAGACCAAAGGTAGATAAAACCACAAAGATAGGGAGATACCAGAGCAGAAAAGCTGAAAATTTAAAAAACAGAGCGCCTTTTCTCCTTCAAAGGATCGCAGCTCCTCGCCAGCAAGGGAACAAAACTGGATGGAGAATGAGTTTGATGAGTTGACAGAAGTAGACTTCAGAAGGTCAGTAATAACAAACTTCTCCGAGCTAAAGGAGCATGTACTAACACATCACAAGGAAGCTAAAAACCTTGAAAAAATATTAGATGAATGGCTAACAAGAATAAACAGTCTAGAAAAGACCTTATATGACCTGATGGAGGGGAAACCACGGCACAAGAATTTCATGACACATGCACAAGCTTCAGTAGCCGATTTGATCAAGTGGAAGAAAGGATATCAGTGATTGAAGATCAAATTAATGAAATAAACTGAGAATACAAGATTAGAGAAAAAAGTGAAAAGAAATGAACAAAGCTTCCAAGAAATATGGGACTATGTGAAAAGACCAAATATACGTTTGATTGGTGTACCTGAAACCGACAGGAAGAATAGAATCAAGTTAGAAAACACTCTTCAGGATATTATCCAGGAGAACTTCCCTAACCTAGCAAAGCAGGCCAACATTCAAATTCAGGAAATACAGAGAACAACACAAAGATACTCCTCGAGAAGAGTAACCCCAAGACACGCAATTGTCAGATTCACCAAGGTTGAAATAAAGGAAAAAATGCTATGGGCAGCCAGAGAGAAAGATTGGATTACCCACAAAGGGAAGCCCATCAGACTAACAGCAGATCTCTCAGCAGGTACCCTACAAGTCAGAAGAGAGAGGGGGCCAATATTCAACATTCTTAAAGAAAAGAGTTTTTAACCAAGAATCTCATATCCAGCCAAACTAAGTTTCATAAGTGAAGGAGAAATAAAATCATGTACAGACAAGCAAATGCTGAGAGATTTTGTCACCACCAGGCCTGCCTTTCAAGAGCTCCTGAAGGAAGCACTAAACATGGGAAGGAACAACCAATACCAGCCACTGCAAAAACATGCCAAATGGTAAAGACCATCGACGTTATGAAGAAATTGCATCAATTAACAGGCAAAATAACCAGCTAACATCAAATGACAGGATGAAATTAAAACACGACAATATTAACCTTACATGTAAATGGGCTAAATGCCCCAATTAAAGGACACAGACTGGCAAATTGGATAAAGAGTCAAGAATAATTGGTGTGCTGTATTGAGAGACCCATCTCACGTGCAAAAATGCACATAGGCTCAAAATAAAGGGATGGAAGAAGATCTACCAAGCAAATGGAAAGCAAAAAGAAAACAGGGGTTGCAATCCTAGTCTCAGATAAAATAGACTTTAAACCAACAGGGATCAAAAGAAACAAAGAAGACCACTCCATAATGGTAAAGAGATCAATTCACCAAGAAGAGCTAACTATCCTAAATATGTATGCACCCAATGCAGGAGCACCCAGATTCATAAAGCAAGTCCTTAGGGACCTGCAAAGAGACTTAAACTCCCACACAATAATAATGGGAGACTTTAACACCCCATTGTCAATATTACACAGATCAATGAGACAGAAGGTTAACAAGGATATTCAGGACTTCAACTCAGCTCTGGACCAAGCAGACCTAATAGATATCTACAGAATTCTACACCCCAAATCAACAGAATATACGTTCTTCTCAGCACCACATTGCACTTTTTCTAAAATTGACCACATAATTGATAGTAAAACACTCCTCAGCAAATGTAAAAGAATAGAAATCACAACAAACTGTGTCTCAGACCATAGTGCAATCAAATTAGAACTCAGGATTAATAAACTCACTCAAAACCACACAACAACATGGAAACTGAACAACCTGCTCCTGAATGACTACTGGGTAAATAACGAAATGAAGGGAGAAATAAAGATGTTCTTTGAATCCAATGAGAACAAAGACACAAGGTACCAGAATCTCTGGGACACATTGAAAGCAGCGTGTAGAGGGAAACTTACAGAACTAAATGCCCACAAGACAAAGTAGTGAAGATCTAAAATCGACACCGTAACATTACAATTAAAAGAGCTAGAGAAGCAAGAGCAAACAAATTCAAAAGCTAGCAGAAGCCAAGAAATAACCAAGATCAGAGCAGAACTGAAGGAGATAGAGACACAAAAATTCCTTCAAAAAATCAATGAATCCAGGAGCTAGTGTTTTGAAAAAATCAACCAAATGGATAGACCATTAGCAAGACTAATAAAGAAGAAAAGAGAAGAATCAAACAGATGCAATAGAAAATGATAAAGGGGATATCACCACCAATCCCACAGAAATACAAACTACCATCAGAGAATACTATAAACATCTCTATGCAAATAAATTAGAAAATCTAGAAGAAATGGATAAATTCCTGGACACATACACCTTCCCAAGACTAAACCAGGAAGAAGTTGAATCTCTGAATAGACCAATAATAGGTTCTGAAATTAAGGCAATAATTAATAAATAGCCTACTAACAAAAAAAGGTCCAGGACTAGACAGATTCACAGCCGAATTCTACCATAGGTACAAAGAGGAGCTGGTACCATTCCTTCTGAAACTGTTTCAATCAATAGAAAAAGAGGGAATCCTCCCTAACTCATTTTATGAGGCTAGCATCATCCTGACACCAAAGCCTGGTAGAGACACAACAATAAAAGAGAATTTTAGGCCAGTATCCCTGCTGAACATCAATGTGAAAATCCTAAATAAAATACTGGCAAACCAAATTCAGCAGGATATCAAAAAGCTTATCCACCACGATCAAGTTGGCTTTATCCCTGGGATGCAAGGTTGGTTCAACATATGCAAATCAATAAATGTAATCCATCACATAAACAGAACCAGTGACAAAAACTACATGATTATCTCAATAGATGCAGAAAAGGTCTTTGATAAAATTCAGCACCCCTTCATGCTAAAACCTCTCAATAAACTAGGTATTGATGGAAAGTATCTCAAAATAATAAGAGCTATTTATGACAAACCCACAGCCAGTAACATACTGAATGGGCAAAAACTGGAAGCATTCCCTTTGAAAACTGGCAGAAGACAAGGAAGCCCTCTCTAACCACTCCTATTCAACATAGTGTTGGAAGTTCTGGCAAAGTCAATCAGGCAAGGAAAAGAAATAGAGGGTATTCAATTAGGAAAAGAGAAAGTCAAATTGTCTCTGTTTGCAGATGACATGATTGTATATTTAGAAAACCCCATGGTCTCAGCCCAAAATCTCCGTAAGCTGATAAGCAACTTCAGCAAAGTCTCAGGATACAAAATCAATTTGCAAAAATCACAAGCATTCCTATATACCAAGAACAGACAAACAGCCAAATCATGAGTGAACTCCCATTCACAATTACTACAAAGAGAATAAAATACCTAGGAATCCAACTTACAAGGGATGAGAAGGACCTCTTCAAGGAGAACTGCAAACCCCTACTCAACGAAATAAAAGAGGACACAAACAAATGGAAGAATATTCCATACTCATGAATAGGAAGAATCAATATCATGAAAATGGCCATACTGCCCAAGGTAATTTACAGATTCAATGCCATCTCCATCAAGTTGCCAATGACTTTCTTCACAGAATTGGAAAAATTACTTTAAAGTTCCCATGGAACCAAAAATAGCCTGCATAGCCAAGACAATCCTAAGCTGGAAGCATCATGCTACCTGACTTCAAACTATACTACAGGGCTACAGTAACCAAAACAGCATGGTACTGGTACCAAAACAGAGAGATAGACCAATGGAACAGAACAGAGGCCTCAGAAATAATACCACATGTCTACAACTATGTGATCTTTGACAAACCTGACAAAAACAAGCAATGGGTAAAGGATTCCCTATTTAATAAATGGTGCTGGGAAAACTGGCTAGCCATATATAGAAAGCTGAAACTGGATTCCTTATTTACACTGTATACAAAAATTAACTCAAGATGGATTAAAGACTTAAATGTAAGACCCTTAGAAGAAAACCTAGGCAATACCATTCAGGACATAGGCATGGGCAAAGACTTCATGACTAAAACACGAATAGCCATGGGAACAAAAGTCAAAATTGACAAATGGGATCGAATTAAACTAAAGAACTTCTGCACAGCAAAAGAAACTATCATCAGAGTGAACAGGCAACCTACATGATGGGAGAAAATCTTTGCAATCTACCCATTTGACAAAGGGCTAATATCCAGAATCCACAGAGAACTTAAACAAATTTACAAGAATAAAACAACCCCATCAAAAAGTGGTCAACGGATATGAACAGACACTTCTCAAAAGAAGACATTTATGCAGCCAACAGACATATGAAAAAATTCTCATCCTCACTGGTCATCAGAGAAATGCAAATCAAAACCACAATGAGACACCATTTCACACCAGTTAGAATGGTGATCATTAAAAAGTCAGGAAACAACAGATGCAGGAGAGGATGTGGAGTGAGAGAAATGCTTTTACACTGTTGGTGGGAGTGTAAATTAGTTCAACTATTGTGGAAGACAGTGTGGCAATTCCTCAAGGATCTAGAACCAGAATACCATTTGACCCAGCAATCCCATTACTGGGTATATACCCAAAGGATTACAAATCATGCTATTATAAAGACACATGCACATATATGTTTATTGTGGTACTATTCACAATAGCAAAGACTTGGAACCAATCCAAATGTCCGTCATGCATAGAATGGATTAAGAGAATGTGACACATATACCCCATAGAATGCTATGCAGCCATATAAAAGGATGAGTTCATGTCCTTTGCAGGGACATGGATTAAGCTGGAAACCATCATTCTAAGCCAATTATCACAAGGATGGAAAACCAAACGCCGCATGTTCTCACTCGTAGGTGGGAGTTGAACTACAAGAACACATGGAAACAGGGCGGGGAGCATCAAACACAGAGGCCTGTTGGGGGTTGTGGGGCTGGGGCAGGATAGCATTAGGAGGAATACCTAATGTAAATGACGAGTTGATGGGTGCAGCAAACGAACATGGCATATGTATAGCTATGTAACAAACCTGCACATTGTGCACATATACCCTAGAACTTAATGCATAATTAAAAAAAAAAAAGCCAAGACTTGTCACCTTTCATCTATCTAAATGATGAAGATGAAAAACATTATAATATACTCAGTATTTGTTTTGTGTGGTAGTGACATGCACAAATTTCATTCACCACCAGTTAATTTACTAACACCAGCCCTCCAAAAACAGTTCAAATTTCAGTTACCACAGAATATTAACTGTAATTGTGTGAATTCCAGTCTTCTCTTACTAGTTCTTCAATCTACAAATCACTACATAAATAAGAGATGAGCATCATAACTAGAGACCCATGATGTCATTCCTTTCAAAGACCGTTGGCAATTGGTCACTGTGCACCTGTTATTTAGATTATGCACAGACAGCAATGCATGTAGTTGTGTTGCCTCTTGTCTGCCAGTGATAGAACCACATGACATTTTACAGAAATGGATAGCTGAATTAAGAAATTGGCCAATAAATATGAAAATGGAGGAAGGAAACAAAAAACGATAATACTGGAACTGAAATGAAAATTGAATGTGGGTGAAATCAGAGAAGAAAGAGCTAACTGTAGGAACATTAACACTACCACCATTTGAGAGATTCTACATATATAGCCAGTGGAACTTAGTGAAGGTGAACTTGTCAATGTAAACGAGAAAAGTGATTGATGTGAAAGTATGAAGATGTCCTAGAGAAAGTGACATTAGGAAAAAATTTTCACATTCAAGAAACTCCTGAAGATATTTCATGACATTGAAATCCTGAAGGATAAAATGTTGGAAGCCAATTGAGATTTAAAATGGAGTATGACAATTTGCCAAGGTATAGAAAAGATTCGGCTTGAGTATAGAAGTTCTGTGATGAGAAGAGGAAGGCAAGCACTGGTTAAACTACTCTTGATAAGTTTGTTTGTTTGGTTTTAGAGTTGGGGTCAGTCTTGCTCTGTTGCTCAGCCTGGAGTACAGTGGCACAATCATAGCTCATTGAAGCCTTAAACTCTTGGGCTCAAGAGATCCTCCCATGTCAGCCTCCCAAGTAGCTGGGACTACAGGTGTGCGCCACTGCACTTGTATAATTTTTTTATGTTTTTTTTTTTTTTTTTTTTTAAGAGATGAGGTCTCCCTGTGTTGCCCAGGATGGTTTTGAACTTCTGGGTTCAAGCAATCCTCTTGTCTCAGCCTCCCAAGTAGTTGGGATTATAGGTACAAGCCACCATGCCCAACTTTTTGTTTTCCTTTTAATAGAGAAATAAAATACCTTGTCTTATCTCAGGCTATCATAACAAAATACAATAGACTCGGTGATTTAAACAACAGGAATTTATTTCTCATAGTTCTGGAGTCTGGGAAGTTTAAAATCAAAGGGCTGGCTAACTAGATTTTATTCCAAGGCTGCTTCTCTCAGTTTATAGGCAGCTGTTATCTCACTGTGTCACATGATCTCTCTTTATGCAAGTGAGGGAAGAGAGAGATCTCTCTCTCCTTCTCTTCTTATAAGGTCACCAATCACGTAAGATAAGATTCACCCTGAGGACATCATCTAACTTTAGTTACCTCCTAAAAGCCCTATTTTCAAATACAGTCACTTTGAGGATTAAAGTTTCAACATATGAATTTGAGGAGGGAACACAATTAAGTTCATAGCACACCTTACTTTTCAATGTTTCTAATGTTTAGTGTTCTACTAAATATATGCATTTTACTGTCTTTTAAATTTCTCTATACATTTATAACTGAGAGTAAGTTTTAATGATTTAACAAAAAGTTTTGAAGGTCATAGAATAATTGCCATTTTTCTATTGGCTATTAAGATCCCTTTGTACAGTTTCAGTTTGTGTGGTCATTTTTATACTCTCAGATTGCCTATCAAAGGAAGGACCACTTGGGCTGAGTGCTGGTGACTTTGCAGTGAGGTGAGCATTCTCAAACAAAGCTAGCAGAAGTAGAAATTAATAAATCAAACTCCTCATTTAGGATAAGTTGACTGAATGTAACAGGGAATAGAAAAAATTACAATTTCTGGCCTAGTAATTTTATTACTTGGATTATGTCACCTGGAAACAGAGACACAGTCAGATATTTATATACCAGGATGTTTATTTTTAGCATCAAAGATTGCTACATTCGCTGAAGAGGTAATGTGGCTTCAGATACAAACTAATAGAAGACAGACATAAGGAAATTTTCTTAAATACAAAACGAAGATTATGAATTCAGAACAAGTTCAAATTGTTCTTAGTATGTATGGCTATATATATATATATATATGCATATATATGTTTTGAGGCAGAGTTTTGCTCTTGTCACTGATGCTGGAGTGCAATGGTGTGATCTTGGCTCACTGCAACCTTCACCTCTCGAGTTCAAGAGATTCTCCTGCCTCAGACTTTCGAGTAACTAGGAGTACAGTCACCCGCCACCATGCCCAGCTAATTTTTGTATTTTTAGTAGAGATGGGGTTTCACCGTGTTGACCAGACTCGTCTCGAACTCCTGACCTGAGGTGATCCACCTGCCTCAGCCTCCCAAAGTGCTGGGATCCCTGATGTGAGCCACCGCAATGCGAGTTATATGTATTTTTAAACAATGAACACAGTTTTTGAGATCTGACTCTTAGGACTGCCTAGCAGGTTTCTTGACCATGTACAAATCAGATTGTCTTAGTCTCCTTCCCATAACTCTCAAAAGCCATCTTGATCCAATCAGAATGAATCCCAGATTCTCTACAGTGGCTGATAAGGTCTTCTAGGAGTAGACCTTGACTAATCCTTTAACTTCCTTTCTTACTGCGTTGATTTTCTTTCTATTTCTTTTCACCTCAGAGCTTTGTCACCAGTTGTTTCTGCATTTAGAAGACAGCACCCACATTCCCATGGGGTTGACTCCTTTTATACCTCTGGATCTCAGCTCAACTGTCCTGTCTTCCTAAAAGGCTCTTTGAGCTTCTTCTCCTCATCTCCAATCACTCTATCATTTTACTCTGTTTTATTTTCTTCCTAATCTTGTTCTGTTTTAGGATAGGTTGACCAGGAATCAGAGTATGAAACAAAGTTCTGAGTGCAGGAAGCTTACTGGAGAAATGATCCAGGGAGCAGGGGAAATAGATAAGCTTGATGAACAGGGAAATAAAGAAAGCCAATATAAGGATGAGTTATAGGGTTGGCTGCTATTAAGGGACACTCTGGTACTAGACCCTTTGAAATGCGTTTCTGAGGTATTAATCTTGAGGATGGAGAAACATTTATCTGTATGTTTCCAGCCCCCAGGGGTCAGAAGTAGCCCCATGGCATTAACTATCCCACATTTCCAAGAATTAAGCAACTTCTTGTAGGCACCCCGTGGCATAGTGTCTTAGATAAATTTGGGTCAGGAAGCAAGAGGTACGTGAAGTGGGGCAAAATTTCACCTTCAAGGAACTCTTGGGTATATTGTATGACACAGAAAATGAAAAGCATAAAATGTTGGAAATTGATCTGACTTTAAAAAGGCATGAGTCACTGTAAGGTTGTACCAGTATGAAGCTCATCAAAACTTGGGAGAGGCCATTATGGTATCAGTGGCTAGAGTGAGAGATGGTACAAAGAAGTTATATAAAGTGCTGTAGAAGAGGCATCTGATACATCATCAGAAATTATGTATGCATACGCTTGAGTATTGTCCATCTCTAAATGTCAGGAGAACATGATTATCAAGGATGACTACATGAGCAGAACATTATATTCCTAGATTTAGCCTGTGCCCTTAAAGGGTCTAAAGTTATTCCTGGCTAATAGCATCTTCTGGCTCTTAGCAAGTCCAGAAGCAAATCCCACATGGTGAAAAGTATCCCCAGTATAACCCCCTAGGGTTCCAATTCACTGAGGTCAACCAATAGGAGTCCAAAAACCACCATGGGTGAGAGTCAGCAAAAGCAAGCAAACAATCAGATTTAGACACCTAATTATTTAATATGGGAATATCCGAAACAAAATACAAAATTACTTTATGAAATATTTAAAGAAAGAAAAGATGAAATAAAAATAAATGAGCAATAAGGAAGCTATTTAAAATAATCAGGTATTTACCAAGTAAAAGTCTATTTTTGCGTACAGTATGGCCAACTCTTTGATGTTAGAACTGTGCTAGAAAAGACAAATACGTGGTTAATGTATGTAAATCAATACAGAAAAAAATTAATTGATTAAAAAACTATTAGGCTGAACAGACCAATAACTAGTAGTGAGATCAAAGTCCTGATAAAATGTCTACCAGTGATGAAAAGCCCAGGACCCAATATCTTCACTGCTAAATTCTACTGAACATTTAAAGAACTAATACCAATCCTATCCAAACTATTCCAGAAAAATGGAGGAGGAGGGAATACTTCCAAGCTCATTCTACAAGGCCAGTATTACTCTAATACCAAAACCAGACAAAGACACATCAAAGAAACAAGCAAACAAACACTACAGACCAACATCCCTGATGAATATTGATGCAACAAGCCTTAACAAAATATTAGAAAATTAAATTCAACGACACATTAAAAAGGTCATTCATCATGACCAAATGGGATTTATTCCAAGGATGCAAGAATAATTCAATATATGCAAATCAATCAGTGTGATACATCGTACTAACAAAATGAAGGAGAAAAACCATGTGATCATTTCAACTGATGGTGAAAAAATTTTTTAAAAATTCGACATCTTCTCATGATAAAAACTTTAAAAATACTGGTTATAGAAGGAATGTACCTCAACATAATAAAAGCCATAGTGACAGACTCATAGCTAGTATCATACTGAATGAGGAAAGACTGAAAGGCTTTCCTCTAAAATGGGGAACATGACAAGCATGTCTATTTTCACCAGTGTTATTCAACATAGTACTGGAAATCCTAGCTGGAGTAATCAGACAGGAGAAAGATATAAAGGGCATTCAAAACCCATTTATGCCTAGTGTTCCATTATTGGAACGCTAAACGTGTGGGAGTTATTTATATCCTACTGCTTAAGGTCATCACCAAAGTCTGATTTTTCAAATTAAAAAAATTGCAACCTCAGGCATAAATGGGTTAAAATGGAAGACGTCTAATTATCCTTGTTTGCAGGTTATGATCTTACATTTGGAAAAACCTAAAGACTCCATCAAAAAACTGTTAGAACTGATAAACAAATTCAGTAAATTTGTAGCACACAAAATCAACATAAAAAATTAGTAGCATATCTATATGCCAATAGTGAACAATCAGAAAACGAAATCAAGAAAGTAATCCCATTTACAATAGCTACAAGTACAATTAAATACTTAGGAACTAATTTAACCAAGAAAGATCTCTACAATGAAAATTATAAAACATTGATGTCAGAAATTAAAGATGAAAAAAAAAAAAAAAAAAAAGAAAAGGAAAGATATTCCATGTCCATGGATTGGAAGAATCAATATTGTTAAAGCATCTATACTACTCAAAGTAATGTACAGATTTATTGCAAAGACCCAGAATAGCCAAAGCTATCCTAAGTTTTGGCTACAATGAATAAAACTGGAAGAATTACATTACGTGACTTCAAATTATACTATGGATCTATAGTAACGAAAGCAGCATTGTACTGGCTTAGAAACATACACGTAGACCAATGGAAAAGAATAGAAAACCCAGAAATAAATCCATACAGTGTACTCACTTTTTACAAAAGTGCCAAGAACATACCTTGGGGGAAAGAACAATTTCTTCAACAAATGGTGCTGAAAAACTGGATATCCAGATTCAGAAGAATAAAACTAGACTACTATCTCTCACCATACAGAAAAATAACATAAAAATGAACTAAAGACTTTAAGACCTCAACCTATGAAACTACTACACAAAAACACTGGGAAAAACACTTAAGGACATTGGACTGGGCAATGATTTCTTGAGTAATACCCTACAAGTAAAGGCAACCAAAGCAAAAATGGACATATGGGATTACATGAAGTTAAAAAGCTTCTGAACAGCAAAGGATGCAATCAACAAAGTGAACAGCAACCAACAGAATTAGAATCAGAATCTTGCAAACTACCTATTTGACAAGAGACTAATAACCAGAATATATAAGGAGCTCAAACAACTCTATAGGAAAAAAAATTAATGTTCTGATTTAAAAATGGGCAAAAAAATCTGACTAGACATTTCTCAAAAGAAGACACACAAATGACAAACAGGCACATGAAAAGATGCTAAACATCATCATGAGAGAAATGCAAATTAAAACTACAGTGGGATGTTATCTCACCCCAGTTAAAATGGCTTATATCCAAAAGACAGAAAATAACAAATGCTGGTGAAGATATGGAGAAAAGGGAGCCCTTGTACACTGTTGGAGGGAATGTAAATTAGTGCAACAACTATGGAGGACAGCTTGGAGTTTCCTCAAAAAACTAAAAAATATAGCAACTATGTGATCTAGCAATCCCACTGCTAGGTGTATACCCAAAAGAAAGGAAATCAGTATATTGAAAAGATACCTTTACTCTCATTTTTTTTTTTTTTGCAGTATTATTCACAATAGCCAAGATTTGGAAACAACCTAAGTGCCAATCAATAGACAAATGGATAAAGAAAATGTGGTACATATCCATAATGCAGTACTATTCAGCCATAAAAAACAATATGATAGCCTGGACAATCCTAAGCAAAAAGAACAAAGCTGCAGGCATCACTCAACCTGACTTCAAACTATACTACAAGGCTACAGTAACCAAAACAGCATGATACTGGTACCAGAACAGACATATAGACCAATGGAACAGAACAGAGACCTCAGAAACAGCATCACATATCTACAACTATCTGATCTTCAACAAGCCTGACAAAAACAAGCAATGGGAAAAAGATTCCCTGTTTAATAAGTGGTGCTGGGAAAACCAGGTAGCCATACACAGGAACCCGAAAGTAGACCCCTTTCTTACAACTTATATAAAAATTAACTCAAGGAGTATTAAAGACTTAAATGTAAAACCCAAAACCATAAAAACCCTGAAGAAAACCTAGGCAATACCATTCAGGATATAGGCATGGACAAAAACTTCATGATGAAAACCCTAAAATCAATTGCAACAAAAGCCAAAATTAATAAATGGGATATAATTAAACTAAAGAGCTTCTGCGCAGCAAATAAACTAGCATCAGAGTGATCAGGCAACATACAGAATGAGAGAAAATCGTTTGCAGTCTACCCATCTGACAAAGGTCTAATATCCAGAAGCGACAAGGAGCTTAAATTTACAAGAAAAAAGCAACCCCATCAAAAAGAGGGCAAAGGATATGCACAGAAACTTCTCAAAAGAAGACATTTATCCAGCCAACAACCAAGAAAAAAAGCTCAACATCACTGATCACCAAATAAATGCAATTCAAAACCACAATGAGATACCATCTCACATCAGTCAAAATGTGATTATTAAAAAGTCAAGAAACAGCAGATGCTGGTGAGGCTGTGGAGAAATAGTAATGCTTTTACACTGTTGCTAGGAGTGTAAATTAGTTCAACCATTGTGGAAGACAATGTGGGGATTCCTCAAGGATCTAGAACCAGAAATACCATTTGACCCAGCAATCCCATTACTGGGTATATACCCAAATGAATATAAATCATTCTACTATGAAGACACACATGCACATGTATGTTCATTGCAGCACTGTTTACAATAGCAAAGACATGGAACCAACCCAAATGCCCATCAATTATAGACTGGATGAAGAAAATGTGGTACATATACACCATGGAATACTATACAGTCATAAAGAAGAATGATATCATGTTCTTTGCAGGGACATGGATGAAGCTGGAGGCCATCATCCTCAGCAAACTGACACACCTACAGAAGACCAAGCACCTCATGTTCTCACTCATAAGTGGGAGTTGAACAAAGAGAACACACGGACACAGGGAGGGGAACAACAAACACCAGGGCCTGTCGAGAGTGGGGAGCAAGGGGAAGTAGAGCATTAGGACAAATAGCGAATGCATGTGGGGCTTAAAACCTAGATGATGGGTTGATAGATGCAGCAAACCACCATGGCACATATGTACCGAAGAAACAAACCTGTACGTTCTGCATACGTATCCAGAACTTAAAGTAAAATAAAAAACACACAAAAACAATCCGATCCTGTCATTTGCATCAATGTGGATGGGACTGGAGGTCATTATGTTAAATGAAATAGGACAGGCATGGAAAAACAAACTTTGCATACTCTCACATATTATGGGAACTGAAACTTAAAACAATTGAACTCATAGAGACAGGGAGTAAAGGGATGATTCTCAGAGCCTGGGAAAGGTAGTGGTGGTGCTTGCTGGGGAGAGTGGGGATGGTTAATGGTTACAAAAACATAGTAGGAAAGAATGAATAAGATCTCATATTTGATAGCACAACAGTGTGACTATAGTCAATAATAATTTAATTATATATTTAAAAATAACTGAAAGACTATAATAGGATTGTTTATCACACAAAGGATCGATGTTTGAGGTGATGGATACCCCCATTTGCCCTGATGTAATTTTTATGTACTGAAGGACTATATAAAAATAACTCATGTATACTCTTGCTATGTACCCGAATTTTTTTAATTTAAAATATTCTTAGAGACAAAAATCATTTACTAAAAGTAAATCTCAACTCACTAGAAGATATAATTCTAAATATGTATGTACTTTACAAAATAGTCTCAACATATATAAAGCAAAAATTGCTACAACTACAGAAAGAAACCGACAAATCTAACATCACAGTAGGAGATTTACAGAACTTTATCTTTACTGAAAGGTCTGTCAGGCATCCATCTCATTAGAATTATCTGTCTTGTTAATCTTTTTAATAGTGCTGATTCCTTAAAATGGGCCGAGTCTTGCTCTTTAGCCTAGATCATGGTAAGATTTTACGAAAGTTTCACATTGGTTTAAGAAGAATGTGGCTTATCAACTTGATAGGCCCAAGACATAACTCTAAACATATATGTACTTCATAAAATAGTCTTCTATAGATTCAGGCTTATTAATTATATCATTCAAACCTTGTATGATTTAGCTTTATAAATTTCTTTTTTCAAACCAAGAAAACACCAGATTTAGATGGCTTTATAGGATATTCTACAAAACTTTATGGAACAAATCATTGCAATTTTATAAAAATTATTTCACAAGATACAAAAAAAGGATACTATCACATAATTTCATTCTATGATCCAAAATGGAAACAAGAAGTGATCTTACTCAAAATATAAATGCAAAGACATTACCCCAAATATTAGAAAAATAAAATTCAGCAATCTGTTTTAGAAAAATAAAGTTCAGCAATCTACACAAAGGGTAATGCACCAAAACTGAGCTGAGTTTATTCCAAAAATTCACAAGTGAGTTAAAATTAAAAGTTTATTCATGTAATTTCCACATTAATGTATTTAAGGATTAAAACAACATGATTTCAACAGACGTCAGACAAGCACTTAACAAATTCCACATTTATTTGTGATGAAACTTTTAGCAAATTATGAATAAAAAGGAAATTTCTTTAATCTATTAAAGAGTACCAAAAAACTCCTACAGTAAATATAATTCTTAATAGTAAAACATTAAAAACGTTATCTTTAAAACTTCAAACAAGGCAAGGATGCTCATTTTTACTACTTCTATCCAACATTGTGGTGCAGGTCCCAGCCAGTGCAGCATGGAAAGAAAGAGGAAAAAAATGTAAAAGATGGAAAAGAAAAACATCATGCTCTTATCATTTTTTGGCACGTGATTATCCATACAAAAAATTGAAAGATCTCTCTCTCTCTCTCTCTATATATATATATATGAGATATATGTGTATATATATATAATCTAGGTATCTCTATATATACATGTATATATCTATATATATATGTCAAAATAATAGAAGGTAGAGAGGTGAATGGATGTAACACCAGCAGTCCAAAATTGCATTTATATACACTAACCAAAAATTTAGGATACATAATTTTGAGAAGGTAATATTATATTAGCAGCAAAGTATGTGTGGTACTTAGGGGTAAATTTAGCAGTAAATGTGCAAAACGTGGAGAAATATAGTACTTTATTACTTTATTTGAAAATATAGACAATAAAAGTTATGAATACAAAGGCTTAATATTGTAAAAATATTAATTCTTCCATGTTGATCTAGAGATTAAATTTTAATCACAATCCCAACAGACATTTAAGAAATGATTTATAAGCTGGTTTTATATTTTAATGGAAGATCAAATGACCAGGAACAATCAAGAGACTCCTGAAAAACCAAAACAAAACAAAGGGAGGAATGTGAAAGGTCTAGCTTTACCACATAAGAACAACTATAATAAAGTTACAATTATTTGCCCAGAATAGTGTGGTAGGCAAATTAGCCATTGAAACAGACTCAAGATCCTAAAAAGAAACCCACTCTAATAACGCACCTTAGTATGTGATCGTTGCTTTGTGAATTAATAAAAGAAAAATGAACATTTCAGTAAATGGTATTGGAAATGGTACTGGAAAAATTTATTACCCGAAAACAAACAAAAGAACAAAACCCAAACAATAAAATCAATACAATTAATTCCCTGCCTCACATCCATAAGCGAAGTCAGTATTTGATAAATTAAAAACATTTAAATGTGAAGACAAGTCTTTAAAACTTCAGAAGGTAATCTACAGGGTATCTTCACAGCTTTCAGATGTAAAAAATTTTTCTATTTGTTTTCTGTGGCTGCTATAACAAATTACCACAAACTACATGGCTTACAACATAGAAATTTCTCCTCTCACATTTCCGGAGGCTGCAAGTCCGAGGTCATGGTGTCAGCAGGCTCATGCTCCCTCTGAATATCTGGGGAAGTCCTTCCTTGCCTCTGCAACTTCTGATGTTTGCTGGCAGTCCTTAGCATCCTTGGCTTACAGCTGCACCATTCCAGTGTCTTCTTTCTTTGTCATATGACTGTCTTCCATGTGTCTCCTCTGTCTCTGTGTCTGAATTTCTCTCTTCTTTTAAGAGAACAACAGTGTTTTGATTTGGGGTCCACCCTAATCCAGTGTGACCTGTATCAACCCTATTCCAAATAAGGTCACATCCACAGATTCCGGTGGACATGAATTTTGGGGGGACACTATTCAAACTAGTATAACCATTGTATTAGTTTGCTTTTATGCTGCTAAAAAGACATACCCGAGACTGGGAAGAAAAAGGGTTTAATTGGACTTACAGTTCCACATGGCTGGGGAGGCCATGGTGAGTATCATGGTGGGAGGTAAAAGGCACTTTTTACGTGACAGTGGCAAGAGAAAATGAGGAAGATGCAATAGCAGAAACCCCTGATAAAACCATCAGGTCTCATAGACTTTTTCATTACCATGAGAACAGTATGGGGGACACAGCCCCCATTACTCAAATTATTTCCCACTGGGTACCTCCCACAATATGTGGGAATTATGGGAGTACAATTCAAGATGAGATTTGGGTGGGGACACAGAGCCAAACCATATCAACCATTAAGGAAAAGACTGACAAATCCTTTCACTATTTACTGTGAAGAGAATAAAAAGATAAGCCATAAACTGAGAGAGAATATTAATGATATATACAATGGAAAAGTTTATGTGAATGTACTGTATAAACAGACACATAACCTATATGACTCAGGAAGATAATGCAATAGGAAGATGGGCAACGGTCATAAACAAGCAGTTCACAGAAGAGAAAACATATATGATGAATCACCTTATGAAAATGTGCTAAACCTTTGTAGTAAGCAGAGAAATGGAAATTAAGATCACAATAAAATATTTTTTTACTTTCCTTAAATTTATGGGGTCTGACAATACCAAGGATGGCTGAAGATTTAGCATAATGGAAACCCTCATACATTACTAGTGAGATTGTTCATAGAAGCATTATTTATGATGGCAAAACATTAAAAGCAAACCAGCATTCATTGGTAAGATAACTGATGTAATATATTTATCAACTGTACTATTTTTACACATCAATAAAAAATAAATTAACTCTAGATACAGGTGACAGCACAGTTGAGCAAAACTATTTGGTACAGACATGTGTGATCAATCTATCCTTAACAAAAAGCAAGAGAATGACAAGTATAAAATTCAAGATAGTGGTTACCTTCAGGGAGGAGTCATGAAGTTGAGCCAGAGAAGGATCATACGAGGATATTGGTAATAGTCTAGTTCTTTGGTAGTAGATTTTTTTTTTATATTAAAACAGAAAAAAATTTAATTCCATTTTTTGTTTCCTTTTTTGTTTCCTTCAGTCGAACCAATACGTCCATTTTTTTTTTATTATTATACTTTAAGTTCTAGGGTACATGTGCATAACGTGCAGGTTTGTTATGTATACTTGTGCCATATTGGTGTGCTGCACCCATCAACTCGTCAGCACCCATCAACTTGTCATTTATATCAGGTATAACTCCCAATGCAATCCCTCCTCCCTCCCCCCTCCCCATAATAGGCCCCGGTGTGTGATGTTCCCCTTCCTGAGTCCAAGTGATCTCATTGTTCAGTTCTCACCTATGAGTGAGAACATGCGGTGTTTGGTTTTCTGTTCTTGTGGTAGTTTGCTGAAAATGATGGTTTCCAGCTGCATCCATGTCCCTACAAAGGACACAAATTCATCCTTTCTTATGGCTGCATAGTATCCTATGGTGTATATGTGCCACATTTTCTTAATCCAGTCTGTCACTGGTGGACATTTGGGTTGATTCCAAGTCTTTGCTATTGTGAATAGGTGGTAGATTTTTATGTGTTTGTTTTATTAGGCATTACCATGTGGATGTGTGCTATGAATGCTTGTGTATAGCAAATATTCCATGATATAAATAAGAAATATGTTTTAAATGTTATGATATGGGAACCCAGATATATTCAACACTCTGAAACTAGCCCCATTTTAATTGCAATACTGATGAACAAGGATTTAAGTCATCAATAGAATGTACTGACAAAACTTGTACTCAAATCTGGACTTGAACATTGACTAACTGTGGGATATTGGTAAATTTTCTTAACTTCTCTTTGCTTTGGTTTTCTCATCTATAAAACTAGGATAAAAATGGACCTTGCTTTATAGGGTTGTTATGAAAATCGTATAAAACAATGGGGGTAAAGTTCTTCATAACAATTGCTTGAACATGCAGTAAGCACCTAGTGAATGTGATGTATGTAGATTAGACAGAGGTCTGAAATATACTTATGCAAGTGCTGTCTTGCCCATCTGTCATTGCCCTGGAAAGGCCTTGCTCCAGGTAGCTGCTGCCCCTTTTGCCTGGGTTCTAGAATGAACACACATGAGCCCAGCCCACACTGAGGATCTAAGTCCAAGTGAGCTTGCAGTTTGAAACAGAGCTGCCTGCCTGAACCCAGGCTTAATTAACAAATCCCCAGCTGATATGCTGGTTGAAGAATTGAGAATAAATAATTGTGTTAAGCCTATGAGTCTTAGAGCATTTTGTTTATAAAAGTAGTTGACCAATACATGTGCTGCTATTATTATTTTAATAATTATTATTTATATTAAAGATAACAAAGATAGTTGCCCTTGGGTCTGCAATGTTTATCTCATGCCCACTGGTTGTAACTAAACTGATTGTTTAATGCCTTAAAACATGGAGAACTTTCCATTTCTATCTTGAGCAACTGCCATAAGCATAAATGGCTTACTCACATTAGCTTCATCCCTCCTATATCTCCAGAACACACTGGCTTGTATCAGCTCTGCTTCAGCATACACTGCCATTGTGAAAAAGACCTGAGCACAGAGGAGAGACATGCTATCCCTAGTTTAGTGGAGTCAGTTGTGTAATTGGCTGTTTGACATCAATATTATGAATGCCTCTTTTTGTTGTTAGAATATTGTACAGTCCTTAAACCACTCATGCATCTATTGTCCTATTGATCTGCACTCCAATCTTCCCGATAGCCATGGTCAGGATTATGCTGCCTCCCGTGTAGTAAAAAGCCCTAATCTTTCAGCAGTTAGAGTGACTTGCCTAAGGCCACAAAGCTTGTACAGTACAATAGGACTCAAATCTAGAACTTCTAATGCCAAGCCCTGGCTTATTTTCACTGCCTCATGGATGCCTCTTAATGCTCACAATTTTCTTGCTCAAGAATAGACAATTTTCAATAGATTGGGTCACCAACAGGTTGGGTCAGTCTCTTACGTGACCCTGGTGTCACAGGAAGTATGCTACCACATACATAGTGGCATTCTGTCATTCCTATGTCAGACACTGGAACTCATACAAATATACAAATTCTAAAACATTGACAGTGGCTTCTGGAACTCTTGGTCTTTGCTGGTTTCTCAAACTGTTTTTGGTTAGAAGATTCAAAGGTGGGGGAGTAGATGGAGTAGGGACAGATCCTTACCTAAGGTACTTGGAAATATCTGAACCCATCAACTGTACAGTGCATTAATACAAGATTACAGAATCAAGAAACCAAGTCGTCTTTCCATAGACTTATTTGTAAATTCAGATATCATGTGAAATAAATTGACAAATGAATTTAATGTATTTTCTTTAAAACTTCTGCACAAACAGTAAGAACATAAGGGAAGCTTTCCAAAGTGTTGCCTTGGTGTATGACATTATCAGATGTCCTTGTTTGTGAAATTCTTTTAAATAATGTTGTCTAGATTTTAAATAATACACCTGATTTTTATCAAATAAAGCTCTGAGTTTCTGAACACTTCCTCTTTGGGAGAAAATTGGGTTCAATAATTTAGTATCAGAGTAAAGCACTGGGTAGTTGACTGTCTGGGTTATAATCTCAATTCCACCACCTACTGGTTGTATGACTTCAGACAAGATGCTTCAGATTTCTGTATTTCAAGTTTCTCATCTATAAATTGAAATAACTAATAAGACTTTTCTCATAGGTTTTTACGACGATTAAACTAGGCAATTCATATACAGTACAGTTGGTACTAGTTGAAGGTCAAATCCTAGCAATTTAGTAGTAATTGTTCCTCAAATTATTAGGAATTAGCCAGATATGATTTTTGGCAGGTGATTTCATTTTTGTCATTGCTTCATCAGAGTGCTACAGTGTGTTTATTGCTTTATTTGAGTATTATATGGTGGCTAAAGAAGTTGTGCTGAAATCAGATTTTTGAGGTTTCAAATTGCATGGGCAAGAAACAGAACATTTCTAGACTCTGGTGTCTTATTTAAAAAAATACTGAAAATAAGAGAATCTGCCCCATAGGATCATTCATAAAATTAAGTGAGAAAATGAATGCAAGCACTTAGAAGAATGCCTTGAACATGCTAATTCCATAGTGACAAAACAACAGCAAGGGAGTTAGAATAAAGACCCAAAGTCTGTTATCTTTGTCTCCATTGGTCTGAAGGTGTTGACTCTGTAAACCTCTAACAAGAATATTTTAAACTCAAGTTGCTGACATCTTTGTGCTGTTAGTTGCCTGTCCCTGGGTTGTCAGTCTCTGGCTTGTGTTGGGTTGCTCCACCTGCCCTTGGCTTTGGGCCTTTTTGTTTGGAGCTGAGCCAGAATCTATATACACACAGTGGGTACCACAGCTCACAGCTGCTGCCAGTGTGTTGCCCGGAACACAATCTCCTTGAGAGAGCTTCTCCAAGTTGTCATCCCAGTAGTGGTTGGAGTGGAAGATGTCCCTTTTTCCAGCATTAGACTACATTTCTGACAATTCCAAAACCCTATTTCTACACAGAAATAGGTGCCAGCCCAGCCAGAATTTATCATCTCCCATCCCTTATCCATTCCTGGAATACTTCTATCTTTCATCCCAGGCTGTAAAATTCCAGGCCTATCCACATTTAAAGGTCTAGTCAGAACATTTCTTACTTCACAGCTAATCAGAAATTCTCTCTTTTATTGAAATTTCTAATCACACTTAAAGAAAGAATAAATCTAAGCTCTCTGTCATGACCTGAAAGTCTTTTGCTACCTCTCTGATTCTATTTCCTTCTTCGTTTGTGTGCTTCAGTCACACAAATCCTTTGTATGTTTATGGACTTTCAAGTTCATTATCAGGTATAGCATTTGCTGTTTTACTGGCTTGGAAAACTTGCTTCCAAAATCATCGCTTGATTGGATGTATTTTTTTCAGTTTTGAATCCTTTCCTCTCCATGAAATAACAACAACAACAACAACAGCACAACTCACTTTCCAGTCAATCTTGTACAGTGGTTCTTGACTGGGCATGCTGCCCCCACCCTCAACTGGGGGACATTAGCAATCTCTGGAGACATTCTTAATTTTCACAACTTCTATTCAACATAGTACTAGAAGCACTATCAAGAGCAATTAGACAAGAAAAATAAATGAAGGCTATCTAAATTGGAAAAGAAACAGTAAAATTATCTCTGTTTGCAGATGACATGATCCTATATATAGAAAACCCCAAAGATTCCACCAAAAAACTTCTATATCTAATAAATGAATTCATTAAAGTTGTAACACATAAAACCAACATACAAAAAATCCATGACATTTCTATTCGCAAATATCAACCTACCTGAAAAAGAAATCAGGAAACACTCCCATTTATGATATTATCAAAAAAACTTCAAAATAAATTTTACTAAGGAGTTGAAAGACCTATAAACTAAAAACTATAAAACATTGGTGTTGTTGTTGTTTTAAATCAACAGTATGTATTCTCTGCTTTACCTTGACTAATAAAGGTAAAGCTTTTGAAAAAGCTTTTTAAAAACTAGTTAGATTTTTCTCTCATGAACCTATGACTGACTTTACTCACCAAGAAAGAATGCCAACTACAATTTACTTCTTTAACTGTATGCTTTTCCAAAATTCTTTAAACACTTTCTAGCATATTCTAACATAAAATCATATATTCTTACTTGGAAGAACACTTTGTATTTGCAATAAACCAGTCTAGAATAAATGAATTGTTATTGATCCAACTAATGACAGTAACTAATTAATTCACCTGTTTCTTCTAACAATTTCCTGATAAAATGTTTTCTAATCTATCTATTTTTTTAATACAAATGTTGATGTAATGATTTACTATGATAATATAGTTAACACAACTTTTTCCCTGTACATTTTTTTTTTATATATATATAGCTCCTGGAAGTATAAACCTATGTTCTTCATGCTTATCTCCTTTATCTCTTGACAATTTTTTAGAACCAAAGATCTGGTTTTGGTGACTAAGTGAAATGAAGAGAAACTGTTAAGCAAATTTAATAATAATAATAACAATTATTATTATTATTATCATATTTTGAGATGGAGTCTTGCTCTGTCACCCAGGCTGCAGTGCAGTGGTATGATCTCAGCTCACTACAACCTCTGCCTCCCGGGTTCAGGCGATTCTCCTGTCTCAGCCCCCCAAGTAGCATTTGTGACAACATAAATGAAGGTTAAGTAGACATTAGGTTAAGTGAAATAACCTAGCACAGAAAGACAAATATCACATGATCTCACTTGTATATGGAATCTAAAAAAGTTGAACTCATAGAAGCAGACAGTAGAATGGTGGTTACCAGGTTGGAGGGTGAGGTCAGGGAGATGTTGGTTACAGGATAAAAAGTTCCACTAAGATAGGAGGAGTAAGTTCAAGAGATCTGTTGTATAACATGGTAACTACAGTTAATAGCAATGAATTTCACCTTTGAAAATCACTGAGACAGTAGATTTTGTGTTCTCACCACAAAAAATAAGTATGTGAAGTAATGCTTATGTTAATTAGTGTGATTTAGCCATTCCATAACATATACAAACATTTCAAAACATCATGTTGTACAGAATATACAAGTTTTATTTCTCAATTATAAATTAACTTATTTTATTTTATCTATTTATTTTTTGAAATGGAGTCTTGCTCTGTTGCCTAGGCTAGAGTGCCGTGGTGAGATCTTGGCTCACTTCAACCGCTGCCTCCTGGGTTCAAGTGATTTTTCTGTTTCAGCCTCCCAAGTAGCTGGAACTACAGGCTCATGGCACCACATCTGGCTAATTTTTGTATTTTTAGTAGAGATGAGATTTCACCATGTTGGCCAAGCTGGTCTGGAACTTCTGGCTTCCAGTGATCTGCCCACCTCTGCCTCCCAAAGTGCTAGGATTGCAGGTGTGAACCACCATGCCCAGCCAAGTAATTAATTGTTAAAAAAGAATGTAAAATATCTCATTAATAATTTTAAATATTCATTATACATGGAAATAAAAATATTTTGGATGTAATGTGTTTAATATACCATTATAATTAATTTTACATGTTTTTAAACATTCTTATAATGTGGGCTACTAGAGAATATGGAATAATATATGTGGTTCACATGTATGCTTCACATTCTGTTTTTATTGGACAGCTCTGCCCTAGAGTTTTTAATTGTTCTTGGGCATAGTTCCTGCTTTTACTCTTTATTTACTATGTTTCTCCTTCAAAATGATTGAAGCTTTTCTGCCAGCACTTAAGCCTCATTATCGCATAATCATCTGTTTATTTCCTGTATTTGACATTTGACACTTTAATCTAGACCCTGTTATGCTAAACACATAACTTTAAAAAAATTATAAAACCTTTTTAAATATTCAAAATTACTTTCAAGTTAGAATTTCAAGTGTGTTCTTAAGAAAAAGAAAAGGACAAAGTATAAAGGCAGAGGGAGAGGGCATAGCACAAATCAATTTTATCCTGCAGGGAGGGCACTTAAAGTAAAATTTTATTGAATAATTACATTGGGAAATTCTGCTTGAGTTTCCCCATATACTGTGTGCCTATGTGTGTGTATGAGAGTCTTTCAAGGATCAAATGAGTTAAACATAAAACACATAGAACAGTGTTTGCCATAGAATAAATAACAAATATTAGCTTTTATTTTATTATAAAATTGGATTGGAGATACCTCACAGGTCAGTATATTTCCAAATGATCTACGGCACAATAGAACTTAATAGCTAATATGAGAGTGATTATTAGTAAAAGACAGTTGTAACATAGAAATAATAAATATTTGAAGTGATGCTTGCCCTAAATCCTCTGATGTTTGCCCTAAATCCTCTGAGTTGAACGTTGCACATATGAATGTAACAAGTTATCACATGGACCCCATAAATAGGTACAAATATGTATCACTAAAAAATAAAATAAATTAATATTCTCCCCATCCCATCAGTCACTCTCCCCTACCTGCCTTATCCACCTTCACAGCACTTTCCCCCACCTGACATGTTTCTATACATTTGTTTGTCATTGGTCTGCCCACCAGAATGTAAGCTGCCTAAGGGCAGGATCTTTGTTGTGCTTCTTGTTGAATCCTCTGAGCCTAGAATAACACCTGATAGAGTAGGTAGTCCCATAGGAGTCTGTTAAATAAACTGTGGACAAATAAAAAATGCTTAAAGACAGTTGTAGAAACATATGTCAATGCAATTCTCTCTTTCTATATCCTTTAACCGAACTATCCCTTCACTTTTACAACCATGCACTTTATATTTCTATTGTCCTTAGTATTGTAAATTTGCATCACTAAAGGAGAAATGATACAGTATTATCTAGTCAAATTTCCTTACTTAACAGATGATAAAGATGCCACCCAAAGAAGTTAAGTAACAGGTCTTGTTCTAAAATAGTTATTTAAGAGATGGAAGAGTGATAGTGGCATTTTATCAAGCAATTGCCATCAGTCAGCACTATATAAAAGCTTTGAAGACAACTTCTCATTTAGTCCCCGTAACAAGTGGTTAAAAGAAATACTGCTGCTTCTTGCATGACACGAGTGGGAAAATGGAAGCTGAGGGATTGGGCTAGTTGTCTAAAGTTGCACATCAGGCAGGCGAAGAGTTGGGGTGTAAACTGGAGTCTGATTCCAAAGTTGTGGGCTTCACATTGTGTTTTGCTGTTTTTCTTACTAGTTTTGTTTTGTTTTTAAGCAAAATGATACAATAAGGGAATTACAAACTAACCGTTCAGTGTCTCTTTTGGTTAGTCTTGGATGAATGTGAATTGAAGGCATCTGTCAGATCTAGACTCTCTTTGGTAGCAAACGCCAAGAAGGAAAGGAGGCAGCCCATTTCAGGGTTATAAAGCCCTGGGCAGAGACCCCAGGGAGGCCCTTGATGTGTTCAGTTTCGGTGGGAATAAATATAAAGGATGAGGAATTAGCTGAGTTATAATGGACAAAATATATAGACACTCTTCCTTGAGGGACATGTAAATTGATTTAAGGAGCAAACAGGGAGAGTATGTGAAATGGACTGTGAAAATGACTCTGTGCTACTTCTCTATAAGCTCTGAGATATTAGAGCTTACCTTTTCTCTCACAACAGAATCATCAAGTTATCAAACACATTTAAGAGTCTTTGTTCTGACAGAACCAGTATTAATAAATTAAAATAACTTTAAAATTGGGTAAAAGAAAGTTGAAGTTATTTTATTGCTTGCTCATTGAATGAAAAAAAAGATTTCTTATTTATTATTAAGTTGTTTTAAAGTTTGTCTTAAGTAATTTACCTTAAGCAGTATGAGATCTATGGGGCTTAATGTTTTGAACAGTGAAATTTCATTTGGAAATGATATGAATTCCTTGGATCTTTCTTGCTGGAAAATAAAACACCCACAAGCATATAAGTCACTCAACCCTAAACTGAGGGAGACAGAGGCAAAATGGAAGATGAACGAAGTTTATTCAAACCCAAATATTGTTTCTAAATTACTGGATAATATAGTTCCAGCAAATTCACATGAGAAAAGACCACTCCTGGTAGGAAAGAGTATATTAATTTCCCATTGTTATTATAACGAATTACCCCAAATTTAGTGATGTAAAAAAAGGACCGGTTCTATTACAGTTCTGTATATCAGAAGTCTCATGGGGCTAAAAATCAAGATGCCAGCAGGGCTACATTCCTTCTGGAGGCTTCAGAGGATAATCTGTTTCCTTGAGGTTGCCAGCTTCTGGAGGCTGCTTGCATTCCATGTCTTCTGCCCCCTTCCTCCACCTTAATGGCCAGCAGAATAGCATCTTCAAAACACTCTCTTCTGCCCCCTTTTCCATTGATCAGAACCTGGAGGCAACCACCCTTCATTGCAAAGTCACAAACTCTTTGTGCTGTCTTCTCTGTGTTCAACTTTTCCCCGTTCCTTTCTTCCCAAGTCCTCTGTCATCAAGTCTTGGTAGTCACCGGTCCTGCTTTAGGCTAGCATTGTTCTCATTTCTATAACTTACCATTTTACTGGACTCAATTATCACCTAGGAGGCATTCTTCACCAGGAAACACATTTATCTGAGATAAAGCAAGTTTTGTCATCTGTCCTCTTGAGATTTTGGTTACTTTACAATCTTGCAACAATGCTGCTAGGTCCTTCTTCTGCATGATATTTGTGTATCATCACTGGTGTTGTTTCTTCCATCCTCTCCATGAAATTTCTATTATTCAGAATTACCTGGCTTAATTCTAGTTCTCCACTTCCATTTTGCCATGTGTATAGATGCCCACAATGTCTGTGTGTATGCAGATACACATCATATCTTGGACGCATACAGATGCTCACAATATATGGATATGTGTATATACATATATATATATATATGACTATATGTAATTCATGGACATAAATATTTAGCAAGAACATACACACTTAAGAGAAGAATAGTATCCAGTGCTGTATGTTCAGAAAGATTTAAAGATGAATTATATGGAACCAGCTATGATGGGAATTATGTAGATAGTTTCCTCAAAAGACATTGGTGAATAGAGGACCATTTTCTGTGTATAAATACTAAACCTTGGTCTCTGGGACCCAGATGCATCTCATTGACAGAAGGTAAATCTTATTACAAAATTGTGGGAATGTTTAATCACCAGTGAGTCAGCTCATAGAAGAACTGCTGTCTTCTATTTAAATGAATCATGACTGGTGAATTAATGGTAGACGCTAGATGTTAATTACCATATATTTTATCACTTAATATAAACCACATTGTGAAAGAAATAAGCCTATCAGCATTATAGTCAGACCGAATAAATGGTAATCTTTCCCGTTGAAGTTTGGTAAATAATTTAATAAATCTCCTACTAGAATCCCATGAAATTTCAAATAAACCAGTAGACTTTCAGTTTCGCTGTTTAGTACTCACAATGAATCCTTAATGTCTAACAGCATCTACAGTTTACATTTGCCTGAGGTCTCTAAAACATTATGAGATGAAATAATTTTTTTTCTGTTCCTTGGTGTATGGCTGTCATAGAATTAAAGTGTTTCATGAATTTCATATTTGAGTGAATGACTTCCATTCTTCAGCCTCTTGTGGGAAAGAAGAAATAGGTGGCGCTTCATTTAATAGTACACTGTCTTGTCTAGATTGAATTTGTTATGAATTGCATGGTTCTCAATTGTACTCTCATGCGTCCTTAAAACAAACCACAAATTCTATGGGACTCATATTTTGTTCTTTGCTGAACACTGAGAGTATATAAATGATGATTTAAGGGCCATGTAACTGAAGTTGGTATAAGGCTACAAACAGTATTCTAATTTTCCTTAGTGACATAACAGAAAGCTTGTTTTGAATATCTTTAAAAGTTTAATAAGAGTTCCGTTCAAGGTACTATAGAAACAGAGCTCCACAGAAAAATAAGTATGCATCCATTAGCCTTTGCTAAAATGTACCCAGATTTCCAATTACAAAATTCTTGTAAAGTCAATGATTTCCTCCTTTTAGAATCACTTAAAACAAGTGGGAAGAATTATATTGTTATTCAAACAGGGAACATTCATGTATATAGAATGGATTTCTATCTAAGCTTAGGAGATTGCCAAACTTAAAAATGATTCTATTTGAATGCTATGGAAAATTCAACAGGAGTCAAAAGAGCACAGAGGAGGGAGTTAACTGGCTGAGCTCTGTGGATCAATTGATCAATAACCTTTTCTATGAACTGAGATCACTAGATTCATTCAGCAAATCTCTACTGAGGTCCTATTAGGGCTTGACTTTGTTCTAGGTACTAAGGATACAAGACTGACCATGTTAGATAATGTCTCTGACTCAGTGGTATTTACTTTCTTCTGTTGGAGAAACAGACAACACTCATAAATAGACACTCATAAATAAATTGATATGTAATATACTGTTAGGTGATTAATTTTAAGTGCTACCAGGAAAAACAAAACAAGAGTAGGGCTGGAAATGATAGGAGTGTGACCTAATTGCCCTGGGTTTAATTTTCCTCACAAGCTTTATTATTTCAATGGGTATGAGAGTTTAAAACAGCTTCTAAAAATAACATAAGGCACAGAATAATAACATAAATATTAGAGGGAGTTGGGTATAAGGTTAGAAAAACTATTACATTCCAGGGTTAAATTCAATCACAGACATATAGACTTTAAAGTCTGGTACAGTTGCTGGAAACAGGCCATAGACTTGACCCTAAACCTCCTACAAGTCAAAGCAAAAAGGAGTATCCAACTGTTTAAGACTGGCTATGTCTAAAACACGGATACCGTGGAGGTGTTTATGAGAGGAACATTTTGCCCAAATAGAGGCCTAGAATGATTTTCATATATGGAGCAAATAACATGAGATAGAGTGAGTGACTCTTTGATGCCCCTCAAAGAAATCCAGCAGTTCATCACTTAAGAGAAGATCAACAAAAGCAATTAAAGATCTACCATCTCTTCAGAATTGTTTATTTTCTCTTGGTTGGTCTTACTTTTTTGTGTATGCTGTGGGGAGATGTCCTAGACCCCTTTGAGACTTTGATGAAAGCCATGGCCCTTATCCCTAGAAAAATCCAATTATATATGTCCACCTATAACTTGACATACTGCATCAGGCGTATCAAGGAGGCTGTGAAGGCTAAGCGAAAGTCCTAAGATGTCCATTCCCCTTTACTATACGATCATAAAAATACAGAAACATGTTTTTCACATAATCCTCCCTAAATATCCATGTGACTGTATTATTCTTAAGTAATCAGCTGCAAAGAATTCACTGTTGTAGGCACTAATTATTTTTTAAAAAAGCAAAGTCTCATGTGCAAATATTTTTTGGCCAGTTGTTAGCAGAACCATATGCTTTAAAAATCAAAGCTACCTAAGAAAAATTAAGGGACTAAACAAGACACTAGCATCTCTGAACGTATGTTAATATGCTGGACAAATCAACTCATATCACATCCAAGTCCATCAGCATTTATGTCTACAATTTCTAGCTGTCTACTTTTCCTTTCTTTTCTACTTTATTTAATACTTTTGTATTAAGTAACATAGAAAAGACTTTTGCAACAGTGTGTATGTCTGTTTCTCAGTATGATTTTATATCTTAGAAAATTAACTTAGTTATCTAACTAATAGAATGAAATTGAAAACAGTTTCACAAAACCTCTTTAGTTGAGCCACAACTGAGATGCAGATCACGGAGACGTCTACGAAGAACAGAGAAGAAAGCAGTAATAATCTAGGTGGATAAACATCTTAATTGCCAGGTATCAGTTTTTAGCAGTTTGGTTGGCATCATTAAGAGGATTTCATGTTATTTCACCTACCAGGACTCCTTTTACCACACCCACAACATTTACCCACTTGGCCTGCCTAAACAAAATTAAATAAATTAGAAGAAAATTGCTCATTGTGACACTTTACCCATTATTTTTCAGCAGTTCCTTTTCCATTCTTTACTTGTTTCTCCATTCTCTCTACCTTGGTATTCAAAACCTTTATTGGAAGCCAACAGAGCAGAGGGTATGGGAGTCATTAGTTACCATGAAAGAGAAGTGAGGTCTCTGCACGAGGCACACACATCTTTGGTGTCCAAGTGGTTCTGAAGTCATGAATTGCAAACACCTACCTCTGTTTTAGAGCCCCGCAGGGTGATACCCAGCAGGAGAGAAAAATTCTCTTTTAAGAAATAATTCCCTTTAATGTGAATTTCTTTTCAGATACACGTTCACAAACACTTGATTTTTATGAGTGGATCCTGTGACATGGAGTAGGTGTGTTTCTTGAAAGTTCAATAGCCATGAGACCTTTCTAACATGAGTTTTGTTTACCCAGATAATTTAACTAGGTTTTCAGAAAATTTTTTATTCGTGACTTACTGGTGTACTGATCATTGCTTAGGAGAATCATAAAGCCAATATATGGTGAAAGAGGTGCATACATATGTATATATTTAATGTAAAATATTTCTGAAAAGTATGGTGTTATATCCAAGTTGTTCTTTAGTTGGCAGCACTAAATGAGATAACTGTATGTGTATTTATGCTGAGAAAGCAAATTTTTCATTTGTAACCTCTCTAATCCTGAAAAAGTACACTTATTTTTTTCTTACTACCTTGAGATTGTTCTCCTTTTATGTGGTCATTATACGTTAAATAAAGGAGTTGATAGAATTGGTGGGGGGTAGGGAGAGAATCATAAACCATAATGAAATAAATATATCCTGATGGCTACTGGTCCAGGAATATTCTCGAGGGCTGCCCACGTGTGAAGCAGCTTGTGGCAAATCAATGCCTGAAATTCAAGGTGTCTTCTCTATGACTTGGTTTGAGCATGCATTTGGAACACAGTTAGTGTTTATTCTCTTGGTATAATAAAGTGTTATGACTTAATCTGCCCAATCATTAGTTTGATTGTCATAAAATGGGGATAAAAATAGTGCCTGTGGCATTAAGTGGTGGCAAGACCGAATGAAGGATGTACGCAAAACACACGGGACAGTGTTGCTCAAAGTCAGTGCCCAACAGTGCTGGCTGTCACGATATGGTGATGATAGCTTTTCTCTCTCAGTTGGAAAAGGCATAGATTTCTCTTTGTTCCTAAGTTCTCAAGCTTTGAAGAATAGCATCCTTTCTCAGTGATGACCTTCCATTTTGCATACATAATTTAGCAGATTTTGTGTGTGTGTGTGTTCTACCTGGATTACACAGCAGCTGCTGATGTGATGGAGGGTTCCTATGATGCTGAGGTCATCCCACATCAAATGCCCCCAGTAACTCTCTGCTCTTCTGCCTCAAGACTTCTTCCCAAGCCATGTGTAGTGTTCATATGCAAGGAAGATAATACCCAGGGTAAATCCCAACCACTGGAGGATGAGAGTCTATGGATAAATGTCCCAGTCTCTCTGGCTTTTGAAGGGACCATTCTGAAACATATTCGTTATGGTTCTCAGACATTCCCCAGTGGGAATGAGCCTAGGTGCTTATAGTCATCACCAGTTCAGTGATGCAGCTGTCTTGGCTTTTTCTCCTTCCTTCCTTCTTGCCACCCAGAATTCTCTCTCAAATAAATTACTCTAGACTTTCAGATCTTTGTGAAGGAATCCAACTTGATATGCAGAACATAACCTCTATTATCACTCAAATCTTCACAAATATTCTCTCCAAAATTGGTGAAAATTCATCCACACATTTTTCCTGTGATGCGGTAACAGTAGACAAGCTGACAAAAGTCTAATTTTATTTATATAGCAAATCCATAAATCTAAATACTGTTTCTTGAAATTATTTATGGGCCCCTGCATATCAAATATATTGTTAGTAAAACAAAAAGGAAAAGAAAAAAAGCCACTTAGATATCCTAAGGGTGCTTACTACTTAATCCTTTTAGTCTTTCCATGGAAGGAAAAAAATCCTATATATAGTGTCAACTATATCCTCACTTGTCTATTTTTTAGCTTAGGGCATTGGGACAATTCTCATGATTCTGACCACTTCTGTTCACCATTTCAATGCAAGTGATCAGAAATAAAGAATATCTTGATTTAGAGTCAGAAAGGTCAAATTGCAGTTGTCTAAGGCCCCTCAGGAAAACCAGTTTGTGTTGTTTTGTTAGCATTTTTATTATAACCCATGCCTGTCTTTCTGTCTGTCTATCTTGGTCTATTATGAACACCTAACTTTTTTCTTGTAGGGGCATGCATAAGGCTAGTATTAGGTTGGTGCAAAAGTTATTGCGGTTTTTGTCATTGGCAGTAATGGCAAAAACCGCAATAACTTTTGCACCAACCGAATATTTTTCAGAGAGAAAATTAATTAAGATGAGGATTCTTGTGACCTGATACTCCCCTTATGGACATTTAGCATGCAACAATATGGCTTTCATCATGCAAACTTATAGCTTTCAGGTTGGATTCAGTTAGAAGACATGTTGCTTTGGTCCACATAGTGATAAAATGTTTCACATTAGAATTGCTTGTGATTTAAAGATCCAGATGTTTTAGGCCGGGTGTGGTGGCTCACACTTGTAATCCCAGCACTTTGGGAGGCTGAGGCAGGCAGATCATGAGGTCAGGAGTTCGAGACCAGCCAGGCCAACATGGTAAAATCCTGTCTGTACTAAAAATACAATAATTAGCTGGGTGTGGTGGTACGAGTCTGTAGTTCCAGCTATGCGGGAAGCTGAGGCAGGAGAATTGCTTGAACCCGGGAGGTGGAGGTTGCAGTGAGCCAAGATTGCACCATTGTACTCTAGCTCTGGACGACAGAGTAAGATTCCATTTCAGAAAAAAAAAAAAAAAAAAAAAAAAAAAAAAAAAAAAATCCAGGTGTTTTAAATACCAACAACAAAAATGAGTATTTTGAGCTTCTGAAATGGATTGTGTAACAAACCTGGGTCTCTATTCTTGCATTGCATGCATTGCACAGCCTGGAGCTGAGTACCAGTTGCTTTTTATTTGGAAGTTTTCACTACCTGCTCCTAGCTTGCACCTTGTTTGTTCTTGGTTTTGTTTTCTTTGCCTCTTACGTGCTTCACTCATTGATGCTACTAGCCTAGCCTCCAAAGGAACTTGAAGTTTGATCTCAGTTTTAATATCCTAGAAGACATGCATTAAAATAACTTTCCTTTTTTAAAGTCAAAATAAATATAGGGCAAAATAGTACAATTTAAATTAGCTGATTCTTGAATTTACTGGGGCCTTCATGACTCCAAATAAAAGTGAAGGGTCCAAATTTCCTTAGTTTACTGATGTGGAAACTGAGAAACAGAGAAGTTTTTATTTATTTTTCTTTTCTGTAACACAGTATTTGTACATTGTTATAGGATATATTTGATATGTCCTTACATCCATAGACTGTACAATGATCCAGTCAGGGTATGTAGGGTATTTATCACTTCAAGTATTTATCATTTCTATGTTTTGTGAATGTTACAAGTATTCTCTTTTAGCTATTTTGAAATACACAATACTTTGTTGTTAACTATAGTCACCCTGTGCTGCTATCAAACGTTAAAAACTACTCCTTCTAACTATATATTTGTACCCATTAATCAATCTTTCTTCTTCACCCCCAACCCATACACCCTTCCCAGCCTCTGGTATCTATCATTCTACTTTCTGCCTCCATGAGATCAACTTAGAGAAGTTAAGTTTTGCTTACAGTCACATCACTAATGATACAGTATATCAGCTCTTAAGTGGTCTAAGTAAGACTTGGAAGATACTTCACTTTTTATGTTGAAATAGAAAGGTCCTAAGCTATATCTTTCATGAAGATTTTGGTTATTTAAACAAAATACCCTTTTGTTTTTAACTATGGTATTTGTAAAACCCAAATTATAAAATTCTGAATTCCTTTCAAACAAGTAAGACCTAAAACCATGATGTTTTTGAAGGGATCTGAGTAGATTTTATGAGCATATTGCCAAGATGATAGATGAATGGGAAGGTGGGAGCACACACAGAATGAAAGGGAAATGTGGTAATAGAAATCAAATGCTTTCAAAAAGCTTGAATGCATTGTTCTCTTCTAAATATCTGTTTTCCTGTCATTATTAATCCTGGTATTTTGCTTTATTCTTCATATTTGGGAATTTCTTCTACTGTGAGATCTGGGTTTTATATAAAAAGATAATATATATTCTATTTTAGGACATTCTTAAAGGTCACCCTGTGAATGATCTGAGAACTTTACCAGAGCATGTGCATTGGAGTCCTCATTAGCTACTCAAACAAAAGGTCTTAAAATTCACAGGATTCTGAGTTGGTGTGAGGGTGGAATGAAAAGACCCCTTTTTTTTCCTTCAAAAGCAAGCCAGGCAATCAACTCCAGGGGATGCCTACAGGGCCTATTAAAATTTTCAAGATGTGACATGAGCTTGATTGCTAAATTGGCTACACATGGAGGGGAAGCCAGTGGCCCTCAGAAGCAATATAATTCCTATGAAATAAATGTTCCTCTCTAAGCATGCCAAGCTTTCAAGGCACCAGGGAAGTCAAATCTTATTTACATTTTTGTTTTCTGTGAACAAATGCAACTGCTCCTCCCCACTCCTGAAATTCTCTGGGTCACAGGCAGTGCATACTTGCTCATGTCTACTTTTTAGTAGATGCTTCACATTATGCAGTTTTGGTTACACTAATCTCACAACTGGACTCTGCCTCCGGTCTTCATCCCTTACAGTCCATTCTCAACCCAAATAGTTTCCTGCTGAAGAGGAAGTCACACTGTGTTACTCCTCTGCTCTAACCCTCAAAAATATTTTAGCCAACTCAGAACAAAGGCCTAAGTCCTTAGGATGGCCTACAGCGGTACTTCCCAAAGTGTGGTCCCTGGATCTGCAAGATTAGTATCCCCTCGGAAGCTGTTAGACATACATCGTCTCAGGCCCTGCCCCAGATCTACTGAATCAGAAATACTGAGGGTGAGCTGAGCCCAGAAATCAGTATTTTAACAAGTCCCCCGCATAATTATGATGCTGAGCTTCAGTTTGAACACTGCTGTGCTAGAAGACCCTTGGTATTTGTGTCACATTTACCCTTTCGCTTCATTGACTGCTATTCTTCTCACACTACCCCAGCCACTCTGACCTCTGTGCTAAGTACATTCCTACCTGAGGGACTTAGGATTTTGTATTCCCTCTCCCCTAGATAGCTACATGCTCTGAAGTCTCTTGTCCCTGAGTAATGATGTCTCTGCTCATATACTTGTTTGTTTGTTCATTCATTTATTCAACATATATTTGCATATCTAAATTTTGGGCTCTGGGCTACAAGCTTGGGATATAAGACTAGGTCTCTGAACTTTGGGAATTTGCACTGTAAAAAGGGGTTAAATATAAGCAATGACCATTGCATCACAGCCATTCTTTTGATCTGGCAAGGACTGCTTGAGTTATTTTTGTATCTACCCTCACCAACTTCAAGTCTTTTCTCAGATGCCATCCTCATAGGCGAGGCCTCCTTGCCCAAGCTTCCTAGGGCTGCCATTACAAGTGCCACCAACCAGGGGGCTTAGGAAACAAGAGATATTTCTTCTCCCACGGTTCTGAAGGCTAGAAAAATCCAGGTGCCAGCAGGGTTGTACTCCCTTTGAGACTCTAGGTACAATCCTTCCTTGCCTCTTCCTAGCTTCTGGTGACAGCCAGACATCCTTGGTGTTCCTTGGCTTGTCTCTGTATCCCTCCAGTCTCTGCCTCTGTTGTCATGGTGCTCTCCCTGAGTGTCTTCACCCTGTCTTCTTAGAAGGACATCAGTCATTTTGGCTTCAGAGCCCACTCTACTCCAGTATAGCCTTATCGTAGCTAGCTACATCTTCAACAAATCTGTTTCCAAATAGGATAACATTTGGAGGCACTGGAAAATAGGACGTCAATATATCTCTTCTTAATGGGGGTGCATGTGTAACCTCTAATTCCCACCCTATTTTATTTGCACCTTGCCCTTGGCATGGCATACCCCACTTCTTCTGTACTCTGTTTCTCTTATTGCTGCTTGTGACCTCCCAACACACTTTACGTTTTACTTCTCTATTTGGCTTCCTGTCTGGCTCCCTCCACTGGTATTTAAGTTTCATTAGAGCAAAGATTCTTGTCCCTTTCATTTTCATACCCATAAAATCCATACTTTTAGAATATACCTGGCACACAGTTGTGGCTCCATATATGTATGTTGAATTAATGAAAATGATAGATCACTAACAACATCATTTAGTTGTTCAGAAGTCTGATTAATTTAAAGCACAGAAAGCACTCTCTTTTTAAAAATTTTTTATTTTTCATGCCCGGGAGGCTAAGTACAGAGAGAGTATTATGACAGTGCCACCTGAGAAAAGTTAAATTTATTCTAAAATAAATGGTAAGCTTCTTGGTGGACAGGGCTTTCTATCAGGGAAAGACCCAAGGGAAGTTTTGTTTCTGGGGATATTTCTGGATAACTGAACTGGCACCCAGGAATCAGGAAAGAACTGGTATCAGAAGTATCATTGTTCAAAGCAAGGTAGAGTAAAAGGCTCTCCCATTGCAGTCTCTTGTCCCTGGGTAATGAAGTCTCTGTTCATACACTTGTTCATTTATTCAACAAATATTTGCATATCTAAATGCTGAGCTCTGGGATATAAGCTTGGGATATAAGTCTAGGTCTGTAATTTCCCTGGTAGAAAGAGATTCAATATAAGTGATGATAGCCACTCTTTTCTTTGGCAAGGACTGCTTGAACTATCTCTGTACCTACCCCAAAGAAAATCAACTATTTTTTCACCCAGTCTAGGCACAAAATAACACAGATATTTAGTGGTCAAGTGGGAAGCCACCAAAACAGGACTGGGGGCAATTTCAAAGGTAAGTCTGCTATTGATCAGGCTTTGTTACTAGAGTCAGTGCTCAAGCATCCCCGTGAGCAATGGAATTAAATGAAAGTGCTGTTCAGTGAAGGTTAGAATGCAGGGCTTTAACGTTATACCCAAGTTTGCATTTCTGTACTGCTATTTATGAGATATATGACTTTGGAAAAGGTACCTAACCTATCTGAGGCTGTTTTCTCATCTATAAAATGGCATTAATCTTTCAGTATTGTGTGATTAACACAGATAAAAAATGTAAGGTTTAGCATAGTGGGAGGTCCGCAGTAAGCACTCAGTAAGTTGGTATTCAAGACAAACATAAATCCAGATGGTATACTCAAGAGTTTGGTGGATCTTGGTTTCTCTTTCAGGGCATCATGGGACATAAAAAAATGGAATTATGAAAACAACGTGAGCCAGAGTTCTGGAAATGGGAACACCCACACAAATCAAGAGGCAGACAATGGTGTCAGGAACATAGGAAAAATTGCCAACTTTTTGTGTATTTACTTTTAGGGAGGTTGCCTACATTTTATCAGATATGAATCTCGGATGGCAAATTTAAGGCAAGTTTCATAAAACACTTTGGGAAAGTGAACCATAATATTAAAGCATGACGTTTCATCCCAGTATTGTTAAAATTAGGCAGAATGGCTTGGGAGGCCATTCTCTTTAGCAGTTCACTTAACCATGCTGCTTATAAAAGATGGCAGTGAATTGAAACTGAAAGGCAAACTGTGCTCTCACCATCTGTCTTAAAAGAAGTATGATGTGGTTGTCACTCAGATTGTTTGGAAAGGAAAACCATTTATAAGTTTCTCCAGCCCTGGATTGAGCACTCTGGACAGAGTTGGATCCAAACTATGAAAAAATGCTTCCTAAGGTTATTTCCAAGGCTTCCATTTCAATACGAATGCTTTGACAATCAGACTTAAACCATCCATTGATTTAAATTACTTTATGAGACTGGATTAATTAAAATGCTCAAGATAAGAACCCCCCCATCTATCTCCCTTTCCCTATTTATCCTGTTCTTCCCCCCATGGATCATCAAAATTTGGATAGCATGTTGAGAGCTACTCAAATGGTCAGGAAATAACAACTGTGATTAACATGGTGACTTTAGAAAAGTTGCATCTGTAGCGACGATTAGGTTTTACTCTGGGAGAACAATTGAACATGATTAAAAATTCTGCACCTACACAAAGTGTCATTTTTCTAGAGCAAAGATGTCCTTGTGCTTTAGGGACTGAGACAAGGCAGGAATGAAGTCTACATCCCCTCCTGCCCCCTTTGCTAGACTCTCCAGCATGCTGTCAAGGTATCAGTTTGCTGGCCCACTTCTGGCTAAACAGAAGGATCTTTTCTTACAGGTAAGGTATTTCATATGCATTTTTCCACTCTGGAAACATGAGTGGTGGCCTTTTTAGGTCAGATATATAGGTCTACATTATGGATGGCACACAGTGCCTGCTTTTATAAGCTGATTGCCGATCTGTCCTTGCTTACCCTAGAGCAGAGAAGATGTTCAATCCAAATAAGCATCTTTCAGCTAAATGACCTTTGCTCAGCCTTACTCTCATTAGAACTTTGCCTGTCTACAGCATGGGATGAAACTAGGTTTAATATCTATTCAGTCATTCCTTAAGCATTAGATGTTTACATTTCAAGCAATACAGAATAATTCTGCTTTGTTGCTAATACTGGAGGTGGGGGATACTATTTTATGAGGAGAAATAACTTGACTTAGAATATTTCTACCTTTTGTAACAGTGTGCTGTATTTTAAGTTCCCACGCATTATTCAAACAAAATGTTTTATAGACTCATCACAGCTGGTGGCTGGAAGTGACTACTGGGCAATCACTCCATACCATCCTCTTCTTAAAAATGACAAGCTTAATTGTCCTACCCATGATTCCTAAGTGGAGAATCATAAGCCACAGAATTAACAAAAATGTTTAATGAGTGGTTCCGTGGGAGAAGAATAGAGTTCTTTAAAGAATGACGAGGAGAGAATGTCTTTCTATGTGGCACCTGAAAGACAATTTCAAGCCCCCACGAATAAGTAGTAGTATTATCACTTTTACTGTATGCTAGGCACGATGCTGGAAGGTACCTGGAAGAAGAAGATAAACATTTCTGGGAGCTTTGAGGGCAGTTTCTATCCTGTGGAATTGAGTACTTCTCATTAGCAAAATTGTAGGCCAAAATTCTTTCTCCCACTCTTCTCTTTTAGATCCTCCCAGGCCAGTTTTGGAGCACCTCCCCAACCCTACTCCAAACTGCATTTTGTGGAATCCATTTTTTGCAACAGGCGTCATTTACCTCTCCCCGTGCCAGCAGCTCCTGATCACCTGACCTCTATTCCTTGAAAGCAGAGCCTTTCCCTTGTTTGTATTTCTTACTCCTGTTTCTAAATCTGGTCACCATTAACATCTTCATGGAGTTTATCTTATTGAATGAGCCACCCTTTGTTTTAGTGAATGTAATGTGACTGAAAGAATTCCAGTTAAGGTACGTCAAGTAGAAATGTGATTGCTGATAGGACCCAGAGAAATTTCATAGAAATCAGGGGCAGGAAATACTATAAGGCCTGGGCCTCGTGGGAGACAGAACTGGAAAATGAGTCTGGATTTAAACAGCTCTGAGAGCCTCAACAGACATGGAGTCAATGGGCTGCATTTGAATGCTTTGTCATCATTATGCGTCTGTAGCCTTTTGTGTGTCCTTCATTTTGGGCCCTGCAACTAACCCATCCACTATCTTAGAATCCCAAATCCAAATTCCTTGGAAGCAAATCTGTTGGCCTCCCTCATCTTTTCCCATTATTCCCCAGGTCATCAAACAGCCCATTACACACAGTTGGGTTGAGTTGCATTGAGGGGAGAATAAGGAGGAAGAGTCTCACACAGACACAAACACACATAGACACACATAGACACACACACACACACACACACACACACACACACACACACACAGGGAGCATCCAAAGCTGTGGCCACTGATGGATAGTTTGAGAAAGGGGAGTGGTGTATTCTCTAATATAAGGTCTTAAGATAAGAGAAAGGCCAGGGACCTTTATGGAATAGCTAATATGTTACCTCAGCAAAGTAGGGTTTCGAGTAAGGGGCTAAGGTTGATTTTCACTTATATTCAAATCGTATTGAAAAATCATTTCCTATTTTTCCCAGGGTCAATTCCTGACAGCAGTTTGCAAGTAGAAGACTTAATACACATATTCTTACATGTGTATGTGTGTGGTGTGTTGAGAGAAAGCATATGGACACTATTGCAGTGGCAACAGAAGACAAAGTAGTATGGACTTTTCATGCTAGAGGAGATTTTAGAGATCTGCCGGCCCAACCCACACATTTTACACATGAAGAAATCCGCACTCATAAAATTTAGATGGTTAACTTAAGAGTGTACAGCTATTAAGTGGCAGAACAGAGACGGATCTCAGATCTCAGAAAGAACAAAGCTCAGATCCTCAATCCAATGAGCTTTACAACCCAGCTCTATTATATTTTTGTCTCCAGAAAGAAAGTCTTTATTATTAGGTTGGTGCAAAAGTAATTGCAGTTTTTACCATTAAAATTGCAAAAACTGCAATGACTTTTGCACTGACCTATAACTGAAGCAAGCCCAAATATATATCATGCTTTGTCATTGCATGGTTGGCTTATTACCTTTCAGTTCTCACCTCAAAGGTTAGTACCCCAAAGGGTTCCTTGACCACTACCTATAGTCAGTTCCACTCCTTGTTCCCCAGGTTTTCCACGACATCATTCTTTTCATACATTCAGATCACATGCCCCAATCTTTAATCACCTTGTGCATTTGTGTCCTCGATTTACTCTTCCAGTAAAATATGAGGCTCTATGAAGGTAAAGATTGTTTCTCCTCTTCACGTCTGCATCCCTTGCTCCTGTAATCATGCCCAGCATATTGTAGGAGCACCTAAATAAATAGTCATGCCTGTGTACATTTAATACATATAAATATTAAGAGAATAAGTGGTTGGAGAGAACACATAAACTCTTCTTGACCACATATACTTCCTAATTACTGACAGCATACAATGTTTAATATCTTTGTGCTATTATATTTCTCTAAAGATCCCCATATATTTTTGTGTGCTGTGTCATAATTTCAAGCTAAAACAAAACCTGGAATTCATAGCAAAGGGAACCAGCAACATCTGATTCAGATGTGATTTTACCTGCGTGGGTGTATTTCACATAACTGTGAGTGTGACCATAACAGAGAGTAACTTGGCTTAGAGATGCTGCATCCCAAATATCCTCTTTGTTTGTGACTCTGACTTTGTCCTGTCACTTTGTTTGTGACTTGTGACTTTGTCCTATGACTCTGACGGTAAGAATTGTTCATTCTTATTTCTGGCTCTTGGCAGCCTACAGATGCTTCCTGTTAGTGCTCCTGGCAGGTTACTGATGGGGCCTGTTGTTTATTGCCCTATCTATCAAGTCCTATTTATTTTTAAAATAAACTTTAAGTATACTGTAAACTCCCTTCACAAACAGATTTTTCCTCCTCTTACACTTGACAAGCCTCTAAAAGGAATAGTAACTCTGTCTCATAAATATTTGAACTTGCACCTTTTAGGAAAGAATTATACTTAAGCTACTCAAGAGCAGGAAAGGTCTCTGTCTGAAACCTCCCTTCTAACTACTCACTTCTGTCTTCCTCTTTAATCTCTCCCTCACTTTTTTTTTTTTTTTTTTGCATTATCTTATTCCAACTTTTATACTGCTCCCTTATCCCACTGCAGACCCAATTCTCTGGTCAAAACTGCTGTCCATGTCTTTATTAAGTATTGCTTATATAATGTAAATGTCTTTATTAGAAATATTAAAGGGTTTACTATTTCCAAGCTCATCAAACCCAAATGTTTTATATGTCCTGCTTGGTCCTACATCATGTGAATTTACTATTTTATTCAATCAACTAACACAAAGCTGATGAGAAAAGACTGTGACATGGTAAAACAAAAAAAAAATGCCTTGGGGTTTAGATTCATACTGACTTGGGTTCAATTTTAACATGACTACTTATTAGCTGACAGCCTTGAGGAAGTCTCCTAACTTATCTTACTATGTTTTCTCATTAGAAAAGTGAATACTAATGATACTGATTTGAGTAAAGATTCATGGTTGTGATAATTAATTTCAGGTGTCAACTTGGTTGGATTAAGGAATACTTAGGAAACTGGAAAGTATTACTTCTGGTTGTGTCTGCGAGGTTTCCAGAGGAGACTGGTGCATGAATCAGTGGACTGAGTGGGGAAGATCCACCCTCAATGTGGGTGGGCACTATCCAATTGGCTGGGGGCCCAGATAGAACAAAAAAGGAGAGAAAAAGATTTCCTTTTTCTCTCTCCTAGAGCTAGGACATTTTTCTCCTCCTGTCCTTGGACATCAGAACCCCAGGCTCTCCAGCCTTTGGACTTCAGGACTTACAAAAGCAATCTGCTGGGTTCTTAGGCCTTTGGCCTTGTACTGAGACTGACACCATCAGCTTCCCTGATCCTGAGACTTTTGGACTTGGATTGAGCCACGCTACTGGCATCCCAGGATCTCCAGCTTGCAGACAGCCTGTCGTGGGACTTCACAGCCTCCATAATTATGTGAGCCAATTCCCCTAATAAATCTCCTCATATGTCTATGTCTATATCTATACCTATATCTATATTATCTATCATCTATAATCTATCAATATATCTATATCCTATTGGTTCTGTTTCTCTGGAGAACCCTGACTAATGCACTGGCATTCTCTAAATATTTATAGCTCTTCTCTTTCTAAGCACATGGTAGCATTACATTCCACCAGTACTTCTCAGTTTAGGAATGGTTAAATGATTTGTTTTGACTAATGAAATGTGAGTGGAAGGGATGTGTTTCACTTGTGGACAGACACTTTTAGAGACAGTGTGTGATTTACAATGGTCCCTTCCCCCAGTGAGGCAAATGAAAACATATGGAGAAAGCTTTCATTATCCTGGGATCTTGACTGTTTATAATAAGCAAATCCTCCTACTGATCCCCCCTGGATATGCAGCATGAGCTATGGGGGTTGCTTGTTACTACAGCAAACATTTTTGTATCCTAACTGAAACATCTATTTGGCAAGGTTGTTTGGAGGATGAGTGACAATATACTTAAAGAGGCAACACAGTGCCACTATGCAATCAATCAGTGGTATCTGTCGTCATCAGGAACATTATCATTGTTGTTAGCATTGTTATTTTGTTAGATTTATTTCTATCCTGCATTTCATCCTTATTCCCATTATCTTAATGTACTTTAATATTTACATTTCTTGCCCTTCACTAAATTATAAGATCTTTGAGAAGGGCAACATACTTCATGTGCCCTCAGTCAGGAATAACCCATTGGATACGATATCCGTTCCAACCATTCTACTGTTGTAGCATGAATGCAAGTATACATAATACATAAACAAATGGGCATATTTGTATTCCAGTAAAACTTAATTTATAAAAACAGAAGGCAAACCATAGTCTGTAACCTTCATTTAGACTCTATTCTTATCCCTCTCCCTCCTTCTCTCTCTCCATCTTCAAATCTTCAACCCTAGTTTTCCTCCTTCGCTTGTGGGTGTGATTGTATTCTCTGCTTCCCCATGTAACCTTTTTCCTCAAAGATAAAAGTAGCCACCAGTAGCCCTGTTATAAAGGAAGTAAATCCCCTCCTCCCCTGTGTTCTTCCTTTGGTAATGTGCCCACACTTGAGCCAATCTCTGCTGACAGAGCATGGGAATTCCTGATTGGTCAGGCTTGAGTTATGTGACCACCGCTTGAGTCATGTGACCACCCGGATGATCAGAGAATGGTCTGTGATTGATTAATCCTTCAGAGCCATCAGGGGTGCAGATGGAAGAAAGTAAGATGCTTAGTAGACACAACAGGGGGCTTCTTACAAGCTCTTTTCTCCTACACATGCAGAGAAATAGGAAAGAACGAAATAGGAAAGAACCTAGTTCACAGGACCATCCTTAACAAATGTGTATTGGGTAGTAGGCTTGATACTTCACAGCCAATTTCCCTGGATATTCTTCAAAGACTTCCTGTGGGATCTGGAAACAAAAGCGTTAGCTTGTATTTCTGATGGATTGGTTCTGAGAGGTAGGGAATACAGCAAACTAAGAAGACTCTTAAGTTTCTGGCCAAAGCGCCTGGGTGAGTAGAGGTACCATATATTTAGATGGTTAGAATTCATCTCCTAAACTGTAAGGGGGAAACAACAATATGGATACTCCCAAGTTGGCTTGTAAGTTTTTTCCAGTGATCTGGGAAAACTTACTAAACTTTACAAAAGCTAATAAACAAAGCAATATAATGTTATATGAGTCAGGACTCTCTGGAAACTATCCAAATTCCTCTCTGTAATATGGGGAATGCCTGAAAATTCCTAATATGAAATACCATACTACAGGGGGAAAAATAAAAACCTTATTCTTGCTATTCCTGGCCACATAAGGTCTGTGTAAAGGGCGTTACTGGCTACCGTAGATATGTGTTGGACACTCAAAAACTGAGTCAGTTTAGTATACCAGTACATCTTCTATTTTTACTTTGCTCAGAAAATCTGATGAAATTATACAAATCCCTGAAATCTAATATTTCTGTGTGATAAGATTGTGTAAGAGGAGGGGGTGGAAGAGAAGTTTGGAAAATGTGGTGACAGATGGCAAGTGGGCTCAGGCACATAGCGTTCCTATATATAGGGGAGGGGACAATCTGGTTAATCAAGGGGAGGGGGGAGCACTTTCAAATTTAGATTCAAGTATTTTATATATTCAGCAACATCATTTAGTGAAGCAGCCTAGCCTGGTAGAATTTTTAATTTTTTTCTTGGTTGGGGGTGAGCTGTGTGATATGTATTTTTAACAGTTTTCCATATTCTTTCATGATGTCTACATTTAACAATCAAATTGTATCTATAAGTTTTGGGTGTGTCTGTTGAGAGAGGGATGAGAATATATATTTCTAGAGAGAGTTCCTTCCAAGGAAATTTACGACATTTCAAAAATTAGGGCCATTACAAGTAATTTAACACGAATGGAAAATTAAAGTGAATGTTCACAATGAATATGTCTTTATAGTTTAGTAGAATGAGCAGTGAGCTGGCAATGAAGACACTTGAGGTCCAGGCCCAGCTCTAGGTAATACAGTCCCAGGTAGACTGTGTTGCCTTACACAAGGCACTTCAGGTCTTTGAATCTTAGTTTGTTTATTTTTAAACTGAGAGTCTGGATTAAATTATCTATAGGATAATCTTGGTTTTATATTTCCATCGTTGTAGGCTGTGTCTTAGTGCTCAGTTAGTTAGGATGCTTTTGATTCCAAGTAACAGAAAGCCCAACTGAAGCTGTTTTAATTCATCACAGGGCAAGCCTAGTGTTGAGTGGACTTTCGGATTGGTTTGATTCAACAAAGGACATTTCCCCAACTTGTTTACTCTTCTTTCCAGGGTGTCAGCCTCATCCTGATGGGTTGGTGGCTCTTCAGGATCTGAAAATATCAGTTAATGACTCCTGGTTAATGTCATGCTTTTTTATACAACTCTGGATGAAAATAGAAGATCACTTCTGAGGCTGTCTTAGACAAGGGAGGAAATGTCTTTTAGAAGATTCCTGAAAGCTTGCCCTTGCATAACTTTGGCCCAAACTGACTTTTGTTCACATCTGTGATCATGTCAAGAGAATGGGGCTACCGTGAACTACAGGAAAGACTTCTGGAACCAGCGATTAGCTTGGCAGGGAGATTGTGGTTACATAAGTGAAAATCAAGAAGGATCATAAGTAATGGAAGCAACCATGAAATCTACCAAACATGGCTTGGAACACTTAAGTTTCATATGATCTACACAGTTAAATACAACTAGAAAAAAAATTAATGAAATAGAGGTTTTATATGGTAGCTATTATTGTACCAAGCACATAGTAAGTATTCAATAAAGATGCCTAGCTTGGGCTAAACTTAAATCTGTTAAACACAGAGAACATATCTCTTCGTTGGCAACTAAATAACAAGAAATTGCAGGTATTTTGGGGGTTGCCATAGTGACCAGAGGCCTTCTGCCGTACATTTTTGTTTTAGTGCAGTGGTTTTCAAACTTGGCTGCAAATTGGAACCACCTAGGGAGCTTTGAAAAACACTATTGCTTGAGTCCCGTCTCCAGAGTTCCTGATTTGATTGATCTGGGTGGGGGCCTGGGCATTTAGAGTTTTAAAAACTCTCCAGATTATTGTAAATTACTGCCAGGATTGAGGATTTCTGGCTTAGGGACTCCAAACATGAGCATGTTATGTGTGTTCTCATCCCCTCTTCCCTTGAAGTCCCTTTTATAATTCTCTTTTTCTGTACTCTAAACTTGTAACTGTTACATTCTTCTCCCTGAGCTGGGACTCCCAGAGATACCACATGTTCTCCATTACACTATGGCAAAAACCTGAATGTGAGGGTGGAAACCAAGAGTAGGGAAGGCGTACTGTCAATAGGGTGTGTTAGAAGAAGGGGACAAAAGGGTGGAGAAAACAAGAAGTGATGCAAAAAGCATTTTCCTCTGGCACTAGGATGAGGTTGGAGATGCACATTTAGGCACTCTCAGACTCAGATTCCCACACAAACACCCATACACATACAGACACATCATCTGAAATTCTTCCCAGCCTCCTCCCTGCTCAGCCCACTGCCAACCGCTTGCTTAGAATCTTGCTGCAAATTCATAAAACACCTAAAACACGAATAAATGAGAAGTGACTGTGTATTCATTCATTCACACATTCATGTATTCATATGTTCTATAAATATTGATTAGGCACCTACTATGTGCCAGGTTCATTGCCAGATGGTGAGTGAACAGTGATAAATAAAACAGGAGCTTATAGCACATTAAAGGCCTTAAATCTAGAAAGGATTTGGAGTGTATAAAGCAGGGCAGTGATTATCTTCTTCACCAGGAATTGAGTTCTAGTCTCCGTACCTCATTTGTTGAGTGAATCCTTGGTAAATGAATGACTGCCCAAATGAATTAGTGAGAAAAGACCAGAGTGACTGGAGCATGGTGCATGTGCAGGTGTTTAGGGAAAAGTGGAATAATATTAGCTTGGAAATAGGGGTGGATATCAGTTCATGCTGGACCTAGTTTTTTTAAAAATCAGACATTATATTCTGTGCATTGGGAAATAATTGCATATTTTCAAGAAAGGACCGATACGGTCAGAGAAAGTATCCCTGAAATCAGGGGGGATAAAGAAAGGGCTATTTGGGAAAATAACAGAATGGAAAAATGTTTCTGAAAGAGAGAACAGAATGTGAAAAAGCTTTGAGTCAAGAATGGGATAATATGGCTGGGTGTGGTGAGTCACGCCTGTAATCCCAGCATTTTGGGAAGCCAAGGTGGACAGATCACTTGAGGCCAGGAGTTCGAGACCAGCCTGGCCAACATGACGAAACCCCATCTCTACTAAAAATACAAAAATTAGCCAGGTGTGGTGGTGTGTGCCTATAATCCTAGCTATTCAGGAGTCTGAGGGAGGAGAATTCCTTGAACTTGGGGGGTAGAGGTTGCAGTGAGCCGAGGTCACTGAACTTCAGCCTGGCCAACAGAGCAAAACTTGGCCTCAAAAACAAAACAAAACAAAACAAAACAAAACAAAAGAATGGTATAATATGTTTGAGGAACTGAAAGGCACTATGCTGCTTTGCCTAATTATATGGATATAAAAGATAGTCTAGTGGGGAGACAATAACGGAGAAATATGGCACAGAACAATAGATGCTACAGCAAGTGCAGTTGACAGAATCTGTGGGAGTGTAGAGGAGGGATCTCTAACTTAGACTTGGGAGGCCAAGAGAAACTCCATAGAGAATGACATCAAGAAGCTAATCTGGAAAAGCAAGCCGAGTTAGGAAAAAGGAAGGAGAAGGGAAATGGTAGGTAGAAATGAAAGACAGAGCAAGTATTTTTCAAATAGAAAGAATGTTTCAGTAGAATTCTATACTTTTGCACACTCAAAGTTATAGAGAAGTGAGAAAACATCTTACAATTCTAAGCAAAATCTTAATTATACCAAATAAATCAAATTTAATTTTAAAACTTTATAGAGATTTACAGTGTACCAGATACACTGATATGCATCTAACAATGATCCTTTGAAGCAGGTATCAGTGAGGCAACTTAGGTGAAGTTACACAGAATCCAACAGCTAGTAAGAGGTGGAGCTGAAATAGACTCAAGCAGTTTGACTCCAGAGTTTATTTTCTCATTCCTGCTATTAGATTGCCTCTCTGACCACATTAAAAAATAAATAAATGAAAGGAGGAAGACCTAAAGAGGTATAGATTAAAATATATGTATTTCTATTTTCCTGTGTTTTTCTACTATTTCTGGAAATTGTCTAGTTCACATAATTAAAAACTCAAGCCAGATAAAAGAGAATAATAAGCTATATTAATAGTAAGACAAAAACTCCTATTCTTCAGAAATTTACTTAATGGAAAATCAAATATAAACATACGAAGTCAAGAAAAGTTAATAGTACTTAAACCCACACCAGGAAAATAAGATACATGTATGATTACTTTTTTTTTGTAGTTAACCACTGACACTATGTAGGATCCCATAGAAAAAGAAAGGCATTCCTGTTTTTAATATTTGGTTCATGTAGTAAAAAATTTACTGCCACAAAAGTAAAATCAACCACAATTTACAAGCAACAAATGGATGTTGAATATTTCAAGAAACAAAAGTACAGTACTTTAGATTGGTTAAGTGGATTAAGAGCACCATTAAAGGACTGACATGAAAAATGTGATATTTTGAGAAAAAAATAATAAAATATAAAAAATACAATGAAAAATCGTAAAACATAATAAAAACATATTGGCCAGGTGCGGTGGCTTATGCCTGTAATTCCAGCACTTTGGGAGGCCAACACGGGCAAATCATGAGGTCAGGAGATAGAGACCATCCTGCGCAACATGGTGAAACCCCGTCTCTACTAAAAATACAAAAATTAGCTGGGCATGGTGGTGGGCACTTGTAATCCCAGCTACTCAGGAGGCTGAGGCAGGAGAATCATCTGAACCCAGGAGGCAGAGGTTGCAGTGAGCCAAGATCAGTACCACTGCACTCCAGCCTGGGTCACAGGGCAAAACTCCATCTCAAAAAAAAAAAAAAAAAAAAAAACCCACAAAAAACAAAAAACAATATATTAAATTACAATTTAAAAAAAAAAAAAAGCACCAAATAGGCATGTTTGAAAAAGTGTTAGAAGTATGTATACTTAAATGTGAATGCTGGTAACATTTGTGTGATTGATTATAGATGACTTTTAAAACTTTTAGTTTAGATCTTGAGTTATCTACCCTTTAACATACGAATACATTATTTTATAAGTAGGAAGAAATTATAAAACATGTCAAAGTCCTTTAGTCCTAAAAGTATATATGAAAGCTTTACTGGCCTTAGTCAACATTATAATCATGCCTTCAATATTCATTCTCCTTTTCCCATTATTATCCTGATTCTCCTTTAAGTGCCACCCTCCCCCACTGAATGCATCTCTTTGGGGGATGCTCTCCAGAGTTAGGGATGTGGCACGTACTGTAGCTCTAAGCCCAACAATGTGATCTTTCCCCCTGTTCAAGGTCACTGGCTCAAGGAGGTGCAAGTGACCCAAGTTAAACTAATGAGGCATGACTAGTAGTTTGCTGGAGGAAGCTAGGAATAAATAATCCTTGCTCATGTGAGAAAACCCAAAACAATCCTTTCTCTTGTTCCTATGTGGATGAGGAAGCACATAGCCCAGGCAGCCATTGGCAGCCATGTTTCAGCCGTGATGAGACACCTGCCTTAGAATGAATAGAAATTCTGGAAGGCAGAGAGAGTTTGAAATGAGCTAGTTTTTGATGGCTTAGTCGAACTGCTCATCAAACCCACCTGCAAGTGAGTGCCACCTGTGGGCTATCAACCCATAGGAAACTGTACATCTTCTTTATTATTTACTCCAGTTTGAATTTTGTGTGTGCCTATTTGTTTTTCTGTTAATTGTAACCAAACACATCCTACTTCTTTCTTTCTATGCTATTCTCTTCCTGGAAGGTTACTATCACGTAATTAAAGATCTTTCTTCTAGCTTACTAAAAATTATTGAAAAATCACACGTTTTATTTTTCTTGACCTGGCTGGTATATTCTAGAACTGTGCTGTCCAATGCAGTAGCTATCAACCAAATGTGGCTACTTAAATTTAAAATAGTTAAAATTAAATAGAATTAAAAATTCAGTTTCTTGGTTGCACTTGTGACATTTCAAATGCTTAATAGCTACATACCAATAGTGGCTACCATATTAGCCAGCAGAAATAGAGAACATCTTCAACATTGCAGAAAGTTCTACTGAATACTGCTCTCTCTCTCTCTCTCTTATTCTCTCTATCCCTCTCTCTGTGAGTGTGTGTGTGTGTGTTTGTATGTATGTGTGTGTCTACGTTGGAGGGTGGGGAAGCACACAAAAGAGCGACATTAGATTGGGAAAGTTGTATTCTAACATCATCTATGCTGGTTAATTTGCCATGTTCCCTTGAGTAAGCCTCTTCCCCTTTCTTATGTCTTCATCTTTCTTCTAAAAATAACAGGCTAGACAAGGAGATTTTGGGGGTCTCTTCTAGGTCCAATATACTGAAATTCTAAGTGCTTTCTTTTGACTTTTAACATCTGTAGACGACTTTTTTTATTCTCCAGGGATCAGGTGTGAGATCTACCATCAGATCATATTGGATATCAAATCCTGAGAACCAGGGTGGAAAATTCACAATGATTTCATTTTTTTTTCTTCTAGCAAAAAATAAAAATAAAAATAAAAATAAAATAAAATAAAATCCAACACAAATTTAGTGGCAAGTAGCCATTGTTTTAAACAGTGTACAGGCCAATTCCCTTTACTTAGTGTTATCGCAACAAGGCAAGGTGGTCACCCTGAATATGGGTCACCACTTCATACATGAATATATTACCTACCAAAAAAACGAGCAAAGCCTATGGGGAGGGTCACAAAATCTACTTATTTCTTTCTTTTCTTTCTTGTCACCCAGGCTGGAGTGCAATGGTGATCTTGGCTCACTGCAACCTCTGCCTCCAGGGTTCAAGCCATTCTCCTGTTTCAGCCTCCTGAGTAGCTGGGATTACAGGTGCCCACCACCACACCTGGCTAATTTTCATATTTTTAGTAGAGATGGCCTTTCACCATGTTTGCCAGGCTGGTCTTGAACTCCTGATCTCAGGCCATCCGCCTGCCTCGGCCTCCCAAAGTGCTGGGATTATAGGCGTGAGCCACCACGCCTGGTCAAATCTACTTATTTCTGTAAAGGCAGTTCATTATGCATGCCATCCTGATGGTGAATTAGTATTTTATTTTTGATTCATTCATTATTATTCATTTATTCATTCAAGCATTTTACTGTCTACTATATGCTAGGCAGTATGTTAGACTCTGAAGATGCAGCAATGACCAATATGCTTGTCCTCCTTGCCCTCATGGTGATTCTTGTAAGGAGATAAAGCAGGCATTAAACAAATAATTCCAGAAATTGCTATTTATACTGCTATTTAATATTCTAGATGTGCTGTCCCAAGGGATATAAGGGGACATAGCACAATGACCTGATCTTGTCTGGAGCACTAGAGAAGGCTTTGGAAAGAAAGTTTCTCCATCCTATTCAAGAATCCAAGAGAAGAGTCTACTAGAAGCCAAGAGTTAGAACGTTTGTAAGAGATGAAGCTAGAGAAGTAGGTGGGCCAGTTCATGCAGAGCCTCGTCAACCACGGACATAAGATTTGGACTTTATTTTAAGTGCAATGGGAAACCATTGAAAGGTTTTTAAGTAGCAGGAGTGACATAATCATCATGTGTCTCAAATATGCTCCCTCCAGATGCAGAGTCGGGGAGACACAGGTGGGAGCTACATACTCCAAGACAAGTATACTTGTTATAGTTCAGGTAAAAGATGATGGTAGCCTGGACGACAGTAGTTGAATGGAGAGGGACAGACTGGATGGATCTGAGGCATAAACAGGAAGTAGAATTAGTAGGCAGTAGTGACTGATTGGATGCGGAAGTTTATGGGGAGAGACATGTCCAGAAGAGTCTTCATTTCTGGCTCAAACTATTGGGTTGTTGAATGGCCATTGGAATTGAGTAGCTTTGGGGGATCTGATCTTAAATCAGCTATGGATTTGAAAGTTTTATAAACCAAAAAATCATATTATTGTTTTTATTATTGCCAAAGCAATCATTTTCATGACCTTTATGTGCTTCTGATATATGTTCATATCCTTGCAAAAAAAAAAGGGACTACTTATTTGCCATAAAAATATATATGTATTGCTTTGGTTAGAGAAAAGGAGATGAAGCTGGTGGGATTTCAGCTTTCTCTCTGTGCTAAAAGGAGAATAAAGAATAAAGAAATGAGAAGTGTAAGAATGAAAGAAAGGACCTTATTCTTTCTTTTTCTTCTACCTGGAAGACAGACAAGATAAGCAATGAGGAATCACAGTTGATAAAGTAATTGTAGAGCTAGGCTGCTGGAGGTGAAAAATGAGACTCCTACATGAAGGTTATCTTTTTTTCCAGCCTAAGAAAAATCTTGTCTCCCATTTTCTTTTTCTTACAGTTACTGAAAATTCTGCCTTACGGATCCAGATTCAAATTGTAGTATGGAATATCACCAGTTTGATAGAAAATGATTTAGCTTCTCTTTCAAACTGTGTGCATTCCCTGTTGCTACTAAGGATCTTTATTCTTTCTTAAGCAGTAGTTGGGTTTTATTTTGTTGTGTGTGTGTTTTTTTTTGTTACTGATTTTGTTTGTTTGTTTGGTGTTTACCTTGTGAATGCTTTGTATTTTTAAGACATAGTTGTGATTACTGATGTGTATAATGCTCTCCTCATGGCTTAGTACAGTGCATGGAACATAAAAATTCAATTAATAAGTGAATTACGAGATAAAGTTTTCATCAGTCAGGATAGACTAGATGATGCTGCAATAACAAATAACACTGAAGTTGTAATTGCTTAAACAAAAACTATTTCTTATTTACTATGTAGATCCATCAAAGGTTGGTAGGGGAAGAGGAGGCCTCTGCTCAAGGACTCAGGCTGATAGCACAGCTTGTCCCTGCTTCAAAGGCAAGAAGAGATCTCAGGGTGTCACTTCAGCAATTAAATGCTCTATTGCTTGAGGAAATGCCATCAGTTCTAAAGACACCTTATTGGCTGAACCTTATGGCATACCCCACCCTAAATGGATCAGGAAGTGCAATCCTGCCATGGTCAGAAGATGGAAAGGCTCAACTTCTCTGAAAAATGTGAGACTAGTTTTGCTTTGAGTTGGGAGAATACACTAAATGGCCTCAAAGATCAATATATGTTGATTCTTACATTATTAGGACAAATGATCATTGGCTGTAATGCAATGGTATACAAGGTATTTGGAAGAAAAACATGGAACTCTGTTGATATTCTTGCTTCATTACATACATTTAGAATGATACTTAAGGCAAGTCTTTATTCCAGTATTTTTTTTCTTAATTTTCAACAATGGCTATCTGACTACCTTGAATGTAGTCCATTAGGTGGTGGATTAAATTTAATTATGGAAGTAACTATCTTGACCCTTATTTTAATCTCTAGAAATGAAAAACATAATGGTTACAGGTTTTCAAAATGGTAGCCTTTATTAGCAAAGGTGAACTTCCTTTTAATTTTAATTCATCAGCATAGTAAAACCACAACCAACAATAATCATGGGGCAAAGGCTGTCTTGTATACTTCTGTATTTCAAATACCTGGTGTAATATGTACCTCTAAAAAGAATGAATAATCATTTTTTGAGACTATCTTAATGCTAAAGAAATGAGAAAATATAATAGCTATATTTTTGGATTATTTTTTCCATTAAATATTTTATTCCAGTGTTTAGAAATGTTCTCTTGGGCTTGAAATCTGCTCTATCACTTACTACCATACAACCTTGTGTACGTTCTTTAACCTTCCTGTCTCCTCTCACATTCCCCAACTGTGAAACAGAGATAATAATAATAATACTTATCTTATGGGGTTGGTAAAAAGAATTAAATTAGACTTTACAAGACATACTATAGAATGTGCTAGCATCTGGTGAAGGTTTTATAAACATTACCTGCCACCACTGCTGTTTTTTTGTTTGTTTGTTTGTTTATCTTGATGCTGTACAGTCAGTGTAAACTTTCTGTACATACTCATGAACAACAAGAATGAGGCACAGATGTGAAACATGCAATACCAACTAGAACTTTGGCATTTTTAACTAATTTTTAACTGTGAGATTAATATTTACTACTACTTAGAAATCTGTTTAGATGTAAGAGTTAGTGAACAGTTGTTATATTACAAAGAGTTATTATGTGTGTTTTGTGCAATGTGAAAGACCAATTGACAAGATTGGTGAGTCTGAAGGATCCCTCACTCTCTCACTGTGTGTAACATGAGAAAACAGAATCACTTGCAAAGATGCGCAGCAGCATTGGACCTTCTTTATTGGGCCTCTGAAAGGCAAGAGAGTATCCTGGGGAATTTCAAAATGTTTCCAAGGAAGGAATATTATGAGAACTACCTTGATTTTGAAAACACCATAAAAGACTAGACAGTGTGATCTATAACAGTGAGGATCTCATCAATCATGTTTTCTGCGTTGTTCCCCAGGCACCTAACACATAGTAGGTGCTTTATAAGTGATCTGTGAAATAACTGAGGGTATTTCAGAGAATTATCACCTGTGCAATTGACAAATGAAAACTGAATCCCTTTCTATGCATCCCTGAAGTTTAGGCAAAATTATACTGTATTTCTGAAAAAGAAAGGGTTCAAACCATAGTACGAGAAACAAGACATTGAACTCCTGAGTGTTTTCCCTCCCTATCCCAGCATGTTATTTGAAGGAGAGAAAAAATTTTTTAAAAAGAGCTGTGAGCATATTTCTTCATTTGGTGCTAAAAATAACACATTTTTATTTATTAAACATGTTCAAAAAGTTCAGAAGGTTTTTATTGGACTTATGCATATATGCATCTATGTCCTATTCCAGGTAAATTCTAGTCTCCTATTTAACTGCTGAAACAACCAGCAGACTTAAATTAGTATAAACCTGACAATATTTGTGGTTAACTTACTGGTAAAAAGAACATTAAGAGGTAAGAAATGGCTTATATTTCACTTTCCCATTTACTGTGAGAAGTGTAACTCCCACTAATACTATCAGTATTTTGCAGAACGCTTTTTTTCTTGTTTCTCCTTCCCTCTTTACTCTTTTGTTAAATCAGTGGTATCAGTAGGACCTCTAACATAATAAATCAGGCAATATAGTGTTAAAGCGCTGCTTGAGTTGTTGAAGAGTTAGTGGGCAGATATTACAATTCACTGTAGCTGTAATAGAGGGTAATGTCACTTTAAGACATGTGATACTTTGGAGCGGAGGGATGTATTGAAACAGACTACTGCTACTTACAGCACCGTATAGCAGCCCTGCTCCTACATTTTGCTGCCTTACTCTGCCCCGAATGCACTGGAGTGGGGATGGTCCATCGGCAACTATAAACCGATTCTCATCAGGAAACTGCACATTATCTCCCCATCACTTCAAAGGTCTCGTCAGGCAGAGGTGACGCCAGGAGATGATTTAAAGGTGAAAATGACAAGGTTTCCACCCCTCAAACCTTGGCTCCTTTTCTGACAATACAGTCTGAATGAACCGATGTCTTTTTTTTCTTTTTTTTTCTTTTTTTTTTTTAACTGTGGAAATAGGATCGGAAGAGAGTAACATTTTTTTTTTTTTTTTTAAATCCTGATAAAGAAGATTGTTGGGAAGCTCTTTGAAAAAAGATTTCAAATTGTGGCACAGATGGATTTTAAAAAGTGTTAGATCTTTCCAATGAACACTAATAGAGTACTCTGCTCTTGGCTGGATTTTTCAGGTAAGAAGCATATTTGAGGGTTTAAGATTCAGAAAGCAGATCTGAAGCATATCCAGGCATATCTAGAGAACTGTGCAAGGCTGAATGCTTTATTTGGGGAAGACACTTAATAACATTGAGACAACCTCTTGGTAAAAGAGCAAGCAGTGAGAGTGGCATGCAGGAGGTTTGGAAGTAATGCTGAGAATTAAAGAAAGTTAAATTAAAAAAGAAAATATTGCAAGCATCAAGTCACAGTAATCCTTTTGAGTAGTAGGATCTATATGGGTGAAGAAATGAGCAAGAGAAAGCAGTCATTGAAAAACTATTAAGTTTTGGTTGTGGCAGGATTTTTCTTTCAAGTTTAGGTGAATTTCTAGTACATTTTAACTGCAATTCACAAGCAGTAAATACATTCACAGTCATCTCTGTTTTTGTCTTTCTGTAATTTGCAGGGTATTCTGAAAAAGTCCCCAAATACATTCATTTTAGGTTTCACAGGAGGGGTGCTGCTATTCATTTCCACTGAAGAGAATGCATGTATGTTATCCCGATAGTTCTGAAAACAATAAGGCAAAGTATGTTGTATACAAAAGTAAACAGTGGGCAGTGAAACTAATTAGAAAGTGAATGCTCCATCTGAATCACAGACTTAGGCATGAATAGCACCAAACTGTTGAAAATAATGTTTTCCTACTTTGCCCTTAATTATAGTTGTCACCATTTGTCTATTATAGTCCTAAAATCCTTCCAAGGCTGTATCTGTCTGCTAAAATCCACAAATGAGCCTGCATTATGTGCATATATATGATGTATATTTTTGTTTTCTGAACATCACAGTTTTTAATAAAGAACCAATTTTCATGAATAAAGAAGCCAGGCTGGGAGGTTACTAGCACGTTTTCAATGTATAGTTGAGGTTTTTGAAGGGTATGATTTGACAGTGAAAAGGAAAAGAAAGAAAGAAATCTTCTTCCAAAGTCCTCTCGACCTAACAGAAAAGCATACAGTTAACTGGATTCTTGTGTAGAAAATGCTTCCCTATAACTGGCTGAGTAAGGACGGTGCTTCAAGTTTGATTAATTTGGCAATATGAAATGCAGCATAAGGTGTTGTTTGAGAAATTGGACAATATATAGCGCAGTTGAGCCTTTGTAGTTCCTAAGATCCTCACAGGTGCAGATAAGACTGTCAAAGTTTCAGTGCCCAAGAAAAGGTACATATTCATCCATAAATACATATGCCACCTGTATATGCATATTCATCAATGCTGTACAACAAAAGCTACAATGAAATCTAAGGAGGCTAAGCAATATTGTAAATTATGGCTTGCTCTAGGATAGAAGCATAGGTCTTGCATCTGAAACTCATTCTGGCTAAACACAATCCCTTCTGATTCTTTGGTCCAGTCAAAAGGATCGGTTCTATCAGGAGATTACAACATGCCTCTGAGAAATGATTACTTAGTTTAGAAGACAGCATTGCAATTAAAAATTCATGACTGTAGAATTAAAAAAAAAAAAAAAAAAAAAAGAACCCACTCTTTCCTTCCAGGCTTATGTCAGACTTGCAATGAAGTTAGAATGAACAGGAGGAGTCTGCAGCTTTTCAGTGCCTGAGATAACTATAGTTTAAAGATCATTGTGTAAAGTAGGATTTTTAGTCAGCACGCATTGTTTTAAACTGACTGATAGTCTAAAACTTTATTTTTGCATTTTGGCAATCCTTGGAGTTTTGCAGAATTAAGAAAAAAAATGAATGTATGATCATCTGAAAAGGGCTTTCCCTCAATCCCACTTCATGGCATGACCTCTGCTGGATCATTAGTTCTAGCCAGAGAAGTAGCAAAGGAACATGACGTCTGAGACCTCCCTTCCCTCATCAGTGGGGCTGACTGAGCTGGGGGCTTGAAGCCGCGGGTAACCTTTCCTGTCGAATGTTCTCTTTAGAGAATGGCAATGGTCTCTGCGATGTCCTGGGTCCTGTATTTGTGGATAAGTGCTTGTGCAATGCTACTCTGCCATGGATCCCTTCAGCACACTTTCCAGCAGCATCACCTGCACAGACCAGGTAAGTCAGGAGCTGGATCCACTGCAGCCTCCTCCAGTCTTACCACTGTTTCCTTAACAGATGGTTGAATGCAAGTGACATAAAGTGCTGTAGTGTGGGCAGCTTGCCTTTGAATTCCAAGACATATTGTTGGCCGGATGCTTTGGGGGAAGGGGAGTGTGCCAAAATGTCTTGGGGGTATTCCTATTAATTTCTCAGAAAAGGTGGGTTTTTCTAAGTGTCACCCCACCTGCTTCTACACACCTTGAAAAGTAGAAGTCATCTGTTTTTGGACGCTTTGGCCAATAGCAGAATATTCTGCAAAAGGTGGAATAACTTTCAAGACTTGAGGATTTTACCTACTATAATCTTGGTCTGTATGTGGCTAAGAATTTTGTTGGGGGCATAGTCCCCAAATTAACTTTGGAAGCAAGTTGTCAATGAAAAGAAATTAAAAAGTAACTTACTATTTCTTGTCTGGTATAATATGCCTCCTTTCCTTTCTCCCTTCACTTTCTGTTCTTCCGGTATGCTCAGTGGCATTTTTCCCTCTCTTTTGGCAGTTTCAGGGATGAGGTCCCTCCCACCTGATTTTTGTTTTGTTTTGTTTTCCCTATATTGAATTTTTAGTTCCGGACGCATTTTGCTTTCTTCCTCTTAATGTTCAAAGTGTATTTTTCACCCATCCACGGCCTCGCTCCTCAATCTGGATTTTGCTCTCCTTCTTTGCCTCGCCAGCTTTCTCATTACAGTCCCTCCCAGCTCGATTGTCCTTACCTTCCCCGGTTCTCGGAAAAATTTCCTTCCATTTTCTGTTCAGCATCAGCCTTCGCATCCTTCTACTACCCACCCCGCCTTCACCCTCCACCCAACCTCCCTCCCTCCCCTCCCTTCCTCTCTCGCGACGGTCAAGTTCGGGCTCTGGGGACCAGTTGCGCGCCCAAGTTTCTGATGCTGAGTTCTGAAGTGCTCCCAGCCCTCCACCCGCCTCTCCAAATCCCATCAATGGCCTCCTCCCATCCGTCGAGCTTCCTCCTGCTGCGTGGTCCAGCGTCTACGCCCTTGCCTTTCCCTGGCTCCTCAGGCGGCCTGGACACCGATTCCAGGCTCTTCTGTACAGTCCTCCAGCAATACCTTCCGGGGCCCCGCTTGCTGCCTCTCGGGGCTCAGCTTCCCTGCTGGGGGCAGGCTTGTCAGAGCGCGGATGCAGCCCAGGGTCCTCCCGCGCGCCTGCACCAGGCTGCAGTGAGCGCGCAAGCCTGCTGGGTGTTGGAGTTCGGGCCGCCCCGGGAGAAGGGGTGGGGCTGGCTTGTGCTTGGGGCTGAGGCTGGGGGCTGATTCTGGGCCCCGCCATCCTGTTTCCCCACGCCCTGGTCTGAGAGGGAAGGCGAGGGGGCGCTAGTGCCCCTGCAGGTGGGCATGGAAACCGCCCTGCTTCAGGACGCGCTTGTATTTCTGCATCCTGTGTCCGGAGCCTGGCGCGGGAACAGTCACTCAAGCCTCAGTGCAACCGAGATGGAGGGAAAACAAAAGTGAATTTGAGATTCCCACATTACCTCCAATCGCTTAATCACAGTCAGTTCTGGCACAAATGTCTTTCACTACATGGTCATAAATAATGAACAATGCGGGACATTTGCACTCGTTGTGATGCTCAACAGTAAGAATTCATGGTAAAACAACTATTACGCGTATGTTTTAGGCAGGGCTTTTAGGATTAATTCACACTGTTTAGTTGAATCCTGATGCAAATGGGTGTAATTTCTCCCCCTTTTGCCCAGGAAACAGAAACTCTGAAAGGTTAGGTGGCTTGTCTGAGGCCACACAGGGAATAGCTGTCTTTGGAAGTCAGATCAGTATGATTCACTGCCAGAGCCTGTGTCCCTAGGAGGGGAAAATGCCTCTCAGTGCACCAAGTGACCATGCCAAATAGCTTCTTTGCAGAAGTGTGAGCCCCTGCATATAATTTTTGAAAACTTTCATTATGTCAAAACTTGGTCTCATCTGAACTGCACACCCATTCTGAGGGTGGCCATGGCAGAACTGGCGAGTGGCACATGGCTGAGGGGAGAAGGCAGGGCTCAGGGCTGGCCATCCAAGTCTGTCACTTAAGGTTAGTGACATAACCTTGGACAACTGACTTTTCTGCTCTCATTTCCCATTTATAGATATGGTGGTGGTGGGGGTGAGGTGGGGTGTAAATATAGTAAAAATAACTTCTAATAAGTCTTTTGTAAGCTGTAAAGTTCTTCACAAATATTGGAAATTACTGATGTCCCCACTTAATAGACTGTAAACCTGCAAGCCAGGGATGTTTGATGAATGAAGTTTTGCTGTTCACACAGCTAATAATCCACATAGCCAAGGCAACAACTCTTTTTTTTCTCTTGCTATTGTTTTGTTAACCATGTGGTACATGGCTAGAATATACCACCAATGCTATGTGTCTTATTTTACTCTATGCATATAATCATGAAATAGATACAGTACCATTTGTAACAAGCTTTCACATAGTTGTCTCTGTTAATCAGTGAATATATGGAGTTTTTCTGTGCGGGTTATGTGTAATAATTAAACTTATGTCTGTATAGGGCTTATTATTAAAATATCATATTTTTAAACTGAAAATCACATATTAGGTTCTGGCTGAAATTAAACTCAATATTTGTTTGCTCCATTTTCTTCCTTAGAATTTGTGTATTATCAACGAATGCATAGTTGATCTGTGTGTCAAATACCCCAAGAAACTGCAGCACTGAAACCAATTTTGACCCCAAGTGCTAATACATTTGAGACTCATTTCAACTTTATTGCTGAAATGAAGAAACTATAAATATCCCTTCCTAGATGCAGAATGATTAAAATGATATTAAACTTAACATCCAATAGTTCTATATAATACGTTTACTTGGTTTTTGACAATAGCTGCAAAGATTAAGGTGATAGATCTTGGTCATAGCCATATTCTAGATTATTCCAGTCAGATCCTTTAATACAATCTTTTGATTTTAAGAATAAAAATATGCCTTTTTTGGATTAGAGTTGTGACGTTTTGCCTTGTAGGTCTTAAATCTCCAGGGACACTAATGAAATGTGTATGAAAACAAGATAGAAATCAGGGCCAGTTATCTGTGACAATCCACCCCTAAATGAACAAATAAATAAATAAATTGCTGGATAAATGAGCAAAAAGGAAAAACATAATCTCATTTTCTCAAATCGGTTAAAACAAGTGACATGATGAGAAAAAATGAGACACCCGCAGACCCTGAGCTCTGCCACATTTGCCTAAGCTTGAAAAATCACCTCTTTCATAAAGCAAGAGCGGGCAGACTCCACGTGCATACCAAGTATCTGAGAAATGTGGAAAATGACAAATCTTTCACTCAGAGCCTTGAATGGAGGGAGAGTGAAAGCTTTACAGCTGCCTCCTCACCTGATTAGGAATGGCTCCCCCCCCATCCCCACCCTCTGCCACCCAGCCTCTTACAGGCAGTTTGGCTGTTCCCTACATGGTAAGATTGATGGTATTCAGACAGCAAACAGCCAATTTCAGTCTCTCAAGAAATAATCCACTACACTGACAGATGAGTGGAATTTGACATGATGTTCCCCTCATTCAGATTGCCTAACCTGGATGGCACCAGCCAGCCAGGATCCTTTAGGGGAAATGGTTAGAGATTTGGGCCAATTTCTGCTGTCATAACATGAAATCGAGACCATGTTTTTGTGAGGCCATGAATTTGTGATCTGTCTTCTCAATGCAGTGGGTTTTTACACAAACAGAATGAGAATATGTTAACTAGAAAACTGACTGATTTTAATGTATTCGCCTGCAGTCCCTAAGTACTTCCTATTTTTCATATTTATAGTATTAGGAATGCACCATTTATTTTCAGTTACTCACTAGTTAAGGAAGATTAAAACAGTCAATCACATGAAAGTGAATTTTAAAATTACACTAATGAGTAAAATGTGCTATAGATTAACAGATTTGTAATTTCAATAATTTAATATTTGGCTGGATCAAGTTTTTATTTGGGGAATGATGTAGGAAATTACCCTAACAACTTGAAGAATACTTGTGCTTTTTTTTTTTATTTTTCATTATAAAGCTATAGACAGGACATTTCATTTTAAAAAGACACACTGAACAATGAAAACTCAAAAGTGGTGTTCAGTTGTTTCAGGTAATTAAAATAGACACCTCAACTCTTTATAATCACCAGGTTGTTTTGTGTAACAGGTAAAAAAAAAAGATTGAATGGTTTTTGCTAATTGTAATTTTCTATTTTAGGATGAGTTTTCCCCTTATGGATATATGAATTATGACAGCAATTTTGATAGTTACCTAATTTTGAATGTGTGTGTGTGTGGTGGGGGGAGGTGTCCTTGAAACTTAGTAAAATATAAATCATCTCAAAATAATTTAGCAAGAAAAGATCCTTGGGATTCTTCAGTAATTTTAAATTATATAGATAAATTACATGAGACAAGAAGTTTTAAGTGCTTAATGAATCATTTATTCCTGAGTCACTGCTATTTTATTGACAGGGGTGTATGGAAATGATATATAAAAAGATTACTCTGAATAGAGTTGTCTGTGTAATTTATACTTGACCTGATTTACAGCTATATTAAGCAAACTACGTATGTTAGATATATTCATTTATGCCTTGATTATTGCATACTGAACATCACTATCCATTTTAAAGTATGATATTTTTGTTAAAATATTAAAAAGCATTTTTGTGTGCCTTATGTTTATTTATATCTTACTATTCAATATTACTTTATTGAAAGCTGCTCAAAGAATATGCAGTAGAATACCAGAGTACATTACAATAAAGGGTTGTTTTATAACTGTAATATAAAAGAAATAGTAGCAACAACCATAGTCGCATATTGGCTCTTTAAGAATGCGTACCAGTGCTAGGCTGCTAAGTATAGCGAATTGGCCTAAGGATTGGAGCAGACAGGTTGTTATTTGGTGCAAACTGGTGCTTAGTGATAATCCATCGATCATCCGATTGATCATATTGACCTCATTGTAGAGTCAGGGTGCAGCTATTGATATTTGATCAGACCCTATAGTATCAAAGCCAAGTAGAGATGCAAATAAATATTTCCTGCTGATCCTATGAACTTATAAGAAAATTATTACAATGCTATAAAAACTCTTACTTATGTGAGCTCAAGCCTGTGGTTTCAACTCCTCATTAGGGAAAATAGATGTTATACTACACTGCAAACAAAAATATTTAGAAATGGCAAAAATGAAGATTAGCCTTTAATTGTTAATTTCTTAAAGTTTACCTAAGAAGACAACTTGAACTCTTAAAAATTCTTTCAATTTTAAACTTTGTGCAAAAGTATCAAAGCTTAACTGGATAAATTGGCACGCCATTTTTGATAACAATTTAGTAACATCTCCCAAAAGGTAAAATGTGCAAATCCTGACACTTCCATTTCCAGGTGCTTATACTAAGAAAATTATTAGACAAATGTGAAAAGATATATGTTAAGCTATAGTTATTGCAACAATGGTTTTAATGGAAAAAACTGGAGAGGAGTTTCATCTCCGTCAAAAGGGGATTGATAAATCATAGCACACCCACACAATGGGATTTGATGTAGCCATTTCAAGGGATGAGAATATGTCTATCTACCCATGTGGAAAAATGCCCATGATACATTGCAGAGTGAAGAAAACAAGGAATAGAATACTCTGCTTCAAAATAATTTTGGAGAAAAGAATCATATTTGCACATACATAAGAATGTCAAAAAGGATATAAACATCCTTTCTACAGTGGTAGTTAAATCTGGTGAGAGGACTAGAATGACTTCAACTTTTAACTTCCTAGAATTTTTTATTTTTTGGATGCATTTTTGGAATGAGCATATATTGCTTTTTATCAAAAAGCTTAAAATATTAGTGATAGAGTTTCAACGGTAAAATTAGAGAGATATCAAACCATGTTTCCAGTTTAAGAAAAAAGAAGGGAGAATAAGCAGGAAAATATCATGAGGCCCTTTTCCTTTTAAGGGTCTTAATCCAGTAAAATGTCTAGGCCAGCATTTCAGAATTATACTTCATGAAACACTGTCTTCTCAAGATACTCCTTGGACAAAAGTGTGGAAATTACCTGCTGGGAAACACCCACTGTTTGTTATGTTCTCCTCCTGGAGATTTGCAGTGCTTGTAAGTATATGAAAGTTCTGAAAAGATTTGCAGGTAAGAAATCTGATTTTGTTTAAAATTTTCCAGACACTTTTTATTTGGGTAGCATCTACCATGCCTATTCAGATTACATGCAATGAGAAGCATGGGCCAAGATAATTCTGGAATCCTGTGATATTCATCTTTTTATCTCTCACTTCTACTGAGTTGGCACATAATAGGTTCTCAGAAAATACTTGTTTAATTACTAAGAAAAGGAGGAATGAAGGTTCTAGTGGAATCTTAAACTGTTCTTTAGTTGTTACTACTTGTGTGTGAGTGTGTGTGTACATACGGATGTATGTGCATTTGTGTATGTGTGTTTATAATTTTGAGATTTCTCAAATGGAGAGTGACATATATTGTCAGTATAACATACATGTATTCTGTGTGTATCTTTACGTAGATATTTGACTCTATTCAATTTTGACACCTACTCCATTCAAAATAATTCAAAGATTATACATACAAATGTAGTAAAAAATTAAATCCCTAAGGTTTTCAGTCACAGGTTTGGGGATTTTTCCCCTCTATAAGTTTGGAAAAGATTATAGGAGTTGTCTTGAGGGACTGAAGAGGAGGCTTCACTTGGCAAATAGGGAAAGGACTTTTATTTTCCAAATCTTTTGATATCAAGAGAAAAAGTCACTTTACCTTTGTAGCAGAGAGAAAGTAACACCAGACAAGCACTTTTTCCTTTCTTTGGGAATAAAGAGAAGATGAATTTTGTTTAAAATTTGTATAACTAATTGAATTCCCCGAAGATAATACCTGCAAAGCACTTAGGGAACTCTGTTGGCCCATTATTTCTTTCTCTTTTCCCAACTTCATATAATAAAGGTCCAAAAAAGAAAAGAAAAATGATATTATCACAGGGTTTCTCCAAGAAGATGGATAGGAATGCTGAGGGATCTGCCTATTCTTAAGCAAATCTTTCTTTCACGCAGGGAAGGAGTCAAACCAAGTTGTTCTCTGAGTTTGCAAGGGAGGAAGACCTCTCACATCTCTCACACCTCTCACATCCTCACCTCTCACATCCTCACATCTCTCACACCTCTCACATCTCACAGACCTCTCACATCTCTCACACCTCTCACAGGTGTGGCCATTGTTCTACTGATGCAATTACTAGCATTTGCCTTTACTGTGCAGTTACTAGACCTTCTTTTCTAGGCATGCTTTCATATCACACAAGAATAAATCCAAGCTGAATCTGTATACATCCAAAGGACTTTTCTTATTTTCCACTTTTGTGGATGAAGAATGGACTAATTGACCCATATGCTTTCAAGTGAATACAGAATGTCAGCTCCTAGATTCAGATGAGCTGCCACACAGGTGAGGGGTAAAGCACCTCATTGTTCCTGAAATTAACAGTATACTGGATTAGGATCAGCAGGTCAGCAGGTCTTATTTCTCACTGAATTAATATTGGGTATGTATTCAATAATTATTTATTGATCAACCTAGCTTTAGCCGAGTGAGAACTTTACATTCTTTAAAATTCAAAAAGTGGTAGAAAAACATCACATTAAACCTTTTAAAAAAATATCACATGGTAATGAGGAAAGAGCTCCAGAGTAGGAGTCAGAGGCTGGAGCTTTTGAGACCTCCTTTAAGTTGTCAAATTGCAAAGTTCCAGATGAGAGGGTGGGAAGGAATTCAACAATTTTCATCTTGTACCTAGTAGCTCCAAGAGGGGGATTCATGTGTTCCATAAACAGTGAAGTATATTCTGCCAAATAAGTTTTAAACTACCCAAGGAACTGGTTTATTAACTTTATCTATTTGACATAGCCTGATTCAAAATTACCTTTTCTTATGTAAAAAAGCATTCTGCTAAAACTATTTGAAAACTTTGTGGATGATTATACCCAGGAGGCTAAAACATTGTATCTGTAAGCTAAATGGTATTACTGGGCCTCTGGTAAACAGAGAGCTTTGATGTAATGAAGATAGTAGTCTATTCGGTAGCCTTATTTGAATCTCAGCTAAAAATCAATTAATTTTCTTTCTGTTTTTTTGTTTTTGTTTTTGTTTTTTTGAGACATAGTTTCGCTCTTGAGTCTCATTTGAATCTCAGCTAAAAATCAATTAATGTCCTTTCTTTCTTTCTTTTTTTTTTTAGACGTAGGTTTGCTCTTGTTGCCCAGGCTGGAGTGCAACGGTGCGCTCTTGTCTCACTGCAACCTCCACCTCCCAGGTTCAAGCGATTCTCCTGCCTTAGCCTCCTGAGTAGCTGGGACTACAGGCACATGCCACCACACCCAGTGAATTTGTATATTTTTAGTACAGACGGGGGTTTCACCATGTTGGCCAGGCTGGTCTCCAACCTCTGACCTCAGGTGATCTGCCTGCTTAGGCCTCCCAGCATGCTGGGATTATAGGAGTGAGCCACCGGCCCAGCCTAATTTTCTTTTTGATTATGGTTGGGAAAAAATAGTAATCAGCAAATCTAATAAAACAGAAGCATCAAGCAGCATAGAGATGCATATGTAAAACTCTTAATTTAATACTTTATGAAAGTTCTCAAAATCTAGTCTGTAGCCCTCTAGTGAGTTGTAAATTTATCTTGAAACCCAAGGTTCTCTTTTGGGAAAATGATTTATGGTATCATATATATTCATTTTGTCTATGAATAAAGGCTACTTATTAGTAAAACAACTGAGTTATCATTTTGCTATAAATTACATTAACTAATGTTTACTGAACTTCCTTAATTCAGTATTCTTTAACTGGCTGCCAGCTCTTGGAAACATTGCAAAGTTTCTGTGTGCAAAGAATTAGAATTCATGCAATGTGGAGAAGGATAATTTGTTATCAGTGTATCATGAGTGTTGTCCTGAGTTGTTAGTGATTTTCAATTGCTGTGGTCCTTGTTTTTTAATTATAAATTAGTAGTGGTTTAGTTTCATCATTATCAATTAAGTTTGCTGTGGATGATTGGGTTAACCCTATAGTCTGTAATGATGGATGTTTACATATTTTGGATTTTAAATTTGCTGAAGACTAGACTTTGAGACATGGCTTAATTGTGGTTTAGAAAATATTTTATCTATATTCTTTATCTATATTCTTTATCTATATTCTATATTGCTAAAACATGTATAGCCATATGCTGCATAATGCTGAATGGCTTATACCACAGTTGTCCCGTATTTTTACCGTACCTTTTCTAGGTTTAATTAGACACTTTTTAAACTTTTATTTTCTGTTCAATGATACATATGCAGGTTTGTTATATAGGTAAACTTGTGTCATGGGAGTTTGTTGTATAGATTATTTCATCACCCAGGTACTAGAGGTAGGTTTAAATACACAAATGCTTATCGTTGTGCTACAATTTCCTACAATATTCAGTACCATAACATGCTATACAGCTTGTAGCTTAGGAGCAATAATTTATATCATATAGCCTAGGTGGATAGTAGTCTATCTCATCTAGGTCTGTGTGAGTACACTCTGATGTTCACCCAATGACAAAATCGCCTAATGATGTATTTCTCAGAATATATCCCTGTTGTTAAGTGATACATAACTGTATTTGTAAATACCTTAAAATTTGCTTGTGTGGTGATGTATGGTGACATTGTTGGTGACATTCACTGCCTGTGAACCTCTGCAACATATTCTCATGGCCCATAACACTTATCTTTTATTTTTTGGTTCATAGGGCATCATTTTATAATATAAGAGCATGTTAGTATGTTTTTCTTATTGTATGAGCAATAATTAGTGATTCATAAAAATTTCTTTCCAAGTATTTATTACTTAAGTACTTTTCCACTGGGAAGTGAAGACAGAAATTAGATATTTCACCTACTCAGTGTGCTGTGGTCAAGGAAAGTTTGAACACCACTGTTCTATGGAGAAATGGTAACTAGAGGTCAGCCCTTTATAAAAATTGTGACTTTAAAATATGTGGCATAGCAAAAGGTATAACTAAATCAATAAATCCCCTATTCTGAAATAAAATAATAAGATATAAGACATGAGTACAAGTCACTTGGAAGCTTCCCAGATGGGGGTCTTATTAAAATGAATTGGTTTTGTAGCTTTTTACATCTCTTTATCTGATGAACATGCAAGATGCCACCTACTGGACAGGTGCTTGAGAATCTAGGTCACTGGGTGAACATTTGTAGGGCAACATTTTTGACAGCTGCTTGCAGGATTGTTTAGAAGTAAGAGCAAATTTATGGCATGCATGTTGCCAATCTCCAGACTTCTATCTATCACCAGCCTAGGTTAATCAATCACAGTAATTGTTCTCACAGAGCCTACACGTGATTTTAGAATTTTTTCAATCTTTCTCCGGGCACTCCCTGTCAATTGATTGACACTGGCATGCAAGTTGAGAGTCATAGACCATCACCTATGTGGGTTAATTGGCTAACCATCTTCAGAGTATCTCTTCTATCCAAAAAATGTGTGCCATGAAATTCTTTTCATTAAAAAAGAAGAAAATGACCTAACTCGAATTAAATCAAATTTAAAGAGCCATACAGGTCCAAGAGCTACTGTTTAAGATAGTGCAGCTTTAGACCGTTCTGTCAACTTCTGGGAGTTGGAAAACGTACTTTGTATTACCTCCAGAAAGTTTCGAGTCCTTGCCTGATTCTTCTCTAACTCTGTGTCTAAGATGCAAAGCTGCTTGTGTTACGGGTCATAACTGAATAGGGTACTACGTAATCATAAAGCAGGAAGCAATTCATTCTGAGCAGAGAAGATTTGGGAAGCCCTCATGAAGGAGATGATTTTGTGTTAGACTTTGAAGGTTGGGTAGGAAGTCAGCTAGAAGGAACAGAAGGGTAGTATATTCAACCCAAAGGAACAGGACAAGTAAACACTTAGAGACAGGCAAGTGTTAAAGGATGGGGTAGCAGACCTTGATGGCTAGAGGGCCCGCACTAGTTAGAAAAACTTTTGTATCATTCCAATTAAAGAGAAAACAAGATTTTATTTCTTAATTACTTAGTTTTATAATCTCAAGGCTGCCTTGTCAGTGTACACTGATGATCACAGATGGAGATGGATGGAAAGAGCCCCAGTGTCACAATGAGAGTCTCTATGGAACACAAGTCAGCCAATTGTCAAAGACGTGGCAACCATGTTCTGGCCAGACTCTCTGAGCCCTGTGGGACCTTTCACACCTTTGAGTTATTGGTATCTTTGTGCAATGAAAGACAAGATGTGTCATAACTGTTGATTTCAAACATCTGGTTATTATATTAAAGGAAGCTGCGTAACTCTAACTCAAACCTAAGGATAGTAATTATTTTTAACTTACAACAAAATTAATATTTATATCCATATCCAACAAATGGCTTATTGCACCTCCTAGGTGCAGAGGACTACAGTTACCTAGTAGTAATAGAAATGACACTTTACTATAGTCCTTGATTTAACTCTGATTTCCCTAACCACATCACAAGCTATGTGAGGGTAAGGAACTCAGCAGTCTGACAATGCCTGAAACAGTGTGGCACACAGTGAGGGCCAGATAAATACTTGCTAAATGAAAGAACAATCTTAAGCATTTGATATTTCAGTTAATCCTCACAATATCCTCATGAGGTAGAACATCTTCCCATTTTTCTAATTACAAAAATGTAAAAGAATATGTTAATGGATTTGTTTAAGTTCACCTAGCTTGGGAGGGCAAGTTGGGAGTTTTGCCAGCTTCTGAATAATGGCTGGGTTTACTGAGTGCCTTCTGTATACAGGCCCCAATATGGGATGTTTCTTATGATATGACATTTGTTCTGCACCAAAACCCTACAGAGTTGGTACTGTTATTCCCATTTGTACAAAACTTTGCAAAATATGCATAATAAGTATAAACATAAAAGGAAAACTTAGGTTGTGTACCAACTCTCAGTCAGGTTTCCATTACAAACAAGTACTACTTTTAGGAATATCAGCAATCTACTCTTGGTCAATTGAAATTAAACAGCAAATTTCTATGTTGAGGAGCATTGTTCTACATTAGTCAGACATCTGTTTCTTGGGCAGTTAGCTTGTTCTATATCATGTAATAGTTTTGAGTACTGCAGCTAAATAATGCTTGATTCTTCATTTCACTATGCAAACAGGCCTGGCTGAAAGCATGCTTTCTTTCCTTTCTGGATTAACAGTGCCTAATTTTCAAGCATTTTTTATAGGGTTACTTTTTCCCAGTAAATTCTTTTAGACTCTGAAGACACTTTTGTGCCCCAGTCAGGGAAGCAGCAGCATAGGATAAATCTACATTTATTAGACTTGCTTTTAGTGTAGATTTTTTGGTTTACTTAAAATGAAGTTATAAATCATTCACACTGGAAAAGAATGCTCTCCAACTGCAATTTAACTTTTTCATAAGATTGTTTGGCATTTATCATGTTGAGACTTTATAAATTACCTAGAATATTGTATAATGGGTTGACCTTTCTGGTAAGTGATTTGATCATTTGCAGCAGTGTCTTTTTGCTAAAATATAGAATTTGCTGTCTTTCAAATAAAACTTGCTGGACCCATAGCCCAATAGCATGTCAGGTAGAAATTGCCTGTATAATCAGACCTGAAATTTCCCTTTCCAATTCTTGTCACCATCAAAAACAAATAACAGCAGCAGCAACAACAACAACAAAACAACAACACCCCTCTCTTCCAAAAATAGCCCCTTAGCTAGTGATGGCAAATTCCTGACATTCTTCCTATGATTTGCTCCAGGAGACATTGCTGATCAATTACTATATGCTTTGTGTCTGAACCCAGATTCAACCTCTGAATCCTTCCAAGCACAGTATAGTTCTCCAGTCACTGAGTAATTAAATGAGACAGGAATGAATTCAGAAGCAACTAGAATAACTCCTCTCAGAAGAATCATCATCCAGCACTACTATATGTCACATAATGGGCTAAGTGCCCTACATAGACTTACTTGTTTTGTTTTGAGATGAAACATGTCGTCTGTTCCTGGGATAGGCTGTTCTTTTACGCAATTCAGTTGTCCCATCAAGATGGGCCATGCAGCATCTACTTACGTCTTTGGAAATTGGGCAAAGAGGTGATTTGCTTGCAGGTCTTTAAATACCTGCCTTCACCCTCTTTTCTACCAGTGACTCTTGGTCTGAGGGATCTGTGGGGATAGGGGAAACTTGGTCTACTAGGCCAACCAGGAGTTTACATCCCATCTCTATCATTATTATACTTATTTGCTCTAAGGGTGGGCAAGTCAGTGTAACTTTCCCTGCCTCACCCATCGAGTGAGGATTCCAGTTTCTAATTCCCTACCTTGCAGGCTGAAGTAAGACATAGAGATAATGTGTATTCTGTAAGAAATAGAGACAATGTTTGTTCTACATCTGCCATATAGTAGGTGTTTAGGATATGATATCTTCTTATATTTTATGTAAATATGTCAATGTCAGAGCAAGGATGGAAGAGATAAACTGCCTACTACTAACCTGTATGCTCATAATATTTTATTATATAAAAAGATGCACATAGAAGTTTTACAACTTGGACTTATTTACTCACTTATTATCACACCTGAGTCTTCCGATAATAAAATCCATGTACTCAACACAGTACATGATATGGATTTTTATGGTTAATCTCTCCTATGGAATACATAATAGTTGGCCACATGTTCTAAGTCAATATAAACAGGTCAATGCTTATTGTATCCTTCCTTCCAAAAGTACATTGTGTATGTAATTACAGGTGAAGGTGGTCTAGTTAAGAAATTTAGTGGTGTCTGGCCGGGCGCAGTGGCTCACACCTGTGATCCCAGCACTTTGGGAGGCTGAGGAGGGTGGATCACCTGAGGTCAGGAGTCCAGGACCAGCCTGGCCAACATGGTGAAACCCCATCTCTACTAAAAATACAAAAATCAGCTGGACGTGGTGGTGTGCCTGTAATCCCAGCTACTTGGGAGACTAAGGTAGCAGAATTGCTTGAACCTGGGAGGCGGAGGCTGCAGTGAGCCAAGATTGCGCCACTGCACTCCAGCCTAGGCAACAGAGCAAGACCCTGTCTCAAAAAAAAAAAAAAAGAAAAAAGAAAAAGTTTAGTGGTGTCTGGTGTCTGTGTGGTGTCAACTAATAGGGAAGTTTGACTAATTAATGAAGATACCTGACCAATAACTCATTAAAGGGAAATAATCCAAAAGTTTGCATTGGTGTTTTGTGAGCCTCAGACTGGATTATAATCATGTTATAATTCTATTAAAAGAGCTGCAAGTCAGCTGAAATCTTATAGTGTGTATCCACACTTCTTGGGATTTTTTTTTCTTTTCAATATTGTGTTGTTCTTACAATAATCCGTCACCCTTTTATCATAGGTTGCAATCACTAAAGGAAGAAATCCAGGCATATTCTAATAAACATAATGGTACCTAAATGTGCATCCCAAGGTATCATATGTGTGTTTTGTCTATACTGCTGTATGTACCCTGTATTTTATACTCTGAATACAAAATGACATCTATGTATATTAAGAATTACCTAACACGGTGTCTAATATTTTGAGCTCTAGCAAGAAAGAAAAGAAGAAGAAAAAAAGAAGTATCAATAGTCAGTTTCTTATGTGTTGAGACTCCAGGGAATGTGAGCTAGTGTGAGAGAATAGCCTATATAGTAAAAGCCATGGATTAAAGACATTATAAGATGATGATAAATTTACAATTAGTGTTTCAGGATCTCCTAAGAATTTGTACCCAACAGGCACTAGCTCTCTACTGAAGGGGGCAAAAACCATATAGAAGCCTTACCAAGTGCTTTGATCAAACTTTATTATCTCTTTTTTACTGTCCTCATTAACATACTTCAAAAATGCTGTTAAGTATTTCTGGCAAGCTGAGCATCAGAGTAATTGTACAGTAGTGTAAAGGATTTATTAATTATAATCTTTTCATGAGTCTGTTTATATTCAATTGTGACATTAATAGGTTGCCAAAACAAACTAGATTTGATTGTATTTAATTAAATTGTTGAAAACCAGTAAGGGTAGTTTATTATTATTGTAAGCAGAAAATCCTATTGATGTACTAGTTTATGTGAATAAGATCTGGTGTAAAGTTGTTTCTACAGGATATGGTATTATTCATCAACAGAAAACAATATAAAAGTGATAATTCAGGAAAGTTGTCATCATAATAGAACATTTGGAGGCAGAAGCATGGTATTTCTAAACTTATATCCACTGTTAGGTAAATGAAGTGGGGTTCCTGACAGGACAGACATTCTTGTCTTTCTACTATGGCCCCTGGGTAGCTCCAAGCCTATCTGTCCATCCTTCTTTCCTTTCTTGGAGGGGCTGTTGGTTGGGGGGGAGGGTCTATTACACGGATCAAAGTTTCAGCGAAAAGCAGTGCTTCAAATATCACCTGAAGAAGTAGGAATGGGTTATGCCAAGAGTAAGGGATGGAATTTGAGTAGCAAAGAATTATAGGCAAAGAAACTAACATTGCCTTTAGTCAGGAGGCAGAATGTGAGAAAATCAGAATTAGAGAAAATCAGAAGAATATAAGGGAAAATGCATTGGTTGGTCATCCATTAATGCATGTAAATGCTTTCAAGGTAGGAGAAGACAGAGTGGAAGCTGGCTTTGGAAGAAAAAGATATAACTTTTCTCCTTCAATTATGTCTAAGATTTATATACATATTAATTTAAGATTTGTATTGTTTACTATGTTCCTGGCCCTGTGCTAATCATTCTATATTATTTCATTAATCCTTATATTTACCACTGTGAGAAAGTTACTCTTGTTTTTTTTTTTTTTTTTTTACTTTGTACGGGTGAAGGAAATCAGGCTCAGAGAGGTTAAATAACTTGCTCAAAGTGCACAGCTAGTAAGTGGTAAAGCCAGTATTTGAACTAGGGTAATCTGATTCCAGATCCCATGCTCTTATAGACTACAATACGGAAACTTTCTCTGCTAGTATCATTAGTTTTCGTTGTGATGGACAGTGTTAAGATGGAAGTAAATGTATGCCAGGATATGCCAGGTGATGCTTTGGTAACCAATCAGCCCCATATCTCTATGCATACTTCTTTCTTGCTCATGCCACTGTCTGCCAGGGTTGGCTGGGGACTGTGCTCTACGTTGTCTTCAATCCAGAATTCAGAGCAGCATCTTTTTGAAACAGTGTTGTTCACCATGGCAGAAAAAGGAGTGTTTTGTAGGTTCAACATAAAATAAATGCCTTGACTTGGAAGTGACTTGCATCACAGCTCATTGGCCCAACCTGGTCATATGGCTTAACCCAGTAGCAAGAGGCCATGAAGTACAGTTCTACCATGTTCCCAGAAGGCAGACAGCAAGAGCCATTTGTTGAACAGCATTCATGATATGGCCACAAAATGCCTTAGTGGTTAGAAAATGATATTTTCTTTGTGACAGTACTCTTTCATTCCTAGATATCCAAGCTTAGATATCTTAGCTTATTTCAGTATTTGTTGGATACTTAAATATCCAACTGTTGGATCAGTTTACTCAGTCTATAAAGAAGGCAAAAGTGTAGATTTGAGAAGGGAATAATCCAGTGTGTGAAAAAAAAAAAAACATGACATCAAGCTTGTTTTGTTTTGTTTCATATAGCCGACTTTTGAATGAAATATCATATGGCCCAACTCCTCATTTAAGTAAAAATGAAGCAAACCTTTGAGGCTATGGAACTTTCTTTCCTTTTCTCCATCAAGTCTCTTCCCGATAGCAAACACCTAAAGGTCTTGCTTGCTCACTCTCTCCTGCCCTCTCTCCACCTTCTCATTTGTGAATCTAATCTGTGAACTGATTCCCAGTTTTAAGAAGAATTGCCACCTTGGAATAAAAGGTCAAAGCATTCAATACTACACTGTATGGAATGTTGCTGTTTGCTTCAGATGAGATTTTTATAGGGCAAATTCAGTAAGTAGGTGATATTTTTATATTATCCTAAGCATTTTTTATTCTCCTTATTTTTACATCCAGAACTGTATCTGTTTCTAGTTGGTAGGCAGATAAATCAGTTATGGATCAAATGCATACATTTGTCATGGATGAATGCCTATAAATGCCTTGATGATGATAGGAAATGAAACCTTGTAAGGGTGGATGCTGACTTTGGAAGAAAAAAATTAATGAAGCTAGGAAAACAGTGATGGCAGGGGACATTGCAATTTTAGGTGCTAAATGAGTTATTTTCAAACCCTAGGAGTATGGCAATATTATTCCTCTCCCCCTTCCTTTGATTAAACATTCTTGTAGTGCAGAGTGACCCCAGCTGAAGAAAAATTGTATTAGGGAAAGTTAGGCTTCCTAAGAGCTAATTATTTAATAAACAGTTTTTCTTATTAGCTAAAATATTTGCCTTAATGGGCAGAGTACATTGTGAGGCCAAAAGAAGAGAAGAAAAAATGGGAAGGCTAGCCTGGTTTACCAATATTTCTGTGTCACAAATGTCTTTACCAACTGCTGCTTTCCTGTTAATGGTTCAGGAAGATGGCGTTTACATATCAGGTTTAGTTTTGTGAAACTTGGCTTTAATCTCTGACCTTCCATCTCTTGGGGGTAGAATAAGGCTGAGGCAATTATTTTGTCAAGATTTTAAAGGACTCTCTAGACAATCTCCTTAATGCATGTGTGTACACACACACACACACACACACACACACACACAATTATATGTTGTTAAGGTATTTAAAAATCATATTTCAGAAATAAAGAGTTGGAAGTCGTCTTAGTAACCATGAAGACTGTTCTTTCATTGGACACTTCATTTGCCTCAAAACCTCCTCTGCCAAGTGATTGTTGATTCATTGGTTGGATTTTCTGCCATATTGTTTTGGGGCATGCTGAAATTGGGGATGACTCCTTTCTCTGGCCTGGGCAAAATGTTTTTAATTATAAAACAGATCTTCCCTTGTCCCTAGACCTCTTCCATCCGTACCTTTCTTCATCGCAGTTAATAGCAACTCCATCTTTTCCATTCCTCACTCACATCAAAAACCTAGGAATTGCCAATTACTGTCTTCAGATTTTACATTCCATTCTTCTCAGATTTTACATTAAATGTATTGGAACAGCTATCTTTCTCTAACTTCACGATGTATCCAGACTCAAACCACTTCCCACCACCTCTATTGCTGTCACCCAGGGCCCAGTCACAACTTCCTCTAGGTGGATTGTAGGCTTGTGGTATCTTGCTTTCACCTTTGCCACAGTCTGTATTCTACAATCTATATTTTTCACACAGCAGGCAGGTGGTCAGGTTAAAAAGTTAGTTAGGTCTTGTCAGTCATCTGTCCCAAACCCATACACAGTGGTTTCATTATTTCAGGGTAAGAGTCAAAGTCCTTACAAAGGGCCCTAATAATATGCCCTCAACTTTTACCCCCATTAGCTCCACAGCATCTTCTCCTACTTCGCTCTTCTTTGCTCACTCTCCTTTATCCACACTGGGCTCTGTGCTGGCCCTTTAAAGACAGGCACACATCTGTATTCATTGACTCCTGCTTGGCTTGGAATGCTCTTCCCCAGATGTCTACATGATATACGTTCTCCCTGCTCCAAGTCTCTGCTCAGATATCACCTCCTCTGTGAGGTCTTCCCTTACCTCTTTATTGATTTTAATTTCACCCTCATCTCAGAACTGCACATCTCCATTCTCCTGTCCTATTTTTGCAGTAGCATTTGCTGCCTTTTAACTTACTATAACTCATTTACTTACCAAGCTTGTTGTCTCCCTCCACAAGAATGTAAGCTCCACAAGGGCAGGGATTGCCATCAGTTTTGATCCCTGCTATGTTAGAGGGCAAAAAGACGGCTCTTAATAAATATTTGCAGACTAAATGAATGAATAAATAAAAATTTCAGGATCACATGAGATAAAGACCATTCCTTTTATTTCCTATCAAATCTAATGTAAGTATTTACATAATTCCTCCACAGCCTTCAGCTCTTTACTAAAAATGAAATTCCTCCCTTGTTTCAGTGGCCCTGGTCCCCAGAACTGCATGACTCTTTGGTCATGGGAGTGAGGGCAGGGGTTGGCCCACAGGCAAATCCTTGTGAGGATGAGGTGACTGGTCCAGCAGGTGGGGAATGAGAGGCCTTTTGCTGCTAAAGCTGATATTATGGGCAATGGAGAAATCCCATTCCCACCGAGAGGGTACATTTTCTCCCAATCGTCTAACAGAAATCCAAATGGCAAGTTACTATGATTTTCAAACACAGAAGAATTTTAAAGAGAGACTTTTCAGATTTAAATGTCCTTTTCTTCTGATGTAATAATAATACCAAAAACTTATGGAGTCTTTATTAAGTACTGTGCCCTACCCTAAGCACTGCACACCCACACCCACATATACACATCTGTATGTATTATTTAACCCTGACAATAACCTGAGGAGGTAGGAACTTTTATTATCCCAGTTTTTCAGATGAGGAGATAGAAACTCAAAGTAATTTTCCCAATGTCACACACCTAGTAAAGGACAGAGCTAGGATTCAAACCAGGCAGTCTCAGTCTGCAGTCTATGCTCCTAACTACTGTCCTATGTACCTTGTTCTGATGTATGTAACTACTGTTCACTTCAATGTACCTTGTTTCTGAAAAAGAGTGCACAGTTACCCCGGGAGGTTGTATTAATTCATTCTTGCATTGCTATAAAGAAATACCTGAGCCTGGGTAATTTATATAGAAAAGAGGTTTAATTGGCTCAGGGTTCTGCAGGTTATCTAGGAAGCGCAGTGGTTTCTGCTTCTGGGGAGGCCTCAGGAAGCTTCCAATCATGGCAGAAGGCAAAGGAGAAGCAGGCACTTCACAGGCTGGAGTAGGAGGAAGAGAGAGAGGGGGAAGGTGGCACACACTTTTAAACAATCAAAAGCTGACTATCATGATGATGGTACCAAGCAGGGATGGTTTAAACCATGAGAAACCACCTGCATGATCCAATCACCTCCCACCAGGCCCCACCTGCAGCATTGGGAATTACAACTGAACATGAGACTTAGGTGGGGACACACATCTAAATTATATCAGAGTTCATTCTTAAGAAAAGTAAGCAATATTCTGAGTCTTCATGGTGGGCCCTTTTCTGAGAGTCTTCTCTAAGACATGAGAGGTTTACTACCTTTTAAGGTAGACTGTTTCAATACTGGGGAGTTGAAATTAGACTTATCTCCCAATATTTAGCAGACTCCTGAATATACTGGGGCTAGGGAAGATGTGGATTGTTTCTATTTTTGTGGCAGGTTGCAGAGCCAGCCATCTCTCAGTGAACAGCCATTTAGTTGTAAACACAGTTCCTATGTTATTCCTGGACTGTCCTTTTTCCAGGATAATTGTTTGTCATACGAAATGGCTCAGCTGTGGCCTAAGACATTACTGTCATTTGTGGAACCCCGATATTTATTTGAACAATTCAAGGTCACAATAGGCAGATGTATCAGCCTGCCAACTCGGATTGAGTCTGCCATCACTGAGAACCCCCAGGTCTCTTTCACACATGTCACCATGAAGTCACATCTCCTTGTCTCTGTTTTCACAGCTTGCTATTTGATCCTAAGTGTGGACTTTAAATTTGTCTCTGTTATTTTCTATCATGTTGGATTTCAATCTTCCTTTCATCTTAATGGAAACTTTGAAAATGCCAATTCTCTTATCTAATGTATTAACTAGGGTTCTCAGCTTAAAGTTTTTGAATGACTAAAGAAACCTACAATTTAACACTTAATAAATTAATTCCCAAACATAAATTGAGGATTCCATGTTCCAGGAATGATGATAGCATGCTATCGTTTCATCACTTTGTGAGCTGAAGAGGGTTTTAGGTTTCTTACATATGTAACCTAAGAGATAGAAATCCCAAGAAAAATATTTGGGAAAATAGGCACTCTGGGATAGTTTATTCTACAGCAGTATAGTTCAATAGAAATATGATGGGCTTGGGGAGGCTGAGGCGGGTGGACCACTTGAGGCCAGGAGTTCAAGACCAGCCTGGCCAACATGGTGAAACCCTGTCTCTACAAAAAGTACAAAAATTAGCCAGGCGTGGTGGCACATGCCTGTAATCCCAGCTACCCAGGAGGCTGAGGCAGGAGACTTGCTTGAGCCTGAAAGGCGGAGGTTGCAATGAGCCAACATCATTCCACTGCACTCCAGCCTGGGTGACAGAGCGAGACTCTGTCTCAAAAAACAAAAAAAAATAAGTGTCTCTATCTATCTATCTATCTATCTATCTATCTATCTATCTATCTATCTACCTGCATCTATAATTTAAAATTTTCTAGCTAGACACATAAAGAAGTTGAACAAAAAGATGAAAATAATTTAAATATTATTTTAGGCCCAAATACTTTATTGGTCTTCTATGACTGCTGTGACAAGTTACCACAAACTGGGTGGCTTAAAGCAATAGAAATTTTTTCTGTCATGATTCTGGAGAACAGAAGTCCCAGACACCAAATCAAGGTGTCAGCAGGGCTACTCTCTCATGGGAGGCTCTAGAGAAAAATCCCTTCTTTGCTTCTTCCAGATTCTTGTGGATGGTGAATTGTGGTTGCCATATCACTCCAATCTTGGCCTCCATTGCCATCTTACCTGTTCATCTTCTGCCTGTCAAATCTCCCTCAGCCTCACTCTTTTTTTTTTTTTTTTTTTTAATTTTTTCGGGACAGAGCATCACTCTATTGCCCAGGCAGGAATGCAGTGACACAATCATGACTCACTGCAGGCTCAAACTCCCCAGGTTCAGGTGACTCTTTCTCCGCAGCCTCCTGAGTAGCTGAGACTACAAGAACATGCCATCACACCTGGCTGATGTTTGTATTTTTTGCAGAGATGGGGTTTTTCCACGTTGCCCAAGCTGTTCTTGAACTCCTGGGCTCAAGCTATCCCCTTGCCTTGGTTTCTCAAAATGCTGGGATTAGAGGCATGAGCCACCGTGACCGGCTAACCTCACTCTTAACAGAAAACTTGTCATTGGATTTAAGGCCACCTGGATAATCCAGGGTAAGCTCCTTCTCTCAAGATTCTCTATCACACTTTTTTTTAACCACATAAGGTAATGTTTGCTTGTTTACTATATAAGGTAGTACTCATAAGTTCTAGGGATTAGGACATGGACATATCTTTCTGGAGGCTATCAGCCCACTACAATTATGTCTACATGTAATCAGTATAAAGAATTATTAATGAGATAGTTTGCTTTTTTTCTGTAACAAGTTTTTGAAATCTGGTGTATGTTTGACACTGACAGCACATCTCAATTCAGATGCTCAATTTTTCTTGAAAATACTTGATCTGCATTTAGATTTTATAAAATCTACAGTTATAAATATTGATTCACATACTTGAGTTGTTTCAACCATATTTAAAATGTTCTAGCAAGTAAATCAAACATCAGTTTTAAAATTTAAATTAAATAAATTAGTAAAAAATAAAAATTTATTTCTTTTTTCTTTTTTTTTTTTGCTCTCTCTCTATATATTTATTATACTTTAAGTTCTAGGGTACATGTGCACAATGTGCAGGTTTGTTACATATATATACATGTGCCATGTTGGTATGCTGCACCCATTAACTCATCATTTACATTAGGTATATCTCCTAATGCTATCCCTCCCCCTTACCCCCTCCCCACAATAGGACCTGGTACGTGATGCTCCCCTTCCTGTGTCCAAGTGATCTCATTGTTCAATTCCCACCTATGAGTGAGAACATGCGGTGTTTGGTTTTCTGTTCTTGCGATAGTTTGCTGAGAATGATGGTTTCCAGCTGCATCCATATCCCTCCAAAGACACAAACTCATCCTTTTTTATGGCTGCATAGTCTTCCATGGTGTATATGTGCCACATTTTCTTAATCCAGCCTGTCACTGATGGACATTTGGGTTGATTCCAAGTCTTTGCTATTGTGAATAGTGCCGCAATAAACATATGTGTGCATGTGTCTTTATAGCAGCATGACTTACAATCCTTTGGGTATATCCCCAGTAATGGGATGGCTGGGTCAATGGTATTTCTAGTTCTAGATCCTTGAGGAATTGCCACATGTTTTCCACAATGGTTGAACTAGTTTACAGTCCCACCAGCAGTGTAAAAGTGTTCCTATTTCTCCACATCCTCTCCAGCACCTGTTGTTTCCTGACTTTTTAATGATTGCCATTCTAACTGATGTGAGATGGTATCTCATTGTGGTTTTGATTTGCATTTCTCTCATGACAAGTGGTGATGAGCATTTTTTTATGTGTCTGTCAGCTGTATGAATGTCTTCTTTTGAGAAGTGTCTATTCATATCCTTTGCCCACTTTTTGATGGGGTTGTTTGTTTTTATCTTGTAAATTTGATTGAGTTCTTTATAGGTTCTGGATATTAGCCCTTTGTCAGATGAGTAGATTGCAAAAATTTTCTCCCATTCTGTAGGTTGCCTGTTCACTCTATGGTAGTTTCTTTTGCTGTGCAGAAGCTCTTTAGTTTAATTAGATCCCATTTGTCAATTTTGGCTTTTGTTGCCGTTGCTTTTGGTGTTTTAGACATGAAGTCCTTGCCCATGCATATGTCCTGAATGGTATTCCCTAGGTTTTCTTCTAGGGTTTTTATGGTTTTAGGTCTAACATTTAAGTCTCTAATCCATCTTGAATTAATTTTCGTATAAGGAGTAAGGAAAGGATCCAGTTTCAGCTTTCTACTTATGGCTAGCCAATTTTCCCAGCACCATTTATTAAATAGGGAATCCTTTCCCCATTTCTTGTTTTTGTCAGGTTTGTCAAATATCAGATGGCTGTAGATGTGTGGTATTATTTCTGAGGGCTCTGTTCTGTTCCATTGGTCTATATCTCTGTTTTGGTACCAGTACCATGATGTTTTGGTTACTGTAGCCTTGTAGTATAGTTTGAAGTCAGGTAGCGTGATGCCTCCAGCTTTGTTCTTTTGGCTTATGATTGTCTTGGCAATGCAGGGTCTTTTTTGGTTCCATATGAACTTTAAAGCAGTTTTTTCCAATTCTGTGAAGAAAGTCATTGGTAGCTTAATGGGGATGGCATTGAATCTATAAATTACCTTGGGCAGTATGGCCATTTTCACAATATTGATTCTTCCTATCCATGAGCATGGTATGTTCTTCCATTTGTTTGTGTCCTCTTTTATTTCACTGAGCAGTGGTTTGTAGTTCTCCTTGAAGAGGTCCTTTACATCCCTTGTAAGATGGATTCCTAGGTATTTTATTATCTTTTAAGCTATTGTGAATGGGAGTTCATTCATGATTTGGCTCTCTGTTTGTCTGTTACTGGTGTATAAGAATGCTTGTGATTTTTGCACATTGATTTTTAGTCTCACTAGCCACATTTCAAGTGAAGCCTGGGACCTCCTTGTACAGTGGCCAGTGGCTACTGTCTTATACTCTGCTGTGATGCAAACATAGAGCCCACTTCAATTATAGCATATGAACTATAATACATAAAGTAGTGGATGTACTCTTATGTAATAATGCCTAGACTTTAAGTAGCATTAAGTTTGGTAATTTATTCTGAAAGTATTTTGAGTGCCCTCAGGAGCCAAGACCTGTAAATATGGTAATAAACAAAATCAGCATGGTCTCAACCTCATGGGGTTTTCTGTCTGAATGCACGTTAGTTTCCTTACCTTGCGTACATCCCAGCTGTCAGAAATTGGAATGGGATGATAGTTAAGAAAACCACTGGGAAAATACATCTGAAAATGTTTGGGTAAGAAGCCAGCTTAGTCTGCAGAGATCCTATGATCAGAACCTCAGTAGAACCTGATCTTCAACCTTCCATCAAGTGTAAGCTGAATTCCCTTCTATTTAACTTTTCTTGAGGATATTAACTTGATGTTTTGTAAGATGAAGAAATTAGAGAATATACTTAAAATATCATGAGAATAAAGATAAATGGAAATAAAATGGATGAAATTATTAGGCAAACAGTAATGTCACAAGAGTAAAACACATTATAAAAACGAAACCAGTTCATGCTTTAATTTTTTTTTTTTTCACCAGCACACACTTGATGGAGATTTTTTTTTTTTTTCTACTTTAAGTTCTGGGATCCCTGTGCAGAATATGCAGGCTTGTTACATAGGTATATACGTGCCATGGTGGCTTGCTGCATCCATCAACCAGTCATCTGCATTAGGTATTTCTCCTAATGCTATCCCTCCCCTAACCTCCCACCAGCAGACAGACCCCGGTATGTGATGTTCCCCTCCCTGTGTCCATGTGTTCTCATTGTTCAACTCCCACTTACGAGTGAGAACATGCAGTGTTTGGTTTTCTGTTCCTGTGATAGTTTGCTGAGAATGATGGTTTCCAGCTTTATCCATGTCCCTGCAAAGGACATGAACTCATCCATTTTTATGGCTGCATAGTATTCCATGGTGTATATTTGCCACATTTTCTTTACCCAGTCTATCATTGATGAACATTTGGGTTGGTTCCAAGTCTTTGCTATTGTGAACAGTGCTGCAATAAACGTATGTGTGTATGTGTCTTTATAGTAGAATGATTTATAATCCTTGGGTATATACTCCACTTGATGGAATTTTAAGCCATCTGTCTATCTCTCATGCACTGTATTTTGCCTGAGATTTTTCCTAAATAAGATGCTGTTGGTTTGCTCCTTATAGCAATGTACCCTTAGGAATAGAAAGGATGTCCCCATTTTAGTGGTTTTAGAGAGACTACAAATCGGCTCACATACTACTTTACAAGAGTTTAGATTCATTACCAGAAAGAATTGTACCAACAAAAAAGAAATATCATGGATTTTGAGATGATCAAGCTTCTAAAATATGTTGCTACTCTTTTGGCTATTATACATCAATTTCAAGCTTTGGGATTGTTTCCTATGTTAACTTAGAAGTTCTTATTCAGAATCAATTCTCAGTCAATTTTTAGAAAAAAAAAGTCCTTATGGAAGATTAGAGACCTGAACGTTTGAGTCAATAATGTTTTAATACAATCATTATTATAAAAAGATAAATATTCAGTATGGATTGGGGCCTGAATTTATTTGTATTGAGAAATTGATGTTGAATTCATTTCCTTATGGGGCATCTGCTGACTAATCTTATATCCCATCTGGGTTCTTATTTCATTTCACAAACATTTATGTGGGGTGCTATGCTACCACTTACAAGTGCCAAAGGAGAGGATGAATCAAAGGATACTTTATCGCAAATCACTCGGAAATAGTGGGCAGTGCTTATAAATGAAAAATAATATAAGGCAAGAAGTATATGCTGAGTAAAGGTGTGAGGAAGAGAAAAGAATAATCATTCCAATCTAGAAGGACTGGGAAAGACCTTGTTCGTGGAGGAGTTGGCTGGGTGAAAGATGAAAATCGTCATTTCCATTTGCTGAAATGTTCCTATGTGGCAGGCTTGCCATAAATCCCAAAGCCTAGCAGAGTGGCCAGTAATTAAAAATGATGATTAATACATGAAACAAGCAATTTTAAACATTTTATTAAAAAAATTTGAGGCTTCATTATGTGAACATCCATCCCAAAATAACCCCGACCTATACTATTTGTCAGACGGTTAGATTGGATGACTTGTATCTTCTATTATTTTTCCCATGGCTTCATTTTCTGTTCAAATCTAGATACTGCTTGAATCATATCCCATTGTTATAAATCAAGCCAGAATCGTTGGGACACGTTTTTTAGTAGTTAATCTCTAAACTATACCGATTTGAATCTTCTTATAAATTTTCCTTCTCTAAGCTGCAGTGTTTACCCATTTACTTATTGAGTGCACTGACATCTAAGTCTTGATATTTTTATATTCTCTGAGATTTCATTGCATTTTTAATCTTAAATCTTTAATGTCATGCAGGTACCTTCATGTTTTTTTCAGACCATTTTGGTTTTTGGCTGCCTGATCTTTGAGAACAAAGTAACAGCTTCTCTGGTCTATGTGAGGTTCATTAGTTGAAGCTCTGAAAAGGCATTTTTTTTTTTTTAAACGATGCCTTAAAAGGTAGACAAACATTCTCCCTAGATGAGCAAGTGTACTAAAGTAGGGAGAGTAAATGTGAAAGAAATGTGCTAAAATTATCAAATGTTCGTATGTTTAGTCTACCCTTGTTTTGATCTCAACACTTCTCTCCTCTTTCCCTCTGACTCTCATGCCATATAAATGCTGGGCATCCAGCCCTCACCCAGAGCTCATTTCAACTCACTCACATATCCAAAAGAAACACCATTGTGATGGCAAAAATTTTATAAGAAAAGTAGGCCTTTGTTGACAGACTTTTGTAGAGGTAGTACAAAAAGAACTACATCCTAGAACACAGAGTGAGAATTTGCTGAAATTCTCCTGTCCATATCTCAGTCTGTATCATCTTCCATGTTTTTCCAGACTCCAAACCACCCGTTTTCCACTGCCTGGCTCCACTTTCCTTCCCACTCCTCCTTCTCTCCGGTTCTGCTTTTTCCCTCCCAGACTCTTGTGTCTGATTCCTTCAGTGGAACCTCAAGCCATTTCTTGTACAGAAATCAGTTCCTCTTGAGCTTTACCCTCATATCATCCTGCCCAGGAAAACAAAAGGATCTTCCTTAGGACCTACAGAGCCAAGAATCTGGGGGAATGTCAAAATGTGTAAACTAATGATTTGCTGTTGTGCTTTTCAGTTCTTTTCAATTCTTTTCAGCACTTGCTTCCTACTCCTGCTCAACTTGTTTCTTCTCTTGTCACCTCCCAATTCCTCATTCTCTTCCTTTTCCTTCCTATGTATGATATCCTTCCATTTCCCCCAATAAGTCAGAAGCAAGAACATTTATATATAAATGGTTGAAGGAAAATATATATACTCAACAGTCACTTAGGAAGGTAATACCTAGTTGTGAAACACTTTTACAATAATGAAAAAGTGGTCAAATTGCCTTCAATTTTCCACAAAAATAGCTAACATCTCTTGTAATTTTCCACGTTTTTCCATTGACCTAGTTGCTATTTCATTGTATAAAAGTGAGCACTCGTATTTTTCTGTAACTGAGCTTTCATACTCACTTCCTTTTCTGCCAACTTGCTCAGCTGTTCCGATCTTCACCTTCTGTCTGTCCTCACAGTTGGGGATTATACTTTGACTTTCAACACCTGACATATCTGGAACATTCTACCTCAAAAAGTCATTTATCTTTATATCCTTTGGGAGCATTGGATTATAATGGTTGTACTTTTTCATTTTATTTTGTATGTTTTTTAAAGGCATTCACAATGCAAGCATTTAGCTTTTGACATTGATATTTTCTTTGCATTATGCTAGACATTTATCTTTTAAACAAGAACATTCTCCATCCAATTTCAGTACCTCCTCTGAGAGCATAGTACTTTTATATGCATGTAAGCCAATATGATATGACAAATATCAGTTTGTGATTTGCTGGATTAAATCATGCTAGATATTTCCTTGTTAAGGAATGGATAGAATGAAAAAATTAGTGTATGAAGTATTTTTTTAAAGCAGACAGTATTTCTTCTTTTCTGTGTGAAGAGGAACTGGAATATATGTTTTCCCCATCAAAAAATCTTTATTAGAGGACATCATTATCTGCTTATAAATGCTGGAAATACAGTTTACAGCCTCCCTTGGATTAAATGTGATGAACACATAGACACTATCATTAGATATCCCATATCACCTTTCACTTAGGAGTTTGGTGTACTTTTCAGATCAGTTCATTTGGAAGAAATATGGACAGGTTACAGGATCACTGTGAAATAAATGAAAGCATAATCACTCTGTAAAAAAGCAAAGCTGTATAGACAGGAGCAAAGATCTTCATTGTGAAATCCCTCTTCACCTTTGACCTCAAACTAGAGACAGTGGTGTCTTCTGCAGGTACAACATTGCCTACTTGCTACCCATAACCACCTCCAGTGTCCATTACCTAATTTATAGATTAAGCCAAAGAAATAGTACCTTGGGCTTGTGAAAGAAAAAATGAGCCATGTGATTTTAGCATGAAAGGAGACTGAGAGCCCCTGGAATGCTTCCTTTACTTGCTATAGGATGCTGTTAACTATGACTATAACATCAAATGTAAACATAACAGCTAACATGAGACACTTATTCTGCACTTGGCACTACTCTAGTCTCCTTGCTTGTATAAATTCAGTTGATCCTCACCATAAACCTATAATGTACTACCATTACTAACCTCATTTTACTTAAGAGGAACCTGCAGCACAGCTCTTCATAACTTGTCCAGTAGTGTCACACATTTAGCAAGTAAGGGAGAGGGATTTGAGCCCAAGCAGTCTGATTTCAGACTCCATGCTCTTCATGTTAGCTTAAATGGACTCTATTGTGACCTAGCTTTCAGCAGGAGGCATAAACCAGTGTCTTTACAAAATGCTGATTTCTGCTTTAGTACTCATCTTCCTCTGAGTGGACAACGAAGAAATTGCTATTACCATTTCATGTCCTTGCTTGGTGAGAAGGAACACTTTCTGTTCCAGAGTGTAGGGATTCTTCTGTCCTTGTTTACCTGACAGTTTGGAGGAGAAAGATACTGGGAACACTATAGATCGGAGGAGAGGGGAAAGACATGAATTCTGAGATGAATTTTGGGCTGGACGCCTGTGCTGGCAAATGTGATATTATTTTAGAAAGGGGAAATTTTAAAATTTCACACTCCAAACCCGATGTATTATCTATTGATTATTGGTTACACATTCATCCTTATATAGCGGTGCCCAGTTGGGTGGCATCTAAGGGCTTGCTCACAAGTTCTCCTTATTTCCACCTGAACATCATGGCTTTGGGTCACCTGCCCAATATTTACAGACAGGGCTTCTTATCCAGTGGACTTTTACATTCTCCCTACTTTACCATGACACCACTTTGGCCTTTTTAAAAAAAAGTCAATAATTGTAATTTATTTCCCAGATCTTGCCTCATCTCAGATATATTTTTAAGAAACAAAGCAACCCTCTGATTTATGGTCTATAATTAGACTTTTATTTCCAGAGATCTGTGGCCCAGGCCAGCCTGTGTTCCTATCAGCTCAATGACTGCTATTTCTCACATGCAATGTTGAGGCATTCCTCACTCAGCACAAACCTATTTGCTAATAGTCATATACTCTGTCTTCTCAAACCCAAGATTCTATGTATATTCCCTCATTCTTTTCCTTACGTTGATTAAATATTTAATATATTTGGTTAAAAAAAATCTCTCTATTTTTAGTATATCATTAATACTAATTTATTTTATAACATTATGCATAATTATTATCTGTTTAAAATCTCACCTTCTATTTCCAAGTATCTCATCTAAAAAATTCTGATTAGAATGGCAAAAATCGAAAAATTCCCAACAATGCCAAGTGCTAACGAGGATGTGAAACAATTGTATGGGAACAAAAAATGACATAATCACTTCAGAAAACTGGAAGTTTCTTATGAAATTAAACATACATTCACTTTACGAAGCAGCAATCCCACTTCTGAGTATTCGCTCGAAAGAAATGCAACTTATGTTCACACGAAAACCACGTGTGAATATTGATAGACGTTCTATTCAATCACTAGGAACTGAAAACACTCCAAACGTCCTTTGATGGGTTGGATAGGTAAACAAACTGGTGCCGCCACACAATGGAATAGCAATAAAATGGAACAAACTGCAGAAACATGCAGCAACAGGGCCGAATCACTTAGTGTTAGTGCTAAGTGAAAGCAGCCAGGCACAAAACCACGTGATTCCACTTATGTGCATTCTGGAAAAAGCAAAAAAGAGATAGAAAACTGATTAATGGTGTCCAGGGGCTGGGGTTGAGGGTAGGCATTGATTACAAAGAGTCAGTGTTAGGAAATTCTGGTGGGAGGGTGGTGGGAATTCTCCACATATTGAGATACTGGTTGCAGTTATATGGCTGTGAATTTGTCAAAACTCATGAAACAGTTCACCAAAAAGAAAGAATTTTACAGCTGGGTGTGGTGGCTCACGCCAGTAATTCCAGCACTTTGGGAGGCCGAGGTGGGCAGATCACAAGGTCAGGAGTTCTAGACCAGCCGGACCAACATGATGAAACCACATCTCTACTAAAAATACAAAAAATTAGCCATGCATGGTGGAGCACACCTGTAATCACAGCTACTCAGGAGACTGAGGCAGGAGAATCACTTGAACCCGGGAGGTGGAGGTTGCAGTGAGCTGAGATCATGCCACTGCACTCCAGCGTGGGTGACAGAGTGAGACGCCGTTAAAAAAAAAAAAAAAAAAAAAAAGGAATTTTACTCTAAGTAAATTTTAAAATAGTGAATAAAATATACAACAAAAAGATCCCTTGGCATCATTTATAAGTTTTGCCTAAAATCGTAGACCCTGTCACCTCTCTTTATTTTGACCTTCTATCTTTCAAGTTGGGGAAAACTCTCTCTGAGCCCACCAATTCCTAGATGTCAACTTTGGCTACAGGTGACCTTCAGAGAAGGCTTGGTAAATCCATATGAGGTTAGACTAGTTGCACAATTACTGGTGAAGGTGAGTCCCTTAACTCTCTCCTACTTATCCATCTGCCCTGCCTCCAAATCTTGGCCACCTTCTTTCTAATAAATATTGCAGCTTGAAGGCTACTCTGTGAATCCCCAAAGACAGACTGACTTCAAGGGCAATTCATCTCATTTCCTTGCCAATGTGGTTCTCAGGAGCCCAGAACATTTAGTAATAAAGCCATTTCTTCAAATAAGGAAAACGTAGTCTTAACCATTCTGAGATCAATGGGATTTTGAATACTGTTTTGCCACATTGACATTCGTTTTTTCATTTGTACAATCATTCACTTATTGAGCACTTATCTAACACCTATGAAGTGCTAAGTCCTGCACCAGGAACTAAGTCCTGCCTTCTGAAACCCATAGTCTAGTGGAACAGACAAATATGTGATTGTTAGATGTGTCATGATAATTGCAGCGATGACATGGAGCTATGAGGAGACAGTGATTAATTTTTTATTGGGAGAGGTCAGGGAAGAATGTAGAAATGATGGTAGCTGTGGCACATCTTGCAGAATGAGTGCACTTGTTTCCAGGCAGAAAAGGGTAGGAGAAGGGTGTTCCAGACAGAAGAAAGAAAAAGTAGAAAGGTAATGGGCATGAACGAGCGCAGTGTGTCCAGAGAAACTTGAGGAGTGTAGAATGGCAGGTGGGTGACCTATGAAGGGGCTTTTGTCTGGAGATGATGCCAAAGAGGCAAGGACCAGATGTGCGGGGCCTTGTATATCATATTGGAGAATTTGTCCTTCTATCTTAGAAGACTGTAATGAAGCATCTCCAAGCCCACAGTCTTGCTTCAGGTGGAAAGATTAGAAAGTTACCTTCTTGTTGCTGCTTTTAAAAAATGTCTAGGTGTTAATATTTTATGTCTAAACTACAGTTTCCAATTTTTTCCAATGACATTCTTTTACTCAATAAAGTAGGTAGTCCATTTTGGAGGAAATACAGTTCAGTAAAACTACTTTCAGTTTTAGTGAAAAAAAATCAGCCTATAAATATTTTAATCTTTTCCTCTGGTGTGTGGAAGGGGTCTTTTTCAGTGGTTTCTGCAGGGAAGAGAAACAGTAAGATTTGCATTTTAGAGAGATCACTCCAGAGGCAATGTAGAGAGAGACGGTCTTTGGCAAGATGCATTCTACTGCTCTGAAGGCCCAATTTAAGCAAATCCTTTTAAAGCATCTTTTGGCCAGACAGGACAACAGGAAGAAAACATATTTTCATGGCATACCATTTTATGCAAGTGGGAATGCAATCCAAAGAAAATTGTGTGCGCGCTCTCTCTCTCTCTGAAACAGAGAAATGAAGAAAAGAAAGACAAAGAAAACCACAAGACACCTTTCCATAGATTGCATAAAAGCCTTATGGTATTTGAATTATTATATTATAAATGATTCTCTGCTGATTGTACCATTAACAGACCACAGATAGAAGCATTAGGAAATCACAGGGCGATGCTGAATTTTGTCTACAGTATGTATAGTTTAATGGACTGTGTTGCCTTGTAGAATTATTTATCCTATTTTTTCATAATTTTAATGACTCTCATTGTCATATTTCAGAACAATGAGTCTGAAAAATCTTCCTTATGATTTTTTAGTGGGTCACTTTGGGAAGGTGATGACCAAGAAGAAAGTTGGAAAAATCGAGACAGATCATCAAAACCTTTAGAAAGTCAAGATTTTGTGTCCCAGGAATCTTCAGTCAATGCTGGTGGGAAGGTGTAATTTCAGGGTAACCAATCAGGAATTCTGTATCGAGGTCAGTGTAAGAGTTTGTCCAGTGCTTTGTGGAACCTGTCTTCTTTCCTGGACAGTAAGCCCTCTGAGGCTAGAACCCACGTTCCTCTCTGTTCACAGCCAAATCCACAGCACACAGCACAGAGCCCGAACTCTAGCAGGAGCTCAGTGGATGTCAAGTGGATGTATAAATGATGCTTGCGTAGCTGCAGTATTAATCTATGGAACCTAGGGTTTGGGGTAGTCACATTTGCTGAACTATAAGCAGTTTAAAGTAGAAGCTATTGTTTTTAAAAGAAACTTTAAAAAAACTAGGCAGGGGTCAATACTTGTCGGAAAAGCAATGACATTAAAAGTAGGAAGATAAACAACAACCCTAGTTTCTTGGAGATGCTTAGCCAAGATGTTTTTGAATTCATTTCACTACCAAGAGATCATTGCTGTTACCATTTCATTATGTAACCTCTCATCTTGTTTACAATGCATAAATCTATGTGCACGTTTATTTTCATAAAAAGGGATGCTATTGTATGTTCAGTTCAGTAGCCTATTTTTTTCTACTAATCTATCACCCATATCTGCATTTTAACTCATACATAACTTTCACTGTACATGATCCTGCTTCAGTATCTTCCTTCTCTAGTACACTATAAACTCCAAGTGGGCAAGGGCTGTGTCTCTCTTATCCTCTGTTCTATATGCAAGCCCTGCCATATGCTGGTCCCCATATCAGCACTAGTTGATTGATGGCTACTGTTTTGTTTGTATTAATTGCATAGTTTCTTATTCTCTGAATATAGCATAATTCATTTGCTTAATCTTCTATTGTTGAAATCCTAGACTTTAAAAAATGTTTTTCTCCAGAGTATTCATAGGTGATTTTACTCATATTAATATTAGCAATTATGTATATTTCTAATTGTTTTAGTAATTATTAGAGAATAATACATGAATATAATCACCATGTAAAAGTGGAAACGTTATGGATAAGGGACAAGTACTCTTTAACAATTACCTGTCTATGCAAGGAGAGTCATAATAATCAGTTTGAGTCTTTTTAGGTCATTTTCTAGGCTTTTATATAATATATATGCACTAAGAAAAGTGTATACTATTGTACATGTGTGTATTTTATACAATTGATAAGATGTCATTCTTATTATTCTGCAAATTTCTCCCCCCTCAAAGATTGCGTAGCATTTCATCTTATGGATCTCCTATGATAGACAATCTCTTATATTTCTTACTATTTTAAACCATGCTTGAATGAACAGCCGCATTACCCCAGATGCAGACCTTGAAACAAGGATTTGAGTCAGGTAGTTTACTTGGAGGTCATTGATGATCTCCAGAGATACAAGTGGGCAAATGAGACAGGGAAGGGAAAGCAGCCAATATGTGTTGCTTCCATAAGTGAGTTGCTGACGCAGACAACGGAGACTCAGTTTTGCTGGGGCTTTCTAGGGGACTGTGAAGGACATGCCTCAGAGAAGTCCACTGGAGGGGTGAATAAACCAGGGTATTAACCCACCAACTCCAGCTTATTGGCTGGGGACGCTCCCAGGGCTAATCACTCTACACATTTCTGATCTGCCCTGTGGGTGGGCCAAGCATCTCCCTGCATTTATGTTCATAGAAAGTCCTCCAGTGGTCACAGACATGCACAGTAGGAAGCTGCTGGTATGTGGAGCGATGCTTTCTGATAGGATGTGGACAGGACATCGAGGGCATCTGCTACAACATTGTTTTGTGTTTATGGCTATATTTTAATAAATATTTTTGGGATGATATTCAAATTATTCTTTTAACATTTGTAACTGTACCTTACATCTTGGCTTGCTGTGTTTCTTGAGAAAAACACTATTGCAAGGCAATCTTACTCACCGGCTCCATCGTTCAGTCACTCAAAACTGCTCCTATTCCCTTTAAGCCTCCCCTCCTGCTGAGCCAGCCAATCACCTTAATACTCTCTGACTGTCCCATAAACAAATGAAGTCTGTCTCTCTGTAACCTTCTCTCAAGGGAGGGTCACTGCTCCTACAGGTGGGGTTCAACTGAGTAGAGTCAAGAAACCTAGTCTCTGATTTAATGACTCTGAAGCTCCAATATAAACTCCGTGTCCAAGAAAGTGCCTACATTAATATCAACTAAAGAGAATGTAATTTTTCCTGGTGCTCTGGTGGTGGGACTAATGATCTACCCTTATTTTGAGAAGATCGTTATGGTTTCCTCTAGTCCAGTGGCTCAGGAAGTGTGGTCATCATACCAGCAGCATCAGCATCACCTGGAACCTGTTAGAAGTACACATTGCTGATTCCTTCCTTCCTCTGCCAGACCTACTAAATCAAATGCTCTGACACTGAGACCTAGCAATATGTTTAAACAAGCCCTTCAGGAGATTTTGATGAGCACCAATGTTTGAGAATCACTGTTCTAGTCTTTTACAATTTATATTTATCCCCATTATTTTGTTCAACCAATTTTTACAAAATAAAAACTTTTGAGCGAAGTAGTAAATTCCTTTCCATTTCAAAACTTTTTTTCTTTAATAACACATCCATCGCCAATGAAAATCCCATTGCTCTCGGTCCCTGCACATTCATGGATTATGCAACTCTGAGATATGTAACATTGTTTTGATAATTGCATTAAGACAGTGCCTCTTTTCTGCCAAACATCAAAGATTATTGCAAATGTACACATTAATTATCTTATTTGCAAACAATATGGCTAGTAATTATAAAGGCATGTGCCTCGCTGTAAATAAATATATAATCCAAAAACAAAAAAAAAAATCCCTTTTATTTCAGTTGCTCTTCCTCCACCTTGTATGATTGTTTACATTCCTGAAAGACTCTGTGTTGAGATTCTTTTACATAAACATATCTTTCTCGCATGTAAAGTGACCTGATTAAAAATAATGGAACCAACTAATTTTGTTTACCAAACTTCAGTTTTTGTACTCCCCAAGAGTTTATGCGTGGATTAAAGTGAGAGAACAAACATATATGCTTTTGAGTTGCAATGGAAACATTCTTACTGAGAACATTATGCCAGTCTTATAGATTCTTTCATGCATCTTTGCTCCATCCCTGTGAAGGACAGATTTTTTTTTTTCTCCCATTTTCCTAATAGGGATAACTCAAATTGGAGAGGTTTAGAAACTGAACCTGGGTTGAAAAGGTTTGGAAACTAATACTTCGCTCACTTTTTTTCAATACCATTCAGGTATTGAAAACTCTTTGTTGAGTGTCTACTATGTTAGGTATTGTGCTAGGTGCTGGAGCTGTATGGAGAAACAGTACAGTCAGTCAGAGCATTTGGTCTAGAATGGGCAAAAGCCATGTTCTCAAGGACTTTTCCCACTACAAACCAGAGTTTTCTCAATTTCTTCACCTTTGATTCAAATGTATCTTATCTACAGTAAAAGATAAAATTTGAGTTATTCTGGTGAAAGAAGGGCCTAGACAACCCAAGAAAGTGTGGGTTGTTGAGCACAATTCTTTGTTTCCTATCTGAGCTCTTGGTTCTCCATATACCATGGCTTGAAAATCATGGACCTAGAGTAGAGACTGCAAACATATCTTACAAAGAGCTTTGGATGGACACCATCAGTGCTGTTATCATGTTGTTCAACAGTTTTGCATTATTTGCCAATAGTTTTAAAATATAAAAAAAATCCAGATTTTCTACTTTAATGGGAAAATTGACAGACTTGGCCACAATGAGCCTTCTCATTCCCATGACTGACCTCAATTCATCATAGACTCCTCACCCCTCCACTTTCAGTTTTTTCCTACCCTAATTTGCATTACCTGCCTTGAGCCTATAGGGTACTGTATTTATAGACTTAACTTTATATTTGGGAAACTAAACAATATATATTTTCCCCAATGTTTGAGACCATAATAATTCTTTACATTGGTCTAATGATTACATCATTGTTCATTATACCTAGGAGATACTGTTTTCAATTTTGATCAATGAAAACATTGAACTTTATATATTGCTGGGCGCAGTGGCTCATGCCTGTAATCCCAGCACTTTGGGAGGCCGAGGTGGATGGATCACTTGAGGTCAGGAGTTCAAGACCAGCTTGACCAACATGGTGTAACCCTGTCTCTACTAAATTCAAAAAATTAGCTGGGTGTGGTGGCACATGCCTGTAATCCCAGCTATTTGGGAGGCCAAGGCAGGAGAATCTCTTGAACCTGGGAGATGGAGGTTGCAGTGAGGCAAGATTGTGCCATTGCACTCCACACTGGGCAACAAGAGCGAAACTCCATCTCAAACAAACAAGCAAAAACTTTATATATTATATTTAAATAGAGCACCAACTATAGCTGTGCATAGTCTATGTGTTTATGCACTAATTTTCATGACATATCTTAGAATGGTACTATTTTTGCTACTGTTTTATAGTTGAGAGGTACAGAGGCTGGTGACTCCAGTTCAATTCCTCAAACTTTCAAGTGCACATTAATTTTCATTTTAATCACCATTTAAATTGTGCCATTCTTTTTTTTTTTTTTTTTTGAAATGGGGCCTCACTCTGTCACCCAGGCTGGACGGCTCACTGTAACCTCCACCTCACGGGTTCAAGCATTTCTCCCTCAGCCTCCCAAGTAGTTGGGATTACAGATGCCCGCCATGATGCCGGGCTAATTTTTGTATTTTTAGTAGAGATGAGGTTTCACCATGCTCGCCAGGCTGGTCTTGAACTGACCTCAGGTGATCTGCCCACCTCGGCCTCCCAAAGTGCTGGGATTACAGGTGTGAGCCACTGTGCCCAGCCTATATTGTACCATTCTGAGTTTGTATGTTAACAGAGAGTGCACTGCTTTATGTAAAAAACTGGCAGGTGCTGCCTTTTGCTTCACTCTTTGTTGAGTGATTCTGGTGCTACTTACTTAAAGTGGAAAGTGGTGATACTGGAAGGAGAAAAGGGACTGTTAAAATTGTCTAAGCAATAATTTATTATTTTTGTTCTTTATAAGCCACCTGGGTCCCCTGAACCTCTGAGATTTTCTATAAGGGATGGAAGAAGACTTGTTTTAAAAAATTAATTGAAAGATTAACTTGTTTAAATAATTTCTTTTAAAAGTAAAGAACTATTCAAATAGAATGAGGAATACTGCTCAGTTTCAAATAAATTACTCACAAATTTTTATTTTTCGCTATATACATATATAATGTGTGTTTTCAAGGTAGATGATTAAAAGATCAGCCAGACCAAAACACATAAGCATTTAGTCTATTTCAGAAACTAATTTCACTTAATATATATCAGAATTCTTCGAAGTAGTTCAATTTTGCTTTTGCTACTAAAGAAAAAATCTGAAGCCACACATGAAAAATAAAAAAGTGAGTCCATTATTCATAGAATTTTCTATGAGTTCTTTTTCTCTGGCATCTAAAAGTGAAGCTGGACTTTTGCCTTTTTTTCCCCTCTGAATTCTAAAAGAGGCTAAGGCTGCTTGAAGGATTTAAACATTTTTTCTCTCCTAGATTTCTTTCTTCCCGGGTCATTTTACAGGCAGGCTCTCGGATGCCGCTTGCCAGAGTCAAAACCTGCCTGTGTTGTTGCTGAGGGCATTTATTTTGAAGTAGGCTATTTCTAGGAATGCATGTAGGAGTCTTCAAGAAAAATTCATTTCTGTTTTTTTTTTTTTTTTTACTTATTTTTTATTATTCTTTGGTTTCTAGGGTACATGTGCACAACGTGCAGGTTTGTTACATATGTATACATGTTTAAAAAAATAAAGAAAAATTCATTTCTGTTTTCTGACCTAGAATCCTCTGCCCATTATCCGAGTCAACATTTTCCACTCAGACAAAAAGGCTAGGAAAATCACAGTCCTCGATTTTAGGATTCTACTGTTTGAAGACCCAAGTCTGGTACCAGGTTTCACAAACATTTTGTCCTTAGACTTGGATGGGAATCCTTTCTGTTACTTCATTCATTCGTTTGTTCCTTCATTCTTCTTTCCTAATTCAACTTCTCTCCTAGTTCAGACTCTTAAAGGATTAGGTACTTCTCCTTTGCAGGACTCACTGCAATTATAGTGTTACCTTTATCTTTAATTCTTCAATTAATATCTTGGTCTTATCTCTGGCACATTAAACTCTGTGATGGTAGTGGCTTTTGTTCTTTTATGGTTTGTCACTGAAACCCTAGTGTCTTACAAAATGATGATTACATATCTGTTGAGTGAAAACGTGGCGAGTAGCTCATGTTGCCCATTTTTATGGCTCTTTGTTTTGCTCAGAAAAATATCTGAACTTTCTGCAGTGACTCAAGAGGCCCTGGATAATCCTGCCTCCAGTCACCTCCCTGACTTCACCTCCTGCTGCTTTCGCTCTTGGCTGTTTCACTCCAGCCTGGGCCTGGGTTCTCTCATGGTTTAAGGAAACAGATATATTCTCTTCATTCAAGACACTGAAAACAATTTCTTTGTTTTACATTGATATATTGACATTGATAGTCAAATAGAAGATGAAAGTAGAGAGAGAGAAAGTGTGCTACTAAAGAATGAACATGGAATTTTATGGTTGGACCAGAGTTCAAATTATGGTCCAGCCACTTGGTAGGTGTTAGACCTTGGGCAAGTTTTAAAATTTTTCTGGGTCTCTTCTCCCAGTCTTTAAGATGGGAATGATAATACTATTGCTGCAGAAATGTTGTGAGGATTAGACATAACGTGGCAAAATAACTGGTATATAGAAGTTACTTGATAGTAATTTTGATCACATATTCATCATAATTGTATGAATTGGGTATTGCTGTGTGGAAAGATACCCACAGGAACTCAGGACATAAAATAGTAGCATTTTCTTCTTCTGCAGGCCTCTGTGGGTTGACTGGGGGCACCTCAGCTTATCTCAGCTGGCTCACTTATACAACTAGGAGTGTGCTGATCTTGGTTGGGAGTTTCTGCTCTGAGTCGTGGGACCAGTTGGCTGAGGTCTGCTCCTTGTGTCTCATTCTCTGGCCTAGGTAGAAGGGCATTAGCTATCCAAATGGAGCTCTTCTCATGGCAATGGCAGAGGAGCAATAAGGCAAAAATAATACAAGAGACCTCTTAAGACCTAGGCTTGGAACTGGCACAATGTAACTATCCCTATAATCCATTGGCTAAATAAAGTCATATGTGCGAGACCAATGTTCAGAGGTGGTGCATTACATTTTCTTTTGTTAGATAAACTACAAAGGTATCTGGCAAAAGATAAGCATACAGAAAAGCTGAAGAACTGGGACCAATAATTTAATACACCATAGTTAGTATTGTAGAAAATTAGATGCATAGTCAGGAAATCTGGGTTCTTCTGCCTTTACCACAAATTGTGCAGCCTTGGGAAACTCTTTCTCCAAGTCTTGGTTTCAACATCTGTAGAATGATGAGATTCTGCTACTAGATATATGGTCAATGGACTTGGTCTTGAGACTTGAGTCCTAGTATGGAGTGACAGTGACTGGGAATAGTCACCTTGCATTCTTTAAGGACAAATACAGTACTTGGCTTGAGTATGTCTAGTGTGGGCACTAGGGAAGGGAGTGGTGGCACAGATGATGTGTATGTATTATTCTGCAACTAGATGATCTCTTAAGTCCTTTTCCACTCTTTAATCATTCATTTCTTTATATTTCAAGTTTTATTCCATTTTGAAAATTAACAAAGGGAACATTCTTAGGCTGAGGACACTTTGTACCTTAGAAAATACCTTATTCATAAGTGACTATAGCTGTAAATAATCTGAAGTAGCATTCTAATGATATTGTCATAAATTAATTACTAAAGTTTTGGGAATTAGCTTAGTGACATGTTTTAATTAATTTGACCCCTGGCAGTATCTTTCCCCTAATAGGTTTACAGCTCCTTTTAGATTTACAGTAATTCCTTCATTTTTCTCTTATCTCCATTATTTATGTAAGCCATATTCCCATTGAGGATACTTACTTTTGCAACCACAGTGTTGGATGGAATATAGTGATTCTGGCAGTGGTTTTCAGGATTTGGAACAAATCCATATTTTTATTTAGTTTCTGTACTACATGAAAATATGGAACACAGGTCTAGATAATTTTTTTGTATTGCTCCCTACATTGATAAGGTTATATTTAGGTGACTCTGATTGTAGGAGTGCAAAATAATTTATCCTTAAAACAAAGACATAGTTAACCAGACTTCTAAATGTATTATTATTTCATTAATTCCAGAAAATACTTAATGTCAACTTTATTAAAATTTTTTCTATGATTAATACACTCTCTCACAATTGTGCTACTAAGTTTGCAATGATACATTTTCAACTTTTTAACAATTGTGCTACTAAGTTTGCAATGATACATTTTCAACTTTTTAAGCAAATGGTTGGCTATAAGAATCTTAGAAATAAATCAGCAAAATTGTCCAGTTAGGGTCCCATTGTCTTATTGTTAAGATCAATGTTGAGTAAGTTGATTCTTTGATGATAAATATTGATTGGGTGTTTACTGAGTTCAAGCATCATGATAAGGGTCGTTTATGGATTATCTCATTTAATTCACATAACACTCTATATGGTAGGTAAGCCAACTGAATGTATAAGTAGACAGATATTTGGAGAGGTTAAGTAATTTGTTTGGCTAGACAGTCAGCTAGTGATAGAGTTAGGACTTGAACACAGCCTCCAGTCATTGCCAGAGACCTGGCTCTAGATCCTGAACGGTACTGTACATGCTGCTGTACTGTGTCTAAAATAAGGTTAAACCTGATGATATTGGTTTATCCCTGGCAAGTATTATAGTATCACATAAGGCATATTGATTTTTTAAAAAAACAAGTATATACCTCTTGCATCAGAAGTTGTTACAAATATGCAAGCACTGTGTTTCATATTTGAATAAAGCTTTTGCTTCATTCATTATCTTAGTGTGATATCTATGAAAAACTGTTTTAATATTGAAAGTAGTTGAGATTTATCTGCTCAATTGTTCTCATCCCCATGAGGGTAGGCAAGCTACGGGTGCTACACACATCTTTATAAAGCATCTACAGTGAGAGCAGTTTTTCTCTCCTTTAGATAAGTCTAGGATCTTATATGGGGGCACTAGCACATCTTTCAGCTTAGGAAACTTTTATGCAGATTCGAAATATCCTTCCTCTGATGTTGACATAGATCCACATACCTGGCCCAAGATATGAAATAATTCTGGAACAACCTTCCAGTTGAAATAAAGTTCACATAAAATATGAGAGAAATGCATAAATTCAAGAAGGGGCTCACCACAAAGGGATGGCATAGCAGCCAACTGAATTTTCACAGAAGGCCCCAAGGGAAAATTTATTTTATATGGGTAGCAGCCACTTTTAATGAAGATGGGAAGCCCTCATCTCTGAAATGAACCAGAATTAATGGGATCTGTTCTTTCTTCTGGAAACACCACATAATTTTGCTGGATCCAGCTGTCAAGGAGAAATACCCTTCTCTGTTAACAGTTGAGTGGATTGGTTATACTATTTGGCTATAACGAATAGAGACTCAAGTTATTTTAAGTAATGAAGGGTGGGGATATATTGGCAATATTTACATCTATGGAACCCAGGAGCACAATAACCTGACCTGAAGAAGACACCTGCCAATATAATCACCCAATAGACACAACAACTTTTGCCATTAAAAGTAATGGCAAAAATCAATTACTTTTGCACCAACCTAATAGGTATGATAGCTGTAGAGACTTCAGAAATGTCAGAAGCTTCTGACTCCATCACTCTACTGCAAGAGAGGGAGACTCGATCACTGCAAGGGCCTTCCAGGTTATGCAAATGGATGAAGTTGGCCACATGATTGTGAGGGATGATGCTTAGAGCTGCAGTAACCATCTTCTAACCAAGAGGAGGAACCCAAGCTTAATTGTGGAGAAATCAACCCAGAGCCCAGACATCATAGAATCATGCAGGTAACAAACCCCAGAACTGCCTGTTTCCTTTCTTCCTGCTTTATGAAATGTAAGTACTGTTAATTGAGTACTCTGTTTCTGACAAGTGGAAACATTCTGATACTCCCTCTGCAAATCATTAATATTAAATAATATAATATCTATGATTATAAGAATGTATTAGGCAAAATAGGTGAATGTGGGGTTCATGAATGTTGAAGACGGGCTTATGGCAGGGCTGTCATGCATAGTTGGGGGGATATTTTCAAATTAGAAAAAAAATTGTGGGTACATAGTAGGTAAATATATTCATGGGGTACATGAGATATTTTTATATGGGCATACAATGCATAATAATCACATCAGGATAAATGAGGCATCTATCATCACAAACATTTATTCTTTCTTTGTATTATAAATATACGATTATACCCTTTTAGTTATTTTCAAATGTATAATATATTATTGTCAACTGTTGTTATTCTGTTGTATTATCAAATACTATATCTTATTCGTTCTCTCTTTTCATAGTTTTGTACTCATCAACTATCCCTAATTTCCCCTTCTCCCCCCACTAGCCTTCCCAACCTCTGGTAATCATCATTCTACTCTCTCCATTAAATCAATTGTTTTAATTATTTTAGCTCCCACAAATAAGTGAGAGTATGTGAGGTTTGTCTTTCTTTGCCTGGTTTATTTCACTTAGCATAATAACCTCCCATCCCATTGATGTTGTTGCAAATGACAAAGTCTCATTCTTTTTAATGGCTGAATAGTACTCTATTGTGCATATGTACCACATTTTAAAAAATTTATTCATCTCCTGATGTACACTGAGGTTTCTCTCAAATCTTGGCTGTTGTGAATAATGGTGCAATTAACACGGATGTGCAGATATCTCTTTTTAATATACCGATTTCTTTTCTTTTGGGCATATACCTAGCAGTGGGATTGCTGAATCACATAGAAGTTCTATTTTTAGTTTTTTGTGGAACCCCCGAACTGTTCTCCATAGTGATTGTACTAAGTTACATTACAGCTGGGCACATTTTTTACTGCACATTTCTAGGGGGACACCAATCATAGCCTATAATGTATAACTATATGCAGTGGCCCTGGCTTAATTACTCATTTTCTCTAAGACCACTGAAGTTCTTAGAAATTTCCTTTTTTTTTTACAACTCATAGGCTATCAAAAAGAAATGAACTCTAAATCTTTGCCTATGGTGTCTAGAGTGTCTATTGAAGAAAGGCTTTTCTCCTTGGGGAGCAGCTCTTGCTCAGCCACCAGGTGTCTGTGTGACAGGCAGAATGATTTCAGTGCCTCTCATTATATGAGGATTGTGGGCTGCAGATGAGGAATTATGGTAGCTGTCTATCAATCAAGTATATGGGTTTTTTTAATCCCTAAAGAAAAGAGAGCGATTATTTGTTTGTTTTCCAACACTGAAGAGGAGAAGAAATGTGATTTGTGTTGCTGGGCACACATGAATTCTGCATCTCAGTAATGGAACCTGGACAGAATTGTACTATTATCAGGCCTGGGGAAATGGTAGCCCTGATAGGTTACTTGGAGTTGGAGGGACTATTTCCCAGTTGAGGCTGGCAGTGGAGCATAAGCAAAGGAAGTGTACAGATGTTAATTTCTACGACTAGAGAGAGGAAAGTTTCCTTCTGTCCCTCTCACTTGGCTGGCAGCACAGAAATTGACTGCCATCATAACAGAAACTCTGTCCTTTTTAGGAGGGGTGGGGAAGGAGCAGGAAGAGAGCATTTTCTGCATATTTTTTTTTCCACCCTCAGATGACTTTCATCCCTCTCTGAATAAATTCCCAAAGATGGTGTTCATGATAGTGTGTTTATCCTGCTTTGTAGAGAAAGGGGAACAGGAATACTTAGATACTACCATAAATGACTGTTCTGTGGGAATGGTTTGGATAAGACTGTAGACTCTGCAGCTAGATGTCCTGGTTCAAATCTCCAATTGCCAGTTGTGTGACTTCAGGCAGGTTACATAACCTCTCTGGGCCTTAGTTTTCTTGCCTGTAAAAATGGTGTATCTTAGTTTTAACTCCCTCAGAAACAGACTCCGAAACAAGAATTCAACTATATGTAGTTCCTTTGGAAGGTGATGCCAGGAAACATAGATTGGGAAGAGAGGAATTGCAGTAGGGAAGAAGGAAAAACCAATGAAGGATGTATTAGCAAACCAGTTACCACTGAGAGGACGTGGGTACTCAAGAGAGTATAGAAGGGCCCCTGAGTGATGTATCACCCTCAGAATCTTTGAAGGTTGCATATGGGCCATTTATGCTATGGCATGTGCCACTTGTCCTGTGTTTGCATCCAATGTGCTTCTAAGGTGAGGAAATAAAATTCCTCAGTGTGTAGAAGTGAATGCTGAGGGGATTTGGGCTAGGTACCACCATCATCTGCTATGGCATGTAATGATACTTCACTGAATTATTGGGAAGATTAATGAGTTTGCTTATAGGAATGTGTAGAAAAGTGCCTGACATATAGTAAGCTCTATGTCTGTGCTGGATGCCATTCCTAGTGTCCTCAGCAGAGCCCTGTGGGTGAGAGCCTGGATCCCAGACAGGGCTGGATTCAAGTTCTGGCTCTGCCACTTACCATTTAAGGGGCCAGATTTTCAGCTTCTAAAGCAGGGATCAGCCATTGACCAACTTTTCCTGTAAAAGTCCAGGGAATAATTATTTGTCGTCTTAGCCAGCCCTGCAGTCGCTGTTGTGACTGCTCAACTTGTTTTTTTAGTGTGAAAGCAACCAAAGACAATATGTAAATGAATAGTCATGGCTGTGTTCCAGTAAAACTTGATTTGCTAAAACAGGTGGTGGGCTGGATTTGACCCACCAGCCATTGTTTGGCCCGTAAGCCGAAGTATCTTTTCCTACAGCTGCATAGTGTGAGAAAAAACAGTTTACTTCTCAGCATAGATATTAAAAGTATAGTCTATGTCAACCTGCCTGGTATTGTATCTCAGCCTGAAGACTTTCTACTTTGCCAACTATATGCACACATTTATTATTGTTAACCATCAGTTTTCTCATCTGTAATACAGGAATGATAAATACACCTGGCTCATAGGGTTGTTAGGGGAGATGGATTACATGGGCTAATCCATATGCTAGGCTTAGCGTATGTGGATTACAGAAGTGAATAAATGTTTCTATTATATTCATTTCAGTTTCTACTATTACTGTGCTTTCTTACTGGCAGAATTCACTGCAATTCTATTGGAGAAAAGACAACAGAATAATAGTCTTACTAAGAATCAGATCTGACACAGATATTTACTAGTTAAAATTGAATAACCTATTAGAACTACATGGATTCAGAGCAGTGGTTATTAACCAGGGGTAATTTTGCCACCTAGGGGATATTTGACAATATCTGGAGATTCTTTGGATTGTCGTACTAGGGAAGAGTGGGCTACTGGCATGTCATGGGTAGAGGCCAGTAAAATCTAAAAATCCTATAATATAGGACAGTTCTGTACAATAAAGGCTTACCTGGCTCAAAATGACATTAGTTTTGAGGTTAAGAAACCTCATTTAGATTGTATATGTCACTTCTGAACTTTTACCCTCTAATATATGGCACTGTTTATATCATAGTATTTCACATGATCTGTAAATCATCATCATGATTTCTCTGACTCACAGGCTTTGAAAAGATGTATGGAAATATTTTGTCAAGATAAGTCAATTTAGGTGTGAAGTGTTATTTTTTTTTAATGACGCTGTCGTTTTAAAAATACACCAGGTAGCTAGTTGACAAAACTACATAATTTTCTTCTAAAATAATTTTGAATTTTGGAGAGTCCTTTTAAGAATACAAATGATACTCTTTGCATTCTATAATTTCTATGAATATAGGAAAATTTGAGAAGATAGAGGACAGACTCCAGAATTCCTCATCTTTGTTGTAATTTAAGGAAGTCTTTTTTCCATAAATTACTGAGGTGTCTGTCAATGAAAAGTGTGCAAAGCTATTATTTACACCTGTTTAACTCTCAACATTATAACTTCATGATTTTTGAAATGGAATATCCCCATTCAAAATGCTTTCTGTACTGAATTTCACCACACTGGAGTAATTGTTAATAGCTCTTTGCTGTCAAGAAACCACCATGACCTCTTCTTTCTCTTATTTTCTAAGTATTGAGATCTTCTCTCAACTTGACAGATGAATTTGCTAGAGAATTTTTATTAAACAATGGCTCTCAATAGGCCATCTCCATCAAACTATCCCTTCTCAGTGGCACTCTTTTTTTTTTGTTTTAATACTCAAATTTCACCTAAATATCCCCAGGTTCCTGTAACTACTCTGAGTCCTCCAATGTCCTCACAATGTTTTTAAATCCTCCTCTAGCCCAGGTGGAACTTTAGATCATTAAACAAGGAAATCCTCTGAGAAGATACACCTCATAAACTAGGACACAGAACTCTGGCAACTCTTGATCAGCGCACAACTTACACTCTTACTTGGCATTTCTGAAAGTTTTATACTGTAGCTAGGTTTGTCTCCTGGCTTTACATCCTATTTGAACATCTTCATTCACTTTATTTGTTTATTTATTTGTTCATTTCTTCACTCACCAAACAAATATTTACTGTTTCCCTTATGTACCTGGCACGATATTGAACAAGACAACATCCTCTATCTGACTCACTTATGAATATTGTGTCTAGTGTTAAAGGATAATTTTCAAAAAGGTAAAATCATGACTCCCACAAATACAACATGAACACATGTCAAAGATTTATGTGACTTACTAATTAATAAGGAGAACAGGAAGAGTTTATAATTGGTTCAAATGAGAACTGGATTTACAAAAATTTATAATCTCTACTGGACAATATTTGTTTTCATCACCACAAGCGGGAATAATTTGCCTTACATTGGACAGGAAATATTTACTTCACTGGCACCATCAGCAATTTAACTTTTTTTTCTTGAAAGACCATCAAAAGTGTGTGTGTACCCCATGAAATCATATTATCCCTGGAGTATCTGTTAAACTTCATCCAGCATTCTATAGCAGTCTTTTCTGGTCCGTTTCAAAGTCTTCATGACTTTTTTTAACACTAGCACGGACAATTTTCAAATACAAACATTTCAGATATGATGAGTGCAATGGCAGAAATAAAGTAGTGTGTTGGGAAACAGAGTAGCTGGTGGGGGTGGGGACTTCTTTACATGGAGGAGCCAAGGAGAACTCCCCTGATGACTGTTTCAAGTTTTACTCCCCATAGGTTGCCTATTTATATCTTAACAGATGTGATAAAGACCTTAATCTACACGTGACAAGTGTTGGCATTTAAGATATGAGCATAAGCTACCTGTAGAGTCTGCTGGTACTTTTTCTAGTAGGAATGGAAACAAAATCAGATCTACCTACTAGATAGTCTATCTCTTTATATTTCTCCTCCAAAACCTTGGCATCTGTATTTTAATGTATCTATTTACTTTTATGCAGGCTATGGAATCTGCCTCTGCTCTTCATTTTGTAACATTGCATTTCACAGTAATTTATGTGATGTAGAGACAACCAAATGGCAAATCAAGCTTCCAGCAAAGCAGGGCCACAAAAAATGAGAAATCAGTTTCTTGGAAAATAATTTTATATTTTATTTTACTATTATTTTTTAGAGATAGGCTCTCACTCTGTCACCTGGGCTTAAGTGCAGTGATGCAATCATAGCTCACTGCAGCCTTGAACTCCTGGGCTCAAGCCATCCTCCTGCCTCAGCCTCCCGAGTAGCTTGGACTATAAGCATGCACCATCTCACTTGGCTAATTGATAAATTTTTTTTGTAGAGATGAGGTCTTACTGTGTTGCCCAGGCTGATCTTGAACTTCCAGCCTCAAGTGATCCTCCTACCTCGGCTTCCCAAAGCACTGGGATTACAAGCATGAGCCACTATGACTGACGTAGTTTTACATTTTAAAAAGTATCAAAATAGCCATCAGAGAAATCACAAGTTTTCTGGCCTCCCCTTCACAGATATGAAGTTTTGATATGGTTTTGATTTTTATTTGCACTAGCAATTGGCAAACTCTGTTGCTATAGTTTGGATGCTTGTCCAGTCCAAATTTCATATTGAAATGTAATCCCCAGTTTTGGGAGATGAGGCCTAGTGGGAGGGGCATGGGTCATGGAGATGGACCTCTCATGAGAAGATGAATGTCTTCCCTTTGGGAGCCAGAGGTCAGGGGAGTAGGGAGGGTAGTGAGTGAGTTCCCACTCTATTAGTTCCCACCATAACTGGCTGTTAAAAAGAGCCTGGCACCTCCCCTCCTCTCTCCCCATGTGATCTCTTCACTCCAGCTCCCCTTCATCTTCTGTTGTGAGTGGAAGCAGTCTGAGGCCCTTATTAGATGTTCAGTCTTCTAGCCAACAGAACTATGAGCCAAATAAACCCTTTTCTTTATAAATTACGCAGCCTTAGGTATTTCTTTATAGCAATACAAAATAGACTAAGACATGTGGCCTATGGACCAAATCTGATGTTCTGCTTTTGTGAATAAAGTTTTATTGAGACACAGGTACACTCATTCATTACATATTGTCCATGGCTGCTTTCACACTACAACAGCAGAGATGAATAGTCATAGCACATACTGTACGGCCTGCAAGGCCTAAACTGTTTACTATCTGGCGATTTACAGGCAAAGCTTGGACAACCTCTGAGTCTAATTGATTGGGGTTAATCTTATTAATTCATTTGTTTATTAATCTATTTAACAAACAGTTAATAAGTAGCTACCGTTTGCCAGACACTATTTTAAGATCTAAGGTTATAGCACTAGTTATACTATTAGACAAGTTTATGATCCTCAATTTCTTAATCTAGTACTAAGTATGTTTTTCTTTTATTTATTTGCGGTAGACTATCCTCTGAAGTTTTTATAATGAGATATGTACCTCTACGCTTTGGTTTAGGGTCTTCCACCAGCAGATCTTCAGGCAATTATTTTGGTGGAAGCATTTTAATTGGATGGTAAGAAACATGACCAGGAGTGGGGAAGTATGAAAGGAAAGGGAAGGCAGTCAAAAAAGAGTTAATTACCAAGCCACCTGCCATAGTGAGCGAAAGAAACTTAATTCCCTGAAGAAACTCTGGGAAATCTGCAAAGCGCACAACTCAGAACCATCTCACGTAAGGGCTGAGGAGCAAAGGTATTTATAGTCCAACTCTTAAGTGTCATTGGTAGATACTCATGTGTGTGTATGTGTGTGGGGGCCAAGAGGTGGTGTGGTTTAATTCCCTGCTTGCCTTGTATGGTGAGTGCCTCCATATCAATAAACTCCATTACCCAGCACTATATTTTGCTCCCTTCCCCTACCCCAACGGTACAGAACTCTCAGAGTTCACTGCCACACCTGTTTTCCCAGTTTCAGTAGCTACCTGTTAATCAGATCTTGAAACACAGTTATTGAATAATTCTTTACTTCTTGAAGCAGAGTAAGTGCTTCCCTAGTCAAGCCATGTTGGAATGTGGAGACAGATCTTGAGGAAGGCAAGTATCATCTCCCAAGGCCACCTCCTAGGTGAAGCTTCTGCTTGGTCTCCCAGCAAGGAAAGGATGCTATACTCTAAAAATAAGATGTAGATAACTTCTGAAGTCTCAGAGGGTTAAGGAGAACCTGAGAGTTCGAGTCTGGAGTGCATTTACCCAGATGTCCCTCTCCCTGGACATATCTCAGGGTTTCCCATCTTCTTTATCTATGCTCTGCCTTAGAATGTTGGCTGGGGCTGTTACTTCAACACTCTAGACAGTTCTTTTCTCACATCAGGTCCTAGCCCTGATTTTCAGCCTGATCTTTTCTCTGCCTGCAGAAGATGAGAGTTTCTTTAAATGATGCCAGAGAGGCCTCTGGCTTTCCACACTGTGCCCTGAGTTGGTGTTCAGCTCACGGGAGCCTGTCATTTTCTTATTTCAGCTCATTGATGGTATTTGGTCCAACTATCTAATTCCACAGTCTTTCCAATGACCATTGCCACCCTATCTCTCAACTGCTAGAGAAAGTGCATAAGCTAGTGCATCCTCTTCCAGCTGTGCCCCATCCCAATTCAATCTTATGTAAGAGTCTCAGCAGTTATGATTTCATAGCACGCCATTCCACTCATGACTAGCAATGGTGATTTTGTTGCCATTTTGCTAGTTTCTAGCTGCAAAGACCAATTCTAAAGATCTGTTTCCTAGGACTACTTTGAGTTCCAACCTGAGTTCCCAGATTTTAGTACTGAAAGTGCCACATCCTGAAAAGGTGCAAGTTCTAGGCAAATTTGAAATGCTTTTCCTAGGACTGTGATGGTTTTAAAATTGTGAGTCCCATGTCCCAGGAACACCCTCCATCCTGAGCAAACAAGATGGGTGGTCACCCAAGTTCCAACTGTCTAATTACTCCAGAATTAGATCCTGAGGTAGATCCAGGTTTATTTTGGAGATGCAAAACACTTTAATATAATACAGTGAAGATAAGACAGCCAATCAATCAAAGAAACATTTTTTTTTTTTTTTTTTTGAGACGGAGTCTCGCTCTGTCACCCAGGCTGGAGTGCAGTGGCCGGATCTCAGCTCACTGCAAGCTCCGCCTCCCGGGTTTACGCCATTCTCCTGCCTCAGCCTCCCGAGTAGCTGGGACTACAGGCGCCCGCCACCTCGCCCGGCTAGTTTTTTTTTTTTGTATTTTTTAGTAGAGACGGGGTTTCACCGTGTTAACCAGGATGGTCTCGATCTCCCGACCTCGTGATCCACCCGTCTCGGCCTCCCAAAGTGCTGGGATTACAGGCTTGAGCCACCGCGCCCGGCCTCAAAGAAACATTATTAAGCCAGCTATCATAGTGAGCAATCAGAGCTTAATCCCATGGGGGAACTCTGGGAAATAGGGCAAAACACATGTTTCAGAAATTTCCCAATAGAGAAGAAAGTGTGTGGGAGATTTACATGCCAATTTCTGAGACTCATTGGTGAAGGGCTACTCCTAGCGGGTTTTAAATTCCAGGCACTTTCAGCATGCTGGCCACGAATAGGATGGTTTAATTGTAGTTCCAAGAGAAAAAGCAAATTCTGGCTTAAGTATGCAGACATTGGCAGCAGGAATTTGGTTGGAGACACTGAGGGGTCTGGATGAGATAAGTAGGAAAAATGAGCATTTGTTACTGCTCACCCGTTGCAATACTGAGATCCACTTGTGACCCATGTTAAGTTGACATCATCGTGTTAAGGGAGTGGCTGACTGGTCACGACTTATTATAGGAGTTTTTATGGAAAAAGCTACAATTCTGCCCATCATCCCCTCTCTGACACATATTTTAAGTTCCTCTGCCCTTGGCCAGCAATTCTGTTTCCCCACTGAGGGCAGAGCATCCTCTTCTGAACTGGAATCAACGTATATTTCACCCTCTTGAATTGGGAGCCAGGAATAGAAATTTGTAGTTTGTAGATTTGGCAGTGTGATAATTCAAATGGTGTCTAATGGTCCATAGTTAGAGATATTTCAGTTATCTATGTTATGGGGCCGAATCTCATCACTTGAAACAGAACTTCTGTATTCACCCAAGACCAGCTCCCTCTCATCAGCATTGAAAAGAGGTGATCCTGTGTATTTTCTTCATGCCTCTGTTGCACATCTCATTAATCATTTTACTAAATTAATGAGAAAATATCAATTCCAATGCTTCATTTAAATATGGAACTTCATCTCAGGAAATATGCTAGGGTGGAAGCAATCTGCTTCCTTTCCATTTTTATATATTGGAAACAATTCTTTAATTGTAATTTTATAACTTGGTCATTGCAGTGTGTGACATACAAAATAAGGACTCTCCCTAAAGATGTCCATATCCCAATCCACAGACCCTGTGAATGGGCTACCTTACATAGCAAAAGGGACTTTGCAGGTGTTTTTAAGTTAAGGATCTTGGTATGGGAAGATTATCCTGGACTACCTGAGTGGACTCCATGTAATTACAAGAATTCTTGTAAGTGAAAGATACAGCCTCCGGTGAGAGTCAGAGAAGGAAATGTGACGACAGAAGCAGTGGGTGGAGTGACGCGATGGTTGGCTTTGAAGACAGAGGAGGTGGTCATGAGCCAAGTGATGTGGGTGGCTTCTAGAAGCTGGAGAAAGCAAATAACGGATTCTCCCCTAGAACCTTCAGAAGGAGTGCAGCGCTGCTGACACCTTGATTTAAGCCCCCCAAAATGCATTTCAGACTCCTTATCTCACTGCAAGATAATACATTTTTGTATTTTAAACCGCTAAGTTCATTGTAGTTTGCTACTGCAGCAATAAGAAACTCATCACAGGTGTAATGGATGACAATCATCTTTGCAGCTAAAGTGGAAGCAGTGATGTCTCTACTTCTGCTGGAACTATAGTTAGTATAGATGCTAATAATCTAGTTAGTGAAATCAAGTTCCCAGGTCTATCACTTATTCGCTATGTGGCCTTCAGAGAGTTACGCAACAACTTTAAGCCTTGGTTTCCTCATCTGTAAAATAGGGGAAATAAAGATTTGTATCTTATATTGTAGTTATATGCATTGAGCAAGAAAATTTATAAAATGCATTTAAGAGAGTTCCCAGTACATAGTAGCAGCTCAAAAACATTGACTATTGCAACATAACAATAATGATCTTTATCTTTGTGATGATCTCCATTTGCAAGGTGTTCTCACATATAGGTGTTTAAGCTTGAATCAATTCTGTGAGATTGTTTTCTCCTTCTTCTCTCCCTTACCATTTCCCAGATAGACACATAGAGTCCTGGGGAGTAATGAATGTTCACAAGGTCTCTGAGTTATTAATAGACATACTTGAGAGCTCAGTTTTTCACTCCTGAGTCAATGTTGAAAATATAGTAAGTTTCTAAATTCCAGAGGTAAAGAAAAAAATGTTCTTAACCAAAGTGATACACAAAGCCAGACACATTTAGTAATGTCTCTCAGAAAACAACTGACTGCTGCTTGTTGAACAGAGTTGTATATTGATACCTGTTTTCAGACTTTTAAAAACTATAGTTTTATTATTTTTAAATGAATAGCCCGTAGAAAAAGGCTTGTATAATGTTTTCTATGGCTGCTGTATCTTTGGGTTCGGTCCATAACTATTTACAAAGATAAGCTCTGGTGGCAAGGCAGAAAAAGGTTGTAAATTGGGAGGTTTCAGGATCAGAAACCACCAGTGATTGCTGAAGATGAGACCAAATTGTGGAGATATTTGCTATTATATATAAAATTCCCACATGATAATGAGTAATAAGTTATTGTTTCTATCACTTTCATGGTATAAATAATATCAAGGTGCTTTCTTTACTGCCTCCTCAAACTTTCTTCAGGAGCTGAGAAGACATTTTGGAGAAAATTCACGTGAACAGCCTGAAGAAGAAGACTATACAATTGGAGGACTATGCCTTATATGTCATTTACAATAATAATAGCAACAGCGAATGCTCATTGGGTGCATGGAAAGTGCCAGGCACAGCACTAATCACACACACGCGCGTGCACACACACACACCACAAATATTATATATATAAAACATTTGTTCCTTATAACAACCCTGGAAGGTAGATTGTATCATTTGAATGCAGAGATGAGGAAACTGAGGCAGAAAGGCTAAGTAACCTCCTCAAGGTCACAGAGTTAGCAAATGGCAGAGGTGGGAATTGAGCTCAGGGAGCCTAACCGCAGAGCCTATATTCTACCCACTAATAAGCTACCCTGGAAGGAATAGTACACATCTCTGAGAGAGCAGAACACAAACAGGTGGGTTTTGAGAGCAAGAGGGGAATGTTGGATAGGGAGTACAGATGCAGGTAAGGGGCCACAGCAGCACCCTGACCTCTACAGTAAGCAAGGGGCACTCAGTGTGTATCTGCACAATGACAGAGGGGCCTGTGATATAGGGAGCCGATAATGAATAGTCTTTATCTTGTCCACAGCTTAGCCAAGGGCCAGCCCTAGGTAAATGAATTAAAGAATCAGAGAAAATAAGATCTTTTGTAAAAGTGTTCTTGTTTGATTTACTGACTCATTTGGGAATTATTAACCCAAGTGCCAGGGCAGAGTGAACATAATTGTTTTTACTTAGAAGAGCACCTGAGCCTAAATTGCTGGGTGCAAATAAATCTATTCCTGGGAGGCAGCTGGGGAGCCCCCGCAGGCTTGTTCCTGGCCTCCTCCTCTGAGGGTTAGGGGAGCCAGCTAAGCACACAGCTTTCTTTAGGCTGAAGTGAGAATTTACTCCTGAATGCTAAAGGGGCTCGCTCCATGTATAATCAAGGCTCACTGAAGGAGAAAAAAATAAAAAAAACTGGGAAGGAAGAGACATTTATTTTTGATGCCTCCATACTGTTTTCTGACTTATGTGCCTCATCACCTCAAAAGTCCACCATTGCAACTGTGTGTGTTTGTGTGTGTGTGTGTGTGTGTGTGTGTGTGTGTGTCTTTCCGAATCTCCCTTTTCCCTCTGGGGGTGTCACCTTCCTAAAGTGCCAGTGCCCTCACAATTTTTCACAATCCCTGTCTTCCTCAGCCTTCTACTGTGGCACCACCTCCACACAGCAGCTCCAAATACATGGTTTCCATGGATAGAAACCAGCAAAGGCAGACACTGGCCGTACAAATGACTGATGCAACTTCAAGTCAGCCTGGGGCAGATATTTTGAAAGAACATTGTTTTAGGCCATAACACTTTACCTTGAAGGAGTGAAACTTGGCTGGTAGAATTTCAGGCAGAGAAGCAGACAGGTGCGTGGACTATTCTAGACCAGCAAATGAGATGGTGGGTCCTTCTCCAGAAATCCTTGCATCATGTTTTTACAGTGAGCTGCTTGTTTGCTTATGCATAACATTTCTCTGGTCCCTGTGAATGTGGGGAAACTGGCCTCCATGTCTCTTGGGTCAGTCACTGTTTTGCTGTGGGTCTTTGTCATGGATGTCAGGTACATATGCCTTAGAGAAAAGATACAAGAGTTGGAGGGGCTGGCTTGAGAGAGGCTGTATAATTTTACTGAGCAATATTTCTTCTTTAAATGGGCTCATGGATAATTCAATTAGCTGGTTTTTGATTGCTTTTCTTAGCGGTTAGGCTCTATATAATGAAAATGTGGATTGTTCAAGTCTCACCATCACAAACCAGCTTGTCAGGATGGATGATTGAACAGATCCCACAGTGGGTTTGACATAGGTTCAAGTGTGTACTGACCATATTCCTCTTTAGCGTGTGTGTGCTCTCTTTCTTGCTGGCTCTCTCTGGATCTCTTTCTCAGCTTTGTTTGGAGATGGAGCTAACAGTTGTAGAAAATAAATATCTGCCGAAACTGAGTGGACAGGAGCCAATGAGAATACTGTGAAACTTCCCCGTGGAAAGCTCTGTGACATGGCATATGTGAGTCTGTCTCTCTCTTTGATGCTATATGAAGATGGTATATATCAGCTAGAAGACTTTGAAAAGGAGATTTATTAAGTGTCAGGTTGAGAGTTGTGTTTTCATCTTGATTATGGAAATGATATATAATTTTAAAAACAATTATGTTGGTTGATAAATTTCTCTGTTTGTATAGACTTCCCATTTCAGGAATTCTACATGTAATTCAGTCTGTGTGTCCTGAGAGAAGAATTCCTGAGAAAGGAGACTGAGTACATTCAGCATCATACAAGGGCTTCTCCATGAGAACCGGTTAAAAGGCACAGTGGGAATCAGTGCAGGGATGCAAGGTCTGAGTAGGAATGGCACATCCATCCTCAGAATTAGAGAGGGTACAGGCAGGATGAAAATGCACTTATTTATCACATCACTGAAAACCGGGAAGGGGGATTTGCTTGAAGCTTGAAAGTGGTGATTTAAGACCATAATAACAGGTGCATTTTGCATAGGTCATAAGCACTATTGATCATGTGCAGTGTCTTGAAAGGGAAGTAGATTCCAAAAAAGAGCAGATATGTACATGAAGAATAAAACTGTAGTTGATGATTAAAGGTACATTATGAACATTCAAGAAATACCTCTATTTTTGAGGATGAGGTCATCTTTCTGCACAAAACACCCTTCAGGGAAGGAGGGGGAGGTTGAACCACTGGTGCTGCATGGTTTCTCTCTTTTTGTGTGCCCTGAATATATCACATTTATCCCTCATCAAAGAGAAATTTTCCTTTTTATTTGGAAATGTAGAAATGATACCTCAAACGATATGGTTTTTGTTTCTGAAGACATGGTAGGGGGTTCAATGCTTCCAAAAAGCATATACTAGACATAAGTGTGTGGTATTTTATTTTAGATGCTATCAGTTGATCTTTTGCTACTACATTTCTAACAGCCAAAACCTCTTAGTGACGATCACTTATTTTTTTCTCTAACAATCTTATTTTTGTGTAGACTAAGTGGTCTCAAACCAAGCTATTTCTGGGGGTAGGGAGGAGGTAGGTAATACAGACTCTCAAGGTGAATCAAGGGCACCATAGTAGGGGATGGTGAGGACTGTAGGAAACTGGAGCTCCTATGCTTTTGTTAAGGGAGACTTCTGCTACTCACTTGCAACCAGTAGGTGCCATATGGGGCTTCAGGCCCAAGACTATGATCCTATGCAAATCTTTTCAAGAGATGCCAGAAACATGGTCAAATAAGCAAAGTTTTTGTCGTTTAAAATAATGCACAGGCCCTGAAAGACTAGTTCATGACTTCTGGAGAATAATGTATTCTTGAGAAAGTGAACACCAAACAAATAAACAGCAAGGACAAAGCATGAACAAAACAAAAAGCAGGTTCTTGACCAAACCAATGAAAATAAAATCAACAAGGAATTGTGACTTCCTATACATATGCCTGACCCTAGGGTTTTTCAGTGGAAAAATCTAAACCATAACCTGAAATCCCTGTTCTCTGGTGGCTGCACATCAAGAGTGGAGACAAATATTTCAGTTTGAAGTAGTAGGGGAGGATTCATAGAAGAGGTAATATTTGAATTATGATTTGAAATTTGGATGTGGCCTGGTTAAGAGATAACCATAATGAAGAAGCAGTCCTCTTGGGTTCAAAGAAGGGAAGAAATGCTCCATGGTAGGGAAAGTTATCAATTCCTTTTCTGGGGAAATAGTAACACCAAAAGCTCTCAAAAGTAATTAGCTACAAACACTAGTTTTTGACAGTCTTCAGTGGCAGTCTTAAGAAGTCTGAACTTTATAATCTAACAGGTGATTGCTGCCAACTCAAATGCCCACAGGGGCAAGACAGGTAACCTAAAAAGAAAAATGATTTTGGAGAAGGGGACACTGTATCCAGATTTAAAAAAACAGGCTCAGCTCCAGTGGATCCTTGCCATGTAGAAATGCAGCACCAGCATTGCCTACGAGAAGTTTGAAATCTGGGTTTTTATTTGCAAGTTAGAATTTTAAAATGTTGGCAGCAAATTCACATTAAAAAAGAAAAGTGTGAATCAAAGCTTATTTGAAAGCCCAAATGTAAAATAAACTCAGGGCTGCGGGTGATGAGGGCTGGGATTACCCAGGCCCCAGCCACTGAGCTACATATTTTCCCTTCTTGAGCTAATAGTGGGTCGCATCTTAGAGAACATTTTAAATAGTACTACTGGTAATAAGAAACCATTAAAGATGCAATAAATTTGGCATGCACCATAATTATACATATATTTTTTTAAAAAGTTTGCATATGGACAAAAAGTATAAAATGAAAATAGTTTTTGAAAGTAAAAATATTTTTAAAAGGTTACATTTCATTATTATAATGTAAAGTTTAAGTTAGGAAAACATTGATTAAAAATATCCTTCTAGAGTTCTGTGACTTTGTCACCAATAGAAATCTCAGGTATTTTTATACTGTTGAAATACAGATGGCTTGAAAATTCAATTAGGGTTCTTACTACAGGTATTTTGAAATTACAGTCATTATTCAGACCTGCAGACCTGCAGTCAGATTACGTTCTTTAATGCATTAATAAAGAAGCATACATCTTATTATATCACACATTTTTAAAATGTTATTTCATTATAATTAGTTTTCTTTTTAATCCTTTACTTTATTTTAAAAGGAATGCATAGGCTTCACCAGACTACTAAAGGAGTCCATGGCATGAGATAAGTTAGGAAGGCTGTTTGGAACCAGTGTAGTTGTAAATAAAAAGGTTACCTACTCTGGCGATGCCAGAATTGCTTTTCTTTCCGAAGATTTCCTACCTGGGATAAAGGACTTTTTACCTTTCCAATGTGAGTTTCCTGTGGCTTACAGGAATTCTGCAACAGAATAAAAAAATAAACTTAACAAGTTGACAGCTTAAAGAAAGATAAATTCAAATATGTAAAAGCAAAATAGGGGAGAACCGGCAGAATACTGCTGTGTAGCACACCCTAGTGGAGGGGTAAAAACATGATGAGATGGGAAAGGAAGGTGGCCAACCTGGATGAAGTGAAAAACCAGCTGGGAGGACACTTCTCCAAAAAAAGAAGTGGGGATAGTTGATGAGGAGTCAGGAGGACTCTCTGGGCTCTTTTAGGAAAAATATCTTCTGAAGCCTATTTTTTTATTACCTGAACAGTGATGAAAGGACAAAGTTTCAATTTCCTGGGGAAATGCACTGGCTGTGACCAAATTAGTCCAGAATTTGCTATTATTTAAATGCAGTTTCTTGTATTTATTAAAATGAAGTGACTGTCATATTAAAATTGAAAACGAGCAGTTGCACATGCAAATTATTTCTAAAGTTCAACTGCTGCTAAATGAGACGCGGTGCTCCTAAACTTAGAAATGTTTAACATAAATTATGACCTAATTAACATTTGCATGGTAATCCGGACTTCCTACAGCTTATTCTGCTAATTAACACATGACAAATGAGCACACATTAATATTTTATGGTAACATAACTTGTCCAAGAAAGCTTCTTAACTCCTCAGAAAATATTTTGTGTTTTGTGTAATTTTTTTTTTTTTTTTTTGCCATTTTCTGCTTGAGAATTATCCTGTTGTGGTTATGCCATTGTATAATTTTAATGATAAAATTGTCCTGTGTTGTAAATTTAATAACATCAGCAAAGATGCAAGCTCTAGGAATCTTTTCTCTTCATTTAAACTCTTTTCTTTATTCTTTCTGGGGAATATCTGCATTTTTGAGAAAAAAATAAACTAATTGCCCTGATATGTACATCTTAGCTAATTATCACTTTCCATGGTCGGTTGCCTCCCAGAGCTATGGGTTCATGAGTAAATGTAGACCCATCAAGAAGAGCAAAATCATGTATAAGGCTAGATTTTAAGCTTTGCAAGTGGTTTCCTTTTGATTGTGTATTCGGTTTGTATCATCTGTAATCTAAACTGTAACAGCCATCAAATTAGGGAGATTGGAGTACTTCTACCTCTACCACAGACAGAGAGCAACTAACTATGAATGTCTATTGTAACTTTAATTTTTATCGGAGCACAGTTTTTCAGTTTTGATTTGCTCTCCTGGTATATTGTAGGGGTTTTTGTGTCTTTTAATTTGTTTTACTTGGGATTTTCCAAGGATGACTGTAGAATACATTTTTACCTGATCACATAAATCGGAGTCTGTGATCTTCGAGGTCTGGGAGATTTTCTCAACTAGAATGAGAGCATCTTGCTGTGATGGGCAATGTATTGAGTGTGCAAGCACATTGCAAGGGCACGTAGTGAACAACTGAGAGGGTCCCAGTGCCTTCCCCTTTATGTTTAAAGAAATCCTTGAAGTTATTGAGCACTTTCCTGCTGAATGCTTGAATCCTATTCACAGCCTTCCAAACGTATTTCTGTCAATGCCTTTTGACTTAGAACCCACAAGGGAGCCAGTGAAAGTGCTGGAGAGTACAAATTGTGAGTAGAGACCTAGAAGAATTTGTATATGCGTGTATCTACATAGGTAGATATAGAGATGACATATACATATACATATGTGTATATACATAGATGTGTGTGTGTGTGTGTGTATATATACACACACACATTTATGTGCCTCTATCTGTCTATTGATCAACGTATCTCTCTTTATTTTTATTAGCAAAAAATTGAAAACAACCCAAATGTTCATCGACAGGTGGATAGAGAAATAAATTATGATATATCCATACAATAGGATGCTCAGCAATAAAAACTGATGAACTATTGAAATGTGCAACGACATGGATAAATGTCAAAATCATTATGCCAGACAAAAATGTGTACATACTGTATGGTTTCATTTACATAAATGTATAGAAAATACAAACAATAGTGATAGAAAGCAGATCAGTAGTTATTTGGGAGGGAGTTGGATAGAGATTATAAAGCAGCAGGCAGAAATTCTCTTGATTGTAGTGATGGTTTCACAGGTGTGTGCATACATCAAAATTTATCAAATACATAAAATATTTACATTTTATTTTGTATCAATAAAGCCATATGTGCCATATATGTACGTACACATTTCTGTGTTGGTGAGTGTATTGTTTGTGTGCTCTTTTTTTTTTTTTGCCAACAAAGAATTAGTTCCATGAGAGCAGGTAAGTTTATCTTTGGTCCAGTGCTATAATCCAGCTTCTAGAATGTGCTTGGTACATGGTAGGAGCTTGACAAATATTTAGGAAATAAATAAATGCAAAGAAGTGATATACACCCCTCTGTAGATATATGTAAGCACTGTGCTTCTGCTTTTAAATGTGTATCTGTCTAAAGAACATCACCATCTTTTTCTCTGAGTGGTGCAAGAATGGTATATATCTCAGACAGTTCTAGAAAATATAAAATAAATTCAGGTTGCAAAGAACTGAGCAGTACCCAGGTTATACAGAATAACCAGGTAGAAGGAGAATTCAACTGTAGGTTGAGATACAGTAGATTAACCAAATATTTCATGAGAGGAGCTGACCATGAAGACATAATTTCTGATTTTCACAAGATAAAACCTTCAGGTGATTCTGGGAATTATTGTAAGATTATAAAAGGCATCAAGAGGTAACAGAAAGCTGAGGCAGGATAACCTGGGACTAAGATCTGCTGAATTCAGGACAGAGAGGAAGATATACAAAATAGCTGGGAAGAACGCGAGGAGGGAACTCTGGGGTTTTTTTTTTTTTTTTTTTTTTTGAGACGGAGTCTCGCTCTGTCGCCCAGGCTGGAGTGCAGTGGCCGGATCTCAGCTCACTGCAAGCTCCGTTTACGCCATTCTCCTGCCTCAGCCTCCGGAGTAGCTGGGACTACCGGCGCCCGCCACCTCACCCGGCTAGTTTTTTGTATTTTTTTTTAGTAGAGACGGGGTTTCACCATGTTAACCAGGATGGTCTCGATCTGCTGACCTCGTGATCCGCCCGTCTAGGCCTCCCAAAGTGCTGGGATTACAGACTTGAGCCACCGCGCCCGGCCAGTCTGGGGTTTTTATAAGCTGATGCCTCTATTTCTCTGTCAGGGTGGGAGAGTGACAGATTTCCGTAAGGCACAGGGATTTTTAGGGGCAATTAAATAAAAATAGTCAATGCTGTAAAGTCTTTGACATGGTACCAAGCAAGATGACCAACTCCATGTAGAATAACTCATAGACTTTCTCATTGGATTTGATTTGGGGCAACTGGCATAGAGCCAGGCAGTAGGCTCTAACTGTCTCCATAATATTGACCAGGATTCAAGTTGGAGGTCAATAATGAGATTAGTTTTCCTCAAATTAACCCCAAATCTACTTCCTTGTGACATCTACATTTTGGTCCTTGTTTTGCATTCCATGGCCATCCTAAATATGCCTAACGTAAGGATATGCCTCTTTAATTGTCCCAGAGCATTTTTATGATCTTCTTAATCTTCTCCAGGTTAAACACTCCCATTCCTTCATGATATTTTTCATTAAATATATTCAGAGTTTCTCACCAGCTTTTTTGTTATTCATTCCATCATTTATTACTTCCCCAATGGCCACAATAAACCGACTTTCCATTAAAAGTTTAATGTCCTTTTTCCTCCAAGACTGGAGGCTCCATGAGAGTGAGGAATGTGGTTATTGTATTTGTTTAGTACATGGCTTGAGAGGTAATACAAGCACTTAGTTTTAGGACCTAGCATGCTCCTGCACATGGTAGGCATTTACTATTTATTTGTAGAGGGAGTGGTTTTACAGAATTATTTTCACTGTGTTGTTATTGCAAGTTTTGAATTTGCATCCATTTTAACTGTAAATTGCTAAGCATTATGACCATCCAGAAACCAACTTTTCTTCCATCCTTCCATTCTTCCTCTTTCCTTTCCTTTCCTTCCATCCTTCCTTCCTTTCTTCCCTCTTTCCTTCAATTCAACTAGCATTTACTGATTGCCTATTCTTTGCTCAATCTAATGACACAATGTTGAATGAGACCCTGTCCCTACTGTCCAGGAGTAGTAGAAAGGCAGATACATAAACAATTATAACAAGAACAATACTTATTCTAATGAAGAAACTAGGAAATGCTTTATAAAAACAAAACAAAACAAAACAAAAGTTACTGTCGGCCTCCGTAACACTTCTTGTTGCTTCCTTTGACATTTGCCATTCTTGCAATTCTTCACATGGCAGTAATGTCTTCAGTAACTCAAGAAAATAAGTCATAACAGATCACCTGGCTTTGGGCATTGGTGACTAGAGATTAGGAATTAATACATGCTAAGCAAATACTTTTAACTTAATAAAAAGTTTCAAATTGACCATTAGATGAAAGATAAGTTAAACAACTGGTTTCAATAAGTGATACATATAAAAGAAGACATACAGAAAAAGCAAGATTTTGAAGCTATGGGATATTATATTCAAGATGTCATTTTGTCTATCAAGGACTTTAATGCATTCCTCAAGGGGTTAACTTTATTGTAGATCTTCTTTTCCAGAATAAGATACTTACTTCTAGCTCAGACGGATTTTTCTTGTTTATATTAGCTGGCTATTTCTGCTTTTCTGAGACTTGAGACTTCATAGTATGACAGTGCTGATGGTTCTAAGCTTTTAAATCTTTAATCACCCTAATTCCTGTACTTGGGGTCATGTTACTTAAATAGGCGCCACTATTCTCAGGAATAGAACTGCTAAAATAAAAATATATCTGTATCTTTTCTTCTCCCGTGATTTACCTAAGACAAACCCGAAAGAACATGGACCTGGAAAGCACAAACTTTTTATTTCCTTCAAAATTATTCTTTGCCTGATCACAAAAGACCTCATGTGTTATGGTTCTAGTAACATGGTTTATCATCTCTCTTCTTTTCTACTTTTTTTCTTAGTAAATAGAAAATTCATTAGCTCTTGTTTAGTCTTGTTCCTTTGTATCAAACAGTAATAAGGACAGCCATAAAAACAACAGGGGCTAACATTTTGGAGCGCTTATTATGTGAGAATTTGCGGACTAAGTACCATACATGCATTATCTGATTTAATCCCCATATTATTTTATGTGCATAGACGCTAATACAGAGGTTGTCAGTAACACAGGTTCCGGTGCTCTGCCCTTTGAGAGTTTAATTCAAGAGGTCTGGGGGAGGTACAGAACTATGCATTTTTGGAAGGTTTTAAGAAAAGGAGTAACTGCAGTTTTTAATACATATACTGGAACATTGTAATGAAGGTGTTGCTAAGACTGGACTTTGGAAAATAATGGTTTGTATGTGCCATAATGGATAAATCACTGGGATGGTGTATTAGTCCATTTTTACACTGCTGATAAAGACATACCCGAGACGAGGTGATTTATACAGCAAAAAGGGTTTAAGGAATTTAGAGTTCAATGTGGCTGGGGAGGCCTCACAATCACGGCAGAAGCCAAGGAGGAGCAAGTCACATCTTATGTGGATGGTGGCAAGCAAAGAGAGAGCTTGTGCTGGGAAACTCCCCCTTATAGAACCATCAGATTTTGTGAGATTTATTTATTATCATGAGAACAGCATGGGAAAGACCTGCTCCCATGATTCAACCACCTCCCACTGGGTCCCTCCCACAACAGGTGGGACTTGTGAAGATACAGTTCAAGATGACATTTGGGTGGGGTCACAGCCAAACCATATCATTCCACCCCTCACCCCTCCCAAACCTCGTCCTCACATATCAAAACCAGCCATGCCTTCCCAACATTCCCTCACAGTCTTAAATCATTTCGGCATTAACTCAAAAGTCCACAGTCCAAAGTCTCATCTGAGACAAGACAAGTCCCTTCTGCCTATGAGCCTGTAAAATAAAAAGCAAGTTAGTTACTTCCTAGATACAATGAGGGTATAGGCATTGGGTAAATACAGCCATTCCAAATGGTAGTATTTGGCCAAAACATAGGGGCTACAGGCCCCACGTAAGTCCAAAATACAGCAGGGCAGTCAAATCTTAAAGCTCCAAAATGATCTCCTTTGAATCCATGTCTCACATCCAGGTCATACTGATGCAAGAGGTGGGTTCCCATGGTCTTGGGCAGCTCCGCCTCTGTGACTTTGCAGGGTACGGTCTCCCTCCTCGTTTCTTTCATGGGCTGACATTGAGTGTCTATGGCTTTTCCAGGCGCAAGGTGCAAGGTGTCAGTGGCTGTACCATTCTGGGGGCTGGGGGATGGTTGCCGTCTTCTCACAGCTTCACTAAGCAGTGCCCCAGCAGGGACTCTGTGTGGGGGCTCTGACCCTACATTTCCCTTCCACACTTCCTTAGCAGAGGTTCCTCATGAGGGTCCCGTCCTTACAGCAAACTTCTGCTTGAACATCTAGGTATTTCTATACATCTTCTGAAATCTAGTTGGAGATTCCCAAGCCTCAATTCTTGATGTCTGTGCAATTGCAGGTTCAACATCACATGGAAGCTGCTAAGACTTGGGGCTTGCACCGTCTGAAGCCACAGCCCAAGCTGTTCCTTGGCCCATTTTAGCTGCAGTTGGAACAGCTGGGATGCAGGGCACCAGGTCCCTAGACTGCACACAGCAGGGGCCCCCTGGCCAAGCCTAGGAAACCATCTTTTCCACCTAGGACAGTGATGGGAGGGGCTGCCAGGAAGACCTCTGACATACCCGGAGACATTTTACCTATTGTCTTGGGGGTTAACATTTGGTTCCTCTTTACTTATGCAAATTTCTGCAGCCAGTTTGAATTTCTCCTCAGAGAATGAGATTTTCTTTTCTATTGCATTGTCAGGCTACACATTTTCTGAACTTTTAGGCCCTGCTTCCCTTATAAAACTGAATGCCTTTAACAGCACCCAAGTAACCTCTTGAATGTTTGCTGCTTAGAAATTTCTTCCTCCAGATATCCTAAATCATCTCTCTCAAGTTCAAAGTTCCACAAATCTGTAGGGCATGGGCAAAATGCCACCAGTCTCTTTGCTAAAATGTACCAGGTATCACCTTCTCCAGTTTCCAGCAAGTTCCTCATTTCCATCTGAGAACGCCTTGATCAGGATTTCATTGTCCATATCATTATCAGCATTTTGCTCAAAGCCATTCAACAAGTCTGTAGGGAGTTGCAAACTTCCCCACATTTTCTTGTCTTTTTCTGACCTCTCCAAACTGTTCCAACCTCTGTTTGTTACCCAGTTCCAAATTCACTTCCACATTTTCAGGTATCTTTTCAGCAGTCCCCCATTTTCCTGGTACCAATTTACTGTATTAGTCATTTTTACACTGCTGAGACATGCCTGAGACTGAGTAATTTATATAGGAAAATGGGTTTAATGAACTTAAAGTTCCATGTGGCTGGGGAGGCCTATCAATCAAGGCAGAAGCCAAGGAGGAAGAAGTCATACCTTATGTGAATGGCAGCAGGCAAAGAGAGAGCTTGTACAGGGAAGCTCCCTCTTACAGATGAGATCTTCTGAGAATTATTCACTATCATGAGAACAGCCTGGGAAAGACCTGCCCCCATGATTCAACAACCTCCCACCAGGTCCCTCCCAAACACATGGGAATTGTGGGAGAGACAATTCAAGATGAGATTTGGGTGGGAACATAGCCAAAATGTGTCAGATGGAAATCAAGAGTTCTGGGTCTTCCAGTAACTATGTATCATCAGTGGGGAGAATGGGGTGATGGAGGGAAATCAGGGAAGGCTCACTGGAAGAGGTGTGGTATAGCAGTTTGAAACAGAACTCTGGAGCCAGGGAGCTCCAGCTCTCATGCCAGCTCTGCCACTTGCTAGTTGTGCCACTTAGTAGTTCTGTGCCTCAGTTTCCCCTCTGTGTTAGCCTGTTCTTGCATTGCTATCAAGAAACACCAGAGGCTGGGTAATTTATAAAGAAAAAAGATTTAATTGGCTCATGGTTCTGCAGACTTTGCAGGAATCATGGTGATGGCATCTGCTCGGCTTCTGGGAAGGCCTCAGGAAGATTTTACTAATGGCAGAAGGCAAAGTGAGGAAGAGGCACATCACATGGTGAAATGACCAGATCTTGGGAGAACTCACTCACTGTCACAAAGATAGCACCAAGCCATGAGGGAGCCGCTCTCATGACCCAAACACCTCCCACCAGGCCCCACTTCCAGCACTGGGAATTACAATTAGACAGAAGATTTGGGTAGGGACAAATATCTAAACTGTATCACCATCTATAAAATGAGAATAGCAATAGTATTTTATGCATATAGTCACTACAAGAATTAAATAGACCAATGCCTGTAATTTGCTTAGAACATTTCAGTAACATTGTTAAGAGTGGTTTAATATTTTCTCTCTTTGCATTTTTGTGGTTGGAGGATATACTTCTTGAACTGAGGCTTACAGGGTGAGGAAGAGTCAGCCTAGTGAAGGACCGGATGTGGCAATAGCAGGTGGCCTCTGCGGCAGAGCAGATATCATGAGCAACAGCACAGATACAAGAAGCAGGCTTGTGTGGCTTGAGTGTGAAGTATGGGAAGTGAGGCTAGAGAAGTAGGTAGACGTCAGGTTGTGAAGGTCCTTGAGTTTTATATTGTGAATTTTAAAGTGATGGAGAACCATTCCCAGGAGTTACAGAGGGTGGTGTTTTAGTTGTTTCCAGGGTAGAAATGTGGAAAATGGATTTGGGAAAAAATAAGACCAGAGACAGGGTGACAAGTCAAGCAGACCTGCAGGAGTCCTGTGACAGATGGGGAAGAGAGAGAACAAGGATAGAAAGGATAGCCAAGAAACATTTAGGAGATAAAATAGGCACGTCCTGATTTTCAAGAGAGAGGTTAGGAAGAAGAGAGGGGCGAAGAGCCACGTTTCTCTTTTGGAATTAGGTGAATGGTGACACCACAGAGATAAAGCAGAAAAGGGAGTTTTTACAGATTTAGTGAGTTCAGTTTTGGGCTGTGGAGTTTGTGACACCTGTGGGGTGTCCCCAGAGAGATGCCTACAGGCAGTTGGACATTATGGATCTAAAGTTTAGTAACTAGTTTTGTCTGAAGCTTGAAACACATGATCTAGTATAAACAACAGCTCTGGTAAACTGAAAAGAACACTACAAACATAAAACATTCAGAGCAGTGTTATTTGGCTCTTGTAGTCTTCAGCATTAATTAGTTTGTTAGAATACAAAGGACTCCATTGAAATTTACCTAAAAAGGAACAATGTACTCTTCCCCTGGCTCATTAGAAGGATTTCTGAAGAGAAAATACTGTGTGCAATGACATGCATTTAAATTCCAGGCTTCCAAAGAAAATTTCAAGACAGGCTATCCTCGTTCTTGGTTAATTAGAAAATAAATAGATAAACCAGTAGAAGAGACCTCCTTTGGGTAGGCTTTTCTGTTTGTTTTGGGTTTCTCGAAGGATCACTTACACCTAGTGCTTTGTTATAAGAAGATATTTTTATAGACTTACTGAATATTAGAGTTAGAGGCAACCTGATCTTACATGTCAGAAAGAAGAAGTCCCTCGAGGTTGAGTGATTTACTCCAGGTTTCATCTTCAACACATGGCAAAGCCAGGCCCTAGCAAAGGTCCACGGGACTAGAGCAGTGGGCTTCTTCAGTGTTCTATGCTGATTCTCATTTTGCGGAATTAACAAATATGTCCCCCACCTCCTAATTCTTTCTTTTTCCTTTTTATCTTGCTAAAGAGAACATAAACAGAAGAATAAATGTAGCACTATGAGAGTGGCCATGTTGTCTGGGAAAACTTTCCTCAGTGGGACATACCCTATTCCTCTCAAGCTGTCTAATAAGGTTTAGTTGGAAAATTCTGTTGGAATTAAAATGTTTCCATATTTAAAAGATAAGTATCGCATCTCTATGCACAATATTTTTTTTCTCCAATGTATATTAGTTATACTAGTGGTGAGAGTAGCACAGCAGTTTTAGTAGCAGCCACAGCAGTGGTAGGAGTTGCTACAGTAGAATGGCAGGGGTGGAGGTAGTAATGATGATGGTGATGGTGATGATGATATGTATTTAGTGAGTGCTTAGAGCAGTGGTTCCCAACCTTTTTGGCACTAGGAACGGGTTTTGTGGAAGACAAATTTCCAAGACCTGGAGTGGGTGGGGGGTATGGTTTCAGGATGATTCAAGCACATTACATTTATTGTGCAATTTATGTCTATTATTACATTATAATGTATAATGAAATAATTATTAACTCACCATAATGTAGAATCAGTGGGAGCCCTGAGCTTGTTTTCCTGCAACTAGACGGTCCCATCTGCGGGTGGTGGGAGACAGTGACAGATCATCAGGCATTAGATTCTCATAAGGAGCTTGCAACCTAGATCTTACACATATGCAGTTCACAGTAGAGTTCTTGCTCCTATGAGAATCTAATGCCACCACTGATCTGACAGGAGGTGGAGCTCAAGGCATAATGCGAGTGACAGGGAGCTGCTGAAAATACAGATGAAAATTCACTTGCTCGCCTGCTGCTCACCTCCTACTGTGTGGTCCAGTTCCTAACAGGCAGTGGACTGGAACTGGTCCGTGGTCTGGGGATTGGGAACCCCTGCTTTAGAGGCTGTATAGAAGCTTAATGGGAAACTTTGATGCTCAAGTTCAAATTCCTGAGGTTGTATCCCAGTGGAACTATTTCCTGCTCTATGACCTGGGGCAAATATTAAACTTCTGGAAGTCTCAATTTCCTCATCAATAAAAAGAAGGAAAACAATAGTGCCTACAGCAAAGGGATATAATGACACTAAAATAAAAAAGAGAGAAGTATATAAGGCTTCCGACAAAACTTGTAACCCTGACTGAAAGAGAGATTTGATTTTTACCTCGATTTTACATATTAGGAAACAGAGACCCAGGGAGATGAAGTAATCTACAAGTCTATTTTATAGCAGAGCTGAAATTCTTATCAGTTCTATCTGACTCTAGAGCTTGTCTCATAACCACCATCTACATTTTCTTTGGATAAATTGCTTCAATCTTGAATCCTGAAAATTACTTCTTGAGTCTTGAAAAACAAGCTATTTAGGTCATTTTTGCGTTTGCCATTCCAGGATAGTTGTCAACATATAGAATGTTGCATTTCTGAATTCTCTGAAATTGTTGCAACAAGATGTTTCTGTTGTAAACAGTAGTCCTTTGGATTATGCATGATTAACCTTCCCCATGAATCTGGCAGGTGACAAAAGTGTTCCTTTGGTTTGCAAGACTGAGGACCCGACAAAGTAGAATCACAGAAGACAGAGCCAGGGTCAGTAGACACTGTTAGTGGAAACGCATTTAAAACTATGACTTTGCCTATTTCTTTTGTATACAATATTGCATTGAGACAGGCCAGAGGTGGTGCCTACTTTGTACAGGTTGCATAGTGATTGCCTGACCTTCTGTACAGATATACTATTGGCACTAGGGATAAAATTAGCTGTCTTTTGCCTTTCCATTGAAGCCTGTGACCTCTGAGACTGACTCTTACTCCTAGGCTAATAGACTATTTGTCACCTTCAATGAGTTTCCTTCCTCTTTGTTCCTTTTCTATAAGCTGATTCAGAAACCAACTTGTAGTTTGTGATAAGAATATTGAAAACCTAACTAGGATATTACATTCAACCCCACAAAGAAAGTCTACTTCAGTGGAATTATAATGAATTGCTTTCATTTTACACCACTTTAAATCCCAATGACTTTAACAAGGGGGCTGCTGAAAGTAAATGCCACTTTATTACATATCATGAAGAAGCAGCAGTTAAGATGTTGTCTAAGTTAGTCAACATTCTAACTATTAGAATTTCCCAAGTGTCTCAAGTGGGTAGAAAAATGAAGCCAATGTCAACACTACTGGTGATGGACCAAGAACGACTATCTATCTTGCTTTCCTTCTTTCTTTCCTTTTTTTCTTTTTTTTGACAAGGTTTTGCTCTGTCACCCAGGCTGGAGTACAGTGGTGAAATCTCGGCTCACTGCAGTTTTGACCTTCCAGGCTCAGTCCATCCTCCTTCCTCAGCCTCCCTAGTAGCTGGTACTACAGGCACGTGCCACCATGCCTAGCTAAGTTTTACATTTTTTGTAGAGATGGGGTTTTACCATGTTTCCCAGGCTGGTCTTGAACTCCTGGGCTCAAGCAATACTGCTGCCTCAGTCTCTCAAAGTGCTGGGATTACAGGCCTCTGTGCCTGGCTGATCCACTATCTTTCATAGGAAAAAGAAATCCATCCCAATCATCTAGGAAAAATTTCCGTCAGCATAATTAAGAGAGCATCACAGAAATGTTGTGAGATTTTTGTTGGGTTGTTCCACTGTTATTTAAGCATTTGTGGTGAAAGCTGAATGGAAAAGCAAGGGCCTGAACCCACTGTTTTTACTTGTGGTGTAGTGGTCTTTGGAGATGACAGTCTGATAAAAGAGAATTCTAAAGTAGCCCTCACAGAACCCAATAAGCCATAAGGGGTTTTTCCATTGTTCCTACTTCCTAATTAATTTATTCCTCATTTTTTTCCTGAAGCAATTTATAGAAACCTTAAATATAAGAGGTACATCAACATAGGGTTATAAGCCTGAATTTTGCTATCTGATAGACATGAAGTCAGGTCCTAAAATATAACATTTTCTAGCTTTGTGACATCAAACAAATTACTAATCTCTCAAAGTCTTGTTTCCACATCTGTAAAATGGACCAATGCATAGTACTTAAATTATTTTGGTTGTCTGAGCACTGAAAGAGTTTAAGTTAGTACCAAAGCAACCGCTATGCTGTTGCTGTTGATCATGATGATAACGATGATGATGATGAGTTTAGTTTTATATTGTGTTATAATACTTTGTTTATGTCTGACTGTCACACTATACAGTGAGGGCCTTGAAGGGAGGAATGAATTGTATTTATGTTGTGTCTTTCAGAGACTGACACTGTTTCAGCTACCTTGGAGGCATCTAAAAATGTGAGACTAAATGGAAGGAAATGGAGCTTCAGAGCTATCAAGTCCTGGTTGTCGTTACTAATTATGTTGCTATTTGACATTGAGAAAGTCATTGCCCTTCTTGCTTTATCCACTTCTCCATATATAAGGAGGAGGTATTCTACCTACCCTTTAGGGATGCTGTAAGAATGCATTTAACATTTAAGGGCAAATTGCACCTTAATTTGTGAAGGATTAATATTTAATATTAATGAAGTTCACAGCCTTCCATTTCACTCCTTTCTTTGTAGTTGCAAAGTACACACCAGCATAATGGAGCCCGAATGGAAAAATGTGAAGCCTAGGTCTTATGTCATGCACATACCAAATGAGAGAGAGCTTCCAACATCAGAGAAGGGCTCTATCTAGAAACGAAATACATTCTGGGCAGTAAGGAAATTAATTGAGGCAATCAACTGTGCCAAACCTTCAACCCCAACCTATTAACTTCTAAGTAGTTAAATATTTGGGGTGATAATCACTTTTGCTTTTGTTTGAATTATCTGAATTTTAATTACCTGTTTTCTATAGATTTTATATGAAAAACATTTCAAGTAAAATAATACATTAAAAGGACCAGAGAGGAACACCACAAAGTGATCATTATGTGTGAGCAGTGAGATTGTAGATGATTTCCTTGTTCTTTCTTATTCCAAACTTGGTTTAATTTAGCTCATTTAGTAGCATGGAACAGAGTCATTCAGACCAGCACAAGTGCATGGATGTTTGTGGTCACTAGGCCATATTGGGCTCTCTTGACAATCTGTGAACAGGCATTCTGACACCATTGTGGCTCATGGGAAATGGAGCTGAATGGGAAGCATCACTGCAGGTCTGAGCAGTAGAAGATCCTGTATGCTCTGGCAATTCCCAGCTTCAGCTACTTTCTTGGTCTTGCCTTCTTTTGGCATCGTTTCTTGCTGCTGGTCCGTTATCAACTAGCTGACATTCAGCTTTGATATTTTTTTTCTCTCCCTCAGCTTCTGTTTTTTCATGATCACTGCTTCTTCATAAATTCAGTACATTCACCACGTATCTTGATAGGGTCCCTCCCGACCTGTGTATTACCACAGGAACCTCTTTTTTCTTTGCATGCATTCAAATTCAGACATCACTGCAAAGACTCTTCTTTCCATATTTTCCTACTTAAATATCATAGAGTGAAAATCTTAATGGCTCAGTTCATTTCTCTGTAGGCAATGCTATTCATGCCAGTATACCACGTGGGCTCTTGGCCAGCTAATTGGCTGGGTACCCTCAGTTCTGGAGGTGACCAAATACATGATGTGGTGGGTACACTACATGGCTGTCTAGGCCCATCCCTGAGTAGGGACTATGACCTGGAAAGTTTCCCTGATTGAGGAATGTGGGTGTGGCAGGCACCTGTTTAGTGGAGTTATTACGTTATTTTTATGTTTAAAATATATATTTAGCATTGGAAGTAGATTAATAGAAGAATTTTGTTCACATCCAGCTTAGAAAAGGTAATAATTTCTCTTTATGTATGTCTTTGTTATATCAATAGCTCTTTTCTGCCACATTTTTATGCTGCTGTGCTTTTGCTTATATTATACGTTGTGCTTGGAAGATCAGTCCAAAAAATTTCTCTGCCAGGATGCTTCCAAAATTCAGGTTTCACCTCTAACTCTTAGTCTTGTCTCCTTTAAAACATTAGTCCCCGGCCAGATATGGTGGCTCACGCCTGTAATCCCAGCAGTTTGGGAGGCTGAGGCAGGTGGATCACCTGAAGTCAGGAGTTGGAGACCAGCCTGGCCAACATGGCAAAACCCAATCTCTACTAAAAAATACAAAAATCAGCTGGGCACGGTAGCAGGTGGCTGTAATCCCAGCTACTTGGGTGGCTCAGGCAGGAGAATCACTTGAACCTGGGCGGTGGAGGTTGCAGTGAGCCGAGATTGCGCCATTGCACTTTAGCCTGGAAGACAGAGCAAGACTCCATCTCAAAAAAAAAAAAAAAAAAAAAAAAAAGGATCCCCCATACTTCAGTGGGAATCAACTGCCTTCTCTCCTATACTCTTTAATTCTTTGTACTTATGTTGTAGCACTTTGAAATATCTGTTCTTACGTTAGAGTCACTGCTATATGTACTTGCCTCCCCATTGTAATGTGAACTCCAGGCCATAAAAATTTTATCTCGTTATCCATGTATCATTAGTACACTATAAACATATGAAACACTTTGGGGTTACAATATAGGAATGATAAAATGGACTCACAATGGGATTTCTCACCTACTGTGAGTCAGGGACTTTCTCACTTAACCCTTTTTATAATTCCTGAGAGTAAGGCATTGCTATCTTTATTTTATAGAGATTATAGGATAATAAGTCTAAAGTCAGTAACTACTAAAGGGATTCTGTGGTTAAAGAAATCTGGAGACATTCAATTAAAGAAAGTTAACCGTTTTCTCTCCAACAGGACTTATCAAGGCCTTAATTGTGAAACACCACCATTAGAAACCTCTAAGCATACATAGTATGCAATATTTCCTAACTTATTTGATCATGATTATGTATTTTGAGGAATAACTTGTAGGGTTAGTGCACAAAGGAACACATTTTGAGCATGGCAAGGCAAATGGTAATGCCTGAATTAGAGTGGGCATTTCAGTGATTCTCCTGGAGATTAAATGTGACTGTAATATCAAACATGACAGAATTTTTTGGTACATTGTCAAATATGGTTCTTGATGGTTATCATCACTCCTGATCTTCATAAGAGACGGAAGATCAAGCTGCTGCCTTCTGTAGAGCTTTGAAGTGGCTTTTATTTGTTTTTTGATTTTTATCCACTCCAAAGAGTATATCTGCCTATTTCAATAATCCAAGTTCCTGTCACATATTTAGAAATCACTGGAACTACCTCGCCACTCAGAGCATAGGGAAAGGATATTCTTTAGCTGAGGGGGTTTTCAATAAACTCCCTCAAAGTAAGGACATTAGTATTCTTCTGAAGCATTTCCCCAAATCTCTTTCCACAGTTCATGTAATGAATCTGCAACACAATATCCAGCCATGCCTGAACAGGTGTACCTAACATGGAAGGTTCTAGCCACAGGTCTGGATCTTTGTTGCAGAAGCTGAGCACTCAGTAATTTTGGTTTTAGAAAATCAACATCTGCCTCTTGATGAACCCGCTATTCTCTCCTCTGCCCTGAAGGAATTGTCTCTGTTTACACAAAGTACAGCTTATTTGTAAATAGTAATACTAAAATGGGCAGTTATTAATCAAGCATCTGGAAGTGGACAATTACCTGATGTTCTGATTTGACTAGTGGTCTATGAGGTAAACCACCTAAGGTCACTTCCTTTCCTTTCTCAAAGTAGTCTAGGGTCACAGACACTCCCAGCATAGTTTCCAGGTTATTGAGGGCATTTAGTCATTTGAGTTTATCCAGGAAAGCATTTAACCAGGGTCAGGTGTCGGTAACTGTGTGGAGTCCAGGGTATCTTTGGGATTTCTTGGAGATGCAAGTGAATTTCTGGGTGATCCTTTACAATTTGCAGAAGTTCTCTTCTTTCTCTTTGCCGTCTGATTTCAGCAGTATGTGTATTTTGTACGTCTCAATTATCTGATTTTTGGAAGCATCTCTGATTGTTGCATGTTAAAGCAGCATTCTTACTTTTCATTTTCACTTATTCTTATAAAATAAACTTCTTATAGAACTGTATAAAACATTTTGACTATAATTTTTCTTTCTAATTTTAAAATCTATATCTGAATTACTGGGATATTTTAAAAATATCTTTATTCTGTAATGAGAATGAGGGGAAAGGAAGATGAAATACCAAAACTTACTTTTAATGCAGCCTAAATGGTGATGGCAGCTTTTGCTAATAATGATTTTGAAGTTGTCAGACTTGTGGCCACACACTCTACTGTGATGTAAACCCCTATTGTGATATTTTCCCAGACAGTGGACTAGTAGAGAGGCATTCTTTAGGCTAACAGATAACAAAAGGCTTTAGGTAGTGTTCTCTTAAATCATTTACAAAAGGAATCTTTCCCCTTGATCAGGACCATTGAGGTTAACATAGAATGTTAGAGCATTATTCTCCTTGCAACATTATCGTTTTATCAAAATGAAAAGGGTCTTCAACAAGACACCCCGCAAATCCCAAGACAATAATTACATTCTTGGAACTGGAAATCTTGCATGTTTGCAGACATTTTAGTTTGGCATTTGTGGCTTTTTGCACACTATGAAATATTTATGCATTGTTCAAATAACCCTGCTTAGTTACCATTGGATACCTACTGTTGTACAGGAATTGCATTTAGAAAGGAATAGAATCTGATTTACAAAATCCGTAAAGCTCTCATACTCAGATACTTCAGTAGAAATCCTTTTGAGACAATAGTTGAAAATGCTGGGAAATAGATGTTAATTTGGTTTGGGAGGTTTTTTGTTGGTGGTGATGATGGTTAAAGAAAATAATTACTATCAATATTTTCACTCTCAGTTAGAGGACATGGGGTTGACAGTGAAATTTGACTGTCTGTGCCAGGCATTTAAAAAGATAATAATTAATGTTAATACAAGTGATCAATTTTGCTAACACAAAAATATATAAAAATAGATTATTTATAACTACCACCTACAGAAAACATTTTAGAAAATATCCTCCTAGACTTTTTGTCTTTCTTTTCTTCCTTCCTTCGTTCCTTCCTTCCTTCCCTCCCTCCCCCCCTTCCTTCCTTCCTTCTTCCTTCCATTCTTCCTTCTTCCTTCCCTCTCTCCCTCCCACCCTCCTTTCCTTCCTTCTCTTTGTCCATATATCCATCCATCCTTGTATTTAAAACATAGCATTATATTAAACATCAACTTTTCATAACCAACTTTTTAAATGGAGCAACATACTTTGAATGTTTTCCATGCCAATAAATATACGTCTACTTCATGAGAATTTTATTTCATTTTGTGAACATCACCTGAATTATATGTACAATCTCTTACTATTAGAATTTATATATTTTTATTTTTTTTCTATTATAGACATTTTGGTATAAACATTGTTTACTTATTTATTTATTCATTCAATAAACTTTTATTGAGTTGATACTATGTGCCAGGTTCTGGGACTACAACCATGTTAGACACAGCTCATGTGTTTGTGTTTTTTACTTCTATGATAAATAAATAAAGCAAGATCATTTAAATTTAGTTTGAAGTGACAACATTTATTTTTGCTGAGACAGTCTTTATCATCAGTGAGAAGGTTAATACAGCTGGCAATTACTTCCCAAGGCCATTAAAATATTTTACATAAATAATACCATAATGTGGACTTGAAAATAATAATATGTACTTACAAAGCATCCATAGCCTGTATTAATTTAACTGAAAAATAATATAGGAATCATACTGTCTGCCTCCACAGCCACAGTAAGTTGGTGCTATCAGGCAAATGCTCAGAATTTATTTTTTCATAGATTTTGGTTGTATTGATCATTTGTGGTTTTGACACATATAGAGGTTTCCGCTCAGAGCAACCAGGAAGGTGGAAACAGTGTGACATCATGTATAAAGCACTGGCTGGGAACCAGGGATCTTCAATATGAAACCGAGTTCAGCTAATTATTAACTACTTGACCTTTGGAGGTCATCAAATATTCCAAAGCTTCAGTTTCCTGCTCTGAAAATGAGAGCACAGAACTGGATAATTTCTTAGTTTCTGTCAGTCTAGCAATTTTGAAGCTGTGGGTTTTTCATTGTTTTTTTACTGGAAGTTTACACTGAAATCGTCAAGGACCCTGTTATGAATATTGATTCCATCTATCAAAGCCAAGCTGAGAGGTAGGGATGATAAAACAACAAATACAATGAGAGCTCTGAGCCAAGGAGTGATTTGATATATAAAATTCTAAAAGATTATCCTCACTATATGTGTTTGAATACCCTGTAGAAAGTCAAATGCAGAAGTGGAAAGACCAGCTGGAAGGCTATTACAGTTGACAAGGTGAGAGATTGCAACAGTCTCACTGGAGACGGTGAGAAACAGCCACATTCTGGCTCTATGTGAAGGTAGAGCTGATTGGACATGCTGGTAACTAGGATGTAGGGGGAGAGGGAAGGAGATGTTCAATATAACTCTACAGTTTTTGGCCCAAGCAACTGGATATATGGTGGCTGCCATTCACTGAATGGAGTGTCCTGAGGTTTTCATGAGGATGGGTAGGGGAGGATAGTCAAGATTTTGGTTTTGCAAGTGCTGTGATTGAGGCACCTATTAGACATACAACTGGAGATGTTTGAATGTGAAGCTGGATATGTGAGCCTGAAACTCAAGAGAAAGTTCAGGGCTAGCAGTTTAAATTTGGGAGTTCTCAGTATTGGCTAAGTGATCGTAAGGCAATTAATCTTGATATGCCTGAATTTACTTATTTGTAAAATGGAGGTAATACTTTTCGTGAAGTTTAAATGATATGATATGAATTTTATAAAATTTTCAGCAAACTGGCTGTTACGTAGCAAGTAGATAATAAACATTAGCTGTTCCTCTTCATTATGACGATGGAAGTATAGGTGGACAGATTGGTGATTAATTAGTTAATAAACATGAATACTCTTTAAATGTAATTCAGAGGTTTGGTACATCTTGGAAAAGATAGAAAAGAAGTTTGTTTATCCAGTTTCAGTGTGGGATATAAGAGAGAAAGCCAATACTAGACATTTACTTCTATTAGTGGTTGGATGCATGTGGGTTATTAATTACACCTTCCAGGGAAACCCAAGCCATGAATTCCAGGGGCATATTATCATGGTTGACTCTGCCAACTCCAGTCTTTGTGGTTGAAGTGTGGTCCTGACCCCTCTTGCCTAGATGGAAATGTTAACTAGAAAAGCCTGTGTAGCTCCTGAGGCACTCAGAGAGAATCCTTTTTAATAATTCAGCCATCTGTATTTAGCTAGTCCCTCAATGTCTGGGCTAGGTCTTGTTAGGAATAAAGGATAAAATATTAAAGGCACAAATGTAAACAACCCTGGCTTGAATTACAATTTCTAGTTTAAAAACATGTTCATGACTCACGAGCTATTATATGTGTGATCTCTGAAAATGAAATTGACCGGCTCACCTCCTAAGATTCCCCCTTAAACACGAAGTGAAGATTTCACTATAATGACCAAGACTTTGCAGTTGAGGTTAGCAGCTTGATCCCTTCTACTCACTAAGAATTCCTTCATTCATTCAATCACCAAAGATGTGAAGAGCAATTAATGTGAGCCAGGCATCCAAATAGCTGAGAATTTCAGTGCTTTTGGAGTTGTGACAGCTGAGTCATCATTGGTTAATAACCCAAGAGTCTTCTCTCCAACATATAAAACAAACAAATCCCTGCAAGATATGTTTCTGTCTTTTAGAATCAAACATTTATTTTGAGATACTTACAGATTCACATGCAGTTCTACAAAATAGTATAGTGAGATCGCGTGTACCCTTTACTCAGTTTCCTCTAATGGTACCATCCTGTAAAACTATAGTATAATATCATGACCAGGATACTGACAATTCATTTTTACACTAAGATTTGGTATCATTAGAATTATAAATGTCAGATTGGAAACCACAACTCAAAACCACAATACATACAAAGACATCTTAGCCAGTGCTGTTTTTCCTGCTTTGTACCCCATGTTGTTCCCCTCCACCTGTGACCCTGTGGGTCTGGATAGGCATTCTGCATGTCTAGTTGTGTTTCGTGCCTCTCATTGGTGACACTCAGTTCATCAGTGATTCCTTGTTCAATATCGGCTTTCCTTTGTGACTATAACCTCAGAGGGCAAAAATTATATCTGCCATTTACTACTGTTTTTATGGAATCTGGCAAAGTGTCTGGCACTCAAAGAGGCTGGATGACTTTTACTTGGGTGAGAGAATCAATTAATCTGCCCAGCTGAGAGAAGTGCATTTCTAAAAGACAGGTCAGAGACCACCAGGATGTTAGTGGTAACGCTACTGAAAATCAATGTTAGTAAGACTTTTGCTTCTTTGACTCCAACTCTGTTATCTTCAGAAAGATTCCCAGCTAACAAAACAACTAAATATTTATGTATTCGGACACATGGGAAAAATACTATTTTTTAAAACAATCCAATCTGAGCTAAGTATTAGGGGAGCACTGAAATATCTTGAAATCAAGTCTGATTTCAAGAATAATCTGTTTCAGAATAGCTTTCTTGATGAGGAACACTTTGTTGTTGTCTAATGTTGTTCTAATCAACTGGACAATCTTAGCTGAATGATTTACCCTATAAAATGACAATATAAGTTAGTATTTCCCTAAACCTTTCTTTTGATCACCCAGGACACCTACAGACTTCTCTCTGGGGATAATGGAGTGTTGAAAATTGGGCATTTTAAATAGCTTGGCAGGTTATCTGAAACAAATAGTCTAATAAAGAAGTATGCCTTTATGGCCAGACCTGAGAACAAATGATATGTCTTAAAATTAGTATGTTTATTGTTTTTTCCATTGAAAATGTGGCTTTGGGAGCACAAAATAGCTGGCTGGCTTTCTATCCATTCTCACTTCTCCAGTGCTTTAAACCATAATATTTAACTTAATTATCAGTATCTGACTTGAGACCTTCCAAGATTCCTCAGTCTGACAGGTGCTTTGTTTCATGGCACTGAAAAGTATATTTTATTGGTATAAAATAACGAGCAAAGTAAACATGGTGTCTGAGTTTATAGAGCTTATTTTCTAATATAAGGAACAGATCAAAATCAAGCAAGCAGTTCAATGAATTATATACTCATTAATTTTGATAAACCACTACAAATGAATAAATGAATGAGCAAACTGAAGATAAGAAAAGCAGCCCTGAGAGGCAGGAGCCAGTCTCACACATGCAGTGTGGCCATGTTGTTCACCTGGCTAACCCAAATGATTTCATAGAACGTCAACATCACACAAGACCACGCTGCAATGCTGGGATCAAGACTAGAACTCTAATCATTTAAGAACAGAGACAAAAGCGTAAACATTTTCCAAACCACAAAAATTGACCAAGTATCTCCTATAACAGTTTGAGTGACTGCTGGTTTCCTTAACAGTTTTCACCTTGTCCTATGTTTTCATCTCCTAGGTAAGAATTATTAAGATACCCAATTGTAGAATTACCCCAGCTTCTAGACAACATCCAATTCAAAACAATGTCCCATTTCCTGAAATTATCTCCCAAATCACATAACATAAGCCCAAATTCTGTAATAAGCCCTCTCCAATACCCAAATCACCTCAGTCCCAATAGCATCAGCTCTTCCTCATTGCAGCAAGTGAATAAACCCAACATTGTTCAAATTAAGGTGTATTTTTATTGGTCTTTGACTTGAGAGCATTAATGAATGAAACACATACCTTTTTTTTTTTTCCTGATGCCTAAAGGCTTTATCCCTGATTGGACTGCTGATTCTAGATTTGTGATAAAACCTGACAAAATGTAAATATACCTGAAGAGGAAAATAGTTCAGTCAACAGTGACTTGTTATAGAGAAAAAGTCAGAAAGATCTAGAAGCCTAAGAGGTATTTAGAGAAAAAGGTTCTGAGAAGGTGGAGGTCAGCATGTATTCTTACATGCTTTGGGTGAAGGATGACTTCTTGGGAAGAAGCTATGAAGAACAGATACGAGCATGGGGAGAGATTTCAACTTTTCAAGAAGAGTTTTAGACCAGTGATAAATGGACAAGAAAATAGGAAGGAAAGTGAGTCATGTTCTGCCCATAAATTCCTCCTTCCATCTCAGGTAAATCTTTCATGGGGCTGATTAAGCAGTTTTCATTAAAGAGTTTATAGTTACATTAGCAGGCAAAAGGACACTTCTTTCCAACAAACAGCTCTCAGAAGTCATAAACAGAAACTCCTAATATCTGGACACCCACCAGAATAGCAATTGCACTCCCCAAATGTACTAAAATAAAATCAGCTGGCTCCATGTGCATACAGAAGAAGGCAGGATAAATCATAATCGCTGAGTTAGTATCCCTTTAACCCAGAGGCCAAGATTTACACACTACAACTCCATTAGCTTTATTGTTTCTGCTGAACAAGGCTGGCTGGGAAAAACTTAATTTTAAGTATTTTATTACCTGCTAGTTTTAAACAGTCTCTTTCAATTTAGCTCAGTTTCTTTTGAATACATAATCAGTCAGATTAATACATGAAATTCACTTTATGTATGTTTATTTCCTCTCAAAAGTTTTCCCTGTCCTTCCTCAAAATCCAAGATGGTGTTGAACAAAGAAAAAGGCTTTTGTGTACTCTCAGTGATGGAGGAAAGAATGCTGGAGTGAGCGGCTAGCTGGACTGTTATCTGGGCTCTTCTTGGTCTTTATTGAGTTTAATTCTTGTCTGGCCTGGTCACTGAGCCTCTTTCTGTATATGTCTCTCAAATTCACAGCTGATGAATTTATTCTTCCCACCATGGTTTTCCTTCCTACTTCCTCTTTCCTGTCCCATAACTTGCTCTAATTTTGCTACCTTTGGGTCTGAGCCATGATGATGTTAAACTGATTTCCATCCTCCTTATTTCAGCTTTGAGGAAGACCTTAAAAACTTTCCTAGCAGACCCATGGCAGGCCCTTCTTGACTACTGTATATTGTGCCTAAGAGATCCCAGAAACTTTTAGATCTTTCTTATATTATCCCAATCATCCCAATCTATGCAGCACTGTGGTGGGATCTGGGGAGGTAGGTCAGTCTAATGGGTCACTTTCTGTCTGACTATGTGATGTGGCCATTTATATTCTTCTGCAGCTGCTCCAGGTCAGAAGGTTGTACATTGCTAGTTGCATTCTCCCAGAGCTATAGGTGGAAAGCTGCTTACAGCATCCCATATCAATATATCTTGTGTTCTTATTATTCCCCCTGAGGATTGGCTACCAAAGGTGGATAGAGGTTGATGAAAAATAAGAATCCAAGTTTCTTATCAACTAGAGGCATTCTCTGTTTCCCCCTTAGATGGGAACTTACAGTATATTCTATCCTGAGTTTCCTCTACCCATGGCATATAGAAAAACCTCATAGATATAGTCGCCAGGCCTGTCTCTTAGTATGGAAAGGAAATTTTTGCAATTTACATATATTTTTCTCTTTTTGACAATGCCTGACTGTCAAAACTATTTTCATGTTATGGACTGAAAATAAATCTAATTTGACAGCCAACATGAACAAGGATTTTGTTATTGTAGATGATGCCTGTTCTTTCTCTCAGGTGCCCATTAGAGTGGGTGGGGAGGTGGATGCTTAGGGTACTGTGATTTAAGATAAATGAAAAATATAAAATATATACCAGTTTAACATTTTCAAAAATGATACCTAACAAAACCCTAATTCTATCCATCATGATTCCATCTTTGGTGGGTTTGTGATTGATGTTATTATTCATCTTCTCTGAACCAATGGATCTTTCTCTGACATCCTAAGTAATTTGTTTATTTATTGACTTTGTTATTTACTATCTCACTTCCTCAATTAGGAGATAAGATCCACAGGGCAGGGCTCTTAGTCTACTATATTCCCGGAAGTATCTCCAGTTTCTGGAACACAGTAGGGACTTGTAACTATCTGTTAAACGAAGGAACAAAAGAAACAGACTTTCCTATATGCATTTTATGACAGATATTAAGAAAGTCAGATTTTGTATGTAGCTGAGAAAGTGGATTGTTAATAATATTTGCTGAAGAACGCTTAACAAGTATCCATTAGGTGTTGAGGTTACAGTAGGGAACAGACATACTGAGCCAGTTCTCATGGAAGAATAGAAGGAGAGAGATCAATTCTTCTAATTCTAGCTCTGACAAGTTATTTAACCCCGTGAGGCTCAGTATTCTCATGTGTAAAATAGAGATATGGCCACCTACCCCATAGTGTTGTACTTATATCACAAGTACTGAGTGGATGTTAGTGTTTTTGCTGCTTCACTATCCCAGGTGTCAACCTATAGGGTGATATGAAAAGTCAGAGAAGAGAAGGGAGAAAAAAGAAATTGAACACAGACTTGGTCCTTTACCGTAACTAGAAGTTGCTTTGGCTCCTGTTGGTCATTTTTCTCTGATTAACAAGGAGTCATCTTGTAGAATAACTGTTGATAGTTTCAGAGAATTACTCCTATGGCAGACTATACAAGGTCACCCATCATGGAAATGGCCTGTGACCATCTCAGAGGCCCTTAAGTGGCTTGGTTTCAGGCAGGCAGCATTCTGGTTCTTTGTCTTCAAGCCAGACAGATCTGATGGGCTGTTTTCCAAAGTGTGTTTACAGCTCCCTGGACACTCCTGTTCTTCCCACATTTGATATACCTCTTAGGTTCTAACCTCTGCCACTTACAAGTTCTCTTATTTCTGACATCCCACAAGATGCAATCCTTTGATCTTGATATCAGTTGAAGTGGAAATATCTCTGAGTTTCATTTAAGTGGTCTTGTCATTTAAAAAAAAAACCAGTTTTTATTAATTCAAAGACTGCTATTTGGAAATATTTTTACAATGAGATACCTTTGCTTGGTGCTAGTCAAGCCTGTAGGCACTCAGACATAAAAAGCTTTGTATGCTGGTCCTGGAATATTGGTTTTTAATGTTACAGGTTTAATCTCTTATTATTAAAATCAGGACCCACTTTCCATGGTGGTATGTCTTTATGCTGTAGAGATTTCATCCAAAAATTCTCATGATAGCCACCCATAAATTTTAAGGAATATTTAGCTTCCCAAAATATGGGCTGGGGAAATATTTGTAAGACATGGTCCTTACCCCTAATCAGATTATCCGGTGGTGACAGTGATGATGGTGGTGATGAGGCTTATGATAACAAAAGTAACAATGCTACTAATAGGTAACATTTATTGAGCACTTACTGTGTCATCTCAGACACTGTGTTAGCACTTTCCATGCATTAATTAGTTAATTTTAAAGAAACATGTTTAACTTTACTTGTTTATTTTTATCGATGCATAATATTTGTGTATATTCATTGGGTACACGTAGTATTTTGTTACATGCATAGAATGTGTTATGGGATCAAGTCATGGCAGATAGGATATCCGTCACCTCAAGCATTTATCATTTCTACGTGTTGTGAACATTTCAAAACCTCTCTTCTAGCTATTTTGAGATATGCAATACATTGTTTCTAACTGTTCCATCTAACTGTGTTTGTACCCATTAACCAAATTCTTTTCATTCTCCCCCTACCATCCACACACAGTTTCCATTCTACTGTCATTCTACTCTCTACCTCCTTGAGATTAAACATTTTAGCTCTCACATATGAGTGAGAACATGCAATATTTGTCTTTCTGTGCCTGGCTTGTTTTACTTAACATAATGACCTCCAGTCATTCACATTGCTTCACATGGCAAGGCTTCATTCTTTTTTATGGTCAAATAGTATTCCATTGTGTGTATGTACCACGTTTTCTTTATTCATTCATCCATTTATGGACACTTAGGTTGATTCTGTTATCTTTGCTATCCACATATTAATTAATTTAATCCCGGCAAAATTGCCCATGAATGAGTGTTCTCATTTTACAGATCAGGAAACTGGTGTCAGAGAGGCTAAATGCCTTGCCAAGACAGTAGAGCTGACTTCAGAGAATTTCCTTCATTAAGAATGTTTTGGATACATCATCTTATTTTGTTCTTTCAAAAATCCTGTAAGGTAGTAGCACTAGCTACATTTTTTCAGCTGGGGAAACTAAGGCTCAGAGAGGTTAGGTAACTTCTCCAAAGTCAGACAGCTTGTATTCACAGTCAAGCTGGGATAAAGGATAACAAAACCTGTACTCTTAAATTACAGGCTAAATTAATTCCTATTATAGAGGCATGATGTCTAACAAGAAAGACACTGCCACTAACACGGAGTTGTGTCTAGATAATACGCAAATACACACACACACCTTGCACCTTAAGAGAATTAGAATCGCAAAGCACTTTTATATAGTTTAGAAGTGAGAGTTTGGGAAAGTTATTCTCAGAGGTAATAGTGGAAAGCAATCAGATAGATTGGAGAGTTTTTGAAAACACCTAATTACCATCCAGCAGGTGTATACCCCTAGGCGCCTTCAGCAGGTGAAATGGTATCTGGGGCCTGATTGAATATTTCTTTCACTAGGTGTTCCTTTCTGTTTACATTGTGCTTCTGTGAGCTGAGAGATTTAATAACAGATGCTCTGGGATCATTCTTAAGCAAAAGAATTATCTTTTGTCACTGTAGATGCATTTTCCAACCTTGTGTTCACCATGAGCATATCATAAGAGAAATGATCACCTGACACACAAGCAATGGGAAGTGTAACCTGGGGTTGGATTTCACATGATTGTAATTACAGAATCTCAGCTTCATTAATGTAGATTTTTATAGAAGACACTTTTTTTCTCATAGTAGTCCTTGTTTGAAATGAACACCTTTCAGCTTCAAGGCCACAACAATTATGTTCAGATTGAAGAGCAGTTAGTTTTTATTTATGTGAGAGTAAACAAAACAAGTTATTGTCTCTGTTTTCCTTCCCCATTTGTGTTTGGTTCCATGTTTGCTGCATGGCACACCAATACTAAACACTTCTCACTTGCCCTAAAGTGAGCATTAGATGAGGTGGCTCCATGTATAATATGGGTTTATATTCTGTTGTCTCAAAGCAGTTATTCAGTGTTTTGAATCCATGTCGATTTAATGATCTTATTCATTCAATAAGATATGAGAGGAAGGAAGGCAAACATGTCCCCTGCCTAAACGTGGCTTATAGTCTGGCAGGAGGCAAGGCAGGATATTTTGTCTATCTTGTTCACTGCTATGCCCAGTGCCTGGAACTTAGTAAGTGCTCAATAAATACTTGTTGAATGAGTGTATGCACAATAAAATAGATTCAGAGCTGTGAAAGAAGGACTACTAGAGGACCGTGGAAATGTACAGTACTGGACTGATTTCCCGCAGGGAAGGGAATAAAGAGTTGAGGCAGACGCTCTCGGAAAGAGAAATCCCACAGCATGGCACAACAAAACATGGCCTCCATTGTCAGGTAGATAGGAGTATAGATCCTACTTCCACATTTGCCAGGTCTGAAAGCATTGACAGGTTATTCCTCCCAAGCCTCAGGTTCCTCAAATGTGAAATAGGAAATTACCCATATGATGCTCTTAGTGACCAGCACATGACGGACAGGCAATACCTGTAGCTACTGTTGACTGCAAAGAACCTGTTGTGGTCTCACTGTGCAGAATTATGTTATTCCTTTCAAATGAAACTTTGCAGTAGATTCAGTGTTTTAACAGAATCGTGATGGAAGTCAATACTTGAATGTGTCAAATGGAGGAAAAAAAGCGCAACCTCTCAACTTGAGATATTTTAAGGTGTGACTGTTTTTTAAAATGTTTCTGTTACATGCATCTAAATGACTGATGTCTTCTTAAGAAGACCAAGATGTTCTATTATGCTGTGCCACTGTCTTGTGATTTGGGGGAAGTTGCTAGATCTCCCAGAGGTTCAGTTTCCAAAACTATAAAATAGAAAGAATAAAAATAAATGTATAAAGGCATTAACCTCTATACTTAGTGAGTTTTTACTAGGCCTCTGTCTGCCTAGGGTCTTCTTTTTGGATTCATCTATTCACCAAATATTTAGTGGCCTCTGGTGATATGCAATGCATTGTGCCAGTCAAATGATGAGATATCTGCAAGGAGGAGCACAGGGTAGGGTGGTGGGTGGAGATGGACTTGTGCAAATTATTCCAATGGAGGGTAGTAAGTGCTATGGTAGAGGGAGATATAAATGCTATGAGCATATTACTAATAGCCAAAGCAAATCTAAGCAAAAAGAACAAGGAGGTATCACATGACCCAACTTCAAACTATACTACAATGTTGCAGTAACTGGTACAACATTGTACTGGTACAAAAACAGATGTATAGACCAATGGAACAGAATAAAGAACACAGAAATGAAGCTGCATGCCTACAACCATCTGATCTTCAACAAAGTAGACAAAAATAAGCACTGGGGAAAATGACTGCCTGTTCAATAGATGGTGCTGAGACAGCTGGCTAACCACATGCAGAGGGATAAAACTGGACCCCTACTTCTCACCACGTACAAAAATTAACTCAAGACAAATCAAAGACTTAAATTTAGGACCTCAAACTGTAAAAATCCTATAAGAAAACGTAGGGAATAACATTCTGGACATAAACCTTGGGAAAGAATTTATGACTAAGTCCTCAAAAGCAATTGTAGCAATAACAAAAATTGGCAAGTGTGACTCAATTAAACTAAAGAGCTTCTGCTTAGCAAAAGAAACTATCAATGGAGTAAACAGATAACCTACAGAATGGGATAAAGTATTCACAAACTGTGCATCTGAAGAAGGGCTAATATCCAGAACCTATCAGGAACTTAAACAATTCAATAAGCAAAAACAAAATGACCCCATTTAAAAGTGGGAAAAGGACATGAACAGACACTTTTCAAAAGAAGACATACAAGTGGTCAACAAATATATGAAAAAAATGCTCAATATCACTAATCATCAGAGAAATGTGAATCAAAATCACAATAAACTACCATCTCACACCAGTCAGAATGGCTATTACTAAAAGGTCAAAAAACAACAGGTGCGTCTATGGAGAAAAGGGAACCCTTATACACTCTTGGTGGAAAAATAAATTTGTTCAACCACAGTAGAATGCTGTTTGGCAATTTCTCAAATAACTAAAAACAGAACTACCATTCAACCCAACAATCCCATTACTAGGTATAGACCCAAAGGAAAATAAATTGTTCTATGAAAAAGACACATGAACTTATATGTTCATTGCAGCACTATTCACAATAGCAAAGACATATAATCAACCTAGGTGACCATCAATAATGGATTGGATAAAGAAAATTTGGTACATATGCACAATAGAATACTACACAGCCATAAAAAGAATGAAACCATGCCCTTTGCAGCAACATTGATGCAGCTGGAGGCCATTGTCCCGAGCAAAATTAACACAGAAACAGAAAAGCAAATATCACATATTTTCACTTATAAGTGGGAGCTAAACATTAGGTACACATGGATATAAAGGTGGAAATAATAGACACTGGGGACTACTAGAAAGGGGAGGGAGGGAGAGGGACAAGGGCTGAAAATCTACCTATTGAGTAATATGCTTACTACCTAGATGATGGGATCAATCATACCAAAACCTCAGCATCACTCAATATACCCAGGAAACAAACCTCCACATACGATCCCTGAATATAAAATAAAATTTGAATTAAAGAAAGCAAAAAACCACAAAAGCTATAAACATGCAGAAAGGTCAGGCACAGTGGCTTACACCTATAATCCCAGCCCTTTGGGAGACTGAGGCAGGCAGATCACTTGAGGTTAGGAGTTCAAGATCAGCCTGGCCAACATGGTGAAACCCTGTCTCTACTAAAAATACAAAAATTAGCTGGGCATGGTGGCAGGGTCTGTAATGCTGGCTACTCAGGAGGCTGAGACAGGACAATTGCTTGAACTTGAGAGGTGGAGGTTGTAGCGGGCCAAGAGCATTCCAGCCTGGACAACAGAGGGTGTTGGTTTAGCATGGGACTGTCATGGCCACCAGATGGGTCTTTTAATTTCTGAATCTCAATTCCAAATTTAGTGTCTGATACTGCTTGTCAATAGGTCTTTCATGCATATTTAGACTCCACTCAGCTCAATTTCATTCTAAGCATTCTTTTGTCATTTATCATTCAATGATTCCAGCTATCTGTTGACCCAACATAGATCTATTAATCAGTAAAGGCATATTTCCTGATGTCTGTTTCAATAATTCAATGAAGGGATTTTTTTTAACATACCTTGTGTTTCAGATACTATACTGTGAAATCAAGAATGAATGAGATTTCATCCCTCTTCTTAAGAATTCTCCATCCTAGGAAATGATGTAATAAAGATACACATTATGATAGCACAAGACAAAACATGGTAAAACCATCAGCAGGAAAAAAAGGCAGGAAAACCATATAAGTTGGCATACCTAGCCAGCACCACATGTTTAGTTACCTGTTCATCCACTTTAGCCACTAGAGGTTTAGACACTTATTTTGTTTTGTTTTGGTGGAAGATTGGTTTTATTTAACTTTTAAGTTCAGGAATACATGTGCAGGTTTGTTACATAAGTAAACCTGTGTCATGGGAGTTTGTAGTAGAGAATATTTCATCACCCAGGTATTGAGCCTAGTACCCATTAGTTATTTTTCCCGATCATCTCCCTCTTCCCACCCTCCATCCTCTGATACAGACCCCTATTTTAGATGTGGGAAAGAGGAGAGAACAGGCCCTCAAGGTAGGTGTGATTTCCAAGGCTTGAAGGTGTGATTTCAAAGGCTTTGAATGACAAGTCAAAAGGTTAGTCAGTAGGAATAGCCTTCTATGTTTTGAAAAGGAAAGAGGAGAGCACAAGCAGTACTAAAAAGCAGTACTTCCCATGTCTTGTGAGAAGACTGAGGCTGAGAAATGCAATGGAGAACTGAGACCATTGCTAGGTTCTACTGGAGATGGTTTCTCTTGGGAAGACTTGGGGAATTTTAGAGTGGAGTCATGTCATGGAGTGCTCTCCAAAAACCAGCAACTTCCTCCTATACCCAAGCAGAAATTATCTTTACTTTTGGACAACTCCTGATGCTTGTGTGACCTGTTACTCCTTAAGCATATTTTCTGAGACCCAGATTAACACAGATCTCAAAGTGGATGGTTCCAGATGGAGAAAATTGCATGAATAATGCTAAGTAGGTCAGATTCTTCAAGGTGGGGTAGGGTCAGACCAATTTTTTAACCAAGTGTCTTGTCAAAAATAAAAATGCATTACAGATTTTGTTTCATTTTTTATAAGAATAAAGGTGAAGGTGTTAGAGTAGCTGATACCTTTTTGACATTTTGACTCTGGAAGTTATTATGCCTTTAGATTCAGTGGAAAGCCTTCCTTTCTTTCCTCTTATGCTAATTCATTTTAGGTAGAAACGTCAAGGTTGGCCTAAGATGTGAGGCTGATGGCATCTCTTAACCGTTTAAAAGGCTGTTAACTCTCCTACTCTGAAAGTTCTAAAACCCCTTTCCAATTCTTTAAATACTCTGCTTAAGATTTAAAAGTCTGCTTTTTTACTACCATTTAATTATCTACTTCTCAGGTAACTGTGATATTACAATTTTGCAACATTCTGTAGCTCTCTGTCCAACCATTCAATTATGTATATAGCAAAATTTTTACCCTACCATAATTAATAGGGGAACCAAGTAGAAACATCAATGTAAGTTAACCATTAAGATGCATAGAAGGTTGGCTCTCATTTTTTTCCCATACTGAATTCCTGGAGTTTTACCCGGGGGTGAGGTTCAGATCAGCACTCCTATAAAAATTTGTTGAACTTGCCGTTGTATATTATGATTATTATAAGTTTATTGGTACATTTCTAAGTAGATAGGAAAATAGTGCCTGAACTTGCAGGTTATCTCTACTTATAATTTATTTTTACCCTTGGCAAGGAGGCAAGTTGTATAACCTCTCGGATTCTTAGATTTCTCTTCAGCTAGTTATGGTCTGTACCACCTTTAGACTAGGCCAACTAGCCCTGGCACAAGGTCTTGGGCTTAAGGGTCCAGCTCTGGCTTTTTTCTGTTTGTGCTCCTATGAACTGAGAATGCTCGTGCCAAGGACTGTGTCTATCCAGAACCAGTGTCCTCCTACCCACGTCAAGTTCTGGGTACTGGAGACCCTAGGATTCTCAGCGTAAGTGGCCCTGAATCTGTTTCCAGATTCTTTCTTCCCTGAGTTTATTCTCTTAACGTCAGAGAAGAATGCTGGGAGTGTGCATGCATGGAGTGACCAAGGAGTACACATTACCCAAGTTTGGAGATAAAGGACTCTGGTGTCCAAAGTCACGTGTTCTGTTCCCTGCAGTGCAGGCTGGAGCCAGAGGTGAGGATGAGGGGAGGTGGGTTGAGGAGTCTCAATCTGTACTCTTGCTTCAGGCCCTGCAAGTGTTGAGGCAGATTTGGTAAGAACTGTTAATTCCCACCCTTTAGAAGAAGTTGCAGGGGAATTAGCTGCAGGCTGCAGGAAGGGCTGACCCAATATATATGAGGAGGAAGTATTGTGTGGTAAGTGTGGCTAAAGATTTCCTTGTTTTTAAACATGCTTATTAATTATATGTCATGGTAATTCCAGCCTTAGCCATTCATTCCTAAGTTTAGATATTGAATTTTTGTTAAAATATGACTAATTATTAAAGGAGAAAATACATCTTTATTATTCACCAGTACCAATTAACATATTTGCATGCATTTATTTTATTAGCCACTCACCTAGCATAGCTCAGAGGAAAAGCCACAAGATTAGTATAATTCACTCATGTTGAATTAATAAGTGTCTGGAAGAGTATCAGAATTCCCTGAATCTGCTAAGGTTTTAAGCTTCAGCACTCTAATTGTCATCACTACCACTACTACCATCACCACCACCACCATCATCGTCATCAAAATAATTAAATACCAGCAGCTAATACTCACTGAGCATTTGTTATGTGCCAGGCTCTGTCCTAAACACCTTACATGAATCATATCCCTCAGTCTTCATTGAACCTATGAAGTGGGTACTTTTATTACCTCATCACACAGATGATAAAAAATGATGCACAGAGAATACAAATGATTTTCTCGAATCCCAGAGCACCTGCCTATGAAGGTAGCATCAGGATTTGAACCCAGGTCTTCAGACAGCTTCTTCCCATTGATTTAAGTTTCCCACTTTATTTGCATGTGTCTTTCATCAGCCTGATTTACTGACTCATCCTTTATGTGTCGCCAGTGCATCACAGGAATTTAAAGTGTAATGTTAGATCATCATGTGTATAATAATTAGTCTTTATTGCTCTTATTATAATAACTGTCACATTCTGTACTCATGGCCACTTTATATCAGTCTGATTCTGGTCATTAAGAGACAGAGGGGTTTAAAAAACTCAGATTAATATGAGTCTATTGTGTTTATTTAGCTAACTACTAGGGTGATGAACTTAGATAAAACAATTACAATTGTCTAAGAATTCTTACATCATTCAATTAAGTCTTTATTATCTTTTCAAGTGTATGGTAAGATATAGAAATTTTAAATGTGAAAAATATATGTAAAAATTGTAAAATAAATTAGCAGAAAAATTTATTACTATTTATATAAAAAAATTTGATTACTTTTATTGTGGTTAAAAATATCACATTCCTTGAATATATATAGTCTGCTTTAAATGGAATATATTGTCATTAAATTTTATTTATTTTTAAACAAATTACATTCAAATGAATTTTCTCTTTTTCGAGGGAGAGGAAATAAAGATCTGTATCTCTAAACCAGGAGTTAGCAAACTACAGCCTGGAAGCCAACTCTGGCCCAGAGCCTGCTTTTATAAATAAAATTTTATTGGAAGATGACCAAGCTCATTTGTTTACATATTGTTTATGGCTGCTTTTGTACTATAATAGCAGAGTTGAATAGTTGTGATAGAGACCTTAGGGCATGCAAAGACTGAAATATTTACTATCTGTCCTTCGGGGGAAAAAATAGTTTGATGACCCCTGCTCTAAACTATGTGTCTGTAGTAGTCCGCTTTTGCATTGCAATAAAAGGATACCTGAGACTGGGTAATTTATAAAGAAAAGAGGTTTATTTTGGGTCACAGTTCTGCAGGCTGTACAGGAAGCATGGTGCTGGCATCTGTGTCTGGTTAAGGCCTCAGGAAGATTCCAGTCATGGTGAAGCAAAGGGAGACCTGATGTATCATATGGTGAGAGCAGGAGCAAGAGAGAGCGAGGAGGTGCCACACTCTTTTAAACAACCAGATCTCACGTAAATCTTCATAGGATGAGAACTTATTAGTGTGAGAACAATACCAAGCCATTTATGAGGGAACTGCCCCTATGGTCCAAATACCTTCCACCAGGCTCCACCTCCAACATTGGGGATCACATTTCAACATGAGATTTGGAGGGGACAAACATTCAAAATATATCAGTGTCAAAACTAAACTATTGGTTGGCACATATTCCAGTAGTACCATAGAGTCCCCTAACATTTGAGACTTTGCAAATGGACAAAAACACAGTCATGTCAAAATAATTTTTAGATTCTAAAATGTTCCGCCAGTTAAACAAACATGTTTTATTTTATTGTTACATTAATTTGAAAAATATCACAAAATCAAGGTGAGGTTATCTCAATCCTATGACTGCTCTTTAAGCAAAAAATATGTTTTTCAAAATTGACCAAATAAAGTGAAAGAGATGAAAAACAACAAAAACCATAGATGGTATTGTGATAAAACACAGAATTGAGTATTTGCTTCGTTTAATCTAAAGCAGAATTAAAATGGGAGAAGATAAACAGAAAAATTTCATCTAAGAAATACATAGTTTCTGCTAAGTAAACTTATAAAAAAAATACAGTCACACTTTTTCCCCACTAACAGAGGATCATTTGCAGAGGCTTGTCTCTATGTCTCTATTAAGGAGATACAGTGATGTTTTCCTACCTTGATTAGATTATTCAATAATTTCTTTGCAAGAGATTAATTTTCCCTTACATTTCAGCTGCCTCCCTATGTAAACCAGGCCTAATCTACCCAGTATTCACAGGTTAGTCCCTTAAAGATTTGTGGACAGGATATGTCAGAAACTGGTGTTGGCTTGAGAGACAGCCTATGGTAGGTAATGCAAGTGTTGCTTGGTAAATTTGATGAGCCTAATTCAACCACAGTTTTCAGTATCTAATATTTTATTCCCAGGTATGCTTGTTTAAAAGAAATTTTAAAATGCCAAAGGAAAGCCCTTGTATCTAACTTTCACACACAAAAATCATATGGTGATAAACACAGAAGTGGATTTCAAAAATGTTACTGGGACAATTTGGAATTCATATGAAAAATCAAAAAAAGAAAGAACAAAACCACAAACAAATACTTTAGCCATACTTCACATCATATACAAAGATTAACTTGAAATATATCAAAGACTAAATATAAAATTAAAACTATGAAACTTCTAGGGAAGTGCTATCCGAGTGGAACACTGAACAATGATGGAAGTGATCAGTGGCTGTTCTGTCCAATACAGTAGCCACCATCCAAAGAGGCTATTGAGCCCCTGAAATGTGGTTAGTATAGCTGAGGAACTAAAGTTTTAATTTAATTTGATTTGATTTAATTTAAATTTAAGGCACCATAAGTGACTGTGGCTCACACCTGTAATCCCAGCACTTGGAGAGGCCGAGGCGGGCAGATCACGAGGTCAGGAGATGGAGACCATCCTGGCTAACATGGTGAAACCCCATCTCTACTAAAAATACAAAAAATTAGCTGGGCGTGGTTATGGGCGCCTGTAGTGCCGGCTACTCTGGAGGCTGAGGCAGGAGAATGGCATGAACCCGGAAGGTGGAGCTTGCAGTGAGCTGAGATCGCGCCACTGCTCTCCAGCCTGGGCTACAGAGCAAGATTCCGTCTCAAAAAAAAAAAAAAAAAAAAAAAAACCACTGCAAGATATAATATTATACATCTAAAAGAATGGCTAAAATAAAGGGGAAAACCCCTAAACAACTTGGAATGCTGGCTAGTATGTGGAGCAGCTGAAACTCTCATCCATTGCTGGTGGGAATGCAAAGTGTCAAAACACCTTTGAAAAACAGTTTGGCAGTTTCTTACAAAGTAAGAAAAATCAAAGTATAAACATGAATTAAGCTAAATATTTTCTTTGGGACCTGGTTCTACAATATTTTCTTCTAACGTTATCAATTGTCATAATTGTTTGGACATGAAAGATACTTCTGAACTGCCAAGTGAGCTATAGTTGCTATTAGTCCATCAAATGAATTTTAGAGATATGTCATATCTTTTACGAGACTAAAGAGCTTAGAATTCTCCCTCTCAATTAAGTTTCCAGGAGTGGCTGCATTTAGTATGATTTCTGATACTCTGACATAGCACCAATTAACAGAGTCTAGTTTTAAACCCAAATTCAAGGAGCAAATGTCTTTTAGCACATAATTTGATGTCTATTCCAATTTACCACTTGTGTTTTTATTGATTTTACAGAGGCCCTTGGATGGTTCTGCCCTAGTCATTAGGGTACAAATTCTGTTAAATACTTGTTAAGAACTAAATTATCTACTCATGCCAAACCCTGGTGATTCAATGCTATAATATATGGGTGAGGAAGTGCAGAAAATGACGGGCTGATTGGATTTTTTTCTAATCACATTATGTTCTAATATTTCTGACCAGGTTTTTTTATGGATTTTATAAAAATCACCTTTTATAGGAGTCACCTTTTACCCTTCATTATTGTATAACTTTATGAGAGAGATGTGTCAAATGGTATATAATAGCTGATTTTTGTCCTCTAAAGTGTTTATTTCATGTCAAAAAAGTAGAAACTTGTTAGATAAAAGCTGTGAGAGCTGCTTTTGGATGCAACAAACTAATTGAACTGAATTGTATTAAATATTATTTTTTCTAATGCATCAATGGTCCCAAGACAAAAAAAAAAGGACAAAAAATGTTTGTTTACTGAAGTAACTTTTCTCTATGTAATGTCTAGTGTAATAAAGCCAAGATAGGATAGTAGGAAAGATGTTTTATTTGAAGGTGTGTGTGTGTGTGTGTGTGTGTGTGAAGTAAAGAATTAAGCATTTTAAGCATTATGATACACTCTAGCCACTGGCTACTATGCCTACAGTATTAGGCTTGGGATTCCACAACATTTGTTGGTGAGTACCCTGGGATTAAGGTTCCTGGAAATCGTTGCCAAACTAGACATGAACAAATTAATCTAGACAGTATAAAGCTTGACAAGCACATTAGTAATTTTCAATACCTTGAAATGCTGTCATTGCTGATTAGATGAAGGTAAAAAAAATACCTAAATGAAATGTTCAAAACAGAATATGATTTTTTAAATTTCTGAGTAGCTTAATTTGTCTTTTGTTATTATAAAAACATAATATGAAATGAAATACTAAAACAAAACAGAGGTCTAGAAGTAGAAAATAATAATATTTACCCAATCCCATTTCACTCTGTAGGGGTGACTTAATACATATGTGTGTGTATATAGAGAGATTTTAAAAATAAAAGCTCTGTCATATTGTCATACTCTACACATTTTTTTAATTGCTAATTTATTATTAACTTCTTCCATGAAAATATCTACAGATCTTCCTCAAGGCTGCATATAATGAAGCTCTAAATGTACTTAGCCAAAGCCCTGTTAATGAATATTTAGAGTGTTAAGTTTTTCTCTATTATGGTGCACATTGTTGACCCGATTATTTGCTTGCTTCTGTGACAGTCCCTTTGGATAGGTTAGAAGTAGATTTTTGAGTTGAAAAGAAAAAAAAAAAATGTTTTCTTGAGAAGGAAAGTGGGTGATATCAAATTGGATATTTGGAGTGAAGGATAGAAAGGAAGAGAATTAGATTGCTATAGGAAGGCTGAATTCATAAGGCCGGGACTAGATTAGTGATTTATGTGTAAGATCCAGTGCTGTGTGTTCTCTATTTCAGCAATGTGGCATCATGGTGCCACATAGTTTCATGTGTTATCTCTTTATATTGACTTGATTTTTTAATCAATTATGTCATTTTCAGGTGCACTTCTTTATATTGGAAAAAAAGAGATATTTTCAGGTTATCTTTGACTGAAGTTTATTGCATGGAATAAAAAAGAATATCAAAGTGGCAAATGCTATGAATAAAATTAAATAGAGTAATACACAAGAGCATTGGTAAAGGAGGAAGACTTTGCTGAAATGATAAGTGAAGGGCTCTAAGAAGAGGTAATATTCGAGGAAAAACTGCATGACCAAGAGGAGGCTGCTCCTCTTGATTTACTAAGAAAGAGATTTACTAAGAAAATTGTTATTGTTGTTGTTGTTTTTCAGATAAAGGAAACTATGAGTACAAATAAACTAAAGAAGGAACTAATTTGGATTATTCATAGAACAAAAGTTATTCCAGTATATCTAAAGAGAATGGTAGAGGGCAAACCACGGAATGCCTTGAGTACCAGAGTAAGAAGGTGATGTTAGAAAAACAAAGTACTTCAAGTTCAGTTGCAAGCTGTTGGAGACTTTTAAACTGCAGAGCCTCATAATATAATTGATGTGATTATGTGGCTGATTTTAGTTTTATTAATTTTTCTTTTTTTTCTTCAACTTTTATTTTAAGTTCTGGGATACATGTGCAGGATGTGCAGGTTTGCTACATAGGTAAACGTGTGCCATGGGGGTTTGCTGCACAGATCCACCCATCACCTTGTATTAAGCTCAGCATCCATTAGCTATTCTTTGTGATGATCTCTCCCAACCGCTCCCTCCAACAGGCTCCAGTGGGTGTTGTTCCCCCTGCTATGTGTCCATATGTTCTCATGGTTCAGCTCCCACTTAAGTGAGAACCCATGGTGTTTGTTTTTCTGTTCCTGTTTTAGTTTGATGAGGATAATGGCTTCCAGCTCCTTCCATGTCTCTGCAAAGGACATTATCTCATTCCTTTTTATGGCTGTATAGTATTCCATGGTGTATGTGTACCCCATTTTCTTCATCCACTCTATCGTCGATGGGCATTTGGGTTGATTTTATGTTTTTGCTATTGTGAATAGTGCTTCAATGAACATACACATCCATGTTTCTTTATAATAGAATGATTTATATTCATTCCTTTGGGTATATACCCAGTATGGGGTTGCTGGGTCAAATGGTATTTCTGCCTCTAGATGTTTGAGAAATCATAGGTGGTTAATTTTAAACATTTGTTTAGTGAATGGATTAAGAAATGCAAGGGTGGAAACCAGGAGGCGAAGTAGGACAATATTTAGGGCACACATTGCAGATTGAGAGCCATCATGTATTAAGGATGTATTCTGGAGGTAGGACAGGAGGACTTGGTGATGAATCGCATGTACGATGTGAAAGAAAGAGATAAACTATGGCTATCTTCCTATCTAAAAGAGGCGGTTATTTGGCATAAAAGTAATTTTGACAGCTCGCAGTACTTGGAAAATGAAAAAAACTTGGAGTCCAGAGCCTACCAGCGGTGGGTTCTATTATAAACCCTTTCTGCTTTGGTCTGGGATCCTGAAAGGTGAGTGGTGCCCTAGGAGCAAGGATGAACCAAAGGTAAAGCAGACATCGCAAAGACTTCACCACAGTAACAGGTGTTTGAATGCCCCCCTCCTCCCAAATCTCAGTCCCCAACACTAGAATTAATGTGATCCTGAGCTGCTAGGGCAGAGCTGCCAAGCTGAAACAAAATGATCATCTTTCTTGTAGAAATATAGGCTATCACTATAGATCAAATTAGTTTTACAAGCAACATTTAAAATAAAATTTCAAAACATAATCAAAAGTAACAAGATATAATGTGCTGCTATTTCCTAGACCACTATTTGGGTAGGTGGAATCTACTACTAGCTAACTTTTCAACTGAAATCATGGAAGCTAGAAGAACAATGAGCTGATATTTTCAGTGTTCCAAGAGAAAGAAAGCTGCCAATCATGAATTCTATGCCCAATAAAAATAACTTTCAAAAAAGAGGGCAAAATAAAAATACATATAAACGAAGGCTGAGTAATTTTTGTCAGTAATACCCAAACTAAAAACTAAAGAAAGATCTTACAAACAGAAAAAGAATGTTCCTAGAGAGAAACTTAAAGAATTAAGAAGGGATTCAGAGTAAAATGGTAAATCGATTACGAATATAAATGACATAGGCAGAATTAAAATATATAATACTTATAGCATAAACATCAGATAAATTGTGCAAAAGTGTTCTAAGTTTCTTGAAATTCTGGGGAAGAGGGTAAAAATAAAAATACTAATCAGCATTAGATTATGCTAAGTTAAGAAAATATGTTTTAATCTTTAGGATAACAAAATAATTTCAAAAAGTGTATTATAATTCTTAAAAAGAATAGTAGAAATAAATAATCCATGACACACACATGAGAGAGAGAGAGACAGAAAGAAGAAATGTAGGGCAGGACAAATTCTTAGTAGATTGTTTAGAGATTAGTAGTATTCTTAGTAGATTGTCTACAAATACATTAATAATTGCATTAAATATCCCAATTAAAAGCCAGTTATTTTTCAGATAGTTATTTCACTAAAAGAATAGGAAAAGATGCTCCATGAAAACACTAACTGTTGGGTAATCAACATCTGTTGCCTATTATCAGGAGTAGAAGTTCAAGCACTTCTGTCCATTGCATCTTGGTGTCAGAGTCACCAAGGAAAATAACACAGTGAAGCACTGGATGAAAAAAAAAAAAAATGCTTTACTCACATGGAGAAGAGACAGAGCAAGGCAAGCTTTAACAGTGGGCATCTGTTCCCTGTGGTCAGTGGGCCCCTCCCAAGAAAACTCATAAAAGGTATTACAGGACAGGACAATTATAGGACTATCTAACTCATGAGTGTTGATGTAGAAATGCTAAACAAATAATTAGCAAATCAAATTCAACTATGCATCCCGTTGAATGAACTTATTCAGAAATTCAAAGTTGCTTAACGTTTCTTATTTTTAAGTGTAATGTGCCACATTAATGGAATAAAAGAAGAAAATCATTTCAATTAATGCAGAAAAAGTGTTTAATAAAATTATTTCAGAGTTTAAAAGTTCTTACTAATCAACAAGAGAATTTCTTTAATCTAATACATTATATTGACCAAAACCATAAATAGATATTACATTCAATGGTTAAATGTTGACCCTCTCCCCATTCCCTTAGAATCTGGGATTAACACAAAGATGCTTGCTATAAACATTATTTTTTAACGTTGTATCCTTGGCCCTAGATAGTTCAGTAATGCAAGAAAAAAATAAGGATTGGCAATGAAGAAATAATACATTCATGGTTGACAGATGTTGAAATAAGTAATAGGTGATATTAGCAAGGTTGCTGAATAGGTAAATATAAAAATCAATTAAATTCCTATATGCCAGAAATAAACAGAAAAAATAAATTTTAAAAATACCATTTATAATATCAAAATAATCAAATACAAAGAATACAATTATAAAAGATATGGAATGTTCCTATCAATAAAATGATAAAACATTATTTAAAGAAATTTAAAAGACCTAAATAGAAATATATATTATATTCATAGACTGGAAGAAATTTAATTCTAAAGCTATCAATTATCCTCAAATTAATTTTTTAGATTACTTTTGACACTCAATGTTGGGTGTCAGTATCTTGACAGGTAGTATTTTAGAAATTGGTGAGCTGATTCTAAAATTTATATGGAAATACAAAGTCCTATTAATAATCAAGACACTCTTGAAAATCAACAATATGCTAAGAGCAATTTTTCGCACCAGATCCCAAGATTTATTTGAACACTACAGTAACTAAGGCAGTGTTTATATTATCGTGAGGATAGGCAAAGATTGCTATAGAACAGAATGGATTTCTGCAACGAACACGTACACCTAAGAACACTTGATTCAAGAGAAAGGTGGTGCGGCAGAGCAGTAGGAAAGTGATGGTCTTTTCCATAAACGGTGCTGGGAAAACTGGAAATCCATATGGAAAAAGCAAACTTCACACCTGACTCACACAGTATACAAAAATCAAATCCAGATGAATTGAATACTTACATGTGAAAGGTAATATAGTAAATGATTAAAAATAAAGTATAGGAGAATATAAGCTTGGATAGACAAAGATTTTAATAGGACTCATAATACTATTCATTAACATCAATATTGACATATTTAGGTACATTAAAACCTCTCTTCATTAAACGATTTCATAACAAAATTAAAGAGGTTCTAACAGCATGGAAGAAGAAATATGAAATGCAAATAACCATCAAAAGATTTGTATAAAGACCCTATACAAGGTTCCTACAAAGTATTAAGAAAAAAAGAAACTCAATAGAAAAGTGGTTTGTAGATTAGTTGCAGTAATGGCCCTGACCATTCATTTCCTCCTTTATCCATACTTTTTGTGACTTTGCAGTAACTCTCATCAAAAGGTAGAATCCTTTGTGATGTGTTTTGGCCAGTAAAATCCTGCAGAAGTGACCATGACGGTTTGGGGTGCAGTTCTTTTTTTTTTTTTTTTTTTTTTTTTTGAGACAGAGTCTCACTCTGTCATCCAGGCTGGAGTGCAGTGGCACCATCTCGGCTCACTGCAACCTCTGTCTCCTGGGTTCAAGCAATTCTCCCGTCTCAGCCTCCTGAGTAACTGGAATTACAGGCACCCGCCACCTATGCCCAGTTAATTTTTGTATTTTTAGTAGAAAGGAGGTTTCACCATGTTGGCCAGGCTGGTCTGGTATCTCAGATCTCTCTGTGCCCTTAGATCTCTTGGATCTCAGATAGCCTACAGGAGGATGGAGGAGATGTGGCCTTGTCTTCCCCACAGCCCTGTCCTAAGCTGGCCAATTGCCAGAATGTGAGTGAGGCCATCCTAGACCATCCAGCCCCCATTCAGCCTGTATACGCCCCACAGAACAGTCACAATTAGCTAAACCTAGCCTGGAGCAGAAGAACTACCAGGAGGCTCAATGGCTCTGAGCTAAATAATGCTTATTGTTTTAAATTACTAAGTTGTGGAATAGTTTGTCACTCAGCAAGAGCTAAATGATAAAAATAGGCAAGGGTCTTAAAATAAGTTAGTTCACAAAAGAGCATATACAGGAGCCAATAAACTTATGAGATGATGCTCAATCTCATTGATCCTTAGGGAAACATAAAACTTCAATGAGATCCCTACCAGAGTAGCTAAAATTAAAGCCTAACAACACCAAGTGCTAAAAAGGATATGAGCAACTTCGATTTTTACATGATGCTTGTAAGAGTGTAAATTGGTATGAAACACTTTGACAAATATTAGCATTAGCTAATACAATTGAAGATACAAACACTTTACAGACTAGTAATTTCATATCTAGCTATGTGCATTTGTATACTAAGAAATATATATGAGTGTTCATATCAGTATTATGTGTAATAGCCCTAAACTTAACACAACTTAAATGTCCATCAATTGTAAAATGGATAGTGATATTCTCATATAATGGAATCCTACACAACGGTGAAAAGGAAAAATTACAGTTAATTTTTCACTCACATGGTGAATATTGGGCAACAGAAGTCAGATTTAAAGAATACATGCTATATTATTCCAATTATATAATGCTTAAAAATAAGGCAAATAAACAAGGCAAAAATAAACAATAACATAATTTATAGCTCATAGAAGACAAACATGAAGAAAAACAAAGAAGTGATAAGTAAAAAAGTCAGAACCCCTGGTTACAGTTACATTTAGAAGGGGAAGAGGAGATTATAATTGGGAAGGGACAGCCAGGAACCTTCTGGAACACTGGCAAAGTTTTATTTCTTGACCTGAGTGGCAGTTACATGACAGTTTGCTATACAGTAATTAATTAGTTACTGCACTTACGTTTTACGCACTTACTGTTAGCGTGGTATATTCCATAGTGAAACTGTTAAAGAGAGAGAGGCATCATGGGAGTTCAAGAGTGGCATTTGTGAATCTGTTGCTTACAACCTAATCAGCCCATTATTGCTTCCCAGATGATACCACTACTATTTTATCTCTGAAGCAAAAACTGGGTTAACCAGATAAGCGTTAAATCCTTCTTTGTCATTTTGGGGTGTTAAGTGTAAAAGTAGAATGCTAGTACAATAGTTCTGGCACACAGACCAAATAATGAGCCCCAGGATTAGTGAGAAATGACTATTCTCATTCTCATTTAATGGAACAGGTTGAAGTTTTGATGTGATTTGAATAGCAACCCATATTAGCTAAGGTGCCCCTTAGAGTGCTTTGTTCCTTGCTCCCTGAACCGTCTCAGTCATGCTGGAGGTGTGTCCCTGTCTCTCAGTTTTGCAGACCAGTCAGCAGAAAACACAGCAGAATGCTAACCAGGAGATGCCTAGACCTTATCGGTTTCTTCCCATGTGCTGCTCCCCATCCTATTTTTTTGTGTGTGATAAGAGGATTGTTTATCTAATTCAAAACCTGCTCAATGTATCTAGGGATGAATCAGAATTGCTTGTAATCCTTGTGTAACACATGTCCTGTTGTCACCACAAAACATTTCTGTAAAAACAAAATTTGGGGATGAACCACCCTCTAGTAATGATATGGAAGACAACCCTCTAATAAAAATATGTCAATCTGAGAAATGCTTAAACACCGACATGATATTTATATTATACACATAAGGCAATTTTATTTGGCTTTCTTATATAAGTGAAGTGTAAGTATCTCAATCAGCCATGCTACTAATAATGCACATATGGGCCGGGCGCGGTGGCTCAAGCCTGTAATCCCAGCACTTTGGGAGGCCGAGGCGGGCGGATCACAAGGTCAGGAGATCGAGACCACAGTGAAACCCCGTCTCTACTAAAAATACAAAAAATTAGCCGGGCGCGGTGGCGGGCGCCTGTAGTCCCAGCTACTCGGGAGGCTGAGGCAGGAGAATGGCGGGAACCTGGGAGGCGGAGCTTGCAGTGAGCCGAGATCTCGCCACTGCACTCCAGCCTGGGCAACAGCGTGAGACTCCGTCTCAAAAAAAAAAAAAAAATAATAATGCACATATGTTGGCCTTCGTATATCGAAGAAGCTAATTTATTGGTAGATCATTCATTCAACTTCACTATTTCTCTGTTATTCTTTCAATGAAATTAACATTAACAATCTAATTATTCCCAACCACAGTTATAGAAACAAAGGTTATTTGACCAGAGGTCTCACCTGGAGAACTTTTTAAAAAGTAGTGCTTCCCAAGCTCTACTCTAGATTCAGGTCATCAAAATTTGTCAATATCGCATGATACTCTTTTGTTCATTTATTTATCTTTGTCTGCTTGCCCTCTCCTGTCTGTTAGAATATAAGCTTCATGAAAACAAGGACCTCTGGACCTAGTTCACCCTTGTCTTCCAAGGCACAGAACAAAGGTTGGCAACTATGGGCTTTGGACCAAATCCAGCCCACCTGCCTGGGTTTATAAACAAAGTTGTATTGGAACACAGCATTGCCCATTGATTTACTTAATATCTATGGCTGCTTTCATGCCACTGTGCAAGTTGAGTAGTCGGTGACAGGGACCATCTGGCCTGCAAAACCTAAAATATTTACTGTCTGCCCCTTTACAGAAACCACGTGCTGATCTCTGATTTAGAAAAATGGCTAGCATAGAGTGGGGCTCTCTACATATGTTGAATGTTGAATGAATGAAATAATCATTTATTAGTGCCTCTCAGCAGTTCTCGTTTGCACAAATAAGTTTCTTTTTCCATGTGATCCTTAATTAATTGTTTTATTACACTGTGGTCTCTTCATGGAAACTTACTCCCCTCATTGCATTATTAAGTGCCCTTCATTTTCCCTTGGAGCCAGTCTGGGGTTTTGGTTAAGTTAAAGTACAACAAGATATGGGAAGATATGAATCAATTTACGCAAAACTTCTCAGGAGCACATTAATAACATACTGTGAGATTTTTTCCCAAGCTCGCTTTCATTCTCAGAGGAGTGGCAACAGTGTATCAGATTACAAGTTAAATGGAAAACCAAGTTAATAAGGATGGGATGTGGTGTATTAGAGTGGCCGGTATAATTTGCTGTAATCCCCAACTGAATTTAATGATAGGTTATCAGTATTCAGGGATGAAGTACACTATCTTTCAATAGACAGCAAAAGCACAGTGAAATATTTCTAGGTTTTTAATCCCATTAACTCTCTATATAATCTTGGGCAGTGGGTTACTTCTACAAATGAGAGTTTCACAGTTTCTTCTTTAGTAACCAGAAAAATCTGGGTTAGTCGATGTTTATAGTTTCTTATAATTATATTGCTTTATAAATAGGGAACACAATAACAAATAGCCCGAAAGCATAGTGGAATCACAGCTTAATGTAAGTGTTATGTCTTAAAAATTTTCATTAATTTATAATGAAACTTTTCATATAGTCAAAATTACCTTTGATCTTTATGTATGTGGCCAATATATTTTTTAAAATTGTGGTAAAACACACACAGCATACAATTTACTACTGCAGCCATTTTTAAGTGTACAGTTCACTAGTGTTAATTATATTCCCACTGTTGTGTGACCAATCTCCAGAGCTTTTCATCTTGCAGAACTGAAACTCTGTACCAGTGATCCCCAACCTTCTTGGCACCAGGAACTGGTTTTGTGGAAGAAAATTTTTTCATGGACCGAGGGTGGGATGGTTTCAGAATGATTCAAGTGCATTACATTTTTTGTGCACTTTATATTTCTATTAATATTACATTGTAATATATAATGAAATAATTATACAACTCACCATAATGTAGAATCAGTGGGAGCCCTGAGCTTGTTTTCCTGCAACTAGACAGTCCCATCTGAAGGTGATGAGAGACAGTGACAGATCATCGGGCATTAGATTCTCAAGGAGCACACAACCTAGATCCCTCGGATGCACAGTTCACAATAGGGTTCTCGCTCCCATAAGAATCTAATACTGCCACTGATCTGACAGGAGGTAGAGCTCAGGCTGTAATGCGAGCCATGAGGAGCAGCTGTAAATACAATGAAGCTTTGCTTGCTCACCTGCCCCTCACCTCCTGCTGTGTGGCCCGGTTCTTAACAGGGAACTGGACTGGTGCTGGTCTGTGGCCCAGGGGTTAGGGACCCTGGCTCTATACCTTTCAACAACTCTCTGTGTCCCCCTCTCTCCCAGCCCCTAGCAACCACCATGCTACCTTCTGTTTCTATACATTTGACTGCTGTAGACACCTCAAATAACTAGAATCATACAGTATTTGTCTTTTTTGTGACCGGCTTATTTCATGTAGCATAATGTACTCAAGGTTCATCCATGTTGTTACATGTAGCAAGATTTCCTTCCTTTTTAAAGCTGAATGATACACCATTGAGTGTATACAATGCATTTTACTTATCCATTCATCTGTTGATAGACATTTAGGTCCCTTCCACCTTTGCACTATTGTGAATAATGCAGCTATGAACACAGATGTACAAATATCTTTTTGAGACCCTGCTTTAATTCTTTTTGGTATAGAAATGGAATTGACAAATCATATAGTAATTCTATGTTTAATTTTTTGAGGAATCATCATATTGTTTTCCATAGGGACAACATCATTTTTCATTTCCACCAACAGTGTACAAACGACCCAATTTTTCCACATCCTTGTCAAAACTTATTTTCTGATTTTTAGGTTTTTTTTTTTTTTGATAGTAGCCATACATATAAGGTAGTATCTCGTTATGATTTTGATTTGCATTTCTGTAATGATTACTAACATTGAGCATCTTTTCATGAGTTTATGGGCCATTTGTATATCTTCTTTGGAGAAACATCTGTTCAAGTCTTTGCCTAATCTTTAATCAAGTTGTTTGGTTTTGTTGTTGCTGTTGTTGAACAGTAGGAGTACTTTATACATTCTGTCTATTAACTCTTTATCAGATACATGATTAGGAAATATTTTCTCCCATTCCATACATTGCCTTTCCACTCTTGATTTTTTTCCTTTGGTGCACATAAGTTTTTAATTTTGATGTAGTCTAATTTATCTACCTTTGCTTTTGTTGCTTGTGCTCTTGGTGTCATATCCAAGAAATCATTGCTAAAATCCAATGTCAAGAAGCTTTCCCCTATTTTTCTTCTAAGCTTTTAAGTTTAGGTCTTTGATCCACTTTGAATTAATTTTTGTATATGGTATATGGTAAGTGTCCAACTTTTTTTTTTCTTTTTGCATGTGGATATCCAGTTTTGTCAACACTATTTATGCAATAGTTTGTTCTTTTCACATTGAATGATCTTGCACCCTTGTCAAAAATCATTTGAGCAGATATGTGAGGGCTTATTTCTGAGTGCTCTAATTTGTTCTATTGGTCTATATATCCATCTTTATGCCAGTACCACACTGTTTTTATTACAGTAGTTTTATAGTAATTAGTTTGAAACTAAGAATTGTGGGACCTCCAATCTTTTTCTTCTTTTTCAAGATTGTTTTGGCTATTTGGGTTACCTATACCGTTTTATATGCCTAGTGTCTTGCAACTCTATAAAGTAAATTTTAGGTATACTCAAGTTTGAGAACTATTGACCTAGGTTAAAGCAAGGGGAAAAAGGAGCATCCATATGCAAATGTCTGCTAGGAAATTTCAGTCCATTCTTCCTTTAAGAGAACTATGAAATCCTTAAAAGTCAGAGTAGGGTAGGATGTGGGAGAGCAGTAAAGAATACTCAAGTCGTCCTGCTTACCTGCGAGATTTTGTCATTTGGTTTTCATAGTAAGCCTCTATATTTCATTTTATTTTTCTTTTCTTTTTTTTTCTTTTTTTTTTTTTTTTTTTTTGAGACAGAGTATCATTCTGTTGCCTGGGCTGGATTGCACTGGTACGATCTCGGCTCACTGCAACCTCTGCCTCCTGGGTTCAAGTGCTTCTCGTGCCTCAGCTTCCCAAGTAGCTGGGATTACAGGTGTACAGCACTGCACCTGGCTAATTTTTACATTTTTAGTAGAGATGGAATTTTGCCATGTTGGCCAGGCTGGTCTCGAACTCCTGATCTCAAGTAATCCACCCACCTCAGCCTCCCAAATTGCTGGGATTACAGGTGTAAGCCACCATGCCTGGCCAACCTCTATATTTCTATGTAAATCTCTTTGCCGTAGTGAGAGGGTTAAAGAAATGATACAGCCTCAGCTTACTTGAGGTGAGGTTCATAAACTTAAAGAAAAGGGCCACATGAAGAAAAAGCACTACCTAATTTCATGTTTGTATGCAACGGATATTTATTATGTGCCTGTTCTTTTATGAAAGTTTATGGAAGAAGCATGTTTTCTCATGAGTCTTTGGGGATCCTTATTAAAAACCTATGGTAGGGGATCTTCTCAGGGGATTTCACCCTCCTAAAAAATAAAAAGGAATCTCTGAAATAGTAAAGGCACTAATATATTTTTCCCAGGTAACTATCACCTTTAGGAATGTAATGATTATTTCCAGTTTTTATGGACACATACCTGAAAGGCTAACTAAAGACCATTTAAGAACTTCATACATGAGTTAGATGGAGGCCTAAATCACAAATTAAAATCCTGTTTGGAATCAATAGTCTCTTCTTTCTTATAGTCGCTTTTTGTCTCAGCTCGTGTCCATTACTGAGTCATCAGTATTGGGATGAAAAGCCAAAATATAGATTTCTCCAAGGAAAAGTATATTTTAGTTCTCTTTGTTAATAATATTTCAATGCAGGCTGAAAAATGCTTTATTATAAGGCATCTTATTCTAACTATTGATAGAACACATTTTAATTTAGACTTCTCAAACGTTGTACATTAATGTGTGTGTGTGTGTGTGTGTGTGTGTGTGTGTATGTGTGTGTATGTACTGTGTATATACTCCTAACCAGAGCTGAGACCTCCTATGAGTTAACTCAAGTCATTCTGGCTCAATAATTTTTAAATGATAGACAGAAAATAAGACAATTTCCCTGTGTTTTTGAAAACCCTGGCAGAACTCATTATTCTGTGTCAGTGGATCTTTCACATATGCAAGCTTATTTTTGGTGTTCCAAGAAATCTGAAGTTCACTAACAAGGTTTTTGAAGAACACTCTTGAACTGAATGTACAGGCTGTAGTTGAATAAGAACAGTGTGTGTTTGGAGTGCAAATGAACCAGCTGGGATACTAAATTCTCATGGTGTCCCTAATTCAATAACATGAGTTTTTCTAATTCTTTTAAAATTAGGTAGTGTTCATGGCTGAATATAAAAGTACTAATATATAAATGTACATAATTTACTATTTTTTTCAACATCATATCTTTTTCATCTAGATCTATCAAAATGTAGCATACACTGCCATTTCTAGCAATTGACAATGAATTCAAAGGTGGGGGGGTGTCCATCCCTTCCAAAGTTTTAGTCTGGTTCTTATTTACAGTATCTGTAATTTTGCAGGCATCCTAGAATGATTCCTGTAATTTTGCAGGGAGGAGAGAAGATTAATTGCAGGATGTATATAACTATATTGAGGTATTTTGTATTTATTAATAATACCAACTAATGTTTATAGAACACTCAATGTACTCTCAAAACGAAGCACTCTGCTAGGCCCTTAGTTATATTGTTATTTTACGTTCATTGCTATCTCATTAGGTGGGTACTCTTTTTAACTCGATTTTACCAAGAAACAAATGGAGGTCTGCCAGTAAGTTGTGGATCTTGGATTCAAACCTCATTCTGTCTAACTCAAGAGTCAAATTTTCATGGTGCTCTTCTCTGTCTAGGTCTCTGATATGACTGTTCTTTATGTTATTTAGTTCTGAAGCTTTCTACATAATTTAACTTTCCTAATGATTTTGAGGATTTCCCATTCCAGCATATGGCCAGCATTTCATGTTCCCATTGGCAATGACACCAGCACTAGGAGAAGTGATCCTTGCAATGTACAGATTTCATAATGTTTATAAACACACTTGACCAGAAGAATGTTTTGTCTTCTGTGTAATACCAGTTATCAAAAATTAAATAATCACATGTGTTCTAGAGGAAGTGAAGATTGAAAAAGAATCGCAAATGAAGATAATAGAATGAAAAGATTATATGGATCTAGACGTAAATGTGCAACTTAAGCAACTCACATGACAAGAACACTTAATCCTGTATGAGGAGAGAAAATGAGTTAAATATGAATTTAGGACCATGTCCTAATGAAATTCAGTGTCAAGATAAACCTAATAGTTTGTCATTGGCATACTTCACATTTGTAGTTTTTTAAAAGGCAAAGCCTGAAAAAAGCAAGTTGCTTATAATCCCGTAAATAGAACTTGAAATAAATAAGAAATTTATTTTTATATGAAGATTTCAGTTGCTCTTAGCATAACTTGCTTCATGCCATTTGTGTATATGTGTGTGTGTCTATATATTTGTGTATGTGTGTGTGTGTGTGTGTATTATACACCAGATTTTTACATTTTCATATGTGCATCTGTATTTTACAGGTATATATAAAATATGTATATGTTTTACACACACATATTTACATACAGCAAGTTTTCATGACTCATTAAGGAGAGGTGGCTAACCTACTAGAAAGAGCAGTAAAGAAAAAAACAACCCTTTTCTTCCAAAAATCTGTCTGTAGATTTCTTCCTTCCTCCCTTCCTCTCTCCTTTCTTTCCCTCCCTACCCCAGACATTTCTTGCACAAACATTTCCTCTTGCCTTAGGAAAATGCATGATTTATCTCTTGATGACACTCCATCAAGCTTCTCAGGTTTATATCCTTAGATACTAAGATGCATTGTGAGTGCAGAAGAGTGGAGGAGAGTAGAGGCACTCAAAGGGAGAAGCGGCAACAAGAACACAGAGAGTGGGCTGTTGCCTTTGGCATAGCATTTAAGGTTTACATATTTCCCAAAGTACCTGGGGAGGAGTGATGTTGTCCAACAGAAACACATGGGTGAAGGACACTGAAGAGGAACATGGAGAGAATGGAAAACAGTCATTTTCTCTTGCACTACTTTGCCCCAGTGTAGAGGAGTCCTGCCTGAGATAACATAGAACTTTCCCTACTATATTGCCCAAGAAGACGTAGTGGGTATACATGTTTGCAGTGATCTCCAGTCTGGTAAGGCTTCTTCACTTGTCTGAAAAGAGATGGTCTGCCCTTGATAGTTTTTATTAAATGGTTGAATCTATTTCATTTAGCATGATTTTATCTCTTCCCAATTAACACAGTGGTTTGGTCTAAAGTTGCCTTTAGTGACCAACTGGTTTAACATTGTGTCCACTGGAAGTATTTCTAAATCCATGTGGTTCATCTGAAGTTTGGTTTCAGATTGAATAATAAACTGGTTATTTGTCCTGCTGCAATAAGCCACTTTTGCTTTCTGTAACCAGATGCTCTAGGAGGATATCTACCTTGATTTTATATTCTGATAATGAATGACACTTTTTTTTCCAAAAAAAAGTTTTCTATTTATTCACTAGAAACTGTAGCTATCACTGTCCTTCAGTAATCTTGGGTTTTTAAAAAAGCTTCCTTAGGTCAGACCATTGGACTATGTTAAGTGTGAGGGTCTGGAGTCCCTTTAATTGAAGGAGTCCATGAAATTTTTGCTGATTTGATTATCTGTGTTAGCCTTCATTTATAAAGAGTTTGAGGGTTTTTTAAATTGTTATTTTGAAGTAAGTTAATATTGTCTTCAGCTTAATTAATGAAAATTTTAAATGTGCTGGCTTTAAGCCTTGTCACTCAATGGTTACACGGATTTTATAATTATTGGGGGATGAAACATGACAGAAGCTTCTTCTATTTTCTTTCTGTCTGGTCTCACTGTTCTTAGCAGTTGATGCAGCTTTTTGTCACTCTATACTTTCTGAGAAAACTTCCCGGCTAATGTGGGAGTTATCAGATAACTTTACATGGTCTGTCTAGAGATGTCTGTATGTGGCCCATAAGGATGCTCAGTGGGTTGTAATGTCTCTGAGACAGTATATAAAATTGTGTGATATGTGCATTTGTGAGGGAAGCCTACTCATAGCATTTTATTCATTCTTAAATGGAATCATGAACACCTAAGTTAATAGTTTGGACTCTTCCCATGCAAGTGTATGGTAGTGGGGAGAAATAATGATAATAGCCAGTGCTCTACTATGTTAATTCCACAGTGTCTTAAACACTGTACTATGGAATTTACAAATATTATCTAATTCATTAGGCACTCTTTTGTGCCCATGTTGCAGAGAAGGAAACCAATGCATGGAGAATTTATGAGTCAGGATTTGAACCGAGTAAATCTAGGTCCAGAGCCTGGGCTCCTAGCCCCTTGACTGAACAGAGCTTCTGAAACCTGCTCATTCACTACCCACCTGTGACACGTCATTGTCCAAAAGGCAGAACTTTCGCTGTCTTAGAGCTTCTGTAAGTATGGGTAAGGGGGTAAAAACAAGGGGAGGCACGTTAGAGTTGGGGTTTCGTTGGATAAGCTCTGTATTTTCTTTCAGTTTTGGAATAGAAGCAAACCAAATCAGCATCCACTTGGCATTGACTGAGACTCTTGTAATACCTGAATGTGCTTGAAATAGACATGAAAAGGATGCATATACTTGGAAGATGGAGGAAATGCTCAGGTTTTCCTTTAGGCCTGCAGAAGTAGAATGTAGTGAGCACAGAATCTGGATTCTGAGTTCATAGGTTTGAATCTTTATCCTGCATCCCACTGTCTGTATCACCCTGGGTGAATTTCAGCACAGTACTTCTCTGTGCCTTAGTTGCCTTGTCTGTAAAGTTGGACTGATAATAATGGTACTTATGTTACTGAATTATTGTGAGGATGAAAAGGGCTGATATTCACAAAGCACTTGGAATAGAGCCTCGTATGTAGTAAGAGCTACCTGTGCTGCTATTGTGATTTTTGCTATTATTATTACAAGTGCTACTACTGCTTGTTGTTTTGAAAACTAACATTTAAAACTCTTCAAAAAGCGAAAGTGAATCTCACCACCAAATCTGTTTATTTGGTTTGTGGCTATGAGATAAAAGATGTTCTAAATACACTGGAGAGACACAGCCCCTGCCTGGAGCCATTGTAATATCTGAGCTATGGAAGCCCTTTGTCTTTTTAAGCTCACATATGGAATCCTACCGTGGAGCCAGTCACTGAAAGCACTGGAAGCAGGCTTAAATGCTTGTTAAAAGAATGATTATGACTGCTTCTGGTGTCCCACATCACATCCCCTCAGCTCACCCCTCATTTTAGCCACTGCTGTGGTGGGCAGTGCTGTGGCAGCTCAGACTCACCTTATACATGTAGTGCCTGCCTCGGGTGTACTTCAATTATCTTTCTGCTTCAAGGCCTTTTCCAACAGTGACTGAGTGTGCTCAGCCTGTGTGTAAGGGAGCCCCAATGCAACCTTCACCAGTGGGGATAAAGACTGGTAGGTAAATCCTGCAGCCCCTCATCCTCCAGGTAGATGATTCTAGAAAGTGTTCTGCGTGCTTCTCAGTAGCTCTGTGGATTCTCAGGAACCCCTGATGCCTGCAACAGAGACCTTCGAAACACATCCATTAATTGATTTTGAGCCTTAGTTGTATCACTGTCTCTGCTCCTTCACTCCTGTCTCCTAGAATCACCTTTCAGGTCCTTGTCTCAGGCTCTGATTTCTGGTGACCCAAAGTAAGATATAAACTGCTCCAAAGCCCTACTGATGAAACCGATGTCTTTGTGCAAATCTACTGTAAATTCCATTTGTCCTGTTCCATGCTGCCTCCCCAGTGCCTACCACAGCGTCTGGCCACCCATAAGCATTGGCAAATGCTAGTTGAATGATGGAGTCCGTGAGTGAATGAATAAACATACTTCCTGGAACTTGATAATGAGAAGACCACTTGGATACTGCTCAATTTTACTTACTAAATGTGGCACCAGAAATGTGGTAAAGGATGTCAAAATCTTCCTTGGAGGGCTCTTATGTCTTGCCAGGTTACATCTATCTTTGGTCCTGACAAGCATTCAGTTTTCCCCCAAAATCTTGAGGAAAAAAAAGTTGGCAAATTTGTTGATTCTCTCTCTTTTCAAAAATGTATATATTCCAAGCACATAAATGTTTTATAAGTCAGCTACACTCATTGATCCTGTTATGGGCCCACCCCAGGTTTGGATAATAGATGAGGGTGAACTATTTGGTGCTTACCTTTCAAGAGGGAGCTTATGGAAAGATGCACACTTAACATTACATCATGGGACAATATTTGGGCACAATAGGGGAAGCTAGTATCAGAGGCACATTATGTTATGTGGACATTCAATTGGCCACACATTTTACTTGCAAACATAATAACATAACAGGCCTCTTAGGCTGAACTGAGAATGTCGGATGCTCTTTCAGTGTGTGGATACCTGCTTTCAATACACAAAGGTGGCCTGCATGAACTCTTCAAGGCAATAGGTTCATAATTTCATCTTTTCTAGAGGAAAAGATTTAAGGTTTAGAGCACTTAATCTGCAGAATCTGATGAACTCAAGGTTTCCAGATACTGACTGAGAACAACTGATATTACTACGTAGCCTGAAAAGATAAAATACATACACTAGAGCTTCACTACAGGAACAATTAATAGAAACTGCAAACTCATGAATAATCTTAGCTGACTTTTGACTCAATCAGAACGCAAGCAAAATTCACCAATCCAAATTATGGAGTTCCTGAGCAAGTCTGCCTCCTCTTGGTCACTGAAAAGGAGGAGGGGGAGGTCTGTATAGATAAACTTTAAAAAGAGAATGAGCCTTGTTTAATGACTAATAATAAACTGTTAAGGTCATTGGCAATGTGTGAGAGATAGAAAATGGACAAAGGGCAGAACATTTTAATTAAACTATCTATAAGAGACTAAAGTGAACAGCACTAATGACTCAACCTTGCTGCCAGTAAAGCTTTTGTCTAATATCTTGCTAGCTTTCAGGCTGTTTTTGGTTATAATGTTGTAATGTTGTTTGGTCATAATGTTGTATAATATATTGAGTAGGTCTTGAAGATTTTGGCTAATGGGTTTGGGTGAAACATGGCACGCCTGTTGCTGCTGTGGACAAAGTGACAGTGATCATGATGATAGTGGTGGTAGTAGTGGATGATGGTGGAGGTGTTGGTATTGATGGTAGTGATGGTGGTGACCTTGGTGGTGGTTATGATGGTAGTAGTGTAATGATGATAGTGGTGGTGGTGATGATGGTGGTGGTGATGGTAATGATGGTTGTGATGATGGTAGTGCTGGTGATGATGGTGGTGGTGGTGGTGGTGATCATGGTAGTGGTGTGGTAATGGTAGTGGTGATGATGATGGTGGTGGTGGTGATGCTGATGACAGTGGTGGTGATGGTGGTGATGATGGTGGTGGTAGTGATGGTGGTGGTGGTGATGCTGATGGCAGTGGTGGTGGTGGTGATGATAAAGGTGCTGGTGGTGATGTTGATGGCAGTGATGATGGTGGTGGTGGTGATGCTGATGGCGGTGGTGGTGATGCTAATGGCAGTGGTGATGGTGGTGGTGGTGATGCTGATGGCAGTGGTGGTGGTGGTGATGAAGGTGCTGGTGGTGATGTTGATGGCAGTGATGATGGTGGTGTTGGTGATGCCGATGGCGGTGGTGGTGGTGGTGGTGATGCTAATGGCAGTGGTGATAGTGGTGGTGGTGATGCTAATGGCAGTGGTGGTGGTGGTGATGAAGGTGCTGGTGGTGATGTTGATGGCAGTGATGATGGTGGTGGTGGTGATGCTAATGGCAGTGGTGATGGTTGTGGTGGTGATGCTAATGGCAGTGGTGATGGTGGTGGTGGTGATGCTGATGGGAGCGGTGGTGGTGGTGGTGATGCTGATGGCACTGTTATGGTGGTGGTGATGATGATGGTATTGGTAATAATAATGATAGCTAGTGTTTATTATGGTTCAGAACCTCTACTTCTCCTTGAGTCCTCATAACAAGTCACTGATGTAGGGTAGATATCATTATCATAATTGCTATTCAGGTTTTAAAACTGAAGGAACAAGCTTATAGGGGTCGCACCATTAATGATCAGTGGAGCCAAGACTCAGACTCAGGCAGGATTTCCCCAGAGGCTACACACTTAATTCCATGTAGTCTTTATACTAATCTAACATCTTGCATCCCATTTTAAACTCATCATGATTAGAGACCATCCAAATTCAATTCTAAGCAAGACCCTACATCCCACTGCTAAGGGACTTTACAGTGTAATAAAGAGAAAATTGTGCGCAGATCCTGAGGTTAATGGCTACGAGGCAGGACTTCAACCACAACTTTATTAGCAGGCAACAATTTCATTAAGTAGACAAGCAACTCACAAGGGGACTATGAACAAGCTGATGTTGTGTTTTAAAGGTCAAAAACTGGTTTCTTGTAGATTTAACTAAGGCAAGAATAAGGTGTGATTTTAAATCAGAAGCTTGATTTGTAGTTAGAGCAGTCTTCCCCGCCAAAACATGCATAACTGTTCTACCTGATTGTCTATCAAATTCTTGTGATTGGTCCTCCCTGCTCTTCTGCCCATCTGGTGCAATGTAGATATGCTCTGTGGAGAGGAAATGTTTGGTACTTAGAGCAGGACCCTGGGAATCATTTAGCCATCAGCAACTAAGTCCTTGTCTCTCACTGGGATTCCAATTTTTCTCATATTCCTCAGGCTCAGTGAGTTAACTCCAAACTGAGTGCTTCCAGGAAACAAAGAAGAAAGAAAGAAAAGAAAGCCTTTACTCAAAACTGATTTCTAGACCAAGGTAGTTCTCCTAGATGAAATGAAAATATTCAGCTTTTATCCTGTCATTTAAACTGGACTAGACATAAAATTACCTCAGTAGGTAATTTGTCTAAAATAAAATCCCAACTTCTACAAATGGTATTATACAAAGTGAGTCTAAACATTTCATAGGGGCTCCCCACTTGTCAGGAGTTGCGCTAAGTACTTGACTGGTGTTGTCCCATTTAATATTCATGACAAATCTAAGGGTGAGTGGGGCAGGAGGGGGATTGTTGTCTTCTGTCTGGTTCAGACAAGTTAGCCAGAAATCAGAGAGGTTAAGCAGTTTGCCTAACATCAGACAGCTGAGAAGTGGTAAAGCTGGGATGTAAACCTTGTGACTGCCTTGTCTGTTCTCCGCTGCTACTTGCAGTTCGAATTAGAATAGAGGCCACACTAGTTGAAGGACTGCTGCACCTAATCCCAGCATTTAAAAAGAGCTATATTGTGTAAAGTTTAGAAGTACACTTGTTGGTTACACATATGTTGGATGAACTACTGCAAGATTCTCAATCTCTTTAAGCTCCAGTGTTCTCATCTGTTAAATGGGGATCATAATTACTACCTCACAGGTTTCTTGTGTAGGTAAGGAAGAAAACACTTCCAAGGTATCTTACATAAGCATCTCTTTCCATTTTATTCTGAGACCAATGCCTTATGTCTTAGACCTAGGCAAGTTGCTGGTTCCATAACATGATAATTTTTGTATAAAGCATGGATTATTTATAAATTTATAATAAAATTTATAAATTTTATTTAAAGCATGGATTATTTATTTATTATTTAAAGCATGTATATATATTTTCCTTGATGGGAGATTTTCAATTTTAAAATTCAAAAGGCCTTCTGAAAGATCTCCTGGTGTGTCTCAGTAGTAGTCTTTCTCATCTCTGTAATACCGTGTTTGACAAACTGGGTTCCATGGGAATTGGAACCACATGGCCTGAAAGAAAAAAGTTCCTCCTTGAAGTAAGTTTGAGAAATACAGCAGACTTGATTTCCTTGTTCCTTTCCTTGTTATTTTCTTATTTGTTGGAGACTCTCATACATGTTAGCTCACTAAAGGCTCTGATAAGTCCCGCAATATAGAAGCCTATATGTGTCTTTGACTATAAAACACTTATTTTCACATTTCTTTGAGCAAAATTTTATACACAGGTTTTAGTTTGGAAAGTGGCATAAAGCCTTAAAGGCTTTTATTTTAGTTAGTATTAATAAGTTAACTTCTCATGACAACCCTCCCAGGAAAACAGAGCAGGCATTGCCCTGGAAGGAAAAGCCCAAAGGGTCTCCGTGAAGGTAAAGAATTAGTGGACAGCATTGCAGCCATTCATTTAAGAAGCTAGGGCTGGAAGAAAACTATCTAAAATCATTTTTTTGAATTAGTTTCTAACATAACCCATTAACTTTTTAATTATTTAATTCCAGGAATTTTAGGCACTATAGCAGTTTGCTGCTGACATTTGGGGCAGTGGAGCCTTTGGGTAAAAGGCAAATGTGGTTCTTTCTCCAAGATACAGCTCTAACCCTTTCATTTATTTCCATTTTTGCTGCTACCACACTCAACCAAACCTCCCAGGCTTCCACAGCAGCCTCCCAATTAGTTTCCTGTTTCTCATCTAATTCCATTGAATACCATTTCTCCACCCAGTAATCAAATTACTCTCCACAGCACAGCACGGTGCTCTCTTTCTTACAACCTTCTAAAAACTTCTCTTTTCTGAGAATAAAATGCCAAGTTTGTGCCACTGCCTACAAGTCCTTTCTCTCTGGTTCTTTTCCACTTCTCCAACCTTTTTCTCATCTTACGTTCCCCCTCCTACTACATTCCAGTTACATTTCCCTTCCTCAGGCACATCAGACTATTTTCTGCCTCAGGACCTTTGCACTTCTGGATCCACCTGCCTGAAAGGCTCCCTTCTCACCAGCAATTTGTAGGAATGACTCCTTCCCATCCTGGACACCTTTGCTCAAATATTACCTTTCCATCTGATACCTCCCTGTCATCCCTGGCTAGAGTCTTATCCTTTTCTAGCTCATTGCACTGTCTCTTTCCTTGTTATTTTCTTGTTCATTCATTGGTGGGTGTGTCTGTGGTCTGCCTCCCCAATGTGAAAGACAAGCTCCACGAAAATAGGGAGGTTTTTTGACTCCATCATTTCATCCTTAGTAACTGGATAATGCATGGCACATAGTAGGCTCTTATTAAATATTTTAGGAAATAAGCACATAAGAAATGAGTGAATTGGTGAGTTATGTTGTCCCAGAGAGATTCCCTGCACCATATATAACTAGTCATGCACATGACCTTTGAAACCATAGCTAGCAACGGCTATTTTTTGCACTTATCAGTGACTCTATTATAATTCCTCTCAGAAGATCCCATATTTTTCCACAGTCTGGGTGATGTGTAATACCCTCTTGCCATAATCATCTCTGAACACACAGACACACACATGCACACACACACACACACACACACACACACACAAGAGAAGAGCTGGGCTCTAAGGTGCTGTCAGAGCTGTTTAAGCTGGCCAATTAGCTGGCTTTTGTTCTCCACAGAGGGAGGAAGAGCACCGGTTAATTACCTTCAAGTATTACCCTTCCTGCATCCTTATTTTTATTTTTAGACTCTCCACTGCCATGCTGCAGCCCTTCTTCAATCTGCTACTGTCCTTATTAGTGATGCTCCTGGGTAGATTAAGCAAACTTTTTAGCGGTTACTGTGAGCTGTTACATCCACAAAGAATTAAGTCCAGACCTTAGCTACTGAGCAGGCAGAGTTGGATGCTATGTGAGCCCTGCCACCGGGGGGCTGGGCTGCATACAGCCATCAGTGTTCAAGTCTCATGCCTTACAATCATTGTAGCATCCAGGCTGGAGTTCAGCTTTTAAAGCCCAAGAGCCTTGCCGGGAATCCTGGCACCGCCACTTAGCAGATGTAGAATGGGGTACATTGCTTAGTTTCTGTGTCTCAGCTTTTTTACCTGTGAAATAGGAATGATCATAGAACCTCCTTATTTTTTTTTAACCTTTTTTTTTATTGTTCTGCTTTAAGTTCTGGGATACATATATAGAATGTGCAGGTTTGTTACATAGGTATTCACGTGTCATGGTGGTTTGCTGCACCCATCAACCCGTCATCTACATTAGGTATTTCTCCTAATGCTATCCCTCCTCTAGCCCCTCACCCCCTGGACAGGCCCAAGTGTGTGACGTTCCCCTCCCTGTGTCCATGTGTTCCCATTGTTCAACTCCCACTTATGAGTGAGAATAAGTGGTGTTTGGTTTTCTGTTCCTGTGTTAGTTTGCCGAGAATGATGGTTTCTAGTTTCATCCATGTCCCTGCAAAGGACATGAACTCATCCTTTTTATGGTTGCTTAGTATTCCATGGTGTATATGTGCCACATTTTCTTTATCCAGTACATCATTGATGGACATTTGGGTTGGTTCGAAGTCTTTGCTATTGTGAACAGTGCTGCAATAAGCATCCGTGTGCATGTGTCTTTATAGTAGAATGATTTATAATCCTTTGGGTATACCCAGTAATGGGATTGCTGGGTCAGATGGTATTTCTGGTTCTAGATCCTTGAGGAATTACCACACTGTCTTCCACAATGGTTGAACTAATTTACACTCCCACCAACAGTGTAAAGCATTCCTATTTCTCCACATCCTCTCCAGCATCTGCTGTTTCCTAACTTCTTAATGATCGCCATTCTAACTGCTGTGAGATGGTATCTCATTTTGGTTTTGATTTTCATTTCTCTAATGACCAGTGATGATGAGCTTTTTTTCATATGTTTGTTGGTGGCATAAATGTCTTCTTTTGAGAAGTGTCTGTTCATATCCTTTGCCCACTTTTTGATGGGGTTGTTTGATTTTTTCTTGTAAATTTGTTTAAGTTCTTTGTAGATTCTGGATATTAGCCCTTTGTCTGATGGATAGATTGTAAAACTTTTCACCCATTCTGTAGGTTGCCTGTTCACCCTGATGATAATTTCTTTTACTGTGCAGAAACTCATTAGTTTAATTACATCCCATTTGCCAATTTTGGCTTTTGTTGATATTGCTTTTGGTGTCTTAGTCATGAAGTCTTTGCCCATGCCTATGTCCTGAATGGTATTGCCTAGGTTTTCTTCTAGGGTTTTTATAGTTTTAGGTCTTATGTTTAAGCCTTTAATCCATCTTGAGTTAATGTTTCTACAAGGTTTAAGGAAGGGGTCCATTTTCAGTTTTCTGCATATGGCTAGCCACTTTTCCTAACACCATTTATGAACTAGGGAATCCTTTCCCCATTGCTTCTTTTTGTCAGGTTTGTCAAAGATCAGATGGTTGCAGATGTATGTTGTTATTTCTGAGGCCTCTGTTCTGTTCCCTTGGTCTGTATATCTCTTTTGGTACCAGTACCATGCTGTTTTGATTACTGTAGCCTTTTAGTATAGTTTGAAGTCGGGTAGCATGATGCCTCCAGCTTTGTTCTTTTTGCTTAGGATTGTCTAGGCTGTATGGGTTCTTTTTTGGCTCCATATGAAATTTAAAGTAGTTTTTTTCTACTTCTGTGAAGAAAGTCAATAGTAGCTTGATGAAGATAGCATTGAATCTGTAAATTACTTAGGGCAGTATGGCCATTTTCACAATATTGATTCTTCTGATCCATGAGCATGGAATGTTTTTCCATTTGTTTGTGTCCTCTCTTATTTCCTCCAGCAGTGGTTTGTAGTTCTCCTTGAAGGAGTCCTTCTCATCCCTTGTAAGTTGGATTTCTAGGTATTTTATTCTCTTTGTAGCAACTGTGAATGGGAGTTCACTCATGATTTGGCTCTCTGCTTGTGGTTTTTGCACATTGATTTTGTATCCAAATCCCAAAGGCAAACAACCAAGCTGCTCTCACTAACAAAAGCTTACTAGATATTAGGAAGCATGGCAGTCAATGGGTGCCAAAGCAGCAGAGGACACAGTCTTTGCCCTCAAAAACCTTAGAAACTTGCTGAGGGGACATATATCCATATGAGAAAAGGGTAGTTCTAAGTAAAGATACAATTAATTGGACAGAGAGTTAACGAAAGAGGGACTCACAAAAGATGAAGATATTTCTGAGGTCATAATAGTCAGGACTGAACTTTTGAGAAGTGTGGGAGTTGGACTGGACCTCAGAATAGAGATAGGATTCAGCTGAAATGACAAGTGTGATGACAACTGGAAAAAAACAAAAAACAATGATGGATTGATTGGAGTCCTTGGCTAGAGAAGAAAGCCTTCTAGAATGGCCTGTGCAAAAGGGAAAAGTGAATATGCAAAGTGGGCACAAGAGTGGAAGGGAGATTGGAGATTTGATAGTGAATGGATTCAATGTTCTGAAGGTGAACAAGGACACAGTGAGTTCTGAAGGAAAAGGAGGTTAAATCAGGAGACCAACACTCAAGTCACATTCAAATGCTTAATAGGGTAAGTTTCTAAAAGGACTGCGTGCGTGTGTGTGTGTATACATATTATATATATACATGTACATATGGTTGTTTCTTTGCCAACTGTAATTATTTAAAGATCCATTTAGCTCCTTTGTTAACCACTGACATTTAGAGAGACAAATTTAATTCTGGGTTCTTGTTTTCTTCAGGTTGAGGAACAGTTGGTTGTTATTGTCAGTCAGTGTCAGTGGCCTGCTGGAATCTGTCCAGAATACATTTTCTTATAGTTAGAAGATGTAAGTTGGGCTTAGCTTTAAAAAAAGCTGACATCCAGAAAGTTAGACTTTGCTCAGTGCTTCTTCTAAAATGTCCACTGTGTCAAGTAAACAAATACCTATTGACTCCATGCTATTTGTCTGGAAAAATTATAGATGCTGGGGAGATATTAAAAGGAAATATAGGCGATAGGGTCTCTAGCCGCCAGGAGGTTACTGTCATTGGGAAGAAAAGACATGAATCAGTTACCTTTTCTTTCTTATTCAAACAATACGTAAGTTTCTGTTGAAGCTAGTTTTGGCTTCATTTAACAGAAACCCCAAATAATACTGGCTTAAATAAAATAGAAGTTAATTTTTCTCTTACATAACATGATGCGTGAACTTGAGGCACTGTCTTTAGGCATGTGAAATTTCTTAGTACGTGATTTCTATCTTCTGGCTTGCTTTGTGATTATGAGTTATTGCTCATTTTTCCGCCATTGGTGGCTGGGGAGGTGGTGTTCCAGATAGGAAGAACAAGGCAGGGGGAGAAGCAAAAAGGTCTCATTTCAGCCAAGTAAGACTCTTTTAAAAAGCTTTGCTGAATGACTTACATTCCACTGGCCACACATATCTGTAAGAGAGCCTGGAAAATGCAGTTTTTTTAACTGGGCACATTGCCACCTGTTAGTAAAGAGGAAGGGAAAATCGATTTTGGGTAGTCATCGAACAATATCTGCTGTAATACATATCCAGTGTAGCTAGCTCTGGCCAAACAAAGCCTGTAATTTCTTCTTTGACATTGTCCCAGGACTCAGTGGTAGGGCAGGCACATGCTTTGCATATCTGAGATCCTGCATTTGAATTTGGGAATTTCCTGATTTCCAGGCAGCATGGAAAAGGAAGCACAGACTCTAGAGTCTACAAGACCCAGGTTCAAACCCCCAGGTTGGCTTTAGCAAAATAGAAATAACTTGGCACGTTGCATAACAACTCCAAGCCTCTATTTTCTTGTTTGTAAACTACCGTCTCATAGAGTTGCTTTGAGGGTCAAATGAACACACCTTGCCTTGTGCTTGGAATACAATAGATGCTTAAGAAATATCAGTGGTATTTGTTGTATGCTCAAAGTTGGAAGTTGATCCTTTAAGGATTAAACCATTTTGGCTTTCTGAATAGCAGTTTATTTAAACAGCTGTTACTGAATGACAATAGCTGTTTTTTCATTTCTTTTACTTTATCAAGATTTCCCTTTTTCTTTTACATTTAAACAACTGTAGATATGATGCCAGATGTATGTTTCACACATATTTGGGGGGAGGTGAATCTCATGTGCATATAAATGTATTTCTTTTCATTAAAACCAGGGACATTTTGCTGAAGTCTAATAAACAAGCCTAAATTTACTTGCATACTCTTAAACAGTTCTCAGCCAGCAGAGAAAAACAGATTGAATTTCAGAAAGATTGACTCGCACATTATATTCTTCTGATTTTGACTGATAGCTCATTTCAAGAATGAGGGAAAATAGAATAGTTTTCTTTTTATCAGTCAATTATCAGTCAAAATTCTTCTCATTTTGACTGATAGCCTAGTTTCAAGAATGAGGGCAAACTAAGGCAACACATGATAGACCTATATTTCCTTCACACTGGCAGAGGTCAGGAGTCAGAATTCTATAAATGTAACCCACTATAAGTAAACCCCAAAACAGAAATGCTATATAGGAGGAGAAAAGGCTTTCAACAAAGCATTGTCGTTAGGGTTCTGTTAAATATGGCACCCTGTGCATGCATTTGAAATATACATTGACTTAAATACAAATAGGCTGCAGCTCTGCTGTAAGGTACAGGTACACCCATAAAAGGACAGAGCCTTTTCTGGAGACCAGCAGAAACGTGGTTGTATTTATATTAGTGGGGACAGAAATTATGATCGCTCTGGGGCTGCTGCAGCCTTTCTGCTGACAAGTTGCATGCCACTTTTCCGTAGTGACTGTTCTTTACCTGGAACGGCTTCTCCATGGCAACCCCTTCACAGGGTGCACTCGTTGCTTCTCTCTTTTTAAAATGAATACATTGGGAAGGAAGTGGAATATGTGTGTTTGAGTTCCTAAATGGAAAAAGGGAGGGAGTAGCAGACACCAGGGAAAGCACAGAGGATTTTTTTTTTTTCCTTTTTCTTAATTTGCCTCCTACTTCCATGGATACGGATCAAAAAGAAATGATTAAAATTCACTTTGTGCATTGGATTCTCTCTTCCATCAGTGTGCATCTTGGAGAGACATGGTTTGGATCAATTAATCTGTATAGCAGTTGATACTAAGTTTTAGCCCAGTGGTTTGCTGAAATTTCAAAGGATACTTCAGTGTTCTTTTTACCTATTCATTAAGGACCGTCATCACCCACTCAGACCCAAAGGATTTGGCTGAGGGAAAAATCTCAGAATAGTTTTTCAAGAATATAAGTTTTTAAAAGAGAAGACTGAGAGCACCAGAATGACTTTTCTATTATATCTGGGGAATATTGTTTTCTAAACTCTTTGCTCAAGATCTAGAAATAGGAGTGCTTTATGGGAAAAAAATCTCTCTCCTGTTCTCATGGAATAAGTTAAGAGACTCCTCTGAACAGAAAAACAAAACAAAAAAACCTCAAGCATTTAGTCATTTCAAACTATTTCATATAGATGCCCTGCTTTTTTTTTTTTTTTTTTTTTTTTCATTCCCAGAGGTTCTATTTTTTGTTGTTCTTTCAATTGTATAATTAAATGAAAGAGCAAGCCTTGACAAGTGTTGTCCTTCCTTCAATGTTTTGGCTTTCTTAAGTAATTTATCCCATCAGATTATATTCAGAAAATGAGAGTTTGATTTTAAGCCAAGAAAGTATGTTCTAAATTGCAGCATACCTGTGAGTAGCAGCAGCAGTAAGAAGTGGGACCATGCAATACTGCATGATAGAAAGTTCTAGAAACTTGAGAGAAAGTTCTAGAAACTTGATAGGTTCCTGGAGTACAGAAAAAGCAAATGAAACTAAGACTAGTAAATGCATAGATGCAGAGGTTTTCCCACTCTGAAATCTTGCCTCTAGGTTTGAGTGAAGTAGAAACAGATAAAGGAAAGATACCTATCACACAAGTCATTGCCTACATGTGGATATCCTTTGAACCTGTGGTTGTGTTGGTCAGCTGTGGCCAGAAAGTGAAGCATAAACAGTAAATCACAAGAGGCCTGTAAGGAAAGGCCCAAATAGGTCATCTTCACATCTGGCTGGCACTGAAACTTGATCTTTTCCCATAAAAACTGTTGAGAGAAAAATAGCAATGTTATACTAGTAGCCCTAAAGCACTAAAGATGTCCAAATCCATGCCTTGCTACTCCAGTTACCTTTATGAAAAGTATATTCTTATAGCCAAATATCTCAGTTCTTTGTTACCACACATGACTAGTCTTAGCTACTATTAAAAAAAAAAGTGGATAACTGGATTCAATGAGTAGACACTTACCTCCCGGAAATTAGGGCAAAGGATTTGAAACCGTCTAATAGAATATATTTGTATATACCTAAGGTGAGAGAGCAGCCCATTAGGTCTTTTCCTACTTAACAATCATCAAAAGTTACATAGTAGAGACATTTGCTGCTCAGTGAATATCCATGTTTTCCCCCATATTCTTCAGCCTCTTTAGAGTTAAGCAGAGCCATGTGACAAGGAATGGCCAAGAGTAGAATTGATATGCTATTTGTAGGCTGAAGCATTTAAGAGCTAGTGCAAGATCCCTTCAGATTTTAGGTGCCTCACCATGAGAAACATGTTGACATGGTGGAGCCACAGGTAAAAGTCACCAGGAGCACTGCAATGAACACGGAGCTCTAGGAAAGTTCCACATTGTACTTCGGGTTTTGTGCCTTACGTTTAGTCAAAGAGTCTGGGATTGTTACCATAGCACAGCTTCTTCTATCCTGACTAGTAAACATGAAATGTTTGTTATCAAGGCTGATTTTCTTTAGCCATTCTGTTTAGTTTATATAAAAGGTGGTGGAGCAATTGTTAAAATTATGAGCTTTGGAATGAAGCAGAGATGGATTGGAATCCTATCTCCACCACTTACGAGCTGATGGAACATGAGACAAGATATTTACTATCTCGGCCTCTGTTTCCTCATGTATAAGATGGAAACTCTATCTACATGAGCAGTTTATATAAAATAACTAGTATAAAGCACTTAGCACAGAACTAAGCACATGATGTGTATTCAGTAATACTGGAAGTTGCCCTTGTTTTTTGCTACTATTGATAGTTGGTTTTTATAATGGTGAGGTTGCCTTTAGTAAGGAACCAAGTCATTGCAAGTCATTTCAGGGTAGAGTTAGGATATGTTTGACATTGCTGGAAGTTGCCAGGACTAGTGAAACTGAGGATCTGTGGGCCTCTGTCAAAGGGAGAAACTAAGAATGAACCAGCATATTGACAGTTCCTCTGCTCTGTTAATTACTGCCCTTGAGTGTGACCATGTAGAAACAGGCAGATTGTTTTTGTCCTGTGTTTTAGATGTGCACTGATGTGCCTTTGGAATTCTGGAAACTACCAACATATTTTAATTAAGAAAATTCCATTAGGAAATGAATTTCTACTGCATTGTTATATCAGTCATTATATACATAATATTTACTTATGTTAGCACTTGCAAACATTGACATACCAAATATCAGGTCAATTAACTTTAGAAAGTAATTGTGTATTTAAATAGCAATAAGAGGAGAAATACACACCACTGGAAGTTAGAGTTGGGAATAGGTTCTGTAGAGTGAACACTGTTTCAATAATATGTGGAAATGAATAATTCCCCACCTAACACCAATGTAATAATGTACTGTAAGCATTGCTTTTCTCTGTATAATTTGCCAAGAATTCAGTGGAAAACAAGTAACATTATGGGGAGATATTGATTCACTTTGAGCACAGTGAGTCTTGTTATCATAATGACAGGGTCTGTGGCCATTTCTTTCCTTGTTCTCTTCTTTAGAAAAGAAGTAAATATGTGGAATTGCTAATTACAATTGGGACACTTAGATTGCTTCCTTTTATAGAATGAACTAGGAGATTTCTTGGGTCTCAGCAATTTTTTCATGACTTGGATACCCTAAGGGCATGAAAAAGTTAAGATCATGTAATTATGCCAACTTTGGTTTTTGCATTTTGATTAAGCCTAGAGTGTGGTATAGGAATCCCAAGCAATCAATAACAAGCCTCATCTTACTTATCTGAACTCATCTCCTGCTCTATTTCAACCCATGTCAATGTGGGAAACTGAGAATATAGTGGTTAAGAGTATAACTTCTTTATTATTGGCTGGCTCTATGGCTTACTAGCTGTATGTGATATTGGGCAATGTCAAAGAACCTGTTTTGCTATCTGCAAAATGGAGATAATAATAGTACCTCATGGAGTGGTTGTTAAGACTAAATGAAATACTGGAGTGAAATTCTAAATATGTCAATAAACAGTAAATGTCACCCAAGTTGGCTCTCCTGTGGTTCATGGTGCTCAGTTTGATTCTTGCATCTCAAACTGCAGTGAAGAATACATAGTGGGTGAATTGAGGTGGCCTCAAGTTTTAGCCTGTCATATCATCTATTCACAGCCTACGTGGGAGGGTAATTCGGTGACAACAGCACTTGACGTTGGTTATCAACGTTGATTCAGAAAATACAGCAGGCTTTGGGGCCAATGCCCTTCTTCACTTATTGCATATAAAGGTGATCTGCTCCTAAAACTCTGAAGGAAGAAGCTTGGGCATTTTTCAGAGGTAGCTGAGTATGATGCTGTCTTACTAGAATCTGAAAACAAACCTTCTCTTCTGGAAATATTAAACTACTGCATTTTCCAATGAAGAATCATACGTTTTCCTCCTCAGTCATCTTGGATGATATCCTGTACATTTGGACTATACGTTTCTTAAAAGAGGAATTGCGTGTATTACCAACTCTTCTCCCACTGCAAACATTTTTTGAGTGCCTATGCTGTATAAGTCCTGGGCTGAACACTTTCCTGCCACTTACTTGACTTGCAACTTTGGTCAAGTTCCTAAACTTCTTGTGCCACTGTCTGTAAAATAAAGGTAATGATGATAGCTACCTCTTGGAGTTGGGTATGAGAATTCAGTGCATTAAAGCACATAAAGCACTAAGCCTAGGACACATTGAAAGTACTCAGTGGCAATAGTCAGTATTAACCTTATCTCTAATTTATAGAAGAGCAAATGGTCTCATGGGAGTTGAATAATTTGCCTAGGGCATTAGAGCCCACTATGCCTACCTTCAAAATCTTGGCATTTAGCCCCTTTACTGCCCTGCTGCTTCCTATCATTCACTCTGTACAACTGTGAATCCCAGGTGCTCTGTTGTCTTTAAAACCATGTATAGTTGGTTAAAGTGACTTCAATGAGCTTAAAAAGAAACATACCAAACCTGAGCTAGAGAAATACATGGCAGAAACGTTCTAGAATGAATACAAATTTCTGCTTGCCTATGAGGTTATCAGACTGAATTTATACTTAAAATATTGTACCTAAGCTAGTCTCCCCTTCTGGCATTAATAACCTCAGCTCCTTGGAGTCTAAGAATAACTAAAGGGGTGCCATGGGTCAATGGTGAGTAGCAGCTTGTGAGAATCTACTTTTTCTCATGTAGCCAAACTGCTTCACAAGAAATAGACGACATTTACATGGCCCCTGTGTCTAAGGTGGACACTTCTTTAATGTGATGTAAATACCTCACAAGAATCTCCTGGCAGCCCAGCTATACATAATATACTCATAGTTCCAGGCCTTGTTGAACTCAATTCCATAATCATCCTCATCATATCACAGGAGAGAAAGAGGTAGGTAAGCCCTTTATTAAGAGAGAGAACTCAGGTGGTCAGCAAGTGCAGCGGATGTTTCTGTTTTTGCCGAACTGACTTCTGTCTCTCCTTTTATTGATAACTCCTCTGCCCTTGCAATCTACCCGGTTCTGGTGGGATGCCCACTGCCCAACTAGACCCATGACCTAGGCCTGACCAAATCAGACTAAATCCTAATACTTATACCAGAGTTATTGGAAAAGATAAGTTTTGGTCTGCTGGCCTTGACAGTGAAAGGATGTAGGCTTGGAGCTCCTCAGGGCCACTGCTTCAGGGAGCCTTGCTGACTGAAGCCAGCACCAAAGAAAGCAAGGCCAACCATTGAAAGAGACAGGGCCCTGATCTTTTCTTTTGAACAACTGGATACCACCTGGCTTGAAGCTTTCCACTGCGCTTCTCATCTCTGATGAGGGTTGACAGATGTCTTCCTATTTATTCCTCAAGGCAGTTTTGGTTGACTCCAGTCATCTGCCACTGAAAAGAACCAGTTCAGCAAATTTTATCCCCATTCCAAGACATTTTCCCTCCCAGGTCAATTTAAGCTTCTTGTGAGCACTTGGCATATTGTGAGTCTCCACCAGTAATCTCCGAAGAATCTGAAGTTACCAAAGTCCTTGACTTTTGGCTTCTGCCCTTTTACCCCTAGGTTAGCAGAGTTACCTAGATCCCACATGGCATATTGGGGAAAGATAAAAAAAATAGTAATTATCTCCAGGGTAGTTTTGTTCCATACATGAGGAAATGCAAATAGCTAATGAAAAAATTGCTTTGTTTCTTATTCAAGCTTCTCTAAATATCCAAAGGAAAATGTTAGTATCAATCTCTATTGCATATGGGAAAAGTGAAACTTAGAGAAGTTAAAGTGCCCAAGATCATACAGTTACTAGCTGGTATAGCTAGGATTCGAAACCATGTCGTCTTATTAGCATGTGATAGAAAGGCAAGCTGGGAACCTGCAACCTTCTGCATTTAAGGACGCCTTTAATCCAAACCCCCTGTGCTTTAGTGTGGAGCCCAGAGCTCCTCCCTCAATTCTGTTTCCATGGTGCACTGTGCATGTGCAGTCCTTGAACGTTCTTGCATTTGCTGGGGGTGGGAAGCCTTTCTCCAGATCTCAGCTTCAGATGCTGCCCACCCAGCCATCTGTGGCAACAGATTTGTGTGTTATCAATTAAAGTCTAAAGGAAGTTGGCAAAACCTCCTACTCTAACAGGGTGGGCTAAAGAAGTTCCTGTTAAAACAGAAATGGGTTGTGTCTATGATAGTGGTAGTTGGTAGCTTTCCAAGAGCACTTTAAATACACCCCATGCCTTGAATTGCTCAGCTCTGATTCTCTTTAAGACATTCCTCTCAGAGGCAGCTCATTTCCATGGAGTGGACCAGTGCATAATTAAACAGGGTTGCCCTTCTGGAAAGCAAAGCAACATCCACAAATTGGAGAATCTGCTTCTGTGATTTTCACTTTGCGACTCACTTGGGAAATCATTATTTATTTATTTTTTTAGTGTACAAAATCTTCATATATATAACATGTCCTGCCCCATTTGAAGTCACGAAGACTTCTTGATTTCAATTGCTCTGGAAGACTCTTTAAGATGCCTCACCTAGGGAACCCCAAAATAGCAAGTACACAAAATGGTCTTTAAGTTCAAGACAGAAAATCTCAAGTACATATTCCTTATTTGTGAAAATCCATCTTGCTATTTTTACATAACTAGATAACTTAAAAGTTTTAGATAGAGAATTATAAAACATATTTTAAATACCTACTATGTGCTATTCCCTGTGGCAGGTCCTAGACGAATAGAGATTAACCATATATAGTTTCTACCCTCATGGCCGTTACTGTCTAATAGCTAAGTAGGGATTTATGTCAGTCCGGCCACACACACACAAAAATGGGTACTACATTGGCTTATGAAGAAATACAATTCTGAACCATAATAAATTTAGTCCCATTACAGGGTAGGTCCTTGTATACTTAAACATCACATTATCCATCTTTCTACTAACATTCTGACAGCAATATGCAAAGCATGATGGTCTCCCTTTCTCTCTTCTGTGAAATTTATCAACTTCAGCGTATTTACTTTGGGGCCAGATAATTCCTTGTCATGGGGACTGTCCTGTCTGTTGTAGGATTCTTAGCATTGTACTTGGCCTCAACCTACCAGATGCCAGTTAGGACATCCCCAGTTATGACAACCAGAAAAGTCTCTGGACATGGCCAAGTGTTCCTTGGGTGGGGAACAGGGTGGGAGAAATCAGCCCTGGTTGAGAGCCACTGAGTCAAACCAAGACTAACAGTAGTTGTTTCACAGATTCTCTAAAATAGAATGAATCTTGTTCTAAATTAATGGGGAAAGATGAGTCATTCCTGGAGACAAAGGAATGCACTAAATGACCTCCTAAAATCCCTGCCAATCCTAGAATTCCAGGGTACTTTTTACCCATAACCTAGTTTGGTTCCTCTGTGTCCCTGTTCCTATGGACCCTCCTGACTGTGCCTAACAGGCAGCTGCATCTCCAACATGCACTTTATGTCAGCAGGAACCCTGGAGGAGTCTTTTTTTTTTAAAGTTCTTTTTGTTTTTGAGAAAACTTGGCAGAAACATTCTTTTTGAAAGAGGAAAAAAAAAAAAAAAAACCCCAAAAAACAAATTTAAGGGCTGTGGGAAAATAACTTTCTGTGCTCCTAGGTACCAGAACCAACCATTTGTTAGCATCGAGCGTCTGCTAAAGTGTGAAAAATTCTTGGAAGTCATTTTCTAAATTTTGTTATTGTTGTTTTATCCATTTATTTCTATGAGCCCTTTCCTTTGCCGTATGTTGGCTGTCCATGTTGGGTTGGCCGACTGAGGTATGCACTATCTTTTATTTTGAAGAACCTACTATTTATCTGATGGTTGGGAAGGTGGCCGTACTGAAGTATAAGGAGCCCAGCATTTGAAGTTTTTAAGACCCGACTTTTAATCTTATGACCATCACTTCCTGACTTTGAGATCTCAGGACTTCCATGCTTTACTTTGTCCTTTTACCAGTGGATGGTAAAACTCTCCACTGAATTGCTGTGGGGATAAAACAAGATGGTAGCTATTTGTAGATTTCAAAATTGCTATGAAAATTATTTGTTAATATGATTGGACTTTGTAATCATGTGACAAATGCTTGTTTCCCCATTGGCTACTTATGCACGGTTTATTTAAAATTAGGCAAAACTAAGAATATGTTTCCTAAGAACACATTCTGGCCACAATTTTTATATCAATCTCTCTTCAAATATGATCCCTAAACTCTTCTTTAATTTCCCACTTCAATAATCCGTCTTAAAATTTTTTTAACTTAGTTTTTCTGTAGTAAGAGTGCGGTTTTCAGAGTTCAACTTAGGGTCAAATCCCAACTTCTGCTACTTTTAACTCTATGCTCTTTGACTTTTAACCTGAACACAATGTCTTTTACAAACTCATAAAGACCTCCATTTCCTCATCAAAAAATTGGGGACAATAATAGATCATATCTTAGAGAGTTGTTGTGATGATAATATAAAATAATGATGATAAAGTGGCATCCAGATGCCTAGGCCCTATGAAGTACACAAAAAGTAGTAACTTGTAGTGATAAACTTGAATTCATTAAAGCTCCTGGACAAAATTGACGTAAAAAACCTTCATCTTTCAAACGGTATAGCCTCCATTTTGAAACTATTTCTTTGGTTTACACAACCCGGAGGATGTGGTCCACCTCATGTTCTCTGTCACTGCCCTCCTTGTCCCTCAAGTTTGTGCAACCACAACCCTGGATTTTATTACTTTTTTCCATAGAATGTTAAAAATTTTCTACAGAAGGAACCTCTGTTGATACATTGGTAGAAGTTTCCTCAATGTCAGAATGATGGAATTTTGGAAGCTTGAGAAAAACGGGTGTAGTAGAGCACTGCTTCTTAAACTTTAACATGCATATGACTGCCCTGGAATCTTGTCAACATGCAGATTCTGGTTGAGTGGGTTTAAGATGGGACCCTGAGGTTCTGCCATTCCTAACAAGCTCCCAGGGGTTCTGTTGAGGCTGGCGTAGGGACCACACTTTGTGTAGCAAGGTGTAGATGAGGAAGTTTGTCTTTATCTCATCTATCTTTAGATGCAGTCTTTCTCCTTAGGAGGTGCCTGACTCTTGATAAAGCTCAGATCCCATCAAAACATTCCTTCTCCTCTCCCAGCATTCAGGGGCTAGTGTGGAACAAGAATCTCAGGAGATGTTCAACACCCAAAGGACTGTGGAGTAAAAATAAGTTTGCCAAGCACCATAAACCATAGTTCCCCATCTTGGGGACCCACATGATGCATGGATGTATTAAAGGCTCTGAGAAGTCCTGATATTTTTTAAAGAACATGTTTCTTATGGTTTGCTCTAGAATTCCCCTTACATAATCTATAAATATCTTAAGAGTAGATCAGGATCTCCTGGGTGGAACCCAGATTTCAGTAGTTCTTTAACTCTCGGTGGGTGATCCCAATTTATAACTGAGGTTGAAGTCTGTCAGTGTAAGCATAGGAAATTCTAACAGAACACACTTGGAGAAAATCCTACAGTGAAAATAGCTCATCTAATAACATTGTTTATTAGATGCTAAAGGTGATAATTTCTGAAGTGGTAAGCCTACATTTATACAATAGCTTTCTTATTTGAAAAGACTTAAATGGCTTAAAGCAGGCTGGGAATTTGGAGATATGGGAGCTGATGGATTTAGTGGAAAGAGAGAACAAGGACCTTTAAATACCCCTTTGGTATGTATATATATATACACACACACACACACACATACACTAGATATGTGTGTGTATATGTGTGTGTGTGTGTGTATTCTCTATATAATGATGTGTTGACATCTTAAAAAAAAAAACTTTCTAGTTGGGGAGAGACTGCCCCTCCTAGAACTAATCGGTTCTTAGTGGACTCAGCCAGGAGCATACCCTTGATATGGAAACTAAGCAATCCAGAGCCATACCTCCTTAACTTGGCCCATATACCCAGAAGGCAACATTCCTCTGCTTTAACCACTCCAGGGACAGGTATCAGGCAACTAGGGACCACTCCTATAGTTTAGAGCCAGCCAAAATTATCCAAAATAGTTGATCTTAAATAGTTCACCTGCCCCTGCCTTTCCCAAGAAAACTCCAAAAAAGTCTGCAAAATATCCCTACCTCCCAACTTTCTGCTCCTGCCTCTGCCTCTTGTCCACCCTAACGTCTCTCCCACGTGGCCCCATGCGACACGCCATGCCTTCAATCTCTAGAGCCTGTTAATATGATAAGCTTGCTTTCCTGAGCCTCTCCTGTCTCCTCCAGTGGCCCCACCTGACTGACCGTCACATAAAAGAATATGAAACACTCCTCAAAACTGCCCATGGCATTGAATGCATGTCTCTGTGTCTACCACAGGCTCCAACCAGACACAATTTTCTTGAAACACTTGAAAGATTTGAGGGCAAAACATTTTTTTTTTTCGTAGCTCTATTGAACATGAATTCCATCCCTGGCTCTTTCATCTGCTTAATGATAGGCTTTGAGCAAAGACATTGAACTTCTCTAGATGTCCTGATCCTCGTGTAGAAAACAGGACTCACACCTGCCCTGCCTACCTTTTAGACTTGTTGTGAGCATTAAATGTGGCAGAGAAAACACACTGGGTAAAATGATGTGCCAAACACATATAAAATGTTACAAAGTGTCTTTATTGTTGTGAGAGAAAAATGTTGACTCAATTTCTGAGAAATAAGTCAGTTGTTTGGTGCCTTTGATTATATGCTACAGAATTTTGAGAAAAAGCAGTACTCTGCTTCTGCCAATGTTCTTGTCTTTGACCTCTGCTCAGCCTCTCAGTGTTAATTGGTTCTATGTGGAAGAGGCAGGAGAAATTTTGTTACCTAGTTTGTCTAATTAATAGCCACAGATCAATTTGCTTGTCATTTTTTCTCTCATAGATTACTTGTTGTTTTTGACTAATGGGTCATATCTGAAGATGGCTACATATTGTGTCACAAATTTATCCTACCACTGGTAAAAATATGACCTTTTGAACTATTTAACATAGCACAGCAGTCTGTATTTTGCAAGAAGCCTTATGTATTTAACCTCCTTCTCTCATATCATTTTGCATGAATGTAACCTGCCCGCAGAGGCCCTTATTAATGGGCAATAAGCTTTGACATGTGTTCGGATCAGTTTGGCTCAGAAAGTTTATTTTAAATTTACTATACATTTTCATTGTCTTGTCTTCCAAAATTTCAGTGGTGGGAATTGTAATAGTTAACACCAGGCCCTTGATCTCATCCGTGCAATGATGGGCGCTTGAGAAAGTTGGTTCTGGGAATGTCACACGGATTTCAGAAAAGCGTTTGGCCTGTGTCTCTGTAGCTTCTCAGCGCTGTCTCTGTCACATTCCGTGCTGTGTTCAACCTTCCTGCCAACTCCGGCAGCTTTCCAAAGCAGCCTCCTGATTCATCCTCATCAAGCAGCAGAGAAGTCCAGGTGCAACTCTGCTCAGCCTTCTTTCGGGAGGCAGAGCTAAGGGTTCTCCCTCCAAGGCACAGGACATCCCTTTATACAGGGATTTTTTATCAAGATTAAATTTATTCAAGTACAAGATACTTTGTAAAAATCCAGTCCCCAATAATATCTGCATCACTCTGAAATGGAATATAGAATACCAAAATGATGTTTTTTCCAAAGAAGTGATAAGCCTGTCTTGGAATGTATATATAAAAGAAATTTTTAAATAATTAGCAATATTATTTTATTCTGTCTATTTGAGATACAACTGCTGCTATTATTATGTGTATTACTGACTGTAATAGTGAGTGTGCCTGGAAGGAAGCTAAGCTGTTTGCATGCATTATCTCATTCCATCCCCCTGATGACCATATGTGGTAAGCAACGTTTCTTACCCCCAACTTATGGTTAAGAAAACTGAAGTTTGGAGATATTAATAGTGAAATTTTCACTAAGTGCTTACTTGGTGTGAGCCATTACACTAGTCACTTTACATGTATGAAGTCAATTAATCTTAATTAACTAAATTAAATGTAAAAAACCCTTTGAGTCAGTCACTAAGGCTATCCCATTTCACAGATAAATAAGTTGAAATGAAGGCATAAGGTCTATCTTAGTCTGTTTTGTGTTGCTATAAAGGAATACCTGAGACTGGGTAATTTATAAAGAAAAAAAGCTTATTTGGCTCACAGTTCTGCAGAACGTACAAGAAGCATGGCACCAACATCTGCTTCTGATGACGGTCTCAAGGAGCTTCCACTCATGGCTGAAGACAAAGGGGATCCAGTGTGTGGAGATAGAGATCCCGTGGCAAGAGAGGAAGCAAGAGAGAGGGGTGTCAGGCTGTAGTTTACAGTCAGCTGTTGTGGGAATGAAGAGAGCAAGAACTCATTCATTACAGCAAGGATGGTACCAAGCCTGCCAGGAGGGATTTGTCCCCATGACCAAAACACCTCAGATTAGACCTCACCGCCAGCTTTGGGATAAAATTTCAACTTGATATTTGGGAGGACAAACTTCAAAACTATAGCACAGTCTTAAGAAACTTACCTCAGGATTCTAGAATTAGGAAACAATGTCAAAAGAAGACCTAGCATGTGTGTTTCTAAAAGTTGAGTGCAAACTCTTTCTTCTATTGACAAGGAAATAGAAGTTAGAGGCATAAGGGATGGAACTGGGGGCTGGGTTTTCTGCAATACTTTCTTCCTTTATCTTAAGGTCCACCTCCACCTGAAAAGCTGTATTTATTTCATTTGAGATACTGCATAGGTAATGAAGCAAGGTCTCTTGTGCTGAGAGGCAAATACTGTAATCCTCTGCATGACTTGATTCTTTATTTCAGTAATATGAAAATTGTCAAATTATGGATGAATTATGGATGCTACAGATACCTGTAATTTGCTGCTGCAGTTTTGTAAACACATGCAGCTGCCTTTAATTTTGTTTTACCAGCCATGTAATTCATTAACACACACCTGCAGTTTCCTAAGATACAAAGACGAATGAAACTGGTTTGCAGTTCCCACTCTTTGTGTTTCCTACACCTCTCTGTTTAATCACCACACTGAGAGGTTGAGTAATTGGTTAAAAATAAATGCATCTCAAGGAGGAGCCTAGTGATTATCCTTGAAGAACATACTCAAATTCCCACCTCAGCCATTGACTTAAATCATTGTTTTATCAGCCAAAACCCAGGGCAGTTTGGAAAATAAGAAATTTGTAGAATTGATTTTTTTTTTCTTGCAACTGTTATGGCAACAAAGGAAAATCATTAAAAAATGGATTTTGGAGGTAGCTGTTGGAGACTCCTTAACAGGAGAGCCATGATTGGTGCTGGTGGGTTCTTGCTGCTTCACCAAGAGGAATATTAACCAAGGTCTCATCTGAGAAATGAAGTGTTATAAGACAGTCCTGGCAGGAAGTACTTGTTTTAACCTTTCATTTACTTCTTTCTTTCTTTCCCACCTATTGAAATTGATGAGTTAGGTTATTTCTGATTGCTTCCCCTCCTCACTGTCATGTCTGTAAAAATATTAAAAAATGTTTCTTTTCAGGAAAAAAATCCTCATTTTTGTCAGCTTTTAAAAAACAAGATCTTCAGTAAAACCAAAATAAGAAATAATAGTAATGACTACTTTTGTTGAGCACTAGCCATATGTCTAGCACTTTATTAAGAGTATTGCATAGTCATTTTGTTGAGTCCTCAACACAACCTAATAACATTGGCTTTATTTTCCTCAATTTATACTCTAGAAACCAGAATCTAAAGAAACTAAGTGACTTGCTGACGGGGCTTCTATTTGTTAAACTGAGGACGGCCATCCTTCAAAAGTTGTATTTCGTATAACAATGTCACATAGATTTATACCTCATACAACTATCCTCTTTATCCCTCTACACCTTTTACCATTAACATTCTCCTTTGTATAGCTGTAACTGTTACACAAGCTGCAACATATTTTGTAATACTATGCCAGTTCCATTGCCTTACTCACTTATGTATTTAGGCTATTGTTATTTAATGTACAAAAATGTTCAGTGTGAAGGCTAAAATTATATTGAAAAACTTAATGTCCTAAGTGGCTTTAGGCAAGATTATAAAGTAAGGTAGGCAGCTTTTCTTGGTATTTTCCTGTCCTTTGTATACCAGAACATTTATCAGGCTAAATATCTTAGTTTGCTTTGTGTTGCTATAACAGAATACACCAGACTTAGTAATTCATAAAGAAAAGAAATTTATTGCTCACAGTTCTGGAGGCTGGGAAGTCCAATATCAAGGTTCCAGGCAAGGGAGGACCTTTGTGCTGAGTCATACCATGGTGGAAGTTGGAAGGGCAAGAAAGCATGAGAACTGAGAATAGGGAACCAAACTCACGATTTTCGTTAGAAACTTACTCCAGCAATAACTAACCCACACCTAAGATAAACCCCTTTTGTGATAATGGCATTGATTCGTTTATGAGGATAGATCCCTTATGATGTAATCACCATAATCAACACCGTTGCATTAGGGATTAAGTTTCCATTGCACAAACTTTGGGGAACACATTCAAACTATGGAACTGAGGAATATAGCCTGCTTCCCCTGTTCTACACCAAAATTTATACATTCTATGTCTCATTGCTGCAAAATCTTATATGCTACTGGATTCTAATTAGCAATGATTAGTTTATCTGAGAAGCTCATTCATATAAATGAATTACCAATAGGCATCATTTAATGGAGTTTTACTATATAATAGACACGGTGCTAAATTCTTCATAAACATTATCTTGTAAAGCCCTCTATGGTGGCATTATCTTCATTTATAAATTAGGGAGTTGAGGGACACAAAGATTAAGAAATTTGCCCAAAAGAATAATTTGGTAGGCCTAGAAGCAGGATTTGAAATTAATTTCTATATGACTCAGAGCCCTGAGTTCTGATCTTTTTGCCACAGCACTGTTTCTGAAAGTGTGTCTACCTGCATCAGAATCATCTAGGCTGTTTGTTGAGAATGCTGGTTTGTGGAACAGTCAAAAGACCTGCTAAGTCAGATTCTTTGGGTTCAGAGCTCAGGAATCTGCATTTTGTTTTTTTTTTTTTTGCAGTTTTCCCAAACCTCCCAGACATCTATATAATTTTTACTCATGTGAAAAGCTTATAACTTTTTGACAAGTTCCATAAGAAGTAAACACAGTGATAGTGCTGTAAAACCCTGGTGCAAGTCAGTGAGCAAGACAATTTTGACAGTCCAAAGTAAAAGATGTGTGAATATACCACAGAAATCGGACCCTAATGCTATCAGTTAAATTCAGTCCCATGATATGAAGACTTGATGCTTTTAGAGAAACCCAAATCAAAGTAGCTGAAGCTCAAAAGGTCATTAATTGCTCTTTTAAAATATAGCTCCATCTAGGCACTCAACCACAATCATCACAGATACTTTTCTCTTCTCTTCATGTTTTGGCTTGCCTCTCCTCTGTATTGGCCTTATTCTTAAGTAGCACTTCCAAAGTGGTGATGAGGTGGCCACCACCACCTCCAGGCTTATATTCTGCCAGGTTTGAATTCCCAATGGAAAGAGTTCATCTTTCAATATAATTCCTTGAAAAGTCCTAGGGACTTGGGCCTGGGTAACTCCTCTCCGAACGAAGCAGAAGTCAGCCGGGTGGCATGCCCTAGACAAACTTGAATATTTTCCAAAGTCCTGAAACTAGAGGGAGGAGGAAATGGAGAGTGGGACCAGCTGCTTACAAGCCACATGAACTGAGAGTGAGGGACACTTGGTCCCCAAAGGGAAGTTGGGTCTTAATAGTACAAGAAGACGGAATGGATGTTGGGCAAATAAACCAACGAATGCCCTTCTCACCCATGAATGGACAAAATGAGTTAGTTACTCTTCATGCTCATAGTAAAGCTATCATTTTCCCCTAGGTGACTATAGGTAACACAATGTTCTCAACAAATATTTTTAAATGATACTAAATCTAACCTGATCCCGTGCTCGACCAGGTGTGTCTATATATAGATCCAATAGCAAACTATTCACATGAGACCCAATTATTGGAGTTAATAAAATTTATTTCCCAGATGCTTCAAATCACTGAAATGAATACAGTGGTTTATGACATGTCACAGGACACTTTCAAGGACCAGTTAAAAAATGCTGCAGTTCAGAGAGAGTTAGGAGATCATGATTAGAAGCTGAGAAGGTGGTATGTGAGAGAGAGTGGAAAGAATAGGAATTTTGTTGGGAAAGCTGAAAGATGTGAATAGAAATGAGGATGCTTCTGAGCTGTCATTTGCAAAGCTCTCCTGTGGCTTTGAAGGTCTTTGGAATTGAGCTCTGAAAGACTTGTTTATTTTATTTGTTCATGTTTTACTCATTGTAAGCCACCAGGAATTAGCATCACTTGTATTTGCAGAGAGAACTTCATGAGTTGGTTAAGAATCTTGTTTCTGATGAATCCATGGTGTTCTCATGGCTAAGAAACAGCCACTCCAACCTTGACATTTTCCTTGAGCGAGAGAACCCTGTCATATGACTCCCCTGAATTAGTCATCAGAACAATCCATGGTAGAGAAATACTTGCCTTTTTTCATTGCTATTGCCTACATGTTGCTTAGATTGCTGCGTGAAAAGTTCAATTTTTATGATAAGAAAGCTATGCACAAACTTAAGTATGAGTTTCCTTATATTCTGTTCCCCTTCAATCACTTTAATTCTGTTTTCTAACTCCCATCCTTTAGGGTTGATGAAAAATTCTATGTCAGGTCTTTTATTAGTAAGAGTAATTAATGCTAGCCAGCCTAATAAACAGCATCTAATTCTTAGTGGTTTAACAGCAAATTAATTTCTTAGTCTCACCATTGTCTGATTGCTTATTTGGCAGGTGACTTTTCATGTGGTGTTCAGGGATCCTGAATCTGTTCATCTCTTTTTGCCAATATTTTCTAAAACATCCTCAAATTACCCTACTTCCTCTGCATCCAGTCAGCTAATAAGCAAAGAGAAAGAGTATGGCACATCACCCGAAGGGTTTTAGAGACCTAGAAATTGTCTACATCACTTTTTCCCCTAATCCATTGGCCAGATCTACCTGCAACATCCCACCTTTACTGCAGGGAAAGCTGATAAGTGTAATTTCCCAGTGTACCTAAGCAGGAAAGTGGGTTTGGTGAGCATTCAGCCACCTCCTGCTACAATTATTACTGGGGCTTCCTTTTGCTTCTAGATTATAGTAAAATCTAGGGAACTTAGTTGCAAAATGGAGTATCTTTAGCTTATTACATTGCAGCTGGCAATCCTCTTATTCCAAACCCCTGTTTCCTTGAGGCTCATATGTCTCTTCTTTCATCCCACATAGGAATCCAGAGACCAGGTCCGCCTTTCTTAGAGAAGCCATATAGTCATCTGCTCAGTGTTCTTGCTCATACCCTAGGCTTTGCCAGGGAACACATGTGACTTTCCCTGTTCTGAGGGCCCTGCCTTGGGGGTAGTTCTCCTCTCCTTCACCTTGAACTTTCGTCATTCTCACATAACTCCCCCAACCGTCTTCAACACACACACATACACACAAACACACACACACACACACACACACACACACACCACTTCTATTCTCCCCAGTGTCCTTGGGACATTGTTTAACTTCTATTTTCTTCCCCCCACCAAATATACTGGAGGAAGAGGGCATAGAAAGGCTTGGCTACCATTCTGGAATGAAGATAGGGGAAAAGATCAAGAGAAAAATACAAATCATAATTTTAAAAATTTGCCATAAATAAAAGTTGAAATGCATTGATTATATTGATTACTTATATCAGGCCCATGCCTTATCAACAAACCAGTCCTATGAGGTAAGTAACATTTCTTCCGTTTTAAGATGTGGAAACTGAGATTGAATAAGTTGTATTACTTATCTCTGGACACACTCCTCATGAGATGGCAATCATGACAAGAACCCATGTACAGCAGACTCCAAGTCCTGGGTCATCAACCACTATGTCACTCTGCAGTGCCTGGTCAGTGGGGAAGCTATAACTCTGATAGTCTCAGTAGAAGGCTTGCCAACCCCCAGAACTGTGCAGCATTAGCAGACAGGGATAGCACAATGGCATTTACCAAGCCTTTATCTTATGCCAGATATTATGTTAGTCAATTTGTAGATTCTGTCTTGCTTACTTTTTCCAGCATTAATATCATCCCTAACTTACAGATGAGGGTATGGAAGTTGAGTGAGGATATCGCCTGCCCTGTTATTTCAGAGTGGAGCCATGTCTCAAACCCTAATCCCTGTGACTCCTTAATTCACACTCTATTCCACTCTCTTATACCTCGTAGAAGGCCTGTCACTGTGTGGCCCAAGGGGAAGTGATTGTCCCTTGTGATCTATGAGAGTAATAGCCATCCCTTTTAAAAGTCTTGGGCCACGAGTTGGAAATTAACAAATCATTCCATCCATAAAGGGAAAATGGAAAGGGTTGGATGTGAATATGATACATGAAGATTGAGTATGATCCAAACCTGAAGAAAATACTGATGGAAATCTTATTCATAATAATTTCTCTTCATTTCTTGTAAACTTCCATTATATCCCAGTTTCATGAAGTAATTGCAGGGTGTCAAATTTGAACAGCTTAAAGTTATGTAATTAATTGCATTCAGCTTCAGTTACAATTACTAATTGGTCCAAGCCTGCCAGCATAGCACCTGGCCGCAGTCAGGAACACAACCGCAGTGGCAGGCAGGTGGTTGCAATAATTAGGTTATTACTTTTTTTTCCCCTTCAAGTACCAGGTGGTCCAAGCCCCAGGGTCAGACAGACTGTATTTGGCCCAAGGGTACCATTTCTGACATCTGAGTTCTTTTGAAGAAACTAAGGGAGGTGGCAGAATATACTAGCCTGGAACATGGTAAAAAAGCACAAGTACCAAACTGGGCTTACTGCAGCAGAATCAGGGAGGAGGATCCGGCATCCCAAATAAGGTCTGGATAAACGGACAGACTCTTAAACCAGCAGTCATGGTATTTCTGAGATTTTGGTTTTCAGACTAGCCCTTCTAATTAGATCTCTGGGAAATAAGAAGGAATGAAGATCCAAAAGCAGGCATACAATCTGAATTTGTAAGCAACGTTGCCTGCTAGTCATGAGCATCAGATTTGAAATCAGGTAGATGTTCTTGTTTATCTGCTTGGTTGTTTTATTTTCTCCTGGGTCTGCTTCTTATTGAGATTTTAGGCAAACTACATGACTTTGTTGCCCTCAGTTTCCTCATCTGAAAAATAGGAACAGATATGGCTGCTGTGCCCACTAAATGAGTAAATGCATAAACGTTGCTCAGCACATGTCTGTTCTGCAATAAAATGATCTATTAATGTTAACCTGTTTTATCTGTATTGTATCCAGAAGGGAAAACAGTTCAGTGACCTACATTTTGAATTGGGTATTTAACAATATAACTTTCAAATGATGAACAGAATCATTTTCATCTTTGTAATATTAATAACCATAATTTACTGAGTATGTGTTCTGTGCCTGGGAAAATAATAAGTCTTGTACTAGCTTTAATTCATGTCATCCTTCCTGTTAACGTTGATATTAATATTCCTATTTTATAGATGAAAAACTGAGGCACGGAGAGGTTATGTTACTTCTCTGAGATTTATATCTATATTTAGCTAGTAAATGAGGAAGATGAGTTAGAACTCAGATATCCTAATTCTGTCGCCATTAACCACTGTGCTTTACTGCCTTTATAAGTCCTGGGGAAAATGTTCTCAGGTTCTTTCTGGCAATATTAATAAACTTTTATGTTTTAATGCCAGATTATCCTAGCCTAGCTCTTGTATTTTAATTCAGATTGACTTAAACAATAAGTGTGATATAGAAAAACATGTTTGGAGCATATTCAGAAAGGACCTGGGAAAACCATTATTATTTGTTACATTTATTTTTTATTTAATTGCATTTCTCTATTTTTGTTTGCTGTCTTTGTGCTTACAACATGCTCTTGAGCATCCTGTAGAAATTCGTGCTGAGGTCAATGTTAAGTGGCAGGTAGGAAACTTTTATAGGTCCATGATCTTAAATCAGAAAACGGAACGTTGCCAAGAGATATCAAAAATAATTGCAATAAAGATGATCACAGCTCTATCAAGAACATCTGATAAGTAAGCTTGTTCTTTACTGGAAACTCATTTCTCCCAACTGCTGTAAAGAGGAGGGGAAAAAGCCTTGCCTTGCTTGGATGACACAGGAGCAAACAGGAAAAAAAAGAAAATACAGTTTTATTTTTAAATAGTTTTGAGTCTTTTCTTGAGCTGTTTTCTAATCAATAGAAATGACGAAGAAATCTTATGGTCTCATCTCCCAGGTTTTATGTTTCCCATTTATTTAACCAAGATAATAAAAACTCATATGTGGTCTCTTTAGTCATTTCCAAATAGGGCTGGCTTCTTCTGTTTATCTCCAAATAGCTCTGGCTACAGATTTCATTTCAGAACTGTTGTTAGCATAATCAACTGCTAGGTGGATAGACAGATACCACCTTTGGTTTTATTATTAACAAAAATATGTATTCTTGGATTGAAAGACTTGAGTTATAATAATGAAAAACTGTGTCTTGTTTTTTGACTTATGAGGAAAACCTGTGAGGTCTGGCCAACTTTCACATTTGAGTCCCTTTACTCTCAATCTATTCCCTCAGTCTTAGATTTAACAAGTTCCAGAGATCAATAGTTCTCTCTTAGAATGAGCGGAAATTAAAATCTATGATGAGGCTCACCCAACCTCCTTACAAAATCTGCTGCTGGAAAGCAACCCAAATGTTGAGGCCCAGTCCAATGGCTCTGCTTGCCTTTTATTTGCCTGACAGTCCCAGATTGAGAGGAAATGGCCTTCAGATGTTGGCAAATCTTTTACACTGGCATTCATATTACTGAAATTTCTCAGCCACATTTCCGATTCAGAAGTGCCTCCCCACTCTGTGATGTGGTCCAGGCAGCTAGCTTCCCAGCAAGCTTTGGGAATCCCTACTTTCTTATTCATGACTCTGCAAGCAATGAATGTGTGCAGCATACAGTATGGTGAAAGGGCATCACAGATAGGGGTTGGTTTCAAATTCAACTTGTAAGGTGTAAGTTGTATGACTTGCTCATGAAGCTGATATACCTTTCTCTTTATTGAATCTTGATGACATAGATACTAGATACATTGTGGCCATTTTTCGTGTCAGCTTGGAGATGGCTATGAGGTCTCATCAATCAAAAAGTCCTACCCAGCCAAGTTTTCAGGGTTAGGAAACTTTAGTCTTTGTTCAACTGAATATAAGATACAGTCATTGGCTAGAATAGAGGGCCATGCCATGTGCAGAATACATCATTAAACGCTAGAGTTGTACTGAGATGAGAAGGCCTCACTTTGTAACGACCTTACAATTTTTTGGATCCTTTGCCATTTGCGTATGTCTCCTTTCTTTTACAAATATGTGCCCTTGATTTCATGTAGTTTAATTGAAATAAATACAAGTTACAGCATCATATATGTATTTTGTGACAGAGGGTATTTTGCATATACTGAAGTAAGGAGAAATTCTTGTAGTTTGGAGAAAATCTGCACCTTGTATCAAAGTTAGACAAAGAAGATGGTGACTGAAGGAAGAAATGAAATCCCAAATGCTGGGGAAGGGCATGGCTTTTGTTCAATCTCCTATTCATTCAGTATGCAATTACTGAATGCCAACCACACTACAAGCATTGTGCAATTTGCTGGGGGCTGAGATGAGAAGGATATGAACTTTAGTTTCAAAGAGCTCGCAGTCTTGTCTTAAGAAAGAATGGGTTCAAGCCTGTAATCCCAGCACTTTGGGAGGCCGAGACGGGCGGATCACGAGGTCAGGAGATTGAGACCATCCTGGCTAACACAGTGAAACCCCGTCTCTACTAAAAAATACAAAAAAATAGCCAGGCGAGGTGGCGGGCGCCTGTAGTCCCAGCTACTCGGGAGGCTGAGGCAGGAGAATGGTCTAAACCCGGGAGGCGGAGCTTGCAGTGAGCTGAGATCCGGCCACTGCACCCCAGCCTGGGCGACAGAGCAAGACTGTCTCAAAAAAACAAAAAAAAAAAAAAGAAAGAATGGGTTGATAGACAGCAGGAAAGCCATGTGACTGGAAAGAACATGGGAGAGGACTGGATAGAAGATGACAGCACACCACCTGCAGGGGTGAGGAGCCCCATTCTGAGATCAGGAGAGCTGATTCAAATCCCCTCATTGCCTGACTGGCGGTGAAACCCTATGCAAAATGCTTGAGTTGTTTCTTTATCTGGAAATGAGGCAGCTGGACCATGAGCCTATTAAAATTCCCCAAATTGTGCTCCTTGAAAAAATAGTTCTTCATGGTATTAACAGGAGACTTTCAGAGGTGAAACATGCCAGAACATCTGTGGTCAAACAATTTAAGAAATTATTAGCAACACTTTCTGTAATTGAATATCCTCATTTTTCTAAGAAAAAGAGAATGAATTACTATTTTTTAAATTTTTTTTTCTTTTCCCTTCTCCATTTGCCCCTGTTCCCCGCTTCCTACTTAGTTTTTTAGAGATGCAAATAATAACCTTTTACCTCCTCTTCACTGGACACTCCCTACAGGGCAAATTCCAGAAAAGAACTCTTAACCACCACGAGGTTGCCTGGAGAGATAACAGTTGATTTACAACCTAAAGTATGCCCACTACAAACTTTCTCCCACCCAGAGAGTTCTTGGCCACCATTAAAACCTATTTATGCCCATGAAGACACCAACTCAGCTGCTCAGTAGATAAGGCACTGAACTAGCACATGGACCACCCCCACCTGCTAATTTCTATCCCTATATAGTCACCCCTTTTAAAAGCATTCACTTTCTGCTCCAAAAGCCAAACAGTCCTCTTAAGGGAAGAAGGCTGTACTTCTTCCCCTAAGCTAGCTTTGGAATAAAAAGTCACTTTCCTTTATACTAGACCTGGCTCTTGTTAATTGGCCTCTGCAAGCATCAGGTGACCAAACCTGTGTTTAGATTACATTTCCTCTAATAGGCAGAGTGAATAAGTGCATAGTAGAAATGGAAAGCTCCTGGGCTCCTGCAAGGTCAGTGGTATGATCTTTACTTTATAGTGAGGGAAATTGTGACTGGAATAAATGAAGTAACTTGCCAGATAACTGAGACAGCTAATTATAGGGCCTCATAGAGCAGGGGTAAGTGTACATTTTTTTATAAAGGGACCAATTAAATATTTAAGGTTTTGTAGGCCATATATTCTTTGTTCTGTTGCAGCCACTCAACTCTGGCATGTAATATGAAAGAAGCCATAGATGATATTGTAAATGATGGACGTGGCTGTGTTTCAATAAAACTTTATTTGCAAAATCAGGCAGTGACTGGCTTTAGCAAGAGGGCCTTAGTGTGCCAACTTTTACAGTAGAGCATAATGGGCTTTGGAGTCAAACTGCCTAAGATGATATCCCCAGATATGTCTTTTTCTGGCTAATTGACTCTACAGAAGATATTTAATCTCCCTATTCATCAGTTTCACATCTATAATGTGAACATAATAATAGTATTCACCTCAGAATTGTGAGAATTAAATGTAACAATATCTGCAAAACAATTACAATAGCATCTAGCACTTAATCAATTCTTGTTTCATTAGCCATTTTTGGTAATACTCAGTGATTAATCAATTTCCTTACCATCACATAGTCATTAAAAAGTGGGGACAGGATTTCCATTCAGAGGGTCAGGGTCTGGAGCCTGTGCTTTTATCTGAACCCTACCTCCAATGCCCTCACAGAGCTGGGGGAGAAAGGGTTTAGGTCAGGTCTGGCTAACTCCAGCGCCCATGCTGTCTTGCCACAACTGGCCTTTCTGACCATACACTCAATGGATGATGGCCCACACACTCAATGATCACAGCATGTAGATTTCAAGTGGGTCAAAATGCAAATACCCAGGGTGTTAAGTGTGTGGGTCACTATCCATTTAGTTCCACATCTTAAAAAAAATCGGGATCATGCGTTTAACTGCTTTTGTTTGAAACTCTACATAACTATATTTACTATACATATATGTAATGTTATGATGATACTTTGATGTCAATACAATCTAAGTGTATTTCTCTGGATCTGTTAGGAAGCTAAGAAAACAATGTTACCTCTATCCCAAGGACATAAATTTTCCCATACAAGATATAATGCTATGATATGCTGAATGAAAAATTTAGGCTTATGATTAGGGATACTCGCTATATATAAATCTGTACTTAATCCTAAATTTTCTAGTTTGGAATTTCATCTGTGTACTTAACCTCCACTTCTACCACGGGATTTATGTTCTATTTTAAGAGGCTACAGTGGAGGTTCTCAAAGTGTTCTCCAAACTAGCAGTATCAATATCTCTTGAAAATGATTAGAGATGTTAGACCTTGGGCCCCACCTCAGACCTGCTCAATTAGAAACTCTAGGGCCCAGAATTTGGTGATGGAACCCAGCAATGTATGAGTTGTGTAAATCATTTTATAATATTTCTATCACTGGTATAGCACCTTATATTTTTCCAAAATACTTTAAAATATTCATTTTCAGCTTCAAAATAATCTTTAAGGTAGTCAGAATAGTAGGGGGGAAATAAAAGTTTGCTTATATCATTTTGCTAGTGAGAAAACTAGGCAAGCACAGATCCTGATAGCAAAGCTAAGATTTCAGACTCAAAGCCCATTTTGTTATTATTTTGAGTTCGTATTTTTCCTCCTTAAGCTGGGCCTTGTTTACTTATATTTAGTCTTATTGGCATGGAGACTTGATCATTTCTCCTTGATTAGTGTTCCCTGGTACCTTTTGGGTTTTACCTTCAGATTCATAATTATTAATTCTCTAGACTATGGGTCAGCGAAACTGGCCCACCACCAGTTTTCGCAAAATTCTTTTTGAAACACAGTCATGCTCATTTCTTTTTTATTGACTGTGAGTGGCTGCTTTTACACTACAGCAGCCGAGCTGAAGAGTTGCAACAGAGGTTGTAGAGCCTACAGATCAGAAATTCTCTACTCTTTGGCTCTTTAGAGAAAACATTTGCCAAGTGCTGGTCTAGAAGCAATAGATTACTCACATAAAGCCTGATAATAAAACAGCAGAAGAGGGCCATTCAGTTTCCTAACTTTGACTTCAGGATCAAAGGTCCCTCAACTCTATGCATGTATTTCTCAGTGGTTTAGACCAGTGGTCCTCAACCTTTTTGGCACCAGGAACTGGTTTTGTAGAAGAAAATTTTTCCACAGATGGGGTTGGGGGATGGTTTCAGGATGAAACTGTTCTACTTCAGATCATCAGGCATTAGTTAGATTATCATAAGGAGTGTGCAGCCTTGATTCCTTGCATGCATAGTTCACAATAGGGTTCAGGCTCCTATAAGAATGTAATGTGTGGCTGATCTGACATGAGGTGAAGCTCAGGCAGTCATGCTCACTTGACGGCCACTCACCTCTGTGGACCAGTGCCTGTCTGTGGCCCAGGGGTTGGGGACCCCTAGTCTGGACCATTCTGCTCATTAAGACTATAATTTTTTCCCATCATAATTGGTAAAACTAAGTTTACTCTCTCTCTCCTTCCCCTATGGCTCAATAGTGTAGAATTTATTTTGACTATTCAATTATCTCAATTAAGTATTTTCTGGGATCCCATTAACTGTGTGTTTGCCAATCTGACATAATAAAATTCTGAAAACACTCCAAGAGAAATATTTGAAGCCCAGACAAGAGGCAGAAAAGGAAATATAATATACTCTTGCCTCTCTGATTATGTTATCTGAAAAACCTAAAGTGCTTTCTAGTGCACTCTATGTCCAGACTCAGAATGAGGAATGACAAAATTTTTAGATAAATTGGTTTGTGAAATATTTATGTGCACTTTAGTGGCATAGACAGGAGGTAATCTGTTTTGTATTGAATCAGCTTGGGACAGAAAAAAAAAAAGCACAATGTTAATGAGATTTTTTAAAGCCACTTTTAAATTCATGTTGGCAAAAGACAAATAGTAAAGACTTTTAATTTCTATAAACTTAACGGCTAGAGAACAAATAAAGCTTTATTAACTTAAATAAAAGTAGCTTTTCTTTCAAGGGCATAACAATTTATTTTTTCTTTCTATGTAATCTTCTGAAGGAGTACTTCTCTGTGTATTGATCATCATTTTCCAGTGTTAGTTTGATTTTAACTAAGTACTGACAATGGTAAAAAATCACAGGGTGACTCCAGTTTAGTACACTGGGTTAAGCCTGTGGTCTGGGAGTTAGCCAACATTATTTCCCTGTAAGATATGCAATGTCTTTGCTGTATAACCTTTGGCCAATACTTGCTCTCTCCATTTCATCCTCTGGTTCTGCCCATATGTGGGCATTAAACTGATTTTAGTGTCTGATGAAGTTGATGCTGTACTTTGAATCTGTTAATTATTCTAGAAAAGTAGAGTAAAGGCTGAATCAACCCTTAAGTCAAGGCTTAAACCTTTCATTTCATTGATCTTCCCAAACTGGGGTCAGACATGTTTGTGCTCCCATAGTGTTATGATGCTCCCATAGTCTTTTATACTTATTTATCTCTATCATGGCATAATTCACCCTGGACTGAAATTACTAGCTGTTTTGGTTGTATTCCCTTTTAAACTATGACATTTTTAAGGGTGGAAGCTGGATCTTGGTCATTGGAGTATCTCAAGTACCTGGTTTGCCATCAGTACTAAATAGCTTTCTTATGGATGAACTAATTAAAGAGACTTAATTTTTAACTAATAAACTGGAAGATCTACTAGAAGGATGGGAAGGAGCAGGTAAGTAGACCATGTAACCAGTCAAATTCTGCCAGGGAACTTGCTAAAGAACACACTTCCAGAACAAAAAGAAACTAAATCCCATTTAGACTTTTGCAGTTTAAACTCTTAGGTCTATAAATTGTGTAATCTCTTCAAAATTTTCTGAGCTGATCTTGTATCCCAGTCTTCCCATTTGTGCAAAAATCCTCTTTCTGCTGACCACTGGCAAAATGCTTTAGCTTGGATTGCTGAATGTATTTTTTTAGCAGATATGCTAATCTCAGGAATGATGCATTTCAGCTCTAGCATCATTAAAATAATATCCCATTGCCATTCTGCAGTTAACTGCTGAGTCAGCACGTTTATTACAATCTCTCTTTTCCCAGGTTCCTAATTTGGCCATAAAAATTCACTCAGGGTAGAAACATCATATAGGTCTTGCCTCTGAATGATATTTTTTCAAACAGAATCTCAAAGTAAGCTATTTAATGTACGTGAACTATTGTGGAATTCGCAAACATTCAAGTAGAATTCTGAAAAGGGCCTTTAAGGTATTGTAACTTTTGCTATCACCTGAAATACACTTCATAGTGGTGTCATCAAGCAAGTTTTGAATAAATCCTCTTTTTCCCCCTTGGGTAATTGCCCTGGGTATGTCCTCTAGAATATTCCCGGTTTTTGTAAACTCGACAAATTTTCATTTTTGCCAAATCTTTTCTTTTTCATTACATTCTCCCTCCCATTTTTTATGCACTTTTGCTTTTACCCAGCTTTTGCCTCATGATCTCATCTACCACATTTGTTCCTTTTGCAATGGGTGTGTGTGTGTGTAGGAGGTAGTTACATGGGGAAATTAAAATCTAGTTGTTAGGGTCAGCTCTCAAGTTTTCACATATGATTACCCACTTTGTGGATTACCTATGATGTATTTTCCCTGCAATTCTACTTTCCCCATCCACTTGGAATGTAACCGAATTGATTCCTTTCTCTCATTCCAATACACATTTAGTGACTGTGTAAACATCTTTGCAGATATATCATTTTAAGAATGTATTTCTCCCACCCCGACTCCCTAAAATATAATTAAAGCCAATTACTTAAATGCTGTTATGTATATCCCTGTATTTTGTAGTCCATGAATCCTCTTCCTTCTATGTTGTGAATAAACAAAGAATAGCTGTTCATACATTAACTCTTTGCACAGTTGTTTAAGAAGGGTAAAGTTCAGGTCATGGGACAGCAACCCAAAAGAGAATCTGAAAATAGATGGTAGCTCGGAAGTCTATGATGTTTTGTGCATGGAGACTATCAACTATCAACTGTTGGAATTTTAGAATCTCACCTTCTATCTGATGAGTGCCTCTCTGTATCAACACCTCTAACAATGAAAAATGTTAGTAAATTTGCAACAGTCTCTGTGGCATAAGGTAGGAACTCCCAAAATCTTTCTTTCACCAGCAAAACTGCCTAATAAGCAACTCCCATGCACGCAGATTATGTCCCCTCCCAATTCTGTCTGAAGCCCTATATTTAGAGAAAGATTTCTTAGGGTTACACTTTGGTTTTAATTTGTCTCAGGAGAAATAATTGTCTAACATAGCTACCCAGCTTTTGAATATGAAGTATATAGAAGAAACTAAAATAATAAGCTTAGATAGTTTAATTCATTCCAGAACATTTGCTACATACCAGCTATTTTGCTCTACTCTGAAGATATAACAGGCAAAGAAGGTATGGCTTATACTCTCAAATTGCCTAAAGTGTGTTTTGAAAAGCGTAACTAACTAGCATCCTAGAGTAGAATTTAGTATTAAGGTAAAGGCTATTTATTTAACAAATATTTATTCATCAAGTGCTTTCTATGTGCCAGGCACATTTCTAAGGCTGTGGGAATACAGTGATGAACTAAACAGACAAAACCCTGCCCTCTTGTCTAAAAGGAAAGATGGACAATAAATGAGTAGTTAGCTTAGAAGACAAATGGCTTCGTTTTGCTCACTGCTATATTCCCAGCATCTACTGCAGTGCCTGGCACATAGTATGCACTCAAATATTTAGGAAAGTGAATCAAATTTAGTACAATATTTCCATATTTTAAATGGTCATGGAGGACTGAGAAGGGAATAGTTTGTTCTGGCTACAAGAGCTAGAGAACTCCAGCTCAACCTTGAACTCTCTATAGGAAATTGAAAAGTGATGTGAGTAGACATTGCAATGCCAGATCGAAGATAGAAAATTCTGAGCAAAGGCATGGAGGTATGAAAGAGCATAGCACATTCCCAGTACTGAAATTCAGTGTGGCCAGAGCTTGAAGACTGAACAAGTAGGTTGAAGCTTCATTGTTAAGATCTTATTTGTGGGGACAAGATTTTGCTATCCTATGGACAATGGGGATACCTAAAAGTTTTAATCACAGTGGGCCTTAAACCCATCTACATTTCAGGATCCCCCTTTCCTGAGCCACTTTTCTCCCCGTAGTTGTTTGTGTCTTCCTCCTTCCTATTAGTGCGTTCTTTTTCCTCTCACTTGTCAGACAGTCTGTCATCCAATTATATTATCATGCGTTTGAGGCTCTTTCAGACTAGTCGCTTACAATGAGCAGAGTTAAGTCCTCTTTCCCCTTTATTTAGAGAGTAACTAAATCATTTGCCATTTTGACACCCCTAGAAAGGTAAAGCTACCTCTCGGCAACAGCCAACGGGTTGTGTTGCACAGTGGATGAGAAGCCTGCAGCACAATCCGTACCGTAAAGGAAGCCGGCAGAGTCTGACTCTTCACATTAAAAATTAACAGTGTGCAATATACAGCAAAGCCTGCCACACTCCTCCCTTGTGAAGCGCATAATGGGAGAGCACCCCTCCCTGGAGGATGGGAAGGGAACATTTTCGTACAGAGGTGCCAATTTAATCATCAGAAGAAAGTTCTGCGAATCAAATGGAGGGCAGAACTCTCAGGAAGAGGCTGGAGGTTTAATTGCCCATTTGTGAGTCCTGAAATCCCCTTATAGGCTTGTGTAAGGGCCAGGGGAAGTACATCCGCCGTGAAGCCTTACCCAGTAGACATGCAGTAAATATCTTCTGAATGATAAATAAGATCAAGGATGTAAACTGGCCACCTCTGGCAGATGCTTCAGCAGTAAGAATATTCTCAATATTGTAGGTGGAGGCTTTAAGGTTTATGAAGGGTTTTGCAAATGCTGCCTCTTTTCGTCTTTAGCACTATTCAGCACAAAACAGGAGTTTTCACCATTATTCAAATGAGCCTCAGGGAGGTAAAATGAGTCTCCCAAGGTCACTTGGCTGGTTAGTGCTGTGGTTGGGACATAAACTCAGGTCTGCTGAATGAAAATGTGAGATGTTTCCTTTATGCTCTGAAAACATAGCTCCCATACAGTAATACTCCAATTCTCAAAGTTGTGTCAGATGGCTGCTTCAGAATCACTGCATAAGAGTTAAAAATGCAGCCGGGTGCGGTGGCTCACATCTGTAATCCCAACACTTTGGGAGGCCGAGGCGGGTGGATCACGAGGTCAGGAAATCGAGACCATCCTGGCTAATGTGGTGAAACCCCGTCTCTACTAAAAATACAAAAAAGTAGCCGGACGTGGTGGTGGGCGCCTGGAGTCCCAGCTACTGGAGAGGCTGAGGCAGAAGAATGGCATGGACCTGGGAGGCAGAGCTTGTAGTGCGCTGAGATCTCTCCACTGCACTCCAGCCTGGGCGACAGAGCGAGACTCCGTATCAAAAAAAAAAAAAAAGTTAAAAATGCAGAGTTGGGGGACTCAATCAATCAACCATACTAAGTAGTAAAGAATCTGCATTTTTAAGGAATCTGCATTTTTTTAAATTTATTTATTATTATTATACTTTAAGTTGTAGGGTACATGTGCATAACGTGCAGGTTTGTTACATATGTATACTTGTGCCATGTTGGTGTGCTGCACCCATCACCTCGTCATTTACATCAGGTATAAGCATTTTTAAGAAGGGCAGCAGGGACAAACAAGTTTGAGAACCACTGCACCAAGGAACACCTAACATAGGCTGAAATAGTTTAATAAAAGTTACAGAAGTCTAAATTACTCCCAAGATAGGGTGGAGGCTGCAGTGAGCCAAGATTGCATCACTGTACTCCAGTCTGTGCAACAGAGACATTGTTTCCCTACCCCCAAAATATTAAATAAATAAATAAATAAATAAATAATTCCTAGGACAAAGCTTAAAAACAGGAGAACCCAGGTGTTTTTTTAAAGAATCTGTGAAGACAACTTTGCAGGTAAATTTAAAAGTCACTTTCAATGTCATTGTCCTGTGATAGTGTCCTCTATTTTTTATTCAGTTTTGACAGCAAAATTTCCCATTTTAGGGGCTACTGATTATTATGAATTTTAAAACTTTGTGTCTATTTATTTGTCCTAATAAGCTTCTTTCAGATACAAAAAACAAGAAAAAGGCTTGATTTGTTTTGCTCAACAGCAAATCACAGGAATCACTATCTCTTGTGTTGGGTTCTATTCTTTCTAGCCCCGTGGCAATTGCTGTAATTACAGTGAAACTTGATGAATAAATGTATTTCTATGAATTATAAAAATTTGGATAAATATGTGCTATGAATCAAGTTCAACAGATTAGTAATGATGGTGCAAATCATTCACTGAAATGTCAGAATGTGTATTTAGAACCACACGTTAATTCTCCCTTGTATATTTATACATATGCTAGCTTTTAAAGCAAGTATTAGTGGTTGATAGTGATATAACTTTACATTTCTGAAAATAGTCATAATGTAGATCTTAATTAGTTATAAATAATGTCTGTTTAATTCTATTCCAGTCTAGGAGTTGAAATCCAGAAATGACTGTCTTTTCTTTAGATCCTGGTAGCAAATTATACTTGTGATGAATGCATTCTGGTATCAATGGTTTAGCTAAAAATTATTCTTGATTATTTTGGAGTTGTGTTGCTTGCCATGAGGTTGCAAGTCTATTTCTAAACAAGGAGTCTAAATTTGCTTTTGACTTCAGCAGTTCAAATGTGCATACTTTCCTTTTTAGCTTAAGAATTTATTGGTACTAAAAAATAGACAATTGCTTTTTGATTTCTTATTTACAACCAGGAGTCCCTCTCAGCCCAAAGTCCCTGTTCTGGAAGCTGAATGGAATTTCTACCTTCTCTGAACTTTTAAAGTATATTGTCTTTCTTTCATTTATGACACATCAGCTATCTGTAGTAGTATTTTTGTTATTGGAATGCATGCCATTTCCTCTGCAAATAAATTTGTTCTTCTTTAAGGAATGGTCATATTTATAAGTTTTTTTTTTTAATATCCTAAGCAGGGTCTTAGACAAAATAGATACTATAGTAGTTAGCCTCCAGGATGTTCCCAAATGATTTGTCTCCATGTATCTGTGCCCTTCCCACACTGAATCAAGGCTGGTCTTGTATGACTGATTGAATATGCCAAATGTGATGATGTGCAACTTTCAAAGCTAGGTCATAAAAGGCACTGCAGCTTCTTCCTTGCTCTCTTGGATCACTTGCTCCGGAGGATATGCGCCACTGTGTCATGATGACACTCAACCCTTTGATGATACCCACGTTGAGAGGAACTGAGGCCCTTGAATAAAAACTAGTACCAAACTGCCAGCTCTATGATTGAATCACCTTGGAAGTGAATCTTCTAGACCTAGTCAACATCTGATTACAAATGAGGAAACCTGAACTGGAGTCTCCTATCCAAACAAATTCTACTTCCTTTCCTACAGAAACCATGCAGCAATAGCTGCTTGATCATGTAGCCCTGAACATCTTATTTAGTAGACAGAACTTTATGTCTAACAAGTGATAATCATTGCTGTAAACTCATAAGTCTTAAGGCAGTTCATTACTCTGCAATAAAAAATGAATATAGAATTCTATGGCTAAAGGCAAGATTATAACAAATGAAAGTTCAAAATATTTGATGCACACCAAAGTTCATGACAATGAGTCTGTATCTCACTCTGTGGGTGATGTGAATATTTTTAGCAAAAAGTTACTTTTTAACTAGGCATTACAATAATAGTATATGGGTGAGGAAGAGAAAGGTAACTTTGTTTGTAGCAAATGTTTAAAAGATTGATGGCTGGGTGCCTTCAGCAGCTGGCCAGAAGATTAGATGTCCTTGTAATGACAAAGTATGTTACTTACAGAAAAGGTAGAGAGATATTGACAGTTAAGAAAGACCTTTCAAGAAGTCCTTCCAGAATGATAGAATAAGGACTCCCCAAAATCTGCTTCTCCATAAAAGCAATGAGAACACTTGCAAAAGTCCTCAAATGTAACTTTTGTAGAGCTCTGGAAATTAACTAAAGGCTTATAACAGTCTAAGGAGCACTTATTCAGAAAAAACATGAGTATCAGTAAGAAGAGCAAGATTTATGGAATTTAACATGCCTTATTCTCATCACCCTGTGCTCAAATCTGCAGTATCCTTGAAAACCAATAGACTCACAACCATGGTACTTGTTAGAAACCAACAGTCTAGCAGCCATTTAAGGGAAAAATAGTTTTGGGGGTCCCCAAAAGACCTCTTCCCAGAAAATTTTTACTATTTTACTTATCCAGTGGCTCCCTATAATTGTCCAATGTCCAGGACTTGTTTTTATACAATCTGACTGAAATTTCTCTGCACAAACAGCCCTATCCCCAGGGTGTTTGTCAAAAATATTCAATTGCAGTTGTTTAATGTTGCAGCTTTCTGAGGCAGCTGTACAAGTGGCACAAACAGGAGGCTGACCAAAAAATTTTAAAGGGAAAATTGGGGTATGAGATATCCATAGAGGCATTTGAAATGCTCCAATATATTTCTGGGAATCCAGAAGGCAACATGCATGTGCAGAGCTGTGCTTATCCCCAGAAATAAACTGAAAATGCCCCAAGCTTTAATCTCTGACTGACATTGAGACTCAGCACAGAGTAGGACATGAAGGCTAGGGCAGAGCTATAAACTACCAGAGCATTGGAGGCATGCTCATAAACACACAGCCCCTCAACAGAGGCTGGGGTCTTATTGATTCAAGTCATTTAAGGAAATCTTTGTTCAATCACTGCCTGACCACTAAGCCATTTAAGCAGAGACATAGAGACTTCTATGGATACAGGTGACACACACACACACACACACACACACACACAAATACATACTTTACAGAATTCATCCAGGAAACTCATTAAGCCAACAAACAGCAACAGCCAAAACAAGAACAAATAGCAACAATAAGCCCCGAGGAAGTATGATAGGCGGAATAATGCTCTCCACAAAAGATGCCCATGTGTTAATCCCTAGAACTTATAAATTTATGTTACATGTTACACGGCAAGGAGGAATTCACATTGCTAGCAGCTGAATTTTAAATAACAATATTAGCTTGGATGATTTAGATGGGTGCAATGTAATCACAAGGGTTCTTTAAATGTGGAAGAGGGAGGTAAAAGAGTTAGTATTGGAGTGACACAATGTGAGGAAGACTGAAATACTCATTAATGACTTAGAAGACAGAATGGGCTGTAAGTGAAGGAATATAGACAGTCTCTAGAAGCTGGAAGACAAAAAAAATAGATTGTTCTATAAAGCCTCCAGAAAGAAATGCAGTCCTTCTGACATGATAATATTAGCCTAGTGAGACACATTTTACACTTATAACCAGCAGAACTTCAAAATAATAAATCTGTGTTGTTTTAAGTTACTAAATTGTGGTGATTTGTTTCACAGCAATAGAAAAGTAATATGGGGTGAGGGAGGATCTGATTTTCAGAGTATCCAGATTATATATTTTAAAAGTCCACTAACAAAAAAGAAACATATGGCCAATACACAGGAAAAGAAGCCAATCAATAGAAGCTATCTCTCAGGAAAATGTATGTTGGACTTGCTATGCAAAGACTTTAAGTAATTACAAATATGTTTAAGGGACTAAAATTATCTCTAAAGAATTGCAGACAGTATGAGAGCAATGTCTTGCCAAATACAAATTGTCAATAAAGACACACTAAAAAGAGTCAAATACAGATTCTAGAGTTGAAAATTACAAAAACTGCAATTAAAAAAAAATCAATGGCTAATCAAGTAGCTACTGGAGGGGACAAAAGAAAAGATCAACAGAAGAAAAAAATAAACTTAAAGATAGGTCAATTGAGATTGTCCAATTTGAGCAAAATGAAGAAAACAAAATGAGGAAAAATGAACAGAAGTTTAAACCTTAGGATCCCATCAAGTGTAACATTATATAGATGATTGAGTCTAGAAGGAGAGAAGAGGGAGGAAGAGGAAGAAAAAAAATTTGAAGAAATAATGGCCTAAGTCTTCCCAAATTTGATGACAAATAATAATCTACAGATTGAAGCAGTTCAATGAATTCCAACCAAGATAAACTCAATAAAACTGACACCTATATATGTCATAGCCAAACTGTTGAAAAACAAAGAGAATCTTGAAAGCAGCAAAGAAACGTGACTTATCACATGCAAAGGCTCCTCAATAAGACTAACAGATGACTTTTCATCAGAAATTATGGAGGCTAGGCATATAAAAAGATGCTCAACATAATTAATCCTTAGGGAAAGGCAAATCAAAACCACAGTGCAATACTACTTCATACTTCCTAAGAGGCTAAAATAAAAAAGTGACAACTGCTGATAAGGATGTAGAGAAACTGGAACCCTCATGCATGCATACATTGCTGGTGGAATTATAAAAAGTTGCAGAAACTTTAGAGAACACTTAAGTAGTTCCTCAAAATGTTAAACATAGCATTACCACGTGACCCAGCAATTCCACTGCTAGATATATGCCAAAAAGCCTTGAAAATACCCAAACTCGGCCGGGCGCGGTGGCTCAAGCCTGTAATCCCAGCACTTTGGGAGGCCGAGACGGCGGATCACGAGGTCAGGAGATCGAGACCATCCTGGCTAACACGGTGAAACCCCGTCTCTACTAAAAAAAAAAAAAAAAAAAAAAAACCAAAACTAGCCGGGCGAGGTGGCGGGCGCCTGTAGTCCCAGCTACTCCGGAGGCTGAGGCAGGAGAATGCCGTAAACCCGGGAGGCGGAGCTTGCAGTGAGCTGAGATCCGGCCACTGCACTCCAGCCCGGGCTACAGAGCAAGACTCTGTCTCAAAAAAAAAAAAAAAAAAAAAAAGAAAATACGAAAACTCATATAAACAAACATTTACAGCAGCATAATTCATAATAGCCCAAAAGTGGAAACAACCCTAGTGTCCATCAGCTGCTGAATCAATAAATAAAATAATTTATATATACAAGAGAATATTACTCAGCTATAAAAAAAGAATGACATACTGATACATGCTGCAACACAAATAAGCCTTGGAAACTTTATGTTGAATGAATAAAGGCAGTCACAAAAGGCCGCATAAGAGATGATTTATTTATAAAAAAAAATGTTCAGGATTGGTAAATCTATAGGGACATAAATAGATTAGTATTTTCAGGGTCTGATAGTAGGGAGGAATACAGAGTGTCAATTAGTGAATGCTAATTGACAGGGGTTTCTCTTTAGGGTGGTAAAATGTTCCAAAATTACATATTAGAGATGGTTGCACAACTCTGTGAATATACTCAAAGCCACTGCTCTTTTGCAACATGAGGGTATTATTTTTAGGGAAAATCTGAGGAATTTGTTAAGGAAAAATGGAGGGTTAGCTCAAGAGCTATAGTCCTTGAGCTCAATATAAAAAAGTATCCCATAAACCACAGTATGTGACTAATGATTATATAAAAAAGCTGCATTCCATGACTGATGATTCCAATTCCTACTCTGAAATAAATCAAAGAAAACATGAGATACTGTTATTAAGCTTGGCGGGTTTACTTGAAATATGTACATCATTCAAATGTACTAAGTAGTAAAAACTGCCACAAAAATGTAAAGAGGCCACTTAAGAGCCCTATAGAAATAACTATATATTCTGTCATATTTAATGGATGAATTACAAGTCTAACTTGTCAGAAAACACATACATTTCTGGGTGTGAGCTGCCACTCAAGTATTTGCAAAGTGGCTCTTGAATGATTTGTGTGATTCACAACTTTGACATTATATCTGATGAAATGTCAGTGATACAGCCACACATACACGAATTGGCATTCTAGATTTTAAATATGTAAGGGGATATATATTTATATGAAGGGTCTATTTTAAAAACTTCAAACACTTAAGAAACTTGCAGAATTCAAGACTCACTTTCCTTTGAGTGTACATTTATAGGATGGGGCATGGAGACCGACAAGTTTTCACTCTCATATTGCTTTATGTCTTCTCAACATTAACTCTGCTATTTCTCAGGACCCTTGCAAATAAGCAATGTGGTATATTGTACTAGTTGTTTGCCTTTCTTTATAGTGTTTTTAGAGCCTTTCCCTTCATTTTTAAAGTCATTGATTTTTTTTCAGAAGCTTTTTGGTTTTTGAAACAGCTATAGAACTGCAACTTAAACAATGTCAAATAGCAGGGTTATAGGATATTTAATTTTTTAAAAATTATATTTCTAACTTGCAAGAAAATTCATATTTTGAGATATGAATCTATCACCCAACATATTTTAAAAGTGATTATTGAATGTTATAAAAACAGTGCAATGATAACTAAAACCTCTTATAGAAGTTTCATTCCAAATAAACAATGACATGGACTAGCAGTTTGTGAGAAATGCAAAAAAAGCCCCATTCCAGACCTACAGAATCAAAATCTGAATTTTAACTGGATTGTGCTTTATAGGCACATTATACTTCGAAAAGCATTGGTTTGCCTGGAACTGAAAAATGGTGGTTGTTATTTTGATTTGAAAGACAAGTGTGGTCCACTGCAATAAAGGAAATAAGTAAATTGATACGGTTTTGCTGTGTCCTCGCCCAGATCTCATCTTAGATTCCCACATGTTGTAGGAGGGACCCAGTGAGAGGTAGCTGAATCATGGGGGGCAGGTCTCTTCTGCCCCCAAGAAGACAGAAAAATGTGGGAAAGTTTGGAACTTCTAGAGACTTGTTGAATGACTTTGGCAAAAATGCTGATAGTGACATGAACAATGGAGATGAGAAACTTGTTGGGAACTGGAGCAAAGGTGACATTTGTTATATTTTAGCAGAGACTGGCAGCATTTTGCCCCTGCCATAGACATTTGTGGAACTTTGAACTTAAGAGAGATGATTTAGTGTATCTGGCAGAAGAAATTTCTAAGCAGCAAAGCATTCAAGAGGTGACTTGGATGTTGTTAAAGGCATTTAGTTTTATAAGGGAAGCAGAGCATAAAAGTTAGAAAATTTGTAGCCTGTCAGTGGGATAGAAAAGAAAATACCATTTTCTGAGGAGAAATTCAAGCTTGCTGCAGAAATTTGCATAAGTAACAAGGAACAAAATGTTAATGCCTAAGACAATGGGGAAAATCTCCCCAGGGCATGTCAGAGGTCTTCATGGCAGCCCCTCCCATCACAGACCCAGAGGCCTAGGAGGAAAAAGTGAGCCGAGCCCAGGGTTCCCTGTGCTGTGTGCAGCATAGGGACTTGGTGCCCTGCATCCTAGCTGCTCCAGTCATGGCTGAAAGGGGCCAATGAAGAGCTCAGGTCATGGCTTCAGGGGGTGCAAGCTTCAAGCCTTGGCAGCTTCCCCATGGTGTTGAGCTTGCAAGTGTATAGAAATCAAGAATGAAGGTTTGGGAACCTCTGCCTCGATTTCCTAAATGTAGATGTATAGAAACACCTGGATGTCCACGCAGAAGTTTGCTGCAGGGGCAGCGCCCTAATGGAGAACCTCTGCTAGGGCAGTATGGAAGGGAAATGTGGGGTTGGAGCCCCAACACAGAGTCCCTACTGGAGCACTGCCTAGTGGAGGTGTGAGAAGAGGGCCACTGTCCTCTAGACCCCAGAATGGTAGATCCACTGACAGCTTGCACCATGTACCTGGAATAGCCACAGACACTCAATTCTAGCCCATGAAAGCAGCCAGGAGGAAGCCTGTACCCTGCACAACCACAAGGGCAGAGCTGTCCAAGACCATAGGAACCTACCTCTTGCATCAGTGTGACCTGGATGTGAGACCTGGATTCAAAGGAGATAATTTTGGGGCTTTAAGATTTGTCTGACCTGCTGGATTATGTGCTTGCATTGGGCCTGTAGCCTCTTTGTTTTGGCCAATTTCTCCCATTTGGAATGGCTGTATTTACCCAATGCCTGTTCCCCCACTATATCTAGAAAATAACTCACCTGTTTTTGATTTTACAGGCTCTCAGGTGGAAAGGACTTGCCTTGTCTCAGATGAGACTTCGGTCTGTGGGTTTTTGAGTTCTTTCTGAAATGAGTTAAGACTCTGAGGGACTGTCGGGAAGGCATGATTGGCTTTGAAATGTAAGAACATGAGATTTGGGAGGGGCCAGCGTTGGAATGATATGGTTTGGCTATGTTGACACCCAAGTATCATCTTGAATTCCCACATGTGGTGGGAGGGACTCAGTGGGAGGTAATTGAACCATGGGGGCAGGTCTTTCCCACGTTGTTCTTGTGATAGTGAATATGTCTCACAAAACCTGGTGGTTTTAAAATGGGAGTATCCCTGCACAAGCTTTTTCTTTGCCTGTGCCATCAACATAACATGTGAATTGCTCCTCTTTGCCTTCCGCCATGATTGTGAGGCCTCCCCAACCATGTGGAACTGTACATTCATTAAACCTCTTTTTCTTCCCAGTCCCAGGTATGTTTTTATCAGCAACATGAAAATGGACTAATGCATAAATATAAATACAGTTTACAGGCAGGGTGCCATGGCTCATGCCTATAATCCCAGCACTTTGGGAGGTCAAGATGGGAGAATTGCTTGAGGCCAGGAGTTTGAGACAAGCCTGGACAACATATTGAGACCCCGTTTCTACAAAAATTGAAAAACTAGGTGAGCATGGTGGCAGGTCCCTGTGGTCCTAACTATTTGGGAGGCTGAGGCAAGAGGATTGCTTGAGCCCAGGAGTTCCAAGTCACAGTGAGCTATGATCACACCACTGCACTCCAGACTGGGTGACAGTGAGACTCCACCAAATAAATAATAAAGGTTACAGATCATTTAGTCTCCCCTATAATTTTGATAAAGCTTTTTAATTGACAGTATTTGCATTAGTTCAAATACTTCCCATAATGGGAAGTGCTATTACCATTTTGATATTATACTCATTAAACTTTGCATAATTCATGTTGCATACACATACACATACGTATTTACCACTTCTCCATTCCCACTAAACACTGACCAATGTGTTTGTGCATTTAGACAATGCCCCACCTGGGATACCCAGGCCACATAAAATAGCAAACAGTTCATTAGAATGGTGTCACCAGCATAGTTATAATTAAGGCTACATCAGCAATTTCGGGGCTTAAAACTCCATTGTAAAGTTGTACTCTGGGATGAAACTCAGCACAAAAGTTCAACCTGGGAGTAAATTGTTTGCTAGTTCTGGGAGGAATGTGGGGGGAAATTGATTTGGTTGTTTATGATTCACTATATTGCTCATCTGGTTCCTGGTGGCATTTGAATTAAGATGTTTTATTGACTGATGATCATCGAGAACTGGTGTTTGCACCAAAGTCTTCATAGACCTTACTGAAACTGTAAATATTACAGAAACTCAGATGGTGTCAACTGTTTATATTCTATGAATGAGGACAAATATGCATAGGGATGTAATTAAAAGAGAAAAGGAGTAATTCTAATTAGGCAGAATTGGTAACATATTTCATCAAAGTAGGATGCAGAGAATTCCTTAGTTGCCCATATATTTCTGCCAAGTAGACACCAAGGCATGCTCCCTCGAATTTGCTCTGGGATATTTAATTGGTATATCACCATTAATGATCAGAGAAGTTTAGAACCAGCTCTTTTAGAAAACTGAGATTCACATTTGACTTCTCTTAGATGTAGCTACAGAGCTAGTGGCTAAAGGGAAAACCTCACTAGTGAAAAAAGCCCTGGGATTCTGTGCTTCTTGAGCTTCTTTACCACTACTTTGTTCTTTTGAAGAGAGAAACTTGTCATCCTGAGACTTCTAGCTGTAGTAATCAGGAATATAATAGGAATGAACTATTATATTCAATTTGTGATTAGATACATTGTCATCTTGGGTACAAGTTAAATGTGGTTTTAAGCAGTTATCTAAAATGTAGTCCCAATCTAAATAATTAGAAACTCCTGATTTTCCACATGGGCTTAACTATTAATGGTGTATATAACAGTTACAAGCTGGAAGTCTTGAGGAAGAGAGAACCAAGTTCAAATGCTCTTCCTACTCCTTTTATAATCTGTCTTGGCTTTTGGCAAATGACTTAATGCCCATGACCTTCAGTTTCCCCTTCTATACTCTGATGGTAATAATAGTAGATATTTCAGAGGATGGTTATCAAATTAAAAACATAACCCTGCAAAGCACCATACCTGGTACATGGTAGCTATTTATTATGTTAAGTTGTGTAATGGCCTAACCAAAATTTATTTTCAAGTTGTCATCTATTTCTTCATTCATTCACTCATACAATACATACTTATCAGTTGCTTCCACTGTGCCAGATGTGCTGATTAGATGCTGGAAATAATAATGAGCAGGGTTGGCATAATCCCTTTCTTGTTATTTAATATTATAGTGGAAGGAGCAGACCAAAAAAGTTATCAAAGAAGTAAAATGATCATGATTTTTTTATAGGTGTTAGGAATGAAGCAAGCAAGGGGTTAAGATGGAAATTAATAATGGAGAGATGGGTATGAAAACTCATTCAGAGTGTTCAGGGAAGGCATCCAGGAGGAGGTATCTATAAAGCTGCTACCTAACTGACAAACAGGCTCGAAAACAAGCTCAGGAAAGACACTCCAGGCTAGAAGGGCAACAGGTTTATATGCCCTGGGGTGGAAATAGCTTGGCATGCACAAGGATCTGAAAGATGGCTACTTGGCTGGACCACAAGGAAGGTAAGGTAGAATAATGAGATTAGCTGGGAAAAGGAAAAATGGACAGAGTAGCACAGGGCTTTGTTACCCATGTAAGGAGTTTAGATTCAATTTAGAGAATAGTGAGATCCCTAGAAGAGATGATGTAATAAGGGATACCGTTTAAGGAGGTGCTTCCAGCTGGTCTTGGAGAATGGCTTGAAGAAAGTCAGTAAGTTTCCTTGTGGATCAAAGGAGAAATCCCCAAACACACATGTCTGGGGCCATTTTGTAGCCAGTGCATTCTGTAATAAACTGTGAGATGTTATATGTTTTTACTGTTAACATATCAAGGAGGAGATGAGGTGGTACTTGGAACACACTAATTTGGTGAATAAGAGCAGCTTTTTATAGCAGAACCACTCAAGACTACATTATTGCTATTTTGAAACACACATCATTATTCATAATTTCATTAGGTCATAACTTACTTCCAGGAAAACTATATTTTATATCACCTCATCTTCCCTGAACAGAACACCAGTTTTGATATTTTTAAAATTTAAAATTCTAAGGCATATACCAGATCAGCATATTTCTTTGATTTTTCTCCTCTGTATGTAGAAAATATTTTTAGGCTTTTTACAACCCTATATTACTAAATGACCTTCAGAACTTAATTTGAGTGCATTAGTATCACAGAATGGATGTGGAATTCTGATCCTCATTAGATTTTAAAATTTGCATCATGTTGTTCCTGCTCATTTTGTTCATCTTTCAGTTTTTCCTCATTTAACACTGGCCTGCATTTTTAAAGAAAGTGAAGTTGTAAAAATTGAACTAGGGGTTTTCTTTTTCTGTACTCCTTGGGTTTCTAAATTATTAAATAATAATGTAATAACAAGCACTTATCTAGTGATTTATTAAAGAACATCTTGTTTGCAACTGCAGCCCTGGAGAACACTGAAAATGTTTTCTTTGTAAAGTTTCCAAAGTAACATCAGCTAATCTGCCTCTTCTTGATGTAACTGCACAATGCTAGATTTTTTCACTTATTACTTATCAAATAAATGAGTTGGATAATAGACATGTGAAGTAGAAAATAGTTATTTTTTGGATTGTCAAATAAGGCAACTTCGCTTGAATGCATGCTCCTGAAATTTGGGAGGACAGTCTTCCCATCTGTCCTTCATTTACCTGACCCCATTTATTTGTATGTATGCTTGTGTGAATGCAAATAAATTATTAATTATGCTTAAACTCTGTAAGCAAGTCAGCTAGTGTACACCAAATTTTGACAGTTGCGTGATTCTTCCCTGCCTATAACACATAATTTTAAAATTTATTATTCTTATTTGAGAGGGAGTCTTACTCTGTCACCCATTCTGGAGTGCAGTGGCACGATCTGGGCTCACTGCAACCTCCACCTCCCAGTTTCAAATAATTCTCCTGCCTCAGCTTCCCATGTAGCTGGGACTACAGGCATGCACCACCACACCTGGCTAATTTTTTTTTTTTTTTTTTTTTTTTTTTTGTAGTTTTAGTAGAGACAGGCTTTCACTATGTTGGTCAGGCTGCTCTCAAACTCCCAACCTCAGGTTATCCACCTGCTTTGGCCTCCCAGAGTGCTAGGATTACAAGTGTGAGCCACCATACCCAGTCTATTTTATTTATATATGTCAGACTCATGTTGAGCTTGGTTTTCAGATTGTGAGCTGAAATGGCAGAGGAGCTAGATAACTAGTAACAAGAGATACAGGATACTGAACGAGAACTGCATCACGCCTGTAGGCAATTTTTGTTTGATTAGCCTATATTGTCCCAACATGAGAAGTTCAGATGATTTATCATAAATACTGGGATTTATGGTTTCTTTTGAAAAATCAGCCAGTTGGAAAAAGTCAGTAGGAGCTGAGTAGTGTCTGCCCCTTCTAGAGAAGATATATGCCTCCTAGTTTGCCCCAGTCCCTACCACCCCTTATTTTTCTTGGCAACTGACATGCTTCAGTCATTTACAATTCTTCCCTGGCCTCCACAGCCCATTATGTGTGTGGTAGACCCCTGACGATCCTCTCTTCCTAGTTTTCATGCCCTTCTGTATCCCCTCTCTCTGTGTGTGGGCTAGGCCTAGTGACTTTATTCTGGAAAAAAACAACCACAGAATACAGCAAAAACGAAGTGATGTGACTTCTGAGATTGGGCTATAAAAAGTCATGACTTCCATTTTGCTGGCACTCTCGGTCTTCCCTTCTCTAGGCTAGCTGGCTTTCATGAAACAAGCTGCAATGCTGCATAGATGCACAAAGTACGGACTAGAAGGCCACCTCTGGCCAACAGTCAGCAAAAAGCTTGGGCCCTTGGTCCAACAAACTACAAGGAACTGAACCCTGCCAACAAGCAAATGAGTGAGCAGATCATTCTCTAGTTGAGCTTTGAGATGAGACCACAGTTGTCCCTGCCATCTTGATTGCAGCCTGGTGAGAGACTCAGTCAGGTGGCGCTTGCTGGTGGGGACCCAGCCAAATTATGCCCCAACTCCTGATCTATAGAAACTGTGTGTTGTTTTAAGCTGCTAACATTTAGAGTAATTTGTTATGCAACAGTAGATAAATAATATACCTTACTCCAGAGAAAGATGGTGCACTGAATAGAACATACAAAAAAAAAAGAAAAGAAAAAAACTTCCTTAGAATTATGTAAGTCAAGGCAGTAAATGTTTCTGTTCCAATGACTATAGTTTTGGTCTAATAACTGATGTTGGAGGCACTCAGTAACCATGAAGTAAACTCAGGGTAACCAATGGTGAGTTAGCTGTTAGAAACTGTTACACTAATACATTGCTAACAGAGTAATTATTATTTTTTATGCACTGTTCAAATTTATCTCTTAAAAATTCCCTTCAGATGTGGTTCCAAACATTCTGATTATCGAAAGTATGTCTTAGATACAAAAATGTTAGAAACTATTGATCAAGACAAGTTCCCAGAATACTAGACTCCTACCGGAGACGACTGGAAATGGCTTAGACATCTCTTGTGGGCTCTCTTAGCACACATCAAAAGGAGAAGAGTGGAGGTTGCAACTCTTTCATCTGTAAAATAGGGTGAAATCTAAGTTATGAAAGAAGCAGAGCAGAGCTAAAAACATTGTCTTAAAGATCTGGATGTGATTCCTTACTTTTAAACTGTATGATAAATACAGTTTATAGACTGGGGGTGGTGGTTCATGCCTGTAATCCCAGCACTTTGGGAGGCTAAGGCAGGAGGATCACTTGAGCTGGGGAGCTTGAGACCAGCCTGGGCAACACAGTGAGACCCCATCTCTACACAAAGTAAAAAACATTAGCTGGGTGTGGGTGGCATGCACTTGCAGTCTTAGCTACTGGTGAGGCTGAGGCAAGAAGATCACCACCAGCCTGGATGACAGAGTGAGACCCTGTCTCAAACATAAATGAATTCATAAACAGACAGACAAACTATGTAACCCTTAGTGGATTTCTCAGTATTACATTACCAGGTGGAAAATTGGATACTATTCATTTCTTTATTCAGCACGCTTTGTAAAAGCTCCAGTTTTGTACTGTGTGTTGTGCTCAGTATGGAGATAAAAATGAATGAGATGTATAGTGTGATGCACGGTGCCGTCAGCTTCTGGGGTGGTGACATTTAAGGTTTAAGTGCTACATACAATGCAGTAGGATTTCATTCAAAACTACTAGTAGCTTAACATCCAAATATCAGAAATGGGAATTAGAAATTATTGTACTAGTTTCTCGCTTCAATTGGTACTTTCGTTATTGATTTATCTGATCCTATAGAATACTGAATTTATCACATTAACATGAACAACATCCAACACCCTTTTAAAGTACTTAAAGTAAAAACAACCTTTGAAAGTGCTTATCCACATACACATTTTAACGTGTGTTTTAACGTAATGTCTTACAGCCTTTAAGCCATTTCTGTATATAAACCCTGCATTCTTGTAAATCCTATGTAAAACATATCGCTTTATGCACTATACACACTTATTAGCAATTTCAGCCAATTTAGTTTATTATTTAGTGATAATGTCGTGTTTTATGGATGCTATTTATATTTTATGCATATGGTGGTGATAAGAATAGGTTGGATTGCATCGAAAAAATAATAAAAAGAAATGTAATTTGTGTCTAGGTTGAAGAGGTTCATAGATAAAATGTTGAAACAAATCATCAAAGTCATGTATCTTTATTTCAGTTGGTTCAACCAACTCTCCCAAATAATTATCCTATCAGAAAATTCTTGCACTACTCAATACATTTGACCTAAGCAGTATGTGTGTAGTTTTGTCATCAATCAATAGTATCACCTGCCCCACTGCTTTGGGTGAAATGGTGGTTTGAGAGGGCTTTAACTCTTCAAAAAATCCATTGACTGGTCTTGCCCAAGTTCACCTTTTAAAGTTTTCCCAGGACCACTTTTGTGCATCAAGTATGAGAAGTGGAGCAAAGGTTAATGATTCTTAATTGAACTTCATTAAGTGATAGTACAAGATCTCGAGCTCCTCATTATGCCCCAGGATTGGACAGCAATGTCATAACATCAGGAAGTAATGAACTAGAAGTCATGCATTGTCGTGCATTGGAACACTCCAGCAACTTATTATGTTTCAGATGTATTGTCTTTAGTGAGGTATAAAAGTGAGGTGCATATTAATAGCTTGATGAAGTTCCCATTTAAAGACAAACTATATTTTTGATGTAATAAAGACTTTGATGGAACTATTATGATCAGAAGACTATTGGATCCTATATATTTCTTCTTATTATTTATTAGCTGCCCTCAACTGTGAGAAGGTTATTTGATCATTTCACAGCTTATGCAGTCTAATTGAAACACATAATTTTGTTCATGCATCACTTTTGAATTTAGGGACTGTTCATTCTTTCAATACCTGTGTGGTGATTTCCAACCCGCTTTGGTAATACAAGGGATTGTGATAGCATATTTGTTCCTAAGCACATTCTATTTAGATCAGAGTCAGTTCTATAGTTCTCATTTTGCTCTGAGAGTGGGAAGTGATGCATACAAAACAGTAGTAACTGTAGTTAACATGTCAGGGAAAATGAATGCACAAATGTGTACTATATAATGCCATGTGCTTCAGAGATAACCACAATGAGGGATGTAAGCTAACCTTGGTCTTCTGTAATGCAAAGCTAATATACTCAAAAAGATATTCCCCTTCAGTACAATTTAATGTAATTGTTCCTAATCTGTAACCTGAACAAAAAACTCAAATGTCTTATGCAAACACTAACGTTAACTGCTTTTCTCTGGGATATCAATATGACACTTTACATTCATATGCCTCAGAGAGGAACTGGACATCAAAAAGTGCCATACATACCATATTCTCCCTGAAATTTTCTGTGAATTTCCATGAATAAGGAATCAAATGATTAGGTTGATACTAATATTTATAATAATTCAGATGATTGACAGAGGATGGATATGGTGATGAAATAGATCACCTCCACATGTTACATGACAGCAATTTCAAAGCATTCTAAGTCCTACATGAAAGCAAATATCAAGTTTGATAAACTTTGCAGGGCTGGAGGCTTAGAAAATTATTAGAGTCTATATTTGGAAACACTGTAGCTAGAAGGCATACCAACATATTTTTTACATTTATGATGATAAGCGCTGTGTGTGTGTAAGAAAAGCAAAAGGAAAGAGGGTTGATTTTTATTCCCTGTAAGGATAAAAATTATTATTTTTTGCCCCTGAAAACAGTCTGAAATGCTACGTAGGTGTTTTTTGGCATGTCCTTTCTATCCCTAAAGCAGGACTATTGATTAACTCCAATATATACTGGGAACATGAAAGCTCCCATTTGCTAACAAAAGTAGGTGTTGAATGAATATTAGGTTTGATTAAATAAGCAAAGGTTAACTACTCACTCATGTGAAACTGCTCTAGAGAAAGAAAGATATCAGGCCCAAAGAATGTTGACTGCCATATGTATAGACTTAATATTTTTGATAGTGCCCTGTGGACCACCATTTTACTTGTTAAAAATGTTCACTCTTCAACCCAATGTGATGAAGCAGATTCCTGTGGGCCAAGACATGGGAAAGTGTGTTCTGCAGACACAACCGGGATGTTATTCTACATCCTTCACTTGAACAGTCACTGTTAACACATTTAATTTCTCATTTGAAATGCTGTTTTTCTTCATTCAATTTAAATCAACAAATATTTAACCCTGCTATATGTCAGGAACTCTGCCAAGACAGTGTCTAAAAGTTTCTGTTCTCATGAAGCTCCTCAGCTGTCAGGAAAGACAGACATCTGAGCAAGCACTAAGTGGAGATGTGTAGCCAGAGGAACCAGTCCACATGGGAGACAGCAAGAAGGGCATTCCTGAGGAAGTAACGTTTAAAGGGAACCTGGAAGGATGAGTCAGTAAAGTGAGGGTAAGGAGGGACAAAGAAGGGAAAGGACGTTTCCAAATAGAGCAAATCACATTTGGGGAGCCAACATCAGTAAAGAAGAATGGACTTGAAACACAGAAGCCTTAATGGCGGGTCAAGAGAGCAGAAGCTTGTGGTATGTAAGGAGGTAGAAGGGACTGGAACCTCAGGGATGCTATAAGCCTGTGTTTTCCAGTCTTTGGTCTTTTCATAACATTTTCATGGTTTGTTCCACCAGAGTACAGCTTGTGCTGTTATTTCCTTAATTTGTTGTATTAAATCTATTCACTTATTGTCTTCAATTAATTTATTTTAAAATAAAACTTTGTATCTCTATGTAAATGCAACCATAGCATCATCTAACCTAAGTAGAAAGTCACTTTGAAAATGAACTGTTGTAGTTGCAGTGGCTCATACCTGTAATCCCAGTACTTTGGGAGGCCAAGCCAGATAGCTCACTTGAGCTCAGGAGTTCTAGACCAGCCTGGGCAACCTAAAGAAACTCCATCTCTACAGAAAAAATGTAAAAACTAGCCAGGTGTGGTGGTGCCTGCCTTTAGTCTCAGCTACTCAGGAGGCTGAGGTGGGAGGATCCCTTAAGCCTAGGAAATCGAGGCTACAGTGAGCCATGATTGCACCACTGTACTTCAGCCTGGGTAACAGTGACAGCCTGTCTCAAATAAATTAAATAAATAAATAAATAAATCTGAAACACAATGAATTTGTTAAATTCTAACTCAATGTTGTTTTCATTAGAAGATGCTGAGCACGAAGACTGTTACTTGTCAAAAAGGAAGGTGAGCAGTGATAGGAGGTAAAGTCCTCCAGCCTACTAGCAACATGAGGCTTTCTCCTTGGAAAGAAAGCTGGAAAAAACAACTTTCTCATTGTACAACTCAGAGATGTTTATTGCCTTAGCTCCCCCTTTGGCGTGCTAGCAAATATCATCTTGAGGATCTCTTACAATACATTTCTACTCTTTGGGAATAATTGTTATTAATCATGAGGATTTTGGGTTTTATTGCCAGGGCAATTAGAAACCAGTGGAGAATTTCTAAACAGTTCCTAGTGTGCTTCCCTAACCCTTCCACAGAAGTACCCAGAACAGCCTGAAAACAGAGCAGTCAATTGAAGATGTCTCCGAGTTCCTATGGTTCTCTTTTAAGCATTCCAGTGTGATGTGCTCCAAAGCATCACACAACCCCTCTCTCATTGTAATAATAGACCATTGAGTGAAACCTGTGTTTTACTAAGACGTGAGAACTGAAGTTAGTCTTTTGTTTTTTTTCCCTTTCTTTCACCATTGTATGCCTCATCTCTTGTACTGGGAAAGACACATTGTAGGTGTATGATTAATATATGAGAAGAATGTTTATCCCATCCCCACCTGGAGATAAGATCATTGTTGATTCTTCTGTAGGTATCTCTACCTGTCTACTTATCGTCCTTTATCCATGCACCCAACCTGCCTGGACTTTCCTTCCTCCCTCCTCCCTCTCTTTAATTCATTCATCAAATATTAGTGTGTGCCTGGCTCTTTAGTAAGTGCTCAGGATGCATGGAATTGCTCCAGGCTGCTGAGGAAGCTCAAGCTTTTGGGATGGCCTTTAATTTCTCACCTTGCTCGGAGATGGTTCCTTCAAGACATACCATGGGCCTAGCCCACATATGATTCTTCTGAAAATCATCTGTCCTCCTTATCTCTGTGGGTAATTAGCAGTTTCTTGAGAATGTGTGAAGTTTGTAGGAAAAAAGCCAGTTTGCTTTTCTTAGATATCCATCCCATCTTTAAGTTTATATTCCTAGTTTTGAGCCAAACTTTCATGGAAATTAGGAGTACCTTGTCAATAATGAAGCCTTGAATTCTGAGTAAATTCATTTTACCTGTCATTATTTGGCGTGGATAAAAAATAAAACATGAGTATTGTCTTTTATGTGTCTCCTCCACGCAAAATTTGACATCACCTTCTGTTTATAAGCAGCCTCTCATTATCTTTTTGTGTTTAGGGGAGTATAGCATATAAAAAAAAAAAGAAGTGTACAAATATAATGTATTACTTAATGGATTATCACAAAGTGAACATAAAAAAACAAAGAAATAAAACATTATCAGACTTAAATGGCTTTCTCATGCCCCTTCTAATCACCTTCACCCCTGGCCTAAGGTATGATCCTATTTGACTCTAGAGATTAGCTTTGTCTATTTTTGAATTTTCAGTGGTGATACACTCATTGTGGCTTCACTTGTTCAACAGCAGATTTGTGAAATTGATTATGTTGGGTGATATAGCTCATCATTGCATGGTATGATTATATGATAAATTTTAGAAATCCTCTGTAATACTGGTTTTCAATTTGGGGCTATTACAAGTAACAATGCCATGAACTTTCTTATAGGTGTTTTGGGAGCACGTGTCATGCATTTCTCTTAAGCACATACCTGGGAGTGGGATTTTGGATCATCATATGCAAAGCAGTGTTTAACTTTAGTAGAAAATGCCAAGCAGTTTTCTGACACGTTACACACTTTATACTTATCCCAGAAGCAATGTATGGTAATCCTTTTGGCCTTAAATTCTTGCCAGTGCTTGGTTCTGTCAGTCCTCTTAATTTTGGCCATTTTAGTGAGTATTATGGTAGCATCGTGGCTTTAACTTGCATTTTGTTAATTACTAATGAAGTCGAGCAATTGTTTGTGTGATTATTTGCCATTGGGATATTCTATTTTATAAAGTGTCCATTTACGTTTCTTGCCTATTTTTCTATTGGGTTGTCTAGCTTTGTCTTAAAGATTTGTAGAAGTTATTTTATATTCTGAATATAAGACCTTGTTATCTCTGTTCCATATTCTATTCTGTGGATTGCCTATTCATATTCTTGAGGGTGTTTATTTCCTTCCTTGCTTTTGAAACGAACGAAGTTTTTAATTTTAATGTAATTAAATTTCTAAGTGCTATTTGCATTCTGTTTAGGAAATTCTAAATTAGAGAACACTAAATTCCATACTGCCTAATGTTTTTGGACATTGATAGAAATAAGTTTGCAAGGTTGATTCCACCACATCACTTGCTACGTTTGCTATTTTAAATAGTCATTTGGCTTTAATACAGAATTTTTAAATGGATGGTTTTCTCTTTGCATCTATTCTGCATGTCTTAAAGGTTTTTTTCTATTTCTTAGCTATCTTTCTAAATGTTTTGCTGTATATACATTTGAAAGTAGTATCTCCCTAAATTGTATATATATATGTATATAATTTGTGTGTGTGTGTATATATATACACACACATATATATATAGAAAGAGAGAGAGTACCATCAGAAACTAGCATCTAATTTTATTTTTATGTATCTATAACAATTAGAAACTAATATCTCTTATATTTTTGTTATGTTTACAGAACCAACCTTGGCTTTTGCAATTCAGTCTTTGTGTTTCCGTTAGGCCATTAAGTGTCTTAGGGAGAGAGGAAAGTTGGTTTTTTTAAACTCTGAATTCCATGCTGTTTGCACTAAGGACAAAACCATGGTAGGGAACAATGACTTTTGATGCTGACCAACATTTTATGTGATGCTTCTTTTGATTAATTTTTATCATCCAGATTAGTGATTTTTTTGTTTGTTTGTTTTTGTTTGTTTGTTTGCTTGCTCTTTGGAGCTCTCTGTTTCCTTCATGGATGCAAGGCCAGGTGTGCACTTTGAAGGGGGAAGACTTGTGACCATGCTTGTGTCTTCATAGTTCCAGGCTGGTCAGCAGTTTTAGATGATCAGACTTTCCAATTGGAGGTACACTAATGATTATCTTCTCGGGGACTGATTTGCACCAAATAAAGTTCTTCGAGTGTGACCCAGAATTTTGGAATGTAAAATCATAGAGTGGAAGTTCTGTGAAGGTGAGGACTAATCTTGTTCATCATCGTATTCCCATGGCTGCGCACATGGTAGATGCTAAGTAGATGTTGGCTTATTGAAAGAGGAAGACTGATGTAATGAGTGCGATAACTAGCACTTTCTGTTTCATCCTTGGCTCTTTCCATTCAGTAGACTCACCTAAATGCCACTGTTTTCTGGTACAAGAAATATAGCCCCAGAGAGCAACTTTTGTTAAATGTTGCTTCAGACTGATCTTCACTACCATTCAACCCCGTCCTTGCTCTTATTTCCATTTTTAAAATTTTTGGCTCTGTACTCCCTGCTTAAATATCAGCTCTGGGCTTGGCAAGCCTTTTTTGCTAACTTTTTTGCACGTATCAAATATGCCTGCCCTCTCAGAGCTCTGCCCATCATCTTGATTTCATGGTCTCAGTGAGACCTTCCCACTTCCAGCTCTGGGCCTTTCGAAGTTCACACCCTGAGCCAAAGACTGGTACTCTGTCCAGGAAGGGGAGCAAGGTGAGAAATATAGTGGATAAGTTCTCAATTCAGATAAAAATGACCTGAATCAAAGCTTGTCTATTTAATTTGAACTATTTAAAGTCTCTGAGCCTCAGTTTCTTCATTTCTAAAATGAGGATAGTAATTATACCTTCCTCATAGGATGCTTCAAATATAAAATGAGATCATGCAGGAGAAGGGTCTGGCATTATGCCTGGCACAAAAGGAGCTGCCATTAATATTGCTGTTGTCACTGCTGGAATTCTTATTGTCACCACTGGTATTATTAGTCATTGACGTGGGGGAATTTCTCCTAGTGTGTTAGTGAACTTTGAAGACCCAGTTACAGAGATTGCTTGGTAAGAATAAATTAGAACAAAGGAAGCTGGCGAGCCTCATAGATATTTATATCAAGCTACTGTGGCTGAATGAATTGTCTTTCTTCACTTGAGGGAAATTCTGTCAAAAGAACTGCTATCAGTCATGTGAAATCAGCCTGATCTCTTTCTTGAGTGGTGTCAGAAAGAGATACTAACGAATTCTTACATTTTGTCATTCTTTTTTTCCTTCAGGATTCATGTCAGTCACCAAAAGCTTCTTTTATGTCTACATTACCCTGTAGTGAAAGAGATGATTAATTAGATCACAGCTTATCTTGCTTTCACTGCATTACAGCCTAGCAGTCTTTCTGATGCTGGGAGCCTGGCTATACTTCTGGATAAGTTTACGATGATAGCAATATGTCACTGGGAACACATTTTTAAGTCTTTCATGAAAATGGTTCCACATACCCATTTGAAGTTGATGTTCGTTGTTCATTTCATTTGTTTTCTGAAGACAAAATATTGAGGTAGGAAAACTACCCTTTTAGAGTCCATCACCTCATTGCTCTGTTTCTCACAGTGTGTTCTTTAGATGACTAACCTCAGGGTCATTTGGAATCTGGGTAAAATGTAAATCCCAGGCAGTTCCTTAGTCTTCTTGTTTTCACTCTGTGTCAGTGGGAACATTTGTGTTTTCAGCAGGTGCCCATGGGATTCTGCTGCACATTAAATTTGAGATCCATAGCCTTAGTTTCTTACTATGGTAAATAAAGGTATGTGTGTTGGGAGGAGTTTGTGAGAACAGAATAGGAAATTCACCATGTGGACTGTTAAGTTTTTTTTTTTTCTTAATATATCTTTATGAACCATGGAAAGATAAATTTTTCATTTATTCCTAATTAACTATGTATCTTGAGCTTCTCCAAGCAAAATAATGTTAACTTCCAATTAGACTAGAGTATGAATTAAATAAAGAAAGTATCTATCCTGAGGCACAATTTTAACAAATACCTCTCACCCCACATTGACTTCCTAGTCATATTGGACACTGCGTACATTGTACTACTTATGTTTTAAAAAACTTAAGACTCATCTGCGTAGCTTATGAAATTCAGATATTTGGATTCAGCTGGTCTTGGTGGGGACTTAAAATAAACCCTACAGGAAATCCCCATGTGAAGAGACGGGAGAAGTGAATGCTGTTTTATGATGAGTCTATTGTGTGTCTATCTTGGTTTTGTTTTGTTTTGTTCTGTCTTTCCATTTTTAAATTCTGTGGTAAACACATTATAATATATATTTTTTCTACATGGCATACTTTTTCTTCTGATATTCCTCATATGGAATCCTCAACAACAAGGCAAAAAGTTGAGTGCGTACTCAGAGTAGTATGAATTAATTTATAGCTTAAGGGCATTTCCTGCAGAACATGTAGGACTATTCAGCTTGGCGGTATTTATTAAGCCAGTTCAAGCAGTGGAAAAACGTAACTATGGTCAGAATGAAGCTAATTATCTTCACAGGTAAACTGAAGCCGAAACTTGTGGCACACTAACGATGCTAAGCTAAAAGTGTATCCAATTATTTTTGTCTTTCTTTGTGTCTCTATTGGTTTGGCTTTAGTACATACCTGTAGGATTGATGAATTGAAATATTTGAGGACATGCTTATGGATAGGTCAAACTGGACTTTGCTCATCAGCTCATCCTAACTCTATAGTTTGCCACAAAACTTTATCACAGCAAAGAGAGTAGAATCAAAGAAAGGGAAAGATGACTTTTTTAAAAAAAGGGCCACTGCTCATCTTAAGTTTACAACATATTAGGTAAACTTTGTTTCATATAGATTTTATGCAAATACAAACCCATAAGCCACATGATAATGGGCACCTGATTTTCACTGTGGGTAATTCAGGAGGCCTGATTGTTGTAGTCATTATCTAAGATGTGATTTGATAGTGTTTTCGTAAACTCTTCAATGTCACTCAATCACTTCAACGTCATTCAGTCACTGTTGAAGAAATTATTCACTTTCTTTGCTTCAACCATTCTTAGGTGAGTTCTAAGTGTAGGACCTCTTTCTATATTCTTGGTTTATCTGCTTTTGGTTTGGTTTCCCTTTCCTTTCCAAAGTCCTGCCTACGTATATCATCAGCTTTAGTTCCTGAGTGCTTCTTGTCTTTTCAGCTATAAGAGCACTATTCGCTCTAGTCCAACAACTATTTACTGAGTAACTACTATGTACCAGATCCAGATGCTGTAAGGGACTGAGTGATACAGCTTTTGCTCTCATGGAGATTATGACAATTAAAACTAAACAGGAGTGATTAAAATTATAATAAATGAGGTCTTTTCCCCTCTCCTGCTCTGTAATTCTCTCCAAAATGGTGCATTTGGCAAAAGGTTGAAGACTAGGTAACTCCAGGATAAAGTTCTACCTCCTTGACCACCTGGTCTCCATGTTCCATCATGTGGTCATGGCATCTGCCAGTGTGTTACAAATGAAAACTGATGAGAAACTGAATGTGTCTGATGGGAATACCGCAAGTTGCTCATTGGGCACCATTATGATGTGCCTTCATCATCCCATTGAATGGAATCTGAATTTGACAGGAGCATCTCTAGAGAGCTGTATAATTCACAAACAAAATCTAAAAAGTTAAGAGAAATGGAATGCAGTTTTTCTTGTGCTATACTTATTTTATATATCAATTTCCTTTCTGTTGAACAATAATCATTTATCCATTGATCTTGAAATATTTCACATCCTGTGATTTGTCTTTATATTAAATCATTACTATTAAAAAATTAAATAAAATTTTAATGAATGATTTAGTAGGGAAATAAAAGGGACACTCTAAGCATATAACAAGGGGTGTTATCTAGTCTAAGGAAGTAAAAGAAGTAGTCTTGGAGGGTGTGATGGATCAGCTGAGACCTGAAACTTGACTAGGACTTTACTCAGGAATGGAGGAGACTATGATATAATTCAGAATAGGGAATGGAGTGTGGAAATGCATCCATAGAAGCACACGAGGGCTGAAAAGGAAAATGTACAAAGTAAAGTTGAGGGTGTCTTGATCTGAGCCCAGTGGTAGGCATGGGCAGATATGGTAGTCTCTTTAAACCTTAATAAGATGCTGAGCTCCAAGAGGATGAAAGAATCGCTGAAGTGTTTTAAGTATGAGGAATTAGTCACAGTACTTGCTGTGACTATATATAAGCTCCAAATAAATAAAAAATAAGCTCCAAAGTAAGTTGGGATAGCAGAAAAGTTGAAAAAATCTTAATTATACATACCATGCTGCTAACTGTGGTATTTAAGGAATGGAATCTAGTAGGAGAGATATTTTATTTTAGGTACTTTTCTACTATTCAAACATGGATTATTTTGTGATAAAAAGGTATTTTAATGCCAAGTTTAAGACATAGTAAAGCATTGTCCCCTAACTTTAAGATTTTTACCAAAAATGTCAAGAAAGGGAAGAAGTTCAGTAGAATTTACAGAAATAATACTTATCTAAAACAACTACCTTTGAAACTTAAAACAGCAAACAACAAGAAAACAGAAAAGTCAGACGTCTCCTTCTAGTGTCTCCCCTTTTCATGTATGGATACTCAATAGTTTCTTGCATTCTGAAAAACAGAGAATTGAACACAGTTTCGTTTAAGGTTGCTGCATTTTTGAGTATCAGTTCTATTATCATTTTAAAGAAAACATCTTTCCTTAAGCAAAAATGTGTCTGAAATTATTATGTGAATCAATAGGAAAACACAATTGTTCTTAGAGAAATTCTGTGTATCACGTTTTTCAGGTTTAAAAAGCCAAGCTTTACAGTGGATTGCAACAAAAATGAACAGGTGTCTTCTGTATCTATCACATATGGTAGCTGTGTTAGTCAAGTTCTGCTGCCCTAATACTGTGTAACAACCCTCAAACTGCAGTTTCTTACAACTGCAAACATTCGTTTGTAGGTTTGTGGGTTTGCAGTTCAGTTGCTGACCTTGGCTGAATTTTGCTGAGCTAAGTTATATTTTTAGGCTTTAGGCCTAAAATGTCTAAAAGCCTAAAATTTTTAGGCTTTAGGCTTTGTGTCAGGTTCAAGTCTACTTCATGCGTCTTTGTTCTGAGACTTGGGCTGAAAGACTAATAACTTTCTGGGGCATGTTTTTCCCACAGCAAAGGGCAGAAACTCAACCGGACTAGTGAAATCTTGTAATACTCTTACAATTATGGCTTAGAACTGGAACACAGTCATTTCTACCCACTGATCAAAGCAAGTAGAATGGCCAGCCTCAAAGTCAATGGGGTAGGAATGCATACCGTCCCTCCACTGGGAGGAGTCACTACCAAGCCAAACGACATAGGGCATGTATAGTTCTACCCTGGGGAGAAATTGAGGCATTAGGAGGAGCATTCCTATGTACCTTGGTGGCTGAAGTAACATCAAATGGAAATCTCCATTGTTTTCCCTGCTTAGATTTTTCCAGTGTGCAAGATTGGAGTTCCATAGCCACTGAGAACAAATTAAAAAGATGAGACTAACCAGAGAATTTTCTTTACAAATATGCTGATGACAATTGATTCAACATCAATTGCTGTGCAATCATTATGAAAGATATATTATACTAAAAAATATATAACTAAATAATATGGAAGCAATATTTTGGTGGTTGTTGTTGTTGGCAGGGAGTACCTAATATCCATGTAAGAAATAATGTACCTTCAGACTTCCAGCCTCCAGAATTGTGAAATAATCCATTTCTGTTGTTGTAAGCCACACGGTTTGTGGTACTTTATTATGGCAGCCCTAGCAAACTAATACATTAGCTTTGCAACTTAGGACAAAATACTTCAAAGTATGAAGGCTTAGTTTCCTTATCTTTTAAATGGCAGTGATGTCAGTAGCTGTCTCAGGGTTGGTGTGAGGTTTTGTTGATAAAATGTATAACACAGAGACTGGCATATAGGAAGTGTTCACTACAGGTGAGTGAGCGCCATCATCATCATTATCAGTACTAACTAGTAATAGTTGTCTTCTCCCACATTTCTCTGGAGTGGTCAGTTTTTAGGTATGCCCATTTAATTTCCTATAAACCTGTTTGAAGCGGATCTATCCCTGACATGCCCATCCATGTCTGGGTCCTCACATGCTGCTTCAGTGTTCTCTTCATATCAAGAGGCTGAATGTATGCTTGCAGAGGTTGTAACTATAGCCTTAAATAGCCCAGAGCATTTGGAAATGTTCTTTCAAGCCTTACTATAATTTTGGATTTGCCTTGTAATATATGTGCATTTGTTTAAATATAAAAATGGATGTTTAAATTACTACTTAGAATGCTTAATTTCTTTCTAAATCCTCAAGGGATAAGTCTGTGCCCCAGGAAAATATGACATAAGACTTCTTGTGCCTTTACACCACCCCTACCCATGGTAGACTGCCGCAGGCTTCTGGGATTATTGGCATCCTGGATTAACAATTTGAGTTTGAGGACTTCTTGTATATAGATGCTTATGATCATGTCTTATCTAAAATTCAACATTATGACCATTCTGTCTCTAAACATCAGTACCTCTAGACCACTGGTTCTAAATCAGGGGTAACTGCCCCACCGAAAGGACATTTGGCAAAGTCCAGAGGCATTTTTGGCTGTCACAACCTGTTTTGCTACTTGGCATCTTGTGGGTAGAGACTAGGGATGCTGTTCAGTATACTACAAGGTCCAGGAAAGACCCCCATAGCAGAAAGTTATTCAGCCCAACTTGTCAACCATGTTAAGGCCGAGAAATCCTGTTTTCAGCCATCCCTAGTATGATCATGCTGTGTTTGAATATATCAGGCCACAGAGATTTCTACTTTTCATTAGGGTTCTTATAATGTTTTCTTTTTTCTTCTGTCTTTCCATACAGATCCATATCACATATGTCTTTGTATTTCCTTTAACTCTCAACACCTACCCTGGAAAGTAGTAGGTGCTTGACAAAATGTTTATGGATGGAATCTACTGCTGTGAAAATGTCTTGGACCCCTGTCACTTATAATTTACATATCTAAAAATATTTTCTCTCTTCTTCTGGTCTCAATAGCATCAGAAATGTATAAAATTGTAGAGACAGTTGGGCTTTTAGAAAATGGGCCACAGGTCACAAAGCTGAAGTTTTGAGAAATAATCCTCATCTAAGGACAGGTATAATTAAGTGGATACTGGTCAAGAATCAGCGTCCTGGTTCTGCCCTTCACATCTGTGTATAAGCAGCTCCCATCTGGCCTTGACGTTCTTCTGTTCACATAACTTGTAACTTTCCCCTAAGTCTTCAAAAGTGATAAAATGACAATAGTATGTTCATACCAATGGACAATTTGCATTTAGTTCATTGTTCTGTGTCTTCAGTCCTCCTGGAAGCATTTTCTAATGGTCTCAGATTTTCTAGATTTTTCTGACCAAATACTGACCAAATCTAGCAGTCAATCAATCAATCAATCTATCTATAAATCAGTCAATTTTGGTGATACTTATGTGGGATCTATATTTGTTCTGATTCACCTGCTTTCCAATGTGCATTCAGCATTCTTTTAGTTGAGGAAATGCAGTTCAAATTAGTATAAGGAAAAATAAAGGGAAGTTTATTGCCTAAAATATTTTCAAAGTCCCAGAGTATTGCATATAGGGAGAAAAAATGATGTTATCATATTTCTGTCTCTCATTCTCACTCCTGCTCTATTTTTCTGTGTTATGTTTCATTTGTGCTTTGAACCAAGGCTCAAACTGCTGTTGTCAGTGCTCCCTGCCCCTGTCCATCTCACAGACTGGCTGTTTCACTATGCGGCAAGATGGCCACCATCCATGCCTGCTGAGTGACCATGCCCCATAGCTTCTTTAGAACAGTCCTAGGAAGAATTTTAATTGGCCCTGTTTAGCCCATTTATCAACAACTGAACTAATCACTTTGGCCAAAGGAATTGGATTATTTGATCAAAGCCAACCACATCCTTCTGGTCATTGAAAGTGATGATAGTCTCCACCAATTGCATGGCATGAATTTCACAGAGGAAAGAGGTATTTTGTTACCAGGGTAATGTGGGAGAAGACATCCTGGACAAGAAAATATAGTAGAACTCCAATATATTAGATGACCTATCACAGCCTCAACATGTGTCACTTTCTTCTAGAAGGTCTAGAATCATGTTTTAGATATGCTTTAAACCCCAGCAGTAATTGGTAAATATATATAATCACCAACTGAAGTAAATGTGTAATAATTTACTATGTTAAGTATTACCAATACAAGTCTATTTAGAATGATTTGCCAGCTTTCTTAGCCCATAAAGAGAATGTTTATGCTGTGCTAAAATATATATTCCCTGAGTATATTATATTGCTTTTTAAAATAAAATGATGAAATTTAAGAGAAATAAGTGGATATGGTATGGAGTATTTGCCTTTATAAGATCAGGTGTATCTTTTAGAATTACTTGATTTTTACCTGGCAGGTTTTATGACAGTTCAATCAGCAGGACATGCTCCTCTGGGGTTTGGGAAATGCAATGAAAATTCCACCAGGCAACATTCAGAATTCAGGACCACGGTGCCTTTATTCTCCATATCAGTGGCAACATCTAATTATAAAGAAGGAAATGTCGATGCCTTTTTTTTCTAATTGCTGGCTGGTGGTTTTATTAAATCTAACTTTAGTTGACAGGGACTGCTCAAAATTCTCTCCTACAGAAGTGTACAATCAAGCAAAGCATGAATATATCTTTGTCAAAACAGCAAGCAGGAGCCCTTGTTTAAACACTTAACAAATGTACCTTCAGGCTCTGATGATAAACTTATTTCCAAATTCACTGGTGAGAAAAAGCATTTGGAAAGCTGAGATCTCTAAGGTATATAGTATTATTTGTCACTCTGCATTTAATTGTTCCTATATATAGGTGGGTTGGAAGTTTCTAAGACTTGAATTATCTGTAGTTAAATGTAATGTAACTCTGGTCCTGCTAGAATGTAAGTTATGTAGGTGCAGATATTTTTGTCTGTTATGTTTACTACTGTACCCTCAGGGCTTACCATGTAAAAGTTGTTCAATAAATATTCATTTAATGAATGAATGAATGGTGATATTAGTCATTAAAAAGGAAAATCTCAATTTCTAAAGTTTTGCCTTTTCCAGAAAGTCTTATAGTTGAAATCATACAGTGTGGAGCCTTTTCAGACTGACTTCTTTCACTTAATAATATGCATTTAAGTTTTATCCATGTCTGTTTAGAGCTTGATAGTTTATTTCTTTTTTTTTTTTTTTTTTTTTTTTTGAGACGGAGTCTCGCTCTGTCGCCCTGCCCAGGCTGGAGTGCAGTGGCGCGATCTCGGCTCACTGCAAGCTCCGCCTCCCGGGTTCACGCCATTCTCCTGCCTCAGCCTCCCGAGTAGCTGGGACTACAGGCGCCCACAACCGCGCCCGGCTAATTTTTTGTATTTTTAGTAGAGACGGGGTTTCACCGTGGTCTCGATCTCCTGACCTTGTGATCCGCCCGCCTCGGCCTCCCAAAGTGCTGGGATTACAGGTGTGAGCCACCGCGCCCGGCCGATAGTTTATTTCTTTTTAGCACATAATAATATTCCACTGTCTGGGTGTATCTTAGTTTTATCTATTCACCTACTGAACAACATCTTCATTGCTTCCAAATTTTGGTAATTATGAATACAAATACTGTAAATGTGTGTGCAAGGTTTTGTGTGGACATTAGTTTCAAATCCTTTGGGTAAATATCAGGGAACACAATTGGTGAATCTTATGGTGAGAGTATGTTTAGTTTTGTCAAAAACCACCAAACAGTCTTCAAAAGTGTCTGTACCACTGTGCATTCCACCAGCAGTGATTAAGAGTTCCTGTTGTTCCAAACATCCTCACCCAGCATTGAGTGTTGTCAGTGTTCTGGATTTTGGCCATTCTAATAGCCAAATGATATAGTAATATCTCATTTTTTTAAATTTTCATTTTTCTGATGACGTATGATGTGGAGCATCTTTTCATATGCTTATTTATAATTTCTATGCCTTCTTTGGTGAGATTTTGTTAAGGTCTTTGGTCCACTTTTTAATCAGGTTGTTGATTTTTTATTGTTTAGTTTTAAGAGTTCGTTTTATATTTTGAGTAACAGTCCTTTATCAGGTATGCCTCTACAAATATTTTCACCCATTCTGTGGTTTGTCTTTTCAGTCTGTTGAATGAAAAGACATTTTTAATTTTAATGAAGCCCAACTTATCAATTTTTTCTTTTATGGATCATACCTTTGCTGTCATATCTAAAAAAAATCACCAAACCCAAGGTCATCTGTAATTTTTCTTATGTTATCTTCTAGGATTTTTATAGTTTTACATTTTGATTTAGGTCTGTGATCCATTTTGAGCTAATTTTTGTGAAGAGTATAAAGTCTGTGTCTTGATTGATTGATTTTGCACATAAATATCCAGTTGTTTCAACCCTATCTGTTAACAACACTATCTTTCTCTATAGTGTTTCCTTTGGTCATTGTTAAAGATCATTGAGTATATTTATGGATCTATTTCTGGGTTCTCTGTTCTGTCTCAGTGATTTATTTGTCTATTCTTTTTGCCAATACCACACTGTCTTGGTTACTATAACTTTATAGTAAGTCTTGAAAGCAGATAGTGTCAGTCTTTCGACTTTATTTTTCTCCTTCAATTTTGTTTTGGCTATTCTGATTCTTTTGCCTCTCCATATAAGCTTCAGAATCAATTTGTCAATATCTACAAAACAACTTTCTGGGATTTTGACTGGGATTGCATTGAAATTATAGGTCAAGCTGGGAAGAACTGACATCTTGACAATATTAAATCCTCTTTTCCATGAATATGGAATTTTCTCCATTTATTTAGTTCTTTAATTTCTTTCAACAGAATTTTATAGTTTTCCTCATATAAAGATATTTTGTTAGATTTACACTAAATATTTCATTTTGGGGGGTGCCAATGTAAATGGTATTGTGTTTTTAATTTCAAATTACACCTGTTTGTTGCTGGTATATAGGAAAATGATTGACTTTTGCGTATTAAACTTGTATCCTGTAACCTTTCTATAATCCCTTATTAGTTCTAGGTGTGTTTTTCAGTTAAATCTTTTGGATTTTCTACATAATAATGCCATTTGAGAACAAAGAGTTTTATTTCTTCCTTCTCAATCAGTATACTTTTTCTTTTCTTGTCTTATTCCATTAGCTAGGACTTCCAGTATGAACATTGAAAAGGAGTGGTGAGAGGCAACACCCTTGCATTGTTTTTGATCTTAGTGGGAAAGCTTCTAGTTTCTCATCACTAAATATAATGTGAGTCGTAGGTGTTTTGTACATTTTAAAATCAAGTTGAAGTACTCCTCTATGTCTAGTTTACTAAGTGTTTAGTCATAAATGGGTATTGGATTTTGTCAAATGCTTTTTCTGCATCTATTCATATGATCATGTGATTTTTATTTAGCTTGTGGATATGATAAATTACATTAATTGATTTTCAAATATTGAATCAGCATTGCAAATCTTGAATAAATCCCTATTGATTATAGTGCGTAATTCTTTTTATACATTGAATTTGATTGGATAATTTCTTGTTGAGGATTTTTGCCTCTAAGTTCATGAGAGATATTGATCTGTTGATTTGTTTTCTGGCAACATCTTTGTCTGGTTTGGTATTTGGGTGGTGCTGGCCTTATTAAATGAGTTAAAAAGTATTTCTTCAGCTTCTGTCTTCTAAAAGAGATTGTAAAGAATCAATACAACTTCTTCCTTAAAGGTTTGATAGAATTCACCAGTGAACCCATCTAAGCCTGATGCTTTCTATTAAGGAAGTTATTAATGATTGTGTCAATTGCTTTAATAGATATCAGTCTATTCAGAATGTCTATGTCTTCATATGTGAATTTTGGCAGAGTGTGTCTTTCAAAGAATTAGTCCATTTCACCTGTTATTAAATTTGTGAGCACTGAGTTGTACACAATCTTCCTTTATTATCCTTTCAATGTATGTGGGATCTGTAGCATGCACTAACATTAAAAATGAAAGGATATCATTTTTAATATTAGTAGTTTGTATGCATTCTCTCTCTCTCTCTTTTTTTTTTTTTTAATTAGCCTGGCTAAGGATTATCATTTTAATTATCTTTTCAAAGAATCAGCTTTTGATCGAATTGATTTTTCTCTATTGATTTCATGTTTTTAATTTTATTGATTTCTGCTTTAATGTTTATTATCTCTTTTCTGTTGTTTACTTGGGTTTAATTTGCTCTCCTTTTTCTCATTTACTAAGGTAGAAGCTTAGATATTTGATTTTAGATCTTTTTAAATTTTCTAATATATTCATTCAATGCTGTAAACTTCTCTTTTATGTCTGCTTTGACTGTATCCCAACAATTTTGATAAGTTGTGTTTTTGTTTTCATTCATTTTATTTAGTTCAGAATATTTTAAAATTTATCTTGAGATTTCTTTTTTGATCCCTGTGTTATTTAGGAATGTATTGTTTAATCTCCAGGTATTTCGGGATTTTCTAGTTATCTTTCTATTACTGAATTTTAGTTTGATTCCATTGTGATCTGAGAACAGACTTTTTATAATTTATATTTTTAAAAATGTGTTACAGTATATTTTATGACCTAGCATGTGGCGTATCTTTGTGAGTGTTTTGTGTGAGTTGGAGAAGAATGTGTGAGCTGCTGTTGTTGGATGAAGAAATCTATAGATGTGAATTTTATCTGGTTCACTTGTGGTGGCGGTGAATTCAACTATGTCTTTTCTGATTTTCTGCCTGCTAGATCTATTCATTTCTAATATAAGGGTGTTGAAGTCTCCAACTATAATAATGGATTCATCTATTTCTCTTTGCAGTTCTGTCAGTTTTTGCTTAATGTATTTTGATGCTCTGTTATTAGGCGTATAGATAAAGATTATTATGTCCTCTTGGAGAATTGACTTTCTTATCATTGTGCAATGTCCCTCTTTATCCCTGGTAACTTTCATGCATTGTAGTCTGCCCTGTCTGAAATAATATAACCACTATCTGACTTTATTTTGTTTCTATAACAGAATACCTGAGACTAGGTAATTTATAAAGAAAACAGGTTTATTTATCTCATGGTTCTATGGGATGGGAAGTACAAGAAGCATAGCAGCAGCATCTGCTGGCTTTGGGTGAGGGCTTTCTGTGTGAAGACTTTTTGTGCTGTGCCATAACACCATGGAGAAGTTCAGTGGAGAAGCTGACACATAGGTAGAGGAAAAACCCAACAGGCATCCTGGCTCTGTAAACCTACTCTTATGGGAAATCATCCATTCCTGTGAGAATTAATCCAGTCTCACCAGAATGAGAACTCAATCACTACTGCAAAAACAGTACCAAGTCACCCATGAAAGCAGAGCCCTCATGACCCAAATACTTCCCACTAAGTCCCATCTCCTAACACGACCTCATTGGGGATCAAATTTCAACATAACTTTTGGTGAGGACAAAACAAACTATATCCAGACCACAGCAGTGACATCCACTTTCTTTTAAATAATATTAGCATAGTATATTTTTTTCCATTTATTGTTAATCTGTGTATATCTGTATATTTACAGTTGGTTTCTTGTAGACAACATCTAGTTGGGTCTTGTTTTTTATCTACTCTGGCAATCCCTGTCTTTTAATTGGTATATTTAGACCATTGTTGCTCAAAGTGATTATTGATATAGTTTCATTAATATCTACCATATTCGTTAGTATTTCTGTTTATTGCTTATGTTCTTTTTCCTATTTTTGTCTGTGACTCTTTTTCTGCCTTGTGGTTTTAATTGTACATTTTTTATAATCCAATTTTCCCTTCTTTCTTTAGCAAACTATATTAAATACTTATTTTACAACTTATTTAGTGGTTATACTTCTGTTACTTTTGTTTTCACTTATGTAGTGTTATTCTAGAGTTTGCAATATACATTGACAACTAATCAAGCCAAATTTTAAATAACAATATACTACTTTATGGGTACTGTGAGTAACTTACAATAACAAAACAATACTAATTTCTTCCTCTCATCCCCTGTATCATTTCTCTAGTGAAATTTACTTATATATAACCAAAAATAAGTATTATATATCTTATATATGGTAATATGAGCATACATAATTGATATGTTGTTACTATTTTTATTTTGAACAAACTGTTTTCTGTTAAATCAGTGAAGAATAAAAAAAATTTTATTTTACCCTCACTTATTTTTTCTTCAATGCTTGTCTTTTCTAAATAGATCTTTTTAAATAGAATTTCTGACCCATATTTCTTCTCTCTAAAGAACTTTTAACATTTCTTTAAGGCACCTTTACTGACTAATTCTCTCAGTTTGTGGTTGAAAAAACTTTATTTCTTCTTCACTTTAAAGAATAATTTTGCAGAGTACAAAAATCTACACTTCTGTTTTTTCTTTCAATCCTTCAGATATTTCATTTTTCTCTCTTTTTTGCTTGTGTAGTTTATGAAGGGAAGTTGGTATAATTCTTATCTTTGCTCTTCTGCAGGTGAGATGTCTTTTCCTTCTAACTTCTTTCAGGACTTTATCTTTCCTTTTCTGTAGTTTGAAAATGATGTGCCTAGGTGTAGGCATCTTTTTCTTTTCTTTTTAATTCTGCTTGATGTTTTCTGACCTTCCTGGATCTGTGGTTTGGTGTCTGACATTGATTTGAATGAAATTTGCAGTTATTTTCTGTTTGTTAATTCCAGCATTCCTGACATGTCTGTTTCTGATGCTTGCTCTGACTTTTCAAACTACGTGTTTTGTCTTTTAGTATGCCTTGTAATTTTTGCTTGCAAACCAGACATTATGTACTGGGTAAAAGCAACTGCTGTAAAAAGATCTTTAGTAAGGTGGTGGTAAAGTGTGAGAAGAGGGGAAGTGTCCTATAATTGGGTTTCAGGATTTTGGTAAGCCTATGCCTCTGTACTGTGAACTTCATGTTTTTCAGTTATTTTTCTTCCCCCTTAGGTGGTTAGAGTGAGCTAGAATAGGTATTTCTCTTTTCTCACATGAAAAACTTGAACTGACTAAAGTTGGGTACTGTCCTTCCCCCATGTCAGTTAGGCTCTGATAAAACCCCAGCAAGTAAGGCTCTAGGTAACGAGTTTCTTCTAGTGGTATACCTGGTTAAGAACACAGTGCTCTGGTATATTTCAAAATGATTGCTTTTCTCCCTCTCCTGGCTGGAAGCACCAGGAGATTTTTCTCCAATATTCACTGTGAGAACCTGGTTGAGCTTCTGGAGGTTAAAGTCACAAAAGTTTCAAAGCCCACCCCCCCACATGACCACATCCCCTTGTAGTTTTTAGCTCTCAGACTTGTCTACACCAAGCCTTCAGCAATTCATTGATTACAGTAAAGGTTTTCCTACGTAGCACTTGTTGCTGGGAGGTTTTTGCCCTGGTATATTGTGATTCTCTGTATCCACCTATCTGTCTTTCCAATTCGGGGGACAGGATTTTGCCCTGTGATCTCATCTGTTTTATGGACCTAAAATTAGTTTGTGATTTTTTCCATTCGTTCAGCTTTTGACTTGTTGTTTTGGTGAAGTGGCAACTTCCAAGTTTCTAAGATGTGGAACATGGAAACAGAAGTCTCTTTCCATTTTTCATCTCTAATCTCCTTTGGGCTGGCTTCATTCTTAGGAACTTTTCACCTGGTAACAGAGATGATCATGGGAAAATCCCCACTTACACTGATCTTTTGGTTAACAACTCCAGAAAAATTAGTTTAACCTTCCAACCCCTTTGTCCATAGAATTTCCAAAAGTGATTCTGATTGTCCTTCTTTGATGATGTACTCAGCTGTGGACCAATAGTTGTGTCCTGAGGGAGGGAGGGAAAGGATTTTTTTACAGATAGTTCTGAATCATGTGCCTTTGCAGAGGCCAAGAAGGCATAAGCAGGATTGGCAGCCCATGGGACTCACAAGGAGTGAAGAGGGGGCTAATCCCAAAAGAAAGGACAGATTAAAAGCAACAACCACAAATGTTCAAATATTCACTACATTCTCTCTAACAGGCTTCCCATATAGAGCTCTAACTTATTTTGATGGTGAAATTTTTCAACTCCCTTTATGGGGAAACTGAAATTCTCAAGGCTGAAGTGATTTCCTCAAGGTCATCCAGTGAGTTAATCACTAATCTACGAGATAATGAAGATCTACAGTTGCCTAGTCTACAGCCTGTTCTCACTGTATCATTTGGCCTCCCAGATGTCCTATAAACCCACTTCCTTTTTTTTCCCTTTTACTTCAAGCATAACTATTCCATTTAGTAAATCATATCCTATTATAGAATTATAAAGTAGATTGGCCAATTGCAGATCTGCATACAGTATAAAACTGACCTTGTATGTAATGTGTTGGAATTCCATAACCCAGTTAAGCCCCAGAAAATGAACCATGACTTTTAATAGCACTGCACTGCAAGGATTATGTGAGGAAGGATTTCTTTTAATGTATTCTGTAAGATACAGGTGGTTTTTAGGCATCACACTTTTCCAGAGATGATTTAAATTCATTCAATAACAAGGGTTTGTGCTTTATGAGCTGAAACTCTTAGTTGATAAACCCATTGGAAATCATTACAAGGACTGAGGTCCTGGTTATGTTCATTTCAGAACCCCTCTTAACAGTGTCTGTTGTCTAGCCAGTATACACTGTGATATCCTAGATCTTGTCATCACATCTTTATGAAGAAGAAAATGACTATGAGGGGATATGAGGAATGAAAAAGAACACAGGGCCAGGTGTCCATCAGGACTCTGTGACCCTAAGGAAGGCACAAATTCTCTCGGTCTCTCTTCCCACATTGGTGAAATGTGGCTATTTAGAGCTCAAAAGCTGAAAGATTCTGACACTATTTGGTAGCTCTGTTACTACAAAGAGACAAAAGTGGACTGAGCATGACTTTTGACTCCTGAAGACTAGAAAATGTCCCTAGATGATCTTTTCTTCAACTACTACATTTGTTTGCAATTGACATGAATTTCCGCAGAAATAGACTATTAATAAAGTACAAATAAGTACAAGTGGTGTCCCAGAAAACCAACATTATCATTCACCAAAGGATGTATGAAGGAAAAAGAACAATTAGTCACAAAATTTGTCTTCTTTACACTAATATGAAAATATATTAGTTAGGAAAATATTAACATAAAAAAGGGAAAAGTTAAATTTTATATGGATTTTCTCTACAGTTAACTGAGCTTTCAGGAGATGTGCAAAAATATTCAGTGGTTATAATGCATTAGAATTTCTTGCAGTAGAAATGAAAATATAGTCACCATGACACAGTCACCCCCTGATTAAAAATATAACCTAAAATTCTTTTATCATTCCATGTGTCATGTAGAGATTAAAATGATTTTTAAATGTTTTTATTCTTTTTTGTGTGCTTTATTTTTAAAACCACAGATTTACACATAAAAAACCAGCAGTCTTTGGTGAATGCTAAAGAATTTGGGGGTAGGTTTTAAACTATGTCAATATTATGAAATAGTTTGAAAGAGATACATTATGTATTTATTAAGGAGATAGAATAATGGCTGATTTGAATTTACTTCTATAGCAATGTAGACAACATGATACTTTGTCAGAAAAAAGAATATGTAGAATAACAACCAATGGCAGATAATAGCATGTTGACAGTCTTAAAATGAGATAGATGTTTTCTTTTTCTCTCTTTAATATGTCTCTGATTTGTCATAAAATACTATAAAATATTGTCAACTACATGGTGATATCGTTATTCATGTTTTATAAAAAATATAATAATTCCCAAATGATATTATTGAGGACTCTTTCAGTTATGGATATAAAAATCAATTTAAACGGCTTAAGTAAAAAAGAGGATTTACTGACACCCATATGAGGATAAAAAATAATGATGTCATGGCTTCAGGCATAGTTGGATTCATTTATTCAATGTCACCATAAATTACACTTTCTCTCTGAGCTCCGCTCTCATTTGGATTGGTCATATCTGGCAAAATATTTCTGTGTGCGGACAAGAGAACGACCCCTAGCTTCTGATTCACATTCTATCATCTTAACTACCTTAAGCCCAAGATAACTTTTTTCCAAGTGGTTCCAAGCAAAGTGCTGCAGTTGTATCTCATTGGACCAACTTGGACTGCATGCCCAGTTTCCCTAGCCCGGAGAAGGAAACATGCTGATTGGCTAGACCTAGTCACATGATCTCCACAGAAACTAGGAGCTGAGGTTAGTCACCCACACGGCACAGTGATGAAGAATAGAAATGACTTAACACTCCCCAAAGTGATAAGGTGTTTTTATCAAGAAGGTGGGGTAATTCAACATCAAAAACTTCCAGACATATTATATATGTAGTAAACTAAATGTTTGAAGTCAGAGTTAATCATAACTTGCCTGGTAGGGACTACCCTGAATGTTATCAAATTGAATGATGAATGGTTTTTAGAAAACAGTATTTTTCAGCCCCATATTATCACAAAATGGAGATACTGTTCTCTGTTGACTAATACGGAGTGACATTTTGGTAACCAAGACCCATAAAGTTACTGTTTTCTGAAACTTTCTTGTTCTTAAAGCAGAGCCTCAAGATGCTAAACATTATGGTTTTTAAGTGTTTTCCAGATTAAATCATATCAAAATGTGATAGTTAATTGGTGCTATTTTTATAGACCATCAGAAAAATTCATAAAAGTGAAAAATGTGACCACATGTTACCTGTGCACTAGAGTATTGTCTAACCACTGGATTGACTATTTTTAAAATTTTGTTAATGAAGTGAGAAACTTCACAGAGTAGACAGTGATCATGAGTGTGTCGTGTCAGTTCTCAGAGCCCCACCTCAGACTTACACAATCTGAAACTGAGGGTAGGTCTAGCTTTCACTGTTTAATCAAGCCTACCACAGGATTCTGATGCATACTAAGATTTAAGAACTACCAATTGAGCATTGACACACCGTTTGTTGTCAACAATTTTATAGCAATAAAAATTTCATTAAAATATCTATTCTGATAGTACTTGCACTAGTAATAGTAGTTGTAGTAATTATTAATGTTTACTAATCCCTTACTGTATGTCAGGCACTGCATATCTCAGTTGATGACTACATCTCTAGAAGTTAGATGCCCTTGTTATTCCCATTTTTCGAAAGAGAAAATTGAGAACAAAAACCAAGTGCTTAGTCAAGGCCACACAGTAAATAAAGAATGCTTCCTTTTATTGATCACCAATCTCATTCTATAATTTTGGCACTTGGAAAAGTACCTTACGCGGGTAGCAATGGAGTAACAACAGACTCAGAGACTTTTATAAATGATAAGCTCCTTCACTGTTTCGCTTTATATTCACTTGAATGTCAACACTGTCCGTTTATATTTTTCATTGTATGAAAAAAGAGAAGATGGGATTATTTTTTAAAAACCTTACAGTATTTTTCTTGGTAAGATGCAATATTCCAATCACTGCCTTATAAAGGATATGGAAGTTTGGAAGCTATTCCTTCCTTCTGCCTATGATCCATGCACCAGTACAAACCTGGTCATTTTATTTCAATAACATGCAGCATTGGCAGAGTCCATCGTGCATTTACAGCCTTAGAACTCGTCATGTGGATTGGAGCAGTGTTTTAGCCAGGTTCCTATTTCTTTCAGCCAAGTAGTTACAGCAAGCTGTAACTTCATGCAACACGCCTGGGCAGAGCTTTTCCTTTTGGCCCCAAGAAACTTCTGGGATGCATTTTCTGTGTATGTATGGTCCCACCAGATTTAAGAAAAGAAGTGACTCATTTTTCCACCACTGCACTATTGTAGTCTGGCTTATGTCACCAATCAGGACCAGGCTACCCAATCTGGCTTCTTCCATTAAGGGATTGGCTCTAATATAGATCCTTCCGGTGTTTGAACCAAACTCAGATCCAGCAATACCTCATTCTCATTTGGGAAAGAAAGTAATGCCAGTTGGCCTGAACAACATTTTAACCTCTATCTTTTCAGGACCCCAGGGATTTAATCTCCCCACAGGAAAAAAAAAAAAAAAAAAAAAAAAAAGTACCAAGCCAGGCCTTCTGGTTGTTTGCATATGCTGTAGCTCAGGCTGCCCTGCTGTGCAAAATTTCCTCCAGGTTGTACGCCTGGGTGGTAGGCATGGATCTAAGATGCCCCCAAGGTTCTTACTACCTAGTGTGCTCTGAATAAGTGCTTCCTCTTGAGTGTGTGCAGGCCTGGCCTAATTAGGGGAGCCCTTTAAAAAGCAGGCGTAATGGAAGAGACAAAATGTCTAAGAAATTCCAAGCTGCAGAGATGTCCTCTTTCTTGCCTTGGGGGAACAACTGCCATTTCATGGATGGGGCCACATGGAAAGGGCCTGCGAGTAACCTCTGGGTGCCAAGAGGGATACCCAACCGATGACTAGCAAAGAAATGGGACGATTGGCCATACAACTGCAAGGAAATGAATTCTGCCAGCAACCTGAGGAGTTCAGAAGCACATCTTCACCTAGTCAGTCAAGCCTCCACTTGAGAACAGAGTCAGCTGACAGATTAATTTCAGCCTGTGAGACCTTGAGCAGAGGACCCAGCTAAAACATAGCAGCCTCCTGATACACAGAAACAGTGCAGTGACAAATTTGTGTTGTTTTAAGCCACTAGATCTGTGGTGATTTTTTAATTCAGCAATAGAAAACTAATACAGCCTGGAACATGCCTAACCTTCCATGCAGGATATTACATTATACAGCAGTAATTTCCAAGACTGTTAGATAAAAAATGGATAATGTGGCTCTATAACAAATGGAAAGCAACATAGAAATGTTGTGGTTCTCATAGAAAATTAAGTTAAGAGGGTAGCATATCATATTATCATTGTCCCTTCTTGCTTCTTAACCAGTTTATTTGCTGTCTCCCACATGCATTATTACATTATATGTGTTCTCAGCAGTTTCAGCCTGTGATTTTCTGGCTTCCAATGTGTTTAGACATTGATTCAAAATTGCAGTCATAGATTTTGATTTTTTAAATTGTTAAAATGCTATCATTCTATCAACAAATGCTATAACATTCCTAAAAATTTTTTTCTTTATATTGTTCATGTTTGTTGTTAAGTTGGGGAACTTACTTTTTTCTCATTTTATACTACAAATACAGCTATAATAAGAGACATAAAACCCACACAATTTATATATACTTTATTGTCTCAGATTGCAAATCAAAAATACATAGTTCAAATCTATAGATGTGGAGCCCATAGTGGCTGAAATTGTGGGCATATCTTTTAAACTCATCAGCATCACTTTTAATTTTTTTCCAGTTAAACATGGTCTGAAAATGCCAAACTCCATCACAATTTTTTTCCCTTTTTCTTGGCCCGGGTTTGTAATGAGCTTGTATTTGAGAGAAACAGAAACGGAGAAAATAACTGGAACTGTCTCTCCTGTTACCACCAACTCCTATTTTTGAAGGTTTTTCTATTATTTAACACCTTCCATTTGTTTTACCTTAGAAGTGTTATTCAGTTATCAAAACCCGAAAAAAATGAAATCTAACTTGCAAGGCTTCATCATAAATATCATGACTCAAGTCAGGAAAACCAAGCTGTCTTAAGGCCTGGTTTTTAGAGTTTTTCCTCTGACATGAAAGTTGGACCTACAGATGCCTTTGGGAACCATCCTGACAGACCAGGTATTCTTGCCATGGTTATCAGTGTGAATATGCATAAATTAATCTCTTGTGATCAAGGGCTTTGCTAGCTGCTCATCCATTAGGTAAAGTCTGGTATGTATAGACTTGGGACTTACTACCAAATGGATCATATCCTCCGGTATTACCTGACCCACTGAATCATCTCAAAGTTCCAATGTTTACCCTTCAGTCTAGCATGATGAAGGGAATGTGTTTTGATGTACAATACACAATGTCTCAACTTCTCAGGGCTGAGAAGGACTATAAATATTCAACAGTTTTTTGCCTAACATGTGTACCCATTCTTCCCAAACTCTATTCAGTGAGCCACCCTACTGTTGCTGCTACTACTGATGCAGCTCCTGCTGCTAGTTACCCTTTTTGTAATGTTTACTATCTTCCACACCCTAGGAGACAGTTTGTTGGTTATCTATTTCTGCATAACATATAACCTCCAAAACTGAGCAGCTAAAACAAGATTGATGATCTCACACAGTTTCCAGTACTGGCTTTGCTGGGTGGTTTCCAGCTGTGGTCATTGTCTCATGAGATTGTAATTAAAATATTGACTGTGGCTGCAGGCATCTGTAAGCTTTATGGGGCTGGAGGACCCAATGCTAAGACAACCCACACACATAATTTGCAAGCAGATGCTGGCTATTCAAAGGAGACCTTTGTCCCTTATCATCTGGACTTCTCTATGGGGCTGCTAGTCTCCCCCAAGCAAGTGATCCAAGAGAGAACAAGGCAGCCTTAGCTGTGTATTTTATGACCTAGTCTCAAAAATCATGCACCATCATTTCTACAATATCTCATTGACTATACAGATTAGTTTCATTCAGTGTGGGGGAAGACTGCACAAAGACATGAATACCAGGTGGCAGTAATCACTGGTGCCCATCTTGGAGGCTCCAATATGTAGATATAACATATAATTTATACTTATAAAGTATATTTTCTATATGCTGTTCTCAATTAGATCATTTTCCTGGTGTGAAGAATATATTTAAGAGAAAAGATTCTAAACATACTGACTAATGCCTTCATTTTCATAATGATTCCATCTGAATTTGGATATTTGAAAATATTTACTGAGATTCTGCCATCTGCTAATCACCCTTCTGGGTACCAAAAATACTGTGGTGATTGAGATAGACAGAATGACAGCCCTCATGAAGCATATAGTCTAGAGTGGAGAAACTCTGTTTTAGTCCATTTGTGTTGCTATAAATGAATACTTGAGACTGGGTAATTTATAAAGAAAAGAGGCTTCTCTGGCTCACAGTTCTCCAGGCTGCATAAGAAGCATGGTGCTGGCATCTGGTGAAGGCCTCAGGCTGCTTCCCCTCATGGCAGAAGGTGAAGGGAGCTGGTGTGTGCAGAGATCCATAAAGAGAGGCGAGGCAAGAGAAAGAGATAAGAACGTCACCAGGCTCTTTTTAACAACCAGCTGTTATGGGAACTAACAGAGCAAGAACTCTGGTCATTGTTCACAGTGAGGACAGCACCAAGCCATTTATGAGGAATCCACCCTCATGGCCAACATCTCCCTTTAGGTGCCACCTCCAACACTGGAAATGACATTTTAGCATTACGCTCGGAGGGTCAAATATCCAACCTATAGCAAACTCTAATCAAGTCAACAGACTGCCATGAGCTTCATAATAAAGATAAAACCATTGAGATGGAAAAGAGTGGTAAGTGGAGGTTCCCTAGGACAGGGTACCATAGTGGGCTTTCCTGAAGAGATGGCATTTGACCCAGGAGCAACAGCCTGAGTATGAGCCTATAATATGAAGACGGGGAGCTGCTTGGGGAGGGAGGGGTAAATCAGACCAGGAAAGAGATTGGTCTGTTCAAGAACTGAAAAAAAAAAAAATAGTGTGGCTGAAGCAAAGTGGGGAGGAGAAGGGTGAGAGATGAGATTGTAATGAGAAAAAAAGGCCAGATCACATAGTACTCTGTGAGTCACTTCTAAATTTAATGGCAGCCTTTGAGAACTTTTTAGTAGAGAAGCAACATGATATTCTTTGTGTTTTGGGCTACTCAGTCTTGCTACTAGTTAGAAAATAGAGGGTCAGTTTCAGCTGCTATTATCTTTGTTCCCCTTTTTGTCTCCTTACAAGTCCAGATGACTTTGGCTTTCAAATAAGACATCTTCCCCTTGCAATGATCAGTCATTTTTCTTTCCTCCCACTAAACATTATTAAATCCATGAATCACTCACACAATATAAGTGTGTATCCATTCACCTGGTTATTACATCTTCTCAGCTTTTATCCCCTTTCAGAATTGTACTTTACCTGGAATTCCTTTTCTTGGTGTTATCCATACAATATGCCAATCAGTTTTTTTGAAGTATGTCTAAATAAGGCCAGCAGAGTGAGAAGTTGAAGCAATGATGGGTGGGGTTGGAGAAAGGGGATGGTTGCTATGGAGTTGTTCATCCCTGACCCGTGTGCGATCTTTACTTGGTGCTGCACTGACACACTCAGCTATGTGGTTTAATCACACACTAAGCTTCCAGGTGGGATTCTAGCCCACAGTCCCAGCCAAAGGAGGAAAAGTCATCTTTAGAAACTCTCAGGATATGCCACATTCCCTTTCATTAACCCTCCTCTGGGCCTAGCTAACTTAACTTACAAATGGTGGTATTTTTTCAAAAAAATCATTTTAGAGAGAGTAAAAATATAACACACCTAGTGAGGTTATTAGCTCCTCTGCACTTCAACAGAAGTCAGTCCTTGATTCTGTTGGATGATATAATCCCTTATAACACTTTGTTCCCAGTAAAAAAGAAACCAACTCCAGCTAATGCAAGTGGAAACTGAATTTATTGGATGACTACCAGGAGACTTGAAAAATTGAAGGAAATGTTGGAAAAATAACTTTAAAAGGGAAAAATCAAGCTGTGTCCATAATTTAAGACATAGCACCCAGATCTAGCTCACAGTCTCTTCAAGTTGTCACTTCTGGAATGAATGAATGCCATCATTATTTTCTTGTTGTCTTTTTCCCCTTTCGCATCCTTCTGCTTAATATTAAAAATCTCAAAAGAGAGCTCATTGATCTAGCTTGGCTCTGTGTAGTTAAGAGAAGTAATATCCCAGGAGGAAATCAGAGTGCTGTTCCCAAAAGTGATACCTTCCCTTTACTTTCATGTATTCTACCCCCAAGCTCCCTATGGAGTCAGGGGGTAGGGCCTGGAGTATATGAAAGATATTAGATCTTCAGAGAAATGTCATCAAGCCTGTGTGGATTCCATAAATTCCACACCCAGCCAGGAAGATGTGCAACTTACGTATTCCGAGTAATTTGATCAGTATATTACAGTAAGTCACATGCCACATCTTTCTGCATAATGACCTCCAGTTTAGCAATTGCACTCACAGTAAAAGTTTGTGATCAGAAGACATATCCAGCTTAGAACTTCTTACCATTGGAGTCAGTGGGAAAGTTCTGCTTAAAGCCAGGAGAGCCTTTAGCACCTTCTTCCAATATTGAATCAATTCAACCTTGACTTTCATAAAAAGTAATTTGATTTTTGCCTGCCTTAACCTCAGATGGTTATTATTATACACAAAAAAAGACTATATAAAGAAGAGTTAACTACAAAGTAGGTAATATTGTTCCCAATATTAGCTATGTATATATGTGTCTACTGCAGTATGCCACTGGGCTGTGTCAAAGCTGTTTCTCAGTTGATTTTGAGTATCCTAGTAAAACACATTAGTATTGGTTTCTTGGATTCCTTATTAGAAGGAATAGATCAGCTGGGATATTGGTCTTTTCCTTGACATACATCAACAGCTCTTGACACTCAACATGGTCCAAATGCTTTGTCTGTCCTTTTCGTGCTTTCTAGTTACTGTAGAATTCAGGCATTTCCTTAATTTTCCAAGCACACTTGGAACAATATTATTTCCTTATTAAACCAATCAGGAATTGATCTCTGAGTGTAGAAGCTGTGATGCTTTGATACTCTCCTGGCCACATGGCATAGATATAGCTTTTAATATAGTCTTCTAAAATTCTCCCATTCAGTTTCTTAGGTACTATAAGGTCTTTCCCTTTGCACAAAATTTGGTGCAATTAAGTTCTGTCCACGTAACTGTGATTTTTATTGGTTGGAGGAGCATAGTGCTCAAGAGCTCAGGTTCCTGGTTCAGAGAGACCAGAGTTCACTCTCATGCCATTTCTTTCTCACTGTGTGACTGAGCAAGTTCCTTAATTTTTCTGGGCTTCTATTTCCTGGTTTTCAAATAAATATAATAATAATATATGAGGTTAAGTAGGATATTATGTGCTAAATTCTTGATTCTGTGTCTAACACAAAGAGCTCAAAAAATGTTAACAGTTATCATCAGCAACTGCAGTTTGCCCTTTCAAACTGCCTCCTCTTACCTATACTGTATTTGGTTATTTATTACATTCAAAGGAGAATTTATTCTCCCTGTTTTTAAAATAATACATGTCAATTTTCTTTTAAGTGGGAAGAAAAGAGAGAACCCAGTAGTGAGTGGGGAGTTCTCTACAATCTTAGTCCAAGTGTCTTAATAAGAAAGAAAGTTGCACTTTTGCTTAGAGGTTGTATATACTGTTGCTGATCTGTGAAATGATGGACACTCAGATTTCTGCATTATTTAATCGTATCAATATAAAGCTCCATAAAACTACTTTAAATTCAATGAAGCATCGTTAGCCCAGTATGACAAGGAGGTTTCACTATGAATTTATGTGGCTATAACTGAAATCAAAGCCTGACATAATGTATACACCTAAGAGGAATAACAAGAACAATAATCATAAATAGATCATACTCCCTATACGCCAAACACTTTCCATGCATTATTCTATTTAATCTTCACACTAAGCAGTGTGGTGCTCAAGAAGCATAAAATTGTGGTAAGAGTACAGGGTTTGGAGGTCAGACAATCTAATTTGAAATTTAGGCTATGTGACCTTGGCCCAGTTAATCTTCACATCCCAATTTTGCCATCTGAAAAAATAAAGTATATAACTTCTGAAAAATGGAGAGTTAGAGAAAATCTAGGTAATCTTGCTTGGATTTGGTGACAAGTCTTTAGATATAACACCTAAAGCATGACCCATGAAAGAATATATAATAAACTAGACTTCATTAAAATTTACAAACTTCTGCTCTGTGAAAGATATTGTTAAGATAATGAAAAGACAAGCCATGACTGGGGAGAAAATATGTGCAAAATACGTTTCTGATAAGGTACAATGAGCCATTAGAATAGCGAAAATCTTGAAAACTGGCAATACCAAATGCTGGCAAAAATGTGGAACAACAGGACCTCATTGTTGATGGAAATAAAGAATGGTATAGCTACTTTAGAAGACAGTTTGGCAGTTTCTTATAAAGCTAAATATAATCTTACCCTATGATGCAGCAATCGCTCTCCTAGCTATTTACCCAACTGATTTGAAAGCCTTTGTCCACACAACAACCCGCACACACAAGTTCATTGTAGCTTTATTCATAAACATCCAAAACTGTAAGCAACCAAGATGTCTTTCAATCAGTGAATTGATAAACAAACTGTGGCACATTCATTCAATGGAATATTATTCAGCCAAAAAGATAAATGAGCTATCAAGCCACAGAGAGACATGGAGGAAACTTAAATGCATGTTACTAAGTGAAAGAATCCAATCTGAAAATGCTACCTACTATATTATTCCAACCACAAAACGTTCTGGAAAAGGCAAAACTTCAGAGAAAGTGAAAACATTAGTGGTTGCCGGAAGTTCAGGAGGAGGCAAGATTGAATAGTTGAAGCAGAGAAGATTTTTTTAAAGCAGAAAAACTATTCTGTATGTTAGTCTAATTGTGGACATGTGACAAAACGCATTTGTCAAAACCCATTAAACTTGAATGCACATAACAGTGCACCTTAATGTATACAGATTTTAAAAAACCATTTTCAAGAACAGGGGAATCCCTGATAAATGCAGAATATGACCAAAAAACCTAACTCTATTAAAATATATAAAACACCTTCACTGAAGGCAGAAGGGGAGAACAATGCTGACTTTAGTAATTTTGGAAATGTGTAGTCCGTAAAACTAAAGGAAAAAGAGACTGTGCATAAGCACTGAGATTGGGTTGATAAAGTTGTATTCCACAGGAGCATGGGTTAAATGTGCATGTATGTGGGATTGTTATACACATATATTTCCTTGACATAGCAGTGAGTGCACTTAGTGCCCAGATCATAGTTTCCAATACCATTATTCAATTAAAAAGACCAGAGATTTTTGGAAAATTTGGATAATTCTAGGAATGGGACAGGAAATATACAAGATGAGCCTGAAGCATCTTGTAGTAACAGCAAGAAAGAAAAGGCTCAAAAAAGACAACACTCCATAATCACAGAGTCAAAGGGACACAGGAACCAACTGAAGAGCTCCCAAGAGCCAGCACTGGAGCAATGAGCAACAAAATGAATTAAGTGATATGGGATGATAAGCCAAAGTACAAAATAAATATCCATTGGCTTTATTGATATAAACGATTGAATAAATAAATGGAGGAGAAAAGACAAATCTACCATGCGGGAGAACTCCAAATAATTTAGACTGAAATTCTACCCTCAAGGAGGGAGAGCACAACTCTGCTTTTTAAGTATGAACTCTGAGTTGTGACTTCTTCCAAAGTGTAAAGGATGGAAAAACGAGTGAGGGGAAGAGTGACTTTCCAATAGAGAAACCTGGCAAAAATTACCACAGCCAAGTTAACACAAACAAAAGTAATTGCAGTTTTCACTATTATTTTTAATGTAATTTATTCATTACTTTTAATGGCGAAAACTGCAATTTCTTTTGCATCAACCTAATATTATCTACCCTTGATATAATGAGATAGAAATGATAGTTTATCTCTGTGGTCTTCCTCCTCCAAACCCATGATCTCAGTTATTATGGAAAAAGGTCAGATAAATAGAAATTGAGCAACATTCTATAAATTATCTGACCAGTACTCCTCAAAACTGCCAAGGTCATAAAAAAACAAGAAAAAGTTTGAGAAATTGTCACAGCCGGGAAGACTAAAGAGACAGATGGCTCAATTATCCTGGATGGATGGGATCCTAGAACAGGGGGAAAAAAAGACATTAAGTTAAAACGAAGGCAATCTGAATAAAGCATGGACTTTATCTAGTTAATAATATATTGAAATTGAATCATTAATCGTAACAAGTGTACCATACTAATACCAATGTAAGACATTAATAATAGAGGAAACTGCTGTGTAGCGATATAGGAACTCTGTACTCTTCATAATTTTGCTATAAATCTGATACTGCTCTAAAATATTTTATTAAATTTGAGGGTTGGTATGACAATTAAGATAACGTGTTTTTCAAACCCTTTATATGTATTGATTTATTTCATTCTTACAAAGACAATCTGAAATAGCACACTTACTATCTCATTTAGTTTTCATAGTAAATTTATTTTTTCTTGCCTAATATGTTAGATTTTATCATCATTATTATTATTGAAGGGTATTTAGATTTGAATAAAATAAAAACCTTTTAAAGGTTTAGGTGAACCTCTGAAATTATATACTAAATGCCATATGCTGTGTGCCTTCCTGGGAAGAGCATCTGAAGCACTTCTCATGTCTTCAGATCTTTATGACAAATGAATCTTTACACAATATGTTTCCTGGAGATTTAATTGGCATCCCACATGATTTGATGTTTCAATTTTCCAGGATTAATTCAATGTAGAAAATTCCAGCCTCTCAGGTAACAATTACAGAAATTAAATGAAAAGTCCCAAGATTTTCATTTCTATGTATTTAAATAGATGTAGATTCCAGATTATCTTCTCAACATTGACTGGCAAACAGCTTTAAGATATAAATGATGTTCTAAAATATCCATTTTTATAGCATGTTTTGACATAATGACATACTTAGAAGGATCAAATGTAATTTCTTAATATATAGGTTAATTACAGCTTTTAAATAATATATAGGTTAATTAATTACAGCTTTTAAAAGAGAGTATATTCTTATTCTTGATAATCCAGATTTCTGGCTTGTGATTGATTCCAAGGTCACAGTGTAGGGATGAGGAATTAGTCTATGGGGCGTCAGTCTCACAGTGATCACCACTCCATTGTGTCTTTATGTCTCATATATTTATGTTTGTTTGTATTTCATACCTGTTCCTATAGGTATCCAGACTATGAAAGTTAATACCAGTAACTGCTACCTTCAAATACTGGAGGTGCATCCAGACAGAAGAAAGGTAGAGCTTCTTCTCTGGAATGCCAGAGAACAAAACTTGTAAGAAAGATCAAAAGTTACATTGAGTTAAATTTCTGCTTAATTAACCTGAGAAATACATTGACTCATGAGGTGATGAGATCATTCCCTGCTACCACTCATGCAGAGAAGAGTCTGGACTTGGGTTGAGCTGAATAAGTGGCCGCTGAATTTCCATCAGGCTCTGAGGGACTATAGTGTTGTTTATTCGATAACTTTAGTTTCTTACTGTCTGTGACCATCACAAATGTAACTTCATTTCATCTTAGCTCTGAATGTGAAATCCTTTTGAGTGTCCTTGATATTGCTGAAGGAGTTCTAAATAGTACTACTCCGTTCCTAAGCATTCCTTTTTTTTTTTTTTTTTTTGAAATTATTTTAAACCAAGATGTTCTCTAAAAGGATTTATAACTTACCATTAGAAATCCTCTTCATTGCTTTTTAGCCTTTTAGGATTTTGTAGGGATTACTAAGGGGATTTCTTTTTATCACTAGGGAAATATGGCTACAGCTATTATAACTTAAAAAAATAAATCTTAGGCATAGCTAGACAGTGAGAAATGCATTTATATTCCCCTCCAGAACAGTTTCGTTATAACCCAAAGACACTTTTTAAAAGTATTTTAATTTGACAAAAACTATAGCAAAGTAAAACCTAGAGGAGTTAGATCTACCTTTGCATATAGTTTACTAATACAGACATTATTGAATTGAATATCAAAATATAGTTTAGAACTCACAGTGCTTAGGAAGTCATGTTATAGCACTCTGTTACCTTATCTTTTGGCCTTTGCCAACAGCAGTTGTGTATAAACACAGGTGTCTTTATAAACTCTCATTCTAGTTTGGCCTCTACATCCAGGCCCATCCAACTAACTTTCTTGCTGGCTGTTGGCCAGGGATCACTCTCAGCTTCTAGAGGCAGCACTCAAGGGGCCCTCTTTTCTCACATAGGGCTGTTTGCTTTCTTCCAGGCCTTCCAGAGAACATGTCTCTGATGCTTCACCTTTTAAACATTTCACCTGAATGACATTTATCCAGGATAATCTTTCTTTTCATTAACTCAAAGTCAACTGATTAGTAACCTAATCAAGGGAATGATATCTCATCATAATCACTTTTCCTGCCCACACTCAAGGGAAAGAGATTCTACAGGGTGTATACACCCAAGTTCAGAAACCCTGGGACCATCTTAAATTCTGCCTGTCCTGGATGGGTACCAAGTTTGTCTCAGCACTGGTTATATGTTTGCAGATTATAGTTTGTTGCCAGAAAAAATAAGAGACCTTATACGTATTAGGCCAATAAAAACAATAGCTAGACAATAATCAGTAATCGATACAAAAGAAGGTTTTGTCCTCTCCAATCCTTTGAGGTTTTAATATGATAAATTGGTTAATAAGCTTTATAGGTCCCCAATTAGTTGTGTAAGTCGAAATATGAACTGTAGAGCATGGATTAGACCTTTGAAACAAAACATTCTTAATTAGAAAAGAATGTCACTTAGCTTCCAAATTCAGCTGGTTCATTAACTCAAGATGTGAAATTTATATGATCACTGGGATAGATGTCCTCAAAGAGTTTTTAATTTTGTAACAAAGATATATAAAGATTGTCTGCAAAACAAGGCTGAATGAAGCCAGTTCTAAAGTGAGCTCTTATGGAACTTAAATGAGAAAGTGATTAATTCAAGCTGAATAAAATCTCACAGATAAGGGGGCATTTATGCTGAGCCTGGGATAAAAGCAGGCTCACAACTTTAGCACATATTACAACTTGAGTGTGCTGTTCTTTTAATTTGTCTATAATTAATATGGTCTTATTTCTCCATAAGATTTTTAGACCCACTCATTAGTGAAGAGAAAGAAAAAAAAAAAAAAACTACTGATGGATGTCCATTCCGATTTACAGCTCTATCCAATCTGCCAGTTCAAACAGTTTCTTTAGGAGGAATTTAGTATCTTGTACAAAATGATCAGTATCTCAGATTTCCATCACCACCTCCAAGATACTCTTCAAAATGCCATCAGGTGTGTGGGTAAAGGAGTATGGCTCTCTCAGTCTCTGTGGAGAAGATGGATTATGGTCCTTGGGTCACAGTGTTCTTTGGTTCCTCTGTTCACTGAGTAATACTCCTTCATCTTTTTCTTGCTGCGCTGCTGGCTCTAAGGGTCACTCATGGTATTCTTGAGTAGATCTCTTTCAGCATCCCTGGGTGCATGGAGCTTCCTAGCTGACTCATTCTCAGATTGTCCCCACTGGTACCACAGATACCTCTGAGAATTGGCTGTGATCTCCATCAAGACCTGGCTTAACTGGGTTGCTTTATGCTCCTGGAAACAGAGTGGTCTTACTTCTGTTACAGCACCCCTGTAGAAGCCTCCAACCATATCCTTAGCAGCTTCAAGTCCCACGAGTCACACAAGTGTAGCTCAGGAATGTAAAGCCTCAAGACTTCCCTCTGGCCACTCCTCTGCTTCACTATGGCCACCCACTGGTGCAGGAACTGGCCTGTAAACCATCTTGGTGCAGTAACAAATACTCTCTAGTTGACTTCAGTATTACTGTTGCTCATCTAATTAACTTTACTTACTGGACTTCAACCTAGGATAAAGAAAACTGGGACTCAATTTTGTTCTTCTTTCCTTCTCTTTTCTCCTTCCCATTATTTCTTAGGGTCTAATAAAAGGGGGAATGGGTTTGTCCCATTCCTCCTCTTATCTAGATCTTCCTTATATAAAATTCTGTGATAAGAGAGTAGATTGGCTCTTGATATATTAAAAGAGAAATACAACAACTTTAGATAATATTTTCTTAAGAAAATAGCCTGGCTAGTAAGGTGCTTGTTTTGCAACAATGTCATTTTTTTTTTTACATGTCAAAAGCAAAAAGTTACCTTTCTCCCAATATTGTTTCTGTTCCTAAATTCCTAATATTCCTCCTCTTTCACCCTCAAACAGATGGACACACTAGAACAACTGGGGTAAAATTCTAAAAAGTCAGAAAGTGAAAAGAGAAAAAGCATATTTATGTTTCAAAAATTATTTCAAACAAGGTTCAATAGTATTGCAACTAGCAGGGTATCTAGGTAGAGAGAATAGAATGAGCAAATGTTCAGAGATTCTCAATGAATATGGTCTATAATAAATATGATTTGATTGTGCTATTTGATTATTTTAATCCCTTTAGAGACACCACTAACAATCACATTTTGCAATATAATTTGAACACAAAAATTGGATACTTATTTGTGAAATAGAATGAAAATCCGTGGTGTATTTGTTGAACACTGAAATATAATAGGGAATGACACCCGGAAGGTGTTTTGGGGTCAATTGTGGAGAGCTTACTCCCTCAAGATGAATGACTGTTAGATCTGAGCAGACCAAAAATCCTCTAACTTTCATTTTATTATACTTTCATAATTCTATTGAGGATGAGAGGAGTGGAAGAGAAAGCCTGACTTATTTATGTTCGTGGTTCTGATTTACAAGTTAAAAGTTAACACATGCAATGCCACCCATTTTTAGAAGAACAAAACCAAGCCTGAAAAACAGCTGACATAGTTTGTCTTGCCCTTTAGTGCAAACTTCATCTGATATCATTACTGTTAGGTTATTGTACCTTTCACAAGATGAATTTTGTGCCATACAGGAAAGCAATATATTGTCCTTCCTATTTCCTCCTCTGATATATCTTTATTTGCAGAGTTAAAAGTAAGGAAAAAAGAATTGGTCTTTTACCTGCTTGTCTCTGACATTTTCTGAGTTGTATGAAGAGTAAGGCCATTTTTCTTCATATATCCACCTCATTTTGCCTTCAGGGTTACTAGCTTAGTTATGTTTCTACTTGGCAGGTATTCAATATCTATTTGATCAATAAATTTGGTTGAATTAACTTCTCAAGTTTATTTGTGCAGGATCTTTATTCCATCTCGATGTGGCAGATTAAACATATTTTCTAATGGAGGATCATTGAGCATACTTCTTAATATGTCTGTTTTGGGGGAGGGTGGAGAGTATTTTATTATTTTATTTATTTATTTGTTTGTTTGTTTGTTTGTTTAGAGATGGGGTCTCGCTCTGTCGCCAGGCTGGAATGCAGTGGTATGATCTTGGCTCACAGCTTCAAGTGATTCTCCTGTCTCAACCTCCCAAGTAGCTGGGATTACAGGTGCCTGCCACCATACCCAGTTAATTTTTGTATTTTTAGTAGACACGGAATTTCACCATCTTGGCCAGGCTGGTCTCAAACTCCTGACCTCAAGCGATCCACCCACCTTAGCCTCCCATAGTGCTAGTGCTGGGATTACAGACAAGCGCCACCATGCCTGGCCAGTATTGCTTTTTAAAATATCACTTTCTATTGAATATTCTTCATTGTGGATTTTTTTTTCCACAAGTATGACAATGCTTTGAGGCTTGATTTCTTTTTTGGAAGAAAACAAGTCTTTCAGAGCCAAGTTTGGTGACTTAGGTAGGTATTCAGAATGGGTGAACATCTTTCCTGTCAAAATAATCAGTGTGATTCCTTGAGGGCCTATTAAATGATTACTCAGGCACTTCCAACATACTTAAGGTTGAGATTGCTTATTAAGCCTCTCAATATTTCCACTTATACTTGAAAGGAAATCTCTGCCAATAAGCAAGCTGGAGTTGTCATTCAAAATCATCTTTCAATAAATGAGCACTTACTATGTTTCAGATTCTATGTTAAATACTTTATATACACTGTGTTATTCAATAGTATCATTGAATATTTACAACCAACGTAACTAAGTCATACAAATAAAACTAACTTAAAACGATTTCTAATTTTTTTCAGAGTATGTGTGTACGTATATATGTATGTATGTGCCTACATCTATATGCACATAAGCCTGTTAGGCCCTTTTAATTTTATCATCACCATGTCCTTCTAATAAAAATGTGAGCCTTCCCAGAATTTTACCTACAGAGACGCATAGTATGCAACTGTGGGAAACCGCCCACAGCCTTGGAAGTTAAACACTTAGCAACTCAAGGGATTATTCCCGATGCTCATTGTTGGGATGAAGAAATTTAGAAAAGTGGCAGGGTCTTTTCAGTAATGGCTATGTATCCAGGGCCATGATGAATGCTAATCAGGGCAAAAGTAATTTATGGCACACCTGAAGTTATTAGCAATCTTGGGCTGAAATCTGTGATTGATCAATGCCTTCTGGGCATCACCATGCTTTTTTTTTTAACTTTCGCAGTTAAAATTGAATGCAATGCTATACAGCCATGTTTATGTGAATACTTCAACATCAAATATATGAATCTGACTAAACCTTAATCCAGAATTTTTGTCTAGAATGCAATTAATGATAATAAAATTTATTGAACCCAGATTTTACAGCCAATAACCATGCGAGTAGTGGGAAACTGCTAGTATTTGGTGGGGGTGGGTTATTTTTTCCTCCCCCTGACTGATGTTTTCTGGTTTGCTTCTCTCAGTCAATATAAAATGTAAAATATTTTAGAAAGATTTAAATGCATGTATGAATTACCTTTGGTAAATAAAGGTAAATGTAGGCGAATTTAAGACATCCTTATAAGAAAGAATTAAGACTAAGAGGAGCACCGACATGCCCTTCAAGCAGGTGTCTTCCACCCCAGAACTCTGACCTTCCCCCTCCACACACCTGCTGATTTAGCTTTTCTTCAAGGATAAGGGATTACACTGATGTCCACCCTGTGGGGCCCAGGCTTGGACAGAGGAAAACACAGTCAATTAATAAATTTTAATTCTCTGTTTGTAAAATTTTTGCAACCTATGCCGAAGGACTGCTAATCTCATCTTGGTCTCTGTGGCAAACTTTTTGGCTTTCTAGAAATCCGGAAATTAGAGGCGTTTTAACCTGGAGATGTGTGTTTGTTTCCTGAAAGCTTTCTAGCCTGTAGCCTTTCATTTGAGGGACCGTACCCAGTTGGTAGCAAAGGTCACTGAACAGAGAGGCTAGTGACCAGAGTCACCCTCCTGGCTGAGGCTCATAGGCTCTCATTTATGGCAGTTCCTTTCATTGCTCTGGGCCTCAGTTTCCACTTCTTTTAAATTAGACATTTACACCAAACAACTTCTAAAAGACTTTTAGCTCATATAAATAGTCAATAAGAGCAAAAGGAGATTCTAGACTTTCAGTCAGGGAGGGGGTTAAAAGCCGGGAGGTGTGAGCCTGTGACTGCTGATTGCCTCCCTTGCTGTTTAACTTTTCCAAAACCTTTGGCTTGTGGCACTTTTTTTTTTTTTTTTTTTTTTTTTTTTTTTTTTTTTTTTTTGAGATGGAGTCTCGCTGTCTTACCTAGGTTGGAGTACAGTGGCAGGATCTCAGCTCACTGCAGCCCCCGCCTCCTGGATTCAAGCAATTCTCCTGCCTCAGCCTCCCGAGTAGCTGGGACAACAGGTGCATACCACCACGCATGACTGATTTTTGTATCTTTAGTAGAGACAAGGGTTCACCATGTTGGCCAGGCTGGTCTTGAACTCCTGACCTCGTAATCCACCCGCCTTGGCCTCTCAAAGTGCTGGGATTACAGGCATGAGCCACCACACCTGGCTGGTTTGTGGCACTTTATTACTTGTTTCAGTGTTCGTTTATTCCCCTGGGTTTAAGCCCAGTGTACTCTCATGTCAAGAGGAGACATGAATGGGAAGTTTTCAACAACCTGCAATGTCTAATCAGGATCTTGTGCCCATTTATTCATAACAACTTTTATAGGGTCATCTATTTAAAATAAATTTACCCACACCAAAGAAATCCATAGAGAGTAACAGTCAAAATAAATTACCTAATAATTCCTGCCTGTGGTGGAAATATGGTGCCACAGAAGGAGGGCCAGCTGGCAACCTTGGAGAGGTCATGTCTCCTCTCATCTTGTCTGCCCTCTCTACTGTAAGGTGTAGATACTGATAATGATAGGAAATATGTATTTCCTGAGCACTTACTATGTGCCAGGCCCTGAATCAGGTATCCAACATGCAGAGGAGGTAGCCAGAGTGGAGTCAGACTCCTTAGCTTCAAGTCCTGTCTCTATTATTTACTTATTATGAAACGTCAGGCAAGGTATTTCACTTCTCTAAGCTTGAATTTCCACATCTTAAATTCTTTGTCTTTATTCTTACTTGGAAACTTGTATAATCTTGAGCATGTTTTCTGAAGTCTCTGAGCCTCAGATAACCTATCTGTGAAAATGAAGCAATAACAATATCTCTATCTCAGGTTTGCTGTGAACATCAAAAAAAAAAAAAAAAAAAAAAGATCCATATGAAAACACTTTGAAAACCATCAGTATGGAGAGATAAGATTTGGTTATACATAAATTTATAGCCTGTAGTTGAGACATGATGTTAAAGAGTCGTACTTCACAAAACAGAATATTCCTGCTGCATGTAGTCATTAGCAGAATTGAAATTTAGGTTCCGTTTTCAGAGTTCAGTTTACTTGTTCAAAGAAAGACTGACTGATTGATGGAAAAGTGTTGTGACTTTCTCAGTCTCAAGGGTCTGCCTTTCCCACTGTTCCTTAGAGCTTCTTGATCAGACAATTAAAAACAAGGGGTCAGGGTATAGCTGAAAATAAAATGATTTTGTGCCATATGCCAATACTATTCACTCATGGGCAGGCTGACGTGCTCCAAAGTGTCTGGCATGCTTTCATGCCTATTAACAGAGGGAGAGAAACAACCATATCATCACAATCATAGGTTTTCCACCACTGTGCTTCATGTTCAAATGAATGACTCTCATGCTTCTTAGGGACATCATTTTATATGCATATGTGAATTATCAATTCAAAATATTTACTTGCCCTCCTCCCCACTCCACTCCCACATACTCCCATGTCTGTCATGCCTTTTGGTGAAGTTCCAATATAGGAGATACAAGCGGTTAACGAAAATAAAACTTGAGATAAATTCTCCTTGGCCTCAAGGACCTAATCCGAATGGAGAGGCAGCCTCATCATTGCTTGCCCTCCTCTTCTTCATATTAATGTTCATTGTGTAACACATTTTACAAGGTACTTTCATGTATATTATACTACTTAAGACTTTTACTCTCAACCACCCTGAGATGTAGGCAGAACATGAATTATTAGCTTTCTTTTGAAGTCAGACAAACGAAAGTTCAGAAGTGATTTGGCTCAAGCCAGAGAACCAATAGTTCTCAGAGTCTGGTCACTTCCCAGCTGAGCCCCCATCCTGATGCCAGTGCTTTTTCTCCCTACCACATCTTTTTCTCCCTACCACATCTCCCTAGCACAAGCTTGGGAAAACAAATCTTACAAAAGGTAGCAACCGCCAATGAGCACCACCAGGAAGCTGACTAGCAGTTCAGAGGAGTAAAGAGTACACAGCCTTGGCCGACGGGTTGTGGGGCACATAAGAGAAGTTGATTTGGCCTCTGTCCTCTAGAGAACATTTACTATTATAAGGGAGCCCAGATGCACACAAATGAAACAATGAACTGCTGAAAGTCCAGAGTCAAGTCATTGTTACTGGGGTGGATTGATTAGTCGTTAAACATCTCAAAATGTCTGCTTTTTTGTTTTTTGTTTTTTAACACAAGGCAAATAGTTCTAGCACATGCAAATATTCACATAAAAATTTGTATTTCTTTAATGTGGATTAGCTTGTATCCTAGCAATCTCTGTTTAGGTTTCCTCTAACAGGAATAGAACTAAAAATAAATCATGTCATTAGATAATCTCAGAGTACATCCATTAATTTCCCTTCCTGCTAAAAAGCAATGAAATTATGGTTTGGGCTGTGTTAAGAACATTACATGAAAAATGAGGAAAGGGAATCAAGACAGATTAGAACATAATTATGGGGGCTGGAATTCAGCCAGGCCCTTCAAAGCCTTGCCAAGTTGGTGACATCCTGTTTCCATCCTCTAGGTGAACTTGGAAGATGAGTACTTCAAACTCAAAATGCAACTTTCCATGTAGCAAGGCTCCATACAGGCATACTGGGGAAATACTGAATCACAAAAGACCACAAAGGAGACATTAAGTGAAAGGCTGAATAGAAGATGGAAAATATAATGCTGACCACTTATATATTATAGAATAGAGTGTTGGCTTTTTCTCCCAACTTTGGTCAGGGATATTAACTTTCTCTATACAGATCTGGCTTGAATCCATGGTGATTTCCCAAACAGGGTGTGAATTTATCACGCAATATTGGGAGCATCTGGGGCTTTTCTTTTTATTAAAATGATTTTTTTGTCCCACCACAGATGCTCCATGGAGCAAGGTCTGTACATTATAAGTAAAAAGTGATTCCCCAGAAGGATATGTTTTATCACTGGCTGTAACTTGGAGTGGAGCATATACTTTATTTTGGAAACTGCCTTGTGGAGAAAACAGCCAAGGGTGCAGCTTGGAGACAGCTTGACAAGTGCATAAGTAGCTTGTAGCTGAGCCCTCAGGATGGAAAGATAGAACACAGGCTATTTCAGCAGATGCATTTGAGGTTTGCTCCTCTGTGAAAACTGGGAGAATAAAAGTACTTACTCACTGAGTTATCATGAAGAGTATACAAGATAATGGATAGAAAGCATCATTACATCACCTGGCATATTGTAAACCCTCTATAAGTACTGTTCTTTTCCCTAATTTTTACATTTTTATTTATTAATTTATTTTAGAGATGGGGTCTGGCTATGCTGCCCAGGCTGGAGTGAAGTGGCTTTTATAGGCACAATTAAAGCTCATTGTAGCCTCGAATTCCTAACCTCAAGCTATCCTCCCATCTCAGTTTCCCAAGTAGCTAGGACTACAAGTGCATGCCACTATACCTGGCAGACCTCTACAAATATCAACTGCTATGTCAGCCATGATAATCAGGCTCAAAAATATTTCTGCAGAAAGTACATTATTACTGAATATTTTCTGTTCTAGCAGTACCATCTGGCTGTGTACTTTTACTTGTTTCATTTACTCCTGCTCGATTGCTTAGTGATTGATTTGCTTACTTGTCCATCTCTCCTACTATACTATGAATGTTTCAAGAACCAGGTTTATTACCTATTGTCTCTGTAGTCCTGGTGCCTAGCACAGAGCTTAGAATGTACTAGTTCTCAATATACACATGTTTAATGGACTTAAAAGCAACAATTCTTTGCCTGTTAGTAAAACTAACTTTGGAAACTATGCCAAGACTGGAATAAAACCACATATCATCTGGTGTTGAACTTGCAAGTGAAACAGATGAGAATGGCACCCTCCCTCCACCTATATTGAGCCCTTGTTCAAATACTTAAGGTTAAGTGAAGGCTGGAGGAAGAAATTTGGGAGAAAGTAGAAGAAAAAAGGGACACTGGGGGAGAGATTTAAAGAGCAAAGATTGCTCTTGAAGAATTCATTCTGCCCAAGATGGTTTTCCACTCGCTTCTCTGATTCCCTGGCCACCCACTATCTGCCCCCTCTAAATATGGCATCTGGCTCGACTTTTAAAAAGCAGGAGGCTTCATTTTTATCAAATTCAAGAAATCTTGGCTATGGACTTGTGATTTTTGAACCAGATAGGCACAATAGTCATAGCAGCATTTTGGGTTGGAGTAGATTTGGAAGTCACAGTGAGTATTTCCTCACTGATTTTCTTCATTGGCAGTCAAGCAGATAACTAAGATCTGCTATTGCTTTCTCATGTTTTTACAATGTTCAAAAATAAGAATTTTACCTCTGTGAAATAAACATATATAAGAAATCCTTATATACTAGGTGAAAAAAGAGAAATTCTTCAAAGATATCTTATTCTAAAACAGAAAAAATACCTGCTACTTTACAGTCTAAAATGTCATTGCTCAACCATTTTCACTGGTTTGTGGTTGAGATGGGATTTTAAAAATCCCAACTTAATCAAAGTAGTAGCACAAGGCACTGTTTTGTTTTGGGGTGGGCTTTTTTTTTTTGCCAAATGATGCAAAATACTTTTCTAATGTAGAAATGAGAAATGTGGAAACATAGGCTGGAACTATAGCATGGCCAAGATGATTATAACATAGTTGACATTTTCTTCACATGGTTAATCATTACTTTTTGGTAGGTAGGAAGAAGAAATTAGACTAATTAAATTGTGATCATTGTCATATGAACAGCTCTCAATGTGCATGCATTAGAATGAAATATAGCTGTCAATTCTTTGATGTCAGACCTGTTTCAGATTCTAGTTTCTCTACTTACATGTGTATTTTAACCCCCTTAAGGCTCAGTTTCTTCACCTATATAATGGAGATATATATAATGCTTGGCCCAAACAGCCGTTTATGACAAGTACATGTGATGATGTATGTAAAATCCTTAGAATAGCACAGGACCTATGGTGATGGCTTAATAAGTAACTATTTTTTTAATTTTTAGTTTTACTTTTATGGATACGTAAGAGTTGTACATGTTTATGGGGTACATGTGATATTTTAGCACAAACATGGAATAAGTAATGATCCAATCAGTATAATTGGAATATCCATCACCTCAAACATTTATGATTTCTTTGTATTAGGAACATTCCAATTCTAGTCTTCTAGTTATTTTTAAATATACAATAAATTATTGTTAACTATAGTCACTCTATGTGCTACCAAACACTAGATCTTATTCCATCTAACTATATTTTTGTACCCATAACAAACCTCTCTTCATCCCCCTGCTGCCCCACCATGAACCTTCCCTGACTCTGGTAACCATCATTCTACTCTGTATCTCCATGTGATCAATTTTTTTTTTTTTTTTTTTTTTTTTTTTTTTGCTCCCACATGTAAGTGAGAATGTGCCATGTTTGTCTTTCTGTGCTTGGCTTATTTCACTTAACACAATATCCTCCAGTTCCATCCATGTTGTTTCAAAAGACAGGATTTCATTCTTTTTCATGGCTGAATAGTATTTCATTATGTATATGTACCACATTTTCTTTATTCATTCATCTATTGATGGGCACTTAGGTTGATTCCATATCTTGACTCTTGTGAATAGTTCTGCAGTAAACATGTGGCTGCAGATATCTCTTCAATATAGTGATTTTCCTTCCTTTGGATATACACCAAGGAATGGTATTGCTGAATCATATAGTACTTCTACTTTTAATTTTTTGAGGACCCTCCATACTGTTCTCCATAGTGATTATACAAATTTGCATTCCCACCAACAGTGTATGAGGGTTCCTCTTTCTCCACATCCTTGCCAGCATCTGTTACTTATTGTCTTTTCAATAAAAGCCATCTTAACTGGGGTGAGACAATATCCCATTGTGGTTTTCATTTGCATTTCTCTGATATTAGTGATGTTGAATATTCTTATATACCTGTTGACAATTTGTTTGTCTTCTTTTGATAAATAAATGTTGAGATCTTTTGCCCATTTTTCAAACAGATAAATAACTATGTAATTATCATTCATTCACCATTTACTGAGTGCCCTCTTTAATCACTAGTCATATTTAGTGTATTTTTATCAAAGACAATGAGGGTTTTTGTATGTTTACATTTTGTGTTTATTTAAATGCATGTGTATGTTCCTGTATTTACACAGAATATACAAAGTGAAAGGTCCATCCTTTCCACCAAGCATAGAGATACAAATTTTTGTACACAAGTATTTTTTCTGACATTTTATTATAAACATTTCAATACTCAAGGTAGAAAATTGAACAATGAACACTCATTACCAACACATAGCTTACACAATTAACCTTTCATTATATTTGCTTTAGCATATATCTGTCAATCTACCCATGCTTTAATCTATTTGATTTTTGCTAACAGCTTTATTGAGATATAATTTATATACCATAAAATCCACTTGTCTTAAAGGTAAAATCTAATGACTTAAGAAATTTGCAAAGGGTGCAGACATGTCCACACTCAGCTTTAGAGCATTTCCATCATCCCAGAAGGGTTCCTCGTGCCCTTTTGCAATAACTGTCTCTTCTTACCCTTAGCCCAAGTAACTACTAATCTATTTTCTGTCTCTACAGACTGGAAAAGCCATACTTTTTTTCCTTTTATTTTTAGTTGTGACACTTAATAATTGTACATATTTATAGGATACAGAGATTTTTTGATGCAAGTGTACAGTATGCAGTGATAAATCAGGGTAATTTGCATATCTATCACCTCAGACATTTATCATTTCTTTGTGTTGGGAACATTCAAACTCTCTTCTAGATACTTGAAAATAAACAGTAAATAATTATTATCGAAGGTCACCCTACACTGCTATAGGACACTAGAAGTTATTCCTCCTATCTACTGTCATTTTGTATCTGTTAATCAACCGCTCCCTATCCTCCTCTCCCTGCTACTCTCAGGAGCCTCTAATAACCACAATTCTACTCTCTACTTTTATGTGCTCAACTTTTTTAGCTCCCCCATATGAGTGAGAACATGAGGTATTTATCTTTCTGTGCCTGACATATTTCACTTAACATAATGTCCTCCAGGCTCATATTGCCGCATATGACAGGATTTTATTCTGTTTTATGTCTGAAGAGTATTCCATTGTGTATCACATTTTCTTTATCCATTCATCTATTGACAAACACTTTGGTTGCTTCTGTATTTTGGCTATTGTGAATAGTGCTGAAATAAACATGGGGGTGCAGCTATTCAGTACACTGATTTTCTTTCCTTTGCATAAGTAACACAGTAGCAAGATTGCTGGATAATATGGTAATTTTATTTGTAGTGGTTTTTTTTTTTTTTTCCTTTCTCTTTTTTTTAGTAGCTTTGTCACCCAGGCTGGAATACAGTGGTACAGCCATAACTCACTGTAGTCTCAAACTCCTGGATTCAAGTGGTCCTCCCACCTCAGCCTCCCAAATAGCTGGGACTACAGGCACGCACTACCACACCTGGCTAATTTTTTTTTTATTATTTGTAAAGATGAGGTCTCATTATGTTTCTCAGTCTGGTCTTGAACTCCTGGGCTTGAGTGATCCTCTCTCTTCGGCCCCTCAAAATGCTGGGATTACAGACATAAGCCACTGCACCTGGCCTATTTTTAGTTTTTTGAGGAATCTCCATGCTGCTTTCCATAATGGCTGTACTAATTTACATTCCCACTAACAATGTATCAGTTCCCTTTTCTCCGCATCCTTGCCAGCATTTGTTAATTTTTGCCTTTTTGATAGTAGCTGTTCTGACTGGGATAAGATGGTATCTCATTGTGGTTTTGATTTGCATTTCCCTGATAATTAGTGATGTTGAGCATTTTTTCATTTTTTCCCTGGCCTTTTGTATATCTTTTTTTTTTTTTTTTTTTTTGAGAAACTTCTGTTCAGATACTTTGTCCATTTTTTAATGAGGTTATTTGAGTTAATTTTATTTTTTATTTTTTTGCTGTTGTGTCCCTTTTATATTTTGGATATTAGTTCCTTATTAGATAAATAGTTTGCAAACATTTTATCCCATTCTACAGCTTCTCTCTTTACTCTGTTGATTGTTTCATTTACTGTGCAAAAGCTTTTTAGTATAATGTAGTTTTCCAGTACCATTTATTGAAGAGAATGTTCATTCCTCAATGTATGTTCTTGGTGCTTTTGTCGAAAATCAGTTGAAGTAAATACATGGATTTATTTCTGGGTTTTGTATTCTATTTCATTGGCCTATGTGTCCGTTTTTATACTAATGCCATGCTGTCTGGGTTACTACAGCTTTGAAGTCAGGTGGTGTGATACTTCCAGTTTTGTCCTTTTTGCTCAGTGTTGCTCTGGCTATTCAGGGTATTTCATGGTTTTTTACAAAATTTAGGATCGTTTTTTCTATTTTTGTGAAGAATGTTACTAGCATTTTGATAAGAATTGCATTGAATCTGTAGACTGAAAAAGCCATACATTTCTCAGCAGCATAATAATAATTCATGAGTCCTTTTATACTGGAACTTCCAGGATTACAAAGGTCTTGAAACTGTCTATACCAGATGGACCTTATTATTTTTAATGAAGCAAAGGTTATAGGGCATACATACATCTTCCTGTATCTTGTCTTTAGTCTCACTCTAATTTTTAATGTCTAGAGCACTAAATAAATTCCCATTTTACTGACAAGAAAAAATGAGGGAAATATGAGGAAGAAGAAAAGACCAAAACTGGCAGAAAAGCAATGGTAATGGTGGAATTCAAGCCAGGAGGTCCCTGCTGTTCATCACTGCTCACTGCTGAATCTGGCTTTGCTGAATATCACTGTACCTCCACAAAGCATAACAGGATGGAAGAATACATACAGATTATCCAGCAGCTGATATTTCTGTGGGTTATCAGCTGGGGTGGTGATTGCTTGAACAGATTCCCCACTATGGCATTTGAGAGTGAAATCAAAGAACAGCAGTGGCAGGTGTTTGGAAACTGCATTTGGAATTGGCCTCCTACAGAAAGAAGCTAGATACTGACTTCGTGGGTGATGAGAGAAGTCGACGGCATTCTCAGAGGGAAGTTGCTTCTATGGCAGCTTTCCAAGCACACAGATTTAGGTTTCTTTCACATTAAATCCCTGAAGATATATATAGGGGTTGGGGAGCGGGGAGCAACAGGAATGCCACCTTCATATGTTGAGTATCTCCTCTTTTGGAGATAAAACTGTCAATGCTAACCCAAGGGAGAGTATTTAGGATTCATCAACTCTGAGTGCAATAAAAGTATAAAAAAGCACCGGTTCTTCCAACACGCTGTGCAGCCACAGTTCCCATTTTTCTGTTTCCAAAAAGATTGGTTTCTGACACATTCCCAAGTGACACTGTTTGAATTTTCACCTGGCTCACCAAAGCTCTGCTTGGCCTTTCAAGATAGAGTCAACACTGCCCACATTTTCACTCATTGGTTAGTTTCTCCCACATTTTATTCTCGGCCTTGGGAAGCAAAGAAACCAACAACAAAAAAAAACAATGTCATTGGTGTTTGCTGTAAACATACTTAGATTTCCTCTGATTATAAAATCACTGAAAATCACATAAAGGCAAAGTGGCAGAGCAGGTGACTTTTGATTCAAGCAGTGTAGTTTGATGTCTATTTGACGCAACTTTCTGTGAATCCTTGGCAGTGTACATGCTCAGTAGAGATCCTTGAATGAATTAGTGAGGAGCACAGATGAACTCTATTGTATGTAATAAACACTTGAATCATTCCTGACCCCTGCCCCCATCTTGTGTGCACACACATTTATATACACGTTTGCTGGAGTTCTGAAGGTGTTGTTCTTAGAGGCCAATATGCATTTTCACCTCAGTTCAAGGTAAAGGGGCTATTTGCTGTTCTGTGAGGGCCTTAACTATTTTATTTCCTCATATATGGCAACTTTGTGGAGAGACTTTGAGTTCAGCGAATTAGGTAGGAATCTTATTTTATTCTAATCGATGAATATTTTTGAGTTAAACACTTCCACTCACCGTATCTTACCACATCTCACACATTAGTTATGAAATCCGTCTTTGAGATTATGACTAAATGAACTGGTGCTCTTCAGGAGGAATAACTTTGCCTCTATTATATTGATAGCAGCTTTGACACCTACCAGTTATAAAATTCTGGGCATGTTATTTAATTTTTTTTCAGCACCAGCTGTCTCATATGCAAATAACATAGAATGATTCTAAGAAATAGGTGGTATTGTGGGGATTAAATATTGCATTCTAGGTTCATACTTCACTAAAATAACAGCTTCTGGGAATGCAGAACTTTTGTTTGTATCGGCTCAGTTTCTATTTCTAGTTTTCCCATAGAGTAGCTCATTTTTTCTCTGGAGGGGTCATTATGATCTGGTTGGTGCTTATCCTACCCCATGCTCTGTAGATCAAGCATGGCTGGCCAATCAAAGTGTTTTGTGACCCCTAGTAGTCCAGTGAGACTCAGACCTGGAACCTTGATACATATACTGGTAAAAAGAAGCTGTCTTTTTGCTGGACTTAAGAGGGGCTGAGTGTAAACCTGGTGCTTCAAAGAACCACTTCACACATGGAAACTTCTTGAGAGTGCAAATAAAGTAGAAGAGAGTAGAACTGAGATATGGGAAAGAGAAAGATGAAATCTTCCTCACATCGGTTGAGTATCTACATGGCCATCTCTGAAATTAGCACCATTCTAGGACTTTTTCACCAAGAGGTGCTCTAAATATTCCTTATTTGTTTAAGCTGATTTGAGTTAACTTTTGGCATCTGCAACTGGAAGTCTCAATTAACATGTTTCTCATCAATATAATTATTGAGAGTAAAACCACCACAACACTACCCACCTGTGCCAGTCTACCTTGTTATACAAAGTTGATGCTCAATAAAGGCGCAACACCTAAAGGCTCATAGTTAAGTAGGACAGAACCAAGGGAAAGGGCCACTCATAATAAAGGTAGACATTCTGAGACACTTCATTATTCACCCCTCTAATTCCCCCGGGCATACTAGGTAATATTCTAAACATTTTGTTAAAAAACTAAAAAATTATGTTGGTTATAGCTGGATTTCAATAATTTATACTCTAACAAATAAGTTTCCACAAGCCAGTCCATTCAAAATGAATGTATAAATTACTATCATTAGTGAGATTAAGAGAAATGGCATTCTCATATATGCCAAAATACTTGGCTAAAGCCACTTAAACTCCTTCCCTTTCATTATTTTGTAATGTACTCTGTGACAGAGTTATTCTAACAAAATGTACTGAAAGGAGGTACTAATCGACTGAACCTACTCAGGAGGCAGATATTTGCTAACCAACTGCATGATAGGAAAAATAAATTAAAGCTTGAGGTTGTTGAAAAACTCTGCTAACTCAAATATTCCAATTGTAGTCTTTCATATTCACAGTGTGCTAATATTATTCATGGGAAAATGTATTTCTTAAAGTGGGCTTTAATTGTTCTTGAAACTAAGTGTCCATTAGAATGTCCCTGCCTGGTCACATAAAACAGCTACATGGAAGGAAGTCATCACTGAAACTGCTTCCTCCAATTTCCCAGCTGAGTTATGTTGGCAGGAGTAGCACCTTCTCATGAGATCACGATCATGGAATACTTAGTGGAAAATTATTGACAGCACATCAATAAGAGCTCATAAAACATGTGCTTGAATTAATGGGGCTTCAACAAAGATCTCAGACATGAATAGGCTGTTCTAATGAAAATTAGATTATGTTTGCTGAACACTAAGACATTGAATAATATCTCAACATATGTAATGTTATAAGACAAGATACACAAGATAGATCATTGTCTTAGTCTGTTCAGGCTGCTATAACTAAATACCATAAACTGGGTGGCTTATAAACAACAGAAATGTATTTCTCAAGGTTCTGGGGACTGGCAAGTCCATGGTCAAGGCTCTGGCAGTTTCAATTTCTGGTGAGGGCCTGCCTTCTGGTTCGTAAATGGTGTCTTCTCAATGTGATCCCAATGGTGGAAGGAACAAAGCAACTCTCTGGGGCCTCTTCCATAAAGACACTAGTCCCATTTGTGAGGGCAGAGCTCTCATCACCTAATCACCTCCCCAAGGTTTCACCTCTTAATATCATCACCTTGGAAGTTAGGATTTCAACATATGAATTTGGAGGGGGGTGCTTGGGAGGACACAAACATTCAGACCATAGCAATAACATGCACTGCTGATCCTAAGTAGATCGTTGACTTGGTTGGTTTTAAATGCTATGCACACATCAGGTACAAATGGATAACAAGGCATGTATGTATGAATTCATGTTTTCATGAATTTAACTCCTGACATCCTGAGGGGGTGACACAACTTGGAGGCAGATTATCTCAAAGTAACCAACATATAATAGGGTTCTGATTTTTTTTTTTTTTTTACCTATATACGTTTTGCCTTAAAATTTTATTGGTTTTTGTTCAATGACAGATTTATTCCTTACTTATTGTTAAAAAGTCAAAGTGTATTCAAAGATGTTGAACTGGTCAGAGTCCAATCAGAAATGAACAATCACATAGTAATTGGGATAGAAAGTTGAATATAAAGATTATGAACTGTAATAGGAGATTAGAGTATCAAGAGATTGACTGACTGCCAAGAATTAAAGAGAACTTTACAAAACATCATAATAGCAGATATAAAGAGGCATCACTGAAACTGGGGTGTTAATTTGATCAGATCTGTCTGCCCTCCTTGCTTTTGCTCATTTGCTTTTTGTTATTTTTTTTTTCCTTTTTCCATGAAGGTGAAGGCTAGGGTAGCTGAAGGCCTCACCACTAAATGCTGAAACCTAACCTTTACTGGTCACTGTATGGATAACATTCATAGGTCACCATGGTAATGTTCGCTTCAGGTGCTTTTTCAGGAACTTGGGTCAGCTTCTGTCTAGTTCACACCCATTGAGATACAGCCCTTCAAATGGGCCTGTACAAGTGCCCAAGAGGTGGTCTTTTGACATCAGAGGGCTGGTAACACCACTACCATTAGGGCTGAGATAGGTGACCCCGGGAAGAACCTTCCTCCCTCAGGCTGAGACCTGGACCTTGTGGGATTTCTCAGACCTTCTTGATTTTACCAGTTAATTTTCCTTATTGGTTACATGAACTGAATAAAGAAATTCAGGATTTTCTCTGAAGAATTGGCAATGTGATGCCAGATGTAAGATCTGGAAGAAGCAGTTTACAGGTTTCCTCCAACTAAACTGTGCAGAAACGAAATTTTAATTTTCCATGCATAGTATATTATATGACCTATATAGTCAGCTAATTTTGAAAATTTTATTTCCTGATGATGACAACTTGGTAGAGGATTAAATGAGACTGTTTAATCAAAAGCTGGCACAAAGTTGCTAAATACCAAAAGAAAGGGTGGAATTGTTTTGTTAATCCTTTCCTTTGCCAAACTGATGGCTGATGATTAAATATTTTGTAATATCTTAACAGAAACATGGACATTTCAGATAATCATAATATTTAAACTCACTATTTTTCCTAGTTCTCTTCTCTCCATAGCCTCAATCAATGCATACTTAATTATATGAGAACATTTACACCGAATGAAAATGTTACCTTATTAATGAGTATTTAAACCCATAGTTTAAGGTTATTTTGATTTAGATCAATATTTAGGTTTGAAACTTGTAGAAACTAATGATCTATGGAATTCTTTGGGGGTGAAGGCTTTAAAACATATCCCACTTTTTTGATTTATGGATTTACTTAGGTTAATTTCTAAGCAAGTTTTCCCAGGTGGAAATACTTTAGTGAAATACCGCTTTTTGAATATTAAATTTTTACTGGAGAGTAATTTTGAGAAGCACAGATTTGAATCATGGTAGAGATGTGTGTATTTATATTTTTTAGACAAAAATTAACTTTTATGTATACCTGAATCAAATAGTAAGGAATCTTCTTAGTTTTCTCTCTCTTCCTTTTACCTCCCTTTTCATTTGTCAAGAATTTAGTATTAATACGTGTATTACGGAAGAAAGAACTAAGAATTATGACTGCATTGACTTGAGATCATGTTACGAAGTTCATCAATACGTTATTAAACTCAGGAGTGCTGAATTTAAATGCAGAAACTTATTTACAATTAATGTGCCTGAGTTTCTATTTATCAATCCTTTGTGTTGAACTTCCGCTTTATGGTAAAACAGATACAATCCTTTCTTCCTGAATATTTGGTAGAGGATATTTTTTCCCAATATTTCACCTTTTATCCAGGAGAAGTACCTGAAATTCTGTGTGAACGACACCCCTATCGTGACCCAGCCCCAAACAAAAAGAGTCACCATGATGATGATATTACTAGCATTTGAAGAAGGGCCTGTGCTTATTGGATAGCTCTCAAGTCACACATATATGATTTTAAGTAGTGCTTCATTTAACTTCTAATCTCTCAAAGGCTTAGTTGCCAAAACAATTAGCAGGTTTAGTCAGGGAGAAGGAAGCAGTCCATCTGCTTCTTTTGTGCCATGGAGAGCAAACAGCCAACTGATCGACTGAATCCCTCAGACAATTAGTCAGAACCATTTGCAGCCCCCATGTTCCTGTAACAACCTTGTTGACACATTTATAGATGAGAAGACAGATGGTTTCACTACAAGTGAATTTGCCTTTTAAATATATAATAGCACTTTATAAATAAATGGTGTTTATAAGTTATGGTGTAAAAGGCTTTCTTATACATTCTGAAATCTGATGTTCACAGGAGCTCTTTTGTAAAATAGGTGGTTTTACACATAAGACAATAGAGTATTACAGAGGTAAAATGATTACCCAAGTTTATATATGAGCTGGGATTAGAACCACAAGCCTTTTGACGCCAATCCAGTGTTTTCTCTACTATCCTTTTAGAAATGATGAAGAGAATGGGATGCTCTTGGATATTTTATGGCAAATGATCTCGGAATACTCATATCTTCTTCCCAACTATACCATTCCACTTTATGGTGTCCCCTTAGGAGACCAGTGAACAAGGGAAGTTGTTTAAGAAAGCACAATAACATTGCATGTGTAACTAAGAATATACAGAATAGCAGGTCAGAACTCTTGTAAATTGGAGGCAAAGAGTATCATCTAGCCAAATGCAAGACTTCCATCTCTGTTGAATACAAAGGCAAATCTCAAACTGTTGTCATTGGTCAACTCCATAGGAGCACAAAGGAGGGCAAAGAAGAGAGTACCAGAAGATGTATGATTTAGAACATAGCATAACCCTTCCTTTTTTAAAATCACTCCAGCTGCATAGAGAGAAGGAGCACCATGCTCACCCTTGCATCATGTTTACATGACCTTTGACTACACAGCGACCCTGCCCACTAGTAAACAGGAACCATTCTGTGACATAGACCTAGTATGTCGTAGTATCTGAACTGTTAAGTGGATATCACTCCCTTTGGAAAGACACAGAGTAGACAGAGAGGAAGGAGAGAAAAATCTTGCTTCCTTCCCCTCCTTTAGAGGTCAGCATGCCCTCTGAAGCTCTGTAATTTTTACAAGGTCTTTTCAAAAGAACTCATGTATATTCCTTTACTGATTTGTACTGTCAGGGAATAAAGCAGACATACCTCCTTTTATCAGTCTAGGCTTTGCTGCACAGAGACAGAAAGCAACTTAACCATGGACACAGAATGGCAAGTAGTGTTAAGTAATTTCGTTTTGGCCACACTTATTTCTGCCAAAGAAAGCTTTGAGATGACAAAATCAGCACTAGTGTGAATATTTTGATGTTTTTCCTTGATTGAGATATGGCAAAAACACCACCATAGATGTAAATCATCACAGCATATTTTGGGCTCACCTACTTAAACTAAAGAATGAATTTTTTATGTCTTCACAGTGGTTAGGTCAGTTATCTGCAGTTAAAAGAAAAAAATTAGGGTTGCAAAATAGTACTTATATTTTTCATAAAATTGCAAATAAGAATAATTATTTCATACTAAAAGTTTTGGTACTTGATCCTATTGGAAGGAGTATAAAATGAATCAAATCTGTCTCTATTGCAGATTCAAACAGAAGGAAAAGAATGCAGCAGTTGCTTGGTGATGTTCTTTTTACTTTTCCAGATACCCTGAGATTAGCCCAATTGCCTTCTAGGGATGTTTTTGGACTAACAATACTATTTCCACAGGAGACTCGACATATAATGGAAAAAACTGTTGAGAAGGCCAACTCTTCATGACTTTTAAGGAATTGTGTTTTCAGCTTACAAATAAATCAGTGCAAAGAGAAATAGTACTTTAGAGTGAAACACAGAACACAAATCCTGAACTCCAGCTAAGTATGCTTTTCCTAGGCGGTATTAAGTCACTTCCCATGGTGCCTTGGGAGCAACAATGTTGCCTTTTAATTTCCTTTGAACTGGATCATTAGTTTTCCTTATGACTTTCTTAAGACAAAGGACCCAACTTTTCCTCCTCTTTTCCAGGCAATGGATAGATGGCTATGAATGGGCAGAGGAAAGGGTGTGTGGCAGGCACACTAGCATCCCATTTAATTTAATGCTTCATTCAAAGGTTTTGTTTTTCATTCCCCATGGAACCAAAAATCCAAAAAGTCCATTTCACTTTGGAGCCAAAGCCAAAAGAACTAACAGAAAGCGTAGGGTGTGAGAAAGACATAAAATCTGTAATTGGAAAATCTTGAAGTTTTGCAAATTATCTGAATAGTACCACACAAAAATTTAATTCCAGAGATTTTGTTTTGCCCTTCTGTCATGTTAATTTTGTTTTGTAAACTATTAACCCTTGGCTTTGGCCTGACCAACACCTTGCCCTGCCTAAGTCTGCAGTAATACAGCCTAAAATCAGGTTTGTACACTAACAAGCTCTATAGATACTTTACACAGCTTCAGATGGGAGCTGGTAAGGGCCTTTTGTTGAAATGAATGAGCTTAGGAGAATCTTCTGCAAAGGTTTGTCCCTTCTCCTGCCCTGCTTGTGGCATTATCCTAAGTCCATCTATGACTCTGTGTTTAGATAAGAATGTTTCTAATGAACCCTTCCAGTCTAGTACATACACGAGAACAAATAAAGTACTCACTGATCCTTTTAAAAGTGTGCTCTGTTTGAATAAATATTCTTAGACTCTTCTTTGCACAGTCTAAACAATTCTTCTTTTCTTAAATATTAAAACTGTGACATATAAAGCAACCATGCTAAATGGTTACAAGTTCTAAATTAGCAGTGTCTAAATTAATGAGGTTTTCCTGTATATTAAAGTATAATACATCTCTAGCATCTGTGCCTGATGAATTTTTGTTCCTAGCAATTAGATGTTATTTAATTATAGTTAGAGTCTTTAAAATCACCTAGTTTAATTGCCATATTAAAAACTATTTTGAGAGTTGATTTGCCTAACATCACAAATTTAGTTTGGGAACTGAAAATGCCATTTATTTGTCCTACTTAAGTGTTATCGGTAAGAATTAAGTGCAGGCATATATTGTTATATAAACTGTCATTTTGATGTAGACTACATAGCATATCTCTGTGTATGTTGTATGTAACACTTAGCATATGGTGACTCTTAAGTAATGATGTGAGATGTGTGTGTGTGTGCATTGGAAAAAGTGTGATGAAATAAACTACATTTTTTATCTCCTATTTCCTAGGAACCTTTTTAAGTTGATATTTATTCTCTTGAACAGAGAGCAGAAAAAAGATCAACTTATCCCTGATGGATTGTATGATTTTATGATTATTAGTCTTCCCTGGATTTTGGCTGAAAACTAGATCTGGGGGTGGTGATTGGCACTGGATCATATATCTTAATCATACCAGTGAGCTTTATCTTTCTTTAATGATTTTTTTTTTTGAGACAGGGTCTTGCTCTGTCACCTTGGCTGTAATAATCTCCTTAACTTTTTATTTTTAAATAATTATAGATTCCTATGAAATTACAAAGAAAATGTACCAGGATGTCTCACGTACTCTTTGCACAGCCTCCTCCAATGTTAATTAGCATCATGCATAATACCAGTATAATATCAAGGAATACCAGGAAACTGACATTGGTAAAATCTACAGAGCTTATTCAGTTTTCACCAGTTATACTTGTACTCATTTGCATGTGTGTGTGTGTACATCTATGCTCACATGCGTGCCTTCATTAACCACCCTCCAGAATTACGATATTTAATGTAACATTGCCATGGGGCTTCCTTAAGCTACTCCTTCATAGCCATACCTATACCTCCTCACCTCTGCCCCACCCATCACAACTACTAATCTCTTCTCTGTCTCTATATCTCAAATACTATATAAATGAAATCATATCATATATACCCTTTTGAGATTGGCTTTTTTCATGCAGCATAATTTCCTTGAGGTTCATCCAAGTTGTGTGTATCAATAGTTCGCTTCTTTTTATGGCTGAGTAATATTTCAGAGTTATGGATGGACCACAGTTTGATTAGCCATTCACCCATTGAAGGACATTTGAGAATTTTCCTGTTATTGACCATTATAAATAAAGAGGCCATGGACATTCCAAGGAAAGCAAGTTTTAACTTCTCTGAGAGAAATACCACAGTGTGCAATTTCTGGGTGGTATGGTAAGTCCATTTTTAGTTACTAAAGGAGCTGCCAAACTATTTTCTAGAGCAACTGTGCCATATTACAGTTCTAGCAGTTGTGTATGAGCAATCCAGCTTTTCTGCATCCTCACCAGCATTTGGTGTGACCACTCTTTTTCAGTTTGGTCATTCTGATATATGTGTAGTGAAATCTCATTGTGGTTTTAATTTACATTTTCCTAATGTCTACTGGTGTTGAACATCTTTTCATATGCTTGGTTGCCACAGAAATACCCTCTTCAGTGAAATGCCCATGTCTTTTACCTATTTTATAATTAAGTTGGGTTTTGAGAGATCTTTTTTCCAGGCGCAAGTCCATTGTCACATATGTGATTTGCAAATATTTTCTTCCAAACTCTAGTTTCCCTTTTCATCCCCTTCATGGGGTCTTTTGCAGATCAAAAGTTTCTAATTTTGATGAGGTTCAATTTATGAATTTTTGCTTTTATTGATTGTTGTTTTGATGTCTAAGCACTCTTTGCCTAGTCCTAGATTTAGAAGATCTCCTATTTTTTTTCTAGAGATTTTAGTATTTTATCTTTTAGATTTATGACCATGATCCATTTTAGTTAATTTTCCTATAAGGTGTGAGATTTATGTTTATGCTTATTTCTTTTGCTTGTGGATATCCAATTGCTCTACCACCATTTGTTGAAAAGATTATGTCTCCCCTATTGAATCAAAGAATGATTATTTTATTTTATTTTTTGTAGAGATAGGGTCTTGCTATATTGCCCAGGCTGGTCTCAAACTCCTGGCCTCAAGAAACACCCACCTTGGTCTCCTAAAGCATTGCTTTATAGATGTGAGTCACTCTCCCTAGCCAGCATGATTTATTTAAAGGTACATAGTCCTTAAATAAACCACATGTCCTACGTAAAAATAATTAGAAATGTTTGAGCATCTACCGTGTGCCAGGCATATTTCTAAGCACATTCCCTGCATTATTAACTATTTATTATTTGCAAAAAATAAAAAAGCATGTAGGATATTGTTATTATCAACATTTTAGAAATACGGAAGCTAAGTTTTGGAAAAATTAAGTGATTTGTTCAAAGTCATGAAGACAGTGTGACACAAAGTAGAATCTATATCTATCTGACTTGAAAGTCTATGATATGCTTAGGAATAAAATGTTTTCTTGCCAAAGGAAGCTCAGAATTAAGGCTTTTCATCTATCAAGACTTTATTATGTTGTATAGTCAGGACCAATGACCTCTTTAGAAGACCCTTAAAAATACGTTTTTCTATCTCAAGAACTCAGCTGGAGGTTTGGAGACTGGTTATGAAATTTGAGCAGGCATTTGACATATTATCTATGTCCACTTTAAAAAATAAAATGGTAGTCTTCATCCTGAATCAGTTTTTGCCCATACACTTTGTCATGCCAGTAGTTACAGCCTGAGCATCTAGAACAGTTTTGCTCCCTTTTACTTGGTTTGTATTTAACAGAACTTCTTCCAAAGCTGTGTTGATTTTCAGCAAAGGTCATGCAGCTAAGGATGACTTTATTTATTTATTGAGTCTCTAATTCTTTTTAAAAATCTTAATAGGCTATTTTCCCGGACATTAACCTGTAGTAATGATTTCTTTGTGATTTACATGTTACACCCTCAATTAAATATATTTCTAATGTTCTACTTTTCATTTCATGGAGGCTTGCATAGATATGGATACTAAGACAAAGTGAACAGGAGGGTCACCGGATACCATACGTTCCTCGGAAGGGGATTGATAGCAGAGTTTTACTGTAGTTCCATTTTCTTTCATAAACATTTGATACTTTGGTCACCTTTAGCAAATAGAAAATCTCATGGATAGAGCAAATATCAGAAGATGAATTGCCTTGCTTCCTCTACTGATTACTTGCTAAATGACCTTGAGGAGCTTCTAATTCTAAACCTGCCCATCCTGCAAGTACAGATCACAAAGGAAATAAATGTTTTGCTCTTGAGGATTAGCTTTTATTGTTTTCTTGTTTTGTGAAATGTATAAGCTGGTCTTTTGGAAGCAAGAGGAAATATGTTAGTATTTTACAAGAGTCATAAGAGAGGGCTCATCTAGGACAGCCAGGTTAATAAAGCGGATGTGGTATAAGACACAGGCATGGGTAATAAAGTGACTCAAAACAGTCTCCAATAATGTAAGCTCCCTGAGGACAGGGATCTGTGTGTTTCGTTCCCTGTTCTATCTTTAGAGTCAACGACGATGTCTGGTACCATCCTCTGTCTGCTATTTCCATGCCTGTTTCCACATCTCCATGTGGAGCTTGTAGTGAAATCAGCCACGTGAGCCTTGGAACTGTTGGCATCTATTTGCCTTCATTGTGCCCAAACCTCCCAGAGGTCCCAACCATCCTGAGGAAACACACCTGAACCAAGAATAAAGAGTCTCTAATAATCTTATTCAATCTGCTTTCCGTCTGTTGGTCTCAATATTCTTTCTATAAATTGAGAAGGTGGCCAGGCACGGTGGCTCACGCCTGTAATCCCAGCACTTTGGGAGGCCGAGGCGGGTGGATCACGAGGTCAGGAGATTGAGACCATCCTGGCTAACATGGTGAAACCCCGTCTCTACTAAAAATACAAAAAAAAAAAAAAAAAAAAATTAGCCGGGCGTGGTGGTGGGCGCCTGTAGTTCCAGCTACTCGGGAGGCTGCGGCAGGAGAATGGCGTGAACCCGGGAGGCGGAGCTTGCAGTGAGCCGAGATCGCGCCACTGCACTCCAGCCTGGGTGATAGGGCGAGACTCCGTCTCAAAAAAAGAAAAAAAAAAAAAAAAGTTGAGAAGGTAACTACAGACCTCATTGGTCTATTGTTAATACAGAATGAGATGATACAGTGAAAGAACTCTCCAAATGACAAAGCACTATCTCCATCTAAGAATATCGCTTCTGTTGCATCAAGTGAAGTAGTTCCACAGCTGTTTCTGCTCAGACTGGTTCAAATCTTGGCTATTCTACGAGGGTTTAAGACATTTTGAAAATGGGCAAAGCCTCATTTTTCCTATAGATCAAAAGGAGTTCCAGATTGGGGAAATCTGAGGATTCAGAAGCATGATAAATGTTAGAACATGGAATCAGGGTGCTTTGACTCTTGGTGCCTTAATTCCTCTGTCAGTTAAATGTCATATGAAAAAATGACTCTTACCTCACTGGCTTGATGTGAGAAATAAATGACTACATATAATGATCAGCACCATGCCTGGCACATAGTGAACATCGATATATTATTAATAATACCTCCACCTACTCTATATACTGACTCTCTGTCCTCCCTCTCTTCCTCCTTCCCTGGATCTTGAAAGATGAGTGTGATTAGAAACAAAATTTTGTTGTGATAAAGTCCACCTAAATGTTCCTTCAGATACTAATTGAATCTCTTTCTTTCATATGCATTCTTTGGACAAAAGTCTCTTCCTTTTTGCTAGGAATTTTCTCATTTCTTCTCCTCTTGCTTTAGAGAGAAAAAAAAAAAAAAAGCATGTGCAAGAATTATTTTTTCTTCTCCCCAGATGTCACCAGAACTAACGCCTGTCCTAGTTCCAGCTCTGGTGAACTCCAGCACACTTGCTCAAGTGGACAGCATTAGGAACCTTGTCAGTTTTGCAGTGCTTTTTGCCTGAAGCCACCTCAGGTCCCTCATGCTGCAGGTATGCTGAGGGGCCTGGAGGTGCCAGGCTATTTCACATTCATGCACACTGAAGGCCGGGTGCTGCAGAGCTGTACGGGTGATCGTACTTTACTCTCTTCCCTCTCCCCACCATGTCATTTTTATTTGTACTTTATACATCCTTTCCACTTTTGCAAGTTCGTTTTAGCCGCAATCTGAATGCAGTCATGTATGGGGTAAAGGAATATCATATGTATATATTTTTTAAAACAGCAACACAATTCATGACTCTGTTGCAGAATGTGAAGGAGCAAGTCTCTCTGGCTAATTGAATCAAGCTCTGGTGGGTATCTTGCGCTCTGAGCTCTCCTGAAGTTGGGCACTGAGCCTGAATCAATTGGTCCGATCTCCCTTTCTCTTTGTATAGAAATTAGTAGAAATTCTGTCTGTGTTAATAATATAGGATAACTTTGGAAGGGTGCCTTAAATTTCCAGGTTACAGTTTATATTCCTCATAAAGTAAAGATAATTTGAATATTGAGCCACTATTGGCTAAAAGGCAGACTTAGATATGACCTCACTTGGAGTACTTAGTTGCAGACTGTTAGGGGAAAATTCTCACATTAAGGCTTAGACTTTGAGAATAGGGTGAATGTGAGCCTTCTGTACATAACCGACTTTCAACATATGCTCATTAAAAACAAAAAAGTGTAATGATAATCACTAAAAATATTCATCATGTTAATTTCTCATAACCCTTATGCAGTGACAATATTGCATAAATATTTGTTTGTAATGTGTAAGGTCGGGGCTTCTTATTTTATAAATGCAAGAAATCCCCAGTTTGGTTAATACAAAACCTCAATAAGAACCAGTAAGTAGAAACACTTGATAAAGCTATATAATTGTAGATGACTAGTGGGGAGAAGACTTCAATTTGCCTTAGCCTTGATGTTTATAGAAATAAAAATATTGAGAAAAGATTAAGGATGAGATAAACCATTTGGAGGTTAAAAAGTTCACAAAGTGACAGAAACCAGACTTCAAAGTAAACATCTTATTACAGTTGACTTGCTTGGTCGGAAGACAATGTAGGGTAAATGCACCTGACAGCAATAACTTAAGCATACCCTGAGAATGACCCTGTATGGAAGATGCACCTGAATGTGTGTTCAGAGCTGGGGAGTCCAGGAATGGCCAACCAGGAGATGCACCCCTTATCTATGATAAACATCTGAGTCCTGAGTTTTGCGGGGTGGTTGAGGGGCGGGCAGGGGACAGGGTATAGATGAAGTTTGCCAGGTGGAGGTCGTTGGGGGGGGTGTTAAGTAAAAATGCTGTATAAACTGCATGATGTTTGCAGGTGGTTGTAGTTTTCCTGTCCAGCCTACAGCCACTGGACTGTAGGAAGGCGAATATGTTGTCCAGCCCTTTGCCATGGGATCATTTCTGTAATTAAGGCTGTTCTCCTGTCCAGCCCTCTGCCACTGGACTCTGTCACTGGTATAGAAGCCCCTAATAAAACCCCAGATCTTATTTGCTGGCTCTGGGTCTCTTCCTCAGCCTCTTGAACCTGGTGCCTTCCCTACTGAAGGTAATAGGAGCTCAGCACAACACATCACCCACACACAGGCCACCTGCCTTCAGAAACCCAATTCAAATGGTCTTAAGCACCAAAAGAAACAGATTCACTCAGGTGACTAAAATAACCCAGGAAATAATCAGATGGAGGCATGTGGATGTTACCCCCAGGACTTGATCTCCCCCAGTCCCTGACTCTGCCTTTCCCATGTTGCCCCCACTACCAGGCAGACCCTTTCTCCCATGTCAAGATCTCTTTGGGAATTCCAGGCTTCAACTCCACTAGTTCAGCAGTTCCACTTGGGAGAAAATGTGTTCCCCAGCTGCTTTAGTCACAGCTCTGACAACTCAGTTTCAGTACCTGGTTTGAGTCATAAGGCATCACTGACAAAATCACAACTGTCAGGGCTTGAGATGTGTCATTTGTCCTATGTATCAAATGGCATAAGAAGAGTGGTGTTTCCCCAGAGGAAACTGAGATTCTATTATCAGTAAAAGGGCTGCTCAGGAGGAAAAAACAACTTGGGTACCCTCCACCACCCATCTACCAACCCTGGATTTGAAAGGCATAGGACAGCAGAAAGTCAGGACCAAGATCAAGTAGCATGGAGAAAGAAGAAGAAACCTGAAAAGGGAAAATCAAAAAGCCTTTCTGAGGTCCCTTTCGCCCACTCAGTCATAAAAAAGCAGAATTAAATTAAGGCTGCTAAAAGTAGAAAAGGCACACCATTGACCCTATATGAAGCCCTGACAAGCAGATTTGTTGGTTTTTTTGTGAGTACCCTCCAGAGCCAGATGTGGAGTGTCTCCTCTCGGGTAGACCACTTTAGTGTGATTCATATGTTTCAATCACACAGCCTCTGAAGGCCACGTATCTAGAATAGCACCAAACAATGAAAAATGGCTCTAGAAACATTTATTATTCCTTCAGCTTTTTCTATCTCCCAAATGTATGTTGAGACTAATTTATTAATATTAAGTCATACAATAAATTCATTCTGGGAGGAAAAGCATTTCCAGGGAGTAACCATACACTCTCATCACCTACAGCTTTGTCCCCGCCTCATCATCCAGTGTGATGATTTTAATCCAGACTTCGCCATGTACTAACTGTGGAACCCTGGGCAAAACTGGCTCTCAGTTTGCTTATCTGTCCAAAGGGGACAATAATAATATGCCCTGCAGAGGTACACATGGCTGTTATTGTTTACGCATTCTGGCTTCATTTGGAGCAGTCACAGAACTGATCTTATAGGGTAAGGTTATAGTATGAGCTTATCATATAAGACACACTTGCTTATAGTAGTCCAAGAAAGTGCAATACACCAATGCTTAATATTAGGAGTTTAGAAACTAAACTAGGAATCACATTACTCCTGGCTCAGCCTGGCCCCTTGAACTAACTTCCACTGCGTATTTTGTCCCCATGGTGTCCCCACAGCATCTCTCCAGGCTTCCTAGGAATAACCCACAATACTCCCTATTCTCAAGAGACTAGCTCTTTTCCCAAAACCTTGATGTACTCAGTCAGCTAAGAGGTACTTTGCATGCTTTAAAATTCCCACCTATTATTTATTTTTTTAGGTGACCAGTCTCTAAGGCAGAACAAAAATTACTTGAGTGGGGATTTAGACAGGGATTCCGAGAAAAAAAAAAATAGCTAAATTGGGCAAGCCTAAATGATCTCTTAGTCATTTGTTGATTTTTTTTAGCAATTTCCTTCTTCCCTGGAGCCTGACCCTGCAGGACAAGGATCTAATTCCAAGTCAATGACTATTCCTAAAGGATATAATTACTTACAAAATCAGAAAAGGAATCCTATTTCTCTTATTATGGTAATGTAATAGTAATTTTTAAAATAACTACAATACATATGATAGAAATGGCATTTGCTTTCTTTCAACTTTTCATTGCTTTTAGTTTCATACCATACCATTCCCAAATCTCCAACTTACCACAAGCAACGATAAATGGCAGCTTGTAGATTATTGTTAAGCAAGAAAAATAAAACAAAATAAATTATTAGTCTATAACACACCATTGTGGCTAATCTACTTCTCACTGAGTAACATTCAGAAGTCTCCTCAAGAACTCAGACAATAGACCCTTGAGAGTATGAGTGGTGACAATGGATACAGACTGAGCCGCCCAGAAGCCTGTTCATAGTCTCAGATTCTAAATTCTAGGGCCCAACTCCAGTTCCCTGCCCACAGCTTGGCATTTCCTATCCTTTTTAGCTACTTAAAAAAAAGTTTGCTATGGCTGTATGCTAAGTACTAAGACACATATTCTCATTTTATCTACATGCCACTTCTCTGTTAGGAGTTACAATATTCTCTTCTTTTGTCACTTTCATTTCATTCATTCATTGCATGCCCACTCTAGACCAGGCAACAGCCTAAGTGCTATGGATATAGCAATGAAGAAAACAAAGGTTTGCATTTCAGTGGAGGAGAAAGACAATATGTAGAAGGAGAAAGTGAAGGAAAAGAAGGGGAGAAGGAGGAGGAGACATCAGGGAGATGATATTTAAGCAGAGACCTAAAAGAAGGGATGTTGTGAGCTCAGAGGGAAAGCATTTCAGGTGGAAGAACTATCATGTGCAAAGGTCCTGAGGCAGAAACGGTGCTTGTGAAGAACACAGCATGGCCTCTGTGAGTGAAATATGCTGAGAGGGGTTGGAGGAATGTGAGCTGACAGAGAGTGCCAAAGCCTTGGAGGGCAGGAAAAAACACTGGGTTTCTTTCTTTTGATCAGCCATATGTAGGTGCTAGCGAAGGAGTGATGTGATTTACCTGTGAGGAAACTGAAGCTAAAGGAATGTTAACTAACTCATCCATGTCACACATGTGGGAAGCCCCATCATCGGGACTCGCACTGCGGTCTATGCAGTTCCCAAGGCTCAGTCATTTATAATCACAGCCCAGCTTCTAAGTCACTCAACAGATAATTCCATGTATATGTGCTTTGTCATTGGCTTTATAAAGGCAATGAGATGTCTTTGAGATCTCTTCACTCATAATCTCAGTTGGCTTGTTTATCATCTTCTTCCTTGATCTAAATGTCAGCAAATCTCCCTCTCCAGTCACAGGTCCAATTAATTATCTCTTATGACATTTACCAGATGTAACCCTTCTTTTCCATTGCTCCTCTTACTATTCAGGTTTCAAGTCTTGTCTGCTCCCACTTCCCAGGATTCCTCAACGATCCAGTACTAGCCTACATGTTCCATCTCATTCCTTCTTATTCTCTCATGTCTCAAACTGGTCACCTTCAGACTACATTTTGACTACATGCTATTCTTAAAAAAAATTACTTCAAATTATGTTTCTGATATCTCTTTAAAAAATTGAATCTGACAGTACTGGGCCCATGGTCCCACAAAGCTAAAGTTGAGTAGTGGCTGCCCATTTTGGATGGGGCAAGAGCTCTCCAGTTCCCCACAGTCTCCACTACTCTCTATAATCAGACATCTTCAGGCATCTGTCTTATCTTTGCAGCCATTGACACAGTTAGGAATAGTGGCTATAAGTACTCTCTGGAGCCAAACTGCCTGGGTACCAATTCTGGCTCTACCACGTACTAAACTTATGTTATTGCCCAGCTACTTAAAATTTCTGTGGCTGCCCTGTGAAATTTAGGTAATATGGTTTGGCTGTGTCCCCACCCAAATCTCATCTTGAATTGTAGCTCTCATAATTCCATGTGTTGTGGGAGGGACCCAGTTGGAGGAGTTGCAGGGGAGTTCCCCTGCACAAGCTCTGTTGCCAGCCATCATTCAAGATGTGTCTTTGCTCTTTCTTCACCTTCCACCATGATTGGGAGGCCTCCCCAGCCATGTGGAACTGTGAGTCCATTAAACCTCTTTCTTTTATAAACTACCCACTCTTGGGTATGTCTTTATTGGGAGTGTGAGAACAGACTAATACAGTAAGTAATTATGATAACTACCTCATATTTCTGGTATGATGGTTAAATGCACTAATACTTGAAAAGTATTTAGAAAAAATAGCTGGACATAGAAAGCACTCAATAAAGGTTACATTTTGAGGTTGCTGTTTATAATTCCCACTGTATACTAGGTAAGTTGGTATACTTGTCAAAATGAACATGCCCTTTACAGTCCCATCTCCTTGACCTTGTGTACTTTAATCTTGCTTCCCAGATGGTTTTCCCAAATGGTCCAGTCTTCTATGATCACAGAATCTTATCCATCTCTTAAGTAAGACCTACTTCAAATCTTACCCATTTGTGAAACCATCACTGGCCACTCTGTCTAAACATTGTTTCTCACTTCTTTCCATTTCTGTAGCTCTGATTTTGTGCACTACTTACTGCATGCTCATCTACCCCTTTGCATTGCTGTTGAACTATCTTGTGTTAATATTTTCTCTCTCCAACCAGACTGAAGAACCCTAATGGTGATGCATGGCAGGTGATGATTGGGTTATGTTTCAACTTTCTGGCCAATAGTAGGCGGTAATGCTCGATTGTACAATGATTATTTTCTGAATTCTCATGGGGAGGATTTTATCATGACATTTTTCTTGGTCAATGATACTAAATTAGAAGGTCAGATGTTTGTCTAATGAGCACAATATTGAAACAGGTAGTATGTTTTAAATAACAAGGTTCTGGAGTTGAAACAGGTTTTGTGACCCTTCTAATACAGGTTAATGCAGAATGAAGGTCATTATTGTGTGACATTAGTTTCAGATTGAAGGTCATTATCATGTGGCAACTGGGTTTTGATTCATTGTTTTCCTACTTTATAGAAGATGCAAACATAATTGGTAAATCTGTAAAAATAGCTGGAGCATCAGTTTCTTTGGGATTCTGAAAGTTATGCAGGGAACTCTGTGTATCCATCTTTCTGTCTCTCTATCTATCTATCTATCTATCTATCTATCTATCTAATCTGTCTATCCATTGAGAAATGAGTATAGTTCCTACTGGGCGTTGGTCTTCAACATGGATAAAACACATAACTTGATAATTCAATATTAGAATATGGGACAAAGACAGTGAAATAATTACTGAGAAAAATATGAAAATCAATCACATCAAAATTGAACCACCTAAGATGATTGTTAGTGAAAGTAATTAGATATGCTTTTTCATTAATGTCAGCTAATGCCTACCTAAAATTTAGTGAAATCTCAGAAGACTTTTTTAAACCTGGAAGGAAGATACTTGTACCATCATTTGCATTAATCGCTGAAATGAAACACTTCCGTATGGCTTCCATGGTAGGGAGGGGACTATAATTACTGAGGTCACTTTCTAAATAATACTACTGGAATCTATTCATATGGGAACCAAAGAGATGTTATGATGCCAAGTTATTTCCTCTGTGGAAATAAAGATAAAGGTAAGGTAAAGGAAAGGTAAAGATATATAGGAATATTACAAATGATCCCAGGATTTAGCAGTAGATCTACCACAATTAAGTCTCAGTTCTCTGAAAGTGACCTTCTGGGATATTCATGTCTGACTCTAATATACTAAGGGCCATTCTATTATATAGGCAGAAGACAGCAATGAGATTGTTTGATTGGTTAGAGAATGCTAAATTAATCCTGCCAGCAGTAAGCTAAACCCACAGTGCCAGCCTACACAGTACAATAAATAGAAAAGGTAATTTGACACTCTGCCCAAAACACTAGCCTTGGAAGTAGCAGCCACTTGGCCTCATTGAAAAGGTAGGGAGAAAATGAATTTTGTAATGAATTACTTGTCACTCAAAAAATATTTGGTTTACAGCAGGAAATAAAAATCATTCTGAAGAGTGGCTATTTTGCCTAAAAGGAAGCAATAAATCAAATAAGTGCTAGTGAAACAGATGAATAGTATTCATTCATCTTTAGGTCATCTACTGACCCAAACAATAAGATTAAAGTGGAATGATTCAATCTGAGAAATGTGAATGGATAGAGAAGGAATAAAGAATACTCTTTAGTTCTCAAATGACTTTTAATTAAATATTATTCTTTCTCTTTTATTAGGTTTGGCTTACAAACCTATATTTTGTAAATCTTGTTTGTGTTCAATTTAGAAAAACATTCATTTACATTTATTGGTTTGGTTCTGATTGCAGTAATCATGAAGTCTGGATAATGAAAAATATTCACCAACTCTTCAGTGTACCAAGGAAATATTGAGAATTGACAACTTTTTTTAAGGTCTTAGTGTATAGTCAGTAATCACCACTATTAAATGTGACATTTATTGTGACAGGACCTATATACCCATATATCCCGCTTTATTTCTGGGGTTTGGAGCTAAATATTGTCTCTGTGACCATTCGGGTGATACCAGGGTCAATAGCCACAGCACAGAGGATCACTAATAGAAAACCAAAGCCCATTCTTGAGACCTTTACAGGTTTTTTTTTTTTTAAATTTATTTGTTTGCCTGTTTGTTTTGTGAAGGATAATGATTTATTTTTTAAGGGACCCTAGGCTTCTTAGGATTTTCTCTCTTCTGAAGATATTGACTAAAGTGTCCAAAGTGGGGATGGTTGGAGATGGGCTAATAGGAAGTGAAAGACTAGTCCATTTCTCTGGCTAATAGGCAGTTAAGTCTGTAATACACTGATATTTCAGTTTTAACAAACACTTTTAATTAACAGAAGAGGGGCTAATGCATCAATTTACTGATAATTTGTGAATGAATTAATTTGTTAATGAATCCATTTACTAATAATTGTTTCCTTTCAGAGTGCTAACTCTGCTAGAGTACATACTGTTTATCAAAGCCAGAAAAGTGCATTAAAATACTTTCCAAATATTAGATTCTAACATCAGATCAGATGGCTACTCCAAGCACCTTTAGATTGAGGCACTATAATATTCCTTTTAGGTGTGAGTAGAATAAAGGAATTTTTATTCTCACTTGATATTGGATGACTCTGGAGGGAGGTCCTAGTGCCTACTTACTGAGGAGTTTCCACAGTTTCTAAATACACTTCCTCACCTCAAAAAGTCTTCCTTTAGCCACAGGAGAAAGGCTGCTTTTTCAATACGAGGGGTTCTCTCAAACCAGGACTTCCTTAGCTCTGAGGTGTGTCACAGTGGTCAGAGCAGGTAGACTGGCTGGGAGACCAAGACCTTGAGTAGGCTACCTAACATGTTTGTGCCTTAGTTACCACATCTGTAAAGTGGGGATAATAATAGCACCTATCGCCATGCATTGTAGTACAAAGTCACATTTTTAACAGTGCTTGATCCATGGTGTTACTCTCAGGTGTCTACCATAAGAGATAAAGGTGTCATTGAAAGAATTCCATGTGTAAAATTATTTTGGGGTTTCTTAAATTCACATAGTCTTGTACACAGTTTAATGCACATGGCCTTAGCATTGTGTAGAATGTTATTTGGACACTCTGGAAGAGGAGGACAGCAAATTTGATTCTAGGGTTGTAAAATTGGAGGGTTAATTATAATATAAATCAATTTAGGTAATTGGGAGAAGACGACTGGAGGAAATTTGATATATGTTTATGTGTTATCAAGTGATTATCAAGTGTTATCAAGTGATTGCATCTGCTTTTCTCTCTCTGCTGCCACCATCTGCCCCCAAAACCTTTGTACAAGCCACAATAGTCACATCCCTGGAACTATTTGTGCCCCCTCCAGTCTGTTTTCCACCCAGCAGCCAATATCATTTCTTATGATTCTCTACTACCTCATGTCATTCCTGCACTTGGCATCACTCATTGGTTGGACTTTAGATAAACAGGAAGCATCAAGCTCTTGCCTCCTTTCCAGCTTCATCTCATATATTTCCTCACTCATAAAGCTCTGCTTATGCCAGCCTTCTCTCTGGCCCTTGACTATATGGAGTTCTTTCCAGTCTCAGGGTATTTGCAAGCTGCTGTTCTGCTACACGGGACATCTGCCATTCACACTTTCTATCTCTCACTCCTGCTCATCCTTTAGATCTCAGCTAAACATAACTTTCTTGGATGGCACTCCTTTAAAGCCTAGCCACCCGACCCCAGAATTTAAATTAGCTTCTCCCCATCCTTAATCTAATTTCCAACATGACATATTGACCTTTTCCTTTGTATAACTTATTATAATTTGTGGAGTCATGTTTTCTATATGCTTGTTGAACCTCTGTCTTCCCCAATAGACAGTTAACTTCATAAAGCCATGGATGGTGTCCATCTTTTTTTTTTTTTTTTTAAGTACTGTACTCTGCTTCAGACAAGATGTGGTTGGTGCTCAATTAATAGTTGTTGAATCAATGATTACATCAACAAATGAACATTTAGTATGTGATAAGCACTGGGCTAAGTGTATAATACCCGTGATTTTATTTAATCCTTACAATAACCTTTTGAGTTAATTATCATTACTGTCATTCACAAATGAGGAAATCATATTTCTTCATGCAATAAACTTAGAAGGGACTGTTACATCCTCTAAAAAGCGGCCAACCTTCCCCTAGGTATGAGCTAGACTCAGTGACTTGCTTCCAATGAACAGAGTATGGAAACTGATAAAATGGTAAAAATAGTAACCTCACTGTGGATAAACTTGGAAGACATTACCTTAACCAAGTTACCAAGGTTAATATATCCAACGATAAGTTATCATGTACCCCCTGATATTATGTGATACGAAAGGCATTTCACCTCTGTGATTTTATTCTCCAAAATTCATAACCCCAGCCTAATTATAAGGAAACATCAGAAAAATTCAATTTTATGGACATTTGATAAAATATCTCTTCCAAACTCTCAAGCTCATGAAATACAAGGAAAGAAAGATATCATAGATCAGGAGGAGGTTAAGGAGATATGTGTGCTGAATGCAACGTGTGATCCTGGAACAGAAAAAGGACTAAAGTGAAAAAACGGTGAAATCCAAATAAAGTTTAGTTAATAGTAATGTGCCAATGTTAATGTCTTAGTTTTGACAAATGCACAGTGGTTATATAAGGTGTTCATATTAGGAGAAGTTGGGTAAAAGGTATGGAAGAGCTCTCTGTAGGATCTTTGCAACTTTCTGTAAATCCAAAATATTTCAAAACATTTTCCTTTCAATGGTTACATTGGTTTGGAAACCAGGGCTGACCTTTAGTCAGCATACACTGGTGGTTTATGGCTGACATGATTCAAGTTGATGTGATGTGTTGACTTCAATTGGTCAGAACTTGAGCATGGCCTGTTGTTGGCTGTATTGAGAATTACCAACCATGCTCTCTTTTTACAAAATTATAATCAACTTTCTATTCACTCAAAAGTATATTCTAATTATTTTCTCAGAAGAATAAGAAACTGTGTGTGACTTTAAGTCATTCTGTTTAGTTGAGTGGTTACCATGGTGAATCTAAGTGTTCAGAGAATAATTTCTAATCAAAACTCCAGATAATGCTAATGCCACAGCACAAGAAAGACCAACTATCAATAGTGTGGCTTCTCAGAGCCACATAACAAATATACCAATTTATACCTAATATTGGAAACCTTCTAGTCCAACCTCACTTTGGGCTTGTTGGAGTATCAGAAGTTGAATATGTTTTTCCAGGTTTGCTTACTTCCTTGAGAAGTCACAGAACTGAACTCTATCAGAAATATGCTAGGGCATTTTTTTTTTAATTATACCTTAAGTTCTAGGGTACATGTGCACAACGTGCAGGTTTGTTACATATGTATACATGTGCCATGTTAGTGTGCTGCACCCATTAACTTGTCATTTACATTAGGTATATCTCCTAAAGCTATCCTTCCCCCTTCTCCCCACCCCAAAACAGGCCCCGGTGTGTGATGTTCCCCTTCCTGTGTCCAAGTGTTCTCATTGTTCAATTCCCACCTGTAAGTGAGAACAAGCGGTGTTTGGTTTTATGTCCTTGCAATAGTTTGCTAAGAATGATGGTTTCCAGCTGCATCCATGTCCCTACAAAGGACATGAACTCATCCTTTTTATTGCTGCATAGTATTCCATAGTGTATATGTGCCACATTTTTTAATCAAGTCTATCACTGATGGACATTTGGGCTGGTTCCAAATCTTTGCTATTGTGAATAGTGCCGCAATAAACATACGTGTGCATGTGTCTTTATAGCAGCATGATTTATAATCCTTTGGGTATATACCCAGTAATGGGATGGCTGGGTCAAAGGTATTTATAGTTCTAGATCCTTGAGGAATGGCCACACTGACTTCCACAATGGTTGAACTAGTTTACAGTCCCACCAACAGTGTAAAAGTGTTCCTATTTCTCCACATCCTCTTCGGCACCTGTTGTTTCCTGACTTTTTAATGATTGCCATTCTAACTGGTGTGAGATGGTACCTCATTGTGGTTTTGATTTGCATTTCTCTGATGGCTAGTGATTATGAGCATTTTTTCCACGTGTCTGTTGGCTGCATGAATGTCTTCTTTTGAGAAGTGTATGTTAATATCCTTTGCCCATGTTTTGATGGGGTTGTTTGTTTTTTCTTGTAAATTTGTTTGAGTTCTTTGTAGATTCTGGATATTAGCCCTTTGTCAGATGGTTAGATTGCAAACATTTCTCCGATTCTGTAGGTTGCCTGTTCACTCTGATAGTAGTTTCTTTTGCTGTGCAGAAGCTTTTTAGTTTAATGAGATCCCATTGGTCAATTTTGGCTTTTGTTGCCATTGCTTTTGGTGTTTTAGACATGAAGTCCTTGCCCATGCCTATGTCCTGAATGGTATTGTCTAGGTTTTCTTCTAGGATTTTTATAGTTTTAGGTTTAACATTTAAGTTTTTAATCCATCTTGAATTAATTTTTGTATAAGGTGTAAGGAAGAGATCCAGTTTCAGCTTTCTACATATGGCTAGCCAGTTTTCCCAGCACCATTTATTAAATAGGGAATCCTTTCCCCACTTCTTGTTTTTGTCAGGTTTGTCAAAGATCAGATGGTTGTAGATGTGTGGCATTATTTCTGCGGGTTCTGTTCTGCTCCATTGGTCTATATCTCTGTTTTGGTACCAGTACCATGCTGTTTTGGTTACTGTAGCCTTGTAGTATAGTTTGAAGTCAGGTAGCGTGATGCCTCCAGCTTTGTTCTTTTTGCTTAGGATTGTTTTGGCAATGTAGGCTGTTTTTTGGTTCCATATCCACTTTAAAGTAGTTTTTTCCAAATCTGTGAAGAAAGTTGTTGGTAGCTTGATGGGGATGGCATTGAATCTATAAATTACCTTGGGCAGTATGGCCATTTTCACGATACTGATTCTTCTTATCCATGAGCATGGAATGTTCTTCCATTTGTTTCTGTCCTCTTTTATTTCATTGAGCAGTAGTTTGTAGTTCTCCTTCAAGAGGTCCTTCACATCCCTTGTAAGTTGGAATCCTAGGTATTTTATTCTCTTTGAAGCAATTGTGAATGGGAGTTCACAAATGATTTGGCTCTCTGTTTGTCTGTTATTGGTGTATAAGAATGCTTGTGATTTTTGCACATTGATTTTGTATCCTGAGACTTTGCTGAAGTTGCTTATCAGCTTAAGGAGATTTTGGGCTGAGACAATGGGGTTTTCTAAATATACAATCATGTCATCTTCAAACAGGGACAATTTGACTTCCTCTTTTCCTAATTGAACACTCTTTATTTCTTTTTCCTGCCTGATTGCTCTGTCCAGAACTTCCAACACTATGTTGAATAGGAGTGGTGAGAGAGGACATCCCTATCTTGTGTCAGTTTTTGAAGGGAATGCTTCTCGTTTTTGCCCATTCAGTATGATATTGGCTGTGGGTTTGTTCTCTTCTGCATCTTCTGTCAGGAACAGCCAATAAGTGCCATTTTCAAGTCGCTACAGATCTCACCTCTGGACCCTTGGAAATCTCAGGCTCTGCTGGATTCTAATCAAGAGTGCCCACACAGTAACTTAGAATCTGACCAGGGTGCCAGGACTCACATCTAGCTCTTCCCCAAAGCATGTATGGGCAGGGATTCTCAAATCATCTGGGGATGTTGATAAACTACAGATGCTGACTCAGTGAGTGTGGGGTGAGGCCTGACACTCTTAATTTCCAAAAGCTCCCTGGTGCCACTGTAAGTCTTTGGGACTACATTTTATGACATCCTAACCAAATTATGCCATTAGGGATTTAACTGCATATTCCAGAGCTTTACTTTCCTTATCAACTTAACCTCTTTAGTTCAACAATTTAACACTTGTGGAACTCCACAAGTTAGGATACAAAATGGCCAAGAAAAGGGATTTAGTTTTAATTGAGATGTCCCTTCACAAGAAGTTGATAGAAAAAGTTGATAGAAAAAATTTATATCACATACCTGCTAAAAGACAGACTTTTATAAGATGATTTATTTCTTTATGTAGAATCATTTATGATCTATGTTGAGCAAGTCTGAGAAACTCTCTCTGCTCAATCTCAAAGTGAACTAAGGGCTTTGTCAACTTGACCAAAATACCATCCAACTTAGGAACTGTTTCCATCTGCTAGATAATCCTCTCAGAGTTTGTATTCTTGCTTTTTCCTCCCATTATGATTCACTAACCAGTGACTACCCAAACCCTAAGTCCTAGGTTTAGGATTTTTTTTTTTTTTTAATTTTCAGCTTTTGTTTTAGATATGGGGGGTATATATATATATATATATATATGATTGTTACATGGGTATATCGAACCCAGCCAGGTAGTGAGCATAGTATCCAATAGGCAGTTTTTCAACCCATGCCACATCCTTCCTTCCCCCATTAGTAGTCCACCGTATCTATTGTTCCCATGTTTATGTCCATGTATGCTCAGCGTTTAGCTCCGACTTATAAGTGAAAATACGCATTGTTTGGTATTCTGTTCTTGTGTTAATTTGCTTGGAATAATGGCCTCCAGCTCCATCATGTTGCTGCAAAAGTCATGATTTCATTCTTTTTTATGGCTGTGTAATATTCCATGGTATCTATGTACCACATTTTCTTTATGCAATTCACCATTGATGGGCACCTAGGTTGATTCCATATCTTTGCTATTGTGAATATCGTGGTGATGAATATATGACTGTGTGTGTCTTTTTAGCATAGTGATCTACATTCTTTTGCATATATATGCAGTAATGGGATTGCTGGGTCAAACAGTAGCTGTGAACACATTTGGAACTGTGGTTAGGCCAGATGTCATGGTTCAAATGATGTTAGACATTAAATGTTGTATGCATTTTAAATCTTCAGATCTCATAAAGTTTTAATAATTTCTGTAGTTTTATTGAAAACACTGACATTGCTTATTTGAGTCATGGATTGTTATATCCATGTGAAAAGACAGTCACCCCTGATAGAACACACATTTTCTGTTAGTCAGCATAATACAGGTTTTTAGAGTATTACTCATTACTCATAGGGTTGGAAGTTTGATTTTATTCAGAAATATTTTTTAAGAGATGGTGTCTTACTATAATGCCCAGGTTGGACTCAAACTCTTAGTCTCAATTCAGAGATTCTAATATCCATCACATGGAGTTTTGACCCCTGAAAATAGGTAAAAGTATATTTCTATGGTATAAACCAATATATTATACCATGGAATTTCACTGTGATTTGCTAATACCTGACATACAATGTGCTGTTTAGTTTCTTTAATAGAGACTAGTTTCATCCTTGTATTTTGTCATTTTTTTTGTGGAACATATACAAAAATTCAAATTTTTCATATTCAAAATTTGACTATAATCCCACTTAGGTGGAACAGATACTTCAACAACAAAAACAACAACAACAACAACAACACACACACACATTTTGTAAGGGGATAATGAGGCCCAGGGACTTACTTCTAGTCATGAAGTTACTGGCATTTGACTCTGGAAGGGATGACAGAGATTTCGTCTTATGACCTCGCTTTACAGAACAAGTAATGAAGCTGAGAGAGGCTGGGCCACTTGCTCAAACAGTTACAGCAAGTGAGTGGTGGGGTGGTCAGGACTCAAAGTCACGTATCTTGCCTCTCAATCCAGGATATCATTCCCTGCCATTCTCTGTTCCAGGCCAGCACAGCACTGGGCACCCAGCATCCTTCGTCCATGGTCTAGGTCTTTTTATCACACTATAAACCTATGTTTCATGTATCCAAGCACACAAGGTGATTTTGGGAATACCATATTTAGACAAACGTTGATTTCAAAATTCTTCATTTATTTTAATGCATGTCAATATCTGTGTATCTTCTATTTACAAATGAGAATGATTTGCCAAATAACAGCTATATAGAATTTTGTGTTTTTTTTAAATATAATCATTTGGTTCAAAATAAAGTAGATTTGAGGCTGGGCATGGTGGCTCATGCCTGTAATCCCAGCACTTTAGGAGGCCAAGGTGGGCGGATCACTTGAGGTCAGGAGTTTGAGACCAGCCTGGCCAACATAGTGAAGCCCCATCTCTACTAAAAACACAAAAAATTAGCCAGGCATGGTGGTAGGCACCTGTAATCCCAGCGATTCGGGAGGCTGAGGCTCGAGAATCACTTGAACCCAGGAGGGCAAAGTTAACAGTAAGCCAAGATCACACCACTGCACTGCAGACTGAGTGACAAAGCGAGACTCTGACTCAAAAAACAAAAAAACAAAGTAGATTGCAAAATAAACCATAGTTCAGGTCATTTGTGGAGATGGCACATATTGGGCACATAGATTATTGAAGTTTGGAAACAGTCAACGTACATCCCTAATATCTTTTACCTTTTCATCACCATTTATGTGTCTGCAAGATTTACCTGGCTGTGGTTCTCTTACAGTCACTCTAGCCAAGGAAATGGAAGCAACTGTGTGAAAACTACGCCAGTTAACTTATAAAAGTTCAATGACAGAGGATGGGTAGGTAGTGACTACTAGAACACAATGTTTCAGTGTTATCATTTTAAAGTAAATCTTAGAATTCCTATTAGTACAGAAGTAAACTAGCATTACCTATTATGAGCTTAACACAGTCAGTGAAAGTCTTTATAGAAATTATACCTCACAGAGGGGCCGGGCGCGGTGGCTCAAGCCTGTAATCCCAGCACTTTGGGAGGCCGAGACGGGCGGATCACGAGGTCAGGAGATCGATACCATCCTAGCTAACACAGTGAAACCCCATCTCTACTAAAAAAAAATACAAAAAACTAGCCTGAGGTAGGAGAATGGCGTAAACCTGGGAGACGGAGCTTGCAGTGAGCCAAGATCCGGCCACTGCACTCCAGCCCGGGCTACAGAGCGAGACTCCGTCTCAAAAAAAAAAAAAAAAAAAAAAAAGAAAAAAGAAAAGAAATTATACCTCACAGGAAAAGTTTTGAGAAAAATCTGCTTAAATCGCTTAAAACCTATTTTAGCGATAGGTAATTGTTTATTTCAAGATCTTCACAATTTGAGCAATTTAGTGTTGCATCTGAGAAAACAGAGATGGTCAGGTTTTCAAAAAAAAATGCATAAAAAGACGTTAAGAGTTTATTGATAACTATTAAGATCTGCTATAATAATACGTCTCTCCATATAGAATTCTCATATTTATGTGAAAATGTATGCAAAAATTGTGGCTTTTAATATATGAAATTTAAAAACTCATACACAACTTTGCTGGCAGAGCTAGATATGTGTTCAATTTAGTATCATTTCCATAATCCCAACTTTTATCTTCACCTCATCATGATTCTGTTAAACTTGGAAGCTCTTTTTAAAATAATTTCATCCAAAACCTTTTCTGAGGCTCTGATCACTTAGCTCCTGAACTCCTGTTTAATTTCCCTCAGCCATTACCAGGTGTTGATTTCATTTTCTTTCTCTTCCTTGCTAGGAAGTCTAACCACAGCATTCTTGCTGTGTATTCCAAAGGGGCCTGGCCTGGCTGCTTTCCATGTCAACCTAATTTGTGGGGTCCTTTTATGTGAAAATGACTCTCCATCATCAGGGTCACCTCATTCATTCATTAAAGGTAATTTAGCACACTTACCAGGCATCCTACCAAGACCAGCTTTTTGACTTTTGTCAAGGTTTATCCACGTCACACTTGACACTCCTGGTGGGAATTTCTATGAATTCTGAAGCCTCAGAAAGATGTTCTGATCTGTCCCACCAGGCGAAGCAACTTTTCCAGGGCACACAGTGATACGAGGCCTGAACTAACTGTGTTCACCTCCAGGCCTGAGAAAGATGACGAGAACCAGAAAAGCATGGCCTTACAGCTGGTTGAAAGGAGACTTTCTTGCTGAGGCTCATTACAGAACCAGCCCAAGACACTCAGATCCCTTAATTCCCGTGGCTGTGAACTGTTGCGTCCTGCAGAAGCTGAGTCAGCCTTCTACATCTGGGCTGCAGGTGTAACCCCGACATGGCTAATTAAAATGCCAGGCCTTAGTGGTATAGGGCTGTTTCTCTGGGACACTTCACAGCTCTAGCATGTCACCCTAAAAGGTTTAGTCCTGAAAGTAAAAGTTCTGAATATTAAGAAGAAAAAAATTGTATAGTCACTGGAATGCTAATGTCTTGAGTTTCTAAATTGAACGGCACTATTAGATTAGGCTCTATCGACATCATCAGTAAGTTCTTATTCTCCTTGCCTGTGCCAGGCTGCTGCATGTTAGGACATAAAAGCTTTCCTTCATAGGCAAAAGAAAGCACCCGTGATAAGGATACTATTAAGGAAAAGTGGTCAGTGTTCAGGCTGAGTTGAGACGGGAGTGGAATGTCATCTTTCTCATGTCGTGCACTTTAATTTACAGCCAGGATGGTCATTTAAGCTTTTACGCACTGTAATAAAGGTGTCCCAGCAGTTGGTAGAGAGTGAAGCTTAAAAGAATGAGATTGAGATATAAAATATCTTTAATTGAAGAGATCTGTGTCACAAGGGTTGTGAAGTTGAAGGTTTTATAAGAAACATAACTGCTGTCTTTACCCAAAAGAGTAGATATAAACAGCCCGGTCCTAAGTAAATCTCTGACACCCCTTCACTACCATTCCGCATGATACTGACATTTGGTTTGTTTTTTATGGTTTATAAGAGTTTTCACAAACAGAAACTCATTTCATCTTTATACCTCTCTGGAGGATACAGTATTTTTTTCTGCCTTTACCAAGACTTGTTGCACATTTGAAATTCTGCATTTCTAGAACATAGGGCTGCAAACTATTTGATGTGGATTTGGGAGAATGGGACATTCCAGGAGACACAGAGTAAAGGATCTAGGTGAGAACAGAGAAAGACACAGTTCCCAGATGCTTGGCACATAGCAAGGATGGGAAAAGGAAGGCCAAAGAATCTGGCAGCTCTGGCTCAGCAGTTAACCTGTCTTCTGTGTTCCACCTCTCCAGAGGATGCTGCCCAACTCTCAGGGATAAGGATGTGGTTTTAATTGGCTTGTTATCATAATTTGAAGCTACGTGTCCTGCCTGACTAATCTTTAATGAGGCACATCCACTCCTGGGCTCAGTCAAGCAAAAGAACCTTCTGTGAATTAATAGACTCCAGTTTCTCCTATGAATATTGCCAAAGGTACAGGGGACTTTGGGTGCCACTAAAAACAGATTTCCCATTGATAGTCTTCCTGCATGCAAATAATCCTCCTCCGCAGGGGAATCATTAACAAGAGAAAACTGAGTTTCTCCTCACAACAAGTCAAGTTTATTCCGACTCATTTGTGTAAACTGTTCTATAGGAACACGCAGAGAAGACTTGCTGTGTTAATTAGCCTCATCTAATCATTCCACACTGTGGACATATATCAAAACATCACATTGTACCCCAAAAATACAATCACTATTTGCCAATTTTAAAACATTTGTAAAAAACTTACTGAACCCATACTTGTATGCTAAGCCCTTAACATGTATCATTTTACTCAAACAAAATAGTTCTATATAGAGTCTATGGTTGTCACGTCATTATCATTTCAGACAAGGAGACCAAACTCCAGAAGTTTTAGAAACTCGTATAAGTTATATGGAAAATGAGTTTTGAAGCCAAAATGTGAGGTGCAGCTGTGGGAAACCAAGCCCGTGTACCTAGTGATCCCAAGAATTATCCCACCCTATAGATGGAAGTGCTTTTGATTGGTGCCTTGATTCAAGTAAATTTGTGCAGAGAATTTTTGGAGACTTTCCTTCATACAAAGACAACTGATTATGTTGAGATTTCTCTATTGAGTCTTGAAAGTTTTGTTCTATCCAGCACAGGTTATTTGAAGGATTCTTTTTTTTTTTTTTAATATTTAAGGGAATGAAAAGATATATGCCTTATATGACTCTATGCATGTTGTAACTTTTCAGTTCTTCTTTTTCTTTTCCTCTAAGTACATTTTCTATGACTCCTCTTATTTCTTCAAATAAGTAGTCCACAATGGGAAGACTAGTTGCACACGATAAATCTCTGCTAGACAATTGTCAGATTATTTTAAGGCTGCTAGATGCTACTATAAATACGAACTGGCAAAGATAACTTAGTTCTGGAGTTTTTCTTAGTCATGAACTCATTAGAAGAGCTAGTCTCTTGCTATTGGCAGCCCAGAGAATGCATTTTCCTTGTTCTTTGTATTGAAAATTTCTGACTTCATTTCAAAGAGGTGTTAAGAGGTGAGGCATGTTTTCAGAATCATACTGTTAGTCTCTTTTATAACATCAGCTTCCAAAAATAAAGTTCTAAGGTATTTGACTGCCATTCTGAGTCCTCCTTATTCTGAAAAGATGACCAAAGTTTTGGCTCTGAGAGACAATATTCTAAAAAAGGACAGCTACTTCAGGATATAAGAAAATAAGAGGAGAGAGAGCACCATTTCAGTTTAAAGGAGGAAAGACATATTTTAAGATATTGCTGAAACTTTGACATTTTGAGTTTTAGCAGATTCAAACGGGAGACCAAAAACGTGTGGCCCCCATGACTCAACTCATTGTGGGTGTGGAGACGTGGAGGGGGGTGGCCAGGCAGTTCAACTGTTAGCTAAATATTAGAGTCCTTGAGATATTTTCTTCCTGTGATATTTGACCTCTTTTTGATGGGTATTATCATCATTTTTTCTTCCCACTGGGAGAAAATATGGTGAAGGAAATGAAAGGTGAAAGGGATAGCAAAGAAAAGAATGGATGAATAGTGGGTAGAGACCAGGCACCCTGATACGGGGAAAACAGGGTCAAACAAAGCCCTTTGGTTGTCTTCCAGGAACCTAAAAATATCCACCTCTTGCCTGATTGACATTTCCACTCTGCTTGCCTTATGCATGTGCTGTAGGGGCTGCTAATGTTGCTTAACTCACATGCTCCCTGCACTTTTCTGCTGTTAGAAAGAAACCAGTCAGTTGGGTAATCATGATAATTAAAAAAGATGTAAACTTTCAGAGCAGCTGACACTAACTCATTACACTAAGCTGTCTTGCCTGACTGAACTAACATTAATTCCAATACCCCATTACATTCTGGCATGTAAGAATTTATAACTAATGTGGATATTTCTTCCCTTCATTTCCTTACCCAACTCTTCCCTACCTTCTTTCATTCCTCCCTTCTTTCTTTCCCTTCTCTCTCATCTCTAACGTAGTCCCATTGATGCTGATGCTGCCTATCCAAAGAACACACTTTTGCCGAACTGTTTCAGACTCATCTCTCCCAAATTGTAATGTGCATATGCATCATTTGAGGCTCTTATTAAAGATGCAGATTCTGGCTGGGTGCATTAGCTCACTTCTGTAATCCCAGTGCTTTGGGAGGCCACAGCAGGAGGATTGCTTGAGGCCAGGAGTTTGAGACCAGCCTGAGCAACAGAGTGAGACCCTGTCTTTACAAATTTTTTTTTTTAACTAGCTAGGCGTGGTGGCACATGCCTGTGGTCCCAGCTACTCCAGAAGCTAAGGTGGGAGGATCCCTTGAGCCAGGAGTTCAGGTTATAATGATGAGGTTATAATGAGCTATGATTGCACCACTGTACTCAACAGTGTGAGACTGGGGGACAGTGTGAGACCCCCAACTCTGAAAAAAAATACGAATTCTGATTCCATAGGTCTTTGGTAAGACCTGAGATTTTGCCTTCCTGTGAGTGTTCCAGGTAATGCTGATGCTGCTGACACCAGGGCAACACTTTGAGAAGTTTCAAGACAATGGTCCACACATTTCCAGTGGGATTAGAGATAATGAATTTTGGCCAGGAGTGACGGCTCATGCCTATAATCCCAACACTTCAGGAGGCCAAGATGTGGGGATCAACAGAGGCCAGGAGTTTGAGACCAGCCTGAACAAAATAGAAAGACCCTATTTAATTTTTTAAGAGAATTAAAAACAAGTAAAATTTTTTTAAAAAGAGAGAACCAGTTTTAATGCACACCAACCAACCAGTTTGAAGGATTCTTTTTTTTAATATTTAAGGGAAGGAAAAGATACAAGCCTTATATGACCCTATGCATGTTGTAACTTTTCAGTTCTACCTTTTCCTTTCCTCTGAGTACATTTTCTGTGGTCGAACTGGTTACTCAGAAGTGCATTTGGCGAAATAATTTCTGTGCCTACCTTGGAAAGTCTCCGTGCCCCTTTCTTCAGGCTAAAAGGCATGTTGCAGGAAACCATATCCAAATGTATTCTTCCCTTTCTTTGTGCCAAGGAGTTGGAGTTTCTTAGAACTCTAGATTTCGGCGGAAGTAAATTTCAATATCTGCTTCATCACTATCTGTACAAGTTCTGCATGCTAACTGATTGTGCCACTGTAGCTCCAGCTTCATCACTTTCTTAATCCCTCTAAGTCCCTGTTTCGAATGAGGTTGAAAGTGATGGGTACCCAATGGGGTTGTGGAGGGGCTTCTATGACAGGTTATCAGAACATGGGGGTTTATAAATGTTAGCTTCTAATATTTTGAGATGACTCTTGTTGCACTTGGTGTGTTTGTGTCCAGAAGAAGACAGAGCATCCTCAAACCTCTTATGTTGCCTACACTTGAAGTTAGAAAATATTTGGTTTTATGTGGACCAAAAAAAGACCGTTCTCATGTACAATGTAAAGACTCATTGGTGTTTTTATGCAGCATCGATTCCCCTGTCAGGGCAATCATATGGGATTTGCTTATTGTTATGTATAAAGAATTTATGAAGAGGACCAGGTTGTCTGTGGACCCAGGGTGAAAGTATAACCCAGGTCTACCAAAAGGCTCTTCCAAACTCAAGTATCCTTCCTTTTGGCTGGAGGTACCCTCATTAATTAGAGCTGATACTATGGATGAAGGAACAAGAGGGAAGGTCAAATATAACTTTATTTCCTAGAGGGTGTGCTTGACTAGCCCACTGGCAGCTATGGGATATATTATGGATTAAACAGTAGAGAAAAGTCAAGCCACAATTTAAAATTTATTAATGAAGCACATGGGGGCATTTAGCATATATGAGCTTTTGTTTTTTAAGAAAGCTCACAGAGTGATGAAAAGATAACATTTTCTGTTTCTATAGAAGACTTCTTAAAAACATTGATTTTCAGTCCATGTTAATCAAGAGTCTTCATTGAAAATGATAGAAACCCAATCTAAACTGCTTAAGCAGAGAAAAATAGGTAAAATGTATTGGGTTAACTAACTGAAGTTCACAAAGTTGTAGCTGATTTGGGACATGACAGGAGGCAAGGGGTCAAACAGTATCAAATTCTACCCCACCCTGCCCCTTTGCCCTTCTTCTCTTGGTGCTGCTTTCTCCTGGATTGATTTTAAATTCAGAAAACATATCTTCATGAGGGGGCAAGGATGACCATTAGCCACTCCTCCAGGCCTATTTTCTGCCAGGTCATTCATTCCAACAAAACACACAACTCCTGCTTCTCAGCCAGACCCACAGCAGCCCTAGGATCACATTTCATAGGTCTGGCTTTGCCTTACTCACACTCCATTGGTTATCATATGATCTGGGGATGGAATTGTCTACCTCTAATTGACCAGGCCTGGTCCACATCAGCCACACTCAACCCACATAACTCAGAATGCAACAAGGATGATTTCCCTAGTAAAACTGGGGTATTATTCCAAGAAGAAGAAAGAAAGAATGTTGGATGGGAAAAACAGCGATTTCTAAGAACCCAAAGGGAGTAAAATGGCACATTCCTTAAAGAAACTTGGACAACAGATAGAGAGCCCCAGGTTTTGCAACAAAGTTATGATGTTGAGGAACATTTTCTGATGTTTGTCACAATCACAAATGAGGTGTTTTTGCCAAATACCCTACAATTTCCAAAGAGTTAATATTTCAGAGGATGGGAGTTGGGGAAACATTTGGATCACATCCACCTGTATTTCATCTCCCCGCTTCCATATTAGATTTTTCTCTCCCTGTCTCTTTGTCTCTCTCTCTCTCTCTCTCTCTCTCTCACACACACACACACACACACACACACACACACACACACAAACATACTCTTAAATATATACAATGAGTTTATTCACCTCAGAAGCAGGGATGTGATACCAGCTGGAGGGTTTCACTAACATGATTGAAATATGGTTAAGTGATTTTCAAGTGTACAGTGATTTGCACTGTGTAACTATAAATAGATGCTCGGGGGAAATTCTCTTTCCCCAATCCTATTGACTTACGACAATGTATGTGGAGATCCAAGCTCTGAGCAGAGTGAAATATGACTTTGTATTGCAGTTGCTTTCTGCCAAAGATAAAAATCACTTTACATAAAAAGAGCCTATTCCCACCAGGTGAAAAGCTGCTCTTTTGTAATAAAACACAATGCTCTGGAAAACCACGTTAGCGTCTGTGTGCTGTTGGAGCTCCACTTAGGGAGGCAGAGTAGTAGCAAGAGCTTAAAATGTGGCAATCCATGTGCCCTCAGGTTGTTCTCTTGCTTGGCCTTTTCTTACCTTGGTGACCTTACCTGCTTAGCTTGTCAAACCCAAGTTTCCTTGTTTCTTCAATGATTTGGCATATTGACCTAAAGCATATGGGGTTAAGAGGATGAAATAAGATAAAACATGTAACATGGGACCTGGCATATCATAAAATCACTAAAGAATTGGTGATGGATGAGTATGTGATTATTAGTATAATGGGATGCAGTAAATGGAATATAATGATTCAGTGCAAGTGAGGCCAAACAGTACTTTTATCCTATTTTTGAGAAACCGGACTTTTTAAAAAGAAAAGTATTAGGAATACCATCAGGTTTTGTGACACTTGTGGTAATTCATCTGCCTGGGCTGTAGTTTCCTCATCTATGAAACAAAAGATTCAAATAGGATCTAAAATTCTCAGGAAAACATTCCTGTGGATTTAGTTTTCATACGTTGTAAGGACATCCTAAATGGTTTCAAACCAAAGCTAGCCTTTAAGTCAGGTCAAGCAATAAGGGGTACTGGCAGAAACTACAAAAATATTAAAATTACATTTCCCTTAATACCTGTATCTTCATATAGCTAGAAACCGAGTTGGGCTGTCAAAGTTTGAATTCAAATCCCATTCTTTCTTTTTTCTTTTATTCTATATGAATGAACTGAGGGCCTGGCTTGGCCTGTTCTGTCCCTATCTTATGCTATCCATGGGAGTTGTATTTTAATTGGGGGGGGGGGGGCGGAATATGTAACCCAAAATGAATAACTGCAAATTATGCCACAGTCTATGAAAAAAAGAAAGCAAGCAAGGAAACAAATATTACTACGACTCGTGCCAGCCTCATTTTCATAAAGAAAGGACTCTGAAAGGAGGCAATAAGCTAAGATATAGAGTAAAAGCCTTCAACCATGCGAAGGGGAAGAAGGAAACCACTCCAAACAGAAGGGAAAGCAAGTGGAAAGGCCCTGGGGTAAGATGTGTTTGCAGACTAAATGACAAGCATGGCTAAAGTTTAGTACGTCAGGGACAGTGGTAAAAGTTGTGGTTGGAGAAAGGAAGAGGCCAGATCACACATGGCCTTGTAATGTGTTGTCAGAGTTTGCATTGTCCTCTTTGTATCTTGCGAAGGACTACAGTAATAGAAATTATGATTTAAAACCACTCTTGCTTCTATAAATAAACAAGAGAATATAAGAATGGAAGCTAGAAGATCAGTTAGGAATTTCTCAGAGAAATCCAGGGTAGAGACAACGGTGAGCTAAACTAGGTGGTAATAGTATAATGCACAGGAAGAAATATTCCAGTCTTATCCCTGGCTGTGTGACTGACACCAAATTTCTTTTTAAATCCCTAGGACTCAATTTCACTGTCCGTAATGTGAGCAGGTACAACACAACCTCTAAGGGACTAGTATGTCAACATTTTATTCTAATTTCTAAAAATCTCTAAGCCAGACCAACTCTTTCGTTAAATTCACATGGCTTTGATGCACTGATTTGCTCTTACCAGCTTTCTTGCCAGGCCCTAAGGTAGAGATGTGAGATAACCTGCCAAGAAATAAGAAATGAGTGCAAGTCTTATTAAGAACTGTGGGAGTTGGCTGGCCTTGAAATGGCATTATCTCTTCTGTTTTACACTTAGGGTGGTTTCAAAACAGTCTATTCAGTTGCGTACACGAATTTCCAATTCCAAATTCAAACTACAAATTTCATAAACCCATATTCTGAATGTTATGTTTCATTTTATGGTGTTTAGGATGATGGTTTTCATGAAGAAGGGCAAGAGATTAAAAAGAGCTATGATGAAAGTTTTATTAAATGAGGAATTTGAAAGAGAAAACTCTCCAAACCTCCTCCAACATTTTTCTATCTAGTGTTCAGAGAAAAATGGTAAATTAATAGAAGAGCAAAACAGTGTGGGATGCCAATACATTCAAGAAAAGCCAAAGTTCATTTCTGCCTGCAGATTCAAACACTGCTGGCAGATCAATGTGAGCTTCACAGTGTGGTTTGCAAAAATCGTTCTACAGCTAATATTCTCAAGGACAAGACACAACCTGCTTTGACTACTCTTCAGAGTTTGCCCGAATTGCTGTGGGAAGCGATATTTTCCACTGGGAGGACTTTGGAGCCTAGATAGTTACAGCACCCATAAATCAAATCATCAAGATTTCACAAAAGTAGTGAGGATTTTTGGTGTTTGCTTTTTTCCCCTCCCCCACATATAACTGTGTGGTGGGGTCTGGGGGCAGTCTAGCTTGTGTATCATTAGCCATACTCAAAAGTCTAATGTGTGCTTCTGCTTTAATTTAATGAGATACGACTGGTTGCGCATTCTCTCTCTCTGTTTCTCTTTCTCTCTTGTTTAGCTGCTTTCTCTAGAAATGATTCCATTACCAAAGGACATTATTTTTGTCATTTTGTTGTTGTTGCAAAATTAACGTAGACCATATACAATTTGCAAAAGCAGAAGCATGGTCAGGGTGGGACTATGAAGTTAATATTTCTTGAGATAGGCAGGCAAAAAAGATATAAGTTATGTTATATGTTGTATTAAATTTTATTTTTAAAAATTAGTTTTAAATTTGCAGGATAAAGTTGAGATATATATATATATATATATGTATTAATATGTATTTGCTGAGCACATCTAAGGAAGAAATTATAGCAGGTACTGGGGTGATAGCAGTGAACTAGAAGACAAGAGTCCTTCCTTTATAGGTCTAGGACTAAAAGAGAAGGCAAGCAAAATAAGCAAATAATTAAAATGTAATAAGTAATGTTGAGGAGAAATATGGAGGGCAATCTTTGTGGGGGAGTGGAAGACGTCATATTTAAAGATAACTGCCAAGGGGTAGGAAGAGAGGAGAGATGTCCAAAGGCTTCGAAAGAATGTGTTCTGTTGAAGGTGCAGAGCAAAACCAGTGTGACTGGAAAGGAGAAAGAAGGAAAAAGGGCTTCAAGCAAGATCATCTGCATTGTCAGATTTCAGATCATCCAAGGTCTTATAAGATTAGGGGATTTTTTTTTATATAAGTCATAAAAAAAATCACTGTAGGGGAAACAAACACTAAACAGGTATACAAGATAATTTCAGATAAAGTATATGAAGCAAAACAATGGGATAGAGAAAGTTTAGAGGAGACAGTGATCAAGATAATTTCAGATAAAGTATATGAAGCAAAACAATGGGATAGAGAAAGTTTAGAGGAGACAGTGATCAGGAATATCCTCTATGAGGAGGTGACATTTGAACGGAGACCTGAATGGGACAAAAGGGCTAGTGGAGAAGAGATCTAAAGAAAGAGCATTTCAAGCATTAGAGTAAATAGAGCAGAAATCAGGAAGCAGGACTGTGCTGTTTGTTTAATACACAGAAAGAAAGAAATGGTTAACTGGAATTTGGACTTGGGACTCGAGTTCAAATTCAAAGTTAATTATGCTGCCCCCAAATGTGACTACCTAACTGAGCCTGCTGTTTGCTGAGGATTAGGGGTCTTTTCTGTTTCACTAGATGGTAAGTGCCTGAGTATAGGAACCAGGTCTTCCCACTTATTTCTGCAAACTTAGTATCTGGGCCCCATCTAGTACCTGTTAGACTCTCAGTAAATATTCATTGAATGAAGACAGCTCTACAATACAGTGACTATATATCTACTGTTACAATTCTAAGACTAGATAAAAACAATTTAAATGTTAAAATTCAGTCAGCCAATTGGTAATTTAATAACCCAATTTTTAAAAAAAACAAACCCAGAAGGCAAAGTAGTCAAACCATTTGTAAGAGTAGCTACAGACTGAATAACAAGAAAGGAAAAAAATTGTCTAAAGCAAGACTTCTCAACATCAATGCTATTAACATTTGGGGCTGAATAATTCTTGGTCATAGGAGCTGTCCTGAGCATTGCTTAGTGGCATCGTTAGTTGCTACTCACTAGTTACTGGTAGCATGCCCCCTGTTGCGACAACCCAAAATGTCTGCAGACATTGCCAGATGGCTCTATTGAGAACACTGGTATAAAAGTATTAATGCCATGCCACTTTCTAAAATGTTGCAGAAGTTGTTGTGCCACCCAGTGGGTTTTCAGTTGTTTGTGTGCAAAGTTCAGTTGATTTGTGTGCAAGAAGTATGATAAATATGTCCCCTGAGTTGAAATGCTGTATATCACACATGCATTCTTAACAGAAAACAAAGATGCTTAATATTTTATTATTTCTTATGGTTTGTGATCAGACATCCATCAATGTAAAAGAAACCAGTTTCTTCTAAGTTTTACTTTATAAATATGTAATATAATTGTAGAGTAAACCTCCTTTATCATCCTGATGGAGGATCAGACTAATATCTGTCTTGAGTTTTACCAGGATTTTATTCTATTTTTAAAATAGTTTGTGGAGGGAGGGAGGAGGGAAAGGTTTGATATGCAATATGCTAAAATCTGTAGAATAACACAGTTCCACTTCATCAAGCTGTACTATATAGCTAGCTTTCCTATACAGTTTAAATAATTTTAAAAATGACTTTTTTCTGATTTTAAATATTCAAAGAATATAGGCAAGTATACAAGAGGAAATTAAAATCATCTATAATCCCACAACTGAGAGATAAGTATATACATTATTCTTTCATGGATTTATTTATTCCTTCATGAAATTATGTGCCAGGCACTGTGCTAAGGCTGGAAATACATGAGAACAAGATGTATAAGTTACCTCCTTATGTATACCTACTTGCATATATATTAGTGCATATATTAGAATGTGTATTCCACCTCTATTCATACCAGATTCATACCAGGACACCTAGATAGTTAAGTAATGCTTTGGCTGGCAATTATTTGGCTGTCAGTGAAGAAACCTGAAAAACATTAACTTAGACTTTAAAGGTATTATCTCATTTGCATAAGAAATTTGAAAGAGAGTCAACCAGGGCTGATGCTCTGAATTCATACTTCCATCGAGTACTCAGGATCCTTCTGGCTTTCTCTTGTGCCACTTCTAAGCATAGAACCATTGGTTTCAAGCTTGCAAAACAGCTTCTCCTTCTTAAGGTATTTGTCCAGGTTCCAGATTGGAAAAGGGGAAAAGGCAAAGGGAAAAAAAAGGCAGGTGCTCCCTGAATCTGAGCCCATAAAAGAGCTTTCTCCAAACTTAAGAGTTTTCCCAATAACATCCATTTATATGTTACTGTTTGGAACTATTTTACATGGACCCCAAGATGCAAAAGATAGAAAAAATAGTACAAACTTACATTAAGTTAAAAGTGATGGACAGCCTCCGAAAAACAGACATAATCCTTGCCTCCTTCTCTAAGATAACAACTAAAAGTTTAGTATTAGACTTCTAGATTCTTGTCTAAGTGTGGAGAAATACACACAAAAGCATTAAGGTCGTCTTTCCATCCCAATTAAAAGGGGACAATAGACATTTTCCTCTACTCAACAGTATATCATGACAACTTTTCAGGTCAGCACATTTAGGCATAAGTCATTTAGAAATAATTGTACAATAGTCCATGCTATGAGTAAAACACAATTACGAAACTGTCCCATCATAATAGATACATAGATTCTCTCAAAATTGTTATTACAAATAAAGCCCAGTACATCCCTTTATACAGTATCCTTACACAAATGAGTGACTTTTTCTGTAGATAGGCTAGAAACAGAATTGCCAGGTCAATATGTGTGAAGCATGTTTAAACATTCTAATGGGTACTCTCAATTGCCTTTCATAAAGGCCATAATTATTTACAGTCTCACCAACAGTAGCTGCAAGTTTCTTTTTCTCTTCATTCACACCGACAATGGATATTATCAGTCTTAAAAGACTGGTAATGTTTCCTAACTTCTCAGGCTATAATAATATGTCTCCAGATGGATTTATTTCCAAACTATTTATATAAAGAATTTCATGTACACTCAAAAGCAGTACAAATAATACAAACTAAGACTCCCATTACCAGTCACCCAGCTTCAATAATTACCAATATATTGCCACACTTGTTTTATCCGCACAGAATTTAATCATTTTTCTATTTTTGCTACCATCCCTTTTTTTTTTTTTTTGGAGGGAGGCAGGTTGTTGTTCATCTTTTACTTCTTATTCTAGTAAGAATTTTGATTTCCTCGTGCGTCCTATGTATTTGTCTTAAAGCTCACAGCCATGCATCAAGTTTTCTGTCTAGGGCAGAGGTGATGCCATCGCTTTCCCCCTTCTGCACCTGGGTAGATAGTATTAATTGATCAAGATATCTTTTTGCTGTAAGCCCAGGTGTCCCTCGCACCTTTTCTTAGCACAGTGCTTTATACTTATGGTTCTCAAACTTCAGCATACCTAAGAATCACCCGGAGAGCTTGTTAAAATACACATTCCCACACCAACCACCCCCATAGATTCTCATTCAGTAGGTCTGGGATGGGAACTAAGATTCCACATTTCTAACAAGTTGCCAGATGACGCAGATTCTGCCTATCCACACATCATAGTTTGTTAGCATTGTTCTAGACCAGTGCTTCCAAATTTTAATGTATATATGAATCACTGGAGATTGTGTTCCAACGCAGAGTTTCATTCAGTAGGTCTGCTTCTGGCCCTGATATTTATCTTCCCTAATAAGTCTAATAAGTTCCAGATGATACTCCTGGATCATAGACTAAATTTGAGTATCAGATCCTCAATAGTCACTACTACGCAGAGTTGGCTTGTGAAGTGAAATTAATCAGCCAAGTCTGACCTAGAACCAAGGCCTTCCTTGATCTCAAAGTTTCCTAAATATCATTACATAGACTAGAACCAGGCTAGCTAAAAATTATTCAACTGGGAAACTTTTCTTAAAATTTAGATTTCAAGTCTGTACAATGAGAAATTGTCCTTCATGAGAAATTTGGGGAGGAGTCGAGGAATCTATTCTTTATACAGTTCTTTTGCCAACCTTGGAGCCCAGGTAAGTGTGGTAGCCACTACTTTATGCTTCTTGGATGATGCACAGGTGTTCATTCTTGGATTCATCTGATCCCTCCCCTAATTATTCATCTTATCAAGATACAAATGTTGGCACTGTCTTTACATGACTACATTAGATGCTACGGGTCATACGGAGAAGAATTAGGCATAGATTCTACTTCTCTAGACCTGATAACCTGGTGACAGAGATTGACATAATAATACATAGTCACTACTGTGGGAAGTCAGAGCAGAAAAACTGTTTCCTTAGGCCGGGCGCGGTGGCTCAAGCCTGTAATCCCAGCACTTTGGGAGGCTGAGACGGGCGGATCACGAGGTCAGGAGATCGAGACCATCCTGGCTAACACGGTGAAACCCCGTCTCTACTAAAAATACAAAAAACTAGCCGGGCGAGGTGGCGGCGCCTGTGGTCCCAGTTACTCGGGAGGCTGAGGCAGGAGAATGGCGGGAACCCGGGGGGCGGAGCTTGCAGTGAGCTGAGATCACCTCACTGCACTCCAGCCTGGGCGACAGAGCCAGACTCCGTCTCAAAAACAAAAAACAAAAAACAAAAAACTGTTTCCTCTCCTTCTCGGTATCCTCCTTCCTGAAACTTATATTAAAAACATTTGCTCAGGAGGAAATTTCCCATTTCAAATAGAAATCTCATAAAAACATAGAAATGCCAAGGAGATAGTTTTCCATGTAATATTAAGTCATAATATGGGCTTTGCTCTTTGGTTGTGTTCCCAGTTACTAGCTAGGTTTTAAGTATAACACAACATGTGCATTACACAGTACAGATAACAGTGAGGAAACAAATGCCACCTAGAGAACCATCACTTTTTTCATTTCTTGACTTTGGAGAAATTTCAATTTGTAGCCTTAATGATATACAACTGTAGATTTTTCCATTTTAAGTAACGTGCTGATTGAAGTCTTGCATAGTGTTCTTATTTTCTCAAATTCTCATCCCACACAAAATTCCCAAATTCTTGTATTCCCAAATTATCATTTATATACAGAATGTAAAATTTCTAATAAAGCTATTAGTGTAGGTCATATATTTACTGTCTGCTGAATGGGGCTATTCACTGTCATTAAGATTCTGAAAGAAGCCCTTGAGAAAACAGAATAATGGAGAAGAAGAAGAGCTGTAATCAAGCATAAAAGGACTTTTAAAAAGGGGAACTGAGACATCTTTCAACAGTGACCTTTATAACACTGATATTGGACTGAGACTATAATTGTCCATCACTCTTTTCAATGGTCAATACTCTGCTCACCACAACTCATTCTTTCAATACCATTGATCCCTTTAACAACCCTGGCTGGCAATCTCTCTTTGTAAGTTACAAAGTTAGTGGCATTCATTCTGCCCTGTTCGGTGGTTCATTGTTAGGCAGTCTCAACATTCTATGTCTTGTTGGTGCAGTCTGGTAAGTGAATTAGGAAAATTTTCAGATGGTAAAGACCACCTTTTAGGCAGGATATCATATGGTTAAATGGAAGCATGGTATAAACCAGTGGTTTTGCATCATTACAAAACAACCCTACCTCCACTTTTAAAGGAATTGACCATGCATTGAGCGGACTTTTTTTTTTTTCCCCCTTTCTGCACAGTGGGATGATTAGAAATATTTTGATTTGAAGGAGAACCCAAATTATATCACTCTCATGGATCTAAAAATTTGGGTCATGGGACTTCAGGGATTGGAGAGAACTGTAAAGATGGAGACACAATTTGCTTAGGTTGTGCCAGAATAGGAATCAAATGACAATAATAAAACTGCATTTACTCTCAGGATAATAACCAATTTCTTCAGATAAGTTCAGATCTTGGTTCTTCTCAACTTTGTGTTCTTAGGCAATTAGCTTATCCTCTCTGACACCTAATCTCCTTACTTTTTAATGATTATAACAACAGTATCTATTTTAAAAAGTGTTTTAGAGAATTAAATGAGATGATATTTGATAAATACATATATTATAATAATGTTCTTTATGGTGGTATGTAACTTATTTCTTATTCCTATGGAATATTCTTATGGAATAAGAAATCCATTAAATTTCTAATAAAATATTTTACAATAAGTTGTTTAAATTTTTTATTTACATTGTTCCTTTTGATTCTTCCAGCAGCCCTGTGTGATAGGCATGATAAATCTTTTAACTGAGGTTTTATAGATAAGCAAATTAAGTCTCAAAAGGTTAAAGGGAAGAATGGATATAAACTGGCAGCTTCATACATTACAAAACGACTTAAAATTCCACAAAAAGAAAACACTATACCGTGTTTCTCTTGAGATTATCTTTATACCATGTTAATATTTTATTTTTAGTGTTTTAAAACCCAGGAGTGCTGAAAACATGGTAGGATATCAAGCTCTAGAAGTAGTTATTTAAGATATTTTGATTTTGCTGGGCACCAGTTTCCACATTAACTATATATATATATATATATATATATATATATATATATATATATATAGAGAGAGAGAGAGAGAGAGAGAGAGAGAGAGAGAGATGGAGTCTTGCTCTGTTGCCCAGGCTGGAGCGCAGTGGTGTGATCTTGGCTCACTGCAACCTCCACTTCCTGGGTTCAAGTGATTCTCCTGCTTCAGTCTCCTGAGTAGCAGGCACACCCCACCATGCTCAGCTGATTTTTGTATTTTTAGTAGAGACAGATATCAGGCTGGTCTCGAACTCCTGACCTCAAGTAATCCACCTGCCTTGGCCTCCCAAAGTGCTGGGATTCCAGGCATGAGCCACCGCGGCTGGTCCCATGGGAAGCTTTTACATTGCTTGAGATACTTAAAAGAGTGGATGCAGTTGTGGCACCATTATTCACTTCTTTGACTTCCTTATAATAAAGGATTGATATTATTTCTGATCCACAGAAGAGAGTGGAATCATTGTTTTAATCTATTCTCAGGCTGCTAATAAAGACTTACCTGAGACTGGGTAATTTATAAAGGAAAGAAGTTTAATTGACTCATAGTTCAACATGGCTGGGGAGGCCTCAGGAGACTTACAATCACGGTGGAAGGGGAAGCAAACATGTCCTTCTTCACAAGGTGGCAGCAAGAGGAAGTGCTGAGCAAAAGGGGGAAAGGCCCCTTATAAAACCATCAGATCTCATTAAAATTCACTCACTATCACAAGAACAGCCACATGGAGGTAACTGCCACTATGATTCAATTACCTTCCATCAGGTCCCTCCCACGACACATGGGGATTATGGGAACTATAAATCAAGATGAGATTTGGGTGGGGACACAGCCCAACCATCTCATCACTTTGCTCTCTTCTCATTCTTGATAACGGTGATCATGGACAACAGGTATTGCACACTTACCATGGATCAGGCACTGTTCTGAGTACTTTGTGCATTCTTGTGCATAATTCTCCCAATGACCTTGTGGAGTTGTGACAGTAAATGTGTCACAAAAAATAATCTCTAAGTAATAGTTAAAACACAGTCATTTGTGTATGACTTACTTCTTAATACAAAATTAAGAGCTTTCAAGGTTCTCCAGGCAATGTCATTTTAACTACCTTGCATTCTGATGCGTTCCCTTGAATGCGAGACAAGGAAGCACAGTTGGAGCAAACTCATGGAGTCCACACCTGGGAACAACCCAGGGAGTGTGTTCTGCTCCCTGAAGAACATCGTCTGTTATGAGTATCATAGCAAAATCAAGGCTGGGAAGGGCTATCCTAAAGCATCTTGTCCGTGAAGAGGGAAATTACTGGCTTTCATTCTCTAGTGAATCAAGCCTGATGTATGCAGTAATTTTATGGGTAAGTCCCCCAACCTTTTATTTCAATGAGATGATCTGAAGTATATCAAATTCCAGGTTAATTGATTCTAGATCTGTTATTGCTAAACTGTTGGTCAGTTGATCCATGAAAGGGGCCTTGGAGCTTGTAATCAGATGAGCTGATATTACTTTCTGGTCCTGAATTATACTAGGGTTTTGGGCACATATCTTAAATTTCTCTGAAACTCAGTTTTATTTATAATACGATAGGAATCCAAAGGAATCCTATTGCATAATATTTTACTTTATGGCTGATTTTGGAAGGTAACCTTCCTCATTGAAGCTGTGAATCTACTATATTTTTAAACTCTCAGAACAATAAAGACATGTAATGTGCTTTATGATAATAGAGAATTAATACTTAAACCAAATAAGTAAACCCTGCACACAAGCAGGAATGCTTGAGGTCTTGCTGCTATACTTCCTCACTCTAGAGGTTTGATAACTATCTTAAAATGCAGAGGGGACAAGAGCCCTGAATCTGCACATGACTGTTTTTCTTATAGTCTAACTAGCTGGTTCTCAAGCTTCAGTATGCACATGTATTACTGTTTTGGATTATACACACCAGGTCAGGTATGTCCTAGTTTGAGGGCAATTAAAAAGATTTTTAAAGTAATTTATGCATAATTTTTATACCTCTAAATCTAATATATTCCTCATCATTCTTGTAAGATAAAACTCCATGGCATTACTACATTCCTGGGTGCATCCTGGCCCTGAGCATTTGCAGTGAACACTCCTAAATGCCTCTAAGCATAAATTTCCTTTTCAATAAAATGGAGTAATAAAACCCACCTTGAAGTACTTTTGTGAGGACCTAATTAGATTCAAAATTATATCTACACAAAAGGTCTTAGCATATGCCTGGCCTATTATAAGTATCTAGCAAACGTTACTTCCCTTCCTAGCTCATCCTACCCCACAACACATCCCACAGCACAAAGCAGGGATGGGTAATCATTCCTGGCTTTAAGAGCATGTGGCTGTTTTTATCAGCCCTCAACTTCCTTTTATACATTGCATGGCTGCATAATTGGCAAAATTTTCATTGATCAGTTCAATCCTCCTGGATAAATGGTTGTGCAGTATTGCACATCCCATCAAGTTAAGTAAATGCCATAAGTAAAAGGATACATCAACTTTAACCAGAAGACAAGACCTGATATTTCCTGCAATGCAGAATGCCTGTTGCTCTTTATGATGTTATCTGCAACTGACCAGGTTGTCATTAGGCTTTTGATATTGAATCTGCATCAATGCCCACCTTGGCCAAATAATTTTGAAAGAGCGAAGATTTAAATGAGATTGGAATCTTTCTGTGTTTTTCATCCCTACTATCCTTAATTGAACTTCTATTGATGTCAGAAGGTATCACTTTAAATAGTAGGCTCCTACTAATGTTTCAATGCTTCTGAAATTGTTGGGTTATTCTTAATTTTCTTGCATGGATTTGGGAATTAAAAAATACATTTGCTATCACTGCAAATCCATCAGAATGGCCAAAATATAAAAGAATGATAATATTAAGTGTTGATAAGAATGTGGAACCAATTGAACTCTTGTACATCTTTGGTGAGAATGTCAAATGTTACAATGTTAAAAAAAACTTTTTGGGAATTTGTAATAAGCCATATGTCTCTCCTCTGACCCAGAAATTCTTTCACTAAGCATGTGTCTTCAAAAAGATTGCCCAGTCATGCTTTTAGCAACTTTCTTCACAGTAACCAAAATTGGAAACTACCTAAGTGTCCGTCAATAGGAGAATGGATAGAAATGAACTGTGCTATGTTCATACAATACAAAATTGCCCAGAAATAAAAAAGAGAAGGTCAGGCATGGTGATTCACACCTGTAAATTCGCATTTTGGGAAGCTAAGGCAAGAGGATCATTTGAGGACAAGAGTTCAAGACCATCCTGGGCGACATAGTGAGAACCCCATCTCTATCAAAAAAAAATTTTGTTTTAAATTAGCATATGCCTATAGTATGCTACTGCAGTCCTAGCTACTGGGGAGGCTGAAGTAGGAGGATTGCTGAAGCCCAGTTTGAGATCAGCCTGGAAAACATAGTGAGACCCTGTCTCTACAATTTTTGGTTTTTTTTAGCCAGCCAACTTGGCACATGCTTGTAATCCTAGCTAGCTACTAGGGAGGCTGAGGTAGGAGGATCACTTGAGCCCAGGAGTTAGAGGCTGCACTAAGCCATGACTCTGCCACTGCACTCCAGCCTGGGTGATAGAGCCAGATCCTGCACGTAAAAAACAAACAAACAAATTGCAAATACATTCAACATCATGGATGAAACTCAAAACACTATATTGAGTGAAAGAAGAAAGGCAAAAAGAGTTATACTATATAAGTCCATTAACGTGAATTGCAAGAATAGGCAAAACCAATCTATGTTGGTAGAAGTCAGAATAGGATTTACCTCTGAGAGTACCTGATGACTTGTAGGGACATAAAGGAATTTTCTGGGAGGATGAAAGTGTTGTAGATATTGATCTGGATGGTGCTTATACATAGATATGTAAAAATTCATGAAGACATAGTTTTAAGATTTGTAGATGTTACTATATGTGCATGTATGCCTCGAAAATGTCAAACAACATATATATATATATATAGCAACATATATACATATATAGCAACACACACACACACATATATATAGTGCTAGAGGAGATTTATTAATATAAGGTAAGATGTACCACAGGAAATTAATGACTTTATATAAAAAAACTTCTGAATACCCAGTTTCTTCAGCAAATATGTGGCATGAGAAAGGGGAGTAAGAAGTAACTGTTACAGATTAAAAATGATTTGAGACATATCAATCACATGCAATTTATGTGGATTTTGTTTGGGTCCTGATATTTTTTTAACGTGAAAAGATTTTTGAGTGTGATCATGCAATTGTCACTAAGGGTGAAATGATAAAAGTAATGAGATTTGCATTAAATATTTCAACCAACAACATGAGAACAAAGAGATGAAGCAAGAATAGCCAATCATTGAATATATGGCCAAGATTTATGAATTAGGAGACTGAAACATGCAGTAGACCAGGCTGGGTGTGGTGGCTCATGCCCATAATCCCAGCACTTTGAGAGGCTGAGGCAGGCAGATCACAAGGTCAAGAGATCGAGACCATCCTGGCCAACATGGTGAAACCCCGTCTCTACTAAAAATACAAAAATCAGTTGGGCGTGGTGGCACACACCTGTAGTCCCAGCTACTCAGGAGGCTGAGGCAGGAGAATTGCTTGAACCCAGGAGGCAGATGCTGCAGTGGGCCAAGATTGCACCACTGCACTCCAGCCTGGTGACAGAGCAAGACTCCATCTAAAAATAATAATAATAATAAATTTTTAAAAATTTAAATTAAAAATATTTTTTAAAAATAGACCATTATTAGGTGAGCTGAGGGGTGAGTGAATGAGTCTGTATTTGTCCATTGGGCTATCCAAGAGAAAACTGTTGACTGTGTGAGACAGGAGCTCCTCACTGAAGTCTGGCCTGGAGAGAAAGATGTCAGGCTGTCTCTGAAGTTGTAGCTCAGAGTTTGAAAGAAATCAGATCAGGAAAATATTTGGAATGGGCAAAAGAGCTAGCAGAAACTGAAGACCCTCAACACTCAGAGAGTGCACAAAGGAACTAGAGATCCCAGAGGATGCAAAGAAGGATTAATAAGGAAGAACTGGGAGGAGGAAAAACACCCAGGAAAGTTAGGAATTGCAAAAACCAGCTCTTGAATTTCATTCAGCAAGTATTTTCTGAGTACCTGCTATGTAGGCACTGGAATTGAGTTATGGAGAAGTCATTGCTGACATCTTCCCGGGGCTGTCCCAGAGAATATGAGGGGACAAGCACAAGCTTGTAGTAATAAAGAATAATCAAGATACAGAGTATTCACTCTAACTAGAAGGGTAAGAGAGAAAATCCATACGGGACATTTGAGAGAAAAACTCTATTATTTGTGCTGGTATAACAAAAGGAGACCACCTCAATAGGAGAGCCAGGCCCCCTGACATCAAGCTCTTAACAGGGCCATCCTTGGTGCTGTACAATTGGAAGAGAGGCTCATCGCACTTCCAGCAAGGGAAACACAGCAGTTGTGGGGCCCCCGTAGTCAGCCACAGTACAAAGAAAAGTGCCAGAGAACAGTCAGTTCTCCGGCCTAGAATTAAAAGTGATCAGCTTTCATATTTCCTGGGGCTCTGCATGTCCAAGTGGAGACCCTATTTGCCAAGTCTCAGCCCTCAGTTAATTTACTTTCCTTTTATTTTTCCTTACTCCTGAATTGAATTATCACCTTCCTGAAAAGCTGTGTGTGTAATGGAAAAGCTGACACAAGCCAAAGTAGAATATAGCAGCCCAAATGTGACTCCTATTATCGCCCTATTACATGAGGAACAGGCTGCTCTTTGCCCTTCATTCATCTCCTGCTAACTATGAAAACCTAAATCCAGTCGCTTTGTTTTAATGGCAGCTGTTCTGCTCTGACCTTTGCTGCTCCCCCACCCTCCTCCTTGAGAGAACAGATGAGTTCCATTTGGGGTTGAAGTTATTGTGCATGAAAATCACCATAAGGGGCAATGATATTTTTTGCTTTGCCTTCACGGGACAGGGAGCATTAAGCACTGCTCTCTGTCCCTTGAAGTCCAGAAGTGTGCATCTGGCACTCTGCAAGAACCATCTCACCACATTCTTCAGTCCTTCGGACCTCAGTTTTCCATCATTTCTCCTCCCAGTGGCTTTAAAGGTACCTCCTGTTGCTTCCGTATGCATTTTAAGTGTTTAAAAATACATCCGAGGAAATTATTTTAACAGTGGATGTTTCCTGGCTTGCATTGCACACTATATAAACTTCCAATTAGGGCTATTTATCCCTCCCTCCGTGATACCCCGAAGCAAGGCCCATTTGTGAAATCTAATTATACTCCTTATTTGCCTGGATTGAAGGACATTTTTAGATCCTTCAACAGGCCTACTTCTCGGGTCTGGAGGATTTTGCTTTTTGTTTTTGTTAAGGGGGGCTTCTTTGAAAAATTTTTTCTGAGTACCCTAAACTGATTAGATCCATTTTGTTTAATTTTTCTTAAATATCAATTTTCACAGGCCACTGTCCGGGAGCCATGGTAGATTCCTGTTAGAGAAGCCCTTTCCTTGAGTTTGGAAGCCTCCTTTGCTCTCAATTCTCATTACTTTGCTCTCTGGTCATGAGTGATCTCCCCTCTCCTTTCATGGCTGAGAGTTCACGGCAGTTTCTAATCCAGAATTAGCAGAAGTAGAAAAATCTGCTCCTTGCGGTAATAACTCTCACGCATATGCTGCTGCTCACTCCGCGGTGCAAAACAGAGCCTGGTTCCAGGCCCACGTGGATCCCTGACATTGCCATAGGCGCAAAAAGAACATTTAGTTTTTTAAGCAGCTTTGCTAAGGTAAAGCTATCCTTGGGCTTGTATTTGTGTTGAATTCCAAGAAGTCAGTGAAAGCAGAAATGAGCCAAATAAAATGCAGAATGACTCTGGAAAAATTCCATTTCATTGGCTCAGCTTCCTGGAGCACTTGCCTATGGAAGATTATGTCGCCATTTGCACCGAGTTGGTGCAGCTGTTTGTCAAGCAAGGCTAGATTCCCTTTATTTGTATTCTTACCTCGCCCACCTTTTTAATGATGTCTATCCTCTATTTCTCATCCAGACATTTTTGCCTATCTGCTTTCAATGCTAATATCTCTCTGTCCTGTTTTCAAATTAAATATCATACTTACAATATTAATATCCCTTGTTCTTTGATTCTTTGTTTATTCATCTTATGCAAAACGTAACAGTGAGAACTCCATCTGTATTAAATGCTACTGTATGGGCAGATTCAATGACTTATTAATGACTGTTTCATGATATGGGAGAGCTAGGGCTTTATATAATCATGCAATTCTTATTCTAAAATGCTCTACTAGTACTACCCTGTAGGGGGAAAAAATGAAATATGCCTATCTTTTCAAAGATAAAAATGACTAGCTTTGTGAAGATCATTGTAGAAATAACTAAGTATTGAAACTAGGCCAAGTTACTTCATTCTCCAAGGAGGTTAGCTCACGTCTTCAAGTATTTGGGTACATAACATTTTTGTCACATTTGTTGAAGTGAGAACCACATATCATAAATGTACAGTTCAATGAATTTTCACAAAGTATGGGACCACTGCCTGGTGAAGAAATAGTATATTTTTAAGGTGCCTGTTCATGTCTCTAACCCATATTTATTGGTTTCTGCTTTTTAAATACATAGGTATTGTTTATATACAGTATTTTCAAATGTTGCATATGAATTTTCTGTTCATTGTTTGTATTAATAAAAGCCCACTATACAGGTTGCGTTTTCACTCTTTTAATGGTGTCTTCGTGACTATAAGTGCTCCATTTTAATGTGGTCCAACTTACGAATCTTTCCACTATGGTTCATGTTTTCTGTGTCCTATTTTAAAATCTCTCCTTATCCCAAGGTCATAAAGATAGTTCCCATTATTATTTTGTAGAAGCATTACTACATTCATAATTAGAGCTACATCTGCCCAAAAACATATTTTGGCGTTAGTGTAAGAGTCACAGGAAGACACTGGAATATTCTTAGGAGAGGCTTGATATGGACTAGCTGCTATTTTATAAAGACATTCCTCTCTGACTGCTTTGTGGACCAAAGTTGAAGCAGGACGAACATTTAGAATGTTCTGCTGCAGTAGTCCTTGTGAGAAATGATTATGGCTAGGATTTGAGTGAAGATGGCAATGAGTAGCTGGATGTCAGCTATGTTTTAGAAATTGAACCTTCAAATTTTGCAAATGAATAGAATGAGGAATGAGGGAAGAAGAGAAATTAAGGGTGTCTCCCTGGTTCTTAATTTCAGCAACTGGTTGAGTAATGGTACTGTTAATTAAGATTGAGCAGACAAGAGATTTGTGGAGCAAACTGAATAATTCTGTTTTGCTCAGGTTAATTTGAGATGAATCATTTAAGTGGAAATGAATGAATGAATGAATGAATGAATGAATGAATGAATGAGTAAACCAATGGATTTGTGTAATAAATAAGCAAGTAAGTGGTAGAACTAGGCACCCAGGTGTCTTGACTCTTATGCTTAAAATTAAGGTTTTTATCCATTATACCAATATACCAGAGAATATTCTGTTGAACTCTAGTTTCAAAGTATTATGGAAAAATAAAGATTCCATGGTCAAATAATTTGGCATATTTGATCTAAGAACTCTCTTGATAATTTACTGTATATATTACTTATGTTTCTGAGAAATTCTGCAGGAAAAAAATTACTCTTTAGCTTTAATTAACCCAGTATTTCTCAAATTTGTTTTTCCGTAAAAGCGTTCTTACAGGAAGACCTGCAAACATCACATAATACTAGTAGTAATGTTCTACGGAATAATCTTTAGGAGAAACTGTTATTCAATCTACTACCATGTTAACATGTAAGAAAAAACTCTTAAAATACACAAGCAGTAATCATTATTCTTGTTCACGTCTGTCTATTTCTGTAATCTTATATGAGTAGTGAATGTCTTTTAACTACCCTTTCTCAAGGGCAGTTCCCCCATGTCATAATAATTGAAAATTAAGAAGTTACAGAGTCGTAATTAAATTGTCCCCTTTGAACCTTTGTTGACTGAAGCTGCATATTAACCACATCCCATTCAGACCAGGAGTAACAAGAAATATTCTGAACACCAACTGCTACAAGATAACATAACAAGCTTTGACAGCTTCCTAATTACCTTACTATCCTGTAGTTAAAAACCCTTTAATACTATAGCAAATCTCTTCTCTTCACATAAGTCAAAAAATATATCTAATTTTCTCCTTAATTGATATCTATATTGCTGCTTTAAAAAGAATGCACTCCTCCAATATATTTAACTATTAATTTATAACCTTTGATCTGAATGTGTGAAATAATTTTTAAAAGAAATTACTCGTTATCAACTGTGAATAGATAAATGTGAAAGCCTCAGCTCAAAATAGATTTAATACTATTTAAAAAGAAAAAAAATCCGCTTTTTTCCTCAAGATCTAACTTTCTATTTAATAACTATAAATTCTTGCATGTTTTATTTCACCCTGCTAAGCTTTATTTTTTTTTCGTCTGTAGAATGGGGAAAAATAACAGCCTTAGTGTCGCTCTGAACATCAAGTAAAAATGATGCGTGTGAAAGGATTAGAACAGGATCTGACCCATAGAAAATATTCAAGAAATGTTGATTCTATCTACCTCAATTATGAAGATTTTTGGATCTGACAACAATATGGGCTCAATATATAGGTGTTGAATTGAAATAACTTCAGCTCACATTAAAGTTTCCCTTATTACGTTAATAGAAAGAGAGATATTTAGAGCTAGAGTCTTGGACTATAAGATGTTGTCTAGGTCCAGGCACAATTGGCAATGCAACTATGAACAATTGATGGAGCTAGAAGGCACTTTTGAAAATAATGTTATAGCATTTATGTAGTTTTTTACGTGCCTAGTGTTTTGCTAAACTCTTTACAGGAATGATCTCAGTTAATCCCCAAAACAAGGTGGGTAGTATTGCAGATTCCATTTACAACAATATATTAGACCTAGGCTTACCCAAAACCAAAGACCTATTAAGTGGTGGAGGGAGATTTTGACCTAAGACTATCTACATGCAGAACTTATACTCTTAACTACTCTACATACTACTGTTGACAGAATCCTATGAAAACAAGTCATTGTATAAAAAAAGGGAGTGGAGGCCAAAAAACAATCCACACGTTAAGGTAGTGCAGAATCAATATAACATAGAATGTTCATTCCCTGCAAAAAACATCTGGATCATGTTAAAAAAATTTTCGAAGTATTTTGAACCAAAATATTATTTATGTCCCCAAAACCACAAATCATGCTAGACTGAATACTCCCTTCCAAATAAATGCATGCTTATTTAGAGAATCCTGGGTCACCTGCCATACAAGGGATAACGGAAATGAAATGCGTTGTCCTGTCTTTAAAATCTAATCATCTAGTGGGAGATAATACAGTAAAGGTATCTGATATGTTCTCTATAAGTATCTGGGAGGTGGCTGCAAGAATTAGAGAATTTTGTACCAATGGAGTAAAAAATATACAACCACAGTTTTAGTAAATACGGTTTCAGTTTTCACTCATGTAATTTACTCTCTCATCACCATCTTCCCTCCTAGCCAAAAATCAACCTAGACATAAACTATTCTTTTCCCCTCATATATTACATTAGATGTTATCTACTCCATACAATTAAGGCTATTTAGAACATTTAGTTTACTTCTGTATATATAATTCTTAGTAGCTGTGTGTTATCTACCTAGAGATTTAAGGAAGGGCAAGGCATCTGTCTTCTTTTCCTCTTTTCCCAAACCGTCTTCTTCACAGCTTTTCTTTTTGGTCTTCTTTTGCTTATTTACCATACATACTCCCATTGCTTGAGCCCGACAAATCGAGGCTGCAGAGAGCTGTGATTGCACCACAGCACTCCAGCCTAAGAAACAGAGTGAGACACTGTCTCAAAAAAAAAAAAAAAAAATTCTCATTTACATATGCTTTAGGGTTCATGTAAGTGTTTTCATAATCGTTTGCCTCTTTCCTTTCTTTTTCTTTTTAAAAGACAAAGCCTCACTCTGTCGCCCAGGCTGGAGTGCAATGGCACAATCACAGCTCACCACAGCCTCGAATTCCTGGGCTCAAGTGATCCTCCTGCCTCAGCCTCCCAAGTAGCTGGGACTTCTGGTGCTATGCCACCACACCTGGCTAATTGGTTTTTTTTGTTTGTTTGTTTTAACATTTTGGTAGAGACAGGGTCTCGCTATGTTGCCCGGCTGGTCTAGAAATTCTGGCCTCCAGGGATCCTCCTGCCTTGTCCTCCCAAAGTGCTGGGATTATAGTTGAGAGCCACTGTATCTAGACTCTTTTCATTTTGATCCTGTGAGAGCTACTAGAAAAACAAAAACAAAAACAAAAAAGACAATCACTTCCTTACTCTTATCCACAGGTTAGATTAAGAGGCATTTCATTGATTGCTTCGCTTTTATTCTCTCATGAATTCTCAAAAGCTACATATTCAATCCTGTACCTTTTTTAGACCGCTAGTATAAAAGGATGACTTTCTTTTAAAAAATTCCTCAAGTTTGTACTAACAGCTACAACCTTCTAGCTGAAAAATTCACTGGGAGATTTACCTCTGTAAACCAAAGGTGCTTAACCCTTCATAGTTGATGAGATCCTTTAATAGTGTAATGAAAGTATAGATCCTCTCCCCAGGGAAAAAATAATCATATGCTGGCAGCATGTTGAAAGAGCATCAGGATCTTCACACACTTTCTGACATTCACCCACGGAGCTCAGATTAAGAATCCCTCTAGATGATGGGTTGATAGGTGCAGCAAACCACCATGGCACATGTATACCTACGTAATAAAACTGCACATTCTGGACATGTATCCCAGAACTTAAAGTAAAATAAAAATAGAAAAAAAAAATCCCTGTTGTAGACCAACCCCATCAATTATCTTGGAGACTGACTTAAGTGTAATGGTTAATTAAGAGTGTGTACTCATTGTGGTTTTGATTTGCATTTCTCTGATGGCCAGTGATGATGAGCATTTTTTCATGTGTCTGTTGGCTGTATGAATGTCTTCTTTTGAGAAATGTCTGTTCATGTCCTTTGCCCACTTTTTGATGGGGTTGTACACCATGGAATACTATGCAGCCATAAAAAAGGATGAGTTTGAGTCCTTTGTAGGGACTTGGATGCAGCTGGAATCCATCATTCTTAGCAAACTATCACAAGAACAGAAAACCAAACACCGCATGTTCTCACTCATAGGTGGGAACTGAACAATGAGATCACTCGGACTCAGGAAGGGGAACATCACACACCGGGGCCTATCATGGGGAGGGGGGAGGGGGGAGGGATTGCATTGGGAGTTATACCTGATGTAAATGACGAGTTGATGGGTGCAGCACAGCAACATGGCACAAGTATACATATGTAACAAACCTGCATGTTATGCACATGTACCCTACAACTTAAAGTATAATAATAATAAATAAATTAAAAAAAAAAAAAAAAAAGAGTGTGTACTCAGGATCAAATAGACAACTCAAATCCTATTGTCACTTCGTTCTAGATATGTGATCATAGGCAAAGTAACCAGTCCTGTGATTAATAGCAGTGTCTGCATCCTTGGGTCTCTGTAAGAATTAATGAGATATTGCATAGATCAGGACTTAGCATGGTTCCTGGCACATGTGCTTGATCAATGTGAGCTATTGTTCTCTTCATAAAGCATTTGTATTTAATATCTTAGGTTTCTCAGCAGAAACGGAAGTCAGGGCAAAGAAGTTGGTCTTTGGAGACCTTTGGGGGAAATTGAAGAGCGATTTCCAGGTCGAGAACTGTGGTGAGAAAGGCCCTTTTGATTTCATTTTGAGGCCCACTGAGGGACTGCTCCCTCTAGCCCTCTTACGAACGAGGTCAGGAGAAAAGAGAACCTTGTCAAAAAACACAAAGAAGCACAACTTGATCAAAGCACAGAGAATCTCTCTGCAAAGCTATTGATTAAGATTTAGGATTTTTTGTTCATTTGCTGTGAAATGCACTCAGAGGAACATTACTAAAACATACTCTCAGCAGTTACAATTGTCTCTGATTTTATGCTTTCTTGAGTCCTTCTTTATTTTGGGAAATATTTTATAATATTCTTAACTGTAAAATTATGCAATAAACAACAAGAATTCAAAATTTAATTTTCTATGCACAATTAAATCAAGGAATCGAAAGGAACAGTGTAATTCCGAACAACATTGCCCAATATAAGTAAAATGTAAGCCGCATATATTGCTTTAAATTTTCATGTAGCCACATTTTAACAAGTAAAAAAAAAAGTGAAATTACTTGCAATAATATATTTTATCTAACCAAATATATCCCCAATATCATCTTAACTTGTAATTGGTATAAAACTTTATTAAAGGGATATTTTGTATTTTTAATTTTATACCAACTCTTCAAATCCAATGTATCTATGACACTTTCAGTGTATCTATATTCTGACAATAAACTTTCAACAGTAAAAGTAAAATGCAGTTCTGCCAAAACAAGTCACATTTAGAGAAAAAAATGTTTTATACTATTTCCATTTGTCAATTTACATTTAAATAAGATTAAAAATGCCGCTCCTGGGCCAGGCTTGGTGGCTCACATCTATAATCTCAGCACTTTGGGAGGCTGAGATGGGCAGATGATTTGAGCCCAGGAGTCTGAGGCCAGCCTGGGCAGCATGGTGAAAGCCCATCTCTACAAAATAATTAGCTGGTCATGGTGGCATGCACCTGTGGTCTCAGCTACTTGGGAGGCTAAGGTGGGTGGATTGTTTGAGCCTGGGAGGTTGAGGCTGCAGTGAGCCATGATCGCACCACTTCACTCCAGCCTGGGTGACAGCGGGAGATCCTGTCTCAATTAAAAAAAAGAAAAAATTTAATGCTTGAATCACACAGCCACATTTCACGTGTACAGTAGCCACGAATGGCTAATGATTATATTAGGCAGCACCGGTTCACAGGGAAGAATCTGAATTTAGAGTCAGAAGCTCTAGATTTGAACTTGCTTCTCCTATTTGCTCTCTGTCTTTGCACATCTCTCTATGTTCTCTAAGCCTCAGTATTGTCCCCTTCAGTCAACCCCCTGAGCCCATATATTTGCTGTGACAGTTGAATGAGATAATGTAGAGGGAAAGGTCCCAGCGAACTGTAAAATGAAATGTAAATATAAGGTATTTTAAATTTAATAATATGTACAGAGTTAATTATTTAGGGATTTTGAATCAGATTCCACGACATTTGTGGAGGCAGAAGGAAATCATCTCCTTTAAGTATTGCCAATGATGATTATAAATCCTAAAGTTAGGATGTAGTGGGTTGGTAGCTTTTTAAAGCAATTCTTTTTCATACTTTGTTAGGAAAATCAGTGCTTTTATCTTGACTGTAAGTTCTAAGACCCATTTTTTCAGTTAAAAAAAGACTTTTTAAGTCTTTTTAAAAAGTTTAATTGACAACACAGTCTAATGCTGTGTGTGTGTGTGTGTGTGTGTGTGTGTGTGTGTGTGTGTTTGGAAAAGAAACACACAAAATTGTCAAGCCTGTTTGCCCCTACATAGAAAGAAGGAAAGGAGAGAGACTTGTTTTCTTTCATTGACTTCCCTGGTGTTTCAGTTTTGTTTTATTTTCTTTTTTGGAACAGGGTCTTTCTCTGTCACCCGGGCTGGAGTGCAGTGATGTCATCATTACTCACTGCAGCCTCAATCTAGGCACAAACAATCCTTCTGCCTCAGCCTCCTGAGTAACCAGAATTACAAGCATGTGCCAGTATGTCTGGCTAATTTTCTTTTTTGTAGAGACAGGGTCTTGCTGTGTTGCCCAGGCTAGTCTCTAACTCCTGGCCTCAAGTGATCCTCTCTCCTTCACCTCCTGTATTCCTGGCATTATAAGTATGAGCCACCAAGCCCAGCTATGTTTCAGTTTTGAACAGAGAAGATATGTATTATTTTTGAAATAAAAATCAGTATAGATGAAAACAAAATCATGTTATATAAGATAAAGAGCTTTGATTCTCCATTGACAACAGATAAAGTTAATCTTCTTTGGAAAATGAGCACCATTATTGCACATGAGAATTAATAGAGATAAACCAATAAATCATAGCTACTTCTCATGAGGGATCCTTGCTCTAGAGAATCGTCCATGTGAGCTACAACTTTACCAAAGTCAACACCAGCAATCTGGACCACCTACCCTCATGACTTTTTGTTTGGGTTCATATTTGACATCCATGTTCATTGTTTTTATCTATAGCCTTTTAAAACACGTGACTTGTCTCTCCACATGGTAACCTGTTGAATTTCAGTTTTAGCCTCTCAGGAGAATTACTGCCTGTTTGGTTGAGTTGTTCCCAAGAGCCGCCTAAATGAATTTCTGTCACATATCCCTTGAAATCTCTATTTAGACCACATAATCCTAAACATACCCTTGGAATATGATACAAATTCATCTAGATGTTTTCATGCTAAGCAGCCACAGAACGATAGAATCAACTTAATATATTCAGATTATCCTTTAAAATAATACAAGGTATCAAGTGATTTTTAGGGGCTCAAAAAGATACTCAAAGAAAAGAAAAGAAAAGATAATATCTCTGCATAGGCTCTTAACAAACTGGCTTTTAGGTCTCTATTGAACTGACTTGTCTCTATGGATACACTTCCTGTTTCAACATACAAGTTGCCCACCTGTGTGCCTCTATATTAATATACATAATAATTATTGAAAGTGTACCATGTGCAGACACTGTGCTAGGTGCTTGGGATACAATGGTGAAAAGATACAGACATGGCTGCTACCCTTAGGGAGCTTGTTATCACTGGGGAGACCTGTTCATCAAATAACCTTTTGGGAAAATGGTTAATGGAAATTAACAGTAGTAAATGGAAAAATTTACTACTGGAATGGAAAATTTAACAGTAGTAAATAGCACATGAAGTTTGGGAAAATGATGATATTGGAGTGTTTGGGATAAGTGGCCTAATTGGAGATGTCACAAAGGCTTCTATAATTGAACTGAAACCCAAAATATGAAAGAGTGTTAACCAGCCCGTAGGAGAGAAGGGTGGACCTTGCAGGTAGATGGAACAGCATGTTCTGACACCCTGAGGTAGAAGGTAAATTAGGACATTCAAGGAGGTCAGAGCAAGCCCATGTAGCTGGAGGTTAGAAAGTAAGCAGGTATATAACACAGGATGACACTGAAGGGGTAGCAGGGTATCAGACGTTGCAAAACACAGTAGACCCTGTCACCAATGGTGATCTTTATTTTAAGTGAAACCAAAGTAAGTACCCATTTGATTAGGGTATTTCTCTTCATTGACTAAGGTTGTAGGGACTACTTAAAGCATTAAAGCATAACTAGACTATCTTTAATCTTGCACACAAGTCAACAACATGGAACCTTCCTAAGTCTTCAGAATAGTCACTCTGGGTCTTCACCCTGAGCCCCTGGGAAGATTTACAACAAATTTGTTGACTGAGACACCACCGCCACCTCCAACCCCAATTCCTAGAGATTCTGATTCCATAGATCTAGGGTGGGACATAGCCATCTTTATCTTTTAAACATTCGGCTAGTGATTCTAATGGGCAATAACGTCTGGGAACTATTGCATTCAAAATTCAGTTTTGTGTATTCCTCTTTTAATGATAGATATTATCATCCTCAGTGAAATAGGTAATATTACTGGTCATTTTTGAAAATTATTTAATGAAAAGAAAAGTTTACAGCATGATCTTCCTCTCCTCATATCAGTGGGATTTCTGATCATTCAATTTTTTTACATTTTTGGGGTCTTCTGTATTAAGAATATTTCTATATGTTCATATTCCTTCTTTTGCTTTCTTCCTTGTGAAATTTCGATTCTTTGTAAGTTAATATTCTATTTATTTTGAACTTAATTAGATCAATTATTACAACAAGCTCAGTAAGTCTAGCATTTTCCAATAGTGCTATATTTATCTTGTTTTTCACTCAATAAGAACTTACTGTGATTCTAATGCTTTCTTGCAATCAATATAATTTATACTTTCTGAACACTTCAAAAGTAATATAAAAGTGTTTCTCTCTCAGACAAAATTGTTTCATTGGACTTGGAGATGTTTTCCCTGCCCATTAGTTGTTTTTCATCCATTAGTTGGAGGAAATGTCTATGTTTCCTTTCATCTTCCCCAGTGAACCTGTGCCCTCAGTCCCTGATGAACACAGGGCAAGCTAATGACACCCTATCTTGGTGGCAGCCAGAGGTGGACACTACTTCTAGTGGAGCCACTTAGATATTTCTTGCAGGAGTTTGAACTAGGGATCCAACATACTGAATTAGTTGATTTGGACTACGGAAGTGAGGGTCCATGTGGGGGCTGAAGGGACTATAAATAACCATGGACAAGTGAATGTGTGTGTCATGCTGAGAAGCCATTTGGGGAGGGGACATCAAAAGAATGAAATGGAAGGGACAGAAAAAGGAGGACATTGAAAGGGCTTGCAGCAGTGATCAAAAAATCTTGTAGCTGAGGGAATGGAACAGATAAAAGGAGGGACAAAAACACTTATATGGTTTAGCTGTGTCCTTACCCAAAATCTCATCTTGAATCATAATCCTCATAATCCCCATGTGTCAAGGGAGAGACCAGGTTGAGGGAATTGAATCATGGGGGTGTTTTCCCTGTGCTGTTCTTGTGATAGTGAGTTCTCACAAGATCTGATGGCTTTATAAGTGTTTGGTAGTTTCTCCTGTATTCGTTCTCCTTCCTGCCACTTTGTGAAGAAGGTCCCTTGCTTCCCCTTTGCCTTCCACCATAATTGTAAGTTTCCTGAAGCCTCCCCAGCCATGCTGAACTGTGAGTCAATTAAAGTTCTTTCCTTTATAAATTACCCAGTCTCAGGTAGTTCTTATAGCAGAGTGACAATGGACTAATACAGTAAATTGGTACCTAGGTAGTGGGGCACTGTTAGAAAGATACCTGAAAATGTGGATGTGGCTTTGGAACTGGGTAACAGGGAGAGAGGTTGGAACAGTTTAGAGGGCTCAAAAGACAGGAAGATGTGGGAAAGTTTGGAACTTCCTAGAGACTTGTTGAATGGTTTTGACCAAAATGCTGATGGTGATATAAGCAATGAAATCCAGGCTGAGGTGGTCTCAGATGGAGATGAGGAACTTCTTGGGAAATGGAGCAAAGTTCCACATGTCCAGGATGGCACTTCCCACTCAGAGAATGCCTTTGGTCTCTCCCGCTAGAATTTATTATGACCTCTTCATACTGAGAATTTCCAAAAGACAGCTAAGCTACTCTGAAAAATACACAAGATAAATAGCTCTTGCTATGCTTTAGCAAAGAGACGGGCAGCATTTTGCCCCTGCTCTAGAGATCTGTGAACTTTGAACTTGAGAGAGATGACTTAAGGTATCTAGCAGAAGAAATTTCTAAGCAGCAAACAGTTCAAGAGATGACTTGGGTGCTCAGTTTTATGTATTCACAAAGAGAGGGTTTGGAATTGGAACTAACATTTAAAAGGGAGGCAGAACATAAAAGTTTGGAAAATTTGCAACCTGACAATGCAATAGAAAGTAAAAACCCTTCTTCAGAGAAGAAATTCAAGCTGACTGCAGAAATTTGCATAAGTAACCAGGAGTCAAATATTAATCAGCAAAACAATAGAGAAAATGTCTCCAAGCCATGTCAGTGGTCTTCACGGAAGTCCCTCCCATTACACGCCTGGAGGCCTAGGAGGAAAAATCACTTTTGTGGACCAGGTCTAGGGCTTTGCTGCATTGTACAGTCTTGGGACTTGGTGCCCTGCATCCCAGCTGTGGCTAAAAGGGGCCAATATACAGCTCAGGCCACTGCTTCTGAGGGTGCAAGTCACAAGCCTTGGTGGCTTACATGTGTCGTTGGGCTTGTAGATGCACAAAAGTCAAGACTTGAGGTTTGGAAACCTCTGCCTAGATTTCAGAAGATGTATGGAACTGCCTAAATGTCCAGGAGAAGTTTGCTGCAGGGGAAGAACCCTTGTGGAGAACCTCTGCTAAGGCAGTGTGGACGGGAAATGTGGGATGGGAGCCCCTGCTTAGAGTTCCCACTGGGGCACTGTTTAGTGGAGCTGAGGGAAGAGGGCCACCATCCTCTAGACCCCAGAATGATAGATCCACTGATAGCTTACACCATGTACCTGGGAAAGCCATAGGTACTCAATGCTAGCCCTTGAAAGCAGCTGGGAGGGGGACTTTACCCTACAAAGCCACAGGGACAGAGCTGCCTGAGGCTGTAGGAGCCCACCTCTTGTATAAGCATGACCTGGATGTGAGAGATGGAGTCAAAGGAGATCATTTTGGACCTTTAATATTTAATGACTACCCAGGTGGATTTCAGACTGGCATGGAACCTGTAGCCCCTTTGTTTTGGCTAATTTCTCACCTTAGCCAAATGTGAGAAAAAATGGAACAAGAACATTTACCCAATGCCTCTACCCCCATTGTATCTTGGCAGTAACTAAACGGCTTTTGATTTTACAGGTTCCTAGGTGGAAGGAAGACTTGCTTTGTCTCAGATGAGGCTTTGGACTTGGACTTTTGGGTTAATGCTGGAATGAAGTAAGACTTTGGGGGACTGTTGGGAAGGCATGATTGGTTTTGAAATGTGAGGACATGAGATCTGAGAGGGGCTGGGGCAGAATTCTATGGTTTGGCTGTGTCCTCAACCCAAAATCTCATCTTGAATTGTAATCTCCGTAATCCCCATGTGTCAAGGGAGAGGGCAGGTGGAGGTAATTGAATCATGCATGCGGTTTCCCCTATGCAGTTCTTGAGATTGTGAGTTCTCATAAGATCTGACGGTTTTTAAGTGTTTTCTGGTTCCTCCTGCATTCATTTCCCTTCCTGCCATCTTGTGAAAAAGGTGCCTTGTTTCCCTTCCACCATGATTGTAAGTTTCTTGAGGTCTCCCCAGCCATGCTGAATTGTGAGTCAATGAAACCTCTTTCCTTTATAAATTACCCAGTCTCAGGTAGTTCTTTATAGCAATATGAGAACAGACAAATACAATAGGTCTATAGAATTTTATCACATGTACAGATTCATGCAACCACTAAACAAAATGTTTAGCACCTTTTCTAAAAGTAATACATTTGCATGGTTTTAAAAAAACAATATTTAAAAAATATTTAATGAAACATGAAAAAGATGGAATTTTTAAGTCAAAGAGAAAGAGCATCTGAACTATTTAAGATAATGGGGTCATAACTGAGTTAAAAACTAGCATTGGAGACTCAGCCAATACTCTAAAAACTGTCAGAAGTCTATCAGATGACTGACAACTGGTACTTATGTGGGAAAGCAAGAAAGAACATCATTTAACTGTCTAGACCAAGTTGAAAGATTGTGTTTCAGAATGATAGCATTGATTGAATGTACATATTTTGGAAATCTATTTTGTTTTGGTAAATTTATTCAGTTTTATGTTCTTAGTTTATATTTGTATTCTTAGTTTATTGGAAGATTTGTTCAGCTTTTTATTCTTAGTTCATTTTATCCTAGTTCTTTTTCGATTAATTACTCATTTTTATATCATGTTATTTTATCTTTTGATAAAATGATGAAATATTTTATAAATATTTGATAAAATAATCACCACAGAAGATCAGGTGTTTTCTTTTGCCCTCATTTAGGGAGAGAGAAATAGTTGTAGTTGGAATTTGGAAGGCCAAAGTAGTAATTACATTACAAAGTAATAATTACATTAAATCTTAATTCATTAAATAAAACTACTAGAGATAGAGTGTTTATTTCCAGGCCAGTCCAGTGACCTCTAACTGCTTTAGAGACTCCAAGAATTCCCAAGAAAGGCAGTTAAATTCAGTGACTATTTACTGACCATCTCTTATGTATTAAACATCATATACATGTCCAGAATGGCACTTCCCACTCAGAGAATGCCTTTGGTCTCTCCCATTAGAATTTATCATGATCTCTTAATACAGAACATTTCCAAAGGACAGCTAAGCTACTCTGAAAAGTAAACAGTTCATATGCTAATAACTGGTAATGGCAATGTACTCTCCCAGCTACTTATCCGTTGCCCTTTTCTTTCCTTGTTAATCTTTCTTTTTTTAATTTTGAATCTTTGTTCTGTTATTCATAACAGTTCCAAGAGAACGGAGTCCTTGTCTTTTCCATTGTTGGATCCTCAGCATCTAGGACAATGTCTGGTGTAGAAGGTGCTAACTGAACACCTTTGGATGACTGGGAAACAGGAAGCAGTCTCTCCTACAGGAAAGACCACCTGGCCAGAAGTATGGGAGACCAGAATGTTCATCCCTACTGGGACATTTGCTAACTGTACAAACCAGCGAGGAAATCATTTTCCCTAAGCCTCAGTTTATGCATTGATAAAATGGGGCTAATTATAAAATGAAGTTCAAAATAAGGGCTCTAGAGCCAGAATACCCAAGTTCTGTGTAAGTTCTACTACTAATTGTCCCTGTGTGACCTTAGTCAAACTACTTAAACTTCTGCATCTCAGTTTTCTCATTTTTTAAATGGGAAAAATATTTGTAATCTACCTCATAGGATTGTTGTGATGACTACATGTTTTTTTCAAAGAAGTATATGTCAAGGTGCCTGGTACATAAAAAATGCTCAATAAACATGACCCACTTCTATTGTCAGCATTATTGTGAGAAATCAATGAGATGTCATGAATGAAAGTACTTTTACTGTATAAAAAGCTACACAGATAAATATTTCTAGATTTCCATGTTACCCTGTCAAGGACAAACATTTGTCTTCTAGCAGGAGGCTTCTAGAACCACATTGCTTTTAACCGAATTTATAGATATATAAAGATCCTTCCAAATGATGAAATATCGATAAAGAGAGATTTTACAAAGGGGGAGCTTTTGGTTGACCCTAACATAACACTTCAAAAATTAGCCATTTACTCTGCCTAAAGAGGAAACAAAACAATGATTTTTGGTCCAATTGTCCTCATTATAAAAATTCTTTTGAAAGATTAAAAGTATGTCACAAAGAGACAAATTTCTTAAACGAAGCAACTGGTTTGCTGACATGTATTTGAAAAGCAGTCAGGAAACCACAGCCCTTTCCCTTATCAAAAAAAAAAAAAAGAGAGAGAGAAAAATAAAAGCTTTTTATTTACTTGTGTTACGCTGGAAATATACTCACTAGAATTTCAAATATTAGTACTGCACCCACCATACAGTGCTTGCTTAACAAAGGTGGACATTACATTCGTGGAAATTGAAGTGTACAGGAATAGTTTTACCCACAAAGACTAAGGCAGAGCTATTTGAAAATGATAGAAATCTGAAATTGGATATTTAAATGTGGGAAAATGAAGGTGTCTAAAAGCATGTGAAAGTATTCTAACCATATTTTTGTCCTGTTCATATTAAAATAGAAAATACACAATAGCTATGTGATTTAAATGATATATGCCTAATATGAAAAAAATGTAAAGGAGAAGGTTGCATACAGAAGAAACCATCCAAAATTCAAAATACTACAGGGTTTTATTTGTTAAAGCCTAGGTTAATACAAGCAAATTTGTAAGCACCGTGAGAAACTTTCTTCGTAAAGTTTTCTTTATATTTGAACCTAGCAAAAGGTCTTTCTGGCTATCATTTTACCTTTCTAGTATGGCTATATTTTTCAGTATGGAAAATTTTTCTAAATAATCTAAATGAGGGGTGTGATTTGAATCTGTATCATGTTCTGTGCCCACCTCCCACCTTGAGATATTGAGATGCTCATAAAGTTTGCAGATGTTATTTTACTCCCAGGAGTTGTACTAATAAGTGATAACCATTCCTATGTACCCAGGAAGTGAGATAAATTCTTTACCATTGTTCCAGGCTATTATTTTCAAACAGCCACTGAAATATAATAAAAAAATACTTAATTACTTAGAGAAGTTAAAGAATGATTTGGCAATGTCAGAGTTTTAAAATGGAGAAATAAGCAAATTCTTCTTGATGCTAGTTAATTATTTGGTCAGTTGGTAAGAGGAAGTAACAGTTAAGTTATCAAGGAAAATGTTGTCCAAAGAAGGTTTATATAGTTGTTTAGTTGGGTGTTTTCAGTTTTCGTTTGTGTTTTAGTGGGCCAGGCAAAAAGTCACCCCAGTAGACCCCATAGTAGCTATTTTTTATCAGAATAGCTCCATTTTACCTCTCCTCCTGCAAACTGCAGTAAAAATAGAATATGAAATAATGTATTTTTTCCCTAGGATGGCCAAAACTAAGTACCACAGATTGGGTGGCTTAACACAACAAAAATCTACTCTCTTTCAGTTCTAGAAGCTGGAAGTCTAAAATCAATGTGTCTGCAGTGTCTCTGGGTAGCATCCTTCCTTGTCTCTTTCTAGCTTCACCAATCCTCATTATTCCTTGGCTTTCAGGTGCATAACTCTAGTTTCTGACTCTGTTGTCACATGGTGTTTTTCCCATGTATTTTTTTCCTGATGTTCTCTTCTTATAAAGCCACCAGTCATATTGGATTACAGCTCACTCTAATGACCTCATCTTAATATGATTATATCTTTAATAAAACTATTTCATATATATATATATGTGTAAGTACTAGGGGTTAGGACTTCAATATATCTTTGGGGAGACACAATTCAACCTATAAAGGCTCAGGGTAAGGGAGAATTCCTTGAAATGTAATTTTCTAGAGTAGTAATCACTTTAGATCTCTTTAGATCTCTGAGAATTGTAGGGATACACTAATAAATTTCCTAGCTAGAGTAAATAATTAAAAGATTCTCCAGTGGGTTGGGGGTGAGGGGATGGAAAGAAAGTGCCTTATGCCTCTAGTGGGTTTTCAAGTATCACCAAGGGAAGAGGATATGTAATATGAATATTGAGAGCCATCAGTGAAGTTGTTAAGGACAAAAACTTAAGAGCCAAAAATCTGGTTCACACCCTGCTCCACCGCTTCCTAGCTGTGTGAACTATGGCACATTATGTGGTGACTCCACACCTCATTTTCTTCATGTAATATGGAAATAATAACACTACAAGGCAGCTGTAAGTATTACATGGGCAAATACAGCACCTAGAATAATACCTTGTGTGGTAAGGCATAGATTTAAAATGTTTGAAAACAATGAATTGGAATAAGTTACTAATGAAAACGCTTTGGTGATTGAAAACAGAGAGGAGGAAAAAATACAAAACCATGACTTCACGCAAGGGCTAGATATTTGAAACTGTTATTGCAGAGAAAATACAAACAAGGGAGCTTCAGATTCCAAAAGGAAGACCAGGTGTTAGGAGAATACTAGAGTTGGTTAAATGCTACCTGATAATTGTCTAGTGTGTGACCTTCATGGTCTTTATCCAGGTAGTTGTATTTCTTTTAACTTTTATTACAGTATAGCTTTGTATCTCCGCTTTACTGGGTGGGATGTTTATCCAGTGGGATAAGTGTCTAAGGGGAAATAACACGTCTCTCTTTGGGTTTGACCTTGCAAAAATTTAATTAAGTGACAGTAATTATCAGGTTGTTATTAACTTTGAAATATCTAAGGCTTGCATGCTACCCTAGAGGGTTTGCCTGAGTTTAGTTTTCACATATTCAGAAACATTCTTTTTAAACTCAAACATACAGTTGTGTTTGTGTTTCTGTGTATGTGTTTAAATTTACATGCTGTCAAAAATAGATTTTGACTGAACAGTTTCAATTTGGTCTTATACAAATCTGTTGAGTGTCCCCTCCCCCTCCACCCCCTGGATGGATCTAGATCTCAGAGGAGCTAAAGCTTGTCTCTGGAACTACATTATGTAAAAATCTGTCCCAACCACAGAGTCATTTGTCTCTGGGTCTTTGGACTGAGTTGTGGTCTCCTGTGGGTAAGCCACCTAGGTTGCTATCCTTGGTGCTGAATCTCCCCTACACAGGAGCAGGGATGGATCTTTCTCTAGAGTGTCCACATTCCTGTAACAGCCTCATCCGATGCTTCCCCCGAGACCAATTATAGCTTAATTCTCATATTTCTGATGATTTTCTGACAAATACCTACATTTCTTTTCTATAAACTTTTACTAACATTTCAAAACATTAAAACCTGTAGTGGTTTTGAACATGATCTTTGGCTCCAGCAAGGACTAGTCAAATATCAGATCCACCATATGACTCGGGAAATCCATGTAGCTACTATTAGCTTCTGTTTCTTCATCAATAAGGTGTGAATAATGATAATATTATTGGGATAATATGTGTTAAGAATTTAATACATTGCCCTAGCACATAGCAGTGTGCCTAATCACCATCACTAAATTTAGCTATTATTTCTCATTCCACATTTTCTAAGACCAAAGTCCATTTTATAATACAATGATGAAAAACATTACTTAGAATGTTTATTTGTACCTCATTTTTCAAAAGTTTGGAATTCTTTGGTTAGCTTAAATAAGAATCATTTGCTCAACCTTGGGATTCAAAATGAGAAAGAGATAGTTCAAATATATTTGTTGTAGCATCCCATTGCCAGTCTAGAGTGATCTTATAGGTAAAGTAATCACCAAGTATATAAATACAGACTAACTCCAAATTCTACACATCCAGCAATCTGATATTTGGATCAGTAACATCTACATTCATCAGTAACACTTAGCTACTTAACTACATACATAAGTAATACGACATGTTAATTTTTCAAACTTACTGGATATATGGCTTTGTCCAGTTCTTATTTGTGATTTTACTGGAGATTTGCCTCTACTTTTTTTCTGAAACAATATTTGTATTTTATCTCTACTATATGATTGTTACTTTCATTTAGCTGCACAGGGCAAGGCACTTGAAAAAACTGGAGATTTAAAGTACTCCAGACTCCTTTCTTGATTTAGCATATTAGTTTCATCTGGAGAGTTAAGTATTCCTGAGAAGGTGGGTTCCAAGAACTAGAAAGACCTAATGAGGGGTGAGCTCCATGTGAGTAGGTGAGCTGAGGTCAGGGTTAGTTATATGTAAAGATGCATAAGAAATAGCTAATCAGCGTGCAAGAGACTCACAATTGCCCTTGTTACCTCATTGGTTTCTAATATGACTGTTTTAGCCTTCTTGAGTGTTCTAAAATTGTTATATATTTTAAAGAAAAAAATGCTCATTTTTACTATTGCCAAGTGTTGAATGAATATGTGTAATCACTCCCCAAAATGCCAAGCATAGTAATAAATCGGGTGACATAATGAAAATATTACTTCCTAATTTGAAAAGGAGCCTCAAAATGATGGAGCATTCACGTGCTAAAAACCTATGATTTATAAACAATAATATTATATGAATTCAGAGGCCCCCTGAAGGCTTTATACCGAAGGTAATTGTCTTATATACACTGCTTGACATCCAAAATTTCACTTTATATGTTGCATTCTGTTTTCATTAAAATGCTATCACCCCTGGAGTGGTCATACTCTAAGCTATTGCTCTTTTATTTTAGTTTTATGAAAAAGAGTTATTTGTATTCATGTTATAATAAATTAGAAATACTTTTGCTACTACTGTTGCTTCTCTATACTCCCTCCTACCTGTCTTAGTGAATTTGCTATCTCCTGTACAGATCTATTACCCAGAACAGATGACTTAGTAAGTTGATGCCTTTATAACAAACAATTCAGAGGGACAAAAGTTTCTTATAAGTACCACATACATGCTAGCCAACTGCACCACTGGAGCCACACAAAAAAGGCTTCTTATTTACTAGTTTGTTCATGTAAAACTACATGATGCATTTTATAGTCAACAATAGTGAGGTTGTTTTCATCATCCTCCTCCTTTACACTGGCATGGAAAATTCGTCATTCTCATCAAATGATTTCATCAGGAAGATAATGCTCATTTATTTTGATCATATGCTTATCAATGACAGAGAGAAAGAGATGCCATTACAAAGTAGTGAATAGCTTGTCCCATCTCATACACACAAACACACACACTCACTCACTCACCTAAAAGTAACAGGTGGTTGGAAAGCTTTGATTTCACTTGAATAGTATCTTAATTTAATATTTTAGCCTAGCAGCTTGAATGATCTTCTTCCTTCCTACTGCTCCAATCTTTATCACCTTGCTTCTCCAGTATGTTACTGTTATACAAGTTGCTTCACATCCCTAGAAGCCAAGCTGGTTCCTGCTTCAGAACCCTTACCCTTGATCTGGAATGCTCTCATCACAGATCTGCACATTGCTAATTCTTCCTCATCACTTATATCTGAACCCAAAAGTCTTCCTAATTCAAGGTTTACCTCACCCCTGGTACTCTGAATCCCACAACCTTGAAAGCTCTGTAAAAGTGAATAATTTGTCTATTTTCTTTACCACTGGATCCTTAGTCTAGAACATACAAAGCATACAATAGGTGTCCAAGGCATATTTTCTGAATACAATAATGAATTATAAAATACAAAAGTGAAATAATAATCAATTATAATATGCCCAAAGATATCTAGTACCTTGAAGGGAAAAGGAAGACATAAGCTATAATAATTATTGTCACTTAGTAAACACCTACAATAACCAAGGTATTATACCTCTTACCTCATTTAATACTCACACAAACTTTGTGCCACAGCACTAATAATTAGCCAAGAGAAAATTTAACCCATGTCTATCCTATAACAAAACCATGTAAGTAGCCATTGGGCATAAATATAGGAAGAAGCCCAGAATATTTACACTGAGAGACCCAAATACAGATGTACCTGACTAGCACTTTTCTATCTGGATGCTGGAAATAGCTATTCGTGAATGAATAATTTTCTCAGGATTTGTATCATTTAGGATTTTGTTGACAGTGGCAGAAACTGCCACCTAAACTATTTGATCTAAAATATAAGTAAATGTATTGCCCCACAGAGTTGAACAGATGGGAGTGATGGCTTCAAAGGGGTCTCAACGTAGTCCTCAAATCATGTCACCAGAACCTAGGTTCTCTCTTGATTTGCATACTCCACTTCCTTGGTGTTAATATGGCAGGATAGTAGTTCTAGCAGCTCCAGGGATTATATATTCTTTTATGTCAGTGGGAAGGAGGAAGTTTGCTTCCCCAGTAGTAAAGACTACTACCAACCCACATGGCACTTTTGTGCAAATTAGAAAAAGGTAACTCTTTCTTGAGGAAATTTCCAAAGTTAGTTTATGAGTAATTTATCAATAATTATTGAAACATATAAGCTACTCTACAAAATTAAATAAATCATACTGTTAGAAGTAATATAGTAGAATATGTAAATTTTTAAGATTCAAGTACACTCATATATTAGATGTTATGTAAACATTTCTTGTCTTTTTTTCAGGAAAACAAATTATGATACTTTCAAAGCTTACTTGTACCAATAATCAAACCATAGACTTCACTATTTTTTCTAGCAGGAATGGAGATCTTAAGTAGCTATTGTTTAATTTTGAGAAGCAAAGGTCTTGGCTTCTCAATTACCAGTATCAACTAAGTTAAGTATACCCTAAATATTTTTAAATAAAAGTGTTTGGAATATTTTTCTGGTGAATTATTGCCATGAATATTTCAGTACTTCAACAAGAGATGTTCTAAATGTAAGAAAACTATGTATAAGTTTTAGTTCCCCATGTTCTTGATGTTCCCCCAGTATCACACGACTATATTCCTTGGTAAATTTCCAATTTATAGTTTATATTGTTGAAATAGTTCATATTTGTAGTTCATATTCATATTCATTATAACTTTTCAAATTATATTTCATCTAAACACTGTCATAAATTTGAATCTTAAAGGTGATATATGTTAATGATAAATATGTGAAGAAATAAATTTATTTTAAAATTTAGTTCTGGATAATTTCTATGATCAACATAATCATGCTGTTTATATTTGAAATGAGTCTAATCCTTTCTATTCTGGAGAAGCCAATGTCAATGCTAAAAGATAGTGAAGTTTATTTAGCTTCAATTGTATGGTTTTTAAAACATCGCTTCATTTTTATTAAGAGAATTTATTTTTTCAGTGCTGTCAAGTGTTTATGTATGCTAAATTTTGTTTGCTCATTATATTAGTCCATTTTCATGCTGCTGATAAAGACACACCCGAGACTGGGCAATTTAAAAAGAAAGAGGTTTAATTGGACTTACAGTTCCACATGGCTGGGGAGGCCTCACAATCATGGTGGAAGGCAAGGAGGATCAAATAACATCTTACATGGATGGTGGCAGGCAAAAAGAGAGCTTGTGCAGGGAGACTCCCATTTTTAAAACCATCAGATCTCATGAGATCCATTCACTATCAAGAGAACAGCACAGGAAAGACCCACTCCCCACTGCCATGATTCAATCATGTCCCACTGGGTCCCTCCCATAAAACATGGGAATTATGGGAGCTACAAGATGAGATTTGGATGGTGACACAGAGCCAAACCATATCATTCTGTCCCTGGCTCCTCCCAAATTTCATATCTTCACATTTCAAAACCAATCATGCCTTCCCAGCAGTCTCCCAAAGTCTCGGTTCATTTCAGCATTAACTCAAAAGTCCATAGTCCGAAGTCTTACCTGAAACAAGGCAACTCTCTTCCACCTATGAACCTGTAAAATCAAAAACAAGATAGTTACTTTCTAGATACAATGAGGGTACAGGCATTGGATAAATACAACCATTCCAAATGGGAGAAATTGGCCAAAACAAATGGGCTATAGGACCCATGCAAGTCCAAAATCCAGCAGGGCAGTCAAATATTAAAGCTCCAAAATGATCTCCTTTGACTCCATGTCTCACATCCAGGTCACACTGATGCAAGAAGTGGGTTCCCATGATCTTGGGCAGCTCCACCCCTGTGGCTTCACAGGATATAGCCTCCCTCCTGGCTGCTTTCAGGGACTGGTATTGAGTGTCTGTGGCTCTTTCAGGTGCAAGGTGCAAGCTGTTGGTGGATCTACCATTCTGGGGTCTGGAGGATGGTGGTCCTCTTCTCACAGTTCCACTAGGAGTGCCCCAGTAGGGACTCTGTGTGAGGCTGTGACCCTACATTTGCCTTCTACACTACCTAGCAGAGGTTCTCCATGAGGGGCCTGCCCCTGCAGTAAACTTTTGCCTAGGCACCCAGGCATTTCCATATATCTGAAATCTAGGTGGAGGTTCCCAAACACCAGTTCTTGACTTCTGTGTCCTGACATGCTCAACACCATGTGGAAGCTGCCAAGGCTTGCAGCTTCCACCCTCTGAAGCCACAGCCTGAGCTCTACATTGGCCCCTTTCAGCCATGGCTAGAGCAGCTATGATGCAGGGCATCAAGTCCCTAGGCTGCACACAGCACGGGAATCCTGGGCGCAGCCCACCGAAACCACTTTTTCCTCCTAGGCCTTTGGGTCTGTGATAGGAGGGGCTGCCCTGGAGACATTCTTCTCATTGTCTTAAGGATTAACATTCAGCTCCTCATTACTTATGCAAAATTCTCCAGCAGGCTTGGATTTCTCCTCAGAAAATGGGATTTTCTTTTCTATCACATTGTCAGACTGTAAATTTTCTGAACTTTTATGCTCTGCTTCCCTTATAAAACTGAATGCCTGTAATGGCACCCAAGTCACCCCTTGAATGCTTTGCTGCTTAGAAATTTTTTCCATCAGATACCCTAAATCATCTCTTTCAAGTTCAAAGTTCTACAGATCTCTAGGGCAGGGACAAAATGCTACCAGTTTCTTTGCTAAAACATAGCAAGAGTCATCTTCAGTTCCCAACAAGTTCTTTATCTCCATCTGATACCACTTCAGTCTGCACTTTATTGTCCTTATCACCATCAGCATTTTGGGCAAAGCCATCAGCAAGTCTCTAGGAAGTTCCAAAGTTTCCCACATTTTCCCGTCTTATTCTGAGAACTCCAAACTGTTGCAACCTCTGCCTGTTACCCATTTCCAAAGTCACTTCCACATTTTCAGGTATCTTTTCATCAGCACCCCATTCATGGTACCAATTTATTGTATTAGTCCATTTTCATGCTGCTGATAAAGACATACCTGAGACTATGCAATTTACATAAGAAAGAGTTTTAATTGGACTTACAGTTCCACATGGCTGTGGAAGTCTCACAATTATGGTGGAATACAAAAAGGAGCAAGTCACATCTTACATGGATGGCAGCAGGCAAAAAAGAGAGCTTGTGCAGGGAGACTCCAATTTTTAAAATCTTCAGATCTCGTGAGACCCATACACTATCATGAGAACAGAATGGGAAAGACCTGATCCCATGTTTCAATCATTTCCCACTGGGTCCTCCCATAACACATGGGAAATCTGGGAGCTACAAGATGAGATTTGGGTGGGGACACAGAGCCAAACTATATTTCTCATCATGTTGTTTATAACATTAATGTTGCTTAAAACATCATACCAAATTAACAGTAAACAATTACATTTGAAAGCAAATAGTTTTGAAAGTGTAGCATTGTCTTGCATTCTAAAACCTATCTATTTAAACTCCTTGCTTCAAATCATAGGCTATTTTTTTGTCATGCTAGATGCTAGATAGGTACGTTCTTGATTCTTAAACTTGTCTATCCCATGTCCAAGCATAATGATCTGCATATAACTTGTAGAAGAACAGTCTTTACATTCATTTGTTTGGAAATTGTCCAAATGTGCCAATTTTCTTAGAACAAGACGTTTTAGCATCATCTGTCTCCCCAAAATTGTTCAAATAAATATGGAAACCATGTATGCTGGAGTTGACAAAGTTCTGATAAAATAAGAAAAAAGTCAAAATATTGAAGATGTATCAATATGAATTGTATCCCCTCAGATGTATTGTCCTTCTGCAGTGTACGCCTGGACAATGGTATGCACCTCTCTGAAAAGAGTACAGAAAAGAAAAGCCCTAATCCTCACTCTCTTTGGCCCTAACTGGATGGACTTGTGTTGTTTGCCTAAATCAATCACTATGACTGGAACTTGAATTATTTTGATAGCCCTTGCCTCATTCTCAGGCCCTGGAGTTAAAGTCGATTTCCATAGAAGCTAGAAGTGGAGAAATGTGTATTTTAATTTTATTTTAAGAAGTGTGTATGAATATTAGCCTGCAGATATCAAATATCCCTTACATGTTTGATTATAAAATAAGTAGAACTGTAAAAAGGAATCCTTTTTTTTCAGCATTATTCCAAGCAACAATTTTCACTCCATTATTCTGCCTAAAGGTAAACATCTAAGTACACCCTTGAATAGGATTAAGATGGCTCCCATCATTCTTGTTTATTTGGCTAGGCTTTAGGATTTTGTTCAGTTAGTGTTTGGCTGTTGTTTTACCTATGGTAGTCTATGAAAAACCTTTAGGAGGAAACTACCCTTTGTATTGAACACCTGGTCCGATTAGGTAGCGATAGTTGACCTGTGAATTAGTAGGCAAGTGTACTTTTTCAAAAATAAAATTCAAATAGGAACACCTGCTCCTGTCCATAGGGTTAATCGTATGTTCAGAACTGAGCTTTATTTGGAGACTTATTCATAAAGGGAATTAATATCTGCCACTTTGCTACAGAGTTACAGCAAAGTCAAGCCACCAACACATAATCATTCCTGTCACTTCCTCTGTTCCCTACACACAGATTCTCCTGCTGTGTTCCACAGATTGTTGTCAAAGATACATCATTAGATAAGATAAAAATGATTGACAAATTTTTCTTCTGATGGGATTGCTTTTTGATAAAGTATTACTATATAGTACACATATTTGTGTCTGTACATACACAAGATCACGATTTGTGATGGCTACTAGTCAATGAATAAGTTGCCTTTTCACTGATACTAGTGCTTCATTTGTAAGTGCATTTAGCAAGTGCTTTTATATTTGAAACCTTAAACATTCTTTTTAAATATATAACCTGTGATAAGAGATGCTCCGCCCAGCTTCCCCATCTTAATGAAACAGGAGGAGCTTCAGGACTAAAAAGATCACAAATTCTGTTTAAAGGAATGTTCAGGTCCATAGTTTGAGAAAGTTAGCTAAAGATTGACTTACCATAGTTATTCTTAGGTCACAAGATATTTGTACACATATTGATATATTCTTATAAATATTATATATGAGTACATATCACTATATAACACTGAGAGAAAAAGAAAATATATTAAGAAAATCATCAATTAGACACAAAATAAAGACTTTCTTCTCTGTTAAAGAGAACTTCAATAAGTAAAGGTTCATGGAGTATTCTCCTGTGGAAATCATAAAGAAACAGAGGCCCTAACCATTTTTCTAAGAAAGGTTAGCTCTTCTCTTCCTGGAAGAGAGAATGCCAATTCACATGCCCTTTTCCAGTCCCACTGAGCAATTAGATTTTATGCTTTCTGACTGGATATGGACAAAAAAAGAAAGTTAAAGAATTTTCCAGTTAAATCAATTCCACAGAAAACTTGTCCGAGATATGCTTAGTTACCAAGTACATGCTTGATTCTGTCACGTTCAGTTGTTGGTGTGGAAGGACCTCATGTCCTCTCAGCTTGCTTTGGGAATGGCCATTCTACTTCCATTAAGTTATGCATGGAAAGTGTTAATGGCTCTGCTGGGGCAGAGAAATAGTTTTGGAATTGAGCTAATGGTGAATTTCCCCACCTTCACACCCTAATAATTCTCCTGAAGATATATTACTCAGTTCACTTTATTCCTCCTATGCCGTATGTGCCTAGCTTTAAAAATCAAAAATGTCACTAAACTTCCTTACATAGTTCTTCATACAGACTTTTGACTATCCTAGAATCTGACAAATCAAATCATTTTAATGAAGCACAACAAACATCTCATGTTGAAACAGCTGTAAGCACAATATGCAAATTGTGTTTACTAGTAGCTTATGCTCCAGAGAAATAATCTTTATATGACTGCTTTATTATTTACAGTAGTTTTGAAATTTAATTTTCGTCAACATTGACAGATGCCTTCCATGTTAATACTTGGGCTGCTATATATGGAAAAGGCTAAACATATGCAGAGATCTCGTATTTGTGAGCTGATAATGTGGTTGACAAATGGGTTTAACAATATCCAGTCATTTCTGAGCAGTCGATGAAATTCACCTGAGGTCTATGAGGAGGAAGGTCAGAGGAATATGAATGAAGAAAGAAGAAAGCAATGGCTCTGGAGGGCCCTGCATATAATGAAAGCATGACAGAGGGTGATTAATTATATTTCAGAGCTAGATAATTCCCAGAGAATATGTGTGCACGATAAAAAGTTTCTGACCTTTCCAGTTGTAATTAAATGAGGGATTCACTAGCCTAAGCTGAGTAAAGACTGTTTTTTTCCATAACTGTACGAATGCACGTAATGAAATGGTTTGTTTCAAATGTTCATTTCTTACTGCCTGAGTTTTGAAGTTGACAAAACTGAGTAATACCCAGGGAGTGAGGAGGAGGTTCACCCCACTGGGGAGGACTCCTTCCCTTAGAAATGAACAAACTGGTTAAATAAATTTAGAGTGACTTGGAAAATTTACCTGTCCTAAAATACCTCAGGATGTACCCTCAGGTAGAAAAGGAAATAGAAGTCATTCTTAACCAATACAGTTTCATGTAGCTTTAGATTTAAATCTTCTGCAGAATAATGTGTTTGTAATGTTGTTTGGACTTTTCATAATGTTCTGCCTTTTAGGTGCTAACTTGCAGTGGTCTGGGCTTTTTCTCTCTTTTTTCTTGGCATCTCCTTTCAGACAAAGAAAAGTAATGGGTCCAGAAAACATAATAAAAACTTACAGTTTTTATGAGGTGGTTTGAGTAAATACTGAATTCATTAAATTCCCATTTTTATAACAAGTATTTATTGACCACTTTGTGCATGCCTGATGCCATACTAGGTACCAGGGGATTCATGCCTGCAACAGTGTCTGGCACATAGTAGGTCTCAATAAATAGGTGTTGAATGAGTTGGTGAAGTTATTAAACTATGTGTCAATATTTGAATTCAGTGGATTTGGTTACTTTCTCATCTACTTTACTAAGATATGGAGAAAAAGTAGAGACAGCATAATGAATGAATGTTTCTAAAGTGTTTTGATTAATGACAAAAATAGCCCAATGCCTCCATTATTTCTCACTCTCTTTTTTTCAATGCAATGAATTGCATTCATTCATTTTTCTGATAGCAGTGTATGAGTGACTTAGAACTAACTTAATATTTAAAATAGCTGGTACAGATAACACAAAAAGTAAGTCAAACTAAATACATATTAATTAAAGACTCAATAATTTGGCAATGAGTTGTGGAAGGGAATGGAAATTGAGTATTAGGAAAAATAGTTCCAATGTATCATTTAAAAGATTGTTGTTTTCTGAATATAATGATGGATATTATGTGTTTACATGTCCTGCCTTTCAGACCAAATTTCCGAAGATTTAACAGAGGCCCCTTTCTTCAAGAGAAAGGTCATCAATTGGTGGCTTAGTGAGAACAATTAGACTATGCTGCATTAACAAACAACTCCTATCTCAGTCATTTGCCACAACCAAGTTGCCACAACCATCTTACTTAGGCTATATGTCAGTTGTAGCTTTTCTCCATGTTGCCTTCCCTCCTAAATCTAAGGCTAAAGAACCAACTTTCATATAGAACATTTCCAGCCACTGTAACAGAAGGTAAAGAGAGCTGGTGAGCTATGTGCTGGCTCTTAAAATGCCTATCAGAAAGTGACACACAACACTTCCACTCACATTCCATTGGTCAAAGAAAGTCATATGGCCACTCCCGAGATCACCAATGAGAGGACATATAGTCCTGCCATTGGGAGGGATACCCAGGGATGGAAACTAAAAGACTTGATAAGCTAGCAAATCATGCTATCATAAATGATTTTGCTAATTTCCCACCAGTGTATAGGAAATGCCTTTAAAAAGAGTCTTGACAGAGGCCGGGCGCGGTGGCTCAAGCCTGTAATCCCAGCACTTTGGGAGGCCGAGACGGGCGGATCACGAGGTCAGGAGATCGAGACCATCCTGGCTAGCACGGTGAAACTCCGTCTCTACTAAAAAATACAAAAAACTAGCCGGGCGAAGTGGCGGGCGCCTGTGGTCCCAGCTACTCGGGAGGCTGAGGCAGGAGAATGGCGTGAACCCGGGAGGCGGAGCTTGCAGTGAGCTGAGATCCGGCCACCGCACTCCAGCCTGGGCGACAGAGCCAGACTCAGTCTCAAAAAAAAAAAAAAAGAGTCTTGACAGAATCTCAGGGATGGAAGGCAGGATGGTCATGATGAAATCATTGAAAACTCCCTGCTGGCTTAAATGTGCTTTGTTTTGCTCACTGTCGGGTCCCCTGTACCTATCATGGTCCCTGGAATATGCCAGATGCTCAATAATTATTGATTACAGGACCACCTACATAATTCATGGGCCCAGCACAAAATGAAAATGGGGAGCTTTTATTCAAAAAGTAGGGGGGAAGTACCATTAAAGTTACTAAAATTAAAACTTCATTCTTTCTTCTGTAGTCTCTCTGTCTTCTGGATATGTTGTGGGTTTTATATTTGCTGTTTTTATTTATTATTTAATGTTGTACTTGTCCAGGTTTTAGAGACACTTGCTGATAAGTACAGACGTGAACAAGTGCCTGGGAGCCTGTAAATTACCCTTCCCGCAGGACTCAAATCCAAAGGTTTGCAGTGTGTTTGGTACCAGAATCAGGGGTGACCAAGTCACCTGCCAAACTCACTGTGGTGCTGCCAGCTGGAAACAGGGATGACCCTGGCTATGCCCCACCCCAAAACAATGTAGATACACACTCCCATCCCAAACCCTTCCTGTGCTCTGATCCCCAGAGGGTAGCAGCAGTCATTGAGCAGGAACAGAGAGGAAGAGACCAATGTGGCACCAGTGAGTTGGAGGAGGCACTAGCTGCTGAGTGAGGCAGAGGTGGGGAGGCTGACAGGGATCCAGGGAACCATGTGTGTGGAAGCAGATGGCCAAGGACCCATCCCAGGTAGGTTTTATTCAAGGCGTCATGGCAGATTTGTAGCCTATCAAAATCTGCAGGAGATATGAGACAAGACCATGTGTGAGCCAAGGTTCTAAGCCCTTGACACATGCTCCATTGTCTCATCAAACTTCACTTACAAAACAGAAACTATGATAAAACCCTAATAATTTAAACGTGATGACTACTGAACATTGAACACTAAGCCTGGGCTCCTTTGCAATTGCATTGGTCACATGCACCTGAAGCCACCTTGAGTTGAGAATATAGATGAATGAAATATTCATTCTAATAGAATTATAATGTTATGTTAGTTTTATAGTACATGTGTTGCCAACCAGTTTGTCAGTAAGATAGAAATTTAAATACATGCACAGACACACACACACTGAGACTTATTTAGCTCTCTGGTGATGAGACCACCAATACCAAGGCAAATTGTGTCCTTCTAATGGTGACACACTTCGGCTTAAGGGATTGGATGCACTGTATGCATCTCCCTCTCCTGGCTATCAAGGATGGCCTCTTTGATGATTGAGTTTTATGGAAAGAATTTGAATATCCTTGAAGTCATTATATGTAGAAATTGGAAGGCCCTAAGTCTAAAGGAGAGTAATATGTTAGACAGACATTTATTAATAGAATCATAGATCCTTCAGGTATAAGGGATATTTAAAGTCACCAAGCTTGAATGTCTTTCTGCTGAGGAATGGAAACCCACAGAAATAACAAAGCTTAGGTTGCACTGCAGTGCATTCCTACAGTCTTGACCAGAATTCAGCTCTCCTGGCCATCCATCCAATCTTAAATTGTTTTGATTTCTTGTTATGGTTTTCTTCTTTGAGTGTTTAATTTACTTTGTTTCCAGTGTTTATTACAGGTGATAGAAGAGGATAAATCTCTTTCTTAAACTGTTTGAGAAAGTTGTATTACATGAAAACATGAAACTAGTTCTTTCCTCATGATTACTTAAAAGATTTTAAAGTAATCTGTTCTAAGTAGGCTTATTTACCTAAAAAATAATTGAACTTAAACCCTCTGAATGATGTCCTTCTCAGTAAAAATACACTACGTAATATACCTACTAATAAAAGAAATGGATCCCAATAGTTAAATTCATAACTAGAAACAGAATTCATAACACTAATAAACGTCCATTTTTAAAACAATTACCTTAATGCAGATATCTCAGAAGACAGCATTTTATTTAGAAATGATTCTTTCTCCTCCTCCTTTACTGTCCTCAGCAAATATATTCATTTCACAATGTACTTGAGGTATCTTGGGTCCTATTTGGCATATTAAGACTATAATTTGGTTCACCTTAAGGACATAAAAGAGATAGTTATAAAAATATTTAATCCCACAAAGAGATTTGATCCTTGGATATTACTTCTACACTAGTAGAATACAGTTCAGTGTGTGTGGTGTTTAAAGCTAAAATTTGAATTACTTCAATAAAAATAGAGAACAGTCACAACCAAGGATAATGTAAGTGAGAAACGTAAATCTCTAGAACAGCATTCTCAACCAGGTGCTATTTTTCCCCCTTCCTTCATCATTCCCCTACCCCGGGGACATTTGACAATAGCAGAGACATGTTTGTCATGACTGATGCTTGGTGGGGGATGGCAGGGAAGAGGCTTAGTGGTATCTAGTGGGTAGAAGCCAGGGATTTATCCTACATTATACAGAGCAATCTTCATCCCCAACAATAATTATTGGGTCCAAAATATCAATACTGCAAAGCTGAGAAACCCTGCCTGAATGGCTTATTGCTCAAGTTTTGTCCAGGGTTGTCACATGGATATGCATTGCTGTTGTGTGCCATTGTTACCACTTAGGACTTTGATTAAGTTAAATTCATTCTTGGCTTTGTCCCTTAGGTAAAAATCACTTTTTCATATCCGCATCCCAAAATAAATTCATAATGCTCAAAATGGATTGAGAAATATCTTTTTTTCTTTAAAGTTTAAAAGACATGGGCCGGGCGCGGTGGCTCACGCCTGTAATCCCAGCACTTTGGGAGGCCGAGACAGGCGGATCACGAGGTCAGGAGATCGAGACCATCCTGGCTAATATGGTGAAACCCCGTCTCTACTAAAAAATACAAAAATTAGCCGGGAGTGGTGGTGGCCGCCTGTAGTCTCAGCTGCACCGCAGGCTGAGGCAGGAGAATGGCGTGAACCCGGGAGGCAGAGCTTGCAGTGAGTGGAGATTGTGCCATTGCACTCCAGCCTGGGCGACAGAGAGAGACTCCAACTCAAAAAAAAAAAAAAAAAAGAGTTTAGAAGACATGTTTTCGTATTAGAAGCATTAAATCCTTTACTCCAGTTTAGTATTCCAAAGATGGGGGAAACTAAGCCATGGTTTGAATCTACTTTATCCTACTGAGCTATTTAAATTCTTCATTATCATAAAAATAATTAGTTATTTTCATAGTAACACTAGAATGCTTGATAGCTTTGATAAAGCAAGTGATAAGAATACTACTAAAACGGTGTTACTTCTAAAATGATAATTTTACCTGAATATTTTATGTGCAGTTTGAGTAAATATACAGTGTGTGTACATATATACATACCTATATATATACACACACATAAATATTTACACTTAACCTTAAGTTTCACCATTTGAGGTGAGGGTAGAATATACTACTTATCAAGCCCTTTCTCTTTTTCCAGTAAAATCCAAGTCAATTGAGAGATGATATATGTTTTAAAAATGAAGATTAAAATAACATTTTGGCTTTGTTACTGGTAAAGCAGTTTGAGAACAAGGCTTTGGTTTGTGGCCACAGCCTAGCTTCTTTGTATCTTCCTCTCCAAGTTGAATGGATGCAGGGGTGCGTCCTGAGTCATCATGCTTTCAAATACACTCATCATCCTTGCCCTGCTCTGCTCTGGGCAATGAGAGGCTGTCCACTGCAGACTGCACTTCCCAGGCTATTGTGCCAGCTGGGTCTAGCCAATGGGCTGTACTGATGGGGGATAAGGAGAAGCAGGAGTGTTTTTCCCTCTCTGCTCTGCCATGTTGTCTGCAGCAAGCCTATCTCCTCCTTGGTTCCAGATCCTGGCAGAAAGGCCTATCATGATTCCACCTTCTACTGTTGGACTCTGGTACTTAGTTCCAGTAAACCTACCTTCCTGGGCTCTCCCTCTGACCCAGGGCCAGAGGTGGCTCCCTGTTACTGCTAATACTCATCTCTTTTTTTGGCTTCAAAGCTCTTCTGTCACCTCTGTAGCCAGTTTTCTGATGAAAACCATGTTCTAAAGATTCTTCTTACTCTAACCTCAGACTCTAGATTGTGTCACAAGGCAGGAACTTGAGAAAGCATGCAGCCTGAGAACAGGCTCTACCCTACAGGGAGCCAAAGCAGTGCTCCTGCTTACCTCCTTCTCACTGGGTCTGCAGTCAGATAGGCTCCCTCTTCCCAATGAGACAAAGTAAGAAGGTGCTAAGGAGGCGCTGGGCAAAGTCCAGCCCTAATATCTCCTCCAGCAGAACAGAGTAAAGTTTCCACTTTTCTTCGACATTGGGGGCCACACAGACTATATTACAGAATGGACTTCAAGGCTGGACTGTCAGGGTTGAAATCTCTGATCTACCTCTTGCCAACTACGTTATGTCAAGTCAATTAATCTCTCTTTACTTGAGTATCTTTTTCTCTCGAATAGGGGATAAATATGACCTGCTTCCTGGAATTATTGTGATGTGGATGTAGTCTAATATACAAAAGCAAGGAGAACATTGCCTGACACATGGGAAACCCTCCGTAACATTAGCTGCTATTATTATTACCCCTCTTGGTCATGCCCATAAAATGGGGATAATCGTAGCTCCTACTTCAATAGCTTAGTCATAACATTTAATAAGCCTGTATGCCATATTTAAGGCTCAATAAATTAGCTATTAGTATTGCCATCTTCTCTGGAGTGTCTTTAATTAATATTTCCTTTGATGTTGGAGAGAAGGAAAGAGGGAAGTAAGTTAATAAATAAATGAAATTGTAAATATGTAAGAACCAAATACTCAAGACCTTTCTTTTTCAGCTTTGACTTTTCTAAGTGTCATTAGGTGAAAATGGCATATAATAATAAAATAAGTCTGAAACTTAAAATGCTAGGACTTTTCAGGAAGCTGCATGCTGGGTGCCTGCTAAGTATTTGGCTAACAGGAAGCCACCATTGATCTCCCATCCTCTTTTCCTGACCATGTCCCTCCTCTCCCTACCTTCATCCATCCCCATCACCTCCTCCCACCTTGCTCTCTAAGTTTTATTAGCTCTGCCAGCCCACTTCAGTCTCCATCTGGACTTTGAAGCAATGAAAACCACAGGAGGATGATAGTCTGCCATTTTAAAGGAAACAGTCGACTGAAATCTCCAAGGTTTCCTGAAAAGGGCCAAAATATGAATAATCACTTCCTTCTCTCTTCCATTAATATCATTCATAAAAAATGTATTTCCACTTGAAAAGAAGTTCCCATGCATTTCAGCTCTATCCATTCCCAAAGACAAAGAGTTTTTTTCCCACAGCTACATGTACACTAAGATTATGCCAAAACCTTACCGTGAAATTTATAAATACAAAAGAATTTTACATATTTAAATTTTAAACCAAACTAGGCCTAATGGCAGAGAAGGCTAATTTTCTAATTTCCTGGGCCTGGGGCCATAAGCTAAAATTACATATACAAGTACAAATTTTCTCTAATCTTGTATTATAGATATCTTTAAAGAAAGCATCCATATTTTGCTTCAAGCTCCATAATTATTTTGACATAAAAATAGTATTTTAACATACTCATTAAATTATTTAAAGCTCAATCCTTAAGTAAAATTAATGCTTCTCTAAGATTTGCTGGGTTTGTGCCCTTGACTTTTTATTCCCCTCAAAATCATCATATACCTTCAGGAAGACACATCTTCACCTAAGGAAGCCAGAGACTCAATTATGTCAGTTAATTCTCACAATCCTAAGACGTCAGTGCAGTTGTATCCACTTTATTAGGAGACCAAATTTTGGAGAAGTTACATGTCTTGCCCAACCAAGTTCAGACAAGTGTTAAAATTCTTTCTCTGTGGCCAGGCACAGTGGCTCATGCCTGTAATCCCAGCACTTTGGGAGGCCAAGGTGGGAGGATGGCCTGAGCTCAGGAGTTGGCTGCTACAAGGTCCCTTAAAGATGGTAATAGTCAGGGGGCGGGCACTCATGCCTGTAATCCCAGCACTTTGGGAGGCTGAGGCAGGTGGATCACTTGAGCTCAGGAATTCAAGACCAGCCTGGCCAACAGGGTGAAACCCCATTTCTACTAAAAATACAAAAATTAGCCAGGCATGGTGGTGTATGCCCATAATCCTAGCTACTCAGGAGGCTGAGATAGGAGAATCTCTTGAACCTTGGAGGCAGAGGTTGCAGTGAGCAAAGATCACACCACTACACTCCAGCCTGGCGGACAGAGCAAGACTCTGTCTCAAAAAAAAAAAAAAAAAGAAAAAAAAAAAAAGTCTTTCTCTGAGTACCAGGACACTCCCACTATAGCACACAGTATCACTATGCCAAGGAAAATCAGGACCAGTTGTGGTCAATAAGCCATGGCTTATCTTAAAAGATGTTTTGAAAAATAAAGCTTACATAAAATCCTAATGTGATTTTGCCACATATCATCTCACCCTAAACACTGGCTTCAGTATGACCAGGACTGTCTGCCCTAGGCCCAGGTGAACTAAACATATTCCAGGGAGAACATTACCTCCTCCAGCTGAAATGAATCAGGATTTATGCAGCCACCTGTACAATACATTAGCTGCCACCTGAAGGCCTACCCAGCTGTGTAAAATTCACTGAAATGAATAGATTCACGTGGCCAGAACTAGGGAACAGGTTGAAGAGTCAGGAAAGAGGAGCCAACGCAAATGTAAAGGAAGGCTGAAGGGGAATTAGAAACCAAACCAAACCAAATAAAACATTGAGTTTTATGAGGAAAGGAAGCAACAGCATCTGAGTTAACTACAGGTCAGTGATTGACAATTCTCTGCCCAAAAGGTTTTGAGTGGACTGTCCTTGTATGTGTAACTCTGTAATTTCAGCTATCAAAATTATGATTTTTCAAGGCTAAAATGTGTATGGTAGTTTTAAGCTGAAAGGGAAGGAGGACAAATAGCCAACAGTCAGATAGTGAACCGAATGATACAAATATTGTTTATTCCTTTAACCTGTGGGATTCATTAGAATTCATTTCTTGAAAAATAATTCTCTGAAGCAGCATGACATGAGGCAGTGTTACCAAATGCTAGCAACTGACAGATTTGCTATGAAACATATGAAACTTTAGGGTTGGAACCCTCACTTGCACAAGCATTTTATGTTGTGTTCCAGGTTGGGAGGGCAAGCCAGAGAGCAATAAGGAATAATCTGTCTATGTGTCTCTGGTAAAACGCCTAAGGAAATATCAGAAGAAGGGCACCTATGTCTCCAAGACTCCAGAAATTATTGCATTTCTTTCTTCATTCTCCATAAATACCAATTTTCCCACCTTATTTTGTACTTTTCTTGAAGAGCCTCCACCATCTCCAAATTGTAGTATATGCTTTCGATTTTCGATTTTCCAAAGCCCAGATTTCTTCCTGGCAGTGCTAGGCCATGACAAAGGTTTTGCTAGACCAAAATGAATTAAGAAAAATAAGGACAAAATAGACATTTTTTTCATAGAGCTAAATTAGTATTCACTACAGTTTGTGGATTGTGTTTGTTTATGATATTTTTCTATGCCTTGTTGATAAATATAGCCTTGTTAATAAATATACTTTCTTTTAACAGCAATGGTCATAGATGTTAGATGCTAATTTTAAATATTTATATATACACATCTTCTCATAAAACAAAATATGTTTGAAAATTCTATGCCAGTACAGCCAAAAAGCACCGAAGTATACTAGGAATACACTTGTAGTCAATAAATGTTAAATTTCTTGCTTGTAACAGAAGGGGAGGGAGCACACCTTGGAAGTGCAAGGAGTCACAGAAGGCATGTAGGGAAGGATTTGTTGTGGGATTTGGCTTGTGACATAATTTGGAGAGGTTTCATGGTTTTGCCCTGAATTGAGTGCTCGCAAAGTATTCGGTTGGTGCAAAAATGATTGCATTTGTTGCCACTGTAAAACACAAAGGTCACATAATTAGTACTTGGGAGGCTAAGAATTAAACCTAAATCATATGCCCATCCCCCACTAAAATGGCAAAACTGCAATTACTTTTGCACCAACTTGTAGAAATAATTCTATACTGGGTATCTTATTCTTATAAGTAGGTGGGAGAAATGAAATGGAGCTAAAGCAGTAATTAGCAAAGAAATAACAGTCACTCTTTAGGCAGGAAAGGGATGGTTTGGTCCCTTTTGTAGTTTAGCTTGTGTCTGTGTTATGGTCTATGCTCAGACGTAGTTAGAAAGTTGTCTCATTTTGCCAGTCTTTATCACAGTCACAGAGTGGCCTTGTCTAATGTGGGTGGGTATTCTATGAAATTGTTTGTATTCAGCAGAAGGGCATCATGGTCTACTGCCAGATCTGCTCCAAGCTGACACCAGTCAAGAGTGTGTCTGTCCCTCTCATTAACTTTATTCACAAAAATCCCAGAAGTTTGGAAATCATTGCAATAGAAGAAGTGGTCTGAACTAAAGTGTCTGTTTGTCCCTTACTAGATGTGTGACCCTAGAATAATTATTTAACAGCACCAAGACATCAATGTCATCATTTGTACCAGAAGATTAAGTTGAACACATATATTTCCCTGTACAGCAATGTGGTTAGGAGCCTGAGTTAAGAGCCACAAGATCTGGGTTTAATTAGCCTCCCAAATACTAATTATGTGACCTTTGTGCTAGTTATTCAATCTCTTTCTCATCTGCAAACTAAGGGTGATAATAGTATCTACATTTCAGACTGTTGTGATGATTCAATTAGGCAACATGTGGAGATTTTAGAGCAGTGCCTGGCATGAGATAAATGCTCAGTGCATGTTTGTGTCTACTATCATGATAGTGAGTATGTTTATCACTCTATTAATTGTGCAACTATTTTAGTCTATGTTCTGGCTATGTTACATAGGCATGTCAATTAACCTCGTTTTACTTAGGCCTCATTTTCTGTAAAATCAAGAGTAAACTTTGGAACAAACTAGAAAATTCCCCTCTAGGAGCTGAAATGGCTGTGGGCTTTGAGGTAAACCAGTTAGGATTTTAAGACCCACAGTTGTGTTAATCATAATAGCCAGCATGTATTCAATTCTTCATAAGCTTATTCAGTTCCCATAACTCTATAAGAATCCCAGAGGCTCTTCTAAGCCCCCTTTTTAAGTGAGAAAGCTAGGATTTGAGCGAGGTTAGATAATCTGCCCAATGTCGCTTATCTTGCTAGTGATAAATCAGAGACTCGAACCCAGATCCCAAATTCTCAATCACTCCTTTGTGATTGGGAAGCTGTTACACAAAGGGCTCATTACAGGGCAGCAGATGTAAACACTTTTGGATCTTAGCTATTTATAAATAGACTTGAAATAGAATTAGAAAGTCTGAGAATTCAAACAAATGGCAATTTAAAGAAAATGTTAGGACTTCATGGAATTCATGGTGCTCCTAAGTCCCAAATGTTTCCCTAAAGCTACATATTTTCTTATTTTTACTTGACAAACAAGGAAGTAACATTTTCAGACTGACAGAAAATGCTGGATTTCCTTTTTACTGATACTATTATTGAACAAAACCAACTTTTGAAGTGTTCCTTTTGTCACATATTTGAACCTCAAATGTGTCTTCAGTTGTTTTAAATGACTGTTTACTGCAGCCTTTGGTTTGTGTCATTGACAATTATCTTTGGAAATTAAGCCTGGAGAGGGAGGAACTGTGACAGAATAAGCACCATTGGGAAATTGCTGGGTTCACTGGTCATATCTGTGCCTCATTGGTATTTCCCATTTAAGATATCATATATTCACATCAGTCTTGGCCATGTTGACCTGGAAGTTTGCTTGCAATTCACACCTGCTGTCCTGCAAAACCCTGCATTGTCCATGCTGCCTGTTAGCCACTGTGTTATCAGAATCTATGTGGCCATTTCATTATCAGAACTTGATATTTGAAAGAATATATACATTTTTCACCATAAAGTAAAAAGGATGATCATGGCAGAAGGAAAGAAAATCAGAATTTGAAAATCCCTTATTATCAGATGGACACAATATCACACTTATCTCTCAGTATTATCTAATTTCATCCTTAAGGCTCTGAGAAATAAGAATTATTACCTCCTTTGAAAAAGGTAAATAAATAGGGACTGAGAGATGTCATGTGACAAACCCAAAACCACAAAACAGAGCTTGGACATCTTTAAATAGAGAGTTCCAAATTATTGATTATAGATTAGATTGCTGAAATGGTTTGGCTGTGTCCCCACCCAAATCTCATTTTGAATTTTAGCTCCCATAATTCCTGCTTGTTGTGGGAGGGACCCAGTGGGAAGTAATTAAATCATGGGGGTGGTTCTTTCCTGTGCTGTTCTAGTGATAGTGAATAAGTCTCACAAGATGTGATGGTTTTGTAAAGGAGAGTTCCCCTGCACAAGCTCTCATGCCTGCCACCATGTAAGACATGTCTTGCTTCCCCTTCACCTTCCATCATGATTGTGAGGCCTCCCCAGCCATGTGGAACTGTGAGTTCATTAAACCTCTTTCCTTTATAAATTATCAGTCTCAGGTATGTCTTTATTAGCAGCATGAGAACAGAATAATACAAAATTTCTCTCTTTCTCAGATGTATTTGGATATTAACAGGGAGACTATTTCAGAAATTTGAGGCCTATCATTTACAGTTTTAGCAGACTTTAGTAAAAAAGTACTTATAAGAAATACATTTTTATAAAAACTTGGAAGAAAAATGGTTGTATAACTGAGGAGATGCAACGTGAGTGAAGTGTGAGCTTTGATGTTAGACCAATCTGGGTTCAAGCACTAGATCACCACTTGCTAGCAGCATGAAACTGGTCAAAATATGAAACATCTCTAAGCTTCAATTCTTTTATCGGTAAAATTGAGCTAGCAATACTAACTTCATAGGCTTGTTGAGAAGATTAGATGGGTTAATTCATATAAATCCTTGGCTCAGTGCTGGGCACAAAGTGAGTACTCAATAAACGGCATTAGTTGGGGTATTAGTACTGCCCAGGGCACAGTTCAGTATCATTTATTCATAATTAACTAACATGCATAAAAATCTCCAACATCTCATAAATGCTAAGACTTGTTTTTATTAATGAAGGCTTTTCAAATGGATTATATCATTTAAAGCAAGACATAGAGCTGCCTTACTTTACTATCAGTCTCCATAAGGAAAAAGGTATGGACCCAGGTGGTCTACAAACCAGACACTCTCCAAATCCTTGAATTCTTACTGTAGCTTTTTATAACATGGAGAAATTTTTAATGGAGGCATCTGGGTATTAAGACTACTAATTGATTACATGCGTGCTAACTTTTTTTTTAATATGGTACCTTCAAGGGCCTATGCCCTGTTCAGCTTGGTTAACGTTGGCCTATGAATCTGTTGGTATAAAAACATGTTACATTTTGACACTGGGTAGGATCGCATTTTTCTCATTTTGCAAAACTGGAAAGCCAGCCTCAAATTTTATATTTTCTACATGCCTGGTTTTCATGAATCAGCTGGTTGGTGATCAACTGGGATTTTGTGTTGCTCTCACAAATACATTCCCCAGTGCCTGGCTTGGGCTGTGTGGAGTGTTGAAATTACCAATTTCATAAAATTGCTTTTGATGTTGGGTAAGATGCTATTTTTATTGAACACAGCAATTGCCGTCCCAGTTTCAGAAGGACAGTCTCTTCTTCTTGATGATCCTATTTAGTTTCAGATTTGTGTTTGGGGAAAGTAGTTATTACACAGTTTTGAAGCCCCTTCAGCTAAAATTGCTGGGGAAAGTGTCTGCTGGGCTGGGAAGCTAGTCTAAGCATTTCAGCTGTTTTCTGAGAGATGTTAACAAACATTTCAAACTTGGTGGATTATCACAATTTGTCTACAGCATTTTTCAGGGACTTGCATAAACCAGCAGACTAATGTGAGGCATAGATGTGTTACCTATTCATTTTTATTATGCAGTTTCCTTTGGAATTCTCTTTGCCTGAGTATCAACTCACAAGTGACACCGATTTCTGTATACTCTTTATTTTTTTATTCATTTTTAAAAATAAACTCTTTATATATAATGAATGTATATATGGCCTTGCATCTCTGAAGAGCAGAAACAGACGAAGTTGAACTAGAAATTAGAGCTTAATGGTAGGGAACAATGACATAGAAGCTAAGAAGAAAGATGACTAGTGGTAAACCAAGAGGAGTGATTTTTTTAAATGTTATGAAATAAAAGTCAAATAGGAAGGCAAAAACAAAATGGCAGCATGGTTCCAAGCCATGTACAAAATTGAAAAAAAAAGTAACCCCATGATGTTACTAAGCACTGTGATTCTATCTGTGCCCTTACCTCTCCCGAGCCTCCTTAGAGAAGTAAATAGTCTTGCTTCTGGCCACTCTTTATTTTTATTTATTTATTTATTTATTTTTTTGGAGACAGAGTCTCACTCTGTCACCCAGGTTGGAGTGCAGTGGCACGATCTTGGCTCACTGCAACCTCTGCCTCCCGGGTTCAAGGGATTCTTTTGCCTCAGCCTCCTTAGTAACTGGGATTACAGGTACGCACCACCATGCCTGGCTCCTTTTGTTTGTTTGTTTTGTTTTGGTATTTTTAGTAGAGACGGGGTTTCACCATGTTGGTCAGGCTGGTCTCGAACTCCTGACCTCGTGATCCACCTGCCTTGGCCTCCCAAAATGCTGAGATTATAGATGTGAGCCACCACACTTGGCCGCTTGTGACCACTCTTAATTGTGGTCACAAAATGATACATTTTGGTGCCCATGTTTCCAAAGACTGCCCCTCCAGAATGATCTGTGCCAGCATATCTATTCAGTGCCAGTTCTGTCATGGGATAAGTCTGTACTCCATGTGGTGATGGTAATTGACATGTTAGAGATTGGCTTCAAAGTTTAGAGGCTACAGTTCTTGACTATCAGAGCCTTTTTACTCTACTCAAACAAAACTCTTGTGAACTTGTTGTTTTGCTTTGTTTTAATGCCCACAGTCTCATATGTTGACCATTGGCTTTCTACAGGCTCCAGGAACACATCTTCAATACTAGCTGCTGGTTAACCTTATACTTTGGAGGAGTTTTACTTGCATAAAGTTGGAAACAGGAGAGACAGAGGCAGCCTGTGGCTGTGTATGAATAAGCTCTGACCTATCATGTTTATGAAGAAAATTATGTGCTGAGAGATAGAGAAATGGCAGGGTTCTCAGGTCTTATTAATTTAGAATTGTATAAAAAGTTAATTCACCTGGTTCTGGGTTAAATTTTGCATTAGTCTTGGTTTTTTAAGTTAAAAGTGACCAAACCCCAAGTCAAGCTGGCAAAATAACTACATAAGTACATATACACATGCACACATGAACTGAAGTGTTCTTTTGCATCTAATTGCAGTGATAGCTGGGTCCACGGGCTCAGAGAATGTTAATAAATATGTGACTGTGTATCAATACCACTTATATACGTGTGTTGAACTAATTCTTACAGAAACTGGCTTTGTCCATATATCATGGACTACAGGTTACATCCTCATAGTTTAGATGCAAAGAAGCCTTTCTCTTCCAGGGTTGTTATAAGAACCCTCACTTCAGATTCTGGTTCAGTTTGGGTTGCATGCCCTTTCCTGAAACCATCAATCTGGCCATGTGATTGAGTCCTCTATTAACCAAGCTGGTCCAGGTGTGTATTTCTGCAACTGGAGAGTAAGGCTGGCTTCATCAAACCACATAAATGGATTACTTACTGTGTGGATTATTTCAATAATAAAGCAACATAAGGGGATCTGGAGAGCTATACCAGGTCCCCTTCATATGTTTTTACTTTGTCATAAGTCTTATTTTGCTTTGAAGTGCACATAATAGAAATGACGATTTATTGAGCTCTTGCTGTGCGTTATGTGTGTTATCACGCTTAATCCCCAAAACAACCCTGGGATGCGAGGTATGTTATCAGTATTCACAGTTTACAAGGGAGGAAATCAAAGCTTAGAGAAATTAAGTTACCTTAGGTCATATAACTAGTAGGTGGTAGAACTGGGATTGGAATAAGACATAATAAACTACTAAGCTTCATGACTCTGTTTTGTTCATTTATTTGGTTTGTATAATTTTGGAAATGTTTAGCTGTGAGATATTTAGCTTAAAGACTGCCTTAATGGTCTTAGTCTATCTGGCTGTGACATTTTCTATTCTCAATAAATATTTGTATTGCCCTTACTAGATTTAAATACCTTGAAGACAGAGAATTTCATCTGTGTCTTTCTCACAGTTTAAAAATAGTTCCATACCTAGAAGAATTGAAAATAGGTGTTCAAACAAAAATTTTTACAGTATGTTCACAGCAGCACAATTCACAATAGCCAAAAGGTTAAAAAAAAAAAATGTCTATCAGCTGATGAAGTATAACAAAATGTGGTATATCCATGCAATGACATATTATTCAATCTTAAAAGTATTGAGTACTAATACATGCTATAACATGGAAGAACCTAAAATGCATGATACTAACTGAAAAGCTAAACACAAAGGTCTCATATTGTATAATTCTATTTATATTAAATATCTTGAATGAGCAAATCTATTGAAGCAGGAAGTAGATTAATGTTTGCCAGGGTTATAGGGAGATAGGAATGGAGAGTAACTGCTTGGAGGGTACAAGTTTTCCTTTTGGGCTGAAGAAAATGTTCTCAAACTAGATAGTGGTGATGGTTTTGCAACACTGTGAATGTACTAAATGCAACTAAATTTCACTTTAAATGATGAATTTTATATTGTATAGTTCAGGCACATAGTAGGTACTTGAAAAATATTTTAAAAATAATGAATGCTAGTAAGATAACAGACTTTTTGAAAAATAAATAAGTTGATAACTAGGACTATACCATTACAAAGATATTTATTGTAATGGTTTGAAGCCAAAATCATGCATCTTTTAGGAGGTTATTACAAAATTTGTGTGATTTGCATAGAATCACCAAAAGACTCTGAAAGCTAAAGCAATCTTGAGCAAGAAAAACAGATATCACACTTCCTGATTTCAAATTATATTACAGAGCTACAGGTGTAAAACAGATACACAGACCAATGGAACAGAACAGAAAGCACGGAAGTAAAACCATTCATATATTGTAAAGTAATCATCAATAAAGGCACTAAGAATGAACCATGGGTCTTTTCAATAAATGGTGTTAGCAAACTGCATATCCACATATAAAAAGAAAAAAAAAGAAATTGGTTCTGTACATAGAAATCAATTCCAAATGGATTAAAGATCTAAACGTAAGATCTCAAACCATGAAACTCCTAGAAGAAAATATAGTAGAAAATCTTTACAGCATTTGTTTTGACAATAATTTTTTGGCCAAAAGCACATGCAAAAATAAATGATAAATAAATAAATAAATAGATTATATCAAACTAAAAAGTTATTGCACAGCAAACAGTCAACAAAATGAAAAGGCAACCTCCAGAATGAGAGAAAATATTTGCAAACCATGTATTTGACAAGGAGTTAATATTCAAAATATAAGAAACTCATGCAACTCAACAGCAACAACAACAAAAATTTTTTAAATAAAAATTGGGCAAAGGACCTGAATAGACATTGTCCTAAGGAAGACATGCATTTAAATGGGGGAGACCAACAGATACGGGGAAAGGTACTCAACATCGCTCACCATGGATATAAATCAAAATCACTGTGGTATCACCTTACACCTCCTAGAATGGCTGTTATCAAAAAGTCAAAAGATAACAAGTGTTGATGAGAATATGGAGAAAAGGAAACTCTTGAACAGTGTTTATGGGAATGTAAATTGGTAGAGTCATTATGGAAAGCAGTATGGAAGTTCCTCAAGAAATTAAAAATAGAACACACAACCAATAACCATATGAAGACGTGTTCAACATTGCTAATCATTTAGAGAAATGCAAATCAAAACCACAATGAAATACCATCTCACACCATCAAAATGGCTATTCCTAAAAAGTCAAAAAATAACAGATGCTGGTGAGGTTGTGGAGAAAAGAGAATGCTTATACACTGCTAGTAGAAATATAAACTGGTTTAGCCACTGTGGAAAGCAGTTTGGCAATTTCTGAAAGAACTTAAAACAGAATTACCATTAGACTCAGCAATACTATTCTTAGATGTATACTTAAAGGAATATAAATCATTCTGTCATAAAAACACATACATGTGTATGTTTATCACATAACTATTAATAGCAAAATCATGGAATCAACCTAAATGACCATCAGTAAACTTGATAAAGAAAATGTAAGTATACACAGTGAAATACTACTGCACATAATGAGATCATATCCTTTCAGCAATGTGAATGAAGTTAGAGACCTTTATCTTAAGCAAACTAATACAGAAGCAGAAAACCAAATACTGCATGTTCTCACTTATAAGTGGAAGCTAAACACTGAGTACATATGAACAGAAAGAAGGGAACATCAGACAAGGGGACCTACTTGAGTGTAGAGGATGGGAGGAAGGTGATCAAAAAACTATTGAGTACTATGCTTACTACATGAGTGATGAAATAATCTGTACACCAAACCCCCGCGACACAAAATCTACCTATATAGCAAACCTGCACATCTACCCCTGAACCTAAAATAGAAGTATTTTAAAAAATAGAACTAACATGTGATCTAACAATCCCATTTGTGGGTGTGTAACCAAAGGAAATGAAATCAGTGCGTGGAAGAGATATCTGCACTCCCATGTTCACTGGCAGCGTTATTCACAGCAGCCAAGATATAGAATCACCCCAAGTGTTCATTACTGAATGAATGAAGAAATGGCATATTGTTCAGCCTTACAAAAGAAGGAAATTCTGCCGTCGATTACAACATGGATAAACCTGGAGGATGTTATTGTAATGAAATAAGCCAGCCACAGCAAGACAAGTATAATGTGATTTCACTTACATATGGAATCTAAAGAAGACAAACTCATAGAAACAAGTGAGACTGTGGTTACCAGGATTTCAGGAAGTGGGAGAAATGGTGAGATCTTGGTCCTAGGGTACAAAACTTTCAGTTATGAGATGAATAAGTTCAGGAGGCCTAATGTGCAACATGGAAACTATAGTTAATATGCTGTATATTTTAAATTTGCCAAGAGAGTAGATGGTAAGCTTATGACACACACAAAATAATGCTATGAGGTGATGAACAGCTTGATTGTGGTAATGATTTTACTATGTGTTTATACATAGAAAAAAATGGTATGGGTAGGGCCATTTCTATATGTGTTTTCCTTTCTTCATTCTTCAAGATAGGAACAGAGAACATTCATACTATTAGGCATAGTTCAAAGCAGTGCTGGGATACTATATTTCTTTTGTTGTTGTTGCTACATTTGTCAATTTGTGAAACAACTTTTGAACATGTTGAAGAAAATCCTAGGAGTTTATGTTCAGTAGAGGAAGCTAGATCTTTCAAATATATCTACATTGGACAGTTACTTAAACATTGTATAAGTCAGGATAGACTCTCAATGTGTCTCAATTTTTATACAAATCACTTGGTGATCTTGTTAATATGCAGCCTCTGACTCACTAGTTCTGAGATGTGGCCTAAGTTTCTGCATTTTTAACAATCTCTGAACTGATACTAGTGCTGCTTGATCATGCACCACACTTTGATTTTTGCTGTGATAGGAAATTCACCCTGAAATCCCAGTGTTTTGACACTCATGCTATATGTCTCACTCATGTTACATGTCTGAGGCAAGTCAATGAGATACATTGATATGGGTTCCTCAGGGACCCATATCAATGAAGGGTCTATCATCTTGCTGTTTGTTGTATCTTCTGAGGGATAGGAAGTGAGAGGGTTGGAAAACAGGGCGCCAGCAATTAAATACTTTGACTCCAAGGTGTCACATGTCACTTACATCACATTTCATTAGCCAATAGTAGTCACAAGAGCATACCTAACTTAAAGGGAATAAAGAAATGTAATTTTTTGTATATTCTGAAGCAGAGCAGTACCATAGATTAGTAAACCTTAGTAATTTGTCAAGGTGATTGTGCCTGGGGTTTTGTCATGTGATCATGTTGAGTATTCACAAGCTTCATGAGAAATGTGTTTGCATTATGGCTTTTGTTACATGACTTTTATTTATAAGAGCATTTGGTATGACTTTTCTTTCTCCTCATAGGATAAGCTAATAATTCTTTTAGACTGATAGAATTTGCAGTTAAAAGGAATTATGGATGTTATCACCAATGCTTTTTTTAATAAATGGAGAGTCAGAGACATAAAAAATGATAAGCACTTTGCTTTCCAGGAACAAGACTATTAGGTCTATTATTTAGTTATTTGGGCTTGAACTCTGAGTTTTTCTATGGTACCACTGCCCATTTTTTCCCTCTGGGAAATAGCAATGAATGAGTTATCCACACAGAGATCAACTTTTCCATACTCATGATTATACACATGATCTTACATAGAACTTTGTATCCCTTTAAGCTTTAAAATAGTTGGATTAAAATGGGTTTCAGATGCTGAATAACTCAAATTTCTAGGCCATTCCAATGGTTATGGGAACAGTGGGACCAATTTTTTATTTTTAATTGGAGGATATCCTATAAAATATAAAGCATGTTTTTATTTATTTATTTATTTATTTGTTTTTGAGACAGAGTCTTGCTCTCTCACCTAGACTGGAGTGCAGTGGCACAATCTCCGCTCTCTATAAGCTCCACCTCCCAGGTTCACCCCATTCTCCTGCCTCAGCCTCCTGAGTAGCTGGGACTACAGGCGCCCGCCACCTCGCCTGGCTAATTTTTTGTGTTTTTAGTAGAGACGGGGTTTCACTATGTTAACCAGGATGGTTTCGATCTCCTGACCTCATGATTCCCCCACGTCGATCTCTCAAAGTGCTGGGATTATAGGCGTGAGTCACCATGTCCGGCCTAAGGCATGTTTTTATACACATACACGTAATGGTATCAGACACATAAAATCGTATTCCAACTTTGGTAGGTTGAGTCCACTTATAAGAATTTTCATTAATTATAAAAATTACTGGATAAATATTGGATGATATCAATAGCTAGAATGAACACCCAGTTGCCACTGAATGATGTGCTCAAGTAAAAATGTCCTTAGAAAAGAAGAAAATCTCACAATATTACTGGTGACATAGAAGATTTACTTATGTCAGATGAATAGATTGAGAAAATTTTCTCCCATTCTGTAGGTTGCCTGTTCACTCTGATGGTAGTTTCTTTTGCTGTGCAGAAGCTCTTTAGTTTAATTAGATCCCATTTGTCAATTTTGGCTTTTGTTGCCATTGCTTTTGGTGTTTTAGACATGAAGTCCTTTCCCATGCCTATATCCTGAATGGTATTACCTAGGTTTTCTTCTAGGGTTTTTATGGTATTAGGTCTAACATTTAAGTCTCTAATCCATCTTGAATTAATTTTTGTATAAGGAGTAAGGAAAGGGCTAATATCCAGAACCTACAAAGAACTCAGACAAATTTACAAGAAACAAACAAACAACCCCATCAAAAAGTGGGCAAGGGATACGAACAGACAGTTCTCAAAAGAAGACATTCATACAGCCAACAGACACATGAAAAAATGCTTATCATCACTGGCCATCAGAGAAATGCAAATCAAAACCACAATGAGATACCATCTCACACCAGTTAGAATGGCAATCATTAAAAAGTCAGGAAACAACAGGTGCTGGAGAGGATGTGGAGAAATAGGAACACTTTTACACTGTTGGTGGGATTGTAAACTAGTTCAACCATTATGGAAAACAGTATGGCGATTCCTCAAGGATCTAGAACTAGAAGTACCATATGACCCAGCCATCCCATTACTGGGGATATACCCAAAGGATTATAAATCATGCTGCTGTAAAGACACATGCACATGTATGTTCATTGCGGCACTATTCACAATAGCAAAGACTTGGAATCAACCCAAATGTCCATCAGTGACAGACTGGATTAAGAAAATGTGGCACATATACACCATGGAATACTATGCAGCCATAAAAAAGGATGAGTTTGTGTCCTTTGTAGGGACATGGATGCAGCTGGAAACCATCATTCTCAGCAAACTATCGCAAGAACAGAAAACCAAACACCGCATGTTCTCACTCATAGGTGGGAACTGAACAATGAGATCACTTGGACTTGGGAAGGGGAACATCACACACCGGGGCCTATCATGGGGAGGGGGGAGGGGGGAGGGATTGCGTTGGGAGTTATACCTGATGCAAAGGACGAGTTGATGGGTGCTGACGAGATGATGGGTGCAGCACACCAACATGGCACAAGTATACATATGTAACAAACCTGCACATTATGCACATGTACCCTAGAACTTAAAGTATAATAATAATAAAAAATAATAATAATAATAAAGAAGATTTACTTATGGAAAACATTCCTTTGTTGCTTTGTCAAGTTGTCATTTGTACACCTTCTTTGCGGTTCCCAAATCCCAGCACACTCCTTTCAACACTTGTTCCGCACATCTCTTCCACCTTAATATATTGAGTTGGAAAAGTTGCAGATTATTAAGGAAGAGGGGAGTCTTGAAGCCTGGCAAACCTGAGCTTGGAACCCAGCACCACCCTTTTGCCAGCTGTGTTAGGTAAAACACTTCCTCTCTCTGATCATTGGCTTTCTAATTTGACAGTAAAGAACGTAGTATCTACTTTGTCTAGTTGTTGTGGGGATTAGAAGCAATATATGTAAGGCACCTAGCAGAGGGGTCCTTTCATTGCATGCATTCCTTAAATGCTGACTATGATTATTATAAAGCCATGGGAACTGGGTTTCTGTATCTGAAAACCTTAATTCTGACATCCTTTCCTCAGTGACTTTGGTCTCTCATTTTCATGCTTTTGGGATCCTCCTAACTGACTTTTGTGACACTATTCACCTCTGATGTGCTTTTATCATGAAAGAGCTAGGCTCAAGAATTATCTATATCTTAGTTTTAAAGAAAATCCAGAACACTGAATATCTATGTGAAATTTCCTCTTTTCCACCACCAAATTGGTGAGAAAACACATCTTTGGCCAAGAACCAAAGTTTGGGACTTTCTATTAAGTGTAGTTTAATATTCCTCAAAGTATGATCCTCAAACTATCTGCTTGAAAGGTATGAGGATGAAAAGGAAAGTTACAATCATCACTATAGACTATTAAATCAGAATACCTGGGGTCTGGGCAGGATATGCATTTTAAACAAGCTTTCCAGGTGATTCTGTGTCCGTTAATGTTTGTTTGTTTGTTTGTTTATTGAGATGGAGTTTTGATCTGTCACCAGGCTGCAGGGCTGTGGCGTGATCTCAGCTCACTGCGACCTCTGCCTCCCGGGTTCAAGCAATTCTCCTGCCTCAGCCTCCCAAGTAGCTGGGATTACAGGCATGCACCACCACACCTAGCTAATTTTTGTATTTTTAGTAGAGACAGGGTTTCACCATGTTGTCTGGGCTGGTCTCAAACTCCTGACCTCAGGAAATCTGCCCACCTTGGCCTCTCAAAGTGCTGGGATTACAGGCGTGAGCCACCGTGCCCGGCCTAATGTTTGACAATTTAGATTAGTTGAAATATTATGCTCTTTTCCAGGCTTATTGAGATATAGTTGGTGTATTAGTCTGTTCTCACACTTCTTTACAGCAAGAACTACCTGAGACTGGATAATGTGTTTCGAAAAAGAGGTGTAATTGGCTTACAGTTCCACAGGCTGCACAGGAAACATGGCTGGGGCAGCCTCAAAAAACTTACAATCATGGTGAAGGCAAAGGGGAAGCAGGCAAGTCCTATACTGCTGGAGCAGGAGGAAGAGAGAGAAGGCAGACGGCAGCGGGAGGGTGCCACACATTTAAACAATCAGATCTCATGAGAGCTCACTTACTGTCATGGGTGCAAGGGGGAAATCCACCCCCATGATCCAATCAACACTAAGGATTACAAGTGGATGTGAGATTTGGGCAAGGACACAAATCCAAACCATATCAATTGGTATACAAAAAAGTTGCTTTGGTATACAAAACTACACATAATTGATGCATACAATTTGGTGAGTTTGGATATATGTATATACTCATGTTATCACCAAAATTCAGGTCATAAACATACCCATCACCTCCAAAAGCTTCCTGTGTCCCTGTGTTATTCTTTTTGTTTTTTGTTTTGTGTGTATTTATGGTAAGAACACTTACTAGAAGATCTATCCTCTTAAATGTTTAAGTACTGCATTTCTTAAAGTAATCATGAAACAGTATCAGGAAGACACAGGGATGGGGCACATTGTAGCTTCTGAGGGGAATCCTAGGTATGTGAAGTGAGGTACACATCCACCTAAACTTCACGTTCTTTTCTATTTGCCTATCTTCTCTCTTCCACCTGAAAAAAGAGCAGTATGGCATGCCTGAGACATTGAGTCCCCAACCAATTTAATTAATTCACTGAAGACCACATGGTTGAATTTTCTGATCACTTAGTGGGTTTCTGTCAAATTAGATTAGCTGGCGTTCAAATGCAAAGCTTAAGGTTCTTTGGCTTGGAGTTCATTTAAAGATGTGGGTATTTGTTTTTGCAGTACAAGCTTGTGTTGAAAACTCTTCTCCCTGGTGAACTCTGGACTACCTGCTATGGATCTTTCATGCCTGTTGTTAACAACACTGGGATGAGGCCATGCTTTAATTTTTACTTATGTAATGGAACTCATCCATCAAATTTTACAGAGCCTTTTTGATATGGTCAGTGCTTATTGGTGTTCAAAAAAAAAAAAAAATCCCTGTTCCAAACCTGTGTTTAATTCCAAAGCAATTGCCTTTGGCTGTGTTCTACAGTCAGTACTGAATATGTTGCCTTGCAGGTGGTTTTGTTTTATTAGCGATCTCTGAGTTTAAAACAAAAATATGCTTTGTTTCTCTTCTAGATTTCAGTTAGTATTCACACTTCTGTTAACAGTGAATGTTAGATAAATGCTATCTAATAAAAATAACACAGATATCAGTTTTTGAGCTTTTATTATGTGCCATATTCTATGTTGAGCCCTTTATAATGGAGCATTTTGTGTTGAGAATTCTCTGTTCATCCTCACCAGAAACTTGTGAACATCGTTGTCCTCTTTTTATAGATGGCAAAACTGAGGTTAGAGGCGTTTGAAACTATTGAGCCAGGATTCAAAACTTTGCTTTCTTTTTCTAAACCTATACAAGGTTGATTTACGTAAGTTATCATGAAGAAAGTTTGTAATAATTTCCACTTTAACCTAACATCTACTAACTGTATTAATCAGCTGTTGCTACCATACTGCTGTATAACATGTTAAACTAAAACTCAATGCCTTGAGACATTTGTTGTTTGCTTATGGGTTGGTGAGTTGTCTGAAGCTAGATCTAAGCAAGACTTGGATTTGGGCTGTAGACTGGATTCAAGTATGGGCCAAGTTTTTCCTTCTGAGGCTCAAGCTAAAGGGCAGCATCTTCCTAGGGCATAGTCTTCTCACAATCAATAACAAGAAGACAAGAGAAACATGCAATACCTCTCAAGAATGTGGACTAAAACAGGCATACTATCAATTTCACCTACCTTAAATTAGCTAAAGCAAGTCACATGGCCAAAACCAACATCAATGTGATGAGAAATATGGAAATTAGTGTGAATGCTGAGAGCAGGATAGGTATGTAAAGAACCGCAGCAGTGCTTACATCTACCATAGTCACCCTTCCTTTTCTTCTCATAGTCACTGAAATGTCATTGGATTCTGAGCATGGCATTAAAAGAACTGAAGTTTTCTACAAATTAAAATAAGATTTTATTTTTATGTCTCATTAAAGTTATAATTTCATAACATTTTTGCCATGTTAAACTTAATCATAAAGATACAGAGACTTGTATGATTAGAGACACGGGCTCAGTATAGATTGTGATTACTGTTTATAAATGATTATGGCAGTATGGATAGTAATAGCCAACCCAATTAGAGAAAGACAAATTTAAGCTTCATTTATTTTTTGAAGACATTATATTAATATATACTATATGAGAAACAGAAGCAATATGTGTACTGAAAAAGTTTATTAAAAGCTCTTTCGATGCTTTATTTGATAGAGCTGTGACTTACAATCCTTTTGTTCTAAATATAACCGCATTTTTGCAATGTGTACAACTCTTCTTAAACATTGCCAGTGTTTTTGAATATGTTGTTGCCACTTTTGTTCTTAATGTAGATTTTTGAGGAAAGAAAACATCACTAAGATATTGCAATCTTTTTTCCCCACCTGTTTGCAAACTGTAACTATGCCAGCCTCTAATCAGTGGTATGCTGGTAAACCATCTCTAAAAGAGAGGGGTGGCGGGGCTATGATTTGTACTGTTCACCAATTTGTAAGGTGTAAATATTCCCACCATGGCTGCTTTGGATTTGCCTGTAGCTTAACAATCAGCTCACAAAATTCAGCTATGAGACATCTCCCACAACCATCTTCTGATATGAATACTATTTGTTCCACTAAAGAGTTTCTTATCCTTTTTATTTTCTTCTAATTATTTTTTCATACTGCCTGAGTTTGTTCTCATACACGATCAAAACAATAAATGAGACTTAAGTGCTTCTCAAAAACCAGTATGAAAATATGGTGCTTTAAGCTTTGAAAGCAAGCCACTGTGTTTTTGATATACATGCAAATTGAGTATTCTACTGTAGAAGACAGCATGGAATCCTAAAAGATCACAACCTATCATTTGTTACATGTTCCTCATGGTATAAGAAAGGAAACTAAGGTTCTCTTTGAATTTAAATAGCCATGGTTTCAGTGGACCGAAAGGGATTTCCTTCCCTGTCTTCTGATTCCATCTGAAATAAGCTACATGAAATCCAGATAACTAACCTTTGTTGTTGCATTGGAGAATGTACTTAACAGGATATATGTCAATGCCTTCTTACTTTTTTCATGTGAATGGAATGCATTTAAATGTAGAAAGCGTTTGAATGGTGGAAATAGTCTCTCCTTTGCCAAGTATTATGCATAAGAATGAGACTGGGTAAAGTTTCCTTTAAGTAGACTCAGTATCCCACTGTCCTCCTTAGCAACTGACCCCTCCTCCTAGAGTTGAGTGATGGGCACATATTCTGTGTATTTTCCTCTCCCATTTTTTTTTCCTGTGGATATTTCTTTGAACGGGAAAACTCAATCATTTCTACCTTAGGCACATTAGATCACTGGAAGGATTTCCAGGAGTAAGTACACATCCATTCTTTTCTCTAATTAATTCAAGTACTGCACATTTATAGGGTGATATGCCCTGTCTTAAATATTGGGATGGATACAAAACTAAATTTGATTTTTTTTAAAGTTACAATTTAATGAGGAAGACAGGAAATCTGACCTGTATTCACATTTCCTTAATCTCAGGAAGAAAATAAAGGGCAAATTGAGATGTGTGCTATGAATTCAGATAAAAGAAAACAGACTTACAGTAGAGACATTGAGAGTCAGGGAAGCCTTCCTGGAAGAGGTAGCATTAAATAATGGGTAAGATGTTGATGTATAAAAGTTAGGAAAGAGTGAGGTAGTTTTCCAGAATAAGAGAGTAACCACCTAATGGGTTCACCTTGCCCACAACCTAGACAGAGCCGATTTATCAAGACAGGAGAACTGCAATGGAGAAAGAGTAATTCACACAGAGCTGGCTGTGTGGGAGATCATAGTTTTATTATTACTCAACTCAGTCTCTCCGAGCATTCCAGGATTGGAGTTTTTAAGGATAATTTGGCAGTTAGGGGCTCAAGAAGTGGGGAGTACTGATTGGTTGGGTTGGAGATGGTATCAAAGGGGGTCAAAGTAAATTTTTCTTGCTGTCTTCTTTTCGTAGGTGGGATTGCAGAACTAGTTAAGCCAGACAACCTGTCTGGGTGGTGTCAGCTGATGCACCCAGTGCAGGGGCTGCAAAATATCTCAAACACTGATCTTAGGTTTTTCAATAGTGATGTTATTCCCAGGAGAAATTTGGGGAGGTTCAAGCTCTTGCAGCCAGAGACTGCATGGCTCCTAAACCATAATTTCTAATTTTTTAGTTAATTTGTTAGTCGTACAAAGGCAGACTGGTCCCCAGGAAAGAAGGGTGTTTTTTTTGGGAGGAGAAGGGGCTATTACCAATTTTGTTGTTTCAGAATTTTCAGAGTTCAACTATAAACTACATTCCTTCTCAAGGTTAGTTCAGCCTCTGTCCAGAAATGAACAAAGACAGCTCAAAAGTTAGAAGAAAATGGAGTTTGTTAGGTCTGATCTCTTTCACTGTCATAATTTCCTGAATTATAATTTTTGCAAAGTTGGTTTCAGGAGGAGTCACAGAAGTAAAGATTAGAGATAGAGGACCAGAGAGTATAAACAAGAAATCTCAGTTATTCAGTTTGACTGGAGTTTGATAGGGAAAACGGGGAGACGTAGAATGGAAGGTTAGCCTGAAAAGGCCCTGAGTACCAAGATGGTTTTGGAAATAGTGGCATTTTCAGTTGGTGGTTGAATGAAGGCACAATTTGAAGAATGGGATCTTGCTGAAGAAATTGCATCATCAAATGGTTACCATCTTCCCCTTAAAGCTAGTTGAGCTATGAATGGATGGAAGGCTTCCACCCTTTTGACCAATTCCGAAAGCTGGGTGACCTCCCTAGAAATGATCACTGGATCTGGCAAAAGTAAGATAAAGGGAATAAACCCACAAAACAAATGCTACCTGTCCTCCAAAGACTCCATAATGTATCAGCCCCATGTGAGATTCAAACCAGTTTGGAAGTAAATGTAAGAAGGTACTAGAAAACCTAAGATTTGTCATCTTGATGCAGAACAACAAAGTGGTTGTCCAGTTGGCTTTTGTTTCTCTTGTCTCATATTGCTTAAAACTGATGAGCTTCTGGAGAGTTTCTTTAATCAGTTCCGAAAGGCTGTGAACTTGTTTATTCCCATATCAGTGCAGAAGATGGAGTCGGCTAAATTTAGCTTAAACATTAAGTACCATTCAAATACTTTTTTCTCTTAACTATACAAATCCTGCAGAAAATAAGATTTTCATGTCTTAATTGTGATACCAAAAGTGTCTTTTATTCTCAGCGTGCTTGAGATAGCAAAGTAATTTTCGAGCTGAATGTGATTGTCTCAGACAGTCATGATTCAAATATTTAATCTAAAGGGAAAATTCCCAGAGTGCCCCTCTCATCATTTCTCAGTTCTATGGAGAATAAAAGCCTCAACTTTATACGATCAGATATTATTTCCATTATTGGTATTGTGCTGTAGGCAAATATCCTTCAAGAGGCAAAGTCTACATCCCTTGTGCTTAGCGAGTTGGGCATCACAAAGGCCCAATCTGGCCTTTACAATATGAGCTGCTGCTACCTTGTAATCTGTGGAGAATTTAATAACAATAATTTTACTTTATACAGCACAGCCTTTAAGATTTAATAGTAGATTCTTCACACACACAGAGTATATTTTTCCCTTTCAAGGTCTTTTCTTATTCAAAGATCAAATTTCCTATAGGTTTAGTTGCTTTAACAAAGTGCTGTCAGGTTGCACTGTGTAGGGGTGGGTGAGGATCTATAGATTGATTACCTGGGGACTTGGATGAAAGCAACTTACTTAGCAACCCACTGGTATCATTTCAAGTTTTCTCATTATCCATTAAGAAGCAAATGTCATAGGTTAATCATCTTTTCTAAATTGCTGGCATTTTAACATATCCCAAATAATGTTACATCTCAAGCAGTTTTTCTCCAAGTATAAGTCTTCAGACCACCCACGTGTAAATCTCCTGGTGAGATTAAAAATGCAGATTTCTGAGGTACCCCCAATCTTACTGAGTCAGAATTTCTGGGGATAGGACCAGAAATTTACATTTTTAAAAAGAGGATAATATGTGATTCTTATGTACACTAAAGGTTGAGACATACTAGTCTCTGTGCTTTCAAGTTTCACTATTTAATTTTATTCTTACAAATGTTATGTATAGTAGGCCGGGCGCGGTGGCTCAAGCCTGTAATCCCAGCATTTTGGGAGGCCGAGACGGGCAGATCACAAGGTCAGGAGATCGAGACCATCCTGGCTAACATGGTGAAACCCCGTCTCTACTAAAAATACAAAAAACCTAGCCGGGCGAGGTGGCGGGCGCCTGTAGTCCCAGCTACTCGGGAGGCTGAGGCAGGAGAATGGCAGGAACCCGGGAGGCGGAGCTTGCAGTGAGCTGAGATCCGGCCACTGCACTCCAGCCTGGGCGACAGAGCGAGACTCTGTCTCAAAAAAAAAAAAAAAAAAAAAAAAAAAAAAAAACAAATGTTATGTATAATAGTAGTCTCTTCAGACTTGTAGGTAAAGATAATAAAGTAGAGATTGGCTTAAGTATGGGGTTCTCAAATTCCATGCTGAGGCACCCCTGGATACTACAGTGATCTTACAGAGCTTTGCAGGATATTTTAAATTTTCTAGGAAACTACAGTGATACTTGACATCTGTTGGGCAACTACGAGTTCAAAGCATTTCAGGTTCAAACTATATCTCTACTGTACTTGTTGCCACATATATTTTTTATGTTGTCATGTTTGTGTAGCCAGGTTTGTAGTAGTTGCTGTGAACAAAAGCTTGCCCTATGTGAGAATCAATATAGAACAAGAAAAAAGAATGCTGCTGTCCAATCTGATTCTGACATTTTAAGAGGTGTGCAGCAATATTATTATTATTAATTTTTGAGACGGAGTTTCGATCTTGTTGCCCAGGCCAGAGTGCAATGTCACGATCTTGGCTCACTGCAACCTCCGCCTGCCGGGTTCAAGCAATTTTTCTGCCTCAGCCTCTCGAGTAGCTGGGATTACAGGCATGTACCACCACACCCAGCTAATTTTGTATTTTTCGTTGAGACAGGGTTTCTCCATGTCGATTAGGCTGGTCTCGAACTCCTGGCCTCAGGTGATCTGCTCGCCTGGGTCTCCCAAAGTGCTGAGATTACAGGCATGGGCCACATAAGACTTTATTATATTTTTATAATATTTGATATATTCACATATTATGTGACATTTTATAATATCTCAAATCATGCATATTTTTTCAAACAGACGTTAAAACATCAGAAGATAAACATCTGTTAAGGTGTTTGAACAACTTAATAAATGGAAATATTAAGTGTTTTGGGGGCCTACTTTACACAGTGAAATACTACTGGGACACTAAAGTACCACATGACCTTACTGGAGTTTGGGAACCTCTGGTATAAGTCATGACTTTGTGGAAGTAAATTATGAACCCAAGTCTACATGGCTCTAAATGCTATGTATGTTGAATGATGCTTCTTAGATCATAATCCCATCAAGGAATTCCAGAGTACAGATGTGTGTGAGGACAGGCTTGGGTGTGAAAAGCTTTTCAGGACTGCATCATTAACATAGGAGTTCATTGTTCTCATTCCTCTGACTGTCAGATTGGATTGACTATCAAGTAACCCCGATTCTAGCCCTGACTTTGCCCCCTAGCTCTACATCTTCGGCTAGGTTACTTCCTTGTGTTTTAGGGTTTTAGCTGGACTTGGCTACCTAGCAACAGAGATAAGGAAGACGGTAGTTATAAATATCTACACAGTCTTTAGCTGCCAGGCACTGTGCTAAGTGTTTTGTGTCATTGTTTTTATTCTCAAATATCCTTGAGTTATTTTATTAGGTTCTGTTATTATTTCTATTTAATAGATAAGCAAACTGAGAAAGAGGTGACGCTCTGTACCAGTCAAGTAGCAGCTAACACAGGTTATCCAACACTGGAAATTATGCTCTTAATCACTGACTGCAAAAGTTATAAATAAATTTATTTAAGTTCCTTTACAGTCTTCAAAATAGCTATAATTTAGGTAACAGAGTAAGGCCTTATCTCAAAAAAAAAAAAAAAAAATTCAGTGAAATCTAGCGCCTCATTCACATTTAGATCTCAGATCTCAGGAGATTGGTGTCATATGGAGTGCAATAAAATGTCCACCTTCACAGTCTACATTCTGGAAGAGATCACCATTTTGAATCAGACCAACCGTTAACCTCTGGAGACACCCTACTTCCTGCCAAATTCCCACAGATCGGTCATCAAGGCAGGAGGTCACAATGAATTGGAATGAAAGTGAGCAACCAGGTCCAGATCTAATCCTTAACTCGTTCAGGCGGAGAGGCCTAGAAGACGAAATCAGAATCAAGGACCAGTGAGTGGCTGCTGTGTATTTCTCATCTGCTTGTAGCTCTCATCCCTGCAGCCCTTCCTTCCATAACAGAATGCAATTTCCAAAGAAAACCAATGAATATAGAAATAGAGCTGCTCTTTTACACAGGAAAATCCTCTGACTTGAGGAAAATAGAAAAGGGGATTAACAGCACTCAGGGTGTAAGAAGTCAGGAGAAAACGTGAGAAATCAGCAATCCGTTGATATGAACAGTAGAGTGACATTTAAGCTGGCCAAGGAGACCCAGGAGATCATGTTCAAGCATTTCTTTAAGGCAGAGAGATACCATCTCATTCAAGTCTTTGCTGTTGCCTGGGAAGCACTTTTACAGCTAGAAATAATAATAAAAAGGCCTTTGCAAGAAGTGTTGTGTTTACAACCTGTAATGTTGGAATTTGTTTTTTAAATGAAGATTTTGGAAAACCAGAGGTATCCCATTCAGAATTTATACCATATTTTTTGAGATGGGGATAGGAAAGGGTAGATCAAAAGATATGCTGGGGATACTTGGTAATGAGATGCACATTCTCTTCTTAAGAGATAAAGATAGAAAAGATTGGCTGGAGAGAGAAGCTTGTTAACTTACATGCCTGCCTCTGCCAGCCAACTAACAGTCTGCTTAGAATTTTTCCAGAAGGAATGGCTGGCTGCTTGGCAGCTGTTCTTTTTACACTGTTCCTTGGGACCTCACTAGCTGCACGTGGATCAGATTTGTCTAATTCAGAAGCCAAAATATTTAGAAGTACTAGAGGGATGGGCAGCCTACTCGGATGGAATTAAGTTTTGTGTGTGTGTTTGTTGTTTTTGTTTGTTTTTGAAACACGGTTTTACTTTGTTACCCAGGCTGTAGTGCAGTGGCATGATCATGGCTCACTGCAGCCTCAACCTCCTAAGCTCAGGTGATCCTCCCACCTCAGCCTCTCCTGAGTAGTTGGGACTACCAGTGTGCACCACCACGCCTAGCTAATTTTTGTATTTTTGTAGAGATAGGGTTTCACCATGTTGCCCAGGCTTGTCTCGAACTCCTAGGCTCAAGCCATCCACCCACCTCAGCCTCTCAAAGTGCTGAGATTACAGGCAATCTGTGTTAATATTCAGCAGCAGATGCTGCTTATCTGGCATTCTTCTTCTCTGGGCCCCAAAATTTTGACGACCATAGTCATAAAGGTCTCTAGCAGCTCAAACATTTTAAAGCAACAGTATTTGGGAGTGTTCTTTAACTCATGGCCTTTATGGTGACAACAGCATTGATTGAGAATGACTGATTGAGAATGAATCTGACCACTGCTATACACAGAACTTGCTATAGATTAATTCCTTTAAGTGAATTAAGCAGACTTCAGAGGCTTCAAGCCACAAAGTAATTTTCACAAGTTTAAATTTTCTGTCTAGAGTCGTTCCATAGTCTTCAATAATGAGATGTACCGGTGCTTCCTAACTTCTTTTTCTGATACAAGATGCCAGAAAAAAAAATGTTTTAGCAAGCTGGGGTGTATTTTACAAGCAAATAGCAGAGGCTAGAGGACTGATAGAATCAGTATCATGACGTATAACCTAAGTGATGCAAATGCCCAAGATCCTAAGATCTTTCTATGAGGGAACTAGTTCTATACCTTATCTCAGAAGGTTCTTTGCATTGGTTCAGCCTGTTTTCTCCACTGTGATCCCATATATAGGATCTTACTTTCGTCTTATGTCACCTACTCTGGGATGACCAGTTCTTGAATCATAGCCATTATTATACATCATTTTCATCTGGAATGCTCTTACTGCTTATACTTTTGCAGAAAGTGTGATTTTTGCTGTTGAGTCTCTGAAAGATTTTGCTTCCCTTTAACATACTCTGCAAATACTAGTTGTCTGCTTTACCAGTTCACAGGGATGCCTTGAATGATGCTACAATTCCTCTCTCCTCTCTCTTGCTATCCTCTCCCTTGCTTTCTCATTCTGGATCTACCAAGACTGAGTATTCTCCAGGGCAAAGGCAAGAGTTTTAAATTGTGTTACTGTTTGCAGGAAACGTCACTTTCTTCTCAGCCAAGCTGGAAATGGTTCTCCTGTAGTGCAGCACCATAACACTTTCTGTATAACACTTAGCATTTCTTTAGGACAGGGCTTGGCAAACTTATTTATTTCATAATGGATCAGACAGTACATATTTTAGGTTCTGCAGGTCATATGGTTTCTGTTGCAACTGTGCAACTCTGTCATTGCAACATGAAAGCAGCCATGGGCAGTATAAAAATGAATGACCGTGGTTGTGTTCCAAAAGAACTTTACTTACAGTAACAGATATTAGACTGCATTTGGCCCATAGGGCCACTCTGATTCCAGCTCAGAAATCACTAGCTTTGCCTTTACTTTTATAAAAAGTAGAGGCAAGAGGTTACTTTTTAATCACATCATATATTCTAGCAACAGTCAACTATGATATGCCTTTTGAAAGGGTACATTTTGGGGTCTTTATTTTTATCCTTTTCTGCAACTTGTTCATGATAACATCTCCAAGCCACTTTTCTCCTATTGGGTCTTTTCTCCTATTGGATTCTTTATCTCTCTCCATTTGAAATTCTTGGCTGCAAGGGTTTCAGGTGGGGAATAGTGTGGCATTATTGAAAGGCAACCAAAATCAGAAGACTTAGTGCTAGTCCTGATGCTGCCATTTACTAATTCCCTGATGTTGATTCCTCAGAGCCTTTTCACACCTTATCTGTAAAGCGGACACTCCTCAGGGGGTTATTGGAAAGGTAAAAGTGCTACCAGCAGGAGCTTTTGACTTAGACCCCTACCTCTTGCTAGCTGTGTTATCTAGAGCAAGTTACTTAACTGCTCTATACCTCAGTGATATTGCATGTAAGATGAAATGAGACCTTGTAAAAATTAAATGACATAATGTATGTAAAGTGCTCACTGCAGAGCTTTGCACACAGTAAGTCTATACTAACTAGTATTTGCATTTTTTATGTATCATTACACTTATTTATCACTATACTTACGGACTGCTTCATAAATTCCAAGCCAGAATACACATTCAGATACAATGCCTAAACTAATCTTATCTTCTTCCGTCAAATATATTTGGCCACTTAAATAACAGAGCTTATTTCATCTTACTCATGTGCTTTCTTGAACTAGAAATTTAAGTAACAGACAACCATTGCAAGCTACCTGAGACCTATTTTTCTAATTTTGTTCCTGTAGATACATTTGAGAGGTTAGAGGAGGGAACATTTAGGCTGTAAGATCCAATTCGGGCATCCTGTTTCTCTCTGAGCTATTAATTAAATTTGACTCCTGAAACACTAATAAATTGCAAAGGGCTTCCAACTTGCTCTGGTTCTGTAATATTTCAGTCAAAGTTTCTTTATGATCCTTGTTTTCTTCCCATTCTTCTCCACCCCAGGAACATCTGAAAGCAATTTTAAAAACTCAACATGCAATGTAAGAATGAATTACTGCAATCCCTAAATAATCAAATAGATCACATTACTTCATGAAAAGTAGCATGGTTGAAAAACTGCAGTAGGAAGATCAAGGATTCATATTAAAGAGGGGGTTAGGGTGAAAGCAAAAGGAATGGCTTTTAATAATTTTAAAACATTGTTGATATAAGGTCTAGAAGCTTTTTGCTTCTAAAACAAACAGGATTTCTGATGCTAAAACCTTATTACAATGCTGATGCCAATCTGCTGCTTGTTTCCTTATAGGAGACTGATTTTTTTTTTCCTCCTTTCTGGAAATTTCTCCTGAATCATTCCCTATGGATTCAGAAAATTCTGCTATTTTCTAAGGCTTTCATAAAATTTGAGATCAATTCTCCCACAGGCTCTGTTATCTTGACTATCTCTTTTTTCAAGTTTTGGGGGATTTTGGCTTGGAGTGTTTAAATCAGCATTTACCATCTTCAAATTCAAAGTCATCCGTGCCTACTTTTTTCTTTGTTTTCACAAGCAAAATGCTTTCTAATTGCTAAAAATTTGTACCAGAAATCACAGCACATAAGTCCCATTTTTCTGGACATGATATTCTCTTACGAAAAGGTGTTACAGAAATAAAGATCCCTTGGAGCGTATAGCAAAGACTAATAAAGGCCGATAAAGTCCTACCGCACCCATATAGACAAGAGGAAGAGTTAACAGTAACATATGTTTAGTTCTTCAGCATGTGTGTTTTATTTGCACTTTCAACTGGCATTTTAAAATTTCATAGGAAAAAAAGTCTAGATAAGCAAGCAGCAAATTGTATCTGTAAAGAGCCAGATAGTAAATATTTTAGGCTTTGAGGGTTACAGGTCTCTACCACAAACACTGTGGGGAGAAAGCAACTTTCTCCATTGTGGGGAGAAAGCAACCATAAACAATATGCAAATGAAAGGGGGTGTGGCTGCATTTCAATAAAACTTTACTTGTAAAAACAGGTAGGGGTTGGGTTTGGCCATTAGGTCTTAGATTATGAACATGTGATCTAGACTATCACCTTCTCTAGTGGGGATGGGGAAGGGAGCCCAGAAGATCAGCATCTCTGGGTCCATATTCACCATAACAGCCTTGAGTCAATTAACAACTGGTCCTTTTTCACACACAAGAACTGTATGGTTTGCCACAGTCCCCACTACTCCCTATGAACTCCCAACCCAGTTTACTTGAGTCATTAGCAGTATTTATCTGGCCTCTGTACAATTTAGACTCTATAACTCTGATTTAAGGGTTGTAAACTGAACAATGCATATGTATAGTTATTGGTGTAAGTAGCAAATATTATCTTAAAAACTTTGGTGGGCCAAAGTGTGGATGACAAGACTGCAATAAGAAAGAAATTGGTACATACTCAGTGCCTCAATTGGCTTTGTTTGATGAAGCACTGCTTTAAGAGGCTGTGGATATAATCCCTGCTCTAGAAGACCTGAGAGTTTAATGTTCTGCACAAATTCAAAAAAACAAAATGTTGAGTATGTGTTATATACAATGAGAGATAAATGCTGTTCTTATTTAATTATGTTATGCCAGTATCTCATACACGCTGTTCTTATTTAAATATCTTATACCAAGTAACAGAGCAGAGCTTCTCAAAGGCTGGTCCTTGGGCTATTTGCAGTAGAATTATGATGGATGGGAGGGATACATGCTTATAATTAGATTAGAACTGCAGATACCTAGGCCTACCACAGATTTCCTGAATTAGCCATCTAGGATCTGCATTTTTTAAAAGTCCCAAGGTATTTCTTATACACTATAAAATTGCATAACTGCTCCTATAAAACAAGGACAGGCATCGTACTTCCTGTTTGTTTATTGGATGTAATTTAAATTCCTTTTTAACAGAAAAGCAGCAGGATACATCTTCAGGACAGAGCCAATTACATGTACGAACATTTATTCCAGGCACAATTAAGCATTGATGAAGAGGTTGTTTATCTGTGTCAGAAAGAGCTCCATGCTGGGTCACCTAATAAGTAGTCATGTGACCGTGGACCAGCCACTTAACTGCTCTGGTGTCCATATTCTAATCTGAGGGCAGAAATGAGGGCATTGCTAAAAGACCAAGACCCGTGTAGCTGGGAAACTGACTTTGAAATTCTATTTAAGAATTCCTATGCTGAAACTTACGGTACTGTCATACTTTACTAGTGAGATGGAAGGAAAGTATTCCCTCCTAATAGGTGGCTTACCTGTATTCCAGTAGAGTGGGGCTTCCCAGCTTTGGATGCTCATTGGCATCATACAGGGAGCTTTTTAAATTCCTGATGTTCAGGCCATGCTCCAGATCAACTAAATCCAAATTTCTGGTGCTAGCACCCAGGCATCGGCATCGTTAAAATTCCTTGGGTGTTTCTAATGTGCCACCCAGGTAAGAACAGCAGCACTAGAGAAATGGTAGCCAAAGTTACTTAATTAAAAGAGTAACCTGGGTTGTTGAAAGTGCAAGGTTTCAGTCCCTGTCCTGGACAATCCAATTCATTGAGCCTAGGATGGGTTCTAGAAATCTGTGTTTTTGATAAGCAACCAAGATGATTGTTGGGATCAGATAAATTGCGGTAAATACCACACCAGAGAATTTTTTAGTGTATTAAGCAGATTCAATGTAGTATAGGGGTTTTTCTTCAACCCCCCTAGGTTTGTAGTTAAAATGGACACCTGTTACAAAAGATAGATTAACAAGAGATAAATAAAAGTTTATTAACATGTATTTTATATATATTCATGGGGGACACTCAGATGGAGTAGTTCTCTAAGAATGACTTTGAAGTTCAGCTTATATAGCATCTTCCAAAAGGATCTATACATTTTTAGAGAGGTAACAAGACAAAGGAAAAGAACTTTGAGTCTCTAGAGGTGGCAATTTAAGGGGGAAGACAAATAACTGGAAGAGAAAGGCTAGTTATAGCAGAAAAGCTTATTAATGTGGATTCCTCTGGTATCATCTTCAGGTTGATGAGGGTGTAAAGCTGTCTTCAGTGGTCAACCTTTGTTCTCCCCAGCAGAGAGGGAGAAGTTTACCTTTGTGTTTGCAAAGCTCTGTCTTGTTTTTAGGCAAGTAGAGTGAGGTCAGAGAGCTATCCTACGTCTGCTTCATCTTAATGGTCTTCAGCTCAGCAGTCCTATTTTGGATTTCTATTTGGGGGCAGCATGTTCTATTCTTCCACACTGGAAAGCAGGACTATTAAGAGCATTAAGGAATAGAGATGTATAATAGAAATAAGAATAGACAATTATGGGAGAAACCAGGAAAGTGAGGGTCTGAAGGAGGTGGGAGATCTGAGAAAAATCACTAACCACCCTCTTAAGCACTTGTAGGTAAACAAGTAGGAGCTTGCATAGGAATATGATATCAGGGAGGAAATACAGTTTCTCCTCAAGTAATAAATTGGTAGGTGGGACAGATCCCTGTAATAAAAGACAGATTAACAAGAGAAAACAAGCAGGTTTATTAACGCATGCAGTACACATCATGCAGGGAAACCTCAGTGAAAGGTAATTGAAGGCAATGCCTTAGAACTCTAGCTCCTATAGCATCTTCAACAAAATAACAATAAATTGTAGAGAAGTGACAAGGCAAATAAAGTAGTTTTAGGCTTCCAGAGGTGAAAAACTATGGGATGGTAAATATATAGAAGTGAACTAATGGAGTAAGATTTGTTTGTAGATTCCTCTGGTGCCATATCTGAGCTGGTAAGAGTTTTCTCCAATAAAGGAGAATTTATATTCCATCTGTCTGTAGAAAAGAAGGGAGGACAGAAAGCATTCTTCCTTTATTTGCTGCTGCCTAACTGTCTTTAGCTCAACCATATTTATGTCAAAGAGACCTATTTGGCATGACGTATTCTGGTTTCTGTCAGTAGGAAGGCAGATGCCACAGTCACAGTGGGATGGCAGAAGAAAACTGACAGAAGTGCATGGAAGGCTGTTGTACCACTGTCAGTGATAGGCCTGGGGACACTGGTGATTAGAGGGTCAGAAGTTGGGAAGAAGACCTGGAAGCAAAGCAAGGGAAAGTGAGGATGACCTAGAGCCCACATCTGTCAGTTACCTCCTCTACCTATGACGACCTTCACAGGATATAGGGCTGCTTTCGGAGACTTCTGTTCTGAGCAAATCTAAAACAGAATTAAAAAGCGAAGAAGCCAAATTGACCCAGTATTAAACTACCATGCCAGGAAAATGACTTTTTTGTTCCCCTAAAATTGTACCTTTTAACAAATGAGATGACTCCCTTATCTGTCCTTAAATTGTGCTCACTGGAGAAAAAAGCATACTTCACAGATTTATTGCTCTCTACTGGGCTGGAATTAAGTCATTTTATCCCCAACTCTGATTTTTCATTCAGTTGTCTCCCATCAGCTTTGTGCAATTCATCCAAGCACCAAGCACTAGTAGTCTTTGGTCTATCTTTGGACAAACAAGGAGTCTGTAGCTTTTGTTTCTTTGGTTGTCTCTGTTCCTAGAAGTCACATTGTGAAGATAGACTTGATTGTGTCTTTCTTTCTTAAGTAAAGCCTGATATAGCCTGTAAGCCATTTATAGGTGATTCTCACCTTATCGGTTATGCTCAGCTGCACAAGGACATCATGTGATTATTGTGGTATGAGCACTGTAGTAGTAATTTTTATTTGGTGGGTTTGAAAAGTTTTTGATGCTTTAACGACCGGGTATTTCTGATCTAGGTTTGTGGATAAGTACATTGTTTTGTATTCATAGCCACTATTTGCTGTATAATCTGGCCGTTCGTGCAACAATGGCTACAGGGAAGTAGGAAACAATAGAAGAAAAACTCTAAATATTCAGAAAAAGGCAGGAAAGAGAAAAATTGAGCCTGAGGCAGAGAGCAGAGGAGGGAGGTCAGTAGGGAAGGAAGAGGAAGCATTCTTGTCAAAGGTCACACAGCATTTCAGTCTCCTAACGTTTTAACACTTGTGATGAACTCCGCAAGCAAAATCCACCAGGCTTGCTTTATTCCACATATGGACTAAAAAAGAGTAAGCTCTATTGTAATTCCAGAATTAATCAACCCTGGCCTGAGCAGTACAAAATGCAGTTTTCAGACAAAAATGCTGTAACTAATTCATACAACTTTAAGCAAAGTGTTTTTGATCTCTGGGCCTCAGCTTTCTCACCATTAAATGTGGTGCTTGGACTGGATTAGAGATTACATATTAGCAGCCAGTGGACTATATGTATATACACTAGCTGACACTCAAGTTTTGACTAGAGGGGTTTTCATTTGTTTGTTAAAAACAAACAAACAAAAAAACTAGACTCCACATTTTATTTGAATTTCACTTATTTTTCTAAAGTTTTTTTTTTTTCTATCCCAAGATTTAATCTAGGATACCACAATGCTTTTAGTACAGGGTGATTTCTTTTAATGAAATTGTCAATATTCAAAAAGTGAAATATTTCACATAACAGATGTGGATTTCACACTTCCTCTGAAAGCTCAGGTGATCTGATGTGGATTTCACACTTCCCTTGACAACTCGGAGAACAAAAGCCCTGTGTTTACATCTAGCAGTGATAAGCTGAAGCTGAGATACTACTGCTCTTTTAGGCATGATATGTGCCTCCATTTTCCCCAATCTCCCCTACTCTCTATTGCCTCCCAGGCAATGAGACCAAGTGACAGCCGCCATTACCATCACTTGTTACCTCCTCTTGCCATACAGTGAAGAGAATATGAAACATCTAGAAAAAGAAATTGAGCAAGAACAAATTTGAGGAAATTAAAATATACTTAAATAACTGCCTTAGTTCATTCATGCTACTGTAACAAAACACTTTAGACTAGGTAATTAACAACAAATAAATTTATTTCTCACAGTACTGGAGGCTAGAAAGTCCAAGATCAAGGCACCAAGAGATTTAGTCTCTGGTGAGGACTGTTCTCTGCTTCTAAGATGGTACCTTGTGGCTGTGTCCTCCAGAGGGGATGTGTCCTCCAGAGGGGATGTGTCCTCCAGAGGCTGTGTCTTCACATGATGAAAGGGATGGAAGGGACAAATTTGTCCCCTCAAGCCCTTTTACAAGCCAGACATCCATTCATGAAGCCAGAGCCTTTATGCCTAATTGCCTCATAAAGGCCTCACCTCTCAATACCGTTGTAGGGGAATTAAGTTTCAACGTGAGCTTTGGAGGGGACGTAAACATTCAAATCATTACAAGCAATCCTCTTCACTCATTTATATGGTCGTTCAGATCCCTGTGGAAATGTTGGTGTGAAATCCCTGGACAAGAGCACCTTTTCCATTTTTTTCATTGTGGGCATATGGGAAGTGGTGTTTGGTAGCCAGACCAGAGTTCTGCAAAAAACTGTGAGGGTCTTGCAGAGGGGGTCTATCATGCTCTCTTCTTCAACCCTCTCTTACTGAGGGTAAGGGTTTTGAGCCCCAGACCCTCAATCAACATAGTCCTACTTTTGGGCTCTTTTAGTTCCTCTAACTCTGGACTTGGGAAGCCAGGTTGCAGCACAATTAAGAATATGGACTTTGAATTCAAACTACCCCATTTCAAATGGTAGTTTCACCACTTCTGAGGCATATGACTTTTGTTCAGTCACTTAACCTCCATTTATCTCAGTTCCCTTTTCATAAAATTGGGCCAATAAATAGAACCGAGCCAGTACGGTTGTTATGATAGCTAAATGTCCTAATATGTGTAAAGGCCTGAGAGCAATACCTGGCATGTAGTGAGTGCTTAGTGCATTGTAATGATTATTATTTCCACCATTATAGCATCACCCCAGTGTTTTCAATCCCCGTATTAGCCTTATAAAAATCCCCCAATCCCAGACTGTTTCATAATTGGGAACATGGTAAAGAGCACTCGGGGATACAATTTTGTGAAACTGATTGAGCATACTTTATATAGCTCCAGGGAAAAATACAGACAGGCCAAGTAAGTAAAAGTTAGAGGGAAACAGATGTTAGTTCAACATAAAGAAGGCTTTTCTTACGTTCAAAGCTAGAAAGCAATGAAGTGACTGCTTGTAAGGTGATAAGCAACCTGTCACTCATGGTGTTCAGGCAAAGACTGAATGATTGTAGCTAGGCAAGTTGTAGGGCAAACTGGTAGTCACAAGCTACATGTGACTATTTAAATTTGTTATTTAAAATTAAATAAGTTCAAATCCTGGCTAAAGGAAATAAATATTTTAAAAATTAAAATGAAATGAAATTAGAAATTCAGCTCCTCAATTACAGTAGCTATACTTCAAGTGCTAATAGCAATAGCCACAAGTGGCTAGCAACTCCTTTATTAGACAACACAAATGTAAAACATTTCCATCATCATAGAAAGTTTTGTTGAACACCACCATTATAGAGGGATGTCCTGCACTAGATTTCTGAATCCAGTACTTCGGTTAGAATAAAAAACCAAATTGATATACTGAGTGATAGAGCACTTACCTGCAGACTCCATGATTTCAGGCTTATGCATGGCCCCAGGAAAAGCACTGTTCCTGAGCCTCAGTTTCTTCATATATATTATGTGATTAATACTTGTCCCTAAGGGTGGTTGTGCATATAAAGGGATAAAACTCAAGCTCAGCATGTAGCACAAGGCAGTGTGCACAGATGCTTGGGTTCTTTCTTTCTGTGAAAGGAAAGGAAACATATAGAGTCATCAATCTTAGGTACAGTAAAACAGTCATTTTGTGCAGCCTCCCAAAGAACAAGATCTTTCCAAAATCAATAGCTACCATAGCTACCATCAGTGAGCACTTAACCATGTACTGGGCTCCAAGCTAAACTTACATGCAGTGTCTCATTTAATTCCTGCCACCATCCTGTGAGGTGGCTTCTCACACCAAGGGTACTAAAACTTAGAGAGATTATATTATTTCCCAAGATTATAAAAGGCAGCATACAGAATTCAAATGGAGCTTCTTTTGACTCACGATGATTGCTACTTATAAAAATTGAAATATATGGAATATTTCATATTCACACACACACGCACACACATACATATATTGTGCTAAACACATTAAGGCATCATCTCATTTCATCCTTATAGCTATTATGTAGGTGAAGAATTTTTGAAAATGTAAATGCTTTGCACAGCAGCAAAAGCCAAAATTGACAAATGGGGTCTAATTAAACTAAAGAGCTTCTGCACAGCAAAAGAAACTACCATCAGAGTGAACAGGCAACCTACAGAATGGGAGAAACTTTTTGCAATCTACTCATCTGACAAAGGGCTAATATCCAGAACCTACAAAGAACTCAAACAAATTTACAAGAAAAAAACAAACAACCCCATCAAAAAGTGGGCAAAGGATATGAACAGACATTTCTCAAAAGAAGACATTCATACAGCCAACAGACACATGAAAAAATGCTCATCATCACTGGCCATCAGAGAAATGCAAATCAAAACCACAATGAGATACCATCTCACACCAGTTAGAATGGCAATCATTAAAAAGTCAGGAAACAACAGGTGCTGGAGAGGATGTGGAGAAATAGGAACACTTTTACACTGTTGGTGGGATTGTAAACTAGTTCAACCATTATGGGAAACAGTATGGCGATTCCTCAAGGATCTAGAACTAGATGTACCATATGACCCAGCCATCCCATTACTGGGTATATACCCAAAGGATTATAAATCATGCTGCTGCAAAGACACATGCACACGTATGTTCATTGCAGCACTATTCACAATAGCAAAGACTTGGAATCAACCCAAGTGTCCATCAGTGACAGACTGGATTAAGAAAATGTGGCACACATACACTATGGAATACTATGCAGCCATAAAAAAGGATGAGTTTGTGTCCTTTGTAGGGACATGGATGCAGCTGGAAGCCATCATTCTCAGCAAACTATCGCAAGAACAGAAAACCAAACACCTCACGCTCTCACTCATAGGTGGGAACTGAACAATGAGATCACTTGGACTCGGGAAGGGGAATATCACACACCGGGGCCTATTATGGGGAGGAGGGAGGGGGGAGGGATTGCATTGGGAGCTATACCTGATGTAAATGACGAGTTGATGGGTGCTGACGAGTTGATGGGTGCAGCACACCAACATGGCACAAGTATACATATGTAACAAACCTGCACGTTATGCACATGTACCCTAGAACTTAAAGTATAATAATAATAATTTAAAATATATATATTTCCTATCAAAAAAAAAAAAAAGAAAATTTAAATGCTTTGCTTAACAATTCCTACCCAGGGGGCCGGGCGCGGTGGCTCAAGCCTGTAATCCCAGCACTTTGGGAGGCCGAGACGGGCAGATCACGAGGTCAGGAGATCGAGACCATCCTGGTTAACACGGTGAAACCCCGTCTCTACTAAAAAATACAAAAAACTAGCCGGCCGAGGTGGCGGACGCCTGTAGTCCCAGCTACTCGGGAGGCGGAGGCAGGAGAATGGCGTGAACCCGGGAGGCGGAGCTTGCAGTGAGCTGAGATCCGGCCACTGCACTCCAGCCTGGGTGACAGCGCGAGACTCCGGCTCAAAAAACAACAACAACAACAACAACAACAAAAAAAACAATTCCTACCCAGGAACTAGCACAGCTAGTATCTGGATGCAAGTCTTTCTAGCACCAGGTGTTTTACAGCTGTGTTCCCAGGCTAGCATCCTTGTTTAGAAAACAGGTGAACAAAACCTTTAAGGGTTGATGTCAGTATGGCCTTTGTCATGCAGAGATAAAGATGCCATGTATGTGTTTTCTCTTGCCAATCACACTGTTAACTCCTTGAGACAAGAGTTGTATCTCCAACATTTATTTCTTCTGAGTCTCCTAGAGCTGCACAGACTGCATAGGATTCAATGACTATTTGCTTAATTAGAATAGAGGTAAATCTTCTCAAAACACAGATTGAGAAGACATGTTTCTTATTTAGCAACTTACTTGAGTGAAACCTTGTCCATCTTCATGAAGAAAAAAAAGTGTTCATTATGTATACATTTGTTATCACTTTAATCATTGATAGATGCCCGCAGTTAAGGTGGAAGTGTCTGTTCTCAGAAAAAATAACTAGGATTAATAGCAAGGCAAAAATGTCAAATCTCTCAGAAAACCAAATAATTCGTTTGGTTTAATTTGTTGGTTTTGGCTGCTGTTTAATTCCTTAAGAAGCTAGGGTCATAGTTGTGTACTTTCAGGCCATTTCCACCCCTTCTATTGTGAAGATGGAGCTCCCCACACTAGTCAGTGTAGTGTTTCTCTGCTTAGCCAGCCAAGGAGAAAACTCCAATTAGCTGACAATTGGTTAAAGTGTTGCTGAGACTAGACACAGGGAGAAAATGGCTCTTGCTAACTGTATTCTTTCCAAGCATTCTGATTCTTGTTATATTGTGCAAAAGGCAGCCTGAGGGTGGACTGACAGGGCATTTTTATATCGCTTTTAGAGATGTAAGTGTTCCTGAACTTGGAGATTCCCAATTACACCTGTTCAAGTTCCCAAGGAATTATGAAGAAGATGGTCTGTTTTAGTTTAGATTTGGGATCTTGGAAACTGGAGAGAGAATTTTTCTTTAAAAGGTGATAGAATAATATCAGATTATATAAACCTTCAGATGTTACACAAAATGTTTAAATATGCTTTACATGTTGATTCATGTGCCTTCTTGCTATTCTTACAGAAGTATTATGTATTTATTAAATGGACTATTTATCAGCAGATTGTTTTGGTAGTATTTTCAGGGAACCAACGTTCAACAAGGCTGTTTATTGTTATTATAGCAATAAAGCTAAAAGTCAAATTCTGCTCCCAGAATTACTGGTAACAACTAGGGGTATGTATTTTCAGACATTTTTCTATGCTTATATGAACTTTCTGTATACATACTTTTGAATTATTTTTATTTAAAACACTGAATCGTTCTAGTTCTATTGATTTTTATTATTTTTATATCCTGGAGATCTTCCATGTCATCTTATTGAGCTAATAATACTTACAATTATACCCAGTTGTATTATTGATGGCATACCATATGTCAGACTCTGTACTAAGATATTTACATCTCATTAACATTTCAACAAATCTGAGGCATTATATCAGTTCTATCACTGTTTTCATCTAACAGGCAGGGAAACTGAAGTTTGAGAAGTCAAGCAACTTGCCCAAGAAAAACTAGTTACTGGTGGACTCTCTCAGACACTGTATAATATGATTTCCCTTTTTAAATGGTTACATATTATTCCATCATCTGCATGTCTCATTATCCCCACCTCCCAGGTAGACTGATTGCCTTTCCCCCATACTGCAAATCTATGGTCTACTTACCTTCCCCATCCCTGCAGCCGCTCACAGCCCTCAGATGGAGTTATTGCTGGTGAATAAATGTTACCCTTCCTTTAAAATAAAACTTGCAGCCTTCAGAATTACAGAGTCTATGGCATGTATTAGTGATACCATGCTGATTCTTAGGTAAGCATGTAGCATAATGGAGAAGATAATAATCCTTCTATGACCATTTGTATAAACCGTTGTCACCAATTGAGTGATCTGAATTGATTTTCTGTTTCCAGACCTCAATCTACCTAAGAAGTTTAATCCCACCTAAAGCAATAATCATCCAACATGTAGAAGTAATCAGGTATCATCTTCTGTCAAGGCTGTGGCCAATCCACCACTTTTTGTACCTGGGTCTCACCACTATAACAAAATGTCTTTTCCTTGCGTGAATCTGTTTGACATCATAAGTTTTGGACCCAGTGCACTGTTGCCTACTCTTGGGCCAGATGTCATATTATTTATGCTACCCTTCTCCAAGGAGAAATCTCCCTTTTTATTGTTCACATATCATATTGCAAACATGTAAAGTTTTTCCCATATGCTCTATGGCAAAAGGTCAATATTCTTAAAATCACGTTAATCAAAAATTGCAGAACAGACTTGAGTAATACTTGGATCGGCCACTGTGATAGGCAGAATAATGATCCCGCCAATGATGCCCCCACAATCCCTAGCACCTATGAATATGTTACCCTACAAGGCAAAAGGAAAATTAAGGTGGCAGATAGAATTAAGGCTGCTAATTAGTTGATTTTAAAATAGGGAGATTATACTGAATTATCTGGTTTGGCATAATACAAATACAAAGGGAGACAGAAGAAAAGAATGCAGTGATATGCTGTGAGAAGAACTCTATCTGTCATTACTGGATTTGAAGATCAAGGAAGGGAGGCCATTTGCCGTGGAATGTGGGCAGTCTCTAAAAGCCAGAAAACTCAAAGGAAATGAATTCTCCACTAGAGCTTCCAGGAATGATCACAGCCCTGCTGACACCTTGAGTTTAACCCAGTGAGACCCATGTTAAACTTCTGAACTACAGAGCTGTAAAATAATAAATTTGTGTTGTTTCAGGCCACTAAGATTTTGGTAAGTTGTTACAACAGTAATAGGAAACTAAGCCACCAAATGCCCCTTCATGAAGCTAAAGTTTATTTCAGTGTCAAAACAGAGGGCTTTTTCCATCAGAGGGACCACTTTTCTAGTTTTATGAGGAGCCATTTTGTAGAACCTATTAGTGAGGACCTTGATATGAGACACACTGAATGAAACATGTATAAATCAAACACAAAAATACAAGTCTGCTCCCTTATAAGATCTCAAATGAAGTGGGGTCATAGGCTCACCATTCTGGTAGCGTATGTTTTTTAGACCCCCATTTATAATTATCAGGATCAATCAATGCCTCTCCATTATTTGCAGCTATGATTGAAGTATGGTACAGTTTTTCCCTCTTGAATAATAAGAGTACATAACCAACTTTGATGGCACTTTAATTCCATGCCTCCTCATGCTAAATGTCATGGTGATTTGGCAGAGAATGTTTACTCCACAGATCCTCATAGAGGTGTGTGACATCTAGAGAATACTTTGACTGCACCACTATTAGCAGCCCTTTTGAGCAACCATTTGAGCACATGCAAGACTTTTATGAGTAACAGTTTAACCATTTAGTAGAATATAGGTGCTTATCTCTGTAGGCTGTTTGCCTAGTTACAGCCATAATATAACATGTTATACATTGTGGTATTCTGGTACATATGTTGGCATAACTAAATTTTCATCATAGAGCAGGATGCCAAATTCACTTTTCACCCAATATTTATGGAGAAAGGAATGATGAGTAGAAGGAAAACGGCACAAACTACAGTAGCAGCTACTTGGTGGTTATGTCATTTAGTATGGTTGTTGGGTTTTCTTAAATCACAAATCTGCTCACTCAGCAGATTAAAAATTTCAAGTTGGTACCATTAATATTGCCACAGTTAGTCATTTGAAATACTGTTTGTACATGTAAGTATGACATATGTTTCTATTTAAACTCACAGCTGGGCCTCCTATGAAGATACAACAATGCTAAAATCACTGATTCATATGGAAATGCTCACATTTTATGCAGAAACAAAATCACTGTACTATATACATTAGCATTTTGACAACATAACGCAACCATGAAAAAAGTTTATGGTACTCTAATGAAAACTAGAAGTTATTAATATCAGTTATTATCCATTGAATATTAAAAAGCTGGTGAGAGGCTTTTAAATCACTAAGTTTAATGTTCATAAGAAATACATGTTATGATTTCAGTCTTCTGTTATGATGATGGATAAAAGCATGGTATAGTTTTATGCTAAAGAAATAATAAGGCAAAATGCAAGTTTGCTGAAAACTCTAATTACTGTCATCTAAAGGATGACCTCACAATGGCCCTCAAGTATTAAAATAATTATTGTATAGGTGGGAAGTCAGAATCCATTGGCTGTATCACTAAGTGTTGAGCAAGAAAAAAGCAGCATTATAAAAAAGAATGAAATTGTGTCATGCAGCAACATGGATGGAACTGGAAGTTTTTATGTTAAGTGAAAAACCAGACACAGAGAGATAGATGCCATATGTTCTCACTCACAGGTAGGAGCTAAAAAAATTGATCTCGTGGAGATAGATAATAGAATGATAGACATCAGAGGCAGGGAAAGGTGTGTGGGTGAGTGGGGGCACAGAAAAAGGGAAGATGGTTAGTGGGTACAAACACAGTTAGACAAAAAAGCCCCAATGTTCGATAGCAGAGCAGGGTGACTATAGTTAGCAACAATGCTTTGCAGATTTCAAAGTAGCTACAAGAGAGGACTTGAAATGTTATGGGCACATAGAGATGGTAAATACTCAAGGTAATGGCTAACCCCATATTCCCAATTTGATCATTACACATTGTAGTCATGTAACAAATACATGTCCCCGCTAAGTGTGTAAAATATTTTGTATCAATAAAAAATTAAAATTAAAAAAAAAAAGGTTAAACTGTAACCCAACAAAACTGGGTAAGACATGAGAAAGAAAGCAAAGGAGAGAACCAACATTTCATGAGCATGTATTATTTGTAACCTTTTGTGTTAGGTGATTTTGCACATTATTTAATTTACTTGTGACACAAAAATCTGTGAGATGTATCTTATGCCCATTTTACAGGTGGCACTAAATCTCTTGAGAAGGTAATGAATTTACTTGAGCTTACAGAGGCAGTGAGTTGCAGAGTTGTGTAAATCCAAAATCAATGATCTTTTTACTAACATGATGGCACTCATCTACTAACCATTCCAACCAGTCCCCAACTTAGCACTAAATGATTTTGAAAACTAAACTGACTATCTAATAGAGGGAGAAAATGTCTTTTACTTTTTTCTTTCAACGGAGAATCAAGCTATAAGGTTGGGTTGGGTTTTGTTGGTATGGAGTTTATAAGTTGAATTTAACACATACCTATTAGATACCTTCTCAATGTCCAAACTGTGCCGTGCTGGTTTCTGAGGAGAATGGAAACATGTTTTGTATACAGGCCTAGAGGGACTGCCAGGTGTATTGGACACAAGCCATAATCAGAGTCTATACTAAATGCTGTGAGAGTTAAAAGGAGATGTCGTTATTAACTTTGCTCCTAGAGACTTGCAAAGCATTACCAGAGAGGTGGCATTTTGGCTGGGCTTTGAATGATAAGCATTCTCACGGACTAGAGAGGGAGAAATGGTATCTTAGACTCAGGAAACAGCACAGGCAAAAACCACAGAGAATCAAGCTATAATGTTGGGTTTGGTTTTATTGGTATGGGGTTTATGGACTTGATTTAATACATATCTGTTGGACACCTTCTCAATGTACAAGTATCTGAGTTGGTTTGTGTTTGGTTTGTTTGCCAAAAATAATTAAATAACGAGAGGTTAGTTTCCTTACAGGAATGGAGTGGAAATGCAGTTCGATCCTTCCTGCAGTGAATGTAAAGTCCTAAGGAGTTTCTAAGAAGGGGCTACATAACAGCAAGCTGTCTGAGGGTTTTGGAAGGCAGAACCAAAAATCAGGGAGACAAGTGGTTGGTGGATGATGTCACTCACCAGGAAAGAGATGATACAGTAGGGTCTACAAATGTGTGTAGTTCCAAACACATTTTACTCTGAAATTAAATGTGGGGCATGTCTTAGTAGATAATGAGTAATAGAATGAGAATATACACAGTTTTAAAGCACCTTAATCCCAAATTAGTTTTCTTCTCTCTCTCTCTCTTTTTTTTTTTTTTAAACGATGTAAGCCCTGTCTTGCGGGCTTTTTTTGATAATACAGTTTAACTGTTCTGACCTTAAAATTGGTTGAATCAAACTTTTCTCTATTTTGGACGATATTGCCAATTATCTAATGGGGAATTCCTGATGTTACTCTTTCCACTAGTTTATGATTTCCACATCCCAGTTCTTTTTAAAGAAGTAAATCATGACCCTTTGGCTCATTTTCTTGCCTGGAATAACGAATGAAATCTCCCAATATATCCAAAAAGAAAGGCAAGTTACAGCTTCTGTCTTTATGAGTACACAAACTCAAGACACAGGCAGCCTTGCGGGATTTCTCAAGGTTACAACGTTGCCAACATAAGTTTTTACCCATTTCCCTACTCTACGGTGTCTCAGGGGTCACATTGTCTCTGTCTTGTTCAACATGCCATGAAAAACTGTTTCCAGCTGATAGATTTGGTGGCTTGAAAGCAGGAGCTACTAGAGGTTAGGAATCTCAGAAATGAAGATTGCAGAGTGTGTTTGAGAGCAATTGCTCACAGGAAAAAAAGCTGAGAAATTTACCCTCTGGGGCTGGGAGGAGTGACAACAGAAAGTGAAATCAGAATTAAGTGTAGCTGGAGGCCTTGTTGCTGTCTCCCATCTCAGCTTTAAGTCAGCACTTAGGACAGAAGGATCTAGCTCTAAGAATATCCTGTAATATTTGTTTAAAATTCAGATCCCTGGACTTCAATACAGACTTGCTGAGTTAGGGCTTCCCAGGGAGAGGCCAGATAACTGGGTACTTAACAGGCACTTTTGGTGATTCCTAGAAGGAAACTTCAGAAAACTATGATTCATGGCAGTTATTATTTACACTCCATAGCTTGGATACCATGTTTGAATTGGGAGGCACGTCTCCAAAATTTCAAAAAAGAAGTTAGAAAATGATAAAGAAGAGCACCGTAAAGAGAGATTTGGTACACAGACTTAATTAAAAAGGATAAAGACAGTAAAGAGAAGGATGCATTTCAAGGAAGACATTTCTAGAGAAATGTATTTATCTTATAAACGTACGGATATCTAAGTTTAAAATGTATAAACGTAAAAAGTTTCTAGGGAAACTGAGATATATATCTAAGAAAAGCAAAGACTATATATTCTTCAATTCTGTTTTTTTCACTGTAAATTTGGGGTGAAGTTAACTGAAATAATTAACATAACTAACATTGAAATACTCCTTCATATGTGCCAGGCAGAATTCTAAGAACTTTCCATATGTTAACTCTTCTGTTAACTTCTGAATCTTTCCAACAACCCTATGATATGAATATTATTTTTATCCTCATTTTATAAATGAAGAAACTGAGGCACAAAGAAGTTGAGTTCCTTATCAAAGGTCACACAGTCAGAAAGTGGCAAGGCAGGGATTTGAACCTAAACATCTGTCTGCAGAATCTCCACTGCATCCTTTTTTTAAAGTGATGATTGGCTTGTCTGTAAGGGACCTTATGCCTTTGACCTTGATCATGAAGCTGAAAGACTCTTTTATTGGAGGGAGGCACAGTTTGTTATAATAATAGTAGTTGTGTTTGTTGTAGCAGCTCATATACACTAAGCAAGCAATGTGATTAGCACTTCGTATGCATTGTATAATGAATTACCCAGTAAGTATGCTGAGGTCCATTATGCAGATGGGAAAACTGAGCTTCTTACCTAAGATCCTAAATAATTTTTATAAGATACACAGATAGTAAATGATAGATCTAGATCTTGAACATTGGTCGCTCTGACTGTAAAATCCATTTTCTGGCCCCTCTACCTGCTGCTGCTTATGGAATCAGTATTGGTATGCACAGAAGTTTAAACCTGAAAGTTATATGTGACTTCTAACGGAAGGACCACAGCTAAAGATATTTATAGAACTTCCAAATTACAGAGGAAGGCAAGAAATATGATTTGGATGTTCCAACACTAGAATGGACAAGATATTTTGTCAATGAGAAGGATGAGGAGGTAAGGAGGGAGAAGGGATGTTGACCCAAAAAATCAAGGATGTGAGTTACCACATAGGACACTTCAAATAAAGATGGGTGTATTAGTCCATTTTCATGCTGCTGATAAAGACATACCTGAGACTGGGTAATCGACAAAGAAAGAGAAGTTTAACAGACTCACAGTTCTTTGTGGCTGGGGAGGCCTCACAATCATGGTGGAAGGTGAAAGGCACATCTTACATGGTGGCAGACAAGAGAGAATGAGTGCCAAGTGAAAGGGGTTTCCCCTTATAAAACCATCAGATCAGTCAGGTGCAGTGGCTCATGCCTGTAATCCTAGCACTTTCGGAGGCCGAGGTGGGTGGATCACAAGGTCAGGAGTTCAAGACCAGCCGGCCAACATAGTGAAACCCTGTCTCTACTAAAAATACAAAAATTAGCTGGGCATGGTGGCATGTGCCTGTTGTCCCAGCTACTCAGGAGGCTGAGGCAGGAGAATCATTTGAACCCAGGAGGCAGAAGTTGCAGCAAGCCGAGATTGTGCCCTGCACTCCAGCCTGGGCAACAGAATGAGACTCCGTCTCAAAAAAAAAAAAAAAAAAAAGAATCAGATCTTGTGAGATTTATTCACTACCATGCAAACCATATAGGGGAAACTGCCCCCATGATTCAGTTGTCTCCCATGGGATCCCTCCCACAACACATGGAAATTATGGGAGCTACAATTCAAGATGAGATTTGGGTAGGGACACAGCCCAACAATATCAATGGATGAGTGTCCTTTCCAGTTTCCCTCTTGTCTGTAGCTGAGTCCAACAGAGAATTGTCACAGGACGAGTGTGAAGGAAAACAGCTTGAAATCTTAACTTTCAGAAAGAACAGAGGGCACAAGGATTCTTGTGTAAAGCAGCAATTCATAGTCCTCCTTTAACATCCTTACACCAAGTCCTTGTTTTCAAACCACTACACAATGTAGTGTTGATTCTTCTTAAGCATACATGTCGACAATGGAGAAACGGAATTCACTGGATGGAAATGTAAAGAACCATGAAGTAGTGTAATGTAGTGAATACAAACGTCTATAATACCTTTCCTTACAGGCAGGCAATATGTGGCAGGGCTTCAAAACAGAGGTTTCAAGACCAGACAGTTCAAATCCAGCTTTGGACTTGGGGCAGGTTATTTTACTTGTCTAAGCATAAATTTTCTCTTCTATATACCAAAAGGAATGATTTTACTCATCTAGCTTTTGTGGGTTTTAAAGGAATTAAATGATGTATCCAGTGAAGTGCCGATTGAATAGTATATGCTCAATAACCAGAGCTCACGTTTATTATTAGAAGCAAGATTTAGAATGAAAAACCAGGAATCATATCTGTCTATCTAGCGCCTGATCATGTTCAAATGTGTTTATATTCTGACCTGTCAATTCTGACACTCTGGACATTGACCCCAACTCAAAGTGTCTAAAACTCACTGTCCTTACCCCCCAGTTCTAAGTTAACCTTAGTTTCCTTACCGCTTAAGCAGGAATAGTGATATTATTTAAGATGATTATAAGGTGCTACATTCCCTTGTGGGGTGGTTGTGAGAATGTGGTAAGTTACCTCATGCAAAGCACTTTAGATGGTGCCAGCACATAAATGATGAGGTTGCCTATTTTTAAGACCCACCCAAAGCTTTAAGTGGGATGTTTCTGGCACAGAAGTCTCTTCAAGTGTAATGTAATTTAGGTCCCTCATGGGAAATCAGAATTCTTGTAAATGACAGTGTCATTCTACAGTAATCTCAACCTGTTTACCAGCTTCCTGCTTAACATGGTAAAGTTGCCTTATAAAAATGTGCAAGATCTCTTTAGGCTTTAATAATCTTGCAGTGATGAGATTTAATGGGACAAAAGGAAACAAAGGTTAGGTCAAACGCATTCTCAAGTTGTTTAGTAACAACTTTCAGTGTCCGTCAGTGGTCCTATGCCATGATTTTCCTCCACTGGGAGGCAAAGGTTAAACATGTCAAGAACCACACAAGTCACTTGTAAGCAAAGAGGCAGGGCTGGAAAAGCTGTGATAATCAGAGGGATGTTCCTAATATCTGACGAAACTCATGTTGTGTTGTTCAGTGGTACACAACCTCAGATACATTAGAATCACCTGAAAAGATTTTGAAAATCTAGTCCAGCCGTACCCCAGACAAAATAAAAGGCTCTCTGCGGCAGGACCCATGCATCTGCTCACTTGTGTTGCCTGTTTGTGTGTTTGTTTTAAAGCTCCCTGGGTGATTCTAATGTTAAGCCAAGATTGAGAAGTGGAATATAAAAGTTCTAATAAGGCAGGTTCTAGGAAGGAGACAAAAAAATAAAGGACAACTGTTTGGGTGAAGGGAGTGGTTCTATTGTTTGTAAAACTAATGTTCAACACTAATGGCTCACTTAGCTGCTGCCCATATCTAGTGGTGAAACAAATTAACTCAAATGCAAACAGTTGATTTATGTGTACACATTTCCATACATTTATTTGAATCCCCAGTGATACTCTAAAAGCTAATTACCATGAAAAGCAAGCCATTCTACGTGTAAATATACATGCAATTCTGCCAGTTAATTGCCTGGAATTTCATTTTGTCCACATTCCCAAGTGAAAAACCTCAGGATTTTTTTTGTTCTCAAGTAACAGACTACTCATATAATCTTTAAAAGTGTGCTCCACCTCACCATTGTCTCTTATAATCTCTTAATCAAATTAAATTTATGAGATGAAATAAACCCAAAAAATTAATGTTAGATTAATATATGTTTTCTCTGGTTAGTTTTTAAACAAGGGAGGTGCTGAGCAGTGTGGAATTTGATCCAATAGAGAGAATAGATGTTTCTCAGTCCCTGGTGGGAGGTCACCTTTGGGGCCAGAATTTTAGTGACTTTATCACTAGACCGCAAAATCATTTCTGATGGGCCTTGAAGCCCTTACATCTCTGTGGCCCATATAGATAACATAGTCTAAGTAAAAAGAAATCCCATTACACAGAACATCATAAGGACAGCAGGGATGTCAGACTGTCCACTAACCAGAGGCCATCTTGAGATTTTTTTTTTTAATGTTTTCTTTAATAGAAAAAGAAAACCATGATGATTCTACTTATCTCCCCTATTCCCTCTTTCATTTCCTTAATATCATTTTGTATTGACTTATTTGCACAGGTATATGTGGGAAGGGGAACACAAAATAAAAATCCATTCTATCTGTGCCACCAAAATCTCCACCAACTTACTCTATCTAAACCCAAGGGAAAGTGGGGGGCAACACATTTGTGGAGTAGTTACTATTTAGAAGCAAGACAGCATCACACAAGAATGTATTCTGAATTCATTGCTTATACCACTACTTCTCTCCTGCTGTTTTCTCTGTGAATTAACTTGATAGTAGGTCCTGGACTAGTGGGTGGTGGGAGAATTATGAAAGCACCTGATGAACATAAAATTTATTATGTAGAGTATATAAAAATATATGTAAATCACTATTTTATTGCTTGATATGACCTTATGACATTGTCAAAATAGATGGCCTATGTTTTGCTATAGCAGGAACTTCACTTCTTTAAAACAGGTTTTATAATATCAATCTTTCATGCCTAGTTAGAAGAGAGATGTTCTAGAACATTTGTTTAGCACACACTTATGTTGGTGCAGGCACACACACACACACACACACCCAAAATAAATCTAATGTGTCCTGTATGTAAATTGTTTTATAATGAAAGGCTAACAAAGGCCACCAACCATTGTAATAGTTAAGATAAGCTTTTGATAAATCCTTGGATCAGAATATCTTTTATAGCTGATATGAAGAAAAAGGTGATGCATTGGCTGGCATTATATATCGATACATTATTGCTGAAGTTCAAAAAATTTGCTAAAGTGAATTTTCAATTTATTCTTTGCAAAGAAATCAGGCCTACAATAAGGATATATGTATTTAAACAAATGATTGAAGTTAGCAAAATATTTATGAGGTCCACATTTTAAAGTTGGTGCTATCAACCCTGTCACCTCATCGGTTATTAGCCAATAGTAGTCACAGTTCATAGATGATATTGTCCTATCTAGTTTCTGAATGATTGTTTTCCTTTAGCCAATTCCATTTTATAGCCCTTGTTCAATTTAAATCCTCCATTTCTTAGGGATTTGCCATCACTCACTCTCACATTGTTTTCAATTTCAATATAAATTGATGCTGCCTCTTGTGTTGTTTCTCCAAATACTCTTCTTGTTAAACAAGATCTCCTGTTTTTAGAATGGTGTGCACATTTGCACATTCTTATTAGAAAAAAACCAGGTTCCCTCCCAAAATATTTGCAAGTGCCACACCTTCAAAAGACAAGACAGACCCTCCATTCAGACATTATAAAAGAAAACAAGACCACCGATGTGCCTTTAAGCCACTCAGGAAACTGAATGCCTAAATATATATTTGTTTTAAAATATAGATGATTGATAATTTTTTTAAAAATGTTTTGGAACCTAAAGTTAACCAGAGTGAAGTAACTCAACGTTTACGGCAAAAACTCAAAATGAATTGTTAACTTCTTAAGAAATGTTACAAGTAGGATGATGGAGTTCCTTTTTTAAGTGTGTGGGAAATTGAAAACCTTATGAGAATTAGAAGTTATCTTCATGCAACCACACATAAGAGCCACAAAAGTACTCCTAGACAATTGGAGAATGACTGTTCTCTTTCTTAAAACTCCTCCGGTGTTTTGTGTTTCGCTGGGTTTTTTTTTTTAATTGTCTGGACTCATAATCCCTGAATAAACTGGGGAGTGTCAGGAAATAATCTATCATCTTAACTAACTATGATCATGTGGTTGAATCAGTTTGAGAAGATGCTTTGCGGTATAATCTTCTAGAGCATTGCTTTGCCTTTTTCCACCTTTAACTGTTTTTGATTTGCTTCTAACTATAAAATTGAACTACTGTAGTAATCTAGAAATCACTGAACAAAATGCACAACAGGCCAAGCAAGTCAGAGATACTTTATTTTTCTTATTGACTCTTCTGTTAAAAAAAGATTGTAGTATTTTTCCCCTCTCCCCATTGATGCAATGTAAATAAGCATGGGTCCAGTCTTATTATAAAGAAAACTTCTCTGAGCCTCTGTTTTTTCATTGGTAAACTACAGATGATTTTTATTTCTTTTTTAATTTAATTTTACTTCAAGTTCAGGAATACATATGCAGAACATGCAGGTTTGTTACATAGATATACATGTGTCATGGTGGTTTGCTGCACCCATCAACCTGTCATCTAGGTTTTAAGCCCTGCATGCATTAGGTATTTGTCCTAATGCTCTCCCTCCCCTTGCCCCCAACACCCCAACAGGCCCCAGTGTGTGATGTTCCCCTCCCTGTGTCCATGTGTTCTTATTTTTTTAACTCCCACTTATGAGCAAGAATATGAGGTGTTTAGTATTCTGTTTCTGTATCAGTTTGCTGAGAATGATGGTTTTCCGTTTCATCCATGTCCCTGCAAAGGGCATGATCTCATTGTTTTTTATGGCTGCATAGTATTCCATGGTGTATATGTGCCACATTTTCTTTATCCAGTCTAGCATTGATGGGCATTTGGGTTGGTTCCAAGACTTTGCTATTGTAAATAGTGCTGCAATAAATGGGTTTTTGTGAAGTTAAAATGCTTGAAATCACCTAAGCTAGATATTGCAACCTTAAATGCACACGGGATGCATAAAATTTAAAAATAAACAAAAGTGGCCAAGTTGGAGACAGAGAAGAGTATTAGAGAGTGTGGAGAACTGGTGAACACACACTATTTTTAATTGGGAATGGTGCTACTGGTCAGTGTCAGTACCAGTGCATTGTTCCCATTGTGATCCAATGTTGTTCAACCTGATATTTTTCAGAGAAACTAGAAATCTAGATGCTTATTTTGGGACTAATTTACACTTCTGAAAATCTCTATGTAAGCTAGTATCTAATGGGCCAACACTTTGTAGGCAGTTTGAGATCTGCTGTCTAACACATAGAAAGTATTTGATAAGAGTGCCTCCTTATTTCTCCCACTTTTATCCAAATTTTTGGATAAATATTTAAGTTATTTAAGATGCCCCACAGGTTGAAAATAAGTGAACAAAGCATCATAGACATTAGTAGTTATTTGTTGGGTTTTGAAATACAATAAAGACAGTGATGACTATTTTTGTGGTCTGGCCAAAGCCCCAGGAATCTCTGAAGAACATAGCCTTGCAATATTTGGACTTCTCTGGCCCTTGATGGCAGTATGATGGTTTAGTGACAGCTGAAAATGTACATGCAAGTAAAGACAAGGCTGTTGTGGACATGGATCCAGACTTTAATGGAGAATAATCAGTCCCAGAAACTGACAGTATGGAAGCCCAAACTCTGAGTTAATGAGCACTTTGATGAAGAGAGCCAGGTGGGTTTGAAGGTGGACTACCAATCTTTGGTGTTCCTCTGGGCTTGTGATCAAAATGCTGTTTTTACTAATTGCTAATCACATGACAAATAGCCTAGTATGCAACCAGCAGGTGATATGAAACTGCAGGTGAAGAAATTTCAGAGCATAATGCAGTATAGCCTTGTTTTCAGGAAGAGGCCAAAGCTGAGCTGGAAAAACACAATTTGGGAAATAAACTGCAAAGACCCACATGCAAGAAAGTTTGAATTAATAAAATGAAATAGCAGAATCAATCAGATGGAAAACAATACATTCAGCACTAAAAAAAACAAAGAAAAAAAATCAGCCATTGGGGAAAAAAAAGTGAAAGCCACTAAAGAATAGCCCCAATAAGAAGCTAAGCCAAAGAGTCTGCTGGAAAATACAAAACATATTTGAAGAACTGTCAAGGTTTATAAAGGAAGCCAGTGTACAAGGCCCCCAATCTGTCCTCAGGCAAACTTTCTACTGGAGATGGAAATGGATTCATTTGACCTCAATCTCAGTGGGGAAAAAAATTGTTCCCGCAATATGTAAAGTTCACAGTCAATATATCTTTCACTTTTAAATTGCAAGTTTTTACGACCATTTGTTGAGTACCAGGATGTTGCCTACAACAAAGGTTCACATCATAGCCTTGCAAATGGTGGCCAGCAGACAATTATCCACATGCTTAAATCCTCATACAGGTTGTGGAAGCATGAGCATGAGGAAGAAAAGGTGTTCACGAACATTGCATTTAAAATAATAGTAAACAGGAAGACCACTGCCTGCTCAGACAGGAACATGTAGGGTTCCTCTACCATGATGAGGTCTCCAAAGACCAAGAAATTTGATCATCCATTGCATTTGCTCTAGTGCTCACTGAATTGTAAGCATCATGAAGACATAGATACCGCTTTTTTCCCACGGGTGCAATTCCAGCCCCTAACACAGTGCCTGGCACATAGCAGGCACAGATAAAATATTTGTGGGAGGAGTGAATACATAAATAAGTTAATAAGGGAATTAAATCCAACAAGTTGATTTGGCCTCATAATGGTAACTACTATGTAATGAACACCTACTAAGTGCCCAGCTTTTATGTTATTTCTTATTTTTTAATTCTATAAGAGAAGAAGAACATATATTTTTATTTTACAGAGGAAAAAACTGAGGTTCAGAAAGCATGAGTAACTAAATTAAAGTCACAAGACTAGTAAGTGGCAAAAGTGAGATTTGAATATGTGGTTAGTTAACCCTAAAAACATACTCTTTCATTACGCCATTCTGTTTAGCTTCATCCATATCAACTCAGGGAGAGGGACTCAAGCTGCTCAAGGAAACATAAGACTAGAATCCAGGTTATCTGCTCTACCTGCTTTGCCCTTTCTAAGGTACCCCATGCCCTCTTTCTGCTTTGTTTTCCTCATTGAAGCCCTTGGCAAACAATACCTTTTGAGTATGTTTCACACAGCAGACAACAGCACGCTCTACAGTGTAATAAATGTTGATGTCAGAGCTACCATAAGAGACACAAGTCATTTCATTTTACATCAAGATACGAGTCACCATCTGGAAGACCAGATATGCCAATCTTAATTTGAGACCAGATTTTCAAATCTAACTCCAATGTGAGGGAAATGCTTATCAGTATTCACACTGAACACTTGGGTCACTCTGCCTAGCAAACATTCATTTTGTTAGGACTCCCTTTCAGGAGTAAAACTGAATGCATTCTGCAAACAGCTAGAGCTCATTTCTGTATTAGTTCAGACTCTTGTTTGACAGGAATAGAAACTCACTTGGGCAAGAATACAACACAAGGAGGAAATTTATTATAAGGAAATACAATGTCTCCCGGAACCTGAGGGCAGGAATGCATCTGAGACTCAGAAATAGACCAAAGATGGTGTCACTCTCCTCTTTACATCTCTACCCTGCAAATTAGCTTTCTCTGCTTCTCATCCCACATGGTGAAACGTAGCCACCCACAACTCCGGTGATTAAATGCTGCTATTTAAGAGACCAGTCAGATGCATACGAGAATTCTAAATCCACTTTGGTGCAGCTTGAGTCAGTTTCCCAGTCCTGGCCAATCCACTGAGGTTTGGTAGGCAGGGGTCATATTTTATAAACATGATCATACTTTATATACACCGTAACCATATGGATGGAGCAGAGCTGTAAAGGGCTTGTCTCTGTAAAGAAGAAAGGAGTGAGGGGGAGTGAGTTCTGAGCAAGTTAACCACTCTCAATTGCCTTCTGTACTGTTATCTATATATACTGATACAAATAAAAATAACCCTTCTGTGTACAATCAAATGCAAAGGTGGAATTTAAAGTGAGAGTTCACTGATTATAAAGGTTTTAACAGATTAATATTTATGGCAATAAATTGGCTCTTTGAGTACTCTACAATTCAGCATGCCTTGATGCACAAAATGACTTTTAAAACTCCTGTAACCATTCCATCATCTATAACCCCATCCCATGTATTTCTAAAACCCACAATGCTATGCCAGCATCATGTTAAGCATTCATCTTATGATTTGATATTGATGAAAGTCGCTTACTTCCAGGTCTCCTTGTTGTTAAGTTACTTATTATGCTTTCTTGCGAGATAAATGTCCCCATCCCTGCTAAGAACTCCAGCTCAGCCTTTTCGTATTATCTCAATGATCTCAGATACTCTGTCTCTATACATTCTTTATGGATCACATTACTTTCAACACCTCTTATCTCTCTGCCTGCAAAATCATCCTCCAGTGCAAAAGTAAAAGAAGAGCATTATCTCCAACCACCTTTCTCTCTTGGCGAAGGCTTCGTCAACTCTCCATAGGCTAATCACATTTCAGAATAATTGTATTTGGGGATGAATTTATCTGGTGCTGATCTTATCAAAACCAAATCTTTGTATAAGAAGATCCTCTTTTGGCATGATTCTGCCAGATTTTTTTGTGTGTTCCCACCTGAACTGTAATTCTCCCAAACATAAATAGCCTTCTAGCCTCATTTTTCTCTCTGCTTTTGGATCAGTGCTTGTCATCAAAGGCAAGAGCTTGCTTTTGTTAGGAGCAGGACTGTTTTCTATTGTGTATCCCACTCCAGACAGTGGTGTTATCATTTGACAATATCTCTCAGGACTTTCTATTACCATGCAACTAAGTTTTAAACCTATTTTGCTTCAAACATAGTTGATTAAAATCGTTAAGTGCTGGTTTACCCAACAAAGCATATTTGGAGTCATTCAGAAAGTACATATTGGCATACTTAGTCCATACAAGTCAGTGGGCAAAAAAGAATGGAGATGAATCAGATGTTGTCCCTGACCTTAAGGAAGTCGTGATCTATACATTTTGTATATAAGTAAGCCCAATCAACTTTCATGCCTCAGAAAAGTCAATATCAGATTAACTTATAGATGATTCCCAAGGACTACTATGAATCATTCTTTTCTTTGTTCAATTCAATTCATTAAAACAGATATGAAGTCTGCTTTTTCATGCTTAACAACCTTAATCAACAGTAATAACTAATATGTTTTGAAAGTTCTCTGTGTATCAAGCTCAGTGCTAAGTAGTTTACATATACAAAGATTCACATATGCAGCCAAGTTTGAGACAATTGCTATAGCCTATTTTTTGTATATGCATATATAAATATCCCACAGAGGCTTATAATGTACAATGGAGGGGAAAGAAAACCTCTGATTTTAGCTATACTCTAGTCAAAAGTGAAATAATCTCTAAAAAAGCAGCCAAGGTATTTACATATTTTTAAAGACTTCCAAAGGCACAGCCAGGGAGTTTTTGAGAACCACTCTCCTAATTAAATGATGTTTTTCATTGACCGTCTACTCTGTTTTAAACTTTATCTTTTGTTTGTCTTTGCACTAGTATTTGTTGTATCAGCCCATCTCCAAGGGTCTGCAAAACTGATCAGGATACAGGCCTTTTGAACTCCAGGTCCTCAACCTGAATCAATTTTATGACATTCCTGAACTGAAAAGGGACATTTCATTGCAGTGTTTAAGTGGTTCAATGTTTAATCTTGGAATTGAGTAACTTGGGATTCTATCCTAGTTCTTTTTTTTTTTTTTTTTTTACTTTTATTTTAAGTTCAGGGGTACATGTACAGGTTTGTTATATAGGGAAACTTGTGTCATGGGGGTTTTCTACAGATTATTTCATCATCCAGTTATTAAGCCCAGTACCCATTAGTTAGTTTTCCTGATCTTCTCCCTCCTCCCACCCTCTACCCTCAAGTAGGCCCCAGTGTGTGTTGTTCCCCTCTATGTGTCCATGTGTTCTCATCATTTAGATCCCACTTGTAAGTGAGAACATTCAGTATTTGGTTTTCTGTTCCTACATTAGTTTGCTAAGAATAACGGCCTCCAACTCCATCCATGTCACTACAAAGGACAGGATCTCATTCTTTTTATAGCTGTGTAGTATTCCATGGGGTATATGTACCACATTTTTCTTCATCCAGTCTACCATTGAAAGGCATTTAAGTCGATTCTATGTCTTTACTATTGGGAATAGTGCAGCAATGAATATATTTGTGCATGTGTCTTTATGATAGAACGATTTATATTCCTTTGGGTATTACCCAGTTATACAGTTTGGCTCTGTGCCCCCACCCAAATCTCATATCTAATTGTAATTCCCACATGTTGAGGGAAAGAGGTGATTTGATCATAGGGAGGGTTTTCTCCCATGCTGTTCTCATGATAGTGAGTGAGTTCTCTTGAGATCTGATGGTTTTATAAGTGTTCGATAGTTGGTCCTTCACATGCTCCTCTCTCTCCTGCCACCTTGTGAAGAAGGTCCTTGGTTCCCCTTTGCCTTCCACCATGACTGAAAGTTTCCTGAGGTTTCCACAGCCATATGGAACTGTGAGTCAATTAAACCTCTTTTCTCGCCAAATTACCCAGTCTCAGGTATTTCTTTATGGCAGTGTGAAAAGGGACTAATATAGTAAAGTTGTACCACAGAGAATTGGATGCTGCTATAAAGATACTTGAAAATATGGAAGCAACTTTGGAACTGGGTAATGGGTAAAGGTTGGAACAGTTTGGAGGACTCAGAAGAAGACAGGAAGATGTGGGAAGTTTGAAACTTCCTAGAGACTTGTTGAATGGTTTTGACCAAAATGCTGATAGTGATGTGGACAATGAAGTCCAGACTGAAGTGGTCTCAGATGGAGATGAGGAATTTATTGGGAACTGGAGCAAAGGTCACTCTTGCTATGCTTTAGCAAAAAGACTGGCAGCATTCTGCCCTGCCCTAGAGATCTGTGGTGATTTTAACTTGAGAGAGATGATCTGAAATTGGAATTTATGTTTAAAAAGGAAGCAGAGCATTCTTTTTTTGGAAAATTTGCAGCCTGATGATGCAATAGAAAAGAGAAGTCCCATTTTCTTGATAGAAATTGAAGCTGGCTGCATAAATTTGCATATATAATGAGGATTTAATTGTTAATCGCCAACACAATGGGGAAAATGTCTCCAGGGCATGTCAGAGATCTTAGCAGCAAGCCCTCCCATCACAGGCCTGGCAGCCTAAAAGTAACAAGTGGCCTGGAGGCCTAGGAGAAAAAAATGGTTTCATGGTTTGGGTCCAGAGTCCTGTTGCTGTGTGCAGCATCAGGATTTGGTGCCCTGCATCCCAGCTACTCCAGCTCCAGTCATGGCTAAAAGGAGCCAAGGTACCACTCGGCCTGTTGCTTCAGAGGATGCAAGCCCCAACCTTTGGCAGCCTCCACGTGGTGATGGGCCTGTGGGTGCACAGAAGAATTGAGGTTTGGGATCTTCTGCCTAGATTTCACAGGATATATGAAAATGCCTAGATGTCCAGGCAGAAGTCTGCTTCAGGGGCAGGGCCCTCATGGAGACCCTCTGCTAGGATAGTGTGGAAGGGAAATGTGGGGTGTGAGCCCCCACACAGAGTCCCCACTGGGGCACTGCCTAGGGAGCCGCGAGAAGAGGACCACCATCCTCTAGACCCCAGAATTGTAGACCCAGCAACAGCTTTCACCATGTGCCTGGAAAAGCTGCAGGCACTCAATGCCAGCCCGTGAAAAAGCTGCCCATGGCTGTGTGAGCTCACATCTTGCATCAACATGCCAAGAACATGAACCATGGAGTCAAATGAGATGATTTTGGAGCTTTAAGATTTATTGACTACCCTGCTAGATTTCAGACTTTCATGGGGCCTGTAACCCCTTTGTTTTGGCCAATTTCTCCCACTTGGAACAGGAGCATTTACCAAATGCCTGTAACCACATTGTATCTAGGAAGTACCTAACTTGCTTTTGATTTTATAGGCTCACAAAATCAAAAAAGGCAGAAGGGACTTGCTTTCTCTCGGATGAGACTTTGGACTGTGGATCTTTGAATTAATGCAGGAACGAGTTAAGACTTTGAGGACTGTTGGGAAGGCATGATTGGTTTTGAAATGTGAAAAGACCTAAGATTTTGGAGGGGCTAAGGGCAGAAAGGTATGGTTTGGCTCGGTGTCCCCACACAAATCTCACCTCAAATTGTAATCCCCATATGTTGAGGGAGGGAGGTGATTGCATCATGGGAGAGGTTTTCTCCATGCTGTTCCCATGATAGTGAGTTCTCATGAGATCTGATTGTTTCGTAAGCATTTGACAGTTCCTCTTTGACACATTCCTCTCTCTCCTGCCACCATGTAAGGAAGGTCCTTGCTTCCCCTTTGCCTTCTGCCGTGTTTGTAAGTTTCCTGAGACCTCCCCAGCCATGTGGAATTGTGAGTCAATTAAGCCTCTTTCCTTTCTAAATTACCCAGTCTCAGGTATTTCTTTATAGCAGTGTGAAAATATACCTTTACTGGGTATATTTTCTAATACACCCAGTAAAGGGATTGCTGGGTCAAATGGTATTTCTGTTTTTAGGTCTTTGAGGAATCACTACATTGTCTTCCACCATGGCTGAACAAATTTACACTCCCACCAACAGTGTATAAGCATTCCTTTTTCTTCACAACCTTGCCAGCATCTGTTATTTTTTGACTTTTTAATAATACCCATTCTGACTGGTGTGAGATGGTATCTCATGGTTTTAATTTGCCTTTCTCTAATGATCAGTGATGTTGAGCTTCTTTTCATACGATTGTTGGCCCACATGTGTGTCTTCTTTTGAAAAATGTCTGTTAATACCCTTTAACGGGGTTGTTTTATTCTTGTAAATTTGTTTAAGTTCCTTATAGATGCTGGATATTAGACCGTTGTCAGATGCATAGTTTGCAAATATTTTTTCCTATTCTCTAGGTTGCCTGTTTATTCTGTTGATAGTATCCTTTGCTGTGCAGACGCTCTTTAGTTTAATTAAATCTCTTTCATCAACTTTTGCTTTTGTTGCAATTGCTTTTGGCATCTACATCATGAAATCTTTGCCTGTTCCTATGTCAAGAATGGTATTGCCAAGTCGTCTTCCAGGGTTTTTTTGAGGTTTGGATTTTACACTTAAGACTGTAATCTTAAATGTAGATTGTCTTCCAGGGTTTTTACAGTTTGAGTTTTTGCATTTAAATTTTTAATCCATTTTAAGTTGATTTTTGTATATAGTGTCAGGAACATGTCCAGTATCAATCTTCTGCACATGGTTAGCCAGTTATCCCAGCACTATATATTAAATAGGGAATCCTTTCCCTATTGCTTGTTTTTGTCAGCTTTGTCAAAGATCAGATTATCATAGTTATGTGGCCTCATTTCTGGGTTCTCTATTCTGTTCCATTTGTCTATGTCTCCGTTGTTGTACTAGTACCATGCTGTTTTGCAGCCCCATATTATAGGTTGAAGTCAGGTAGCGTGATGCCTCCAGCTTTGTTCTTTTTGATTAGGATTGCCTTTTTGAGCTTTTTTTTATGGTTTCATATGAATTTTAAAATACTTTTTTCTAGTTCTGTGAAGAATGTCATTAGTAATTTGAATAGAAATAGCATTGAATCTACAAATTGCTTTGGACAGTATAGCCATTTTAATGATATTGAGTCTTCCTATACAAGAGTATGGAATGTTTTCCATTTGTTTGTATCGTCTCTGATCTTGTTGAACAATGTTTTATAGTTCTTTTTGTAAAGATCTGTCACCTATCTGGTTAACTGTATTCCTAGTTATTTTATGTTGTGGCAGTTGTGAATGTGATTGTGTTCCTGGTTTGGCTTTCAGCTTGACTGTTGTTGATGTGGGAGCACTAATGATTTTTGTACATTGAGTTTGTATCCTGAGACTTAGTCAAACTTGTTTATTAGCTTAAGGAGTCTTTGGCCTGAGACTGTAGGGTTTTCTAGATATAGGATCATGTCATTGGCTGAGAGGGATAGTTTGACTTACTCTCTTCCTTTCTTTCTGTTGTCTGATTTCAACAGCCAGGACTTCCAACACTATGTTGAATAGGAGTGGTGAGAGAAGGTATCATTGTCTTGTGCCAGTTTTGGGGGGGAATGTTTCCAGCTTTTGCCCATTCAGTATGATGTTGGCCGTGGGTTCGTCATAGATGGCTCTTATTATTTTGAGGTATGTTCCTTCAATACCTCATTTATTGAGAGTTTTCAACATGAAGCGATATTGAATTTTATCAAAAGCCTTTTCTGCATCTATTGAGATAATGTGGTTTTTGTCTTTCGTTTTGTTTATGTGATGTATCACATTTCTTGTTTTGTGTCTGTTGAACAAACTTTGCATTCCAGGGGTGGAGCCTACTTGATCGTGGTAGAGAAGCTTTTATGAGGTGCTGCTGGATTCAGTTTGCTGGTATTTTGTTAAGGATTTTTGCATTGATGTCCATCAAGGATATTGGCCTGAAGTTTTTTGGTTGTTGTATCTCTGCCGGGTTTTGGCATCAGAATGATGCTTACCACATAGAATGAGATAGGGAGGAGTCCGTCTTCAATTTTTGAAATAGTTTCATCAGGAATGGTATCAGCTCTTCTTTTTATATCTGATAGAATTCAGCTGTGAAACCATCTGGTCCTGGGCTGTTTTGGGGGGTAGGCCATTAATTACTGATTTAATTTCAGAGCTCATTATTGGTCTATTCAGGGATTCAGCTTCTTCCTGGTTCAGTCTTGGGAGGATGTATGTGTCCAGGAATTTATCCATTTCTTCTAAATTTTCTAGTTTATGTGCAGAGAGGTGTTCATAATATTTTTTGATGGTCAGTTGTATTTCTCTGAGGTCAGTGGTAGTACATTCCCTTTTTCATTTCTGATTGTATTTATTTGGATCCTCTCTCTTTTCTTCTTTATTAGTCTAGCTAGTGGTAGAGCTATTTTATTAATTTTCTCAAAAAAATGCCTCCTGTATTCATTGATATTTTAAATGACTCTCATATGCCAGTCTTCTTCAGTTCAGCTCTAATTTCAGTTATTTCTTATCTTCTGCTAGTTTTGGGATTGGTTTGCTCTTGGTTCTCTACTTTTTGTTGTGGTGTTAGGTTGTTAACTTGAGATCTTTCTTTTTGATGTAGACTTTAAGTGCTATAAATCCCTCTTAACACTGCCTTAGCTGTGTCCCAGAGATTCTTGCATGTTGTATCTTCGTTCTCATTGTTTTAAAAAACTTGATTTCTGTCTTAATTTCATTATTTAACTGAAAGCCATTCAGAGCAGGTTATTCAATTTAGATGTACTTGTATAGTTTTGAGTTAATTTCTTTGTCTTGATTTCTAATTTGATTGTGCTATGGTCAGAAAGATTGTTTATTGTGGTTTCAGTTCTTTTGCATTTGCTGAAAAGTGTTTTACTTACAATTATGTGATTGATTTTAGAGTAAGTACCATGTGACAACGAGAAGAATGTATATTCTGTTCTTTTGGGGTGAAGAATTCTGTAGATGTTTATCAGTTCCACTTGGTACAGTGCTGAGTTCAAGTCATGAATAACTTTGTGAATTTTCTACTTCAATAATCTATCTAATGTTGTCAGTGGGGTGTTAAAATCTCTCACTATTATTGTGTGGGAGTCTAAGTCTCTTCTAAGGTGTTCAAGAACTTTATGAATCTGGGTGCTTCTGCATTGAGTGCATATATATTTAGGATACTTAGGTCTTGTTGAATTCAACACTTTACCATTATGTAATGCCCTTCTTTGTCTTTTTTCATCTTTGTTGGTTTAAAGTATGTTTTGTCTAAAACAAGGATTGCAATCATTGCTTTTTTTGTTTTTCATTGGCTTGTTGGATTATTCTGTGTCCCTTTATTTTGAACCGATATATATCCTGGTTCTATAATTACTAACTGTGGGACCTTGGATAAGATAGTTGCCCTTTCTTAACCTCACATTCCTCCTCTGTTAAATGGAGGTAATAATAGAGCCTACCTCACTGGGTTTTTTCCCTCTGAGGATTAAATGAGATAATGTAGCATCTAGACTATTACAAGGAAGATAGAAAGAACTGTTCTCAAGTTGTTTCCCATAGGTGGAATAAACTTTTACTTATTTTGAAAACTTTTCCAATGACTGTGTAAACAACATGGTGTTTCCCCAGCATAAAATCCTAATCAAAGACTAAAGTACTCACTAAACCAGGTTATTAGTACATAATAGTCAGTGTCAGAGTAAGTGGCTAAAAAAACAAGACTTCAAAACCTGAAAACCTAGATTTGAATCCTTACTTTTCACCATATTATCTGTGGGATTTTGAGAGGGCACTTAAAGACTCTGGGCCTGTTTTATCTTTTCTTAAAAGGATACACTATTCATTTCTACCTTGAAAGTTGTTATAAAGACTGAATAAATCCACATGAAGCACTTAGTGCAATATGTGGCACGTTGTAGGTAATCTCAAGTATTTGCTATGACTAGATTTATTCATAATATTATTGTTAAGCATGTCTAGAAACCATTACAAACTACAGCCTGTAGGCCAAACTCAACTTGCCTCATTGTTTTTTAAGTAGTTTCCTACTGGAACACAGTTACACTTACTCATTTACAAATTATTTGTAGTTGCTTTTCAATTTTTTAAAATTGAAATACAATTGTGCGTATTTATGGGATATATAGTAATATTTCGATACATATAGCATACAATGATCAGATCAGGGTAATTCGTATATCCATCATCTTGAACATTTATTATTTCTTAATATTGGGAACATTGAGTATCCTTTTCCTAGTTGTCTGAAACTGTGTGATATATTAGTGTTAACTCTGGCCATCCTACAGTGCTAAAATGTGGCTGCTTTTGTGTTACAAGTAGCCACAGAGTTCACATGGCCCCCAGAGCCTAATACTTTCACTATCGGGCCCTGCACAGAAAAACTTTGCTGACTTGCTATAAACAAGACAGTGTGCCAAATTCATTCTCCACACCATGAATAATATTTTTTCGGTAACACCAGACAGATACTGTTGTTATCCTTATTTTTTATATGAGAAAACAGAGACTCAGATTTACTACTTAAAATGTCCAAAGTCACACAACTAACAAATGACACAGCTGGAATTTGAAGCACTTTTATATGACACTACAATCCACAATCGTAATTATATCACATTTTTTAAATTAGGTTAGGTTGTTCTCTGGTGATGTGTGGTGACTGAGGTGGTTACGAGTTTTTTTTGTTTGTTTGTTTTTGTTTTTAATTGTCTCTACTATCCTTTGTAGATGATATTTGTGCACAGAGAGCACATATTTGAAAAGTCCACATGTGGGTCAATCAATTCCATTTTACAAGTGTTGAGAACTCATCTAGGGTGCTATGCACATGATCTAGCCTGACAATCCTAGAGGAGATTGGCCTAGCTACAGATAGGTTTTTCTACTACCATCTTTGTTGACAACTATCCTTCCCTTCCCTGGAGGGAACTGTTTGCCTTCACCAAGACTGCTGGCTCCAGAAGGCCAGCTGTGTAGCTGATGAATTAGTTTTGTAGACTATTGCTTTCTTTTCTGTTGGCCTCTTGGGTGTCTGCTCTGTAGCTAGTAGGTGTAAAGTTTATAGAGATGTGTGTAGCTGCAGCTTTGCCTGCCAGAAGCTTATTTTGTTTGAGACAATACCATTTCCCTTTGATTCATTTTTGAAATATATTGTATGCATAAGAATTAGGTCCTAGAAACAATTTCCCATGAGATCAATTTGCAAGACTCTTTAGTTTAGAAAGAAAGATTATTCTCTTGTGTGTATTGGTTTGATATGGAAATGCATATACTTGCCCTACATCTAGATTGCTAGTGTGCTCAGAATTTTCTTTGTAAAGTTCAAAATTAAATCCATATACTCTGTGCCTAATTTTTTTTTTTTTTTTTTTTTTTTTTTGGTGTCTGCATAGAGACACTTTCTTACGGATGAAGCCCTTAAGCACAAGAAGAGTGTGATGGAATGAATCTCAAAATCTACAGCTTCAAAAATCTGTCTTTGTTGTTGGCTGAAAGCAGGACTAAAAATTCTGGTGACTATAAATCCAGACATTGTACTTTCAGTGATAATTAGGTTTCTCACAGATCTGACTTTCTCTATGCTAGACTCAAAATGGCAGTCTATAGCTCAGTTTGCAAAAGGGGACTATTTTAAGACACTAAGGAAGAGATTATTGGAGTTCTCCAGTTACACATAAGCCTCTCCTTAAGGTCACTGGTTAAACATAATGTTCATGGAGCCTAGGGTATTTATTTATTTATTAAAGAAATTAGGGCATTTATTTATATTTTACATTAAATAGTGCCACTCAGGCAATTTTTATGCATGCTATTCTGTGCCATGGAAATGTTTTATCTCAACAGAGAATTGTGGTATGAGTTTGCTCCATGTTCAACCTTCAACAAGCATTTACTAATAAATAACTCTGAGCCAGGCATTATGATGGGTGCTGGTGAAATAAAAGCATGATAGTGCATTAGATTGATTTATTTTCCCAGATTTTCTGTTTCCTTTAGTGAGTCATTTTTCTGCTCTCACTCAGGACATAACTTGAAAGCAGTTCTCTGCTGTAATCAAAGATTCCCCATATGAGGTCCATCAGTAGTACACGCAGGCTCTAACAGGGATACAAAAAACTTTTTCCCTCTTCATGGAGGAGGAACTCATGGTTACTTTCTGAGACCACAACCTTGGAAGGTTATTTATAATATACACTTCATTCAGCTCTAGGTTTTTATGAAAAACAATTATTATTGTGTTTAACAAAAGTATCTAAACCATTTCTGACTATATCCTGAAAACTAATTCCTGAGATTCAAAGTGGAATTTCCCTATTCCACTAAAATAACTCATGTTACTTTATGAATGAATGTTAAGCCTGAATTCCATAATAGGCATATTCTATATAGTTTGAAAAGGCATATTCAGTATTTCAATATGTCATTTTTAGAAACCACAGTAAAATTCCTCTTGTTTTAACTCACATTAGAAAAAGTTAGGGTCAGAGAAATCTTGGTGGCTGGAGATATACAGAAAAATAACAATTTTTACTAGAGGGTTTTAGGGGACATGGCATTGATTGAACACATTAGAATCACTAGATATGAACTATATGTTTATGAAAAGGTAGTATAGATTTAAAGGAAAAAATGATTGGATTCATTATTAATAAAGCTCCAAAGCACATTAGCAAATTTAGTAACCATATTACACAGAGGCCTCAATGTGCATTCACTGTCAATTTAAGCCTTTCTATTTTTTTTAAACATTATTGCTCTAAGCCTCTTTTTCATCTGTATCTATGCATTTTTTCTCTAATATATCATAGCTAACATTTGTCTCTGTAATTTTCCATTTTTGCTATATTCAGCTCATTTTGCCACCTATGAATTTTTTTTTTATCTAACCACCAGCCTCCTTTTTATTTGCTTTTCCCAACAAATTCCCACATCTACGGAGTTAGATGGCATGCTAACAGGATCTTAGTTTTGTCAGACCCTTTCGTCCTATATTCCAAAACTCTGAAACTGACAACTCTACTGAAATGAATCATTTTTAATAAAGACACTCTTCTTTTTAAAGAATGTATGGCCATCTGATTTCTTTTGAATGTAAACTTCAGGGTCAGAATGGACCTTTCGGATGGTGTTTTTAAGCCTTAATAATTAGTTTCTATCATAATAGAATAGAGATCTCCATGTGATTAGCCATTAATACTTCAGCTTTACTTTGAAATCTGTTTCTTACAAAATTAGGTTGTAATTTTCACTTAATTTATACTTTTTGAGTGATTTTTTTTTTTTTAACTATGAAAGTAAGAAAAGTACCTCTGACCATGGGTTAAAGGTCAAATTACTATTTAATTAAAATAAAACTGTGGGTTTGCTAAGCAGCACATTGTCCATATTTCTAAAGAGAGTTCTGTGTTTTTGAAGTTCATCCATGTAGGTTGATATTTTGGGAAACATGCCTAGACAGTCTTTATTCTGAATCGGGGAGACTTTGTATCTGTAAGACCACGACATGCTTTGCCTTGATTTATAAATGATCGTATGTCAACTTAAATATAATATGTATTTGGCAGGGCTTTCTAGGCTCACATTTTTTACCAGAGGAAACACTGGCCATACACAAAATGCTTTCATCAGCCTGGCCTCTTTGTGACTAAAAATACTGTATTCATTTCTTATATTATCTTTAATAACTGTCCCATTTTTTTCTATTATGAATAAGGCATTTAATATCTTTGTATGTATAACTTTGTAAACTTTTGCAAGAATATCAATAGAAGAGATTTTAAGAATTGATACTACTGGGTCAAAGGGTATGTCCATTGAAATATTGGTAAATACTGCCAAATTATATTCTTTTAAAAAGTATCTATTGGTGAATTCCCGGGCAAGATGGCTGAATAGGAACAACTCCGGTCTGCAGCTCCCAGCGACACCAACAGAGAAGGCAGGTGATTTGTGCATTCCTAACTGAGGTACCCGGCTCATCTCATTGGGACTGGTTGGACAGTGGGCGCAAACGACGGAGGGTGAGCAGAAACTGGGTGGGGTGTCGCCTCACCCAAGAAGTGTAAGGGAACAAGAAACTCCCTCCCCTAGCTGAGGGAAGCAATGAGGGGCTGTGCTGTGAGGGATGGTGCTATCTGGCCCAGACACTATGCTTTTCCCATGGTCTTTGCAACCCGCAGACCAGATTTACTCAGGTGCCTACACCACCAGGGCCCTGGGTTGAAAGAACAAAACTGGGTAGCCATATGGGCAGACACTGAGCTAGCTGCAGGACTTTTTCTTGTACCCCAGTGGTGCCTGGAATGTCAGTGAAACAGAACCATTCACTCCTCTAGAAAGAGGGGTGAAGCAAGGGAGGTGAGTGGTCTTGTTCAGCAGACCCCATCCCCATGGAGCTCAGCAAGCTAAGGTCCACTGGCTTGAAATTCTCATGGCCAGCACAGCCGTCTGAAGTCAACCGGGTACACTCAAGCTTGATGAGGGAAGGGGAGTCCCCTGTTACTGAGGCTTGAGTAGAGGGTTTTCCCCTCACAATGTAAACAAAGCCTCTGGGAAGTTCGGACTGGGCAGAGCTCATCACAGAACCATGAAGCCACTGTAGCCAGACTGCCTCCCTAGATTCCTCATCTCTGGGCAGGGCATCTCTGAAAGAAAGGCAGAAACCCCAGTCAGAGGCTTATAGATAAAACTCCCATCTCCCTGGAACAGAACACCTGTGGGAAGGGGCGGCTGTGGGCACAGCTTCAGCAGACTTAAACATTTCCTGCTTGCCAGCTCTGAAGAGAGTAGAAGATCTCTCAGCACAGCACTTGAGCTCTGCTAAGGGACAGACTGCCTCCTCAAGTGGGTTCCTGACCCCCGTGCCTTATGTTGGGGAGACACCTCCCAGCAGGGGTTGACAGATACCTCATACAGGAGAGGCAGCTGGCATCTGGTGGGTGCCCCTCTGGGACAAAGCTTCCAGAAAAAGGAGCAGGCAGCAATCTTTGCTGTTTTGCAACTCCTCTGGTGATACTTAGAAAAACAGGGTCTGGAGTGGACCTCCAGCAAACTCCAGCAGACCTGCAGAAGAGAGACCTGACTGTTAGAAGAAAAACTAGCAAACAGAAAGCAATAGCATCAACATCACAAAACAGACGGCCATGCAAAAACCTCATCTGAAGGTCACCAAAATCAAAGACCAAAGATCAATAAATCCATGAAGAAGAGGAAAAAGCAGCACAAAAAGGCTGAAAATTCCAAAAACCAGAATGCCTCTTTTCCTCCAAAGGATCACAACTCCTGGCCAGCAAGGGAACAAAACTGGACCAAGAATGGGTTTGATGAATTGACAGAGGTAGGCTTCAGAAGGTGGGTAATAACAAAATCCTCTGAGCTAAAGAAACATGTTGTAACCCAATGCAAGGAAGCTAAGAACCTTGATGAAAGGTTACAGGAACTGCTAGCTAGAATAACCAGTTTAGAAAAGAACATAAATGACCTGATGGAGCTGAAAAACACAGCATGAGAACTTCGTGAAGCATATACAAGTATCAATAGCCAAATTGATCAAGTGGAAGAAAGGATATCAGAGACTGAAGATCAACTTAATGAAATAAAACATGAAGACAAGATTAGAGAAAAAAAAGAATGAAAATGAATGAACAAAGCCTCCAAGAAACATAGGACCATGTGAAAAGATCAAACCTATGTTTGGTGTACCTGAAAGTGTTGGAGAGAATGGAACCAAGTTGGAAAATACTCTTCAGAATATTATCCAGGAGAACTTTCCCAACCTAGCAAGACAGGCCAACATTCAAATTAAGGAAATACAGAGAACACCACAAAGATAATCCTCAAAAAGAACAATCACAAGACACATAATCATCAGATTCACCATGGTTGAAATGAAGGAAAAAATGTTAAGGACAGCCAGAGAGAAAGGTCAGGTTACCCACAAAGGGAAGCCCATCAGACTAACGATGGATCTCTCTGCAGAAACTCTATCAGCCAGAAGAGAGTGGGGTCCAATATTCAACATTCTTGAAGAAAATAATTTTCAACTCAGAATTTCATATCCAGCCAAACCAAGCTTCATAAGTGAAGAAGAAATAAAATCCTTTACAGACAAGCAAATGCTGAGGGATTTTGTCACCACAGGCCTGCCATACAAGAACTCCTGAGGAAGCACTAAATATGGAAAGGAAAAATCAGTACCAGCCACTGCAAAAACACAGCACAATGTAAAGACCATCAACACTATGAAGAAACTGCATCAACTAATGGGCAAAATAACCAGGTAGAATCATAATGACAGGATCAAATTCACACTTAGCAATATTAACCTTAAATGTAAATGGGCTAAATGCCCCAATTAAAAGACATAGACTGACAGATTAGATAAAGAGTCAAAACCCATCAGTGTGCTGTATTCAGGAGACCCATCTCATGTGCATAGACACACATAGACTCAAAATAAAGGGAGGGAGGAATATTTACCAAGCAAATGGAAAGAAAAAAAAAAAAAGTAGGGATTGCAATCCTAGTCTCTGATAAAGCAGACTTTGAATCAACATAGATCAAAAAAGACAAAGAAGGATATTACGTCATGGTAAAGGATTAATGCAACAAGAAGAGCTAACTATCCTAAATATATATGCACCCAATATAGGAGCACCCAGATTCATAAAGCAAGTCCTTAGAGACCTACAAAGAGACTTAGACTCCCACACAATAATAGAGAGAGACTTTAATACCCCACTGTCAATATTAGATCAACAAGACAGAAAATTAACAAGGATATTCAGGACTTGAACTCAGCTCTGGACCAAGCAGAACTAATAGACACCTACAGAACTCTCCACCCCAAATCAACAGAATATACATTCTTCTCAGCACCACATCGCACTTATTCTAAAATTGGCCACATACCTAGAAATAAAACACTCCTCAGCAAATGCAAAAGAACGGAAATCGTTACAAACAAGTCTCTCAGACCACAGTGCAATCAAATTAGAACTCACGATTAAGAAACTCATTCAAAACCGCACAACTACATGGAAACTGAACAACCTGCTTCTGAATGATTACTGAGTAAATAATGAAACGAAGGTAGAAATAAATAAGTTCTTTGAAACCAATGAAAACAAAGACACAACATACCAGAATGTCTGGGACACAGCTGAAGCAGTGTGTTTAGAGGGAAATTTATAGCACTAAATGCCCACATGAGAAAGTGGAAAAGATCTAAAATCAACACCCTAACATCACAATTAAAAGAACTAGAGAAGCAAGAGCAAACAAATTCACAAGCTGTCAGAAGACAAAAAATAACTAAGATCAGAACAGAACTGAAGGAGATAGAGAGATGAAAAACCCTGCAAAAAATCAATAAATCCAGGAGCTGGTTTTTGAAAAGATTAACAAAATAGACCACTAGCCAGACTAATAAAGAAGAAAAGAGAGAAGAATCAAATAGACACACACACACACACACACACACACACACACACACAGAGAAAAAAAAAAGATAAAGGGGATATCACCACTGATCCCACAGAAATACAAACTACCATCAACGAATACTACAAACAACTCTATGCAAATAAACTGGAAAATCTAGAAGAAATGGATAAATTCCTGGACACGTACACCCTCCCAAGACTAAATCAGGAAAAAGTCAAATCCCTGAATAGACCAATAGCAAGTTATCAAATAGAGGCAGTAATTAATAGCTTACCAACAACAACAACAAAAAAAAGCCAGGATTAGATTGATTCATAGCCAAATTCTACCAGACATACACAGAGGAGCTGGTACCATTCCTTCAAAAACTGTTTCAAACAACAGAAAAAGAGGTACTCCTCTCTAACTCATTTTATGAGGCGAGCATCATCCTGATACCAAAACCTGGCAGAGACACAACTAAAAAGAGAAAATTTCAGAGCAACATCCATGATGAACATCGATGTGAAAATCCTAAATAAAATACTGACAAACCGAATCCATCAGCACATTAAAATCATCCAGCACAATCAAGTCAGCTTCATCCCAGGGATGCAAGGCTGGTTCAACATATGCAAATCAATAAACATAATCCATCACAGAAACAGAACCAATGACAAAAATCACATGATTATCTCAATAGATGCAAAAAAGGTCTTTGATAAAATTCAACACCCCTTCATGTTAAAAACACTCAATAAACTAGGTATTGATGGAATGAATCTCAAAATAATAAGAGCTATTTATGACAAACCCACAGCCAATATCATACTGAATGGGCAAAAGCTGGAAGCATTCCCTTTGAAAACTGGCACAAGACAAGGATGCCCTCTCTCACCACTCCTATTCAACATAGTATTGGAAGTTCTAGCCAGGGAAATCAGTTAAGAGAAAGAAATAAAAGGTAATCAAATAGGAAGAAAGAAATTCAAATTATCTGTTTGCAGATGGCATGATTGTATATTTAGAAAACGCCATCATCTCAGCCCAAAAACTCCTTAAGCCAATAAACAACTTCAGCAAAGTCTCAGGATACATAATCAATGTGGAAAAATCACAAACATTCCTGTACGCCAATAATAGACAAACAGAGAGCCAAATCATGAGTAAACTCCCATTCACAATTGCTGCAAAGAGAATAAAATACCTAGGAATACAACTTACAAGGTGTGTGAAGGGCTTCTTCAGGGAGAACTACAAACCACTGCTCAAGAAAATGAGAGGACACAAACAAATGGAAAAACATTCCATGCTCATGGATAAGAAGAATCAATATCATGAAAATGGTCATGCTCCCTAAAGTAATTTATGGATTCAATGCTATCCATATCAAACTACCACTGACTTACTTCACAGAATAAGAAAAAAAAAAAAAAACTACTTTAAATTTCATATGGAACCAAAAAAGAGCCCATATAACCAAGACAATCCCAAGCAAAAAGAACAAAATTGGAGGCGGCATGCTACCTGACTTCAAACTATACTACAAGGCTACAGTATCGAAAACAGCATGGTACTGGTATCAAAACAGATATATAGACCAATGGAACAGAGCAGAGGCATCAGAAATAACACCACTCATCTACAAGTATCTGATCTTCCACAAACATGACAAAAACAAGCAATGGGGAAAAGATTCCCTATTTAATAAATGGAGTTGGGAAAAGTGGCTAGCCATATGCAGAAAACTGAAACTGGACCCCTTCCTTACACTTTATACAAATAGTAACTCAAGGTAGATTAAATATGTAGATGTAAGCCCTAGAACCATAAAAACTCTAGAAGAAAACCTAGGCAAATACCATTAAGGATATAGGCATGGGCAAAGACTTCATGACTAAAACACCAAAAGCAATTGAAACAAAAGCCAAAATTGACAAATGGGATCTAATTAAACTAAAGAGCTCTGCCCAGCAAAAGAAACTATCATCTGAGTGTATAGGCAACCTACAGAATGGGAGAAAATTTTTGCAGTATATTCATCTGACAAAGGGCTAATATCCAGAATCTACAAGGAGCTTAAATTTACAAGAAAAAAACAGTCCCATCAAAAATGGCCAAAGGACATGAACAGACACTTTTCAAAAGAAGACATTTATGTGGTCAACAAACATATGAAAAAAAAACCTCCTCATCACTGGTCATTAGAGAAATGCAAATTAAAAGCACAATGAGATACCATCTCAACCAGTTAGAATGGTGATTATTAAAAAGTCAGGAAACAACAGATGCTGGAGAGGATGTGGAGAAATAGGAACACTTTTACACTGTTGGTGGAAGTGTGAATTAGTTCAACCATTGTGAAAGATGGTGTGGCAATTCCTCAAGGATCTAGAGCTAGAAATACCATTTGACCCAGCAATCCCATTATTGGGTATATACCCAAATGATTATAAATCATTCTACTATAAAGACACATGCACACATATGTTTATTGCAGCACTGTTCACAAGAGTAAAGACTTGCAAACAACCCAAATGTCCATCAATGATAGACTTGATAAAGAAAATGTGGCACATATACACCATGGAATACTATGCAGCCATAAAAAAGAATGAGTTTATGTCCTTTGCAGGGACATGGATGAAGCTGGAAACCATAATTCTCAGCAAACTAACACAGGAACAGAAAACCAAACACCGCATGTTCCCACTCATAAGTGGGAGCTGAACAATTAGAACGTATGGGCTCAGGGAGGGGAATATCACACACTGGGGCCTGTTGAAGGGTGGTGGGCAAGATAGGGATAGCATTAGGAAAAATACCTAATGTAGATAACAGGTTGATGGGTGCAGCAAACCACCACAGCACATGTATACCTATGTAACAAACTTGCACATGTATTCCAGAACTTAAAGTATAATAACTATAATAATAATAATATATCTATGGACATTCTTCCCAATTGTATTTGAGAGTGTCTGTGTCTGCATACCTTCACCAACTTTGATATTAGCATTTTTTATAATTTTTGCCAAACTGTGGGAAAATATTTGTAGATTTACTTTATATTTCCTTATTATTTTGTGAGGACTTTTGATTTTGGTCATTCAGTTTTTGTTTATTTTAGAGCAAAAACCCTGTTGAGATGAGGATTTTAGAAATCAGAATTCTAGTGTTTGCTTCATTTTAAGACAAATTTTTAAAATTGAAATGTAATATATGTTGAGAAAAACAGACAAGTCATGAGTGAACAGCTCAGTGGATTTCCATTAACTGAACTCACCCATGATACCACAACTCACATCAAGAGCTAGAATGTTACCAGCAATCCAGAAGTATCCCTGGTGTCCCTTCTCTGTCTCTGCTACCTTTCCCAAGGTAGCTACTGTCCTAGCTTCCTGACTTCTAGCACTACAGGTTACTCTTGTCTTTAAAAACAAAACGAAAAAGAACGTTTTATTTAAATGGACTTCTATACTATATCCTCTTTGGTGTCTGGCTGCTTTCATTGACTGTGTTGCATGTAGCAGTAGATTCTTCCTTCTTACTGCTGTACAGTACTCTACTGTAGAAACATACCACAATTTAGTTTTGCTATTGATAAACATCAGAGTTACTTCCAATTTGGGATTATAATCAACAAAACTGCTGTGGACATTTCTGCATACTTCTTTGATGGATGTATTTGTTATTCTTGGACATAGGCCTAGTAGAAGGATAACATAAAATTTATCCATACATGAAGTTATCCAAACTGTCCTTAAAAGTTTAAACAATTCTATTAAAATGCTGCTTTCATAATGTTATTTTACCTGTTAAAATCTTTTAAGAGCTACTCAGTGTCCTCTGAATAAAATAAGAAAATTTTAAAATGGATTTTAAGGTCCAGTATGAATTTACAACTGATTGTCTTTCACCCTCTCCTTTGTGCTCATCTCCAATGGCATCTTCCTTCATTTTGACCCCAGCACTCCAATCTCCAGTCATACTTTGTTCTTTGCCATATTGTTTGGAGGAAAAATCTTAGTATTAACCAAGAAAGACTTGAGCAAAACTATGGAGAATAAAAAGGAGAAAGGTGCTGTTTCTCTAAGACTGTTCTCATGAGGATCTTCGATTTTCTTTCTTTTTTCTTTTTTAAATTTATTATTTTACTTTAAGTTCCTAGTACATGTGCAGAACATGCAGGTTTGTTACACAGGGTGCCATGGTGGGTTGCTGCACCCATCAACCAGTCATCTAGGTTTTAAGTCCCGCATGCATTACGTATTTGTCCTAATGCTCTCCCTCCCCTTGCCTGCTACCCGCCAACAGGCTCTGGCGTGTGATGTTCCCCTCTCTGTGTCCATGTGTTCTCATTGTTCAACTCCCACTTATGAGTGAGAACATGCAGTGTTTGGTTTTCTGTTCCTGTGTTAGTTTGCTGAGAATTATGATTTCCAGCTTCATCCATGTCCCTGTAAAGGACAGGAACTCATTCTTTTTTAATGGCTGAATGGTATTCCATGGTGTATATGTGCCACATTTTCTTTATCAAGTCTATCATTGGTGGACATTTGGGTTGTTTGCAAGTCTTTGCTATTGTGAACAGTGATACAATAAACATATGTGTGCATATGTCTTTATAATAGAATGAGTTATAATCCTTTGAGTATTTACCCAGTAATGGGATTGCTGGATCAAATGGTATTTCTGGCTCTAGATCCTTGAGGAATTGCCACACTGTCTTCCCCAATGGTTGAACTAATTTATACTCCCACCAACAGTGTAAAAGTGTTCCTATTTCTCCACATCCTCTCCAGCATCTGTTGTTTCCTGATGATAATTTATTTTACTGTGCAGAAGCTCTTCAGTTTAATTAGATCAATTTGTCAATTTTGGCTTTTGTTACAATTGCTTTCGGTGTTTTAGTCATGAAATATTTTCCCATGCCTATGTCCTGAATGGTATCAATATCATGAAAATGGCCATACTTTCCAAAGTAATTTGCAAATTTAGTGTTATTCCCATCAAGCTACCATTGACTTTCTCCACAGAACTAGAAAAAGCTACTTTATATTTCATATGGAATCAAAAAAAGAGCCTGTATAGCCAAGACAATCCTAAACGAAAAGAACAAAGCTGGAGGCATCACAATACCTGACTTCAAACTATACTACAAGGCTATAATAACCAAAACAGCATGGTACTGGTACCAAAACAAATATAGAGATCAATGGAACAGAACAAAGGCATCAGAAATAACACCTACATCTACAACTATCTGATCTTCCACAAACCTGACAAAAACAAGCAATGGGAAAAGGATTCCCTATTTAATAAATGGTGCTGGGGAAACTGGCTAGCCATATGCAGAGAACTGAAACTGGACCTTTTCCTTACATCTTATACAAAAATTAACTCAAGATAGATTAAAGACTTAAATGTAAGACCTAAAACCATAAAAACCCTAGAAGGATCTTCCATTTTCACAAATGCTGTCTGGAGCTAGCATCCCTACAAATGTCTTTCCTGTATTATTGACTGCAGTAGAAATAGAGTATAAAGCATCTGGGCCTCCCCAGTTGCGTCAGATCCCATGTCAATCCCATTAACCTGAATATAGTTTACCGTGAAGAAGAAAACTTTAACCTTAGGTTGAAATTTATGTATTTTTTGTCTAACTGTTCCTTGATGTTATTTCATTATGAACATTAACTTATGTAAGTGTTTGTTCAGGGAACTGAAACTTCAGTAACTATATTCTGCTCTTCAGATTATCAGTCATAAAATGTCTGCTGGCAAATAGACATCTAATCAAAGAAGAATGTTCATTTTCTTCCAGACTGCTCACTGCAGAGTCACTCATTCTTTATTTACAACTTATCTAAAGGAATAAGTTTATATTCCAAAAATTGCATTATTTTAAATAAAGTAGAAAAATTTCTCTCTCATTTAGTCTAACCAACTTAACATCCAAATTACTCTATTTCCACACATCGCTTCTACATTGATCAAATGACAATTAATCATTATTTTTTGGCCATAAGAATGTTAAGTTCTAATTTACATAACTTTAGAGTTGAACTAGCTTATTCATGACAGTCAATATAATTAAAATATCAAAAGTGATAATAACTATGCAGTTTTACAATCCAAGTTCGGCTATACCGAACAGTTCATATTACTCCATTTCTTTTTCACAATTATGAAGAAGGTGTTCATTTTACAAAGCTCAGAGAGATTAAGTAATGTATCCATTTTACATGGTTTATAAGCAGGAGGGTTGGGATTTGAACCCCTGTTTGGGAGATTACTGAGCCCAGGAGATTTCACTGTAGTATTAATATTTTGCCAATTATTTCATTTCTCTATTGTTTGGGATTTCTTTACAACAGAGGCTCAACCATCCAGTTGACTAAGAATCAGTTCAATTGACTGTTAATCAATTGCTAGGAGTCAATAATGGTGAGTTATTTGGACTTCACCTTCAGTAGAAGTCTCAGAAAATCTATATCTAACTGATTCTCTTTCCCAATTGCTCTCAGTAAATTTAAAGATATTCAACAATTCTTGCAGACCCATAATTCATGTTAGGATAATAAAATTCCAACAATTTCATAATAATGGATATATATTATTAATAGTAACAAAAATGACTGCCCACTTTGAGTGGTTACTGTGTTCTAGGCACTGTGCTAAATGCTTTATGCACATTTTTCTTATTCAGTCCTCATAACTACTCAATGAGGTACATTGTTGGAACACTAAAACTTAATTCTGTATGAAGCAAATAAAAGGAGGACCATCTATTGACATGCAGAAACAAAAATTAGAGAGGTAGAGCTGGCAGCATTGGATCTAGTGCTCAAAGGTGTCACAAGGGCTAGGTTCATCTCTATCGCCTCTCTGCACTGGTCTGAATGTCAGCTCAATCTCAACTCACACAGGATCTCTCCAAAGGTGAGCTCACATTTTCAAGTTCAATAGAAATAAAGCTGCTTCTTTCCCAATGTTTCCACATAGCCCAGGTCTAGTCTGACTTAACCAACTTGGATGACAAGCCCATCCTTAAGCCACTCACTGTGGCTGGGAAAAGACCGTGCTGTTTGGCCAGGTCACAATCCCACTCCTGGAGCCCTTGTTCACTTGCACTGCATCGACTGAAAATGGGGTAGGGGTGATCACTCTACAAAGGAAACCAGGTGCGCTGTTACCAAAAGAGGGAATGAGGCATAGGCAAGCAATAACAGTGGACTTCAACTACATATAGTAGTAGTCATCATTATTCCCATTTTACAGATAAGTAAATTAAGGTTCAAGAAGTTTCATTTGTTGAGATTAACCAGTTATAAAATACAATGACAATATTCCAGCCAGTGACACCCAGAGTAATTACAAAATTATAGGGCATTCCAGCAACGAAGTCTATACATACAACGAAGATTCTCAAGAGAGCTTTATTGCTTATGCTGCTTATTCCAGCCCTGATAAGGAACCATGAGCATTTGAACCCCAGTAATCCTCCCAACTACAAGGAGAACAGAGTCGTATTCAGGCTGAGTGAAGTAGAAACTGCTAAATTCTATTCCTCTCTAACCAATCAGATTCTTTAAGAGGCAAATCTGTTTTTATATTTGTGTAAATCTTATACATACTGTTGATTCACAGAAGATGTTATTGGTAATGATTCAAATATCAAACTTAGTGGACATTTATACTGGAATTTATATATGGAAATTACCTAATTATTTCCTAACTATATACTTGAGGAGAAAATACACTAGGTGGTAATGAGACAACAGACAAGAGAAGCAGTGACTATGTCAGGAATGTGCAATCTTCCTAGATGGCCTCATGGACTTTCATTTTTATACCATTGACAAGAAATGTGTCAGGTGTTCATCCACAGCTGTGAATGGGACAGAAAAATATTTTTGAATGTGGGGGCAAATTACTGTTCTAGCCATACAGAAAAAGGAGAGAATGAATATTGTGTTGGCAGCAGTGATTTCCACAGCCAGGCATTGTGCTGGACACTTGGGATAACCCAATCAGTGAAAGCAGGCATGACCACCAACTCGTGGAGTTTGCACTTCTTGGTAGAGGCAGACAATGTATTTCACAAACACATATAAAATTGCAGTTGTGAATGTGCTGAAGTGGAAGAAGTCATGAATCCAGGATGATAAAGAGGGAAGTGTCACAGACCCAATCAGGAGGTTAAGGAGGGCTTCCTTGAGGAGGTGGCGCTGGAACTAGCGCAGTGCCTCAGTCAACTTTGGCATTTACAGAGTTCTGCATGTAACAAATCCACAAGAGATAACTAAAGAGAATTTTCCTGATACTTTGAATACAACTGTACCTCATGGCTCTTTGTATTGTGAATCACAGAAAATCTCATTCAAACTCAATCAAGAAAAAAAGGCATTTACTGGCTAAAGTTCAGCACCCTGGTTCCGGCACAGTGGCATCAAATAATACTAACATAGTGTCAGGAGCTGCTCCACCTCTCTACTCAGTGTTCCTCTGGGTTGACTCCATTCTCCTGCAGGCTTTTCCATCATGGTGCTTAGATAGTGGCAAGTTCCAGACTTACATCTTTTCATCAGTAATGCTTAGAGGAAAACACTCTACTACTTCCCCAAGAATAAATGTTCTGCATTTGGATCTCTTTGTGTATAGCTTGGACCAAGTACCAGCCCTTGTTAACAACCACCTGGTCACTAGAGATGTCATTATCTTCATTACCAGTCTTCAGTCTTGTGTCTTCTCTTGTAGCAGGGCGTGAAATCAGCACCTCCCAAACTCCATGAACTGAAAATGGGGAAGAGAGGTCACTGGCTTCCCTAGAAGAAAGAAGAAGCAGTCATCAGTAGAAGTAGGACTGTTTGCTGGGCAGACAGAAAGAACAGGTATCTGCTACAGAGTAGAAATAACTAATAACATTAATGACTGCTACAGCTAGCAATAGCAATAATACTAAGAACAAATACTTATTTGACAAGTGTTTCTTATTATAATTTCCCCATAAAAACTAATTCTACGTTCTTGGCATATCAAGAATTTAGCCAGCCTGCTTTGCAATAGCTACATAACCCAGAAGACAAAACTAGCTCTGCAGTTTGAAATTAGTGAGCACGAGATTTCCAGAGAGTAGGATTTCCAGTATAACTAACTCCCTTCCCTCCACCCCGAAGCTCACCCTGAATGCACGGGTGCTCATTCGTTCATGCAAACTTGTCTCTGTTAGTGCTGACATGCCTGGAGAGGGTCTATTAAGGGAAGCTCATTTCAAGCACAGATGGTCCCAGGTAGCTTAGCCTCTGCCTGGTGGCCAGACTAAGTGAATTCAGATGGTCTTAGACTTCTGATCACATCCATGCAGCCAGAGAGGAAAAGAAAAACTTGTTTATCATCTTGATAAACAGTCTTTCAATGTCTGCTGATGCTGTATGTAACTCGGTAGAGTCAAATACTATTAAATTGTCATCACTGTCAAAAAGAGGAGTAATAAGTTTTTCTACTTGAGTCATAGTTAATGACATCTACAATGTGTAACACAAATCAAGATTTCTGTTTGCCTTCTTTTCTCCTAAATGTGTGTTTTCTGGTCTCTCTGGCTATGGATGTGAGGCACAGCCCTCAAAATATAAATAAATATATACTTTGTTATTACCTCTCAGCTAAACCAATAAAATATCCAGATGACAAGGGCCAGACTCTTGTCTTGGATGAGGTATATATGCACAGGCAAAAGATAAGCAAAAGTACCTCATTCTAGTTCTGCATGGAAGACATGGATTTGAAAGACTGTATTTCACTGAGTGAAAGTCTTGGAAATAGCTCCACCCAACAGTTATTAGTAAACATATTTGCAGAGGCTACTTAAATACTGTTAAGGGTGGAAGGCATCTCTTTTGCTGTCATGATCTTAAAGAATAATAGTCATGTGTCCCATAACAATGTTTCAGTTAACAACAGACCTATAAGATTATAACACAGTAGAATACCATATTTTTACTGTATGTTTTCTATGTCTAGATAGATTTAGATACACAAATACTTATTATGTCATAGCCACCTACAGTACAATAGCATGCCGTACTGGTTTGTAGCCTAGGAATAATAGGCTATACTATCTAGCCTAGGTTTGTAGTAGGCTATACCATCTAGGTTTGTGTAAGTGCCCTCTACGAATTAGCACAAAGATGAAATCACTTAATGACATATTTATTAGAACTTATCCGTGTCATTAAGTGAGGCATGACTGTGTAGTAGACTGTATAGTGAGTTTGTTAAGCTTCAGCAACAACCTCCACATCTCACAGGCTTCAAATGGCAAAAGTTTATTGCTTGATCATACAACACATCCATTGTGATTCATCAGTGTGGCTGTGTTTGCAGGAGTTACTCAGGGACTAGAACTTCTGCTGCAAGCACCGTCTAAAATAGGGGTTGGCAAACTGGCCTGTAGGCCAAATCTGGTGCATCATCTGATTTTTATGATCCACAAGCTAAAAATGATCTTTACCTTTTAAATGGCTGGAAATTGTGACACATAAAAATTACACAAATTCAAGTTTCAGTTTCCATAAATATTATTGGCATACAGCTACACTAATTTGTTTATATATCATTTGAGGCTGCATTTGTGATATAACAGCAAAGTTGGGTAGTTGCTCCAGAGACCAGATGGCCCACAAAGCTGAAAATGTTTATAATCTGGATGTTTATAGAAAAACTTTGCTGATCCTTGATCTAAAATACCACTGGCTGCCACACCAGCAGGAAGAGAGCCCTGGAAGGCCTTGCACAGACAATTAAAAGCTCAGCTTGGTAGTGATATGTCAAGTCCATTAACACCCAGTTGACTAAAAACAGTCAATGCCTCCTCCTCCCACAAGGGGGTCAGTAACTACCATAAGCCCAGGAGGAGGAGACAGTCATTGGCATCCCTAATGGCTGCCCCAGCTAACACTAATAATAGTAACAGCATCAGAGCAAACACATTGCTCCTGTACTCCCACACTCTTCCAAGTGCTTTCCCTGTGTTTACTCATTCATCCTCACAACAACCTCATGATGAAAGTATTATACTACTATTTTCCCCATGTTATAGATGAGGAGACTAAGAATAGAAAGCTTGTATGATTTTCCTGAGATAAATCTAGCTAATAAAGAGTGGAAGCAGTTAAAACCTAGTCAATGACCCCAAAATTCAATCTCAAACACTATGCTCTCAACCATCCTACCACTCACAGACCTGCTGAGATTTAAAAGAATGCCATTCATTGACACTGTAGAGACAACTTCTTCACAAAATCCTCAATTATGGAATATGTTAGACATAAGCAAAACCCTAATTTTAGTGTCTGCATAACAGATTTCCAAAACATTTAACAGTTTATTTAGGAGGTGGTTAGTAAGTGGCCCATAGATGAAAGTAAAATCTAACATCTGTGGATTGGTGTGCAGTTCTCCTATAGGACCAAGAAAAAGAAAGGGCTGGATGTGGTGACTCTTGCCTGTAATCCCAGCACTTTGGGAGGCCAAGGTAGGCAGATCATGAGGTCAGGAGTTCAAGACCAGCCTGGTTAACATAGTGAAATCCTGTCTCTACTAAAAAATACAGAAAACTTAGCCAGGCGTGGTGGCAAGTGCCTGTAATCCCAGCTACTGGGGAGACTGAGGAAGGAGGGTCGCTTGAACCCATGAGGCAGAGGTTGCAGTGAGTTGAGATTGTGC